>NC_142851.1:5010000-6260000 GCF_061612785.1 Hesperophylax consimilis | reverse complement strand
AATTTATAAGAATTTGATTAAAAAAAAAAAAAAAAATCAACTTCAAACTCGATTTACTCGATAACGAAAGCTCAAATAAAAAAAAAATATAATACAAAATCGACTCCAAATGTGATGTAGATTCACCAGTTTCCCGCTTGTACTACGAGTTTCCGGACACCCTGTATAATGCACTTGCATAATGTTGATTAACTAGATGATCATTTGTGGAAAAGTGTGTGGAAGGGTTTAGTTTTTCCTATGGGGAAGATTTAACCGGGACATAAAATCGGAAAAATAGATTATCGTAAATCTACTGTGCAGCATATAGTTAAAACTAGCACCATCCGCGGCGACACAACACCAGGTCATATTCTGAATTGAAAGCATCTGGGAATACTCCACATTCTTCTTCACTGAGTGAACAACAGATTCGTCACTCTCACTACAACAAAGTTTACGAACCGTTTGACTTACAACACAAAACTAAACATATCTACAGATTCGGCATTTAAAGTATCTACATTAACCCCATTCCAAATTCCTCTACTTATCCAAACACACTTTACGTGTTGGATATCCGGACTAAATTACAACGTACAAAAAATCCAGACAATTTGTTTAGTGTGTGAAACATGCTATGCTATTATTGATGGCATGTTTCACATTAAAATATCGCCGTGGGATATTTTAGAGGACATTTCAACAGCGTGACGATAAATACCAATTATGTAAATCTATTTGATTGGATAATCCACGGATAATATAGGACGATCCCAAATGAATTAATCACATAATATTAAAGAAAGCAAATCTACGACAGGCTATCATCATAAATATTTTATTTTAACGTACCGAGTACCAAATCGTAACACGAGACTTCCCGAGTTGTTCTTTGTTCATTCGTCTAAAACATACTATTTTATTCATTCCCCAGTCCAAAGGTTACGTAGGCTTAGAAATAAATTCAGTTCCGTTGATATTTTCATTTATTTTTTATTAAAATCAGAAATTTCTAACATTATTATATATCTGTAACTTACCTTTTTATGTAAATATTTACCATACACCTTAATGTGGATTTTTGCTAATTACTCTACACCTTTTTTCTCTCCTCTCTTCTTATATTTGTTGTACTTACTGCCACTGTCAATATGGATATATTGAGTTGCTATACTGCCAATATGGATATATTGAGTTGCTATACTGCCAATATGGATATATTGAGTTGCTATACTGCCAATATGCGTATAATGAGTTGCTATACTGCCAATATGGATATATTGAGTTGATATACTGCTAATGTGGATATATTGAATTGCTATACTGCCAATATGGATATATTGAATTGCTATACTGCCAATATGCGCATAATGAGTTGCTATACTGCCAATACGGATATATTGAATTGCAAATCCCATTCATTCAGCACGAAATAAAAGCATTATTATTTATTTTATTATTATGTTAATTTGAATGCACTATGTAATGTAATTAATTAATACATGTTTTATGCAAAAGCCCGAAAGGAGCAAATAAATTATTATTGAAGAAGATGATACTCATAAATCTGAACGAAACATGAAAAAGAACAAGACACAGAAAAATAAAAAGATAACGGTCTCAACTGGGAATCGAACCCAGGATATCTGTCTTACCGAGACAACGTCTCTAACCACTAGACCGTTGGGATATAATTATTATACAGAGATCCAGGGTTCGATTCCCGGTTGAGACCGTTACCATTATTATTTAAATCCACTATCAACAATTTGTCACGGCGAGACTGCTCCTCAAAGCAACAAACACGGAAGAAACACATGTGTCCATTGTGGCGGTGAATCACCACAGTGAGGTCGGGCGTACACGCAGTACACCTGCGCATTATTTAACGTGATCACGTTTTCATCTCAAGATTGAATTATGTGCTGGGAACAAGATGATCAGATTAAAAGTTTGTGCTCTGAGTTTAGCTCATTTTCAAGCAACTTTTTCATAAAATCAAGTGATACTATTATATTCGGAATTCAAATTTTGAACCTCAATATCTCAGTTTTATACCAATGGCAGGTAGAACCTTGTTGTTCTAAGAGAACGAGTTGTCGATAACAATGAAGTGGGTAGTCAGTCCACTAGCAACACGAGCCCAATAAAGCCAATGTCGTCTGTTCGTCCATTGGTAGTGATTTGTTCTACAGAAAGCCCTCCCGGAGTTAATTGACGGAATTGCCCCCCGAGATTATAGTGCTCTAGTAGATCTACTCTAATCATGGACGTCGGAAGGAGGGTGGTTGCCCTTTATGGTATATCGTGGAGAAAGCAGAATATTCTGGATAATGTGATTCCTGTCGAAATAATAAAAAAATCTACAACTAAAACAAATACAAACGTACAATTCGTACATTAAATATATTTATGAAAAAAAATACATGTGTATCGATGAGTGTATAATATTATGAAAAATGTGCATTACTAAGTACAGTTGGAATAAAACCAAACCAAATTTTATTTCAAACGACAGTAAGACCTACGTAAAAAAAACAACTGAATAAAAATATTTAAAAAAATAATGGAGAGTTTGAATGGAATAAAGTTATATTCTACATAAGAACAAAAAAAGCAGTTTTAAATTGAATTTTCCCGACCTACGTACGCTAGAATTAAAAAGAAACACAGTATCATAGCAAGATTTATAAATGTACTAAAAGTGTATCAGGACACAGCATGCTATCCCGTTTTTAACAGGATTTTAATATAATAAATCGGCAATACTCATTTTTATCCTAACAGTCTTAGATACTGGCTTGTACGTAGATCGAATGCAGTTGGCAATACTTTCGCAGAAATTGTAGATGTGTTCTGTGACTGCACGGAATATAGTTACAAGAAGGCTATGATAACATACCTCAGTAATAATACTAATAAAAAATCTGTTAATGAAAAAATAAGAAAATACACAGATCAAGGAAATGAGATAAAAATAATTTGGCATTCTCAAACTATAAAAATATTACCATTTGTTATTTCGGCTACTGGCATTATACCTAGCTCTCTCATTAAAAGTTTAGGCGTATTAGATCTACCAAAAAAATAATATATAAAAATGCAAAAATCAGTCATTTTAAATACATGTAGGATAACGAAAGATTTTTTAAATATTTATGTTGAGGGATCAGTAGGATTTATAGGTCCTATTAGGAGTCAGTGAATTATTTTCCAATTTGATCTCTGGTGAGTTGACGTGTTATTCTTGTATTATTTTGTATTTATTTTGCTTATACACGGTGTCCGGAAACTCGTAGTACAAGCGGGAAACTGGAGAATCTACACCACATGGGGAACCCAAAAAAACATAAAGTTTTTTGATTTGAGCATTTTCAAAAAAAAAAAAAACCAAAAAAAAATATTTTTCGGCTATTTTAGGGTTAAAGTTTTTTCTGGTGTTTAGGGTTGAATAACAGATGTTTTAACCCTGCAGAGCAGAAATATTTTATGATTACACCGGGTTAAATGAAGGCTGATTTCAAAATAATGCTTCAAATCCGAGTTTCTTCATTTGTTTTACTTTCAAATAGTTTTAATTAGTTGGGTACTTTGATCTTCAGTAATAATTTATAAGAATTTGATTAAAAAAAAAAAAAAAAATCAACTTCAAACTCGATTTACTCGATAACGAAAGCTCAAATAAAAAAAAAATATAATACAAAATCGACTCCAAATGTGATGTAGATTCACCAGTTTCCCGCTTGTACTACGAGTTTCCGGACACCCTGTATAATGCACTTGCATAATGTTGATTAACTAGATGATCATTTGTGGAAAAGTGTGTGGAAGGGTTTAGTTTTTCCTATGGGGAAGATTTAACCGGGACATAAAATCGGAAAAATAGATTAGCGTAAATCTACTGTGCAGCATATAGTTAAAACTAGCACCATCCGCGGCGACACAACACCAGGTCATATTCTGAATTGAAAGCATCTGGGAATACTCCACATTCTTCTTCACTGAGTGAACAACAGATTCGTCACTCTCACTACAACAAAGTTTACGAACCGTTTGACTTACAACACAAAACTAAACATATCTACAGATTCGGCATTTAAAGTATCTACATTAACCCCATTCCAAATTCCTCTACTTATCCAAACACACTTTACGTGTTGGATATCCGGACTAAATTACAACGTACAAAAAATCCAGACAATTTGTTTAGTGTGTGAAACATGCTATGCTATTATTGATGGCATGTTTCACATTAAAATATCGCCGTGGGATATTTTAGAGGACATTTCAACAGCGTGACGATAAATACCAATTATGTAAATCTATTTGATTGGATAATCCACGGATAATATAGGACGATCCCAAATGAATTAATCACATAATATTAAAGAAAGCAAATCTACGACAGGCTATCATCATAAATATTTTATTTTAACGTACCGAGTACCAAATCGTAACACGAGACTTCCCGAGTTGTTCTTTGTTCATTCGTCTAAAACATACTATTTTATTCATTCCCCAGTCCAAAGGTTACGTAGGCTTAGAAATAAATTCAGTTCCGTTGATATTTTCATTTATTTTTTATTAAAATCAGAAATTTCTAACATTATTATATATCTGTAACTTACCTTTTTATGTAAATATTTACCATACACCTTAATGTGGATTTTTGCTAATTACTCTACACCTTTTTTCTCTCCTCTCTTCTTATATTTGTTGTACTTACTGCCACTGTCAATATGGATATATTGAGTTGCTATACTGCCAATATGGATATATTGAGTTGCTATACTGCCAATATGGATATATTGAGTTGCTATACTGCCAATATGCGTATAATGAGTTGCTATACTGCCAATATGGATATATTGAGTTGATATACTGCTAATGTGGATATATTGAATTGCTATACTGCCAATATGGATATATTGAATTGCTATACTGCCAATATGCGCATAATGAGTTGCTATACTGCCAATACGGATATATTGAATTGCAAATCCCATTCATTCAGCACGAAATAAAAGCATTATTATTTATTTTATTATTATGTTAATTTGAATGCACTATGTAATGTAATTAATTAATACATGTTTTATGCAAAAGCCCGAAAGGAGCAAATAAATTATTATTGAAGAAGATGATACTCATAAATCTGAACGAAACATGAAAAAGAACAAGACACAGAAAAATAAAAAGATAACGGTCTCAACTGGGAATCGAACCCAGGATATCTGTCTTACCGAGACAACGTCTCTAACCACTAGACCGTTGGGATATAATTATTATACAGAGATCCAGGGTTCGATTCCCGGTTGAGACCGTTACCATTATTATTTAAATCCACTATCAACAATTTGTCACGGCGAGACTGCTCCTCAAAGCAACAAACACGGAAGAAACACATGTGTCCATTGTGGCGGTGAATCACCACAGTGAGGTCGGGCGTACACGCAGTACACCTGCGCATTATTTAACGTGATCACGTTTTCATCTCAAGATTGAATTATGTGCTGGGAACAAGATGATCAGATTAAAATATATATATATATATATATATATATATATATATATATATATATATATATATATATATTAGACGTACGCCCGTGGGATGATGTGTATAAATTATATAAATAACATGGCGTCAAGAAAATCAAAAGTGAATCCTCTGCACACAAACTGTTAACTGCCAAAAAATGTTTTGATAGGAGGCCGAAATAATAATCTCCGGAAAATGTTTATTTCCACGGAATCTCAAAGTGGATATTACAAAGCAACCATAAATCACCTGTCGCCATTGACATGCAATACAATAGATAGAGGATGGGCGAAAATCCAATGCGAGATTGTTGGAAGCAGCGCGAATATTCAGTAAAAAATCAACCTGTAAATTTAAAAAAAACTTTTTTTTTGGCTGAGGATTGTATTTTTCTTCGAAGGACTGGAGTAATTTATTTCGTATATTAACTGCTGTAATGTCATCCGATTTCAGAGAATTGCGTAAATGTAAGCGCGTGTGTACGTGGTTGACAGTATTGACACCAAGAGTTGATAGAATGCAATGTCATCGACAACGAGCCAATCTGCCAAGTTTCAGATCGATCGGATGTCGGGAACCGGGTTTATTTCGGCTTCCAAGAATTCCATTAATTCATTACCGAAAACAAAATCAAAATTCAAATAGATGTATAAAAAACGTATTCATAATGGGAAAGAGATGTAATTTTAAAAAAAAACTACGCTTAGCTTTTATAGCAGCGTTTCGCGCCATTTGCGGTTGCTTCGTTACTTTCCCATAGTTCGAGGCTTGGCTCGCGAAAATATGTCCTGTTTATACGCACCCTAAGATGTTCGTTATAAGGAATTTATCGCACTATGAACATAAAACAAAGAAATCATTCAAGATTGAAGTTCAGAAAATGTAATATTCCATAAAATAATTAGTTACTATTGACAACTTTATCCGTAGAAAATGTTGGAATTTATAGAAAAAAAATATTATTTGGTTATAATAAATAAAAAAAACTACCCTAATAGCAGTAAAA
The DNA here is from genome assembly GCF_061612785.1 of Hesperophylax consimilis. Lineage (NCBI taxonomy): Eukaryota > Metazoa > Arthropoda > Insecta > Trichoptera > Limnephilidae > Hesperophylax > Hesperophylax consimilis. The sequence goes on along the minus strand of NC_142851.1, from coordinate 6,253,470 downwards.
AGAGTTTGGAAAACTAAACGCGGATTGTTGTTAAAAGAACTTCATACCAGGACGTGCCAGACATTTTCACAATAAAAAGACTGATCAACATAGGGTCATTTTAGATTCGGAAACAACAACCTAATCAAGTGTACTTCAATGACGACCGCAAAACGTATTATTTTCTTTCCAACAAGACTCGGCCAGATTAGAGAAACTCCCACGGTCATGATTGCCATTGAGTCATACTTTCGACAATATCGGCACAAACAAGGAGATATTCACGCGTGTGGAAGCATATACAGAAGACAATCACATACAAGACGGAGGATATAATATAAACACTGGGAAGAATTAAATATTTACTAACTAACCAACACATCACGCCGTTTACTGCAGGGGTGGGCAGAGATGACAAACAACAAACAACTCAAAGGTCCGATATATTGAAATGAAAAAATCTCACTATTTCCTTGTACAAAGTCACTCTATAATGAGTAGAAACCATAGATAAGGAAGAGAGATATGGCGTGGAAGGTTTCCGACTATCGCTGACCTACGATTAAACTGCACGGACTATCAAGGCGGCTATACAATGAAAGTTGTGTTTGGTGTAAAAGGATAAGAAAAAAGTCGGGATTTTCAGTAGTAGGGAGAATTGGCGACATGGCGACACTGCGCGTGGTTTTCTATTATCTATGGTAGCAATTAGCAACCGTGTAATGTTAAAAAAGGGCATGCAGGTGCGACGACCTACGACCAAACTGCACGCACTATCAAAGCTGCTATGCAACGAAAGTTGTGTGTTTGGTGTAAAAGGATTTTCAGTAGTAAGGGAAAAGTACGCTGGCGACATTGCACGTGGTTTTGTATTATCTATGGTAGCAACTAGCAACCATGTAATATCTCACCCATTAGGATTTATTACTCTGGTAGTTAGTGTGAAAAGTTGTAGCTGCGCACATTTTTAACTGAATCCATCCAGCGTGCACGCATTATAATTGTTATCCAGAACGCGGCCCGAATACTTCCAGGGTTCCAGGAGATGAAAGGGACTGTGCGAGTCGGGTGCGGCGAATCTGTCGGCACTCTTCCGAACGTAAACCGCAAATCGCCTCGAATACCTCCGCCCGCCATTCTCAACAATCTCATCACGCGCCGCGATAACTGCGGTAACGGGTGCTGCTTTATTGTTTTAATCATTCCACATTCTCAACTATTCTCATACTGGGTGGCCGCAGAAAACAAAAGATATTTAAATTTTATTTTATTTTATTCTGACCTATTTAGGTTCTTTCTTTGTGGCGTCATGTTTCTATTTTAGTCGAATAAAGAAAATGTTTACAATTTGTCCATGATTTTCCGTTCCAGAAATTGTAGATAGCAGTGGCGTTCTGCAATTTCTGTAGTGCGTGCATTGCTCTATAGTCAAAGATAGGCTGTGAGTAGATTTTATATTAGATCTGTGTACCAATTGTGCACTGAATATTTGAAGATAGTAATTATTTTGGTATCATCTTCTCCGCTGATTGTTATGGTCAACTGAATAAATAATGAGCGTAAAAAAATATTTATGAAAAAAAAAATTTCATCAGATATTTGACGCTTTTTAAAATTTTATCCCAGCCTTTTTGACTACACCCCTATTGGTACCAGTCATAGAGCTACAATTAGAGTCGATATTACATACTTAATAGCCCAGTCAATGAAGGTTTTGTGTCGGAACTAATTCCCCGGAAGCTGAATTTTTCACAGATGTTAGAAGACCTTTAAACATGTATTTTTACAAAAGTCCCCGACTTTCCCCCTTGTGCTTCCTTCCCCACCCCCTCTTGAATATATTTTTCAAAGCCTTTCGGAATACGCTAATATCTCCTTAATGGTTTTATTAAATCAGATGATTTTTTTTTTGTTTAGTTTTTAATTAGTTGTTCTATAAAATTGTATTCTTTCATTTTTGCGAGAAAAGCTATACAATCTCTACAATTTATTAGTAAAGGAAAAATATCAGTTTTTAAAATAGTATTTCAGAATATATTTGCACATAACTTTTTTCTGAGCCTGTTAACGAAAAAAAATAAATCAACAAAACTTGTAGACAATATTTTTAGCTATAAAATAATGTATATAATGATGGGTTTTAATTTATAATAGGGCACGTAGGCTGAATAAGGAGCACGGCGCGCGGCAGCGGCTCGAACGCGCAGCGGTTCGCGGCGCAGCGAGAAATTACAAAAACCTAAGTAAAGTAATGATTAATTCATGTGTTTGCTTTATTTTTATAACAAATTCATCTAACGTTGAAGAGTTTTATTGTTATTTACCAGTTTTAGTTCGGAGGGGGGGGGGAATATAAATATTTTCCCCTACCCAATGAAGCGCTTTCATTATCCACCAACCGCCGTGCCCCGGTCTGGATAAACAGTCGTATTATGTTGTATGATTGTAACTTATTATTTAAATAAAGTTATGTGAAAGAAGCCAAAAATACCTAAGACAGCGTGGGATTACCCTTTCATCACACTAAAATATTGCAGACTTATGTTATGGCGAAGTTCTAAAAAATCTTTTGTGGAAATTCTCACTTGTTTTATTATGTGCACTTATCAACAATAAAATACCGAAACAACAAATCACTTAAAATAGTGCATAGATCTAAAATGGTTTACTTTCAAACAAGCTTCATAAAATATTATAATGACAAAACGGTTTGTAAATTATATACTTATCAATATTATCTATGACAAAATTAGGCAAATATTCAAATAATTTTCTAGTCAAGGGAGTCTTCCATTTCTTCGTCATACTGGGGTGTGTTCAGACATGATAATCCGTTACAGTTGTCGCACATGGCAGAGTAGGTAAATCCAGATTTTCTGCAGCCACAGTAATTTCCACATCCAGACTTGCAGGAACAGGACACCAAAGAAAGAAGGTCATCAGGAGCAAATGGTTTCATAAATTTCTTCTTTCCACCATTTTCATTTACATTTTCATACCTCCATCCCCAGTTTATAGGGTTTAGTTTGTTTCCTAACCAAAACTGTACTTGCAAATAAACTCTCAACAAATTTTGATGACACTATTCTGAAGTCGGTGGTAGTTTTGCCAAGTCAAATTTAGATTTAAAAGCTGATTTTGTCGTTAGTCTGGTAAACTTATAGTATCGAGCTTCGTTTAAATTAGAGAAGCTACCAAGACCATACATGGCGAGAGCGAATTTTTCTCCATTTTGCAACAAGTTCTCTTCAGTTGCATCTTTTTTCCAGAAATGCCTCAGCTGCGCGTTTTGCTTCGGGATTGTTTTTCATCATGTCAATAGCTTTTAGCTTTCCTAACCCATATAAAGGTGAGGTCGTATCACAGCCCGTAATAGTGCGTAAATAGCATGTGATTTAGAATATATTCATGCATCATTAAAGGTTTCTTTATGATGTAGAAAGTTCTTGAAGGGGCCTTTCCACCAACATCTTTACAGAAAAAAATAGATTTTCCTTCAGGAGCAAGACTTAAAAATAATACCAAAAGATCACTATCCGTGCCAACAACAATCACTTTTGAGAAGATGTTGAGTTTTTTGATGCCGGTTAGTACAGTGTCAATATCGGCATCACCTGCGGCCGTGACTGTTTTCAAAACAGATTCACTAAATTCATGACACAGTACTTCAATCATTATTTTTGTTGTTATTAGATAAGAAAGCTTCCTTCTTAGTCAAACAACGTGTAGTGAAGTTTAATCCAATATCGCACGATGAGTTGTTAGCCGACCTTCGTCTTTGCTCTTCATATTTTACAGTTGGTTCTTCAGGGTATCCATCGAAAACGACAATAGAATATTTGCCAAATATAGTATGGACGAAACGTGAGTATGATTTAATGATGTCTCCGTAAGAAGTTTCAGTTTCCCAAACAACAGAGTGTAGGAGGTATCCCCCATCGATGACTATTGCAGTATTTTCCAAATTAACTTCGTCATGAATACTTTCGCCATACATGATTTTGTTCCTTTACGAAGGAAGACTTCATCAAAAATAGACGGGGGTCTTGAAGCCAATTCATATCCTAAGTAGGTCTAAAGCTTGCTAGGACTATCACTAATGCACAGTATTCTGTTAAATAACTGCTGGGGGTTTACTGCAACTCTTCTCGTCCTAACACTTGCGGATTTGAATCTTGCTAGGTAGTCACCATGTCTTTCCTTTTCAGTCTTATATATCCAAAATTACATCCTTTCATTTTTTGAACAGCTGCCAGGCCCACCTCATAAGCATTATCACAATTGACACTATTATCTGAAATAAACCCTAAAGATAAAGACATCAACTCCCCTGAGAGCTTGGCGAACGGGCTGTGCTGTCTTAGCCATGATGTATATTTTCCTATATCTAGCTCACCCCTTTTCTTCCGTGATTCGCGCAGCTCAACATGCTGTTCACTAAAATCAAATTCTATACCTATGAATTCTTCAATGCTCTCTTGCACTTTCACGCAGTAAGTGATTCCAAGTTTCCACTTTGAAAAAGCGCTGTCAGTGATTCCGCGCCCATGTGTCAAACCGCCAACTGACTTCATTGGTCGCATGATACACTGCTCGATGATGATGTCCGTCCACGTACCGGACCAATATCTGTCGCTTCTTCTTATTATAAAGTACCCATTTTTAGTGAATAGTTTATATTATTCTTTGGTTATTCTTGATTCGAGTTGCAACATACTTTGAACGTACATATGTGCTGATTTTGCGTATGGTAAATGTCCTGCCGAGTTGAAAAATGGAAGCATATCAACAATAGTATTTAGGTGCATTTTCCGATTCCCGGACTTCTCTGCAAATATAAATCTAAGCATGAGGTCGATGCAATGTAGAAGGTAAAGCCACAACTTGGCAGTCCTACTCGATGATTCCTTAATCCTGTCTTCACTTGCTTCAGTATATGGAATCGTCTCTTTTAGATTGTCATCATTATTAAACTCCTCCATATCTTTTTTCCGCGTAACTAAATCTTGATACATATTTCTATTTGTCTTAATTTACCATCAATATCTTGCTATTCTTCTCTCATTACGTGGAAAAGAGACGCTGCTGTTTAAGTGTAGGCTCTGTTTGCCCGAGAATATTCATGACCCTGGAGCATGTACCCACATGCTCCAGGGACTTGTGAGGACGCGTAAACTGATTCTCAAAAATTTCCCACATACTTTTATTTAAATAATAAGTTACAAACAATCATACAACATAATATGACTGTTTAGCCAGACCAGGGCACGGCGGTTGGTGGATAATGAAAGCGCTTCATTGGGTAGGGGAAAATATTTATATTCCCCCCCCCCTCCGAACTAAAACTGGTAAATAACAATAAAACTCTTCAACGTTAGATGAATTTGTTATAAAAATAAAGCAAACACATGAATTAATCATTACTTTACTTAGGTTTTTGTAATTTCTCGCTGCGCCGCGAACCGCTGCGCGTTCGAGCCGCTGCCGCGCGCCGTGCTCCTTATTCAGCCTACGTGCCTTATTATAAATTAAAACCCATCATTATATACATTATTTTATAGCTAAAAATATTGTCTACAAGTTTTGTTGATTTATTTTTTTTCGTTAACAGGCTCAGAAAAAAGTTATGTGCAAATATATTCTGAAATACTATTTTAAAAACTGATATTTTTCCTTTACTAATAAATTGTAGAGATTGTATAGCTTTTCTCGCAAAAATGAAAGAATACAATTTTATAGAACAACTAATTAAGAACTAAAAAAAAAAAAAAATAATCTGATTTAATAAAACCATTAAGGAGATATTAGCGTATTCCGAAAGGCTTTGAAAAATATATTCAAGAGGGGGTGGGGAAGGAAGCACAAGGGGGAAAGTCGGGGACTTTTGTAAAAATACATGTTTAAAGGTCTTCTAACATCTGTGAGAAATTCAGCTTCCGGGGAATTAGTTCCGACATTGGGTCTTTTTTTCCCTTCATTGACTGGGCTATAATATCTCGTCGAAACTTGTTCAACTATTAGAACGCGATAAGCAGTGCGCATAGACCTCGGATTCGGTAGTTTTAGTTAGAGCGTTGAGATAGTTGGAGGTCAGGTAAAAAAGTGGAACCTATTTTTTCGCTTCATGTCTCATCTACATATAATAAATACATCAATGGTACAAGTAAAATCTGCACAATTTGAATATTATAATCATATTGAATATTGTGAAGCCTACTAAAAAAAAATTAAAAAATGGATCATTAATCTACCTAAAATAATTGAAATAAATAAATAAAAAAACATGTTGCAAATCAAAAGGTCAATAGTGGGAAGCTAGATTCCTGGGCCAAGTGGTTGGTTACAAGCAGGGTTATATTATATGTACACAGAATATGATTATCAACACGCGCAGTTACTTACCAATCCATTTTCAATCAGATCAAGTATGCAAGTACAGCAAAACAATGCATGATCCAAATTAATGAGCGTGCGTAGAAATTCGTGTGGCTTACCTGAAACAAGAAAAAAACAACGTAAGTACCAAAAAAAAAACAGCAAGATAATAATAATCAATATACATAGTAACAATAATTTTATGAGCGTAGCGAAATTGTGTTTTAATCGACCACTTTGCATTTCGTCTATAAATTGTAATTGTTCTGGGTCCGGACATTTCTGTCAAGATGGTAGCCGTGTTTGAAAGTACATTTGTATTCCACCAGAGCGCGCTCGTGCGGTCTCAAATGTAAAATTGAAATAATCAACATTACACTAAGTCAAATGTTCACAGAACTACTAGTAATAATAAAGTTAGTTGATGCACAAAACCCAACGTAATTTTACAATTTAGGAGGTGGGTATGGGTACAGGTATGGGTTCATATTCATACCCTTTTCCTTCCCAGGACTTCCTCTCTCTCATTTCCATAAAAAAACCCTAAACACAGCATTTCCCAAAGATGTTAAAAAGCTAATGTAAAAAAAAACATGAAGTTAGTATTGATAGTTTAGGTATATTTTCCAGATGTTGCGCGTCGTAGTCTTCATACTTTGTTCTCAGTGAACAGTATAATATTGGGTTCACAGCTGTCGTGGAAGACATTGATAAAGATCCATTAGCATTTCGTCCACGAAGGGGGCATTGAAATGAAATACCCAAGGGGGGTTTAAATGAGGCCACCCATAGAATGAATGTCGATTAACAAACACCCTGTGACGAAATATTGAAAGTAAAATTTGAGATTGTTTCCGAATCAAAAAAATACATCAAACAGATTAATAAATAAATCCCGTTTTTAGGGTCTTGTCGCGTTGTAACAAAGGAAAGCGTCGAGATACAGAAATATCGTTTTCAGAAAGCCAAACATCGAAGATCGAAACGACTTTCATGCAACTTTCAACTGTAAAAATATTTCATATTAAATTATTTTACTTCTCAGGTCTCGGCCATTTTCTATCAGGCGGTCGGAGTAATCCGCTTTGCAGAAAAATCCAAATAAATTGAATATTTCTAAACGTATTAAAAAACTGTTTTTGAAAGGTGGTAAAATACACTCCAATTTTATTATTAGAAAGAAACATATATTTTTTTTAAATTTTCAAATTTTTAGAGCTAACAAAAAATAACTGACAAAGAAAAAATATATAAAAACACACTTATTTTATTAGACGAATGTAGAACTTAGACCTCACTTTTTTGTCGTTTTTTATAAATATATTTAATAAAAAAAGTCTAGTAAGTTTTTTTTTTAAAGTACACCTTTGATTTCATAAAAGTGCCCATTTAATACTTCTGTGGTTAAATCCTAGATTGTAATGTTCTCTTTCTAACACCGTTTAGATCACATTTCTCACCACAGCAGTAAGGAAGACACTACGATTTCTGTGAGACATATGAGTAGTTTTGAAAAACGAAAAAATTTGCCTGAAGGGTTAAAAAAACTACATGATTTTAACTAATCAGAGATATCATCAATAAATCGTTATCGTGTGATTTACATTCGTATTCAATTCAGGCCATCCAACGTATCGATATAAAACGTGTTCCCGGCATCGATCAATGAACGGAAGCACATCTGGCTAGATTTCTAAGCACATTAATCAGCCGCAGCATTCGCTTCTCAGATGGAATAATGGTGCATCATACAAGTCATATTGATCGGTCTCCGGGAAACGCCAAGATACACGACACATGAAGATACGCCCCACCGGATTCGTCTCTCGTGCCTAGAGCAGAGAGAGAGAGCCAGACGTCCGTAAACTTTTCTTGTAATTAATCTGTTAGAAAAAAAATGTCTCCATGACAAAGAAAGATGAAGAAAAAGAACAAATCTAAACTAACCTTACATATTTTATTTTGTAACTGCTACCAAAAGAGAAAACAAAGATTTGCGTTCCTGCTATTAAAAAAATGTGTCCCATATATTAATAAACTTAAATAGTGTTTTCATCGAATGAGCTTTCGAAAATCCTTTAGTACGAATAAAAAAGATTCGTAAACCTGTCCTTCCTATAAAATCATTTCGAAAATATTGTACAGGACGTAACAACACGTACAAAAATGAGTATTGCTTATTTACTATGAATCCTTTAAGAAGAAGATGATAATGTGATATATGATAATAAGTTGAATATTTAAGCGATTGATGGCGCTAGTCATAAAGTTTACTCTAAAGTGTAACAATTACTTGTGAGATGAGATTGACAGAGAACAAGCCTCTCAAACCAGAGAATTACCAACCCTCGGGTAATTAACAGTGTAGCTAAATCCAGACCTATTTATTGTAACGTAAATAAACACAATTATATGTAGAACCTTTTACTTTTTAACAAAGAGTTCCCAACGCTTAAATCTGCAAAGTAAGACAGATATAAAACTTATAAATCTAAACAAAACATGAAACAGAACAAGACGCAGAAAAATAAAAAAGATAACGGTCATAACTAGGAATCGAACACAGTATCTCTTGTCTTACCGATACAGGCGTCTTAAACCATTCGACCACTGGGACCTATTTATTAAGCATCGTATTTGAAATTCAGAATTAACAATATCATATTGCAACTAATTTTTCCCATATTTTTGGCATCTACCTTTTTAAATGGAGACAAAGTTCCTAATTAAATTGGTTTGTAGCCTAGCTAGTATCTCGGATAAACATAAACTCGATTTATATGGGATACCTTGAATTTTTAAAAGTTTAAATGAATATTCAGGAAAAACTTTTCTTTTTAACTTATTTTGAAGGTTATCATCCATCAATGTAATATATAATTGAAGAAGAAGAAGATAATACCAATAAATCTAAAAAAAAGAAAGATCCTGGGTTTGATTCCTAGTTGTGAACTTATTTGTTTATTGTTCTGTGTCTTGTACTGTTTCATGTTGATTCTCTGTTTCAGTTTCTGTATCATTGTTGAAAAAGTTGTTCCTCAAAATTCATCAAATTTCAACGTTCAACGGGTTCTGTGAAAGTCCTATTCAAGTTCTGTTATTATTTCAGTTCTGTAAAGCAGCTAGCGGCTAGCTGCTTGACAGAACTGAAATAATAACAGAACTTGAAAAAATCTTTCACATAACTTGAAAATGAACTGAACTGTTCAAATTCTCGGCAACAACCCGTCTTAATAAAATACTAATGTATTGACACGAACACGTGTTCACAAAAATCCTAATATTTTCGCATTTCGCCATTATATATTATGCGGGTGCATGAACACGTGTTTCGATATAATAGGAATATACTAAAATTTTATCAGGAAATGGCCAGCAATCAAGTTTTTAACCGAAGAGATTCTTAATAACCCACTTTTCTGCGTGCAGAAATTACTTTTTTCGGCCAAGCAATAAAGTATCGGTCGCCACAGATGATCAATCCCTGACACAGGCTCATGTATGGCGGTTTCATTACTGAAATGACAGACCCAGTATTGAGATATATCACCGCTCCGAGTATTTATTTTCTCAGAATTGGCACACGGCCGACGGGACGCCAAGGAATATTTTTAGGACCACTTGATGTAATTTCAAGAATATTTCAAAGTTTAGAAAATACTTATTATCAGGCATAGAGACATAATTAAATTCCTGCACGTGAATTTATAAATAGTTCTCCGTGACACAACTGTGTACCAAAAAAGTAGTTACTAATTTTTTTTATTATTTAAAACATGAAAACTAAAATTTCCTTTGAAATCATGAGATTTGTAGGTAGGTACTTAAATACCTACCTACTTAATAAACCGTAAATAACCGGGTAACCGGGCAACACAGGAGAGTGGCAATTCAACGCACTCTTGAAAAGTGATATAAAGTCATGAAAAGTGAAAAAATAAATTAAATAGGTTAGATATGATTTAAGATTTTCACGGCCAAAAGTATTTTTGTTATTTGTTTTTGGGGTGTTATGCCGTGTTGCGCTAACTCCTTATTTAGCCAACGTTTCGTACAGCATTGCAGTGTCCATTATCAGATGGGCAGATATGTTGATGTGGCAGTGTCCCCGATGATGGACACTGCAATGCTGTCCGAAACGTTGGCTAAAGAAGGAGTTAGCGCAACACGGCATAACACCCCAAAAACAAATAACAAAAATTAAATAGGTTAGGTGTATAGGACAGTTTTTTTCCATCACTTTTAATGACTTTACATCACTGTTCAAAGTGTGTTGAATTGCCACTGTCCTGAATCTATGTACATATTTCCATGGAATCCATTTTAAATAACATTTAAAAAATATATATATTTCTAACTAGCTGTACCCCGCTACGCGTTGCTGTGGCTTAGTCTGTCTGTGCAAAGAGAAAAACAATAGCGCGTGTTGCTTTTACGTCCAACAGATAGCGCTGTTTAAAAAAAAAAGCACGTTTATCCAACAGATTACGATGCTTTTCACAAAAAGCATGTTTTTACCTGTCACAGGTGACAAAAAAGCATGTTTTTACCTGTCATAGGTGAAATTTATAATATAGGTATATAAAAACACACGCGTATTCGAATGCGACGTTTTGTAAAAATTTCAAAGCAATCTGTGAAGAACTTTGGGAGATTTAAGATTTTGAACAAACGAACATTTACATTTTTATTTATATAGAAGACAGAAGTAATAAATTACACAATTTGTCCAAAGAAACATCACTATCTCATTGAACATTATTTTTTCGGGAAGGTAGGTAGGTAGGTAGATCTAAGTCAAAATAAACATCATTTATTTATTCAAATTTTTAATCCAGCAGTACTAGGAGGGTAGTGCAATCCCAGTCTGCCATATTACATGATATATAAAATATATATATAAATATTTTTATATACTATATATATAAAGTATACCATTAAAATAGCCGCTATCTTTAAAAGCAGACGGAACCTACAAAGAAATTTACACACAGACGAAATGCAAAACGATCAAGTTAAAGCAGGGCGTCGCACAGTGGGCTGAAAATCGACTTTCATAGATATAGAGACTTGAATTTTCAAGAGTATTTTTTTGGCTAGAAATGGATTCTGCTGATCATTACTATGCTATAAAATTTCGTACGAAGCAATTGCGTGTACAAATGAAGGAGTTATCATTTTTTTAAGAAAAATTTGTATGGCACTGACATTAAAAATGAGGCTATCTCTGGAATCATAAGGTTGGCCATTCTATCCTTACACACAGATATACTACTATTTATTTGTATTTTTTGACATACCTACTTCGTATTGTGGCGCAACTTGCGATTTTTTTTAAATCGTTTAAGTTGAAAAAAACACCTTTTAATGTTGATCATTAATCAGCAGAATCCATTTCTAGCCAAAAAAAATACCCTTGAAAATTCAAGTCTCTATGTCTATGAAAGGCGATTTTCAGCCCACTGTGCGTCGCTAAACTCAGTCGATAATATACTATTATAGCGACCTTGCAACTATACTTGACAGGCGATCGCGAAGGTTAAGTAACATTGGTAGAAATGGGTGAAAAATGTGTAAAAAAAAAGTGAAAATGAGTCTATCGACATCAGTTGACTGTGTCGCATTGCCGTTATCAAATTCAACACACCCTTAAAAAGCGATATAGAGTCATTAATTGTGTTCGGTGACCGGGTATATCATCAAAATGACATTTCAACACACCTACAAAAAGGGGTATAAAGTCATGAAAAGTGATGAAACAAAAACTAAGTTCAATAGTTACCTGTGTAACTTATTTAACCTATTACTAAGGGAAAAGGAACATATCTAAAATGTGACTGTAAGATAATATTTTTTGTTATTTGATAATGGACTCACTATTATTACGGGATTTTTTTCATTTCTAAGTTATCTAATTATTATTAATGAGACACTTTAAAGTTCTTTGATTCTAATATCGAAATTGCGAGTTGTTTTCCGGATGTAAAATGAGGATTAATAAAATTTATTGTCTACCATAATACAATGTTCCAGAACTTGTATTAATTGAAATAATAAACACATAACACTTCAAGTAAACAACGAGCGTCTAAAAGTAGATTTTCATGCATATAAGTATACAAAAATTGGAAAATGCCTGTTATCGCTAGCAAATAATAATAAAGCGAATTGGTACAATTCATTTTTATCAGATGATTCGTAATTCCTGATAATCTTTTTTACAGCACTGATTGTCGCATGAATAAAGTCATTCCTAGCGTTTGTTCGATATCAACAAACTCCCGATCAAACACAGAAAATCCTTGGGACTACTCTTATTTATGATGTTATTCGACTTTTTGGGTTTTGAGTCATGTTGCGCATTCTTCTCTACGGTGGATCAACATTTCAGCCTCGAAGTGTCCATGGTCAGACCAGGCAGGTGGTTTTGATCTTATCTATTCTTGCTTGAATGAACAATTAACATGCATCGCATTTGGAATGAACTGCCACTAATGTAAGGGTTACTCTCTCAAATGTCACAGTCGTGGCTAAATACGATGTTAATTCTATTCTCACCAGAATAGTTATTTATTTCCACGTACTTTCCTTCCTTACAATGTTAGGGTTACTCTCTCAAATGTCACAGTCAAGGCTAAATACGAGGTTATTTATATTCTCACCAGAATAATGCATTCTTTCCGCGTACTCTCCTTCCTTACAATGGTAGGGTTACTCTCTCAAATGTCACAGTCAAGGCTAAATACGAGGTTATTTATATTCTCACCAGAATAATGCTTTATTTCCACGTACTTTCCTTCCTAACTATGTTAGGGTTACTCTCTCAAATGTCACAGTCAAGGCTAAATACGAGATTATTTCTATTCCAACCAGAATAGTGTTACTTTATTTCCACATAATTTCCATTCTTACTCCGCATTAAAATGAATTACTGTTCTTCATTACATTCACACCATGCGGGAACTGCGCACTTAGAATCTGGGTTAGTATAAATAAATTAGTAACTGGCAATTAGCCCACCTTTATATTACTTTTTGTTAAAATAATATAAAGTGTTAATAAAAAAACCGACTGTCCCAACGAACAATGTTGGATGTGTAAATTGGTAAGTTTGCATTACAGCTGTTGCTGTAATGCTTGGTCCACACCGAAGCCAACCTTCCAACTTCAAACGTTTGGACGATCGTGTGGAGGGGTAGTTCGTGCGTTGGAAGTTCGGGTTGGAAGGTTGGTGTTTGAGTTGGCCTGGGATCGCCTTCGAGGCGATCGCTACGGCCAACTCTATGGCCAACTAAGGCCAACCCGCACGAACCGGCCGTCCGAGCTGTCCACACATCTCTGCGAACGCCAGGCAATCATAACAAAAGTGACATTTGCGTTTAAGTGACGTTTACGTATTATCTTTTTCGCGCCAATCCGTTAACACATAATGGCAGAGTGGAGTAACGATTTAATATTGTCGGACTCGGATTCGTTCAAACGTTCGGAGTTGGAGGGTTGGCAGCAGTTTCTCTAGGTGGCCACCACACGATCGGCCAACCTTCCAACTCCGAACTAAGTTGGGAGTTGGAAGGTTGGCGTTGGTGTGGAAGAGCCATAATAGATTTTTCAAATGAAATAAATAGGTGTTTATGCAAAATATCAAAACAACACAATTCTTTATCTTATAAACAATAGGAATGTAGGCAGGGAAACACGTGCTACATTAAACACTTAGAAAATAAAACATTTCAATGCAAACTTAGCAATTTGCACAACCTAAATTGTTCGTTGGGAGTTGGTACAGTCGAAATATACAGGAATTTTTGGCATGCAAATCAGGGCAGATGAAGACCATTAAAATGCTATCCGAAACGTTGTTATGTAAAAGAAGATGAAGGGAAATTCACCACGGCTCGATAGCCCAACTCAAAGAACATAATACTATTGGCCCTGGGAATCTTGAATCATGTACGCTTTATTTTTTTGTAACTGTTGCATGCTGACACAAACAATTAGATTGGAAGTAGATTTAGTATTGAAGTGGCGATTTTTCCGCGATACGACATGACCTTTATACCACCTTACCATTTCGAGACATTCAACAAGATACTCTACAAGGACTATCGATTGCCAAATCGAGAAGGCGCGGCCATCATAGTTTTTCTGTCAGGTCTGCGGAAATTCGTATGAAATATTTAAAAAAAATGTACAACGCAAGATCTGGAGAAGCTAAAAGGTTCCGTAAGCAAAATTTCTCAAGCAGAACTTCGAATTTGTCCTTTAGTAATCCGAAAGTAATGGAGATAGCGTAATAAATAAAGTCTGCCTCTGAATATGATCAAGGAATAATTAATGTAGTCTTAATTATAAATACACAGCTTTTCTGTCACGAATTTCTACACGGAGAAAAATGAGTATTGCTTATTTATTAAAATCCTGTTAAAATGCTGTTTCATAGTAAACTTTTAGTACATTCATAACATATCGGAAGACGTGTTCCGGCATCGCTAAAACACATTCGTGTTTTACTGATAGTTTATTAGGACACCTGTCAATTCATTTGTTAAATGCCTGCAGTCCCGCTTTTAGCCGGAATATGAATAATTTGAAGAGATTCTTGATAAATGAGCAGTATTTTATATCAGTAAGATTTTTCCGATTACAGATATACATATTTTAGCTTACTTACAGAAATATTGACTGATTGAAAAAAGAGAATAGTTACGCCAAGCCGTTGGTTTCGTGTTTTGCAATAAGAAAAAAGAGAGTAAACCGTGGGAGAAGTCGGGAAGTACCAACTAGTAATATCATATTGATATTGAAAGAAAATGGGTACCTAAATAAAGAAACTGATTGAGAAATGATTTGGATTTTTTTTCGTCTGGGTTCATCTCATTCAAAGCAAGTCCAGAAGGGAATCCGCTGTAGGATTATTGGAACGAAAAGGGCGTAGGGGAGACCGGGCAAAGTGAGTAAGTTAAGGTTTGATGGATGAAAAGACATACGAAGCAATGAAAAACATGTTATTTTGTTAAATTATACTTTTTCTGACTTAGGTATACATGTGTGAATTGATAGAAGCCTGGAGAAAATTTTACGAGAACAGTTTACGTGTTTCTGCCCTCGGATAAAGTGAGCCAAGTAACTTTACTAATCATCTAATTTCATTGCCGGCAATCCAAGCGCTAATTAACTAACTAACTAAAAAATTAACTAACTAACTAAGAGATAATTTTTTTTAACTAACTAACAAAAATTACGCCGTTTCTCTGCATGAGTAGGCAGAGAGGACGGACCGCCAAACAACTCGGTCTTAGCACACACTCCTTGCCTCATTCACATTCATACATCGTCTCATACATACTCTTCTATTATTTTAACTCTTGACATGGCCCGACTCAAGTATATGATTCACTTGATCATATCATGTCTTCCTCGGGCGTCCCCGACTGCTACTATTCACATTTGCGTCATATATTCTCTTTATATTAATTAGGGGCTAATTATTTTATTGCAAACAGAAATAATTATCATAAAATGACCCATGATATCAGGTGCACAATTCAAAGCTCCACTGTTGGCACTCTTAATGAATTGGCAAAGCGGGTAGGCTATCCCGACTAGATATTACATTAAATTAAAGGCATCTTCGCGTCTACCACGTATCACGTCCTTTTTTTTGTTATCAAAACCTTGAATGTTTTTTTCTTCTTTAAATAAAATAAAAATACGTAAAAGCCCACCAGGGCGTTGAAAAGAAATGTATTACAATATTCAATTGGGGCAAACAATGTGTTCGTCTAGGATGTCTTAAAATAAAAAGTAAAAGTCACTGTCCGGGGTACTACATTTGCCCGGCTATCCCTAATTCTCCGGGTGGGTAGGTGTAGGTCAACGGTTGGGAGAGGGGAGGGGAGGACAGAGGGATATAAAGAATCAAGGGGGAAGTGGGTGCAAAGGTCTGCTGAATGACTGGACGTAAAATATAAACGCAAACACGGACCGAAAAGGGAGCAGAATCGCTCGTAAATCTCAAAGGCGCTGAAGAAATCGATTTGGTCGTGACAGGAACAAAGACGATGGGAGTCATGGTCTGCGAAGTTTCTCAGATTAATTCAATATCGATCGATGAGGGCCGGGAACAATGTGATTCTCGCAATAGCACTTGTCGTTTCTTGTTCATATTATTTATTCAACAACCTTTGTTGACTTAAAAAATATATTAAACAGAAATCAGATTGATTGAAACAGCAAAAATTCTCAGTGAGATCTGTCAGTGTGAAATTTACACAGCTTTTCTGTTAGGATTTTTTAGGCACACGTTAACAGCGTATTTTAAAACACGAACTACGGAGCTTTGAAAATATATTAATTTACGTGTCAAAAAATAAGATATTTATTCAAGTTATATTGGAAGAACTTTTCTTTAACTTTTGAAAGTTATAACCATCAATGTATATTGAAAAAGAAGATAATAATAACATATCGAAACAAAACATGAAACAGAACAAGACACAGAAAAAAAGATAACGGTCTCAACTGGGAATTGAATGATCGAGTGGATAGAGACGTTGTACCGGTAATACAAAGATCCTGGGTTCGATTCCCCGTTGAGACAGTTACATTTTTATTTTCTGTGTTTTCATGTTTCGTTTACATTTTGTAGTATTATTTTTGTATTCAATAATTTATAACTGTTCAATCAGAAAAATGATCGCGAAAGAAAAGTGTTCAATTCAAATCTCGGGCGATGCCGGAGAGTAACTAATAGATAATGCATTTTTTTGCACATTTTGTGTAGTGCCGATGAACCTTCGATACAATTTTAAACATACACTTATGAATAATAACCGTATTTTTCAAAACATTATAACTTATTCTACGATTTTAGGTTCAGACCTGTTTTACGCTCAGCTATGAGTATTAAGCAACAGTGTAACTAAACCTGTTGTTATTGTAAGCACAGCAGAAAATCTAATAAATGAAAATCGATATTATTGTGCAAGTAAGATCTGGCAATATTTCTACGCCAGGTGAGAACGGAAATTACCGATGAAACTAGGTTAGATTAGGATAATATAGGTAAGAGAGAATTATAGAAGTTATGTTCACAGAATTCGTTTCGTAATTTTTATGTGTAAACTTCTACGAATATTACTTAATTTTCTCGGTCGCTAAAATAAAGTTACTGCATGACGCTGTGCTCACCATAAAAAAATATTTATGACATTTCGTCGTGATACGTAATATAATACTGGTCCGGTTTTTTGTTTTCACTAAAGTTTTGGTAAATTATCATCTAAATAATCTTTTTATTTGTGTTAACAATCGTTATCTCTGTAGTCTGTTCGCTAACACCAACAAGTACTTCTGAAGAGTAAAAAATATGCCAAGAAGATAAGAAATGTCAACAAATATAAGACGAACGCACTAAGAATATCAGACGAATTTATTTAGAATATAAAACAAATGCCCTACAAACAAAAGAAATTTAAATTCTATGCTACGAAATCATACTATGCTCTACCAAATCAAACAAAAAATAACGGAAATTTATATATAAAAAAAATTAAAAACATGGCTGAGAGAACAAAGCGATATTCAACTTATAAACATTATGAAGACGATGTTTTTTTTTTATTATTTTGTTTTTATTATCAATATTTTTAGTTAGTTAGTTTTTTTACAGGTTTTTTTTCGATGTCTGTCTCACTAGGATAAACCTGTGTCGAGACAGACGTATTTAATACATAAATTAATGTTTACATATTGTTTGATACACATATTATTTCATTACATTAAATGACATTGTGAAAATGATAAAAAATAATGAATAATAATAATAAATTGGTTAATCAGCATCTAGTTAGAGTACATACTTATCATGTAAAGACAACTTGAAATTAAATACAAAAGTTTAAAAACTACAGGCCACCTCAGAACAGGAAACAGAACAGTGAGGCGTATACTTTATGCCTACATCATGTACAAATTTTACAATTGAAACTAATATATATATATAGTATATATATATATATATATATATTTTTAAACATCTAAGTATGTTAGTCAAATGCTCTAGCACTACGACTAAAAGATGAATTCACTATTAATATACGATAAATGTCCAATGAATATAATACAAACGTAAGATAAATGCCACATTAATAGACGAATGCCCTAAGAATGTATAATGCTGGGTATACATACGCGAGCCGAACTGCCGAGCTGAACATCAACTTATGGGAAAGGATCGAAGCAACCGTAAATGGCGCGAAACGCAGCTTGCAGTAGCTTCGTCTCTTTCCCATAATTCGTGGCTCGGTTCGCAAATGTATACGTACAATAAGACGAATGTTCTAATAATGTAAGTCGAATGTTCTAAGATTGTTAGTTGATTTTTTTAGCATTACCTTCACACAGGAGACTCTGAGGAAAATAGTTTTCCCTCAGGGTACATGTCATCTCTGGGCATGCTGTGTGGAAGGTCGCTTTGAGGAGAGGATGGAGTGAACATGGGCTTTAAAGAGAGCCATGTTGTACGAGGGAGGAAACATAGAGGCCGGAAAATAATTCCACAGCTGAGCTGTTGAACTCAAAACCGAGTCGCAGAAGAGCAACCCGTGCTCAAGTGAAAAATATCAACCGTGTACATATGTTGGGCACGCGTTTGGGCGTGTTTCCCGATGAGATGAATGTTCTTATAATATAAGTGGAATGTTCTAATAATGTAGGTCGAATGTTCTAATAATATAAGTGAAATGTTCTAATAATGTAAGTCGAATGTTCTAATAATACAAGTGGAATGTTCTAATAATTTAAGTCGAATGTTCTAATAATTTAAGTCGAATGTTCTAATAATGTAAGTCGAATGTTCTATGAACATAAGTTGAATGCTCTACGAATATAGGACGAGTGCATAAAGGCACGACAAAATTTGAGCATTTTACGATATCGGTATTTTCTTACGAATCAAAAATAAATGCATGAAAAAATAATCATGTTTGTGTCTACCATTCCAACCCATAATAATTAGGTTCCCGCTATCACAATGAAAACCATAACAATTACGGCAATAAGGTATTATGAATTTCTTAAAAAAGTTGTTAGGTATGTGATCGATATTGGTCGGACAAGAATAACCTGGTCATTCATTTCACACTCGGGAAAGTATGACATGAAAATATGATTCACGAATAAATAACAATGATATTCATGAAAAACTACGAAGTACAAAGAACCAATAAGCATCAAAAAAAATAATCAAAGCAATCGGAACCAAATTATATAACGCCGTAGATTAGTGACGCCACTTCAAGAGCGCCATTATTGTTTTATTCGATTTCGTGTATAATTTGCAGAAGCTTATATTTTACGATTCAATATAAAATTAAATAAATATCGTCATAAATATTACAATCACTTGTTGATATAATTACAGAGAGTCCATTTCCGGAAAATACCTTAGATAACACAATTTATATCATAGACACGTATTATGTACGCATCGAAAAGGCATTAGGTATCAAAGGCCTTTGAACAGCTATCACTTTAATATAAACCAAAGTAATTTCAGATAAATTTGGTAAAAAGTATTGTAATTTAAATGGGTTTTCACCATAAGAGGTATGTGTTAATTTTTGATTTATTTAATCATTGAAGAATAAGATACATGAAATAGAACAAGACACAGAAACTAAAAAGGTGACGGTCCCAACTGGGAACACGGTCCATGAAATACTTATCAAAAACTATGCACCCTGGAATGGAATAAGCTTCCTTATAAAGTTCAGGGGGAGTTAAAGCTGTTTCAAGTTTGTTTTTAGAAGTATATAGGCACCGAAGATGTCTAAACTCTAAATTATACCTTGAAATAGGATTCTAGGGGTAAGAGTTTCATAGAACAACGTCTAAACTGTAAGGTTTAGAGCAAGGCTGCCCAACCCCAGGCCCGCGGGCCACAATGTGGCCCGAATTATAAGTGGCCCGCGTGAACCATTTTCTTAAAACCCGCCAATCCGCCAATTTGAAAAAGTGTCGCGGGCCCGCGGTAAAACAAACAATGCAGGCGATTTATCGCTATTTAGGCTACTCAGAACGTTTTACTCAGAACGAACAGAAATATTTTTTGCGTCCGAAATGGAATCTTGTAGCCACCCCCCATGGAATTCGAAAAATTGTTGTGGGAATCACATATGATGTTTTCGGGTGCGCGGAATTTTTTCTCAGCGAATTTCCGTAACAACCCCCCCCCCCGATGGATTTCAAATATTTTGTGGGGAGCACTCATTTTGATTTTTTTTTTGTGGGGATTTATGTTTTATAGAAATTCTCTAACAACCCCCTCCCCCCCCCATGGAAATAGGAACCGTCAGGTATTCAGTGGCCCGCCAGTGATTCAAAATCGTCAATTTCGCCCAACTGTTAAAAAGGTTGGGCAGCCTTGGTTTAGAGTCTAAACTTTAGAGCGTCAAACTTTGTACAGTCATGAAACTAAGCCTAAGTTACATCAAACTATGTGCAGAACAAGAACGTCGACAAACCCTTTATTAAATGTAAAGCAATGGAGAAATGGGTCAAAAACATGATGACTTGGAGAAGAATACTAAACAACAATAAAAAAATCGTTATTAAAGAAATAATACTACAAAAAAGAACACTAACTAGTAATGATATGAAAAAATAGGTTTACAAAATAATTTAATAAGAAATCCTAATTATAGTATTAAATTCAATGAAAAATAGACCAATAAAATAAAGATGTATTGAAACATGAACATGTAGAAAACCAGTATAATGAACTAGCTAACGTGTACCCGACGTTAATCTACTTTCTATAAGTATCATATGCATGTATTATATATATAAACCTTCCGGAAGAAATTCTATAAACGAAAGAGAGAAAAAACCCTATCAAAATCCGTTGCGTAGTTTAGAAAAACTAAGCGCACGAACAGATAACGCGGATAGCGACTTTGTTTTATACTATTTAGAGATGCATTGGAAACGGAGTTTCAAAAAAAAAAAAAACTTAATAAGAAAGAAAACCAGGAAACCCCATTCGAGTTTATGAAATTACTAAAAGAGATCATGAAGAAACTCTACAATTAGCTAGTAATGCAATAAGAAAACAGCTCAATAAAATAACAATCCTAATAAGAACATAATCAGCAACTGGGTCATTCCGCCGTTTCGTTCAAATCGCATGTTCTTGCAAAAAAGTCATATGAAAAATAATGTTTTTCAAGAAAGTTTTATTGGAAAATGTAGTTATTTAAAAAAGGAAAAAGTAGTATTTACCGGATTAGGCATTTGTTACTTAATAACTTTATGGTATACAAAAAACATGCTAAAATCTCATTACCTTCCCCGTGTAAATGAGGGACCGGTAAATTGATCAATAAATAAGAACATTTTACACTAGTAAAATCACTACATTCATTAATCGACCTGAATGTACAACTAATTTTGCATATTTATTGGTGTTTAATTTATTTTTAAAGTTACTGTATCATATAAAGAATTGAGATTTTGTTTTTGTCCAGAAAAAATCGCTGTCGTCTTCCGCCAAAGCGGTAATTAAAATTGTGACCGTGTTTGTCACTGTTCGTCAGCTGTACCCCACCCCGCGCCTCCGTTACTAATCAGTGTACCGCTATATCTGGACGGGGGAGGACGTGCGTCGCTGAATAAAGAAATATCTGCGATCTCCGTGCTCGAAAACGACTTTGTCACCGACCAGGCAAAATTACCTTCCAGCATTTTTTAAAGTAAGTACATGTTTTAAAAATTCGAATCATGAACCTATAAACTATAATTAGTCGGACTATTTTTTATTGAAACATAAAGATATGTAATGTCATTATTAAGCGAGTTATTAAGGAAAGATTGTCAAAACCTCATTACCCTCCGTCTCATTACCTTCCGTATCGTAAAATTTTTTGCCGGATGGTAATTTAGAGGTGTGGAGGGTAATGATAAATTTGTAAGGGTTATTTTTACGTGCATCTGGGACCATGTTTGGGGGTTCATAAAAGTTAATATTATCAATAAAAGCAGTTTCTTGCGTTCTAGCGTCGGACAATTTCAGTTTTGGTGAAATACATATTTTAGTTTTATCTATTTACTGATATGGAAAAACAATCTGTTAAAATTTACCCTGCGAATTTTTATTTGAAAATCGATTTTTTTATTCAATGATATAATTATAATTATTCAAATTTAAACGAATAATATATTAAACAAATGGTTTAACTATTCCCCTACAGTCACAATTATTTTCATTACTTATCTTCATTACTTCAGTTGTCTATTAAAACAGATGAATTTTTACAAAATTTCAAGTTTCTAAACAAATCCAGATTTGAACAAAAATCTATATAAAGGGCATTATTAAGAGTCCAACGCAAATTTCTTGATTAAAAAACCATATCATTACTGTTAGATTTTAAATCATTTAGGGAAAAAAATATTAAACAAAGATATAAAAGTAGTGTAACAATTTTTGGGCTCTCCTGTAAAAGTAACGAAATTGAAATTATCCATATTTGTTATTAAACTTCTCACTTGATCCGATACTTATGATAATTTTTCTTTATTATTTGTTACAGGCTAAACACCATAATCCACAATGGCAAAGTTAAATAAAAAACTGAAAAAAGAAGAAAAGTTATCCAAGGACAGGCTGCGTAAGCAACAAAAATATGCTGAGATTAAAAACAATCCGGAACTGTACAGTCTTCAGAAAGCGAAAGAAAAAAAAAGATACTTAATGCGAAAAGCGCAAAAAAAGATTTGCAGCATTGAAGATATGAGTGAAAGAGCCCAGAGAGAGCAAAGACGAAGATGGCGAAAGAACTCTGTAAATTATTGGAAGAAAAAAGAGGAGCAGCGTAAAATAGAAACGATTACAGTAGAAAATATGCCTCCAATTCATGAAAATGTCAAGGAAGTACCCAATAATGTGCAAAATACTCTAGATCCTGACCCTCTCGCAGTCGAGAATGAACAACAAATCATTAAAAAAAATGTGCGTGGTCTAACGAATGTTAGAAAATTGAGGTATAGATCATTGAAAATCATTAAGACGTTACAGGACCAGATAAGCAAACTCAGGAACGAGAAAAGAAACGAACAAAAGAAATTGAAGGCGTTGCAGCTACAAAACGTAAATAGACCAATCGAAGATACAGTAGAGAAAAAAGTAAACGACATAGTTAAATACATCCCAATGAATAAAGTCGAAGATGTAAAAAAGAAATTGTTGTTCAGTGAATCGCTGTCTCGAGGATTAAATGAAAAATACAAGGCTTTAAAAAAAACAGAGAAAAGACAGTTTGCGAATGAAATACTGAGAGACAAGAACAAGCTAAAGAAATATAAAGTACTCAGTAAAGTTCCCTTTCAAATCAGAAAGACTTAAGCTGAAAACAAGAATAACAAAACAAATGAAATAAAACGGAAGATACAAGATTTTTTTGAAGAAGATGTAAATAGCCGGGTAGCTCCCGGAAAAAAAGAATTTGTGAAACGCAAAGGTTTAAAAAAACAGAAAAGATATATTACAGATAACTTCAAAAACCTCCACGACAAATTCTGCAAAGAACAACAAAAAATCAGCTATTCAACTTTTTGTAAATATAGACCCTACTGGACTGTTTTCCCCAAAAAAGAACGAGACACTTGCCAATGCAAACTTCACTGTAACGTTGATCTTCTCATTAAAGCTCTGAAGAAAGCAAAGATAATTGTAGAAGGATCAGCGACAGAAGTATTGAAAAGCCTGTGTTGCGATACTAATAATAAAGAATGTCTAGAAAGATCATGTAGTTCATGCAAAAATAAAACATTGAATTACGGAGAATTTAATAACAGCACAAACATTAACTACTATGAGTGGACAATAGAAAAACAAACCTACAGGGGAAAGGATGGAATCCAGAAAATGAAAACCATAACAACTAAAAAGAAGCTCGAGGACAACCCTCGTAAAATAATCGAAAAGTTAGATGCCACCATGGATGTTTTCTTAAAACACACACGAAACATCGTAATGCAGTACTCCGCTATCAGAGAATTGAAAGATAATCTGACAGACACGGAGGTTCTCATACATGTTGATTTTAGCGAGAACTATTGGTTGAAATACCATGAAGAAATTCAGTCCTTTCATTTTGGTGGCAGCCGAGGACAAGTCTCTCTTCATACAGGAGTACTTTACTATGTAGACAGCCAGACGGGTCTTCCTTCAACCAAATCATTTTGCACGATGAGTCGGTGCCTCAATCATGATGCTTCAGCTATATGGGCACATCTAGTACCTGTTCTGAATATGGCGCAGGATTTGGTTCCATCGCTTGCAACGATTCACTTCTTATCTGATTCGCCATCTAGTCAATATAGGAACCGCTACATTTTCTATATGATAACGAAGTTAATAGATCAAGTTCCTAATATCGAGAGGGTCACATGGAACTACCAAGAGGCGGGACATGGTAAGGGGGCCCCAGATGGCATCGGAGCGGTTGTGAAGAGATCTGCAGACAACTACGTGAAATTTGGCGGAGACATCGGTTCCTTTGAAGAGTTTGCTGAAGTTGTCCGTCAAAATGTTCAAAACGTCGAATTGACTGTCATTGCAGAAGACGAAATATATCGGAATAAATTTCCAGAAAAACTTCCCGGATTTAAAGGAACAATCAAAGTACATCAGGTGATTTGGTCTTCGTCGTTGCCATACAGTGTTGTTTTAAGAAGCCTCAGCTGTTTCAGTTGCCAACACAGCAATCTGTTATGTAAGCACAGCAAACATCTGGGAGTACTGAATGTAGAAAATGACGAAGCCTGTATAGATGTCACAGTTGACATGAATATTGAAAACTTAAGCCTACAAATTGACTCGCCTACTATTTTCAATAATATTGATGACAATATGCTATTGAGCGAATTCGACGGCTCCATGTTTTTGGACGATACTATTGTTTCAACGCCAGAGCCTGCTAAAACTATAGAAAAGAAATGTAAAGTGAAAATACTCTCAAACGTCCCGTTCGACTATCAGCATTATTCCCTTTATAAAAATAGTACGCAAGAATTCAATCCTTTCGATCAATGTGAGTTCGAGAAGTTCATCCGATCCCTAAGAGTAGAATATCCTGATTTCGATGAATCAAAACAGCAGTCCCCCAAAACTGTGGAACTCCCACACATGGACATTGACGAGGAAACCAACAAAGAGGATAAGGAGGCGCCATTCAAATACTACTTAGATGACTGGATAATGGTTCAATATAAAATAACTAACACGACACATCATTTCATTGGGAAAATTATTGGAAAACATGAGTACACACTAGAGTACAAAGTAATTTTTTTGAAAAAAGCTCAAGGGAATTCCAAAAAATTTGTCTGGCCAACAATTAGTGACGACGATTTCATTTTGGAATCACAAATTCTTCAGCGCTTGCAAGATCCAGATGAGAATGAAAGAGGACAATTCACTTTCAAAAATTTGCCGAACTTTGATTTGAAATAGTTTTCCAGCAAAAACTTTCACAAGAATGATCTCAAGTTCCTTAAATATTATGTTCCTATTTAGATGTAAGACCTTTATCTTGTACTTATTAGTTACATATGTTGTGTTTGTTTTAAGTATCTCTGATTTTATTTTAAACTGCATTTCAATTGACTTCTGATTTTTTCTTATTTTTAATTATTATTTCTATTTTTCAAATATTACAATGTTTGCTTAGGAATGTGAAAATTTTGTATTTCTTGTGTACAAACCTACTTATAAAACGTAATTATAAAGAATTTGACTATTCCTTATAATTTCTGGGTAAGTAGTATAATAGGAAAATTTTAGTTGTGTTGGGTTTGATGTTCCAGCTGCCTTTTCTTAATTTGTATTTTGATATTTTTTTCCATTATTTTTTAACAATTCATACAGATATTGCAAAAGCATAAGTAAGCAGAACTGATTACGTATGAAAAAATGTATTTCTTGTCTCCAATGTTCAAAAGTCTGAATAAAGCATTTAGTTTTTCACTATAATAGGTTTTTCTTCTTTTTCCTAATCCGCTCACCACGTCAAATGATACTTAGCATGATTTGAAATCTATTTTATTATTCAATTTCTATTCAAATTTTATTATTCACAGACATTTTAAGAACCTTAAACATGTTCACTACCATCTATTAATATTTCATTACCAAACTTCATTACCATCCAAATTTTTAAATTACCATCCAACAGTTTTTCATTACCATCCACACCTTCATTACCTTCCATCAATTTTCTTCGAATCCAAGTGTCGCACAAAGGTGCCCTTTTCACTTTTATACATCTGATAGGTACGGGAACCCATTTCTATAAAAATATATAGTAAAAAGGCAAAAAAAAAAAAAATCCGCGGAAACAGGCAAATTTGAACGAAACGGCGGAATGACCCAACTACTCACCTAGAATCTCCGACATCCGAAGACCTTCTTCTCTCCAACATAACCAGAAATAACTTATGAACACTCGGTATGAACTAATAACAAGCAATCACCACATATAACTTACAATATCTCAGAATAAGATCAAACAAGTTGAAAAAGATAAGAACTTGGTACCGGAACTTCTCACTACTGCTCGATTCGAATCGAAGACAGGTAAAAAATATAATAGGAACACTTCAAAATAATCGATTGTATTCGCTTTTATGACAGTTCTTCACGGAGTCCAACAGCGAAGTGGTTATCGTGTATCGTGTTGGCCGCTGTGAAGATGGAAGGTACTGATAAGTAGGTACTTGGTGATAAGACGGTGATATAAGCTAAGCACTGACATAAAATGACAAAGATTGCGAGGTTTGCTTTTGCAGGGTTGGCACTCAACGAAAACTTTATAATATTATAAAAGCCTGGATACGAACAACTAAAATGGTAACCGATATTGCTGAATAAAATTTTAGGAAGTTCATTAGTTCAGGAGGTCATTAGTCATAACTAAACTTTTGTTTATCGAAGCTGGAACGGAATCAAATGGTCGCGTCTTGATGAATTAATCAAGTCTATGGATCGTGTATGTGATTTCTTTCAGTTTAGTTAGTTTACCCCCATTTATTATAAAACCAGATATTTTGCGTTAAGAATGACACTATCCAAAAAAAAGCGTGTATACTGACAGCTTATCCAACACCTTGGAGACTGTCATAATCATATTCTAACCGTGCCCGCAAATATCGCTTGTTGGTTGCTAATTGACCATAGGTGGCAGATTTCGTCAATATCGTATCGATATAGGGTTTTATCGATCGTCCGTGCAAGACTACTAATTTTCCACGATAAAGATCTTACAGCATATGACATATTAATACTTAATATTAACTAGGTATACGATATATTATTTGTACGTAATCATAATAAAAATATGAGAATTTGTGAATACGGATAATATTTTCATGAGTTGTTGTAACAAATTTATTCACATCGTGGTTCGATATATTATTTTTAACTTGATTGTGCAAGTCCACAACTCTGTATGACATGCAATAATAAATAATTCGCGATCTATGTTTTCGCTTCAATTTGGTCACCGATGGTAAAGAACTGAAGAATGTAAAACCGTAAAAAAACATTTTTTTCAGCGTGGGATCTACGAACATTTGACATTTCCTGCTTTATAACAGATAATTTTGCGAAGGTTAAAAACGTAACATACGTTGTAATCTACGGCATCTATGAAGATGGCGTAAATATAATTACTATATGAAAAAAAAAACTTTTTGCAAGTTATGCATTAAAATATTAAGACGAATTATTTGTTTGCGCCCGTACATACGTAATGTGAAAATGAATAAATAGTTTGGTTCGCATAAAAACCTAATTTTTTCAAGAAAAATCGGTGATATAATGTACGCTTTTCTTGGAAGAATTAGGTTTTTATACTAATTAGAAACTATTTTTTCATATTAAGTAGCGCCAACAAATAATTATTACTTTCCGGCACATAAATAGATAGTGAAGCATCTTCACGTTACGGTGATTTTATGTCCATACAAAAACCCCGTATCTGCATACCTAATCTTCAAAGCCAACCCATAGAAAGATTCCTAAAATTCTCAGGTTGTTTCATAATCATATTGGCATTGTTTGTTTATGTAATGAATGCTGACATAAAATGCGGTGCTACATCCTTTCGGTGGTTTTTTTCTTATAGTCAGGGCAACGTTCACCTTGTAGACTGCAGCCCGGAACTACTCTGCGAAACTGCATTCGGACACGTAGACAGTCGTCTCACCAGCTCGGTAACGGTAAGGAATGGACAAAAATCGTGCGCAGAAAAGTCCCACAATTGAGGCGCTGCAAACCATAGCAAACTTTGCTTTTCTTACCATTACCGAGCCAGTGGGAGGAACAACGGGCGTAGGTTTCAAAGCAAAAAGTACGACGTGTTTCTGCGTTAAATCTTTTATCAATCTTTCTCTGGATTATCAATTGGGTTATGTCATCCAAATTGATAAACTAGCCCATCATAGAAAGGGGAACAAACCAAGTAGCGCATTGCGTAGAGAGGGCGTGACCGTATCCCTTTCTATAATTTTTCAATAAATTTATCTGAACGTATACAGGCAAATCACACTGTAAATACCACCAAGTAGACCTCGGAAATTAAATTTATTATTATTTTCGTTTCACACATTTATTTATTTATTGCATCTTGCTATACATAAATCATGTTTTTTCTCATAAAAATAAACATCACTAGGACTAAGCCTGTAAGCTATTATTACAAATATATAGATAAACTTAAAAAACAACAATATTTTTTTGGAACTAAAAAACTTTAAGTGTTCAAATAAATATGTTATAAATTGGTAGAAATTTGGAATTATACCAAACCCTCTTATCTGAAAATGATCCATTTACTCATTAAATATTCTGATAATTTTTTTCACCCCCCAAAACTGTACACCTACCTTATAATCAATCAATCATCTTGTTCGATATATTATAATCAATCACCGATCAATCCACTGTCAGATTTTCATCATAAAAAGCTACTAGACTAAAGCATAGATAAAATACGATAAAAATTAGTTATTTTTTATACAATCTAATTAGTTTTATAGAAGTACTGTAAGCACACAATCTATGGTAATCAGTGTGCTGTTGACAGCATTGTGTAAACCATATTTTCATTATAAAAATAAAGACATACATTCCCTGCTTGTAAATACTGAAAATTTCACTTGAACAATGATGACGGCCTCCGTGGTAGAGGGTAAGGCCAGCGCCACACTTGACGGAAATTCCGTCACGGATCTTTCGCGACGGAACGCCAATACATGTGATTGCATATAAATAACAAATAGCGGGGACACTACGCGGAACATCGGTCGTTCCGTCGCGGACGATCGGTCACTCCGTGGCGGACCGCCGACTCTCGCGTCTGCTCCGTCCTCCGCGCACCGATCATCCGTCGGCGGAAGATCGGCAACGTCGCATTCCAAGTATTTGTATGCATCGCGCCACATTCGGCGGATAACACGCGGCGACGACGAACGCACAGGATGTTCGACACTGAAAGATTTATTATCGAAGTTCAAAATAGAGTTTGCCTTTGGGAGAGATATAGCCGTTCTAAGTTTTGTATTTTGATTGGTAATATAGTCCTTCGTTAAATTCAGCAATACATCAAATGATTGTATGGAGATTCGATAATATTCGAATACTTTATCTGGATAATTTCTTAGTTGCATATACAAGGTATGAAATTGCCCAATTTCTAGTCGAAGAGTATTTATGGGATGAACCCAATATTTACGCTTTCTTTTTCTTCCTTCTTCTAATGCCTCATAAATAGCTATCACTTCTATCGGATCCATTACGACCACGCTGTATAAGCGTTGGCAGTCGACTGATAATCCGCCACTGAATATTCAGTGTGGCTGCAACGTATGGTAACGGATTGACTCCAGCGGAAGATACGCGACGGAATTTCCGTCAAGTGTGGCGCTAGCCTAAGTGCACTTTGTTCTTCTAAATTACGCAACAGATTTTGATAGGGTTTTCACTATAATTTAGAGAATTTATTCCGGAAGGTTTGTAAATATAATATATTATATACATATTATATTCATAGAAAGTAGAGAAAAGTCGATGATTTTCCTAGAATTCACAACCTCAAAAGTTTACTCCAAATCATTCACAAACCCCGAGGATCGCCGGATATACAATACAAACTAGAAGTTCTATGGGTTATGTAGGTTAGGTTAAAAAAATTTTTTTTTCATCGTTTCTAATGACTTTATATCACTTTTTAAAAGTGTGCTGAATTGTCACTGTGTTGAGTTATCATTGAACCCGAGTATGCTCTATCGCAATAAAAATGTACTATGACTGGATTGACCGGACTCGGAACACAC
The DNA here is from genome assembly GCF_061612785.1 of Hesperophylax consimilis. Classification (NCBI taxonomy): domain Eukaryota; kingdom Metazoa; phylum Arthropoda; class Insecta; order Trichoptera; family Limnephilidae; genus Hesperophylax; species Hesperophylax consimilis. The sequence continues at coordinate 6,222,720 of NC_142851.1, read as the reverse complement.
AAACAAATTTACAGAGAGACGAAATGTAAAGTGGTCGAGTTGAAAAAAGGAATTCGCTGCGCTCAGTCAATAAACATTTAAATCAAAAAGAGACTATAGTTCCGCTTCCCATCGATCGGAAATAAGCTGTAATATAAATAATAAACATAATTATGGTCGGAAAATGCAGTTATTGCATTGCAGGCTACAAGGGAAATGATTGATTGCAATTCGCTTGCCTGTGCAGCGTCGCCCTCTCTAATTATTTATTAACCTTTGCGTTCTACTCTTCAATTGTTTATGAAACGTTTCGTGCTTTTGATTTACGACAGTCGAATCAATCAGAATTACTGAATGAGCTTCGCAATGTAGCACTTTGCATTAATATTGATTTATAATTAAATTACGCAAGAATAAATTAAAATAGATGAACTCCGTGGTCGAGGAGTAAGGTCCTCCAACTGCAATCCGGTGGTCGCGGGTTCCAATCCAGTAAATTTGATTGAATTACATTGTGTTATTACATTATTAATTTTTATTAAATAATATGCAGTTTACTTGTGGCACATTCCTGAGTGTTAGATACTCTCAGTATCGCCCTGGTGAATAACCACCATTCAGAATCGAAACGTACTGCTAACATAGTATCAATTATGAATTACTAGTACACGTGTACCCGGCGTTGCTGTGGGTTATCCAGGAGATAGACATATACCATCGCAGACTTTTCTGTAGGCCTTTTTGAGTTATGCAATTCCGTGGTACATTATTTTGATGTATCGCGCACGGTTTAGACCACAGACATAGGAATTAATAGACGAGAAGATAATGGCGAGGGGTAAAATCAACTGTTGAAGAACGAAGGGGGTAAAGCTGACTGTGATTCGTCAATAAATCAATCTGACAGTAAATAGGCATCTCGCATTATAATATCACCATTTAGTTCTTAAAAGTAAAATCTGCTTTTGAATGAATAGACATTTTTACATGGGAGCGCAAATTACTCGCCACGTTATGAACTAATTTGCGAAGTCCAAATTCAGCAAAAAAATTTCTTCTATTTTCAGAGTCGAATATTTCGTTTAAGAATTTAGTTAAGACACTTTTATAAATGTTCATAATTTACTTCCCAGCAACCAACCAACTTTGTGTTTCGCGTCCAGACGTTTCTCGATGTGATAGTATATGTTTCTACAACTGATTCATATTATACGATGTGAATATGCTTAAAATAAAGTAAAATAATGCTTATATATGGAATGTAATACGACAATTGGGTTTATTCTCTTTTTCACATCTATTTTTACAAGTTTTCATATCACAAGTCAACATTTTGCCGTGTTATTTCGTAAAATGAACCGATGATGCCTCGACCATAGTTCGCAAAAGAATGATGACGTCACGTTTTCAAATTTCACTTGAGGCCATACGCGAGTACAGCCGGCTCCAATGGAACCGGTATGGGGAGTGGGGATAATACGCTTTTAATCACTTAGGGCAGGTCTACTAATATTCATATGTCTATGGTTTAGACAGAGTTAGCAATGTAAGCGGAGTTAGCAATGTAAGCGCCCAAAAATTTTTTTTTCGACATGATTACAAAACATAGAATTTTCTCTACTTTCTAAAATAAAATACGCATGTAAGATATATTTAATCTCTAAGAAAGAAATTCTCTAAATGACAGTGAAAACCCTATCAAAATTAGTTCGGTAGTTTAGAAGAACTAAGCGCACAGACAGACACGGATAGCGACTTTATTTCATACTGTTTAGAGATTATGGTTCCGGGCAGAAATATTGGCGAGAATATATAATGGTTTTGTAGGAATTTGAAAATCTATGCAAAATTCACATTTTCACAAGCTCAGCAAAAAAAGTTTTTTTTTGCATTTCCACCGTCGAGATTACGCCAAGAAAATTCCCAAAATTAAAACATCGGAATAAAAACTGGGTTCCTGGGTTAAAAGATGGTTTATTTACGTGGTATTTTCTGTTCTAACGATGTGACACTGAGTAGCAGTATTAATACTGGAAAAACACAGCTTTATAATTCCACTCCGTTATCTTTATTATTCTTTTCAATGCCTCCGGAAAAACACCGTAGATTTTTTTTATGGAAAAATTTTCTCGGCATATATGACTGTGTTGAACGTAACCGAAGAGGAACGGCTACGCGGCCTTTTTTGTACCAACCTTAAATTTGGATTTATTTATTTATTAACGGACATCGTCCAAATTACAAGATAATAACACGAATACAATAAAATGAAAAATACAGGATTAGACAAAGGTACATGAAAGCAAAGACATAAGGCAGATATAATATAAGAAAATAAAGTGACAAGTCAAGTCAAGACTACGCCGTGGGTCAGGACCACGGGACACTTATAATATTCCGTCACTTGTTTAGCGACCGGCAAAAATCATTCAGACTTATTCAAAAGAAGTTAAGGTTTTGACTTGAGTTGACCAGTCTACACATTCTGGACAATGGTGAATAATATCCAAAATTTGTCGAATGATGGTTGAGGAAGAGCAGTTCATTATTTCTGAGTCTGTGCGAGGGGATATTGAAGGGAATGAGTTGAAGTAGAGTAGGTGAATCAATAATACCATTTATAATTTTGAAGAAGCAAATGAGGTGATTTCTTTCCCGACGGACTTCCAAAGGAGAGAGGTTTAGAGTTAGTTCAATTTCATCATATGAGTATTTGCCTTTTTCTAATCCTAGCCTCTTGGATTTGAGGCTAAAATACAATAAACTAAATAATATATGTTTTAATCAAAAGCATATGTCTAGTACGGGTATGTGATATTTATTTATGCTTCAAATTATAAAATACAGTCCATCAAACAATTTAATTTTTGGTGAATTTAAAAGCAACTTTGGCTCATTATTTGTGAGTTAACACCTTAGGCTTCAGGCCTATTTTGTTAGAAGCTCGGAGTTTTACGCTTTGCAATAAAATCCAATAAATGAAATGTTTTAAAACGTACCCGAAAACTAAAAAATAGGCTTTTTTTACGTTTTTGGAACAAAAATTACTCATAAGGAAAAACAACATAAAAACTTACTTTTTGTTGTTTCATATAAAAATATGTTAAATTTTTAAATTGTGGTCGGAACCTTTGGTTTCATTGAGGTGCACATTTTAGTTGTACTGTGGTTGTACTTCTAGATTTGTGGTTGTACTGTGGTTGTACTTCTAGATTTGTGGTTGTACTGTGGTTGTACTTCTAGATTTGTGGTTGTACTTCTAGATTTGAAAGCATTGTATTTTCTGTTTCTAACCATAACAGTAAGTGAGACACAACGATTTATGTGAGACCATTTGAGTTGTTTCGAAAAGGGAACAAATTAGCCTCGATAATTATTTACTAATTAACTAGAGTCAGAAGATTTCGGGTTGAATCTCAGTCGCGTCGCAAAAATATTAGTAGGTTTCCTGAAAGGCTGTGGTCATAAATATAAATGTTTACTTGGTTATCTGAATAACTTTACTTAAGGATCAAAAGCATTGCAGTTTGAGGTTTTTTTGTCCACAAATTTCATGAAATAATATAAATGAAATTGGACTACCAGAGGTGACTTCTAGTCATACTTCAGAGGGAAACTTAGTATACATAGAATTCTTTGTTATTATTATTATTTATTGGTCAATAGGTAAGCACTTCCGATGTTAATACTACAAACTTGTATACATTCATAATGCAAAGTACAAAACAAACAAATTACTTAGAAGTAGCAAGCGACCGAAGCATAGTTAATTATTCACAAGTGGTAATTTGGAAGAGTCAACACAGAAACAGCGGGTTATCGCAATAAAAATCTATGTAAGAATGTTTAGATTTCTAAAATAAACGTTATTGATTCGATCACATACATGACTTTGCGCAATAGGCGAACAAAAATAACTGGGCTGGGAATAAAAGGTCTTTGATTAGATTTTTATATGAAATAAACTCGAAAATATCGTAACAGGCTTAAAATTAAAATTTTTAGAAAAAAATATATTTTTCAGAATTTATTCAATGTTATCCCACAGTTAAATTACTTTTCGTTTTAAAATTTCTATTAATTGTAAACACTAAACATGATGAAATGGCGTTACTTTCTTTATTTAAATATGTTTATAAAAAAATATGCTTACATCATCTACATACAAAATATGTTACAATGTATATGGTAATCATTTCACATAATGTTATACAGGGTGTTCGGGGGTAAAGTGCGCTAACTTCAGGAGGTGGTTCTACGTGATGCTGTAAATAAAAAGGGTAAATAATTTTTTTCGAAATACAACCTCTTCTTCCCGTACCAATATATTTTTTTTTCCGTAGAAGAATATTTATTTTCCAATAAAAACAATTTAACTTTTTTACCTAAAAACTACCCTAAAACGTTGGAATTTCGAAAAGAATTTTTAAATCATCCCCCGAAGTTAGCGTACTTTACCCATGGACACCCTGTCTATAAGATGTAACACCATGGGGGATATGTCATTATGTTAAATTATTCAGAGTAGAAGATACTGTCAGTATCGCCCTGGTGTAAAACCGCCATTCAGAATTGAAACGTTGCTTGAAATGGCTTCAGCTGTGTTTGTTGACCAGATCTGAATAGCCAAGTACTCCCCCAGATTCCTCTTCCCAATCTCCTTCCCCTTCCCGCGACCTTTAGCATTATAATATACCCCAATTGGGGATGCCATAGTCTCACTGGCTCCACACAGTTGGGAGCAGTTTTATTTAGAATATTATATTTGTAAATTTGTAATGTTGTAAGGTAAAACTATAATGAATTTAGTTTTCTGACTTTAAATTCTTTATACAGAAGTTTTGATGAATATGCCGATGGTTTAAGGCCCCGTAGTAAGCGTTCGAAGATGGTTTGATAGGTGGATATATAAATACGAATGTTAGAGGGAGGGCGCTAATATTAAAAAACCACAATAATTAAGCGAAAATGGTGAATATATTTTAAATAACATGACTCGTTTTAAATATATCAAAAATCTCTCAACAAATACTTTAGTTGCATTACACTGTGAATTTTTTCATGCCGTTTTTAATGCCTGTAGAATCATATTTGCATACCGAAGATACAGCAGCGCATCGACAATGTTCACGGAATTAGGACTAAATGGATTTGCCGGCCTGATGAGACACCGGGTCACTGGAGCCAGGGTACGTTTAATGGCCTCCGCCAACACTTTGGTGACCGCAGCCTACCAGCACCAAACGCCACTACTGAGTGAGCGCTGGGCCAAAGCTCACTCAAGACCACGCCCTGCATAGTTGTATTCTGTTGTTAATTTATTTTCTTCATATATTTTTTTTATTTTTCACATACCTATTATACAAAAAATATGTATGTATACATGGGATTGCACTAACCTCCCCACATCCTGGAATATAAATTATTATTATTATTATTTAACATATTAAATAACAGAACAAAACGTGTTTTTTTATCATTTTCGGAGCTTACTTACTTATCGATTTTTTTCTATCGAGGGTATTTCATATAGTTAACATTTCGGCATAACAAATGTATAGATATTATCTTAAAAAATAACATTTTTTTGGAACTTAACAACTGAAAGAAGTAACGAGAACTTGTTATAAATCGGTAGAAATTGGGTATGGCAGTGCTTAAATTCAAATGATTTTAATATTAATTTTTGTGCTATGTAAATTGGTTGTCTGTGTTTTTTTATTAGCTCTACCCTATCTTATAATCCCATGTTGTATTATTGATTGGCAGAAGGCAAATTGCGTCATTCTCAGTAAATCGTTTTTTAGGATATGATGTATGTTGGTTTCCTCACTCTGTCTTTGAATATAATTTATGTATGTGGACCACTTTAGGCATTGGTCTACTGTAATGTCTAGGTATTTTATTTCGGTTAAACACGAGATGTGTATTTGTCCTAGAGTGGATTACAATTTATATTGCTTTAGGTGTTTCTTGTTTTTTATGCTACATGGCATATTATAAATTTTTTAAATCTTGTGTTAGTAAGTTTATGTACCTAGTTAACCTTTGAGATTTTAGAAAGAAAAAGCTGTACGAATTTCATCATTATTCGAGGGTTCCTTCGCTTCATAAAATAGATATTCGTTTCATAATGTAACACGAACAAAAGATGAAGATGGATGGTATCTCATAATATTACCAACTTATAATATTATCACGAATACCCGGCGTTGCTAGGAGACTTATATTTTTATTTCGAAGAATATTTCTACTGAAAGCTTTTCACTTTGTGATGGGATTATTTATTTTATTAAAACACATATAACTTTGTTTAGATCGTTTTATTGTATTCAACCACTACAATGAAATCCCCTAAAATGAGTTCTGTAACTCATCGGGATTGCTCTAGCAAGAAATAAACACAATAAAAAAAAAAAAAAGCCGGTACCATAAATGAGTACATTTCAGGGGAAATTCACATGTTTCGTGAACCCAGTTCACCTCATCAGGAGTAAGTATACACTATAATATAAGTATACACTATACTTTAGTGTATACTTACTCCTGATGAGGTGAACTTCGTTCACGAAACATGTAGAGAAAAGTAAAAAAAGTGATGTAAACAAACAATAGTGTATACTTACACTATAGTATATACTTATACTAAACATGTAGAGGTTGTATATTTAAAAAAAGTGATGTAAACAAACAAATAATAGTGTATACTTACACTGTAGTGTATACTTATACTAAGCATGTAGAGGTTGTATATAATAAAGTGATGTATATAATAAATATACATGGTTGTAAATAATAAATATACATTAAACAAATACAAGATACACACAAATTCAAATCGTTACTAAACACTTTCCTTGTTAATAAATGTCACTACACGTTGAGTGAATACCTCACGAAAATGAAACGCCTATTTTTATTGGTATATATATGTATTTGTATTTTATTTTATTTTTTTCATTGGTATATTGTTATTTTATCTGTATAAACTTTGTAATTATTATAATAAAACAAATAATATTATATAAACATTGTAATTAAATAAATGTGGTTAGCTGGAAGAAATGGGGTCTAACCATAAGCTACACCTTTTGTAATTTTTATTTTACAATAAATAATTTTTGATTTGATTTGATTTGATGTAAACAAAGTTATTTGTGTTTTAATAAGACTTATAAATGGTTTGGGTAAAGTTGTGAGGTTGTGAGGCATTAATATATACAATTCCGTAGTACATTACTTTTAAGTATCTCATAAGGTTTAGCCACCGTTAGCAATGGAATCACCCGAATATATATTTTTACGGTTTGATTACAAAACATCGACTAGTCTCTACTCTCTCTATATATAATGTGCATGTATTGTATATATATATAAACCTTCCGGGAGAAGTTTTCTAAAATATAGTGAAACCCCTATTAAAATCCGATGCGTAGTTTAGAAGATCTAAGCGCACAGACTGTTTGTTTGTTTGGTTGAAAGATTTTTTTTATACTATTTACAGATTACATTGTACATATGTACGTATTTATATTATTGTGAATCATATTATGATGTATTATTTTCTCCAAATAGCTAGCACAACTTCAAATACATCTATTTGAATTTCACATTGGTTTTTGGTAATGAGTTAATGTATATCTTGGAAGCGGAAATTAACCAACTTCCCGACATACAATCGAGCTGAAACTCTGCAGATAGACTCGTTGTTAGACCATTGTTTCAGAGCCTGTCCGTTGTAATATTAAAAAAAAACATTGGAATACGACAAATATATGTTTATAAATGTTTGGTAGGATAATTTGAATTTTTTCATGGTCCCAGAAAGATCGCATGTTGAAACAGGGTTATATGATGTCTGTATTTGTGAATTGACGTTTTTGATTGTCGATTTTGAAAGTAAAATGATAAATAACATTGTAGTGAAGTGTCAATTCCGTCAGAAATAAGAATTAGGCCGACGCATATTATTTGTGATCTCTGATTCTAATTGAAAACCGCAAAACAACTAACCGGAATTGAAACTTTGCTTGAAATGGCTTCAGCTATGTTTGGTGAGCAGTATCTGAATAGAACCCCATCTCCATCTCGTCAGCCTCACAACACAACCCAATTTAACTGCACGGAATATAGTTACAAGAAGGCTATAATAAAATATCTCAGACATAAATACAATTATGTTTAGTATAATATTTTTCTTCTGCATGGGTTCAATATACCTACTTAAAAAAAACTTGATTTCTGTTCCACTGAATTATTTTGTAAGCCATAGTCTTTGGGCAGTTGGGCTCTGGGGAGGTAAGACGGCCACCACAACACTAGCAATCCGAAGATCGTAGGTTCAAATCCCGGTACGCGCAAGTAAATTTTATTTGACGAATTTGTGTTATTTCACAATTTTATTAATTAAAAATAATATACAAAATACCTGTGGCACGTTCCAGAGTTGGAGATACTCTCAGTGTCGTCCTTGTGTAAGACAAGCATTCAGAATTGAAACATTGCCTGAAATGGCTTTGAACGTGCTTGGTGACCAGATCACAATAGCCAGGTACGTCTACACATTTCACTTCCACCTCTCCTTCTTCTCCCCACTTTCAGCCTCATAACCTACCCCAATTGGGGATGCCATAGTCTGACCAGCTCCAGACCGTTGGGAGCAGTTGGTAGTCTGTCAGGGAACTAGTAGTCTAACTAACTAACCATCACGCCGTAGGTAGAGAGGACGGACCGCCAAACAAGTCGGTCTTGGCACACACTTCTTGCCTCATTCACATTTTACATCGTCTCATACATACTCTTCGAAAGGTTTAAATACTTCTAGTTATGTTCTCTGATCGGCAGCACGTTTGGCTTTAGTTATATTACGATGACCCACATACCAAATAAAGGATGTTAATCATGATCCGAGAGGCCACCGGCACCGGCCACCAGATGATGTCCTCACTCGTTAATAATAATACGGACCCTAATTCACGGTCCATATGAGGACACAGCCTGCCGCTGACCGACCGTGAAAATCACCATTTTAGATAGCACGCGAAGTTTCACATTACATCCGTAGATGGTAGATTAATTGAAGAGATAAATAATAATTACGATAGACTTTGTTACAAATTCAGTGAATTAATAGGACGACCCTTCAGAAAATAGAAACAAGGGAGTTAGACAATGAACAATTCTTATCAATATGGAACCGGGCGCACTAAAGTTTTGCCTACATCGTCCACCCACAACACGGAGAAAAATTACTAATATTGATAATTTACTAAGAATCTCTTCAAATTATTCGTAATCGAGTTAAAAACTTAATTGCAGGCCCTTGATGGATGAATTGATAGGTTTACTAATAAACCTTTAGTAAAATACGAATGTGTCATCACGAACACGTGTTCATAAAAATCCTAATATTTCCGAATTTTGGTTATTGCAAAATTATCAAGGCAAATGCAGGTACATGAACACATGAAATCCTGTTTTTAACCGGATTACCATTCATTTGAAGAGATGTTCAATAAATTATCAATAACATTTTTCTCCGTGTGTGTGTGGTCTAACTTTCAGAATTTCTCTAGATTTTGTGCTTTTCCACATTCCCTAAAAGTTTTCTCCCCTAGATGTAGGGAAATTTCTCTAGATATCACATATCACTGTCGTCTTAATGGTTTTTTTTTTACAGTGACTATAGGTATCGCGGTACAAAATGCGCAAACACGAGATAGAAAATTAATTTAAATTAAATACAAAATTTATGTTTTTATCATAATTACTTGTAGTTTTTCAATAATGTGTAAGGAAAATGGGAGTTTAAAAATTTTTTAGTCCGTAAATAAATAGACAAATATAAAGATTTTCGCCACAAAACACGTGCTACGATTTTTTAAATGATTTTATCTTCTATATAAATAAAAATGTAATTGTTCAAAATCTTAAATCTCCTAAAGTTCTTCACCGATTGCTTTCAAACTTTGACACAATATTGCATTCGAATACGCGTGTGTCTTTGTATACCTATATTATACAGGGTGTATCGGCACGTACCCGACAAACTTTAACCAGCTTTTCCTTAGCACATTTGGAGTAAAAAATGTTATGGGCACTTTGCTGTCCGGTAACATTTTTTTTCAATTAAAAACAAAAAATGATAAAAAAAAATCCACACTCCGTCACTGTCATTGGCATTGTTTCTCGTGTTCAACAGCTGTTATTAGCAAGTGTGTCAAAAAGCGTGTTCGCTCTTTCATACACACTAAATAATAATAGCTAAAAATGAGACGAATGGTGCCGTGCCATTTCGTTGTGATCGTAAAAGCGCGCTAATGTAGGTACGTACGTATATTATTAAACGAAACTCGAATAAAATATTGCCAGGTGGGTTTTCAAACTTTGAAAAAGGATAAAACAGTGGTGACATGTGGTGAAAATATGAATAGTAATTTTTTTATTAAAAAAAATGTTACCGGACAGCAAAGTGCCAATGACATTTTTTATTCCAAATGTGCTAAGGAATAGCTGGTTAAAGTTTGTCGGGTACGTGCCGATACACCCTGTATATATATGTCACCTGGGACAAACATGATTTTTTTGGACATAAAAGAAACACGCGTTATTGTTTCTCTATCTGCACAGACAGTTTGAGCCATAGCAACGCGTGGCGGGGTAAGGCTAGTTTGAAATAAATTTTAATTTCTGAAAAGTAGGTTTATTAGATAATTTATTGATTTTGTAATAGTGTTTGATTATATTAATTAAAATATGGGTTGTATAATACAACATTTCGTTTATAATACAATATTGTTACAAAGTCTGTGAATTTAGTGGAAAGGCCACACTGAAAATAGAAACAAGGGGGATGAGCCATAAAGCATTATCAACATAGAACCGAGCGCTGAAAATTTTGGCCAACATCGTTCAACCATCCCACTGCGAATCGGATCTACACACCAAACGCATAACCTTTATTGGCTCCGCCGCTTTAATAGTAAGTGCAGTTTGGTCGTAGTTCAGCTATTTTTAAGGGAAATTTTCCATTTTTACAAAGTAAAGCGAATTTCGCAACTTTGATCAAATAACGCGAATTATTGTATTTTTCACGCGATATGCACGTACGTTAAAATAAAAAAAATATTTACACATTTTATATATTTCTATGTCTATGGTTTTAGCCAGCTTAAATAGCCATAAAATACAGCTAATTACCGTCGAAACCACCGCGTACTTTTCATTTTTCCCAAAATTATAACGAGAATTTAGCCAAAAATAACGCGTAATATTTAGGTCCTTGGTAATGTGCAGTGACTACTTACAAAAATGTGCCAGTTTCATTCAGAGTAGACGATGAAGCTTACCTGAAAACAAAGAAAAAAACATTTAAGAATAATAATAAAAGTTTGCGTAGAACTGCAAACAACAGAACATAGACAAATATGTGTGCTAAAGCAGCAACAACTATCGAACGGTGAGCTCTGGCGTCAATAAATTAACATATTTAATGTCTTGAATTACAAGGCCAAAATGACGCCATGTTGTTTCTGTACGTTTTCATCTGTTCAGTTGAAACCGGTTAACAAAGTAAAAAAATCTATTAATATAATTAGATATCTACTGATTTTGTCACAATTACAAATGCACATAAGAAAAAACGAGTTCTAACACCGTTTTGTTTACAGTACATGATATTGAAAATATGATCTACTTTTAAAAACACGGTGATTAATTGGACACATTAAATCACGAGCAGGTGTTAATATTGTACATCTCCGCAGTAGTGAATTAGACGCCGCTGCCGTGTGATTTGCAATGGATATATATGATTATTTTTAACTATTTATTTACGCGGGATTTGGCATTGATAATATCAATATTATCTCAAATGATACACATTATTATCTATCTATCATACCGAAGAAGTCGTAAAAATATTAGCATAGTGTAAACTTGTAAACTATGTGTACAAGTAAACAAACAGTGCAACAAGTAGACTAATCGGTTTTTTTAAGTCATGGATAAATACATGTTTTTCGTGTTTTATAACAACAAATTAACATTATAATCAGTCTGTATAAATGTATAACGTCTTTCCAGACACAAGATCTCTCCCCAGTGATGCAGACATAGCAGAAACCAAAGTAGTAAATAAAGAAGATTGATTTAAATACATTACGAAGATATAATTTATTTATTTGCGCCCTTGGGATTCTTACGCCGAAACCGGTCACGGTCAAAAAATGAAATAATTGAATTTTTTTAAGAATATATCATAATGACGGAATTCGATAAGGTCGAATTAGCTCAATGGTGAGAGCGATACCCCGGCAAGGCAGAATTCTGGCTTCAATTCCAATTTTCAAACGGATTAATTTTCTGTTTTTTCTGATAGACATTTTTTTTTGTTTTGAGAGGGGTTTATATAGTCTTCAATGGTTAAATATAAAAATAAATTTGTTTCATAGATTCCTATTGTTCAAAAAAACAACATGTTAAAAACCGCTATCGAACAGCATTTACTGAAATAAAATAAATTCTAAGACGAAACCGAGTAGTAAAACAAGGACACAATTTAAAATACAAATACATTAATTAGTAAATGCATATAGATACGCGCTTGGCAGAATATATACGTGGGGGAAACAATATACACCTAACCGTGGTAGATATTACAGGGCAAGTTGCCGTGCAAACTAAAATAGAGTTTAAAATTCCATAGAATTATTCCAAGAACTGACCAACTTAAACAAATTATAGAATTAGGTAATAATTATGATAAATGAGTTTTAAGTAAAATCCTTGGAAATTTTCCAACCGAGGAGTTGTGATATCGTGGATGTAGCTGAATTAAAAATTAATTTTCGTTTTATTTTGATTATATTTATATGTCGGGAAATGGACCTGCGAAATCTGCGTCTATATCAGGGATCTTTCCGCTCTGATCGTAGCAGGTATAATATAGGCCCTGTATATCAGTCAGTACGTATTCTCGCTATGTGCGACATTCCTCGATCAAATTTAAGCGGGCTAAATCGGTCGCTTAACTAGGCATTATGGCTTAAGAGGAAGCTACAAGCCAAAAATGTGTATATTCTTGGTATACTTATATTGCAGGTAATAGGCATTAAAATCGCTTGACAAACGGAGTCTAGAAAGTTCGATTTCAAGCAGAAAACTGGTTTTTATTTATTTTGTAATTAATTTTAGAAGAAAACAAAAAAGTTAATCAAGTGAAACTGTCACAGACAAAAAAAGTTTAGTTTTTTAAAAGTTGTTTCCTTTACGCGTTCATACATTTGTATTGAAAAAAAATAATTTGGTAGTTTACATTTATATTTTTATTGAGTTATTTTTTTAAAATTTGTATTCTACTCAAGCGAAACGATAGGAAAACCTTCAATTTATCTAAAGCATATTTTTTGGTATTCATAATGTACACCAATTCGTTATAAAGATTAATCAAAATGGTGATTTAGCATTAAGCTTCGCCTTAACGGCTTTACACAAGTCGCAGAATAGTTCCCTTTTGACGTTTACGTGAATAATTACATACTTCAACCTCATCGAAATATACGTTAATTGCATACTTTTATCAATATGGACTGTTAAAATCAACTGATATATCGGGCCATAATAACACACCAAACAAGAGTGTATGTTAGGTGTCATTTTATTTCGACATTAATTATATGTTGACATCAAATGAAACAATGACGCTTTCGCTTTGGCGCTATGATAGTAAAAGTTAAAATAAAAGTAAAAAGTAAACATTTAACGACATTTCGTTTGCCACATGAATACAAAATTGAACAACGAAATTAACGTCGTGTTACTAGATGTACCTAGAGTGTAAAACAATGGACGTGTGACAATGTACACGTATACAATGCACGAATAATAATTCAAAGTTCACCGCTTTCATAAATAAAGATTAACGAAAATTGGAATTGAAAAAATGTCAAAAAAAGTATTATTAAAGTCATTTGTAATCATTTCAGATATCCTCCCAAGCAACGTACACTTTTTTTCTTATTGAACTTGTAGTCTTAGTTTTTACAAAACGTTTTCTTTTGGTATTCGAAAGACAACTCCGTGGCTACAAAACGGGGGGTCGCGGGTTCGAATATCAGCGTACGCAAGTAAATTTTATTGATTCATTAAAAATGCCATACGGTCAGTATCGCCTAGGTGAAAGACAACCATTCATAATTCGAAATGTCTTTAGTCATGTTTGGTGACCAAATCCGAATAGCCAGGTACTTGCACATCTTCCTCTTACCCATGGAATTCCCTTCCCCACTACCCTCACAATATACCCCAATTAGGGATGACATAGTCTCACCGGCTCAAGAAGGTTGGGAGCACTTGCGGCAGGAGCAGTCTTCTGCGGTACTCGCATAAAACAAGAAAGAAACATTCCCAGGTTACCAATATTTTTTTTATTATTTATATTTACTCCACACAGGAGGCCCTGAAGAAAATAATTTCCCTCAGGGCCTATGTCATCTTTGGGGATGCTGTGTGGAGGGTCTTTTTGTGGAGAGGAAGGAGTGAACATGGGTCTTGAAGAGTCCCATGTTGTAGGAGGGAGGAAACACAGAGGCCGGCAGTTCGTTCCACAGCCGAGCTGTTGAACTTAAGAACGAATCATAGAAGCGACCCGTTCTCATGTGACAAGTGTCAACTGTGTACAAATGTTGGGCGCGCGTTTGGCGTGTATCCCGACTACGCACCGGTGCCGAAGGGATCAATGACGCTAGTTCCTCAGAGCATCTTCCATTGTAATACCGATAGAACAAGGACAGCATACCTACCTGACGCCTGTGCTCTAAAGATTGCAGTCCGTTTGTTAAGATTGGGGAATCTATCAAACGGACCGCCCGTTTCTGCACAGAGTCAAGGGTTTTTTTCAGGTATTTTGGGGCTCCAGACCAGAGATGGCTGCCAAATTCGACAGTAGGGCGCACTTGCGATTTGTACAGGGTGAGCAGTTGTGTACTATTAAAGTATCTGCGGGCCCTGTACAGTACGCCCAGCTTCTGAGAGGCCAACTTTACTCTAGCTTCGATGGAGCCCCCGTACCTGAGCTGGTCACTTATAGTTACACCAAGCATATCAATGGAAGGCCTGTTCGGAAGATTGCTTCCGTTGAAGGAGACTAGATTATCATTTGGATCCCTTTTAGACGTAATCAGACAGGATTGGGTCTTTGAAACATTAAATTCGACGAGATTATTTTTACCCCAGGAGGAAATACTCTCGAGATAACCGTCCATTCTCTGCTTCAAAGCCCTCCGAGCCGTTGGAGTTTGTGTGCCCTTTGGGGGCTTGTCAAACAAAAAGCTATCATGAACTGTACTGTCATCCGCGTAACAATGAATCGGTGCACATGTCAAAAGGTCATTGATGTGCAACAAAAACAAAGTCGGAGACAGAACCGATCCCTGTGGGACGCCAGCATTTATGGAGTGCGAGGAAGAGGTGAAACCGTCAGCAACCGCCTGAATCGACCTATCCCTTAAAAAGTCAGCAATCCACGTACACAGGGATGCGGGAAGTCCGTAAGAATGCAATTTGTTGACAAGTCCTCGGTGCCAGACCCGGTCAAAGGCCTTGGATATGTCTAGTGCGACCGTTTGGGTCTCACCGTGACGTTCCAGGCACCGCCCCCAAACATGCGTCACATACGCGAGAAGATCTGATAACCTGACAATATTGGAAATTCTCATCCAACCACTATAATAAGCAGCAAATGTTGGCTTTGCAATGAAGAAGATGATAAGCTAGCAGAGTATTTCATATTATTTCAATCGATTTAAGAGAAGTAAAATTAAAGAAGGGTTTCCTATTTAATCAATGAATGATTCGATGCACAATATTAACATTAGCGACGCGCGACGGCCCCGAATGCATACATACTTCATTCAATGTTGAAAGAGGTTAACTACAAGCCAAAATGTGTACATTCTTGGTATACCTTATATTGTAGGTAATAGGCATTAAAATTGCTTGACAAACGGAGTCTAGAAACCTTCAATTTCAAGCAAAAAAACTGGTTTTTATATATTTTGTAAATAATTTTAAAAGAAAGCAAAAAAATTAATCAAGTTAAAATGTCACTGACAATCTTAGCTATAATACTGTATTTTTTAAAGTTGTTTCCTTTACGCGTTTATACATTTGAATTGAAAAAATTTTTTTTTAGTAGTTTGAATTTATATTTTTTATTGAGTAATTTATTTTTTTATTTGTATTCTACTCAAGCGAAGCGACAGGAAAACCTTCAATTTATCTAAAGCATATTTTTTGGTATTCATAATGTACACAAATTCGTTATAAAGATTAATCAAAATAGTGATTTGGCATTAAGCTTCGCCTTAACTTATATATTGTGCCTACTGGTATACTCGTGGAAGAATCCGTGCACCCTTTTATGCTCCGAAAACGAAGATTTCTGCCTATCAGAACGCGCCAATCTACAGAGCGACCCAACGGCCTAACGATTCTGCATTGACCATCGACATTTTCACCGTCACTTACGCATGTCACGATATAGTAAAATTGCCCCCATGACATTTTTATTATTACAGGTACCTCGAATTTATAACCTTCTCCGTGATATATTGCTGATAACCGTTTTACGTACAAGATTAAAAATAAATAAATATAATTTTGCGGATCGAATATAAAAAAATACTACTTCAATAATTTGCAAACACTTCATCAAGTAGGTACCTATGTTTATGAATTTATCTCGATGAAGTAAACTTTGGTTTTGGAACACTATGCTTTAACCCTTCAGTACTTTCAACACATTTTTCAGTTTGAAATGTTTTCTATGTATTTCAAATGCTCTATATACATCTTATTTTTTAATTTTCCGTAAAACAAATGCTGTTTTAGAAACAAGATAAAATTATCTCTCAGGTGTACGCATTTAAAATCAACATTACTATTTCTAAATAATAAAATTTTAATATCAAATGTGAAAAATGTCGCCAAAAACGCTAACCATATTTTTACTTATTTTTTCACTCAAATCGTAGAAGAATTGAGAGAACTAGATATTTCAAAAACACGTTCGTTTTGTTTGAAGAATTTTGTAAGACAATTAACTTCACTTTTATCTCGTTCATATCATAAAAAAATAAGAAATATTTTTAAAACCGATTTTTACGATAGCGGCGATAGATGCGAAATATGAATTATAATTGACCATAATAATCCAGTATAAATATTTGAGGCAAACTGGAAAGAATTATTATTTCTCTTTATAAAGTCCAAAATATTACTCATTTCAGCATGACAGAAAAAAAAGATGAAAATACTTTTTTTTAAATATGGCCGCCCGGTCATATATGACCGTAAAACGCTGGAGGGGTTAAACAATGTGAATTATTTTCATTTAAAAAATAAATAAAAATCAGGAACTCGGTGCTCAGCTACATATAAATATTTTTATCAGATGATTGAAATATTTTCAATCATGCATTAAATGGAAGTAATAAATCACAGTACTATATCGATTCACGCCTTCGTTGACGCCATTTCCTACACTACAATACAACACTGAGCATTATGAAATCAAAACCTGCCTTGTAAGTTCATGTTACGCATTTCCACGTATTTAATTCCCACGTTTTCAGAGCAACAATGGTCGATATATCTAACTATATTTTATATTCATTACAGTGATTGCTTCGAATTGATATATGACTCAAATTTTTCCGGGAGAGGATGACGAATTATTGTTCATTCGATTTATTGAAATGCAAATCCAAAAAAACATGTTCTAATAAGTTATCGAAACAGTGATTCATTTTTTTAGTTTATGTAGTTTTAAGATATCTTTTAAGAGAGGATGACTAATTATTATTTGATTCGATTTATTGACATGTAAATCCAAAAAATATGTTCTAATAAGCTATCGAAACAGTGATTAATTTTATTGATTATTGTAGTGTTGATAAATAGTTGTAGTTTCAACACCGCTCTAGATTTATCGTTTAGAGTGTGTTAATGTAGTTTTAAGATATCTCCTCCATAGGTGGCAGTTGTAACGCCACATGACAGAGACAACATGTCGGTCATACCCGATCTTCAGGCCTGCAGTTCAGTACGTCAGTATTCAGTTCCTTCCCGCCACAGAATAACTTAGAGCCTACTATAGGACGGATGTAGGTCCTGTTAGATATTCATGGTAAATATTTCACAATAATAAAACATACCCGTAATCTTAGACAAACAGAATTAATTATTTAAAGTCTCCCGATCATCAAGTATATTGCTAATTAAGAAAAGAATTAACAGTACACCACAGTTTTATTTAGTTTTTTTTTACTTTGTTTATTCTCATTTCTTCTTTACACGTATAATACATAATAAAAAATAGTATAAACAAGAAATGAAAACCCACTAAGGCACTGCCTGAGTGTGGGTAATATAAAAATGCATACTATATTTCCATGTACCTAAAGTATTAAATTAGTAGAATAAGTGAAAAAGTTTTTGTTTTTGTTTTTAGTTATTATAAAAAGTAAAGAGAAAACATAACGTACTACGGTTTAGAAAGTTACAGCAAGTGAGTTGTAGAAGGATAGATAAATTTATAGAAAAAGCGTTATCCCTCTTTCTTTAGTCACGGACAACAAAACCTACAGACGTAGATCATTTTCTTCTAATACAGTTGGTGAAAAAAAATCTCAAAAATTGGTTCGATTTTGGAGAAGAAAACCTAGGAACACAAAACCTTGATTTCGACGATTTTATTTAGGTATAATCAGCCTGAGGTGCATTCGCTCAGTATTCGGGGGACAAGGGAGACGGCAACAGTTTTGTAATATACATATTCTTCAAATCTATTGGCGCAAGCGTTACTGCTCAACATCAAGAAAAAATCGTTTCCCATGGTCCATTTAAGCCCCCGCATTCCGAATTTCCACCGATTTATAACATTACTCTTGAACACCAAGTTTTTAAGTTCCTAAAAATTTACGTTATTTTTTAAGATAATATCTTTACATTTGTAGAGCCTAAACGGTAATTATATGAAATCATCTCGATAGAAAAAAATCGCATTTTCGCAAAAATCACAAATCTATATTTTAAACGAGTAGTGTTTTATTAAATATTTTCACAATTTTTTTAATATTAGCGCGCTCCCTCTAACATTCTTATTCACATATCTCCCTTTCAGACCATCTTCTGCTTCTATTTGAACGCTTACTACGGAGTCTTATTGTCGCATCGTGATATCACTAGGTGTCTTTGTTTCGGACAGCGTTACAGTTCAGGGCAGATGTAAATCAAGTAGTCACCAATCAAGTAGTCTATAATTTTCAACGAGTTCTCATCGAAATTGTAGAAAAAGTATTTGCTTCGCCAAACTTGACTTGTCGATTTTCACGGTTCGATCGACATAAAATGAATAACCGTTGTAGAAAAACAAAACAAAGTGTTGTGGACGTTGTGGTCATTGTCATTTTGAGGTGTGGTTAAAGTCTTCTAAGTTGTTTATTATTCAGGTTAAAAACCCGTTACGATTTATCTGTTTGCAAACTCGTTTGAAATTATTACGTAATCCTGAAAAAAAGACTTATTTCTTGGCTATCGAATGATCCAGCTCCATAATGGATTATTATTAGGACTTATTAACTCTACGCCTACCACTTTTAGTCTGGCAATTACGGAGAATTTTGTGCAAGTGCTGAATTATTCATCTCCCAATACTGCTAGGCAAATTGATGCAGTTTTGTGGTTATGACTGTTGATAATTACTACGTTTGGTGCGTCATGCACGTACATAATGCAGCAGTACACTGACTGTTTTCTTCTTATGTTATAATACTACACGGAGAACTAAAACAACAACAACTAACTGATAGAAAATATTGCTAATTTATTAAAAATCTAGTCAAATTATTCGTATTCCGGATGAAAACGGGACTGCAGGCCTTTGACGAATGAATTGACAGGCTTCTTAACAAACTACCAGTAAAACACGAATGTGTTATGGGGATGACAAAACACGTGTTCATAAAATTTCTATTATTTTCGCATTTCGTCGTTACATTTATTACGATAAACGCAGCTACATAAACAAGTGTTCCGATATATTATGAATGCACTAATAGTTTGTTAGGAAATGGCCTGGATCACGTTTTTAACAGGATTTTAATAAATCAGCAATATTCATTTTTCTCCGTGTAGAGGAGCAGACCCGTGAAAAATCATTAGTAGAGGTATCGCTTGTGTGAATTCTCTACACGAACACTTTCAATTTTAATAATGAAACTTATATTCAAAGCAAATCCAAGTTCTAGAGTTCATTAAACCGGAGATACAAAACCGAGACACATTGGGAATAATCATCAAAAATAATTATTTCGGTTGTTTGATGCGTTAATTCTGAGTGTAATCTGGTTCAATGAACTCAAATTTGCGATGAATTTAAGTGTCATTTTAAAAATTGGAACTGATGTGCGAAGAATCCAGACAATGCAAATGCAATTAATTTTGACATAATAATACATTACGTGAGACAAATTGCATTGAAATCAAAGCTAGATTCATTGAGAGAGTCCGATATAACATTATTATAAAATCATATTGGATGACTGCCGCATTATGCAAAAACACAAATGCATCATAATAAATTGCAGTAATTTCATAAAGATAGTTAAATTATGCATCAGCGGGTCTCCTCCGGGTAGTGAATCATATTAAATGTCCATTGAGAATTGTGATGACGATCATGATTCATTAGTAGAAGTCTTATTGTCTTCATTGACAGACCTTTGAGTTACAATACATGAGACTCGCATTGTTAAAAAAACGAATATATTAAAATATCTTTTAAAACTAAAAATAAATATGTAAACAATTTTTTTTTGTTTGGATGTGGATTTAATTTTCCTTCCCAGGGACAGAAGTCAACCGCGCTACTGACCTTGCCAGATGCTGATGATCTAGGACTGACATTTCTTTCGGATATTAACTGCCGTAATATCGTCAAATTTCAGAGAAATGCGTATATATCCACGGGTTAATTGACAACGAATCTATCTGCCGGGTTTCAGCACGATTGGATGTCGGTAAGTTTCCATTCATTCTCTATCGAAAACAAAAGTGAAATTCAAATGATATAGGTACTTAAATATTTGCTGAAGCAGAAATAACTCTCGAGCGGTGAGCTGAGAGGATAAGGAATTGTCCTTAACATTAAAACTAACGACTTCTTCGTTAAATAGGAGCGATTCCGGTTCAACTTAACCTCAAAATTAAATAATTTTCTTTAAATAGGGGCGATTCCGGTTCTATTTTGGGGATAATAAATTGTCCTTAACCTTAAAATATTTAATAAAAAGGTTTTAAAATATTTAATTAACTTCCTTTAAATGTGAAGGCAACTAAAAGTTTTGAAGGTTTTCGTGGGTTATGTCTCAATGTTATTTAAGTCCAAATTTCAGTATGCAGGTAATATAAAATTATTATATTAGTTTAAGAATATTAGCTAAATTAAATATAATTCAAATAAATGCGATGCCACTTATTTTCGTTAACAGCGAAAAAGTCGTTAATTTTAAGGTTAAGGACAATTTATTCCTTATCCTTAAGTAAAAACCGGAATCTTTCCTTTCATGAATTTTGAATATTAAATATATGGGACAAGTATCTTTAGCTTGAAACATAATTTTAATCTATAGAGCTTTGAAATGTGAAAATAAATTTCAGAAGATGACAAGACAATACCATTTATTTAAATTGTTTGATTATAAAATAAAGTGCTCGAAGTTGGAACTAGGTGAAGACCGGCAAAATATATTTTAAAATGCAATGCAATGATTTTATATTACAAAATTATATCATTTTAGAGCTCTGGATACATAGGATCATATATATACGTAAAGTCGTATGAAACAAATTCGGAGATATTAACAAATACGTAAAAAAAATTAAACATATAAAAAAGTGTTTCCGACAGCAAAATTAACATAAACCGAGATCTATCAGCAATACAACGTGATTAATAATAAAACAAGGCATTGTTCTTCGCCACAAGAAGCTTCTAATTAGGGAAGTATAAACCGGGTAAAAAAAAAACAAATACCTGCCCAAAATAATTTTCGTGTGAACGTCAAAGTCGACTGAGCAAACCTTAGAACGGATTTTTTCACAGAATTTGAAAGATTAATCAAATTTCAAAGTTGATTGTTAAGTTCTTTTAAGGTTCTATTCAAATTAAGTTATTATTAGTAATTCAAATTAATCTAAGTCAATAATGATATAATAACAAAAGTTGAATAGAACCTTCACAGAAGTTGAATATCAACTTTGAAATTTGATGAGTTGTTTAAATTCTGTGAAATAACCCGTCCTTAATATTTATTATAGAAATGAAGAAGCAGAACTAGCGAACAGGTCATGCAACTGAACACAGCTCTCGCAAGACAAATAGAAAATAATTAAAGGTAAGTTATAATCTACGTGTTCATAGATGGCGGTAATTTAATTATTTTAAAATACACTTTTTGCAAATTATGCGTTACGAAATTTATTATATAAGACGAATTATTTATTATGAATAAATAGTTTAGTCCGTGTAAAAGCTCAATTCTTTCAAGAAAGGCAAACAAATAAAATATTGTATCGGTGATTCAATCCAATATTGTAGTTATATGCCTTTCTTGAATGAATTGAGTTTTATCCGGACAAATCTATTTATTCACATTAAATATCATTAAAGGCAATTAACAATTAATATTATGGTACCTAGCCGCCTGAAGAAAGTTACAAAGAGAAATTTAATTGAGATGGTGAAATTTCTTTGGGAAGTTGGACTTGAAATTTCAAAAAAAAAGTAAAATATGAAAGGTTTATAATTTATTAAAAACGATACGATTGCACCACCCCAGCAAGGAGCAATGAACGGTACAGCAGGGGGCACTCTTTTATATAGGGGAATACATGGAATAAGCCATGCGTTTAGGATGGACAGGAATGAAGGAATTGATTGAGCCTTATTTTTCTTCTTTATATATTCCTTCTTCTTGCATCTTCTTAAATTTCGATTATAAAGAGAAAATTATAGACGTACATATTGGACGCGAGGTCTACTCTCTCCACAGAAGCACTAGTTCCTCGTGAGTTACTCAGCAGTTCTGAATCCTACGCCAAAAAGCTCGGCGTGTCGCATGGGATTTTTTTAACTCCCTATCTGAACGAGGCCACGGCGTGGGATCTTCCTTGCAATGGCAAGGTGTCAGACCTTGGCATTAGATGTAAGGTAATCACGAAGACGTCATAAAAACAATAAAAAATCAACACTAAAAAATCTAATTACGCATTTCATTATCAATTATTTGCGCACGCAACAGTGGCATTTTCATGATGTATCTCAATCACAAATTAACAGTAGTTGGGTGCATAGTAAATAGACAAACAAGAACACTAAAAACAATTTTGCTTAATATTTTAAGTTTTTTTTATGTCTGCATCTACAGAAGAATTAATTGCGTGTAACAAAATAACTATGTTTTTAAAATTATTCGCTAAAAAACAATAGACACGCGACGACGGTAATAATGCCTGTTTTAGACCGCTTTCCATACAAATTTTGTCAAAACCTAATCTGTATGGTCCCGTGTATCTAAATTTATTATAATAGCAAATAATCTATTTTGAAAACAGTTTACTAGCAAATAATCTATTTGAAAATAGTTTATTAGCAAATAATCCATTTTGAAAATAGTTTACTAGCAAATAATCTATTTGAAAATAGTTCATTAGCAAATAATCGATTTTGAAAATAGTTTACTAGCAAATAATCTATTTTGAAAATAGTAAAAATAAATTACTGTTAAATCTTTAAACACCAATGGCGTGCATGCACGCCAGCACTTGATGAACGTGAGATACCAAGACGTGCATGCACGCCATCACTTGATAAACCTCAGATACCAAGACGTGCATGCACGCCACCAATTGATAATCGTCAGATACCAAGAAGTGCATCCCCGCAAATAATTATATTTTTAGAATAAGTAAATGAGTAACATTGAAAAATTTATGGGGTCCTGGGTTCAATTCCTAGACGCGACCAAATATTTGTCTGTTTCACATTTTTCGTTGGAGAGTCGTTAATATTGTTTTCGTGATTAATTATAAGATATAATAAAAACACATAAATTTGTTTTTGACCACGATAGTTTTATTTTCACTCTACCGGTTTCGGAAGATCCCTTCCTTCGTCAGGAGAATATTTAAAACTAATCTACTACACAAAATATTGACACATAAATACAAAAATGTTAAGTGTTTGAGAGAGATGTCGACAAAGTGGAAGGGGTAATTACGGGAATTCCAGGATTTTTGTATTTATGTGTCAATATTTTGTGTAGTAGATTAGTTTTAAATATTCTCCTGACGAAGGAAGGGATCTTCCGAAACCGGTAGAGTGAAAATAAAACTATCGTGGTCAAAAACAAATTTATGTGTTTTTATTATAAATTATGATGAGCCACAAAGTGAATGCTTTTTACAATTACGTAATTATAAGATAGTTTAAATAAAAATAAAGTACTTTGTAGGCACCACTATTTTACCAAAATAATCGACGTATATTAAAACCAATGGTTTCTTCGTCAGGAAGCCTGTGACAGACCACGCTATATTTTCGCGGCTTGGCCTATTTCAGCAAATCGCGCGCCATACATTCCCTTTGGTAGTGTATGGCGAGCGATATGCTAAAATAGCCTAAACCACTATGCGTATCGCGTAATGTGTCGCCTACCTAATGAAAATTAACAAATTTAAGAATAGACAAACAAGTATAGACAAATAAGTACCTAAAGACAAAAATATTACAGTGAGCTTTTTTTTATTTTTATATTTACTCCACACAGGAGGCCCTGAAGAAAATAATTTCCCTCAGGGCCTATGTCATCTCTGGGGATGCTGTGTGGAGGGTCTTTTTGTGGAGAGGAAGGAGTGAACATGGGTCTTGAAGAGTCCCATGTTGTAGGAGGGAGGAAACACAGAGGCCGGCAGTTCGTTCCACAGCCGAGCTGTTGAACTTAAGAACGAATCGTAGAAGCGACCCGTTCTCATGTGACAAGTGTCAACTGTGTACAAATGTTGGGCGCGCGTTTGGCGTGTATCCCGACTACGCACCGGTGCCGAAGGGATCAATGACGCTAGTTCTTCAGAGCATCTTCCATTGTAATACCGATAGAACAAGGACAGCATACCTACCTGACGCCTGTGCTCTAAAGATTGCAGTCCGTTTGTTAAGATTGGGGAATCTATCAAACGGACCGCCCGTTTCTGCACAGAGTCAAGGGTTTTTTCAGGTATTTTGGGGCTCCAGACCAGAGATGGCTGCCAAATTCGACAGTAGGGCGCACTTGCGATTTGTACAGGGTGAGCAGTTGTGTACTATTAAAGTATCTGCGGGCCCTGTACAGTACGCCCAGCTTCTGAGAGGCCAACTTTACTCTAGCTTCGATGGAGCCCCCGTACCTGAGCTGGTCACTTATAGTTACACCAAGCGTATCAATGGAAGGCCTGTTCGGAAGATTGCTTCCGTTGAAGGAGACTAGATTATCATTTGGATCCCTTTTAGACGTAATCAGACAGGATTGGGTCTTTGAAACATTAAATTCGACGAGATTATTTTTACCCCAGGAGGAAATACTCTCGAGATAACCGTCAATTCTCTGCTTCAAAGCCCTCCGAGCCGTTGGAGTTTGTGTGCCCTTTGGGGGCTTGTCAAACAAAAAGCTATCATGAACTGTACTGTCATCCGCGTAACAATGAATCGGTGCACATGTCAAAAGGTCATTGATGTGCAACAAAAACAAAGTTGGAGACAGAACCGATCCCTGTGGGACGCCAGCATTTATGGAGTGCGAGGAAGAGGTGAAACCGTCAGCAACCGCCTGAATCGACCTATCCCTTAAAAAGTCAGCAATCCACGTACACAGGGATGCGGGAAGTCCGTAAGAATGCAATTTGTTGACAAGTCCTCGGTGCCAGACCCGGTCAAAGGCCTTGGATATGTCTAGTGCGACCGTTTGGGTCTCACCGTGACGTTCCAGGCACCGCCCCCAAACATGCGTCACATACGCGAGAAGATCACCGCACGAGCGGTTCCGCCGGAATCCGTATTGACGGTCGTTGATAATTTTGTTCTTCTCGAGGTATGTGAGCAGTTTGTCGTTGATCACACGTTCCATCACTTTGGACAGAACTGATGTGATCGCTATGGGGCGGTAGTTGGCCGGGTTGGAGCGGTCACCTTTCTTGGGAATAGGGTGAATTACCGCTTTTTTCCAACCAGAGGGCACAGTGCCACACTTCAGGGACATTTTGAAGAGCTTTGTCAAAACTGGAACTATTTCCGCAGCACACCTCTGCAATACCAGGGCAGGTATTCCATCAGGTCCACTAGCTTTGTTAACATCGAGCCCCCGTATGACGTGGAGTACATCCCGATGCCGGATCCTCAGCTTTTTCATATAGAAGCCGCAGTGAGGAACCGACGGCGGAACAGCACCCCCGTCGTCGAGGGTCGAGTTTTCCGCAAACATTTTCCCTAAAAGGTTTGCCTTTTCGGTGGCGGTGTTTGCTAGTGAGCCGTCAGGTCTGGTAAGAGGTGGCAAACTGGGTTTGCAAAAATTTCGACCTATTGAGCCCGCAAGCGACCAGAATGCTCTGCTGCCATGCGGGCAGGCAGCCAGCTTTTTGCTGATCTGCAGGTCGTGTTCGCTGGGCACATCTTGAAGGGTCCGAAGTCCGAAAACAAACAGCTGACCACGGAAAAGCATTGAAATGGGCCCGCATACCGAACCAATCTGCTGACCTATAGTGCCACACTTTTCTCCTCAGCCTCTCATTGGTTGGTCTGAGGCTAACGGGGATTGATGTCGTCACTAGGCAGTGGTCAGATGATCCCAGAGGCGCTGTGACGTCAATCTTATAACCGTGTGGCACAGTAGTTAAGAATAGGTCTAACAGATTGGAGCGGTGAGTCTGGACATCAGGAACCCTTGTAGGCTCCTGAACCAATTGCTCTAATCCGTAGCAAATGGCAAAGGATTCCGCCTGTCGGCCAGCCGAGTCCGTTGGGCCTGAGAACTTCAACCATGGTTCGTTATGAACGTTGAAGTCCCCCAGAACAACAAACTCGGCCGAAGGGTAGCGGGGCAAGAGATCATCAATAGTATCGCTCAAATGTTTGAAGAGCTCGGAAGTGTCTGATTCGCTATGGTTCGGTGAGCGGTATAGACATGCGTAGAATCTTGCCGTACTGGCAAGATTGACGCGCACCCACATTACGTCGAATCTGGAGTTTTCCAGACTCAATAGTCGCACACAGTTGACGTCAGCTCGACTATAGAGGCAGACTCCTCCTTTCAGTCGGAATTTGCTTGCGAGGGTAAAGCCCGGGCAGCCCAGATAGGAGGAGTCTGGCGGCTCGGCTATCTGAGTTTCGGATAGGAAAAGAAGGTTGGGACGTTGGGACAAAAGATGGTGATGGACGGAATTTAAATTTGTGTGCAGGCCGCGAATGTTGGCAAAATTTACCAACAGTTTTGGCCCGCACCGGGGACGCCTGCTACTCGCCGCTGTAAAGATGTTAAGTTTGTTTTTATGTATATTCATGATTTTAATTTTTTTTTTTTTTTTTTTGTTTTTTGTTTTTGTTTTTAAGGGTATGAAGTGAAAGGAAGGTCTGGAATGGAAAGGTATGAGGGGTGGGTAGGAATATGGGGTTCAGGCTGTCCAGGAGTGATGAGCGTTTGGTTCCAGCCCACCCACTGCGGTGCTAGGCGATAGGCTGGGAGAGTCCGGCTGGAGAGGGCATCCAATGCGCCCCAAACGCTGCTGCTGGGTCCCCTCCGGTCACGAACCGGCACAACAGCAGTGGCGGGGTTTTTTCACTCGCTGATGGGGCAGCCCACCCTTAGTCGTGAGCCTGAGGGTCGGGCCCCTGTACTATCGAGCGGCCCGGACAGCGGTAACCGGTTGTAAAGGGTCTCCCTCAACCAGCATCTCCCAACCGGCCCGCCACGCAGAAGGTGGGCCGACGCACCCGCCACCAAGACCTGGGCAAACCTTAACCCATGAACCCGGGCACCCCTGCTAAGTCACCAAACGTAGCGAACCACTTGGGGTGACCTGTGGCAGAGGTGTTGGTCATCCAATAAATGGTTCCCAGGGCGGCGGTACCCATTCCCGCCTACCAAATTGAAGTAATATTTAATAATTTTATTTTTGTAATTTACCGCATATTGTGATATTTTTTTCTATAGGTACCTACTTATTTGTCTATAATATCCTGACGAAAAAACCACTGGTTTTGAAACATGTCGATTATTTTTATTAAATTAAAATGACGCAAAAAAAATAATTTGGAATTATTGAAGTATTATGTAGTAACCAACTAATGCGTGAATCAGTGGTTGTATGATATTTCATCAAAATGACAATTAAACACACCTTTTAGGTAAATTTTAGGTTAAATAGGTTTCATAGTTACCGATATAACCTAGTTTTTGTTTCATAACTTTCCATGACTTTATATCACTTTTTGTATGTGTGTTAAACTGTCATTTTGATGAGATATCCGATCACCGTGAACCAATACATGACTAGTAGGCTAATAAAACAGACTAATTATTATAAACTGGGCAAAGATTCTGAACAATGCAAGAAGATACTGTCCTGTATAATTTGGGATTTAGGTAATGTTTTCTACATTAACTCGTAAAGTTATTGAAGGTCACCAACATTATGCAATGATGCGTCGATGTACTGGGTTACGTGTTGAAGGTAACCTCTGCCTGAAAACATTCAAATATGTGATTTTCACAAAAACGGCGATATAAAAATTATCCAATTATTATTATATTTATCCGGTCTCCTTCCGTTACATAAGCAACTTAAATTAAAACAATTAAAATTAAAATCATTAAAAAAATGTAAACAATCATCTTTGGAATATTTTCTCACCATAATATAATTAACTTCCCCCACTCCACTCCTTTGTTACTTCTTTTGTCGATTTGAGTGTACCCTCACCCACTCACTCCTGGTTAGGATAGCAGCGCTGTATTTTCAGTGTTTTTTTTGCTACGTATCCTTATCTAGTTATCTAGGTATAGCTTGGATTCATAGATCTTCCATTAGGCATTAGTGCAAAGGCTCGTAAAGAGCAATCTCATTTCCCCTTGCACTAATTTCAATTTGCAAGCCAAGCGATGCAGTCATGCAAATCAAATCCAATCAGAAAATTAAACTGCGTTGATACAAATTGCTTGTGTAAATTGGAGTATTACCAAAATTACAAATGACACTTCACCTAACTTGTATCTCTAAAGCGTCAGCTACACTACTCGCTTCGACGAAGTCCTCGACGAAGTTAGCCGAAGTTCGAAGTGCGTGCCCACACTCGTGCAACTTCGCGAGTAACTCTCAGTCCAGTCCTTTGACTCGGGCGCATTTACCGACAACAATCGGAAGTCGGGCGAAGCGAAGCGAAGTTGCCCGAAGCGAAGTGAACTTCGTGCCCACACTATCGTATTCGGTCAACTTCGATCAACTTCGCGAGTAGTGTAGCTGGGCTTCAACGCAATATGGCAAGAACTCAACAGAGCCAAAGATGACTTAGGCCCGGAGGAAAATGATTTTCAAAGGTATTTTAATATTTGTTTGTCAGCAGACACGTAGTTCTCACAAATCTTTTTTTCTTTTATGATGAACTACTTATGTAGTTTGATTGTCGTATTAACTCTTGGAATGCCAATCGCCGGGTGCCGGATTGCCGGCTGACACTATTTTCTTAACCTGTCTTTCGCAAAATTATATTTTCGTAAATTGTACAGTCTTACCATATAACGTGTTTATACATTATATATCATTTATAATTTTCCCAGGAGAGCTACTTAAATTCAGAGAAATATTTTTCTCCCTAGGCCCTAGGGTAAATAATATTGAAAAATATAATACGCTGAAGACGTACGAAATATATTCTTCATTTTTATTATTTTTTCCAGCTAAAGCGTTCTTTACACTAAAAAATAAGGATTTCCTGCAAATAAATACAGTACTATTACTCTTGAAAATCGGAATTATGACATTTGACGTGGAAATTTGCGTTGCGCTTTTTCATAGACAAAATAAACTTATTTGCAAGTAAAGAAACGACAAGCTAGAATGATATCAAGATACATTGTTTCCTTGCCAAGCGAATAAAATATATTTCAGAATGCTAGGAGCTTTTTTTAAGATTCAAAATACCATAAAATCGAAGTGCGGTGAGTTACTATCAAATCCACGGTGGATTTTTTGGCACTCTAGGGGTTAATGGCGGCTTCGGAAGCAAGCTGTTGCCAAACGTATCGTTTTTCTTCTGTATTGTGACTAAGTATGTCAATAGCTCCGTCCTGACACTGCGAAGCGTGCGATGCATGACCTAAACAAGAGCAAGCTACATAGTGTCAAGCAAAAGTTGAACATTAATACAAAGGCCCGAAATATTATTACGACCACAATGGATTTCGTATGCCCTTTTGACTGCTATTTTTTTTTGTTGGTTGAGAACTGTCTCAAATAATTTAGGTTGCATAATGCTCATTGCTCGAGCAGCTAATCATCAATAATAATTATTAAGAGGAAACCCGGGCGCTGAGAAATTTGAACAATAGGTATTTTAAAAATCACTTGCTATTTCACTCTGCTCAGCGAGCGCGCTATCGATGTGTAGGTAAGAGTGTGTGCATGTTACGCTCGCCCTCCCGCCCCGCATCTCCCGTATTCCGTCCTTTGTCATGTAGGTATATCTAGTGTTTGTGGTTATTTTTCCGACTTATTTCTCCGTTACTGTTTTTGTCTCGGCATATAATGTTTTTGTTTACTGGGCACTTACTGGGTCTTAATAAAATCTCTAAATAGTATCGAACAAAGTATCAGCGTCTGTCTGTTTGTGTGCTTAGTTTTTGTTTTCTTCTAAACTACGAAATGGATTTTGATAGTATTTTCACTATCATTTAAAGATTTTCTTCCGAAAGGTTTACACACGTAATTTATAAATATGTATTATATTTATAAAAAGTAGAGGAAAGTCATTGTGTAATCAAGTGATTTAAAATATATTTTCGGGCGCTTAAATTGCTAACGCTGGCTAAACCTTGTGAGATACATCAACATAATGTACTACTAATTAATTGTATTGCTCTTACTTACTTGACCGGTCAGTGGCTGAGTGGGCATCGCGTTTGGGTCCCACCCGGGCGTCCCATGTTCGATTCCTCGGCTGGCTAAGTTCTCCATCACAACACAAGCAATACCTTCCGCTTAGTGTGATGGTAGTAGGAGTTTTTCAAATGTTAGGTTATTCGTAACCAGGGAATGTTTGTCTTTCTTTTAAAAATTAAAAAAAATCTTACTACCCATATAGGTACACCTACTAAAATATGTAGGTGCGTACATTTGAACTGCCTCCGTGGTTGAAGGGTAAGGCTCTTGGCTACGAATCCACAGGTCGCGGCGTGCGCAAGTAAATTTTATTAAATTAATTTGTGTCGTTTTGCTAAATTAATCAATTAAATATAATATAAAAAACTTGTTTGGACAGATAGTTATCTTTTTTGTTTATCAAAACTTAACTAAACCATTAAAGTTGTTTGAGACAGGGAAAAGTATTAAAATAAAATATTTATTTTTTATTTTAGTAAAATTCCTGAAATCAACAGGTTTTAATTCCCTTGCGATGTTTATTTGGCCAAAATGACCAATTTTTACCACATAAACATCGCAAGTGACCAATTTTCGATATAATATTGCAATTTTTTGTTCACCATTTTGTTTTACGAATCTTATTATTGTGTTTTGTTAATAGAGCCAATGCCATTCGTTGAAAATTTGAAAATGACATGAAAGCCATAACACCCTTGCCAATCACCACACTGCAAATCGGATGGCGTGGAGGAAACCTCCATTTTTTTCCACTCTACCTCCAGACATATCGGGGTTCTGAAAATCGGATCATGAGTAAAAATGAACTAGTATTTAAATATCCATGTAACTCGAAAATAATAGAAAATGTCATGACTAAACGGCGCAACTTTTCCTTCTGTGTTTTGTTATAACAGATCACCACGCAAATGGCATCTTTTTAAAAATATATATTTAAAAAAAAATCTTTATTCATTGTAAGTTGAGGATTTTTTGACTTTCATGCTAGCTACATGTCCGTGTTACGACCAAATTCTGTATCGGGTTGCTACAGGGTTTTGTTATAATACTCGTCCAAATAAGTCGCGTCTCAACTTGAGCGCGCACATACAATAGTCAGGTGGCTTCCCGATCCGGCCTGCCACGCAACTAGCGGACCGATGCATATATCGCCAAGACCCGGACAATCCTCACCCCCATGAACCCGGGCACCCTTGCTCAAGTCACCAAACGTAGCGAACCATTTGGGGTGACATATGACAGAGATTATCCAATAAATGGTTCCCGGGGCGGCGGTACCCATAACCACCTCCCAAATTGAAAATTATTATAGTACTTGACGTATACAAATTGAATTTGGTCCAATTTTAGTAAGATCGGCAAGTATGGTATACTCGAAATAAGACACTAAACCAAAAAAAAAACTAATAAAATATATCAATAACTCGGGAAAAGACAACACTAGTGCACCGACACAATTCGATATACTACGCTACATTACTTTGCTGTATATTTATTTGTCGAAATATAAGTTAAATAAATAAAATAACAATATACATTATAGGTTATTGAAGAATTATAATATTATGCTAGTTACCCAAAAGTTATTTTAAAAAAAAATATCCATTTGAGTGTTTTGTATCCATATTGGCAATACGGAACGAAATCACCTCGGAGTCGGTCTCGCCGTAACGGATGTTTTTTTTACAGATATTATTTTACGTAAACATATGAAATAAAAGTAAGAATATCGGAATACTTTACCAAACAAACACAAAAGTGACCAAACGGAAAAAAATAATAAAAAAACATCGATTACTCGGGACAACACAACACTAGAATATGGAATATCGATTTATGACTACGTGACATCACTTCGCACAAATACATACGTATTTATCTAAACCCTGTCCCCCCGACCCTTACCTCCCGAATACTGAGCGAAAGGGACACATGCAGCTCGCTCTACTAATACCTAAATGAAATCTTCAAAATCGAGGTTTTGTATTCCCCATTTTTCTCCTCCAAAAGTTTTTACCAACTACAAAAGAAGAAACTATTCTATGTCGAACCGTTTTGCTTTTTTTCAAAATATATTGTCTAGTTTGTAGACTGAACGTCTTTTGACTGCGTTTAAATCAGGCAATTTTATTGATTTTTGGAAGGTCATAACTTCTATAAGAAGCAATTTATCAAAAAAAACAAAACGTACCGACACGCAAGTCGCCGATATATATTTTATGTTAAAAAAATATTTGCTCTAGGGTTAAAATCCAGAAAGATAAATGGGGACTACGTTTGTATGGAAAAATCAACGCCCGGTTACGTCTTAAGATGTGAAAAATTCAAACATCCGACTCGAAGTAATGATAATATTTGATAGATAACGACGTATTTGGTATGAATGTCAAAGGTTATGACTGAGTCTGTTTAAAATCATATTTTTTATGAATTGGTTGTACAACTGATAACCCGAGTACAGTACCTATAATGAATCTTACAAATTAACTAACTATCACGCGGGTTCTCCGTACGGGTAAGCAGAGAGCGTTTCTCTTGTCTTCATTTTTATAATACATCATAATTAGTAATAATTAACAATACTTCACTTGAACTTATCAACCAACAAACAGTCTGGAATTTAATTAAATACATCTGCAAAATTGCCTCGTACCAGTCACAAACCACTGTTTGAAACGTCAAGAAACCGCATCGAAAACCAAGATAATATATGTTTAAATTGAAACAGTAAAATTATGGCCAATTTCGACACAACTTGCGCTTTTAGCTCTCGCGCGCTCATAATTAGCTGCTCTGGCGAATACCAGGTGCCCGGAGCGCAGAAGTACCGAGGAGGTAACATACATTATGTATGTAAACAGGTTCGTAGTTGGTAGGGTTAGGTGATTATTCCGAACACGAATATTGTGCACTGATTATCCCGCACATGGAATATTCCACACATATTATTTCGCACACTCCGGACCCAGATTATTGCTTACACTGAAACTCTGAACACGGATAACTCCACAAAATTTCTTTATACTGTTTTTAATATTAAAAATTGGATTGTTGAATTATCATTGGCCGAGAGCAATAACATGAAAGTAATTGTTTAAAATTATTCAAAAGTCGATCTCAATACAAAAAAAAAGTAAAAATTGAATTTATATTTTGAATGTTGAAAATTTACCAATCTAAATTTTAACACGTAAAAAAATAAAATTATAATTACCTATTTTTGTGTGGAATAATCTGTGTCCGGAGTTTTCAATATGAACAAAAATGTGTGTTCCAAAGTTTTGCCATGTGCGGAATAGTCTGTGTTCGGTGTTTTCAATGTGTGCAAAAACGTGTGTTCGGAATTTATCATGCGCGGAATAATCGGTGCGCAATATTATTTTTTCGGAATATTCATATAATATCGCAATAATCCTCGCACCGTTGGAAGTAGGCACTGCTGACTTGTTCTCGCTAGTTTCTCGTGACGGTGAGCGAGTTTCCCGAATGACGGAATGATGAAAGCGTCACCGGAGCGCGGATAGACTGAACACTCAACTGGCACAGGGAGAAAGTGATCTCACATTTATCTCGAATGACTGCAGTCTAACATAAATTATACTCAAATTGTGGCTCAAGGTAAACGGTGTGGGGGGCAGATGGTGAGACGAGCGCATTGTAAATAGTAATGTATCCGTTGTAAAACTTCCAACATAACCGGAGCATACCATGACCGTGTTATGACCGAGCTATGAATTACGGGAGAGGAACAAATCAAACGAATTTCGCGCCGTTTGCGGTTGCTTCGTACCTTTCCTATAATTCGCGGCTCGGTCATAGCACGGTCATGGTATGCTCCGGTTATGTGGGCAGACTTCTTAATCATGAAATTGTCTGCAGACTTCTTGCTAATGATTCAATCCGAATCAAAGCATTACTAACTAAAGGCGTTTTGATAGAATATGTAGATCTCCCTCCAACCAGTTCACATGGACCACGGGGGTATGCAGTGTTATGATGTTAGGCTCTCCTAATCTTCTAGCAGGTGGCGATATGAGTTTTAAGAAATAAATATGTTTCGTTATTAATTGATTTTAAAAAATCACCTTAACAACCTCTCGAGCGATGGGGGTTATCGATTTGGCCATCCGATTTCATGAATCATTTTTCAAAATATTAATATGGAAACATATGAATTGCTCATGGTAGTTTAAGGCCAATTAATACAATCATATTTTTAATAATAATTTCTATTCTAATGACCAATTCACTATTTTATTAATATAATTCAATGCATTTACTATTATTTGTGTCAGTTTTAATCCATTAATAATGTCATATTGTGAATAATATCGTTTCATCTTATCGGAAATAGCGAGATTATTTCCTACTTATTATTTTTTAATTGAATTTTACGCGTGAATTTATTTAAACTTCCATCTACGTGATGTTGCATGATAAACTTTTTTGAACCTTTTCTTTATCATTTGAGTATAGGACATCTTCAGTTTCCCATATTATAGCAAACGTTCGCGCAAGACGTTTTGCAAACACGCCATAAATGCCAAAAATCGTTCTAGTGGTTAACTCTACATAAACTAAGGAATTGCTGGTTAGTTTGTCGGATACGTCCTGCATTGTATTTTTTGGTGTCAAAAAAAAACTCATCTGATAAAAAGTAGTATGCTTTTCAGAGACAACTTTACACAAAATAAACTAAGTATGCCCTTTCATTCACAAATTGATATATAATATATAACTATAATTAACAGTCAATAAAAAGTCAGTAATGTAATGGCTCCAGAAAGGACCACGGTGGGTCCACATTAGCGCCAATAAAAAATGTACTCACATTAAATTGGGCCCTTGCAACAACAATTGATTGACCGATGGTGTCACGTTTATACTAGTGGAACCAAAGATTTTTTGGGTGTGACCTATACAGGTTTATTTATATATTTAAGGAGAAAACACAGATACAGACAGTAATTAAAACATAATTTTGTAAAACAATAACTTGAGAATTTGCCTGCATCCTAACTATTTCTCACAGATTGACTGGTAGATAATAATTTTAAATATTTTTTTACATGTAAATAAGGAAAAAGTGTCACTCAGTGTCAAATAAAAGTGTACAAATATTTTATAGGTTATATCGAGTAGTCACATTACGCTATAATCTTCTTCTCCCTACGGCAGGAGAGGCGGTAAGATCAATTGGGGAGCTGCCGCGGAATATCATTTCTTTGTTCGGGATATGTTACCTTGACAGCTGACAGCTGCGGAATCACGGCAGCTTCCTAAATTGAACATTTTCAAATATCGCCTGGCTAGCAGATCACGGCATATCATCATCGCTATGCCCACACTTATAGCACATCATCTGTCAGGTGTGATAGGTCTGTATGAGATTGTATGACGAGCGATATGGTGATATAGGCCATGCCCAAAAACGCTCTGTTGCGTTTACTGTAATGTGTGTCAGCACCATTAAATTCGTAATAAATCGACGGTTAGCGCAATTTTAAATAGGATTGACAGTTGAAGTGTTTAAGGGAACGGGAAGGGTTTAGTTTTGGATTTGAGGCTAAAATACATGACCAAACTGAATTTTTTAATCAAAAGGTGACCGACTGAAACACCACTATTCAGAATCGAAACGTGTTCGTTCAAATGGCATTGGTCGTTTTGTCACCAGATCTTCATTAGGTACTTCCAAACCTTCCTCTTCACTGTCTCCTTCCCCTCTACAATCCATTCAGCCTAACAACATATCTCAAATGAGGATGATAGTTACTTGAGATGGCTTTAGCCGTGTTTAAAGTCAGATACTTCCCAACCTCTTTTCTCAACTTCATTCGATCTAACATACCCCAATTAGTGTTTCTACAGGTGTTTGAAATCGGTTTAGTCGTGTTTAGTGATCAGATCTGAATAACCAGGTACATGCCATTTCCCTATTTCCCCACTCCTTACATCCCCACAATATACCCCAATAATTGGTTACCCCGTAGTTCGCCTTTTCAGTGGTTTCGTCTAGAATATTCTTCAAAGTACCACTGTAGATGAAATTACTCAATCCTCGAATTTATCATATTTATAAATAGAAATGAAATATTTACATCAAAATGATGAAAAAGAAATAGTCACTTTTTATCGTCTCCTGAAAAAAAATGGTTTTGTGGCTTGAAGGTTTTTACCAAACCATAGTCGATATGTATGTTTTACCAAGTATAAAATCTATCCGGAACTAAGATGCATAACAAGCCCAACAGAATTCAGGTCCAAACTAAAAACTTTTTAGGCTCTCATACCTCATATACTAAATATACCTGCCCATACTTTTCTTATTGGATTTACATTACTTGAAGCCTATTTATACTTCTCAATCTGTATCATACAAAGAGACGAATCACATTTGGGAAGATAAATTCTAATCAAATCTTTGAACTTTTGTACCGCCCAACATAAGATTTCCTTTCCTAAACCAAAACCTACTATATCACAAGGCCGACACTGAATCAAATCAGCCTTCTAACTTGTATGAAGTTGTATGGGAACCTCCAAAAATGTATTTTTATTATTTTTTTTTTAAATAACTAAAACACTTTAAAACGTTCTAATAAATAAGATAAATTGAATAAAAAAAATTAAAACTTTTTTTTAGCAAAATCTCATACAAGTTAGGAGGCTGCTTTGAATAAGTGTCCCGGCCTTGTGGTCTAGGAGGTTTTGCCTAAACACGCTCATTAAATAATATAAATTAATAAAATTAATACCAGAATTAATAATGGCATTTACAATTACACGAGTTCCAATTATGTCCTATGCGTGCGAACTCTATATAAATTTCTGTAAAAAACAATGAACAGTGATAATCTCAAGTGATAACGCAGGTAAGTAGGGGAGACCGGGGCTAGTTGTCCCACTTTTCACTTCGTGATTTAAAAAAAAAAATGAAGGCATGGACTGTTAATCCAATAATGTAACATATACATTTGACTATGTGATCAGTTGATAAAACAAGTTAAAACATCCACCTACAGGTCAGCAATTATGTTTACAAAAAAACCCTCCCACTGAGTCAACAAACCCCGGGTGTGGGGCTATTCGACTCATAGTAGTGGGTTAGTTGACTCAAATGAGTCAATATCGACTTGAAAAAGAATACAGTCAAAATTTACACATGAAAATTTATTACACATTATAAACATTACATATCGTCATCTGAATTACAGTTGATGCATTGGTAGTAGGTAGCGTTGCCAGATAAACATTTTTTGTGAGTCCATAATTGGCAGATCATACACTTCACCCATTCTTCCCCCGGAACATTACATGTGTAGGGCTCATCGTAAATCAGGCATGAAGTTTCATCTTCAGAATCCTCGTCGTCACCAGTAAAGAAAGTTTTGGTAACCATTGTTAATTTAGTAGTGTTGGATTTCTTTTTTTGTTAGTTTTTCCAGATTGCTTCTCTTTTTTTACTTGTATCGCAAGTTTTCCCCTTATCGGTTTTTCTTTTGTATTTTCTCATTGCGAATATCTATCGAAATGAAAAGTTCTCTGTTAAAATTATACGTATACTAGCGACTTACAATTGGATTACTATGGATTACATAAATAAAATATTAAGTAAATATGCAAATAAATTCAACGCGTTGGGGTTAGTCGACTCAGCGAGTCGACTAACCCCAACGCCACTGAGTCGACTAGCCCAAGTAGCCATTTTTAATTTTAAAGCATTATTTCCAGTAAACGACCAGTCCCACAAAAAACACAACTCTCGCTATTCACTCACAAAAGAAGCACAATTAGCACCCAGTTTATGTTTATATGATCTTGATTAATTAGGGCACAGCATAATAACATAAATTGCAATAAAAAAGTTACTCACCAAAGCAAAATATCGAAAATCAGAACTATATAAACCGACACGTGCGTAGGGATCCAAAGGAACACAAATACTAATCCGCACCGGCTATTTAAATGATGGAAAGGACTTACAGTGCCCTCTCTTGAGAACCGTTCAAGTTATCACCGCTGAGTCTACTAAGGCCTATAGTCAACTAACCCCGGTCTCCCCCACGGTCCAGTATCTAATATTATCTGCCTGTATGGAATTTAAATAAATTGGAATATATGTCCATTAGCAGCATCACGTTCGTTGGTCAAATGCATTATATATATAGTTGGGTATTAGTGATCGACGAATTGGTGGATGCAATCTGTTAGCCATAAGTTAATAATAGTCTAGTCTATGGTTAGTGGTGAGATCATTGTAAAAATATATTATATTGGTACAGCGCCCTTGACGTGATTTTTCACAAAAACGGCGCTATACAAATCATCTAAATATTATTATTATACAGATGGTATCTTTATTGTGTGTTGGTTTCTACGAGGCAGATACAGAGATGGCGATAACAGTTTCATTCGTTGCCAAAATGTCCGATCTGTCCATTTTCTAGTTAAGGAAATGTATTGTTACTGGTAATGGTTAATGCTCGCAGCGGTGGCCACAGACTTGAAGGGCCTTGGCATTTTCCCGGGTATATTGGAGCACCGGTCGACCAAGCCTCCGCTGAACAAACAATTCGTAGAAGGTAAAAAAGCATAAAAACAAACACCATATTAACAGCAGTTCTAAATGTATGTATTATATACAAATGTAAATATTTGGTAGACACTGTAATGTATAGAAATAATATATAATAATAATAAGGGTGATCTACACCGAATGGAAATAAAAAGATTGTCGCCAATTTAGATGAGAAATATCGATCATTAGGACTCCAATGAAATTGATCATTTGTTCAAGAAAGTGTGTCAAAATTTTAATATGTTATCAATTTTGCCAGAAATACGATTGCACCATCTGTCACGAGTACTCCTGTCCCGGTGCGATCGGTATTTCAGAGGGCGTACTGTTTCATTAGGGATAGTAACACGTGCTCTGAGGATGGAACTTAATCAGCCAGTAAACAGGAAATTGCGTTAATATAGGGATGTAGAATGGGTAGTGATTAGGGGTTGAATTAAGCACGATTTGAATTACCAACTTCTCAAAATTTTCTCCTTATCCATTCTGCTTCTAGCTTCTTCCTTCTGTCCTCGTCGTATTTATTATAACTAGGCCTGGGTTAAGCTGTTCTTTGCGATATCGCCTAATACTGATATATTTGTCTATGTCTATGATATATTTGTCTATGCATATCGAATTGTATAGGAACACTAATATCTATGGATCCCGTATCGATATATCTGATATCTGGCGGTATCATAATATTTTAACTGTTACGAATATATTAGACCCGGGCCTAGTAACGATTCACTCTTTTGGAATTTGTTTCATTCATGCAACATATTTTGTTTTTGTTTTAAGAGTTTTTCTTTGTCTTAAGATTAATTCCTTCCATTGGAAAAATTGAAGCACTATTTCCAAGAAAAAATGAGCTTACTTCGAGCAGACGGACACGCCCATAACACACCTCTATGTGTTTATCTGAGTGCAAAACTACTATTACAGCAGCACGACTATCTGCCAGCGGCCAGCGGCTAGCGTGAGGAGGCTTGAGAGGTGTTTGTAGTGCGGGTAACGGCGGAGCCTTTTCAGTTCAACGCGACCAATACAACTAAAGGTTAAGGAAATGTACTATCCGATAACTTATAGCTTATAGAAACAACGAGAGTGTATTTTATAACACTTATAGATAAGTTTGAAAGTGCAACACTAACCTTTAACATTTCAATTTCGAAATGTTGCACAAGGCTCTCTCGCTGGTAAGCGAACAACTTTTTACGACAATTTCTTGTCGGCAAGGTATTTCCGTATTGTCGGTAGAGATTGCGCAAGATTGTCGTGTATTGCCTATTCATGTTGACGTATTGTCCAGTCTTTGCGGTGAGTTCGTTCGGTTACCGATATTACGACTATATTCATTTGCATTATCAGGGTTCACTACTTGTGACAATTATACTACGGTTTCAGGCCAAAATTATGTTATAAATAGATTACACACCATTGGTATCTCTTATGCTATGTTAGCTTATGTTTTTAATATGCTTCTATTAATGTATAAAGCTGTGCTAATTAAAAAAAATCGCAGTGCATATTTTAACGAGGTCACTGCATAATTATTTTTGTTTCTTCTCCATTTCTTTCATGACCTTTATACTAATGTAATTTTCTATTTTTTTTTTTTATTCTTTCTATATTATATTATACTATATTGTATAAAAGCTATCATGTATGCAAATCGCACTTGGGCCGTTAATTCTAAATAAACAAAAATATATTGCTGGGCCAAATCTATTTCCTTCTCGTTTACATATTATGTGCGTCTCTGTTCGCCACATACCTGCTACCAAAACTGTCATAATTTCAAACGCGATTTGATATGTATTAATTAGTAAATAATTTTGCGATATTTTTAATTCATCTATGTTTTGTGGAGTTATTGCAGGAGGTAGTTTTTATGTGTGTAAAATTGTCTTTTAATATACGTTAGGACAATCTCGATGGGACCCGACAATATTGATGGCCAACAAACAGCTTGCCCGACAAGACTGTTGACAGTTGAAAAGTGATAAGGCTGAGGCCAAACGAGCGTAATTTTGAGAGCTGCGTTTTTGGGTCGGCATACAACTCATTTTGCGTCGCCGCACAGTGGGCTGAAAATCGCTTTTCATAGACATAGAGACTTGAATTTTCAAGAGTATTTTTTTTGGCTAGAACTTTTTTATGTTGATTTTTTAAAACTTTTTCAAAAACTTTTTTATGTTGATGATTCATTTTAATGCTTTACATATGAGTATGCTTTGTCTAGTTTAAGCCAAAACAGTTTAAAAAACAGACCCTTGAAAATTCAAGTCTCTATGTCTATGGAAGGAGATTTTCAGCCCACTGTGCGCCGTGTGGCACAAACCGCACTTTTATATGAAACCGAAAGCAGCGTAAATTACGCTACTCGCAACATTACGCATGTTTGGCTTTAACCTAATTTCGTGATTTTTTTAAAGTTTAAGGGCCCGGATACATACGCGAGACGAACTGCCGAGCTGAACCACAACTCATGGGAAAGGTACGAAGCAACCGCAATGGCGCGAAACGCCGCTTGCGGCTGCTTCGTTCCTTTCCCGTAATTCGTGGCTCGATTCGCGTTTCGGTTCGCAAATGTATACGTACTGTTAGAAAAATTACAAAAATATCACGACAATTTCCGTTGAAGAAGAACTAACTCTAGTTATATTTGTTTTGTCACCTTTGCAGAAAATTTTAATAAATACTTGTGCCAGACGTAATGTGTGACACACAAGACTGTAAACAGGGCGTCGATCCCAATCCGTGGAGGCGTGTGATGCCTTCCTTCAGTGGCGTGGAGGGGTAGAACGGGGCGTCTCTGTAGCCGTTGTAGCTGGTCCGATGCTAGTACTCGTCCTTGCTGTAGAGTCCGGGTCTTTCGTAGGGGCAGAGAGGTCCGGGGTGAGGCGAGGGTCAGAAGAAGAAGAGAAGGCGAGTA
The DNA here is from genome assembly GCF_061612785.1 of Hesperophylax consimilis. Taxonomy (NCBI): domain Eukaryota; kingdom Metazoa; phylum Arthropoda; class Insecta; order Trichoptera; family Limnephilidae; genus Hesperophylax; species Hesperophylax consimilis. The sequence continues at coordinate 6,179,995 of NC_142851.1, read as the reverse complement.
GAGTCAGAAGTCGGAGCGAGGTAGAAGGCAGAGCAGAGAGAAGTGTAGAGCTGGTGGAGGTTGCTGGATATCTAATTTTTCAAGGGACTGTTGCCCGTTTTATAGGACCCCGGCGGCCTTCGCTGGCTGAGCGACGCTCACACGGGCCCGCTTTCTCTTTGATTCCTGGAATCGAAGTCCGTGTTTGTGGCGCGCCCGCGGCTCGCCGCCGGGTTGGCTACCGCCTCTCGGCCGGTAATTTTGGGCTCGTGGTCGAACGCGACCACGGCCTCTCTTTGTTCAGACACGATCTTCAGAATCGCGCTTGGGGAACGTTCTGACGGCGAAGCACCTCGCACGCCACGACGGCGCACGGCCCCTTGCTTCGGGCCGGGGCCGAACGTTCCCTCTCGTATAAGCACGACTCTAATAATCGTGCCCGAATTAAATGATCTCATGATTGTACCAGCTCTAACAATACTTCTCTGCCCGTATACCTCTATCCAAGCTCCGACGTTTCATTTATTGATAACATTTTCATTTTACATTGCTTCATACATTTACATCTTTACATTATTACATACATTTTATACAATTTTATTTCTTTAGGACAGTTAGGATTCATTCAATTTTATTCCACAATTTTATATTTATCTTATTATCCTAATCGTGGGTGACCGCGGCCGAGCCCGGAGCAGTACGTCCGTCACACTCCCCCCGTGGAGCTCGGCTACACCCATTTTAGCGGGAGGCGTGCTGCGACTTGGTGCGGCGTGGTCCCCGGCGTCCAGTCCCCCTGAGGTGGCGAGTTCGTCGGGGCGGCGTCTGGACAGGTCCTTTGTATGTGTCCTTGGAGGCGGGATCACAGGCCGGCAGGAGGACCGCGATCTTAACTGCCGGTCTGACATAGGTCCCCGTGCTGGTTTTGACCTTCACGGTCCTGACCTGTCCGTCCGGGGCTGGAGTGGCCTCGAGGATCCGTCCCCGTGGCCAGCTGTTGCGGGGCAGCGCCGGGTCCGCAATCAGCACCAGGTCGTCCTTTTGTAGGGGCTGCACTGGCTGCTGCCACTGCTTCCTGGCGGCGAGAGTAGGCAGATACTCGCGGACCCAACGCCTCCAAAACATGTCCGCGAGCTGTTGGCCGATCCTCCACTGCTTCCTGAGGCAGACCTCTTCCTCGGCCGCCCCGTACATGGCCAGGTGGGGCCGCCTCCCCGTTGAGCCCATGAGGAAGTGATTGGGCGTCAGCGGTTCCTCGTCTCTGGGGTCGACCGATAGGTGGGTGAGCGGTCGGGAGTTAACGGTGTACTCCGCTTCAGCCAGCGCCGTTAGGAGGGTCTCCTCTCTTGGCGCTCTCGCTTTGAGCGTAGCTGAGAGCGCCCGCTTAACAGAGCGTACGAGCCGCTCCCAAGCTCCCCCCATGTGGGGACTGCGGGGCGGGATGAAGCTCCACTCCATCCCTTGGGTGGTCGCATAGTTTTGGACCCTTGGGTCCCGACAGATGTCTTCCACGGCGTCCCTCAGTTCCTTGTCCGCGCCGTGGAAGTTGGTTCCGTTGTCGGACATCAGGGTCGCCGGCTGGCCTCGCCTTGCCGACATTCTTTGAATTGCCATTATGGCAGAGTCGGCACTTAGTGCGGTGGCCAACTCCAGATGCACCGCCCTCGTCGATAGGCACGTGAAGAGGGCGACGTATCGCTTTTCCTTCCGGCGCCCGATGGTTACCTCTAGGGGCCCAAAGTAGTCCATCCCACAGTTGGTGAAGGGCCGCACATGCCGTGCAAGCCGGGATGCTGGTAGGGGTGCCATCATCGGGGGAGACGGCTTGCCCCGCCGCATTTTACAAGCGGGGCACATGTGTTTTATGCGGCGGAGAACTGAGCGCAGCTTTAAGATGTGGAAGCTGGTGCGCAGTTCGGCCATCGTCGTCTCCACACTCGCATGATCGGCTCGGGTGTGGTATTGTTGCACAAGCAGCCGGGTGTAGCTGTCACCACCGTCCAGGATTATGGGTGACTCGGGTACTCCCTTCACTCCCTTGACTCTCGAGCCCATTCTGAGCACCCCGTTGTGGATGTGGGGTGCGAGGGAGACGAGGCGACTGCTGCTGGGCACGGCCTGCCCCGAGTGGAGCTGGCGTAGCTCTGCTCCAAAGGTTGCTCCCTGGGAGTGCCTTATCCACCGCCATTCTGCGGCCCGGAGCTCCTGCAGGACTAGGGGGCCCTCGGCTGGCCTAGCGGGTCCCTGGCGGCATCGCCGAATGAACCGCAGCATCCATGCTGTGGCCCGGATCAATCGGTTCCAGGACGAGAACCGCAGGATGGAGGGCAGCCCATCCTCCACGGCGAGAGTAAGGCCCACGAAATTTGGCCGCCTTTCCAAATTCTCGTCACCCGGCTGTTGGCTCTGCCGTTCCTGGGGCCATTGGTTACTCGGCGCTGTCAGGAAGGAAGGGCCGGTGAACCACCTTCCACTCTGGGTGAGGTCCGGTTCCTCCAGGTCCCGGGTTCCGATGTCGGCTGGGTTCAGCTTGGTAGGGACCCAGCGCCAGCTGGCGATGTCGCACAGCTCGTCAATCTCCCCCAACCTGTTTGCCACAAAGGTGGAGTAGCTGCGGGGGTCCGTACGGAGCCAGCACAGCACCGTGGTGGAGTCAGTCCAGTACGAGGTGGAGGTGATAGGAGCCTGGCATTCCCTTCGAAGAGTGTCAGCCAGGCGGGCAGCCATGAGCGCAGCCTGCAGCTCGAGGCGGGGAATGGAGAGCGGTTTCAGCGGTGCCACCTTGCACTTGCTGGACAAAAATGTGGCGGTGCTGCTTCCCTCTCCCGTAGTCTCCACTAGATAGGCCACGGTACAGCAGGCTGCCTCAGACGCATCGCAGAAGAGGTGTAGAGCGAAGGAGTGGGCCTTGCTCAGCAGGCAACGCCGCGGTATGCGGATGCTCAGGCCTTGGAGCATTTTGATCCACTCGGCCCACCTTGCTGCGTGCGCCTCGTGGATGCGCTCATCCCAGCCGACGCTGGACCTCCAGACATCCTGCAGGAGAATTTTTGACCGCACCGTGAGGCAGGCCACGAAGCCCACGGGGTCAAACACCCTCATGACCGTGCTCAGCAGCTGCCTCTTGGTTGGGTGCCGGATGAGCTCGGCCTTCTCCGTCTCCTTGAACTCATACATGAATGTATCGTTGACGGGATCCCACGACAGGCCGAGCACCTTCTCGGTTTCACAGGCGCCGCTGCTGATGGCTATGGCCGCCTTGGCCCTCTTCTCTGCCGGCACGCTTTGGATTGCAGCGGGTGCGTTGGAGGCCCAGCTTGCCAGGTGGAAGCCTCCCCGGGATAGGAGGGTGCTGACGCCTTGTACCAGCGCCGCAGCCTCGCTCACGGAATCGGCGGCGTCCAGGTAGCCGTCCATGTAGAATTTAGAACGCACCGCTGCGGCGGCGGCGGGGAATTCTGCGGCGCCTTGGTCGGCCACCCTGTTGCGGACATATTGCGCGCTGCTGGGAGAGCAAGTGGCCCCAAACATCATTGAGGACAGCTTGTATGTGGTCGCTGCCTCTAGTGGACCGGCTCGCCATAAGAAGTATTGCGCTATTTGGTCCTCCGCTTTTATTTTGATGCGGAGGAACATCTCCTCTATGTCGGCGGCTATGGCGATCTTGCCCTCCCGGAACCTCAACAGGTTGCCCAACAGGGATGACAGCAGGTCGGGCCCGGTTAACAGCCGGTCGTTCAAGGAGGTTCCCCGGCAGCGGCTGGCGGCGTCAAAAACAACTCGCAATTTCCCGGGGCTGTTCGGGTTGGTGACCGCGAAGTGGGGCAGGTACCACCTCCGCCGTGACGGTACGCTAGCCTCGGCGTCGGGTACCTTTACTGCGTACCCGCGCTCTATCAGGTGCGAAATTTTGGCCGCGTACGCTGCCGCCAGTGCGGGGTCGCTTTTCAAGCGCTTCTCGAGGGCGTTGAGGCGGTTTACGGCGCACTGCCGGTTGTCGGGCAGCCACACGTCGTCCTCTCTCCACAGCAGCCCGGTCTCCCACCGACCCGAGTCCAGCGGGCGCGTTGTTTGTTCCATTATGCGCTCGGCGCGGCGTATGTCGGCGGACACCCGGCTCACTGCGGTCACGCCCAGCGAGTCAACGGAAAAGTGCCTTCGTATGAGCTCGCTGATTTCGCCCATTTCAGCCGTCTCGCCGATCACGTTTAGCGTGGTACCGCTATCCACGTCCCGCCGGGTGCCCCCATGTTGAATCCAGCCGAGCGCCGTCCGTGACGTCATGCGGCCGCCATCCTCTTCTTGGACCTCCCGTGACACGATCAAATGAACATTGTCCTGGCCGATTAATAGCCGTGGTTTCACTTGCCGGCGGCCGGCCACTGTTTGTCGCGGGAGGTCTAGGTCGGACACTGTGTGAGCCACCATCGCGTATTCACAGCCGTCACCGCGCACTGACAACTTGACCCGCTGCGACTTGGCATCCGACGAACACATGCCGTTGGCGCCGTGAATGCGCAGGCCGCGGATCGGCCCCGCGGCCCCAACAATGTCTGCCACTTCGGCGTCAACGAGGGTCACCGTCGAGCCCTCGTCGAGCAGCGCGTGCACGGTCACTTGGCCCCCGGGGCCGCACAATGTCACAGGTAACACTTTAAGCAGCACCTTTCCCGATTGGTCCCAGGTGTTTGTCACTGTCTGCGCCTCGGGGCCGCGAGCGTAAGCGGCGTCGTGCAGTAGGCGATGGTGGGGAACCCGGCACGTTCCCACCCCGCAGTTGACACGGTATTTACACGTTTTAGTTTGGTGCACACCGTCCAAGCACTTAAAACATATCCGGGCCCCTTTCACCAACTCCCATCGCGCACCCACTGTTTCACTCGCGAACTTGGGGCACCGGAATAACTTGTGCGTAGCGTCTTTGCACAGTGTGCACTTCACTTCACTGCGGGGTTCCGGCCGCTCGTCGGTAACGAAAACGTTGTCGCGGTGCGGGCGGGCGGCCCGCGGATGCTCGGCCATGCTCGGACGCGCTGCTCGGCCGCTATCGGTGAGGCCCGACCGAGGCACCGCGTTGGTCAGCCGCTTCAGGAACCCGGCGAGCTGCACCACGGTGGCGGCCTGGGCCTGGTCGGCCACCCTGTCCAACCATGAGAGGCGGAGGGCGAGAGGCATCTTCGACGCGATCTCGCTGAGTAGGGCCGGGTTGGAGAGGTAGTCGCTCCTCAGATTTCCCAGTGAGGCGACCACGTTCTGTACCGCCCCGGAGAACTCTACCAGGGCTTCGGTAGACGCATCCTCCGGCAGCCGAGTGAGCCGCCTTATTTTGTCAAACATGACAGTGGCGATGGAGTGCGCGCCCCCAAAGCGGTGCTCCAGGACGTCCATGATTTCCGGCACCTGCGCCGGGTCCAGTAGGAGAGGGCTGACGGCTTCGCGCGCCTTTCCCTTCAAGGCACGCTGCAGCCGCATCAAATTCTCGGCCGCCGTCATCCCGCAGGTAGCCGTCGACTGCAGGAACTGTGCCTTCCAGGCCTGCCACTCTATGGCGTCGCCCGCGTAAGGCGGCAGGTCCTTGGCGCTGGACTGCCGGGCGATGAGCGACGCCATCCGCTCATCCTCGGGGTGGGAGCGGGGTGTACCGCCGGCCTGGGACTGCCGGAGGGCGTCGGCAAACATGGCCGTCACCTGGGCAAGAGGGACACTCCCCTGGTTCACCCAGTCCCGCGTCTGCCTTGCTGCCTCGTCTGCGCGGTTGAACGCCCCGTATCCGTCCATGTGGGGCTGCGGTGGCGAGTCTGCACTCGGGGGAAATGCTGGGAACTGGGCGGGCCCGCGGGTCACACCGGGATAGCCATACTGCGGCTCTGGCCCACCTCGCAGCGTCGCGACGCCTGGGGAAGCGCCGTCCGTGAGTGGATGCGCCGCCTGGTTGTCCGTCCCGGTTTGAGCCCTCACTGCATGGCCAGTGGTTTGCGCCTCCGCTGAGTAGCCAGGACGCGGCGCAGTGGTGTGCGTCTCCGCTGAGTAGCCAGGACGCGGCGCAGTGGTGTGCGTCTCCGCTGAGTAGCCAGGACGCGGCGCAGTGGTGTGTGTCTCCGCTGAGTAGCCAGGACGCGGCGCGGCGGTGTGTGTCTCCGCTGAGTAGCCAGGGCGCGGCACAGTGGTGTGCGCCTCCGCTGAGTAGCCAGGACGCGGCGCAGCGGTGTGTGTCTCCGCTGAGTAGCCAGGGCGCGGCGCAGTGGTGTGCGCCTCCGCTGAGTAGCCAGGACGCGGCGCAGTGGTGTGCGCCTCCGCTGAGTAGCCAGGACGCGGCGCAGCGGTGTGCGTCTCCGCTGAGTAGCCAGGGCGCGGCGCAGTGGTGTGCGCCTCCGCTGAGTAGCCAGGACGCGGCGCAGCGGTGTGTGTCTCCGCTGAGTAGCCCAGGTTCCGCCCGAGGCCGCTAGATGGCGCCGCCGTCGGTGGGTACTCTGCCCGTGGAGCTGTGGCGCGCGTCTCCGCTGCGTGGTCCGGGTCTCGCCCGAAGCCGCTAGATGGCGCCGCCGTCGTCCGGTACTCCGCCCGTGGAGCTGGGGCGCGCGTCTCCGCTGCGTAGTCCGGATCTCGCCCGAAGTCGCTAGATGGCGCCGCCGTCATCGGGTACTCCGCCCGTGGAGCTGGGGCGTGCGTCTCCGGTTGCCAGGCTGCAGGGGAAGCGGTCCGCGGGAGGCCCTTCAGCGTGGCGATCAATTCGGCAATCTGTCGGGCGCTGTCCTCCTGCAGCTTCTGGTTGCGCCGCCTCTCAGCTCGTAGCTCGAGCTGCACCTGCCGGAGCGTGTCCTCGCTCGAAGCTTCGCTTCTCGACGAGGCGTCGGCCATGGCAGGGGGCGTCTGTGGTGGTGACGCGTCGGAGGGGCCAGCCAGAAGTTCCGCTTGGGGGTCAGAGGGGGCCAGGGGGGCGGTAGGCCGGAGTCCGGGGGGCGCGGCTGCGGCCGCCCCGGTTGGTGTGGGATCATCGCTTCCTTGCGATGAGTCCCCGTCAGCGCTGTTCTTCCCAGAGCGCAGTGAAGGTGACATCTTCCACGGAGAGATCCGGCGGCGAAGGACCACTTATGTGCCAGACGTAATGTGTGACACACAAGACTGTAAACAGGGCGTCGATCCCAATCCGTGGAGGCGTGTGATGCCTTCCTTCAGTGGCGTGGAGGGGTAGAACGGGGCGTCTCTGTAGCCGTTGTAGCTGGTCCGATGCTAGTACTCGTCCTTGCTGTAGAGTCCGGGTCTTTCGTAGGGGCAGAGAGGTCCGGGGTGAGGCGAGGGTCAGAAGAAGAAGAGAAGGCGAGTAGAGTCAGAAGTCGGAGCGAGGTAGAAGGCAGAGCAGAGAGAAGTGTAGAGCTGGTGGAGGTTGCTGGATATCTAATTTTTCAAGGGACTGTTGCCCGTTTTATAGGACCCCGGCGGCCTTCGCTGGCTGAGCGACGCTCACACGGGCCCGCTTTCTCTTTGATTCCTGGAATCGAAGTCCGTGTTTGTGGCGCGCCCGCGGCTCGCCGCCGGGTTGGCTACCGCCTCTCGGCCGGTAATTTTGGGCTCGTGGTCGAACGCGACCACGGCCTCTCTTTGTTCAGACACGATCTTCAGAATCGCGCTTGGGGAACGTTCTGACGGCGAAGCACCTCGCACGCCACGACGGCGCACGGCCCCTTGCTTCGGGCCGGGGCCGAACGTTCCCTCTCGTATAAGCACGACTCTAATAATCGTGCCCGAATTAAATGATCTCATGATTGTACCAGCTTTAACAATACTTCTCTGCCCGTATACCTCTATCCAAGCTCCGACGTTTCATTTATTGATAACATTTTCATTTTACATTGCTTCATACATTTACATCTTTACATTATTACATACATTTTATACAATTTTATTTCTTTAGGACAGTTAGGATTCATTCAATTTTATTCCACAATTCTATATTTATCTTATTATCCTAATCGTGGGTGACCGCGGCCGAGCCCGGAGCAGTACGTCCGTCACAATACTGCTTTTAAAATATTTCATTGTCGTGTCGGTGTTCATAGTTTGACTTCTGAATGCATTATTTTAACATGACATGTACTTTATTGTATATGCCCATTCATCGGTTGATTTTCCGGAAATGTGTTTTAATATTTTTTACAACTTTGATTTTGTGTACCTGACCTTGAACGGTGCTATTGTTTAATGTTATTATTTTATTTGTCAGCAATTTCAATAGTATACCTACGAGGAAAAATGAACAAGATAAAATAGGAAGAACACAAGTAATAATAATAATAATAATAATCTTTTTATGTAACAAATACAGAAAATAATATCCTCATTTGATTTAATTTGATTTTATTCAAAATTTGAAAAATACGAAGTAATTATAAATACACTATTTAGCGTTTTTTTCTGAAACAATTATAAATTATTCCGTCAGTATATTTTCTATTTCTGATATCTCTATGTTTTGTATCCAGCTTTTTATTTGAGATTTAAATGTTCGAATATTGACGTGAGTTTCGAATGAGAGCAGGACTTATAGTATTACCACCAATTTTCGCCCGAGAAAAATACAAAATTTTTTGTTTTACTTATTTTTTCGAATGCCATGGCTCATGATGGAAATGGTTTCGAGCTGAAAATGCTAACGTCGACCCAAAATTTTTAAGACTGAAAACATGTTTTCACCGTTTAAAAGATTTTCTCCTTTTTTATATACTCTTTCTTTACATACACATCGATATTTCAATTTGGGAGGTGGGTTTGGGTACCGCCGCCCCGAGAACCATTTAATGGATAACGAACATCTCTGCGATGGATCACCCCAAGTGGTTCTACGCTTGGTGATTTAGCAGGGGTGTCCGGAATGTGTGTTCCGGTGAGGTGTGTTCAGGATGCGCATGCGCACCAGCTGCGTGGCATACCAGATCGGGAGAGACTAGTTTGGGGCGACCCTTTGACTTCTCCAACTGGTCTCTCGACCCCTCATACCTTTTTCCTTTCCGGAACTTACTTTCATTAAAAAATCCCCCTCCACACAGCATCCCCAAAGATGATATAGGCCTTGAGGGAAATTATTTTCCCCAAGGCCCCCTCGCTGTCCGGAGTTAATGTAAAAAAAATAATAAATATATATACAAGATTCAATAATAATTGCATTAAAGACCTTGAAACGTTGACGAAGAGATATTTAGAATCATTAAATGTTACATTGTAAGATTGAAGATAAATATTTTATGTCCAATAATATAAGAATTATGTAAATTAAATAACTCGTTTACAATATTTTCCTAATAAGTGTCTGAGAATTAAAAATTGTTTGAATTGATAGCGAATATAAATGATCTATACATCATTATTTAATTAATATAATTTCGTGTTTGTAAGTAACATACCAAAATTCAAAAATACATACTTCTCATGTTCACGTTAGTATATGACAGGAAGACATTCGACATTCTGGCATCTTCGGTCGTATATGATAGGAAGACATTTGACATTCTAGCATCTTCGGTCGTATATGATAGGAAGACATTCGAAATTCGAGCATCTTCAGTCGTATATGATAGGAAGACATTCGACATTCGAGCACCTTCAGTCGTATATGATAGGAAGACATTCGAGCATCTTCGGTCGTATATGATAGGAAGACATTGGATATTCGAGCATCTTCAGTCGTATATGATAGGAAGACATTCGACATTCGAGCACCTTCAGTCGTATATGATAGGAAGACATTCGAGCATCTTCGGTCGTATATGATAGGAAGACATTGGATATTCGAGCATCTTCAGTCGTATATGATAGGAAGACATTCGACATTCGAGCATCTTCAGTCGTATATATAGGAAGACATTAGACATTCTAGCATCTTCGGTCTTATATGATAGGAAGACATTCGACATTCTAGCATTTTGTGTATTTTCATACAAGACGTGTGAGAAAGAAGATTTTCATGAACGGCTTTTAGTACGATCGTCGATGTGTATACGATCTCTGCCTGGGACTAGCGAAGAACAACTTTCATCTCATAATCGTTTTGATATTACGTCCAGTTATACCATATCGTTTCTGCATTTTTTATCTATGGTATACGGAAAACAAACAATCAAAAACCCTTAGTTCTAACTGCGGAAAAAGCTGTCCATCCCGGTCGGGAAATAATAATTTAACTTATGTAATAACAATACCCGACAAACGGTAAGCCACGATTAGCCTGTTTATATTAAGCACAAGGGGTACCTGTACCTATCTAAACAATGATGAGGTTGTCGCTGCGATTGAGCGCGCGTACGTTGTCAGATACTATATCGTAGAAACACAGGTGATAGGACAACAGATAAGGGCGACTGATGATTACACGATTACGAGTACTGATAAAAAAAGTATTGACGATAAGTACTATTAAGCCCCAATCGCACAAGTGGTTTTTTTATGCAACGGGTGCAATGGATTCTGATGCCGCAAGTGTCGTAGTCCAAAGATTTATCATAAATTATTTTAAAACAACAATAACAAAAAAAACTATACAGATTTTTTTTATTTATTTAACGGCAATATAAAGTAAAGTAATAAAGATACAATATTAAGTAAAATAAAAATATAAAGTGATGTAGTTTGTTCTCAGTCCTCCCCACTAGGTATTCCTGTTCCGAGGCGGACTGTAGGTTGTTGTATGTGTGTTGATCATGATTTTCTCATCTTCTAATTTGTTGGTTCCCACAAAATATAAAATAAATTAAGCAAAAAGTATTTATGTTTGTTGTTTGTAGGTTGCGTTGGGTTACTTCATAAATTTAATGATTTCCTCATCTTCATGCATCATTAGCCATAATTTGATGTCTTTTTTAAACTTTTCTATATCCATGGTGTTTTTAATTTCAATAGGAAAGGCATTATATAATTTTATAGCATGGAAATAGTGGTTTTTCTCGCCGAAAGATGTATTTAATTTTGGAATGTTTAGTAGATTTGAGGATTTCTTCCTCGTAGTGTAGGTGTGTTGTTCAGCAAGGTACTAATATTTTTCTTTAAAATTGAGTAGTGCATTTTTTGAGTACAGTACAATTCATCACATCTTTAAAAAGTTATATAAAGTCATGGAAAGTGATGAAACAAAAACTTTATTAATTGGGTTACGTAGGTTAGGTTAAAAAAAATTGTTTTCATCGTTGCTAACGACTTTATATCACTTTTTAAAAGTGTGTTGAATTGTCACTGTGTTGAATTGTCACTGTGTTGAATTGTCACTGTGTTGAGTTATCATGGAACCGGCGCCTACATGTGTGTTTCCTGCGTTACTAGGCAGACATGAAACAAGAAATCCACTGTCACAAGGATAAAAAACAGTATTGCAAATTATCTTAAAATTATTGATAATCCGGTTAAAAAGGGATTGCAGGCCTGTAACGAATGAATAAACAGGTTTCCTGAGTAAATTTAGAATGTATTATCACGACTTCATCGGCATATTATGACATCGTATAGGAAATTCAGATCTAAATAACCAGATAATTTTCAATCTTAACCGTCCCCTCCTACTCCCTTTAGACCGATAATATACCTCAATAATTGGTAATATACCTTTATTTGATTGATATTATACCTTATAATATCGATAATATACCTTATAATATTGATAATATACCTTATAATATTGATAATATTATACATTATAATATTGATAATATACCTCAATAATTGGTAATATACCTCAATTGATTGATAATATACCTTATAATATTGATAATATACCTCAATAATGTCACAATCCAACTTGCTCTGAGCAAGCTACAAGCTAAACAACCTCCGAATACATATTAAAATCTAACAACTGAAGCACCACGGAGACTGTGTAACTATGTCGTCAATTCTTTTATCAGCGCCGATTATCATTATATCCTTTATCGCATTTTTCCAAAGATAATACATGACCTTCCAATTTTTATGTTGGCTAGAATAATTTATCGCTTTATCCAATTGAACCAGATTCATTTTATTTCAGAACATCCGACTGCCATAAAACGGGCATGAGCCTAGTATAGCAGTTGAGAAAGTCACCAAAATTGTAGTTTTTAATATTTAAAAAAAATTCGAACTAACTAATCTTCACGCCATTTCCCCCAAGATGTGGACAGACAGGGTGGGATGGCACACTACTCTTTCTAGCCATCTTTCCATTACTTTCTACTCCATCTCATAATTCACCATGCAGAATCTTCCATTTTGACCAGAACCAAAATCAATATCGATCACTGTCTACTAAGAAACACCGAAACTTTCGATAACGTAAGTTATAATCTATGCGTTCGTAGACGGTGTTAATTTAATTATTTTATGAAAATACCCTTTCTTTCAAGAAAGGCATACAAATTCTTATATTTTACCTATGTAAGAAGTCGACTTGAGTACAATTCTCATGTCTGGAATCCTGTCAGTGCGGAAATTCTGGGACTAACTACCTTATGTATTCCTCTTTGCCCAGAATACTAATGGAGGGAAACAATTAAACCAAGTCAGTGGACATCTCCAATTCATCATTAAACAAATATAAAATGTTGTTAACGAAGCAATTCAGTTACGTACAATAAATAATGTATATTTCTTAATATTCATATGTAAAAGCCCCAAAAAACGGCGTTAATTAAAAAATTAAATATTGTACCGGTGATTCAATCCAATATTGTAATTGTATGCCTTTTTTGAAAGAATTGAGTTTTTATACGGAAAAAAACTATTTATTCCTATTCATATTGCGTATGTACGGGCGCAAACAAATAATTCGTTTTAATATTTTAATATAATAATAACTTGCAAAAAGTGTATTTTCATAAAATAATTAAATTAACGCCATCTATGAACGCGTAAATTATAACGTACGTTACGTTTTCCCTATTTAAGGAATATGGAGAGTTTCGGGGGAAATTTTGATTCAGAGGGAAGATTCTCAATTCTACAAGAAGAAATCATGGTAATAAGCTGATAGGCAAGGATTTATCTCTACGCTAATAGGTAAATCTCATTCACATAATATCATTTTAGCATTCGTTTGAATTGTGCTTGTATACTATTGAAATGATAATAATACTCGTCAGATTCTAAAATTATTTCTAACTCACGCATACTCTTCTGACATTCCGACTCTTGAAATGGTCCGACTCAAGTATGTGGATCATTTGATCGTAACCATTTCTTCCTCGGATGTCCTCGACTTCTGCTACCATTCCCATTCGCGTCATATATATATACTCCTTACACTCATTTATTCGTTCATTCGCTCTAAAAATGACCAAACCATCTAAGCGTCCTTTTCTTACTCTATACGCTTACATCAGCGTTGCATTATTTGCGAATCTTAATATTTCACCACATACGCCTCCTCAGGGATCTCATTTCTAGAGCATTCAGTCTACATTCATCCTTCCCCTGCCAGTTCCATGTCTGACTACCATACATCAGGGTAGGTACCAGCACTCCATTGTGGACTGCTAGCTTCGCATTTGATGTCGGCGAATTGCACGAGCATGATCCATTGGCGGGAAGTTGTTGTCTGATGGGTCCATATTTTGGGCATCGCAGCCCACCTGCTCGATCGACCCTTTTAAACGATCTACGTTGTGTTTTATAGTCACAGTGGATATTTTGAAAATTATGTTTTTTTTTTTAGATAATTATCTGTCTAATTGTAGAGAGCGAAACATTTGCTTATTATGCATTCTATAACATCAATATGAAATTTATTATTCGGAGTGTTCGGTGCTAATGTAAACACGAAAACGAAATGGCGAAGAGTTTTTTTCATTACAATATCAATTACATGTTTTACAATAAACATGTAAAACAAATAAATATGTAAAACAAACATAGCAAAATTTGACATTTAACATAGCTCTTTGTTATAAACATACACAATAATATAACGATTAATTTAAAAGCACAAAACAACACTATGACAATAGTAATTGTTGAGTAAGTACGTACTTCGTTATAGTCATGTAATTAGATATAAAATTTCATTTTTACAGTACCGATTTACGATAATAAATAAAGATTAATGCAACGCTGTTATTTGTGTAGTAAATATTATGTCCAAACCGACAAAATTCGGGTAAATTACCAGCGATAGACAAACAGAAACAGATGCAGCTTATCTTCTTCTGGCACTGATTACGCCTTGACCTTCCTATGTGAGTGGATGTGATAGTCTGGTTCACAGCTCACTCGACTGAAGATACCCCAAATACCGACAGATCGGTAAATAAAAAGAAACGGAGGGCCGTCTCCATTGTATACAAACAATGTGGCGCAATTAATAGCCAGGTTTTATCACAGGGTGACGCCTCACAGAAAGTCAATGAACCGACGGACGTTTTCAATGTTTTATAACACGAACTTGAACGCTGCATTAATTCAAGACCTAGAACCTGATATTACAACACTTATTAAGTTGTATGTTTACCTGGGAACGCAGTTTGACGGTGTCCTGTCCACTTCCCAAGCGGCAAAAAGTTTCATGGGAACGGGCTTGCTGACATTAGTCATCTTTTCTGATTTCACTTTTTCCGTCATTTTGAAAGAACACTATGTTTTCGGGCACTGAACACTGAGAATGGGTCGCACTTGAACACAGCACACGGTAAATTCACCTATTTCACTACCATTTTGAAGAAATACAAATTTTCAAAGCTCATCATCGCGAACAAACGAGAACGCGAGAACGTTTGACAGGTCACTTCTCGCCACTCACGACTAGAAACAAAGTGGCTGCTTTTCGGCAAATCCGCCAGGGGGACGCGCTGCGTGTTTGCTGTTGCTGTTGGCTCCCTGTTTCGGCCAATGGGGAGCTGCGCGCATTCCGCATTGTTTGGAGCGCCAGAATGGACCGATTTGTTTGTATTTTCATCGGTTTGGAACCGCCAACTGTCAAACATGAAACGTCAACATTGTTTACAGAATTAGAAAAGGAAAAGATGACTTTTCTTTGATGATCGGTAGTGAATTATATTTTATTTTAAATGATTAGTTAAGTATCCAGCTGAAAACGGAAGCATTTACTCGAAATTTGAAGAGCAGGGCCAATTCTCAAAACTTTTGGGAAACGTGATAATTTCAATAACTTATTTGTGACCCGTATTGGGCATTAGCACAGCTTTCTGTTACTAGTTTTAAATATGACTTTCTGGTAGGATGACCATTGACTTGTAGCGAAGGGAAAATATACCATAATCATGTATTAATTTAATTTAATAACCTGATTTGTAAAGCTAGGTATTCCATGCTCCCTCTGACCCTCTCAGTGCCCCATTTCGTTTTTTTGAACTCTATTTGGTTTTCTATATGTATTTTTTCCACTATAATAAAATATTATTTATTGATTAAAGAAACATAGTGCAAATTGATTGATTTTTGTATTGTAAAACATACACGAGAGATATAACATTGTTTTATATGTGGGCTTACCCTATTTCAGCATATCGCTTCTTAACGGGAATGTATGGCGAGCGATATGGTGATATAGGCCAAGTCCACTTATAGTATTATTTATTTATTTATTTATTAATCTTAAGTTAGCTCACATCTTCGTGTGTGCTAATAGTTTTATAAACATGTACATTGTTTGGCAAACATAATCTTTCTTTAAATATTTCAATAAAGTCACAAAAAAGAAACATTAATAATTGAGATAGACATATTTTCTTAATTCATTTTTTAATGTAATTATGAGTGAGTTACCATCTCTTGTGTGAGATGATAACTCTTGTGTCTACATTCTTTATTTTCATTGTAACTCGGGGAGCATAGGTGCCTTTTGGAATACAGTTAGAAACTCTAATAACTAACACCAAATATAAATATATACCCTATAATATTAATAATACCTCCAACTTCTGACATTTCCCATACACTCTGATGGCAGTGTGCTACACTAGCGCCTTCTAGCGGCATGAGTTGTGCGCCTCGGTTTTTTCACACACTTTAATCGATTTTATGTGATATATCATATCCCTTATTTTACGCTAATAAATTATATAATAATCGGTAAAATTAGGCAATCTACATACGACCTTACTGCTTTTTTTGCTTATACATAAAAAAATATTAAAGCGGCTGTTTACTCTGTCTTTGATTCAGAAAGTTAAAAAAAATAATTACATAATAGTGAGAAATTTTAAAAGTATTATATATCACTATATTCAATAATTCGTAAATGTGTTTTGAATAACAATTGACAATTATTTATAACATCAACATGAACACAGAATGCTACAAGTATCTAACACAGCTGTGCGGAATAAAATTTTTACAATTATATTTTTCGTGGCATAATCCATTTACAAATCCCTTTTACGTAATTAAGAACATTTTGTTTGCTAGGATTTAACGACCTTATATTATACAGGGTGTATCGGCACGTACCCGACAAACTTTGACCAGCTATTCCTTAGCATATTTGGAGTAAAAAATCTTATTTATTTATTTATTTTCACATATACGGCACAACATGTGCCATTCACATACTAAATTACAGAGAATAGTACAGCAACATAAGGAATGCATCAATATAAATGTAAGTATAACGGTATAATCAGTAAATAGTAGTAAGGTTAAAAGTATGAAAAAAAGAGATATAAATAAAATATAAGTAGCAATCTGTAGTATAGTATTAAGTCAAAGTAAGAAATTATATGTAATAATATACAATAAAGTAGTATAAGCAAGAATGAAGTGCTTATAAAATGTTTGAAAGGCAATAAGAGTTTGTAAAAAATAAAATAAAAATTTTTAGAAAGGTATATACTATTAGAAAATGAAAAGAATAAAATATATACTATTATAATATGAAAAGGAAACAAAAGTAATAAATGGGAGAATCGCGTGTATAATAATAATGTGCGACACTGCTTGACAGTCCGATAAAGTTTTACATAGTACCTATGATGACTATGATATATAATGCACTGATATCAGCTTCTACCTATCGAGTACTAGTAGTTTTTAATCTGAAGTACATAAACATTATGATGGTATGGTATTATTCGACAATTTTTGTTTTATGCATCTTTTATATGATAATAGACAATCAGCGTGATCGATGTTGGAATATTCATTGCCTAATCTGTGCAAGCGATGGATTATTGAATTTTGTTCTGCGTTAGTTCCAGTATTGTTGCAATAATAAGGTGACTTGAGTCTAGTTGGTCTACAGGGAACATGGTAGTTTATCAACGAAGTTAATTCAGGGGAGTCAAACCGGTGATTGATTATTTTAAATAAAAAAATTAGATCATTAAGTATTCTTCTATGTTTTAAAAATAAGAGATGCATTAATTGTAATAATGAATCGTAATCAATGTCGTCAGAGGGAATTCCTAATTTGAAGTTAATTGTTCTGAGGAATTTATGTTGGATTCTTTCAATGGAGTTTGCATAGGAAGGGTTTTGTAGGAAGGGTTCCATATAGACGAATTATATTCTAATTGACTTCTGACTAGAATTGTAAAAAGTAATTTTAATGTATGGATATTTTTTAAATCTTTAGATATTCTAGTAATGAAGCCCAACATTTTCATTGCTTTACTAGTAATGACATTTATGTGATTATTAAATGATAATTTACTATCAAAGATTATACCGAGGTCCCTAATTTCAGGTACAGATAATAAAATGTGGTTGTTCAGTGTATAAATTATATTTGATGGGGTTTTTTATTCTGAAAAAACTCATAATTTGACATTTTTTAATATCTTATGTGCACTTTGCTGTCCGGTAACGTTTTTTTTTAATAAAAAATTTACTATTCATATTTTCACCACATGTCACCACTGTTTTATCCTTTGTCAAAGTTTGAAAACCCATCTGGCAATATTTTATTCGAATTCCGTTGAATAATGTACGTGTGTACCTATATTGGCGCGCTTTTACAATCACAACGAAATGGTACGGCACCATTCGTCTCATTTTTAACTATTATTATTTAGTGTGTGCGAAAGAGCGAAGACGCTCTTCGACATACTTGCTTATAACAGCTGTTGAACACGAAAAGCAATGCCAATGACAGTGATGTAGTGTGGAAATTATTATTTTTTTTGTTTTTAATTGAAAAAAAATGCTACCGGACAGCAAAGTGCCCATAACATTTTTTACTCCAAATGTGCTAAGGAATAGCTGGTTAAAGTTTGTCGGGTACGTGCCGATACACCCTGTATTTCACCAACTAACCTGTCAACGTCATTTGGTATTCTGAAAATGGAGTGTTTTGTCCAAAAACTGCACACACCTGAAAATAACCTTAAACTGAGCCTAATTTTTACTTACTTACTTTTTGGAACTTTTTTTTTATCAAATACAAATTAGAAGGCGCAACCGCCACCAAGTACTAAATAAATTCAATTTGCCGCCATTGAAGGAAATGTCAACGTCGATAAGCTACACTAACGCCTCTAACGGCCACCATTGTCGATATTGCCAAAATTTTACTGGAGTTGGTCGTATTATTAATATTACAGGGGATTTGTTGCCACAGCAACCATTTTTTCTGACATTTTGTAAACATGGGGGTAGAGCTATCAGCTCCTTGAATCTGGACCTGTATTTTGAATAGATTTTTCACATGAAGAACAAAAATATTATATATTTGCACCTCAATACAAAGCGGAAGAAACTCGCATGTTTAGTAACCAGATCTGAATAAGCACTCACTTTCAACTTCCTTCAGTCTAACAAAATATCATAGTTATATATATTCTACTGCAACTCATTCCCTTCAATATCCCCTCGCAAAGACTCAGAAATAATGAACTGCTCTTCCTCAACCATCATTCGAAAAATTATGGATATTATTCACCATTGTCCAGAATGTGTAGACTGGTCAACTCTAGTCAAAACCTTAACTTTTTTGGGATAAGTCTGAATGATTTTTGCCAGTCGCTAAACAAGTGACGGAATATTATAAGTGTCCTGTGGTCCTGACCCACGGCGTATTCTTGACTTGATTCGACTTGTCACTTTATTTTCTTATATTATATCTACCATATGTCTTTGCTTTCATGTACCTTTGTCTACTCCTGTATTTTTCATTTTACTTTATTCGTGTTATTATTTTGTAATTTGGACGATGTCCGTTAATAAATAAATAGTTTCACAGATTGCAACAGATATATCTCAAGGCTCCAGCCCAGAGGTGGTTGCAAAATTCAAGAATAGTTGGTATGTAATGGGCTAAAAAGAAATTTTCAAGTTAGTAAAAAACCATATCTGCTCTTAAGAATAGTATTATTTATTTACATAAATTCTTACACATTATTTCAGAGCACTTCATCATAAAATTAAAAACATTTCAATAAAGACACCATAAACAATTTGTACATTTTAATATTTAGAGACAAAACAATATGCTTGTCTTATCACTACTCACAAAGGAGAAATTCATGCTTCATCTAATAAAAAAAACCTACACAAACTATAACTTGACCACCGACAAAAAAAAAGACCCGACTCTTGTTATTATTTTTGATATGGAGACGGTCTGCATATCTCCCGTAAGCACTTAGGATATAGGTCCATTGTGCTACCTTCCATGTCTGCGTTATTTCCAGTAGCCAGTCCCTTTAATAAAGTTCACCAGGTTGTCTTTGGGTATTCAGTGCCTCCTGGTTCCACATTGTATCTTGCCAGGATCTATACCTTTATCTCATTAATCTCTTGGATATTTTTATGCCTTTTAATACACGGTACATCCAGTGTTAGAAAGAGGCAACACCACACTTAATTGTATTATCATTTAAAAGTTTACCATAGACACTTCCAAATAATTGTAATATATTCTGAAAAGTCATCGACCGCCAATGCTTGCATGTAATTAAATGTGTCGCTTGTTTAATTACTTACTTTTTTTTAGTTTCGTACAGTGGTATTTTTAAAGTTTACAAGAAGAAACAATCAGTAATTGGCAAAATAATCGTGAAAAAATTTGTCTATTTTTTAAATCTAAATTTTATATTTCTAATTGCAGTTATCCATTTGTAATATTAAAATCTGAAAGAGTGTTTCATCTGCTTTCAAAGTATTTCATTACGTTCAAAAACATTGAATCTAATGGAAAGTTAATGTCAACCAGAAATATTTATAAATAAATCATGAATCTGACAAGATCATTTAAAGTAGCTTGACGATAAAATCTCAGAATACCTCAGGGGTTAACGGGACATAGGCACCATGCATGAATTAGCGTTTCTTTACAGACCCCATAGCATTGTCCGAAATGAGTAGAGATGAGGGAAACTGGTAGGTAACACACATGACAAGCTTAAAGTGTCACATGTGTTGGTCTAAATTATGTATCAGGTGAATTTGAAAACATACAGAGTCAAAATAAACTGTTAAATTGGGAATCTTATTGAGCACTAAACCAGTTTAAGATTCTGTAGGTCCCAAAGATTGTGATGGACCGCCCATGTGGAAAGAATTTAAGATGACTAGACATCGAAATTCATGACCAAGTGAGAGCCCCAGTTAAAGCAACCTCCTAAGGCCTGGTGCACACGCCTAGTTTTTGGACGCGTGGCTCATTTTGCTGGTGGTCGAGCTATGAAACATTTTTGTACCGATTTCTACAGGCACGGAACACAATAATAGTTAGTACATCCTTTGAACATGGGGTATTTTCACAAACTATGAATATTGATAAAAATGTGTGGAAGATTTGAAGTTTATTTTTCTGATTCTGATCATTGTACTACTAACACCACTAGCTGGTAAGACGGCTGTCACCAACGTCGCCCGGTGTGACATCAACGCCGCCGAATTCACAATTAAAAAGGAACATGTCATTTTGTCGCAAATCAAAAATAACACATTTTTAATTGTTAATAGAAAATTGATTAACATAAAAATACCTTTGATATAGTAATTTCTTTCGAAAATGAAATAACAGTGAAAATACCCTATTAAAGACTAGGGTATGCTATGTATATGAATTAAAGATAATTTTAGTTTGTGTTATTGTTATATTACTTACATAACCAATGGTTGTAAATCTACGTATACATACGCAAGTCGAACTGTCGAGCTGAACCTCGACTTATGGGAAAGGAACGTAGCAACCACAAATGGCGCGAAACACCGCTTGAAGTTGCTTCGTTCCTTTCCCGTAATTTGTGGCTTGGCTCGCGTTCGGTTCGCAAATGTATACATACCATAACATTTTTATAATAAAATCAGACAGACCGCAAGATATCTCGTAATCAGTGGACCAGGAATGTATGAATGTTTTCAATGCATAAAATAAAGCAGATTCAGGACTGGCCATGTGCAGACGCAATTGGAGCAGTCCACTCCAAGGAGCCAAGACGCTGATAATACTTAACACCTAATAGGCCAGCCCTAAGCATGTTTGTTCCATCATTTTAAGTAACTTGGTATTTTTTACCAATCAAATTTGCATATATATTTCTCATAGAATAAAGAAGAACACAAGAATTGTGACGTGGGAATGTTTGGTGATCTAAAAGTCGTACCGATTGCATGTAAATTTCAAATTCAGAAATTTGACAAATTACAAATTCTAAATCAAATGGAATGGTGATATACAATGTCAGGCATACCCAACCTTAATTAAAAAGCGTACAGATATTAGCAACACGACATGCAATACAAGAAAAATTATCATGGTGTGTACGTACGCACAAACTTTCAATCGAACAGGCAAGAAGAATTATGGCAATTTATTGAATAGCATGTTGTGTTGATAGCAAATAACTGTACGCGGCTTAAGGGCAACAGAGTATGCAATGTTGATTGGCTGAATCTATTCTGTTTCCATTCAAATTTATATGGAAGGCGTTTCTATTTGAAGATGCGTGTAATTTATTCAATGAAATATCTATATTATGTAGCCTGAACCGTCATTTAAAACCTTTATTGAGAGAAGCATTCTCAAATTCCCTTTCGCGTGGCACTTTCCCGCTCTTTTTTCAGCACCTTGTGTTGGACAAGTGGTCACCAGATGCTACACAAAAGTAAAGCGTCCCCTATGCGACTTTTGTTTACGGCATTCTTTCTCATTAGCGTTTTAAATTCCGTCGCTGGCGTTGTCGTTGCGAAGTAGCTCCGAATTTATAACGATTTTTCCCGTATATAATTATTTTAAGTATAATTATTTCAAGATAATACCTACATTATATTATAACAGCGAGGCTGTTCGAAGTATTTTTAAAACAGAAATAATTTTTAACTGTTTAAAAAGATAAAACACGTGGTGAACACGACGGAAAAGTTCGTCAGTTCGTCGGCCATTTTGTGTTGTTTGTTTATTTACATTGTGTTTTGTGTACCTTGTGTTTTGTGTTTTGGTTTCTTGTCCAATTTAACAATGAGTGGCTCCGAGATGTCATCATCCGATTCGGTAGAGATGACGGTAGAAGAAGTTAACAAGATCATTTTGCCAAAACAAAATGAGCCGAAACGAAAGTTGCCGAAATCGACCAAATCTACGAAAAAACATCGCATTGATAAACTCACGGCTCAAGTGGAGCACATTAGCTCGTTTATTCAGGATTTTATGGCGGCTAAAACATACGAAGATAGGAGAAACTTGGATTCCGACGAGGACGCATCATCGGAAGATCAAGAGATACACGTGGAGAGAAATTCACGATCTTCGCTAGGGATGGGATTAGTAAATCCTAATCATGAATTCAAGGAATTAAACCTATCGATGGCGGAAACCACGTGTAAGGAACCTACAGTTCCTAAGGCGGACGCAAACCGCGTAAAGAAAATCGAAGATTTACAACACTTCGGTTCGCCTGAATGGAACGAAGTAAGGTATGGGGAGGTCGTAAGAAAATACCTGGCCAACCCCATGTTCAACCAGTTGGAGGTTAATGGAGAGTTTCTGCATTTGAATAAGGCAGAGCAATACGCGGGGTCACTTGACAAATTTTGCGGGTCACTAAGCCATGCCCTGTTGCAGCAAAATGAGTGCCTCAAGAAATCTCTTCAGGAACTGGTAAACTGGAGTGCAGAGGAAGGCAAGGAATTGTCAGCAGGTTCCCTCTTCAAGAAAGTGGAGTCGCTATTTGCCCCGGATACGCAATATCAGACAGTGACCAAAGATGTCCTGCAGATGGTCTGTGGAAGGAGAGCAAATGCGATCCAGCATCGTAGGGATGCAATCCTTAACGAGATAAAGAGCCGCTACGTACGGGAGGCAGTCAAAAATATTACTCCAGCAGCGGGTTATCTTTTTGAACCAATGAAGCTAGAATCCCAGATTCAGCGGATGGGAGGACTGGATAAATGCTTCCCACATTCAAGCTTCGACCCTCAGCCATCAACCAGCTCGCAGATGCCCAAGAAAGTGCCAGTGAGGAAGCCTTTTCGTGAGAGCAGGCCCTTTCGGGAAAGCAGGACGTTTCGGGACAACAAGCCCTTCCGAGACAACAAAGCCCCCCGCGGAGGGCGATCTAATCAAGATGCAAGAGGTGCGGACAAGAGGGGACCAGCCAAACCAAGAAGGAATTTTGGCAACAAGGATAGGCTATGACTATCCGGAGAAGGCGTTTCAGGGGGGGCAATTGCAGCACTTCATAAGCAAATGGGAAGAATTAGAAGCACCACCAGCACTGCTAACCATGTTGCGAGGGTACAAGCTACCCTTTCGGCAGAAACCCCCTCTAAGTATAGTGGCAGACACGGTAAGCTCAACTTATAAAACCCAAATCACAGACGAAATGACACGACAAATAGACAAAATGAAAAAGGAAAAGATATTGGAATCAGCTTCAATATCGCCTTCCTTTCTGTCACGGATGTTTCTCATACCGAAGCAAGACGGGTCATTTAGGCCGGTCTTCAACCTTCGTCGTTTGAACAATTTCTTAGCTATTAGCAAATTCAGACTTATTAATTTTAATAAGGTTGCAACATTTATTCAACCAGGCGACTGGATGGTTAAAGTGGACCTTTCTCAAGCCTACTTTCACCTTCCAATTCATGAGAATCATCGCCGTTTTTTGAGACTGATTTTTAATGGAGAACTGCTTCAAATGACATGTTTGCCTTTTGGACTAGCCTCAGCTCCAAAGGTTTTTGCTTCACTTACCAATTGGATAGCGCAAAAATTAAGAGACAAAGGTCTCAGAATAATTGTTTACCTAGATGATTTTTTGATAGTACATCAAAATGAAAATATATTGAAAATGCATACATTCGAAACTATTTCAATGTTACAAACTCTTGGGTGGATAATACAATTCAGTAAATCCACTCTGTGTCCAGTTCAGAAAATTGAATATTTGGGAATTTCATGGAATTCAAGGGACGGCTTAAAAGGCCTCCCGCAAACTAAAATAGCGAAAATAACAAATTTACTGAAACAATACATTAATCTAGGAAGGTGGTCACTTGAGCAGGCCCAGAGCCTCTTGGGTATTATTCATAGAGGCAGGCTTAACCTTCGCATGTTACAGTGTGCCAGTCGCAAGCTGCCTGCATTCAAACCGAGACGAATCCATCCCATTCCTCGAACAGCGATAGAGGAGCTGAGATGGTGGAGCAGGTCCCTGCAGACGTGGTCACCAATGCATCAAGCAGTGATTCGTCATACCCTCACGACCGACGCCTCGGACTGGGGATGGGGTGCGCAGCTAGACGACCTCAGATTGAGTGGAGCTTGGTCCCAAACACAGCAACCTCTCCACAGCAATGTCAAGGAAATGCTCGCCGTGCTGGCAGCACTTACTCCTCACGGGCCAGAGCTGTCAGACTCGGGTCTCCTGATCCAGTCAGACAACAAATCGGTGGTTGCGTACCTTCGCAACGAAGGCGGCACACGATCCAAGACATTGCTCGAAGCGACTCGTCAAGTCCTTCAGATGACAGACACGTATCGCATTTCACTGTCTGCTCACTACCTACCAGGAAGGTTCAACGAGGTGGCAGATCAACTCTCCAGAAAACGCGAACCTCCGGAGTGGCATCTTTTACCAGCAGCAACAAAATTGATTTTTGCAAAATGGGGGAGACCAACTATAGACCTGTTTGCATCGGAGACAGCTCACGTTGTAGAAGATTATGTGTCCCTAAATGTATTCGACAAAGAGGCAAGTTTTGTCAACGCTTGGACTCGAGAGTGGGATTTTCCTCTAGCTTGGGTGTTCCCCCCTCCGTGCCTCATGCCGAGAGTTCTCGCACACCTCAACCGGGCCAAGGGCCTATACCTGATTGTATCCCCGAGATGGAAGAAAGTATTCTGGAGACCAGACTTGAAAAGTCGAGCGACGAGCCCTCCTTTCACCATAATGAACCTGACAGAAGTGCTGATAGACACCAGAACCTTGAAACCCCCTCCACAAGTAGAGGATTTTATTTTGGAGGTGTGGAAGTGCCGGGGTGGAGTCAGTCATTAACAGATTGGTCGGACAAACAGAAAGAATTTTTAAAGTCAGGTTGGAGAGAATCCACACTTAAAACATATAAACCGGCATGGCTTAGGTGGCAAAAGTGGGCATTAAATCACGGGGTAAACCCGAATGTCCCTACAGGAAGTAACCTGGCAAGATTTTTAACAGATCTTAGTTTAGAAGACAATTTCTCTCCCAGCACAATTCGACTCCATAAATCGGTAGTAACAACTTTCAGTAGCCCGGAAGAAGGAAACCTAAGCTCACACCCTCTAGTCAGACAAGTTCTCAAAGCCGCAGCATTAAAGCATCCTAAACTGTCTAAGCTTCCTATCTGGGATCCCAGAATGGTGTTGACCTGGTTAGAAGCTAACCCACCCAAAAAGTTGAGTCTCTTTGAAGTCTCGAGAAGGGCAGCGACTTTACTTTTGTTAGCTTCGGGACGAAGAGTGCATGACCTGACCTTGTTACAGTGTTCGCCAGACAAACTATTCATAAATGAGGAAGGGGTCTCGTTATGGCCAGTTTTCGGATCCAAAACTGACTCTGCTACATACCAACAGTCAGGTTGGAGGTTGAGAAACGGAAATCAGCCAAATATAGACCCAGCATACTGGATTAAGAAACTGATTGAAACCTCCAAAGAACGGAGGGAAACAAAGCAGAATTTAACAGAACTCTTCATCACTACATCGGGAGCAGTTAAGGCAGCTTCAAGAACAGTCATCGCCCGTTGGGTCAAAACAATTCTAGAAGAAGCTAAGATCACAGCTGCCCCGGGAAGTGTACGGGCAGCAGTGGCGTCACTTAACTGGCTGGATAATTTTAGATTGGATGACATCCTGGCTCGAGGGAACTGGAGGAGCCGGGACACCTTTGCCAAATTCTACAGAAGGGAAGTTAACACTCCCCTAGAGGTAAATAGGGCATTGTCTGTAGCCTCCCTATTCCACCCACTGTAACACGTGAGTAGGTATTCCAGTTTTTTGACGTATTATAATAGATCACATTAGCGTTAGTGGTCACCAGTCGATAACAAACAGATCTCAATAAAGGTTTTAAATGACGGTTCAGGCTACATAATAAAATAGTTTTACCTACCAATAAAACTTATATTATGTACCTAACCTCATTTAAAACCTAGGCAATCACTGCCTGGTGAGAACTAATGAGAAAGAATGCCGTAAACAAAAGTCGCATAGGGGACGCTTTACTTTTGTGTAGCATCTGGTGACCACTTGTCCAACACAAGGTGCTGAAAAAAGAGCGGGAAAGTGCCACGCGAAAGGGAATTTGAGAATGCTTCTCTCAATAAAGGTTTTAAATGAGGTTAGGTACATAATATAAGTTTTATTGGTAGGTAAAACTATTTTATTATGAAATTGAAAATTGTTAAAGTGAAGTGGCATGAAATATTAACACCTTCTCGACAAGAAGTTGTGATAAACATTTTTTCTTTCAATTACTGTCTCTATTTTGTTATGATTTTTTTGTAAATGCCTTTTATAAACTTCCTTGTCAATACTGAATTCAATCGTTGTATTAAACTTAAGTGCGTTTGCTCATAAAAAATACATTCGTACTTTTGTAAATCTTTCATAAATCATCAATTGTTATTTAAATGAGAAGGACCTTGTTTATTGCTTGCTCAAAAAGGACTTACCATACAAAATACTACATTTTATGTAGTTATATGACTACTAAAGTTATAGAAGTCATATTATTAGGTTTTTAAAATCATTCAGTGATCATGATATTGAAAAATATCAATCATAATTATATCAACATGCCCTACGTTAAGTATTCTATCTACAAATATATTTGTTTGTAGCAGCAACCTTAGAAGTCAGCCTTTTTTAAGTACATCTATTTGAATGTAGATTTTGTTTTCGTGAATGAATGCAAATCTTGAAAGTGGAAATTAAACCACTTCTCGACATCCGATCGAGCTGAAACTTAGAAGAAAGACTCATCTTTTGGTGGCAATTATACATACACACGCGGACATACACATTTATCTGAAATTGGATGACGTTACAGCAGAAGAAATAAATGTCAGTCCTACCCAATCGGGATTTGGGTCAGTTGTTAGCGCTGTTGACTCCAGTCCCTGGGGAAGAAGGTTCAATCTTCAGTCAAACCAAAAGATCTATTAATAAAAAGTATTATAGTAAAAAAACATTAAAAACAATATTCGGCATGCGGCCTGGCGTAATGGACGGACCTACAGGCGACTTTGGTCGAGGTTTTCTAGAGGAATTCGTTTGGATGAAAGTTATTTACATTTAAGAAAAAACAGGACCTTACCATTAAAATTATTTATGTAAAACGATTTGAAAATTTTATAAAACGTTTTTCAACTGTAAAATTAACGGAAAGCATTTTATTTTTCAAAATGATGACTTAGTAACTTCCCGAAACATTTGAGATTTTAGTAATACGTTCATCAGAAATAATTAAAATAAACCCCACAGAAAGTTCAATTTACTAGGCCTGCTAGGGCAAAGTCGAGCATAGAGCCATCCATTACGCCGGGCCGCACGCCGATTATTGTTTTTACATGACTTTATCACTTATGTCGTTAAGATTCTCACTTTATTTTAGAGATTTGATAGAGCAAATTCAACCAAAGGTCTGTCCAATACATTGGGCCAGGCGTCCCTTATTTTTGTGCACGGCTTCTCCACTTACGTCGTTAAGATTTCTGACTTTATTTTAGGGTATTGTCTCGTCTTAACACAACGCATGTTTTAGTAAAACTTCATGGATTTTTAAAATTTCATTTGTGACATCCGCGTACAAGGATAGCCGCCGATAGATCACATATGTGACAATCGCGTGGTTAAGGTCAAATATCAATTTTTCATTATAATTTATTACAATGAAAAACTTCAAAGATTGCTCATATAAAATATAACAGATTGCTTTTGTAGGGCACGTTGACATAACATAAACCAAACCTATGAAAAAAGGTCAATTGCTTTAGGCTCTAATTAAAATGTGAAGTTGAGAAACTCCCGTACATTTTATTATTATTAAAATTTGTTAAAATATCATTTAAGATGGTTGGTTGGTGTCCAGAGGAGGTGGCCGGTTGACTGGCATCTGGAGTTGGTCACCGGATGGTGGGTGTTTACTTGGTGGCCTCGGGCGGACAGTCGGGCTGACTGGACGGGTGAGCGGCCCTGAAGGCCGGGTGGTTCTCCAGCTCTCGGTCGATACGGAGAATTATTGGGAATGGACGCAGATCTACGTGGAATCTGAAATAAATAAAAATAACGAATATCATGCATTATTAATGAAGAGTTAAATATTTTAAGGCAATGTACCTCATCGTGTAACATTCGGAATCGGGAGAAATCAAGCACCTCTTATGCAGATGGCGATAAGGTTGAAATTCCTGCAAAAAGAGCCACAATGCAAGTTTTATTTTATTTTGTGAAGTTCAGTTCATATATTGAAATGTTTTCCAATCATAATCTAAAGAGCTTTATTTGATACATTTATCTGTCTTCGCCAACCCTTCGGTGGCGCAAAGAGGAGGAAGGAACTCGAACAATGTCGAATTGGTACGTGGAATATTAGAGGAGGTATGGAAAGAAAGATGAATGAATTGTGTGACACGATGGTTAGCAAATGTTTGGACATACTTTGTGTAACAGAGAGTATGAAAAAAGGGAGCGGTACAATGCAGCATAACGATAGGCTCGTCATTTGGTCTGGGAGACCAGATACAGAGAGGGCGTGTCAGGGTGTTGCAGCACTACTGTCTCCCAGAATGATTGAATGTATGTTGCAGTATGAATGTGTAAGTCCGAGAATAATGTGGATTAGGTTCAAAATCGGTTTGACAAGGGTGTTTCTTGTTGTTTGTTATGCCCCTGTCAATTCTGAGAGTGACGAAGAGAAAGATGATTTTTGGACTGGTGTGAATGATGTGATGAGACTGAAAAATATTAATGAAAGGATTATAATGGCAGGCGATTTGAATGGGTGGGTAGGAATTAGACGTGACGGATTTGAATCGGCCTTAGGTATGTTTGGGGATAAAAGAACGAATGACAACGGGAACAGAATACTTGAAGTATGTTTAGAGTGGAACCTTTTTGTGTCCAATACTTTTTTCGATCATAAAGGTATCCACCAATATACGTGGGAAAGAGGAAATGAGAGGTCAATTATCGATTTTGTAGTAATTGACTCTAGGTTGAGAGCCGTTACCGAGGACACGAGAGTTTTCAGAGGGGCAGAGGTTGAAACTGACCACTTTCTGGTGGTGTCGAGAGTAAACCTCTTTCGCGGTTGGCGCTCTAAAGTGAAAACGGTACTAACTCCAACAAGAATCAAAATAGAAAAACTACAAAACGATAATGAGAGGAGTAAGTATGTGAATTGTGCAGAGATGAGATTGAATGAGAAAAAAATGGATGGTCTAAGCATAGACGAAACATGGAACCACATAAAAGTGAGTCTTTGTGAATCTGCTAGAGAGGTGTGTGGAATAAGTACGCAAGGTAGAAAGAAAGGTGATGCATGGTGGGATGATGATATTAAAGCACTGGTCTCAGAGAAGAAGAAAGCATGGTTATGTCTGATTGCGGCTGGCAGTGCTTCCAGCGAAGAGAAGGATCGAGCGAAAGAAGTATATAAGGAATGTAAGAAAAAAGTAAGAGTTGGAGTGAAAGAACGAAAGAAACGCCTGGAAGAGGAAGAAGGAATGAAAATGACAAACCATTTCCAAGAAAACATTAAGTTGTTTTGGAAGGAAGTCAAAAGGTCCCGGTGTGGCCCTGAAACCGGAAGCATGAAAGTAATAAAATCGAAAGATGGAAAAATGTTGACGAATGAGGAAAAAATAAAAGAGAGATGGATGAAGTATTTCGAGGAAGTCTTTGAAAGCGAAGTGAGTGACAGTGATTCTAGCGGCGAATCAGATATGAACGATGATGGACTGAATGTTACCGAAATTAGCATGGATGAGATAGAAAGATCAATTAAGTATATGAAGAATGGTAAGGCTGTCGGTTTCGACAATATTGCTGCTGAATATTTTAAAGGAGGTAGCCGTATAATTCTCACATGGTTGTGCAATCTTTTTAACCAATGTTTAAAGGAAGGTTACACGCCTTTAGATTGGAGAAGAGCAGTGATCATGCCATTATACAAAGGTAAAGGGTCACGTATGGAATGTGGGAATCATAGGGCTATTAGCCTGCTAAGTTCAGTTGGCAAGCTGTATGGTAGAATTTTGATTGAAAGGGTAAGAAAGGAAACAAAGGATAAAATATGGGATGTGCAAGGTGCTTTTATGAGTGGAAGGGGGTGCATGGACCAGATCTTCTCATTGCGTATGCTCACCGAGAAGTTTCTGGCAAAAAACCAGAAACTTTTCTGTGCCTTTGTAGATCTACAAAAAGCATACGACCGAGTCGACAGGAAAAAGCTATGGAAGGTGTTGTCCAAGTATGGAGTGAATGCGAATCTGACTCAGGCAATTGCGTCTCTATATGAGGGAAGCGTTGCATGTGTTAGGGTGAACGGTGGTTTTACGGAGTGGTTTGATATCACAAAAGGTGTTAAACAAGGCTGCGTAATGTCACCGTGGTTATTCAATCTATACATGGATAATTGTATGCAAGAATTGAAAGATGTGGGATTGGGCGCGAATTTGAGTAATCTGAAAGTATGTTGCCTGTTGTATGCTGATGATGCGGTGCTGATTGCTAATAGTATGGATGATCTGCAGTCTCTCGTGTCTAGGATGAACGAAGTATGCGTGAAGAATGAGTTAATGATGAATGTAAGTAAGTCTAAAGTAATGGTGTTTGAAAGAGAAAGTACGAAAACAGTGTGTAATATAGCTGTGAATGAGGAATACTTGGAGCAGGTGGATGAATTTGTGTATTTAGGAAGCATGTTTACGAGTGATGGGAAGGCTGACAGAGATATTGAAAGAAGAGTAAATGCAGGTAACTCCATTAATGGAGGACTGAACGCAGTTGGCGCTAACAAAAAATTGTCCAAAGAAGCGAAGTTAGCAGTCCACAATGGAGTGCTGGTACCTACCCTGATGTATGGAAGTGAGGCATGGAACTGGCAAAGAAAGGATGAAAGTAGATTGAATGCTGTTGAAATGAGATCCCTGAGGCGTATGTGTGGTAAAACCATGTATGATCGTGTGAGGAATGTGGATATCCGCAAAAAGTGCAAGGCTGATGTAAGCGTAATGAGTAAGATCAAGAAAGGGACGCTTAGATGGTTTGGGCATGTAGAGCGAATGAGCGAAGAAAGGAGTGTAAGGAGAATATACGATGCAAATGTGAATGGTAGCAGAAGTCGGGGGCGCCCGAGGAAGACATGGCACGACCAAGTGAATCAGATACTTGAGTCGGGCCATGTCAAGAGTCAGAACAATAGAAGAGTATGTATGAGACGATGTATGAATGTGAATGAGGCAAGGAGTGTGTGCCAAGACAGAGTTGTTTGGCGGTCCGTCCTCTCTGCCTACCCCTGCGGGGAAACGGCGTGATGGTTAGTTAGTTAGTTAGTTAGTTATAAATAAAAATGTAAATGTTTATTTGTTCAAAATCTTAAATCTCCAAAAGGATTGCTTTGAAATTTTGACAAAACATTGCATTCGAATACGCATGTTTTTCTATATACCTATCAGGCGCGGTCCGTCCATACATGCTGTGGATGCTCCGCATCCCTTGCATTTTAGAGTAAAAAGATATGGACTTCTAGCCGTAAACAGCAATAATTCAATTTAAATATTTTAATATTTCTACAGCGACCTTAATGTGATTTTTTTACAAAAACGGCGCTGTAAAAAAATCATACAAATATTATTATTATAAAACATCATGCATATTATCGTCCCGTTTCTGTGTACGCCCAACGAACAACACGATATAAAGAGCGCTGGCGAGTCTAAATACGCATACATTCTCAAATACTGTGAAACGCGTAAAACACACTGTGGTGTAGAAGCGATCTGTAAACCGTATCCAACAATGCTAGAACGTAAGTTCTTTCCACGCATGCGCACTGAGAACAGCAAGCCAATATCTTCTTCAACTTTATACGATATTAATGACAGCATCCAACGTACAAAAACTGTCTTTAATGCTCATATGTATAATGCACAGAACCGTATACTCTATTACTAATCCATTGGATTGTATGCGCGCGCTGCTTTGACAGTTTGCTTTCAGCTTGAAGCTGAAGTCGAATTCTTATTGAATATTACGATGCGATTTACTATTTTTATCATAATTTAAATAAATAAAAATGAATACCCCAAATAAGATGGATACTTCGCCAACGTGTTCTAAATGATAATAGTGAATTGTGTGAAAAACTGAATACTAGAAATATTGAGTTATGGAGCTTAATGGATTTATGGAGATAATTTTAGACAGTACCTAATTGTATCTTGTTAGTGGGCTAGTGCCAAGATGTGCATATTTGATATCAAGTACGTAGTAAGTATGTGTATAAACATTTGATGTCCAGCATCCCTTCTACAAAAAGTCACCGACTGCCACTGATACCTATATTATATATAGAAGTCACATATGAAAGATAAAACCATTCTTTATTTGAGAAACAGCGCCATCTCTTGGATATAAAAGCAACACACGCTATTGTTTCTCTATCTATATCTGTTTTCGTCAGAAAATCACCTCAATCATCTGCACAGACAGACTGTTTCACAGCAATACGTGGCGGGG
The DNA here is from genome assembly GCF_061612785.1 of Hesperophylax consimilis. Lineage (NCBI taxonomy): Eukaryota > Metazoa > Arthropoda > Insecta > Trichoptera > Limnephilidae > Hesperophylax > Hesperophylax consimilis. The sequence goes on along the minus strand of NC_142851.1, from coordinate 6,146,877 downwards.
TACAGCTAGTTGTACAATAAAAAAAATAATAAGGGTTAAGTAGGAGATCTTGCAAATCAAAGCATTTTTTATAGGCCTGATACTTTATTCTTTTCTAGGCTTGAAAAAATACTTTTACTATAGCAAAGGCCAAGATGCGTTCTACTCGGAGTACTTAATTAAAGCACCTATAATATTTCTAAGCGATCAAATTTTAAATCAAAAACATGTGATTTTGCATTAATTTGCAGTGCATCGTCTTAACCTCTGGAAAACCGTTTGAGTACCAGTGACAAGAATTTTTTCCCGTCGAGAACCGTTCATGCGCTGCTGGCATTGGAATTTCACCCGAGCTGAAATTTTTTGATATGCGATTTAAACCTATATGCTGTCACGAAGAAGTTCTCAAAAGCCCAGCGAATCTAATTAAACGGAGATGGTTGGCAACACTGGCGGCTTGCGCATATCCCAGGGCGCAACCCACGCTAAAACCAACCGCTTCTCAGCCGCCGTTAGCCGCTCCCACTCAGAATCTAGCTTTGGTCCTGACCACATGTGTGGCTGTTTTGCTATAAACCGGTCTCGAACGCGAAGTGCCGGCTACATCATTGAAGTCTGATATGCGCGCGATGGCGCGTATGTACGAGCACTACCATGGTTATTACTCCACCATGACTGTGAGTAACGCCACCAGGGTCTCTCAACTCTTGCATCACCCACGGCTCATGTAAGCATGTTACTTAACCATTGCCCCATTATGTGCCTTCTAATGTCTGCTAAACAAGCTTGCCAGCCAGAACAAAATACGAGAGAGATTGTTCAATTCTAACAGCCAGGAAATAATTTAGGATGTTAACTGTATCCCCATTTGTGTCATACAATGTACCTGTTGCCTGTGAATACAACCATTTATCATCCCCATGGGAGTTTCATTTCACGAGAGAAATGTAGTCTGGATTGTTGATAAGTTCCCCGTGTAAAGGCTTTTGCCGACCCTTCCTGGATAATTGGATTCTCATAACTCTACGCTGAGCTGCCTTCCTAACAATGCCGCCACATGGAGCTATAACGTGGGGAGCTCCATCCCCAACACTGGCGCCCTACGTAATCCCCCCATTTCTAACAATGCCGTGAGAAAGTGTATAAATTTTTTTAAAACAATCGCCTGCACTTGTAACACTTTAGAGTTCATTTTTCTTTTCCCTCAATAAGGGTCTGGTGTTCCAAAGGTTAAAGATCATATCTGATTACGACTAAAAGGGATTGAAATGTTAAACTAGTTATCAACAGAAGCAATCTTCCCAACAAGCTTTTCCGTTTGGCCGGACATCGTCTGCAGACGCCAATCTCCACGATCCGTGGTGCGAATATGCCCGTTCAGCATCACAGTAGTATAGTTAGCTCCTAGGTCCCACACAATGGGGGTGAGTCTTGAACTGTTGACTATTTTGTAATAAGTGTATAAAATGTAATTTGTACCCAGTCAATCTAATACATGTTTGTTTGGCTATTAAATGCAATTTGCTGTTTGATTACTTTACTATAGAACCTAGCCTACCTTCTTATCACGGGGATTGCAATTTAACAGTGCTCATGAGCCCTCGAAATAGAAATCATACTTCTACCATCAGAGGGTGGCATACAGGAAGGGCCCGTGAACATAATTCCATGTCTCATTGGAATTTTGCACCATTACGATACGTAATAAAGTTCACGGGACCTTTCTGGTGATGCTGCCTTCGGCTGAGAACGCCACATATACATATCAGGCCGTGTCGCCGTAACACTCCAAAATACTCACGTAACAAGTAACAAGTATTTTATACTGGTACTAAATATATATTTTTTAATAGGTACTTTTACCAGGTATGATAAATACGCCTCTCCTCTAGTCCCGACCAGTGGCAACTTGTACTCACCAAAATGGGTAATGCGGTAAAAATATTGCCAATAATGCCAATCTATCCCTACGTTAGGTCAGGTAAACCTTCAGCGGCGAAAGATAATAGCAATTAGCAATTTTAAAGCTTATACCGACCCACTGGAATGATTGGTATGCGAATTGTAAACTAAATTGTAAACGTTAAGCGTAGGGAGTGTGGCGAACCCATCGCTCAGGGAGTGGAAACACGACCTGCAATAGCCATCCCAAGCTAAGGTGTGAGCTACCGTGCTCAGGCTGAATGACCTGGGGAACAGTGTCACGAACGGTGCCTCCGAGAAACAGGGTCGCATCTCGGAGTATTTAGACCTTACTCCAGTACTCAGGGCTCTCCTGGAGTAGACCTTCTATTTCCCTAGATACCCGTGGGACGAATATTGGACCATTTGAAAACTCCCTTTTCCCTCGTGAGGCCTTCAAGGAGTGGACTCTTCTGCCATGGGGCCTTCGGGGAACCAAGGAGGAGTGGAGAGGAGAAACGAAGGCCTCTTCCCTATTGGGACCTTAAGGGAACCAAGGAGGAGAGGAGAGAAACGACGAGACCCTCTTCCCTCGTGGGGCCTTCAGGGAACCGAGGGGGAGTGGACTCTTCCGCCATGGGGCCTTCAGTGAACCAATGAAGAGTAAACTCCTCGGTTGCGGGACCTTCGGGGAACCAAGGAGGCGTGGAGAGGAGAGACGAAGTCCTCTCATGGGGCCTTTCGGGAACCAAAGAGGAGTGGAGAGGAGAGATGAGGCTCTCTCCCCTTTTGGGGCCTTCAGGGAACCAAGGGGGATTGGAGAGGAGAAATGAGACCTGGGAATACACATGGTGGAACCAGAAGACATAGCCACATATCCAATAACAATCCTGGTGAACTTTATAAAAGGGAACAGGTGACTGTTAAAGGAATGAGGTAAAATGGGAGATAGCACTATGGGTCTATGATCTAAGTGCTCACGGAAACTATATGTAAACCGTATCCGCTCTATAAAAAAAAAATTGTAAACGCCATCTCACTGAAGAGTTTCCGAGGCATTGGCGAGCACCATTCATGTTTCGGAGAAATTTCAATACTATGGTCGACATCCACTCGGCGTATATAGATAATTGATGTTCCCGGGTGAAGTTTCTCGATGAGCGATATGGAATTCTCTCGCACCATGTGACTTATGACACGTGATACAAAAAATAAAAATTCGAGCCGGTTGAATTTAAGGTAATACTTTTATTTGCTTTTATTTTTCATGATATTATTATCAGTTGATAATTATTACTTTTAGATTGACTGAAATTTCGGGAGAGCGTTGCTCCAATGCTTCTTAGAGCTATCCGTTACTGGTCCAACTGTTTCTAACGAACATGAAAGAGGGCATAGTGGCACTATTGATTGCTTGTAGAGGCAATGCAGACCAGCTCCGTATCAATGGTTAGTTTCCTCTTAGTAGATTAGTAGACAAATGCTTAGGGTTCCCACCCAGGTGACAGGGGTTCAATTACATAGCTCCATCATTGCATAAGCAATATTTGCTAGGAATGAAAGATGCTCTGGGGAACTAGCGTCATTGATCCTTCTACCCAGGTGCATAATAGGAAAATGCGCCAAACGCATGCCCACAGGGTTGAAATTTTTACATGAGAATGAGCCTTTTTACATCCAATTAGACCGATTTGACCCCCAACGCTCTAATGCCGAATGACCAGAAAAAACTGAATCCGGTCTCCGCGCACTGCTACTCGCATAGGTAATATTGATGAGCAAGGAATGGAATTAACAAGCAACTGATTTGTCAAGAATTCAGACTAACCTGTGAGTTTTCACGGGTCTGTGCTAGTAATATTAATATATACATGATTAATTATGTGAAGAAGCCAACCTTCTAGCGTTGAAGACTTGAGGTATCAGACAGCAGTCGGCCAGCGTGAGCTCATCTCCGACGCAGTACTTCCCGGCCGAGGCAGACAGCAGCTTCTCGACAGCGCGGAAGCCGCGGGTGATCCAGTGCTGCGCCCACTCCTTCTTCTTCTCCTCGCCCACATAGATCAGCACCACCAGGTTCTGCAGGGGCTGGATGCCCGATGATATGACCTGGAGCAGGGAGAAGGGGTCAATTACTATTATTTCATATAAACATTCTTCTGTTTCATCCGGGCTATATTCACTCTGCAGGCAATGTCGTATTTAGGCCTAGGCCCCCTAGGCAGCTACCTAAACTGGCAATTTTTAGGGGGGCGGCATTTCGCCCTAACTCTAAAGACTACAGTTTTTTTGATAGTTTCCATGAGCACTCAGGCCATGGGCCCATGTGCTTAGCCCAATTTATCCCAATTTATAACATTCCTTTGAGTTTGTTTCTGGGTTAGGTGGAGGATCCTGAAGCGGTAAGGGTTTTCCCATCGAAGGTCCCCCTCTGTTTGGGTTCCCTGAAGGCCCCACGAGGAAAGAGTGCACAACAGAGTTGTTAAAAAATATGTTGCACTGATTATATTATGTATTACTTGTGTCTCTTACTTTTCTGTATATTTGTGTTTCATATATATGTTTAATTTTGAATTTTTATTTGTTTTATATTTTAATCTTTGTTTACCTATATAGTATATGAAAATTAATGTGTCCTATGGCTGAGTAGATTTTGGTAATTGTTGTACCTATTTGTATATTAACTGAGTTTTTACAACTGGATTGTTCTCATGTAAGTGAGATCGTATGTAAAAACCCAGTATAAATAAATAAATAAACAGAGGTCGTCTCCGCTCTCTTTTCCACTCCCCCTTGGTTCCCCGAGGGCCCCTAGTTTTTTTGCTTGAATTATATTAAATTAGTTTGCATTACATTATAGGAGGCCCTGAGGAAAACTAATTGCCCTCAGGGCCTATGTCATCTTTGGGGTTGCTGTGGGAAGGGTTTTTTTGAGGAGAGGAAGGAGTGAACATGGGTCTCGAAGAGAATTTTTTTTAGTTATTTTTTGGTATTCTAAATGTTTGTCATATTTTAATTTATCATTTATTATGTATTGTGGTTATGGTTTGTAGAGATGTAGCATTCTAGATCCAAAATCCTGTGTATGTCAGCCAACCTGACCACCACAAGAGAAGAATAATAGATTGTATTCAAAAGACAATGTCCCTACCTCACAGATCTCCCTGACCTTTGCCCTCTTGTGGCAGTCCTGTGGCATGAGGGGCCTCTGCGGCCTGGTTTCCTCCAAGTAGTGCATTATGGACAGGGACTCCACCAGGGTGTGGCCATCTGCAAACATTAAACTACTCTTAATATCTCCACACTAACCATTCATAAATCTTAAAATATTATAAGATTTAATTTAGCCGGTTCTGTGCCATAAGTGCATTTACGAGCTCTTCGATTACGGCAGGCCGGCCATTCAAGATTACCGCGTTTACTCGCCCTTCTAAACTCGTTTACGATGTCATTCCACTCGAAAAACTAGTGGTTTGACTCACTCGCTGTTTGAGTGGAATGACTTTTGACGTTGGGCATATGTAAGTATCTGCCTTCAACGAGACTCAAAAATAAGAATGTCCAATGTATTTACTTTCGACGGTGATTGCGAGAGGCCTGGATGGAAGAATCGATACGATGGGATGCCTAAATTCAGCAACAGATAGAATATGGAATGCATCTGTTTAAGTTCCACTTTATGTGATGTAATGTAAACATATATATTTTAATTTACATATTGCTTACTACTAATATTTATTGCATAAATAATGTAACACCTTTCTGGCAACTAAGCTTCACATTTGAATGCCTTTACACAGTAAACAATTTTGTGTTTTTGATTTCTTCATTCTTTTCAGACTAATATTATCTTTTTGTCTTGCGTGGAGCGTGTGAAAGTTGAATGGAGTTTATCTCTAAAGTATATTGATAGTAAATTGTATGTTAAGTATCTTGGTAATAATTGTTAAAATCTTTGCAGATAAAATTTAATACGTTACCGACAATTCTTAGTTATAAGTGCGAATAAACCGTGTCGTCAGTGTTACGCAAACATATACTTTGCATTAATTTTCACGGAAAATGTATGAATTTCACAAAAAGTGCTGCATGCAAATGGTATTTGATAAACATCAGTACTGTAATTGTATTTCACTTATTTGTCCCTTAGAGTTCTACTTTGACTATAGCCCACCACGTTAGTACGGGGTGCGTCCTTGAATGGTGCGATGATGTTATTGCGTACTCTATTTAACCCCACATCACTGATTGTTTTGATATTGTAAGAAAACTGTGAGTGCAACAAAATAATCCAATGCGGGTCCCTTTTGTTCAAAATTTTTATGTAAGCATTTTAGGACAGTGGTCGATGACGTACCGATGATGTAAGATCTCTCTGGGACTAATTTACAAGTAATATATAAACTGGAATTCAAGAGTAAAACTTGAACTACAATAGATTGTGTTGCAGTTCTTCTATTAAGCTTTTTTGAATGACATATCAACAGTATTATGTACATATGTATATAAATAAAAGGCAAGTAACAGAAATTAAAAAGATCAACACATTACCGATCAGCAGGGCCGGCACCTGCTCCATTGGGTTGACATCGCGGTACTCGTTGCAGTGTTGCTCCCCGCCGCCCTTGATAAGGCTGACGGCCTTGATGTCGTACGGGATCTCCTTCAGATTCAGACAGATGCGCACGCGCCACGAGCAAGAACTGCGCCAGTACGAATACAGTACCGGCTGCAAATAACGACACAAAATAAAATAAATGCATATTAGTATCTATTGATATATAGGTGTCCAGATGGCAACCCCAGGCAAAGTTGGAAGAAGCAACTCCAAAGGCAGTGCGAGAAGAAGCTTGGCCTGCTATGGACGGAGGCCGTTGTAGTAGCAAAGGAAAGGGACGTTGGAGAGGCCTTGTCGAGACAATCGGTCTCCCACCAAAGAGGAAGAAGATAGTATCGTTGAGATCAGTGGCAGCTTTTCCTCACAAAAAGGGTGGTTCTCTAAAAATATTATCAGTCTATTCCCTACACCAGTATCTAATTATTTTTTTTAGCCAATTACAGTGAGAACTTAACAACTTTGGCACTTTGTCTTGCCAACCGCAGTAATCTCACTTAATGTTTTTTTTTTACCTGATGCATGCTGCTTTGGGCAAGATGAAGGGATTTAATAATATTGAGAGATAAATGTATGAAGTTCTGCCTAAGTAAACCTTGAATAAAAATATAACTGCAAATGTAATTTCTAGTAAGGAATATTTGTATGAATAAAAGAGATGTTAATTGCTTACATGGTGAGACTATCGAATAGTTATGTATGAAATTACATATTGTTACAGTAATTGTGTTAAAATCAGAAGAATCTATTAAATATAGTAGGAATACATTAGTTGTTAATAGTTCTAAAAATTGTATACAGTCGAGTATTACTTGTATTTATTTCTCTTACTTGCTTTGATTTTGGTGGAATTCTATTTAATTAATTTATATTAGTTTATATATTAATTTATATTAGTTGATAGTAAATATTATTTTTAGATTGACCAAAATTTCGGCGTAGTTGAATTTTTTTCAACTTAATTTAGTGCGTAGCTCTAACGCTCCTTCGCACTAGCCGCCACTGGTTGGGATCCTATGCTTTGATTATGCACTAACAGATGGCACCACTCTACATATTTAGCATCATACTCTTCATACTTCGGCGTCTTCCGCCACATGATCTCGGTTTACTTTTGAATAATAAGAAAATCTATGTTATGGTGTTTTATTAGGTTAAAATAAAGAGGAACTTGAGCTCTCTGAATTGTTTTAATGCCAACAAATTCAAAACACACATAATGCAATTGTTGAAACTCATCGTTGAAGATTGTTCTCTCTACTAGATCTTCAGGGGTGACGGGGTAATTTGTGGCCGGATGCTATGGCTGAAACATCTCAGGTAACCATGTGATATAACCACCATAAACTCTGCATACATACAAAGAATTGTTTTTGAATATTTGTCTAGTTCTTGGGATTTTGTCAAAGAAAACATGATTCTAGTTCTGAATAGTTAAACAATGATAAGGGCTTTGACTCTTGAACTGAGTTATTTGCTCTACTAACTAACCTCCTGGCTAAGGTTAATTTAACGTTTATTAAATAGAAGACTCTTTGCAATATTTGGCTCAGCCCAACACCGATCAAAGAAACAATGTTTGTGGTTTCTCTACAAATGCTAGAATAATCGCACGTCAACTTATAATAATAGAATACACATAAGACATTGAACAGAATTCAAGACATTATGACATTACACTTTAAGTAGATAGACAGTGGGAGCCCAGCACAGGCATTCTTCAGGTCATTGTTTAAATGTCAAATCCGTCTTGTCTGAAGTTGTTTTAACAATTAGGAAAATTAGACACTTAGAAGTATTTGTAAAAATTAAAATAAAAGATGGTAATTATTTACCTCTGTAAGAAACGAAAGTGATTTGGCTTATTGAAAAATAAAATGTGTACAATCTCTTAAAACACACTGCAGATATCCTTTTTATTTTTTAAACACAGCTTCTCGATAAATTACTGCCCTCTGTTATAGCCATTTATAGCTCACCACATTCTAATGATTAATAATGCAATATTTCTGTACCTTTTCATCTGTAGTCACTGCTATTACTTGTGACATGGCTAATTTTGTCAAAAAAGATAACTTTCAACTCAAATACAAACCAAGAACTGAGAGAACGAGTTGCTGCCGGTCAACATAATAATAATAACACCAAGGCTATCAACGAGATTCTTATGCAAATAACGAAGCACTTCACAATAAAATGAAAACATCTTAGTTGTTTCACACCAGAATCCATTTAGAATCCGCGTAAAAAATATTGAATTTTAAATTAATCAAAATCTAACCCCTAACAAAGGAAACTGAGAAATGACAGATGAGAGAATTCAATTATTTTAATATTTTACCTTCGCTAATGCCGACATGCCACCGTTGTACTTGGAGAAATTAATTTTGAAATATTTTCCAAATTCGAGTCAGAATATCGGATGGCAGAATTACCAATTCTTGTTTTTGGAATGCAAAAACAGCTGGCGATTACCGGACGCCAAATAGGAGATGCAATTTTTTTCTCGCTAAACTGCTAACAACCCCGAATTTTCCCGCGCATGCGTGCGTTTGAATACCCACCCTTGATTTGCTAGGCTGATAGAAATATAATTACTCAGCTTGGTAAAAAGATGGTAGGTACCTACTTAACTTACCCAGCAAACAGAACAAAACAAATAGTATAAACCGTTTGGAAGATTCATTATACCTTATTAGTTTTATATAATGTATAAATAGGTAGGTATTTTAAATGCGTTACTTAGTGCATTATTAAAACGTGGTCACCTTTACAATTATTTAGTTATTTAAGAAAACCAACAGTTTTTTTACATCTATAAATAATGGCCTGTGTGGTCAAGGAGTAAAGCTCTCGACTAGCAAGCCAGAGGCCTTGGGTTCGAATCCAGGCGTGAGCAAGTAAATTTTATTTGATTAATTTGTGTTACTTCACAATTTACTAATTTAAAATCACATATAGTATATTTGCGGCACGTTCCAGAGCGGAAGATACTCTTAGTATTGCCCCGATGTAATACCACAATTCGGAATTGAAACGTTGCTTGAAATGGTTTACTGGTTGGTGACTCTTGTGCGGTTTTAGGTTTAAAAAAAAAACAAATAAAATCTAATGACAGATTTTCACATAAATTAAAACAAAATACTAAGGGTCAAGTACCCGAGTGCTAAAATATTTACAAAAATGCATGATAGTAACTCATATTTACAAATAAATAATAAAAAAAGATTTAAGAACACAAATAAATGGCAATAAATAAACACAAATTATCCTCACTACACTAACAACAGAAATAGTCACTAATATATACCTACAGCTAAACTGAACAAATGTTTATAAAATGAATGGGATGCATTTGGTATAGTATTTATACATGGATAAATAAGACCTCATACTGATCGTTTCATTTGAGATAGGTAGGTCTTTTGTCTTATGATCATTCCTTGTATTATTATTTTATTTCTTTGCAAACTATGATCTAGGTAATAACCCCAATAATTACATTATTAGTCGAGGTTCACCTTTACTTAAGTATTTGTGGGCGTGTCTATTTAAAGCTCACTTCTTGTAATGATAATTTGTGGTTAGTATATTTTTACGAAAAATAGGTAGGTACTTAATAATGGCTCAATTACTATAGATGTACGCAGTGGCGTAGCTAGGTAACCAAGGGCCCTGGGGCAAATTAAAAAATGGGGCCCCACTGCTATGTAAACTGATTAGGTTTTATCAAATAAAAATATGAAATATACAAACACTTTAAAAATGCTAAGCTACTTAAGCTCTTTTTTGTGCACTGCAGACTACAGGGCAGGTAATAAAAATATTAAACAGTAACAACATAAATTACAATTAATACTTGGTGTAGGTTTGGCTAATAAAACGAAATAGAGAAGATTCAAGTGTTTATTATATAAAGGTCGTGCCTACCAACTGACTAAATATCAATTATATTTACATTTTTTTCCTAGCTTTAGTTTTCGCAAAAGTATCAATGACCTCGTTTAAATCCAGGCTTGATGCGGTTTTGTTTTCAATTGCTATTAGCGATAAATGTCGGAGTCGAGTTTGGCCCATCTTATTTCTTAAATATTTTTTTATTATTTTTTAAATGACCTTTCAGTTGCTGCAGAAGTGACAGGAATTGTAAAGAATAATAACATTAGCACTCCATATTTGCTCATTATTTCCTTACATAATTGGTGAACAGTCCATGCTTGAGTTAGTTGAGGTAAAACTAGATGGTAAATATTAATAAATTGAAGTGAAAAACTAGGGCCTATTATATCTGAATATTTTCTATGGAATTCGTCACACTTTTGTAATAAAGTTGCTTCATCAACATGTAATAAAAATGTTGGTGTTAGAAAATCGAATATATGACAGACTGCACTCATACCAATAAAACGTGTATCTAATTGAGATATTACTGTGTCTAGTACATTATTGAAAATCTCAATTTTAAATATTTTTTCTCGGTTTGGAAATCGGTGATCAGTAGCTAATTCATCAAAATGTTTTTTAACTTTTCTTTGCCTTTTTTCTTGAAAATGGGTATCAATACCATATTTTTTTTGCAGTTTCACTGGCTTTGCACTTGAATAATTCCAAATCATTTCTATAAATTTGCTACTTTGCTTGGTCTCTGCTAAAACTTTACTCGCCTCGCCCAAATTGATGTCGCATTTTTGTAAAGTTTTGGATGCATAATTGATGTCGTTCAATAAACTGTGCATGAATTCGCAAAGCAACACGAACTCGAAATTTAGCATTTTTGTTTTAACCCCTCCGACTTTTCGCGAACTTGAAGCTAAGATGTCTTTACCGAAATGTCAATTTCACGAAAACGTTGTGTTATTACCGCCTCACAATCAAAGCTCTATAAATGAAACATTACTGAACGGAGCCGAATAGTAAAAACTGTTTTAGAAAGGTTACAAAATAGGCTTTCAAATTGTTGTATCATAAATAAATATTAACATTTGTAAATATTTAAATTTAGAATGGAAACATGAAAAAATTGTAAAAATGACTCACCTGTAATGTTTTATGTAAAAACGATACCAAAATCACGGATAATGTAAAAAAAACACTTATTTCATCGTACAAATGTACAATAAACAATTCTGTCACTTCACTTTTTGACCATTTCATACAAAATATATTTTTAAAAAAATAATTAAACTTGCGAGGCGGGTCGGCACGTCAAACGGCTTTCTTGGCGTCGTTTTACGATTTGGCGGGTAAAATTTGCTTCCACTGAGTAGGTCTTTTTACGGGTTTCTATGGATAACTTTGAATAGAGATGTGAAGCTTCATTCAATACGAATATTCTACTTTTTGTTTTAGGGATGTCACTAGAAGAATAACGGAGTTATGACGATTTTTGTGGAAACACACGCGTTGACGTGTAAACACGCTTATTGTACTTGACTGCTATCGTTATTTTATCGTGTATATCTGCTTACGTTGCTGACCGGTACTCTCTGCTTCACTACGCTCATCTTTATTAGGACTCTTTAGAACTATTTCTGATAATGCTTTGATAATATCAAAATAACGAATTTTTATTGCAGATATCGTATTGACACTACTGGACCATCTAGTCGGATTTAATTTAGAGGTCTGTGGTTCCTCCAAACCCTCCGCTCTTATGTGTGTCATGCAAACATCATTCACGTTCACATAGGAGGCGGAGGTATCTCCAACTGCAATAATTGTCGAATCTTCTTCAGCAGGCTTCTCAACCAACACTGCAGTCACCACATTATTTGAGTCACTATCAATAGAAATATTTTGGCCAGATGTACTTGCAGAAGCCTGACTAAAAAACTTGTCAATTTTGGGCAATTTTTGTTTACTATTTTCTCTTTCTTGGCGTTGTTTGCGTTTAAATGCACCACTGGGTTTCTTCTTTTTATCCATATTTACGCTACAAGTGTCGTTGGGGAATGACGCACATATCACGATCCGTCAAATTGACAACTCTGCCAACCTACAGAAAGAATTTAGGCGAATTCCCTAGACATTACTTTTGAATTTCTCTCAACTGAGTTGTCATGATTAAAGTGGGGTTGCAAGATGCAACCTGTCATATTTATTTTAAAAATGGGAGATATTTCCAAAAGTTCAGTTCGATCGAGATTTCTGGTAAGGATTCGAGGGCCCCCTGAGCTTGAGGGCCCCGGGGCACTGCCCCGCGTAGCCCCTAGGTAGCTACGCCGCTGGATGTACGGTAACTATACATAATTATTAAAGTACTTATATTACTAGATAACGGCTTTACTTTGATTGTCCTTAGTCGGTACGGTATGTATTTACGAGTGGATGTATTATGTCGTAAAAGCACAAAACAATGTTGCGAGTGCAAAGGCCTAAGATGCTATCACGTTGTTTCCTCCTGAAGTACTTAACCAATAAGTCAGCGCCATCTTTATTAATATAGGCCGTGCTGTAGAAAATGAACAGACAGTTTCAGACTTTTGCACTGTGTTTAGAAGGGTATAGTACTAATCCCTGCTACTAACCTATACTAACAACTATACTGCTATATATACTAACTCGATAAAAAAGTACGAAAAGAGGTCTCTTTTTCTGTCAGTTCATCTTCTACAGCACGACATTTATTAATAAACTAACTAACAAATATAATCATAACTTTGTAGCATGCACGGAGAAAAATGATTATTGCTAATTGATTGAGAATCTCTTCCAATAATTGTTAATTCCGATTAAAAACGGGATTGCAAGGCCTTACGAATGAATGAACAGGTTTCATGATAAACTTTTAGAAAATTACGAATATATTATCATGATGATGATCAGAGATGTGCTTTATTTCAAATAAATCCATTTCAAATGGAAATGCAAAATGCAAAATGGGTATTTTCCATTTTGCATTTTAAATGCTTTTCTAAAAACCATTTTGCATTTTGCATTTTAAATGCTTTTCTCAATGCATTTTCCATTTTAAATGCTTTTTTGCAACATTCTTCCTACTATCTCCACTAATCTTTTTTTCATAAGCCCCAAATATCAGTCGGTCCTCAACCTCGCTATGAGAGATAATTTACATTTGTCAAGTTGCTGGTCAAGTCAAGTTTATACCATTACAAAAAATACTGATTCAAATACTGAACTTGGGGCCATGTAATGTTAAATGTTTGATGCAGTTTCTATGTTGTTACGTTTGCAACATTAGTCACGCGCAAATTTTTTGTGGTTTCATAATGTGTAGTCGTGGTGTTTTTGGATTTACCATCATGTAATATGTTTGTTCTACATTGATGTCCATTATTAAATGACAAAATGGTTTAAAAATTCTATAATTATTTTAATTGTTTGACCTGAGAAACCATTTTGCATTTTGAATGCATTTTGAAAATAGGTATTTTGCATTTTGCATTTGAAATGCTTTTCTAAAAACCATTTTGCATTTTGCATTTTCAAATGGAAAAGTTTTGACCCATTTCCATTTTGCATTTCAAATGGTTTTGGGTACCCATTTTGCACATCTCTGATGATGATATATCATCAATGCAAATCGATAAAACATTATTAAATTGATGTTTTTTTTCAATAAGGCTGGTTACTAATAAGACTATATTTTAATTTATCAATGTATTCACATGTACAAATATAAAGTAGCTAAAATTAAAAAATAATAATTGTAATTTCTGTGGCCTAAAAGTGGGAACTCTTTAAACAAATACTATATTTTATGTCAATCCTTATCTAGATTTGCCTCCCCTCCATTCAACATTAATTCTTCCAAGTCTGAACTCCATTACAACATTTTGAAGTGTCTTACCCGTTTAAATAATATGAATGTATAAATTAATATCTTTATAAAACAATAATTTAGTACTTTTGAAACCTTTTCTAAGCGTACCGTTATTTTGAGACCTAGCTTGAGGAATCAGTGGGTTAAATTATAATTCTAGGTTATTAACTTTGCAAGCCTCGTTAAGAATCTTCCCATGCAGATTCTTTGTTAATAAAGAGACCCATTCGTCCCATTCCCACCCTAAGTAAATCTTGATATCATTGATGCCCGCCGTGCTCTATGGCCGTGCATAATAACAGTCCATTATTAAACTATCCATGGAAAAGGTTAAACTTATAAGTGGATCCAATAGTGACGGGAGTCTTTTATAACCGTTCATACGGGCTTCCACACTAGCAAACACATTCTTATAAAACTTTTATAATTTCTAATATTCATTCAAAGCTAAAAATCAATGGTTCCATGACAAAACAGGTACCGCCGCTCCGTGAACCATTTATTAAATAACCCAACACCTCTGCCGTAGGTCACCCCTAATTGATCGCTACGTTTAGTGAATTAGCAGGGGTGCCAGGGTTCTTGGCAACGGACGAGTTTGCCCACCTACTCTACGTGGCGGGCTGGATCGGGGGAGACTGGTTGAGGGAGATCTTTTGTCTTCTACAGCAGAACTCTTTCGACTAATCGCAGTGGGAGTTATGGATCATCTTTCTGTCACTTTTGGATAAACTGACCCCCAGATTCCTACTTCCTAGCCCCTCATACCGTTTTCCTTTTTATAACTTTCATTCCTTTCCTTAAAAATACCCTCCACACAGCATCCCCAAAGATGACATAGACCATGAGGAGTTTTTTCCTCAGAGCCTCCTGTGTGGAGCTAATGTAAAATATGTACATTGCAAAACTGACTAAAACGTCATTTAAATTCAAGCACTTCGTCACTTGTCATAGCGTTTCACCAATTTTTAAATTCCTTCCGCATATAACTCGGTCGCCCGGGAATTAAGCCAACCTTTCACAGAATTTTAAAGATTTTCATCGTCTTCGAAGTTGCGAAGCCAAGCCACTTCGTCACTTGATTATATTTATATTATGAACATATATTATGGAAATCATCCCTGTACCCCGTCCCCCGTACAGCCAGGACTTGGATCTGACGCTGCAAGGACGCGACGCTACGCGCTCGTCACGCTTGGACGTTAAAAAACAGTCCACGTGGGCTACACTGTGTATGGGTAAACCCAAAGATAACTATTATCTTTGGATATACCTAAAGATAACTATTATATTTGAGTATTCTCATTTTGTGGGTCGTACGAAATGGGAATACTCCAATATAATAGTTATTTTTATGTATATCCAAAATTAGTCACATTGTGTATGGATATACCCAAAGATAACTATTATCTTTGAGTATTCCCATTTCGTAAATAAATAAAAACTAAATGTTTGCTGTAATTCTTGAAATCCCTGGCTGAGAATATTTATTTTGTTAATTTATTTTGACCTTGCTCAATGGCCCATGCCCCATATCCTATATTTTGTAATAACGAAATTGAATAACAGATATTAAAATATAGTGAATGCTTCAGATTTTATTTTAAATATGTTTCCCCATGACTGACATCAATAAAGCCACGTTTTTCGATTTACAAAAAATCTACACCTTTGCAGGAATTTCACCTAAATGAAATACCAATGTGATATCAACAAAATACTGAATACCTAAAATAATCCTTCCCGAACCGAAAAAATCACCTAACCGTTAAAAATTTTGACGGTCTCCGTGGTCGCGGGGTAAGGCTCTCGACTGGCAAGACGGAGGTCGCGGGTTCAAATCCCGGCGTGTATATAATATAAGGTATATTTGCAGCACGTTTCAGAGTGGAAGATACTCTCAGTATAGCCCTGGTGTAAGACCACCATTCAGAATTAAAATGTTGCTTGACATATCTTTGGCCGTGTTTGGTGACAACATCTGAATGTCCAAGTACCTACTTCTTTACTATCCTCGTCCCAGCTCTTTCCCCTTCACACTACCTTCAGCCTCACAATATATCCCAATTAAAAATGCCATAGTCTCACTGACTTCAGACGGTTGGGAGCAGTTGGGACTGTGCGATTTCACATAAAAAGGGTGCTTACAAAAACACGAGCCGAACTGCCGAGCTGAACCAAGCGTTATCTTTTTTAGCTGTTTTTTATGACTTTAATAGCTGACGTTTACCCGGCATTGCTCGGGGTTATGAATGGTTTGGAGTTAATTTTTTAGGTTGTGAATTCTCGTGTACCTACCTGAAAACCAGGGCCATTTTTAATGTGTAAATAACATTATTATATAGTAATTAGAAATTGTTTGACTTGAACATGCCATATATTTCTCGGGCATCCTCGGCTTCTCCTGCCATTCACTTCCACGTCACACATTCTCCTTACACCCCTCTCTTTGTTCATCACAAACGCCGCATTTTACCACACATAAGTATTTGATCGTTCCATCCATAAACATATGAATATTAGTAGACCTGCCCTAAGTGATTAAAAGCGTATTATCCCCACTCCCCATACCGGTTCCATTGGAGCCGGCTGTGCTCGCGTATGGCCTCAAGTGAAATTTGAAAACGTGACGTCATCATTCTTGTGCGAACTATGGTCGAGGCGTCATCGGTTCATTTTACGAAATAACACTGCAAAATGTTGACTTGTGATATGAAAACTTGTAAAAATAGATGTGAAAAAGAGAATAAACCCAATTGTCGTATTACATTCCATAAGTAAGCATTATTTTACTTTATTTTAAGCTTATTCACACCGTATTATATGGATCAGTTTTGGAAACATATACTATCACATCACAATGTAGCGATTCTCAAGTGTGCTCATCGTTGTTTACTGGGGTAAGTAAATTATGAAACATTTGTAAAAGTGTCTTAACTAAATACTCTGAAACTAACTACGACTCTGAAAATAGAAGCTGCCTTACTTTGCCGAATTTGGACTTCGCAAATTAGTTCATAACGTGGCGAGTCATTTGCGCTCCCATGTAAAAATGTCTATTCATTCAAAAGCAGATTTTACTTTTAAGAACTAAATGGTGATATTATAATGCGAGATGCCTATTTACTGTCAGATTGATTTATTGACGAATCACAGTCAGCCTTATCCCCTTCGTTCTTCAACAGTTGATTTTACCCCTCGCCATTATCTTCTCGTCTATTAATTCCTATGTCTGTGGTTCCATCTCTTCCTTGGGCGTTCCCGATTTCTTCAACCATTACTTCGATGTCATATATTATTCTTACACCTCTTGCTTCGTTCATTACTCCACATCTCAATTTACCACAAATAATTATTTGATTCATGTCTTCTTCGGGCGTCAACGACTCTTTCTCTTGTTAAGTACTGTTGAATAAACTTTATTATATGGACTACGTATCTCAGTGCAGAGACAATGCGATAAGTCTTCCTCGGAAGACTAACATTTTTTTCTACCATTCTCTACTGTATACCATATTGTTACTATTAAAAAACTACATCGTATCGAATTTGATTTGACTCCGTGTCTCATTCCAGTGCAAAGATAATGTGTTAAGTCTTCTAGGAACGTCCCCGACTTCTTCTACCATTCAAACTAATATCTAAACTCTTCCGACGCTTGCAATAATACAGTGTGATGTTCGTAGGATTTAGAATGTAAGTCAATCGATATAGTTGACATCGAGGGTTATGTCCCTGATGCATTACCTCGGACTAGCTCTTACAAAGGCACGATTTCGACTCTCACTCAAAGCGTAGGGTCAGCTTTGATTGTTATTATTATTTCCTACGATTCAAACCGCTACATAACATACTAATAAACATGGGACAAACAAACAAACATTCATTTTTTTATATATATATAGATGACTCGGAGATCAGTCAGAATCTCAGCTTATTTCATTTCCCAAGAAATCTTGATGAACGGAATATTTGATGGCGGTACTTCCACCTCCATTTTAATATTCCCGGTTACGCCCTGTGCTGCAGTGATATGCAAATTTAGCAATTAAAACGTGGGTTTGACATGAATAAACATCGCAAGATGAAGATATTAGCAATCTTGTAAAACGTTAGTGACGTTATTAAGATAGCTGGAGGCCCTTACATCACGAACGCCCTCGTTTTAATTAGTTTATTCATCAGTAGTTCTTAAGAAGGATGTGAATTTTTTTGAAATGAGTATCTGAAAAATCAAATGACAGAAGCTTTCATTGGATCTATCTTCTTCGATTCTTTTTTGGTGCGTGTTTTGTGTTGTTGTAAAAGGTGCTGTCGGAAAGAAGTAGGTTTCTCTATATTAATTAAAAATGCCTTGATAATGTTATTCATTTTGAATTTGGGAGCCTCTGGTCTGGAGTCTCAAAATACTTGAAATAAAACTCTAAAAGGGCGGTCCGTTTGATAGATTCCCCTAAGCAAGGGTGTCAGGTGGGAATGCCGTCTTAATTCTACCGGTATTTCAATAGAAGATGCTCCGAAGAACTAGTGTCATTAATACCACTGGCACCTGTGCATAGTCGGGAAACACGCAAACACGCGACCAACATTTTGTTACGTAACAGATCTCTCTTAAGCGTACACCAAACCTTTGCCCATTATGTGCCTATTTAAAAGCCTGTCACAGACGTCTGCCAGACGAAACCAAAATGAGAGATAGATTTGTTAAATTCAATCAGTCAGAATTTATTTTGGATGTATATTATGTGCCCCTTTTGTGTTATACTATGTGTGTGCTTGTTTAACTGTAAATACACTCATGAATCATTCCATTGTAGCGTTTCATTTGACGAGAGAGTGGAGTTGAATTGTTGAATCTGTCCCCCGTGTAAAGGCATGATTGCCGACCCCAACTGAGCTAATCCATGAGTCTCCTTATTCTACCACTGAAACTGACTGCCGGCAACATTGGCACCCTACGTGGCTCTCGAAACCCAACAATTTGTACACGGTTGATGAGTCGTAGAAACGACTCGTTCCTGAGTTCAGAACAGCTCGGTTGTGGAACGATTTTCCGACTTTTGTGTTTCCTCTCTCCTACAACATGGGTCTCTTTAAGATCCAGGCTCGCTTCTTCATCTTCTCAAAAAGACGTAGATCTTGAGGGAAATTATTTACCCCAGGGCCCTTGTGTGGAGTTATCTAAAAAAACGATCAAATATTTCTCATGTGTTTTTGTGATTTGTTTTTGGGGTGTTATGTGCGCTAACTCCTTCTTTAGCCAACGTTTCGGACAGCATTGCAGTGTCCATCATCAGGGCAGATGTGTTATTTAAAAAACGTTGTTATTTTTAAGAAACGTTGGCTAAAGAAGGAGTAAGCGCAACACGGCATAACACCCCAAAAACAAATCACAAAAATACTTTTGGCCGTGAAAATCTTAAATCATATTTATTTCTCATGTGGTTTGTTGTTTAGTCTCAGTTGATATATTATATCAAATCTCATGATAGTAATAGCGTTGCGAGCCAAAAATTTCAGACAGAAAGCAATATGCATATTTCCCTATGCAAATTTCAAGATTCCAGAGCTCACCCTTCTAGAGTTTTTGATGAGACAACAAGCATTTTCGGCTTCATGATGGTAGAAGAAGTTATGATTGTCCCGTGAAGACTTGGCATCACTGATGTGTTATAAATAAGTCAATGCAAAGCACAGAAAAATGAGTTTTATTAATTTATTAAAAATCTTTTCAAATTATTGGTAATTCGGTTAAAACAGGATTGCAGGCCGTTTCCTGATAAACTTTAATAAATTCCCAATACGTGTTCCGATACGTTCATGCACCTGACTTTGCCTTGATAAAATACAATAACGAAAAGTATTTTTGCGAACAAGTTTATTAGGAAACCTATCAATTTATTCTTTAAGAACCTGCAATACCGTTTTTAACCGGATTACTAATAATTGAAAAGATCCTTATAGGCCAGTGCAATTAGCGATTCGCGATCGAAGTAATTCCGGTAGTCCCAATTTTTTTTATATGTTATATAAACTGATCCCCTGATGTAAAATCTGAGTTTCCGACCTTGGCGCACCTGTGCTCGCGCCGCCATTTTGAAAAAACTGGCCGAAATCGTGCCAAAATCTAGTTTTTCCCAAATATCTCATTTCCAATGCAAATTTCGGTTAAAATACATAACCAAATATAATAGAACATAAAATAACCTACAACTTTTGTTTAAACAAATTTCTTCTATCTCTAATAGGTACCGAGGTAGAAAGTCGTAAAGGTGCGTATATTTTTGAAAAAACAATTTTTTTGCGCGACTAGGTTTGGTTTTTTATAAATACCTCGTTTCCAGTACAATTTTGTGAAAAATTAATTGATAATAATTTTGTAGAAAATAAAATTTCGTTAAAAAAATAGGCATATAATTTATATTTTTTATCTCTATTACGTATCCAAACTCTAATCCACCAAAACCAGGTCAAAAATTGAAACAAAGGTTAGGTGTTTTAAACTTGGCATTCCTTGATTTTATTTTTCTTTAACAATTATTGTTCTAAGAACATATACGTTGACAACAATCGTCATGCCTGTGTCAGACCTAGCTATAAATATAGTAGATAGACTAGCCAAGCCACTACATTTGTGCTCGCAGCTTGGTCTGACATGCCTATCAACGTAATCACAACATACATTTAAGATTATTAATACAATTAAGATGATAAGGTACATAAAAAAGATAAAAAATTGGTATTTTCGTAAAATTAACATATATTAACATTCTTTTCTTTATTAGTTAAGTTGTCAGCATAACAAAAAATAAAATTAATGGTAGATCAGTTTAGACAAAAGTACGAGCACTTGACTATAGTTTTTTATTTCTGGCCCTGAATAGCTTCTTCATCTGTCTTATAACCCAAATTTGTGGCGACTGGGTCATCATATTCCTCGTCATCGTCATCAACGAAGGCTTCTACAGCATTATACAGGAGTAGCCATTGCAATGAATGCAGAGTAGGGAACATTTCAAACCCGACTTTCTGCAGGTGCACTTTCCAGCGCAACCTTTTTTACATTGACATGATATGAAGTTCAGCAAGGCCTGAGGTGCAGCTTCCTTCAACATTGTAACTGGAGTAAGTAACCTAAGAGCATCCTTTTTCCACCCCCATTCAGTCGGATCTATATCGTTACCAAGCCAAGTCTGCACTTGCAAGTATGTTCTTGAAGTGTGTTGCTGGACTGCATCTTTGGTGGGTGGTAGCCTGGATAAATTGAATTTGTTCTTTTTTTACTCCTTTGACAAAAATGATGTACATTCAATTTTCCAAATTTGATTTCTCGTTGCCGCCATACAAAAGTGCAAATAGTTGTTCGGCAGCCAAAGTGATTTTGTGTTTCTGTCTTTGCTTTTGGGTCTTGAAATACACGAACAAATTCATTCACTGAGTGGTTCTTGAGAAGAATATTACAAAATTTGTGTTTGCCTTGACCGAACGGAGCTCCAGTTGTATCGCAACCACTTATGGGATGAAGGAATAAAATGTTTTCAACTATTTCAATGTGTTTAAAACATTTGTTCGAGTACAACGCGTTAGGTGATTTACCTTTTCCAACTTTTTGGTAATATACGTTGGGAAGTGAGAGAGCTGTGAGGAGTACCAGCAGATCAATATCCTGACCAACGATTATGACTACATCATGTTGAGATGACAACGAATTTGCTGTGTTCACTATGAGAACGTCAGCATCCTCTTCAGCTTGTACTGTCGTTATGTGGGATCGTGCAAATAAAACGAGACTTGTTCTTCTCATTTCCCAGAAACTTTTCCTGTGGCACTTGTGGGTGCATGCTTTCAAAAAACAAAACTTCAGCAGAAGTTGTAACTCTGGCACGCCGTGCTCTTTCCACCCCTTTAGTGCTTTTCTTTTTCATAGAATCTGGGTATCCATCGAATACTACTACTGCATTGGATCCATAATGATTTTGTACATACCTGACGTATTGCTGGAAAATTACTGAAAAAGGTTGAGCACGTCCCCATACAACTTTGTGCAGTAAATATCCTCCATCAATTACGTGTATTTTACTGCTTCCCAGTTCTGTATTATTTGATAGAGGGTTGAATGATGAATAAAATATAGACTAGGCTATACTATACTATAATATATAATAATACTATAATATAGGCTCAAGACGTGACACGCGGCAACTGAAGGGAACCGGAGGGGAGGAGTAGAAGAGTGGGGGGTAGCCCCCCCCCACACCGAAGTGCCCTCTAATAAATTTATAGATGTATGTATTTGAAAATGCAAACAAAAATCTAATAACGTGATAATAAACCGTGATAGATTTTCTGTGCGTACCTACCTAGATTTGTTTATTCTTTATATCGGTAAAAAAAACTATATAAACATGAAAACTGCACAGCCTTTTTTGAAATTTTATGTTCTACATAATTGGTAACAATAAAATTTTCATGAAATTCCACTGGAAACAAGGTATTTATAAAAAACCAAACCTAGTCGCGCAAAAAACTTGTTTTTTCAAAAATATACGCACCTTTACGACTTTCTACCTCGGTACCTATTAGAGATAGAAGAAATTTATTTGAACAAAAGTTGTAGGTTATTTTATGTTATATTATACTTGTTAAGACATTTTAG
The DNA here is from genome assembly GCF_061612785.1 of Hesperophylax consimilis. Taxonomy (NCBI): domain Eukaryota; kingdom Metazoa; phylum Arthropoda; class Insecta; order Trichoptera; family Limnephilidae; genus Hesperophylax; species Hesperophylax consimilis. The sequence continues at coordinate 6,123,942 of NC_142851.1, read as the reverse complement.
CCGAAATTTGCATTTGAAATGAGATATTTGGGAAAAACTAGATTTTGGCCCAATTTCAGCCAGTTTTTTCAAAATGGCGGCGCGAGCACAGGTGCCCCAAGGTCGGAAACTCAGATTTTACATCAGAGGATCAGTTTATATAACATATAAAAAATTGGGACTACCGGAATTACTTCGATCGCGACCCCCTTTTTGGCGCTAATTGCACTGGCCTATTAATAAATTAGCAATATCAAGTAAGTTTTCTCTGGAGGAGTCGGCGACAAAAAACTTACTGATATCAAATACAGTTAATTTATTAATAATCTGGTCAAATTATTCGTTTTCCTGTTGAAAATGGGACTGCGGGCCTCTCAACGAATTAATTGAAAGAGTTCCTAACAAATTATCAGTGAAAAATCAAAGGTTTTATGAGGACGGCGGAACACGTGTTTATTCCAATACTGATATTGAGATTGACATATTGATATTGTCGCATTCCTTCATGATGTCTATTAGGTAAAGAACACGTGTTCTCGATATATTCTGAATGACTAATATTTTATCAGCAAGTTGGTGTTTGCTGTCACTTTTTTAACAGGATCATTTTTCTCCGAGCGTGAAGACACTTAGGTATCTGTGAATTAAATAATTCAGGCGACTCATGTGAAGAGTTGGAATGTCATAAAAGTGTGAATAAATATAGATGAAGTAATTAATCTATGCCCAAAGGTACGTAACGTTCAATCCTTTCAGCCTACCCCTCCCGAGAAATGGCGAGGCGGTTAGTGAGCATGTTTTCCCAGTTATTTACGTTAAATAAATCATTTCAAAATGTAAAAGATCCAGTAGACCATTGATCGCCTAATTTGCATAAAATATTATCGAACCAATGAACTCATAATGTCAAGAAGTGTGATCAGTACCGACTGATTTTAACGAAAACTTACAGAAAACTGTTTGTCTTCTGAAGGCATTATCAAACTGTGACTATGCCACTTACAGACGATGTATTTATGTATAGGTAGGAATTTAAAAAAATATTGTTTTTTTTAAGTTTTATCCCGTTAAACTACAATGAAGCAGTTTGTCAACAGGATGTACATGTTCAATTACAATGTAAATATTTATTGTTGTTACTAATGAGATATTCAGATTATTATTATGGGTACACATAGTCTACAATAACACTAAATCTACATGCTAATAAATGACAACTATTGATTGATAGTGACGATTAGTATAAAATATTTCTACTTATGAGCCATGTTTTTACCATATATCTGAATCTACTTGGGAATTTACAATTTTTTATGTTATTTGGCAATATGTTGAACATTTTGGGCACGTTGCCTCGCCGCCCTCTCCGAAGTATACGGGTGGCAGAGCCTATTGTATAAATATATGGGTACAGTTTTCAGAGATCCCCTCACTAATTCTGTGGCTGCCAGTAGTTTTTATATTTTTCTATTTAGTATCTAGTTGTCTTTTGTCTTCATAATGTTGGCAACAAACGACCATTATTTTACAGAATTTGAAATATATTCATTTCTGTTATTTTTTTATTTGATTTGATAGAGCATTAGGCATATAGTTTTGTAGCTTGAGATTGACAAATTATATAAGATCTTTCGATACCAGCCCCGGACTGACCAACCAAACTAAATATCTGTTGAAAGAATTTAGAAATCTGCTCGATATTTTTTATTCTTTTTTCACAAAAAGTATACCAATAAGATGTATAAAAAAATATTTTTTACGAATGCAAGAATAGTAACTAAGCATACATTATTGTTTTCATTTTCGTTACTGGATAATTGATAATCATTTATGTTTGGCATAATTGACAAATAAGTCATGTATTTATTTTTTATTTATTGGAAAATTTGTATAGCGCCGCTTTTGTGAGATATCACCTCAGGGGCGCTTTACAGTTGATGCAGGTATTACAAAAATATAAATATTACAAAAATAAAGTGAAGTCAAGTTAAGTAACAATATTTTATTTTTCTTACCTTTTGTACTTTTTTTATAATTTATTCTTTATAATTAACTTTATATTTAATTTTAGACTGTACACCGTAAATTATACTTGACACTTTATAATTAACACTTTATATTTAACCTTCACACTTTATACCGTATATTATACTTAAACTTTATGCTGTATACTTTACACATTGTATATTTTTATATTTATGTTAATGGAACATGTCGTGCCGTTTGTATTTAAATAAATAAGAAGTGAAAAAAGCTGCTTTGGGCACGCGGATTCGCCCACAACACACTTCTACCCGTTTCTCTCTTCAGTGTATTAGGAAAACTCGTTTTCTGAAATAATTATCGTTAAAAATAGTAATATCGAAGTTCAAAGGTTACTTGTGTTATAAATCAATAATCGAGGAATTGATTCCGAATCGATGGTTTTGCGGCCATTTACGCTAAATTGACTGTGAAGGCACCTGGCATATATTTTTCTAACTAACGTGTTCACAAAAAATAATAAATTAAAAATTTAGGTAGGTACCTACCTACCATATCTAACGCATGGCACGTTTACAAAAAACGTTTTATTTTTATTTATTATAAAAAAAATATTTATAAAAAATATACTATTACTGTAGATATTTTTATTCCACACGCATATATAGATTGTAGGTATTAAATATTTGAGAATATTGTGATTTTTTAAAGAAATACAAGTAAATCTGAAAATTCATAGAAATAAACTATAATTATGTGAATACAGCAATTTTTAAGAAATACAAATAAAACTCAAAATAAACAATGATGAAGTAAATACTTTATACGTTTTTATTTATTTCTTGATTCTCACTGTACATAAATTATAATTTTTCACACATCATTTCACTTCGTTAGGACTAAGCCTGTATCGAAGTTGAATGTGTATTTGTATAGTAGATACAAAGAAGTATAAAAGTTCATTAATTATTATTTAGGTATTGATATCCAGTAGACATTGATGATGAATCTATGACATCAAATTTGAAGCTCAAAATGTAAAATTCTAAGTTCAAAGTTCATAGCTCAAAGCTTAAATCTCAAATCTCAAATCGGAAATCTGATAGCTCAAAGCTCAAATCTAAAATTCAAAATTCAAATTTCAAAGCTCAAAGTTCAAAGTTTGAAGCTTAAAGTTCAAAGTACAAACTCAAAGCTCAAATCTCACAGCTCAAAGTTCAAAGTACAAACTCAAAGCTCAAATCTCACAGCTCAAAGCTCAAAAGCCATTTAATAAATATGCTTTCTGCACCGGGCACATATGGTTGTAGGTTCCTCTCTCCAATTATTTATTGTAAAGTGATAAACAGTTTACTGATAAGTGAGAATAATTAATTGGTAAACACTTCATTGATTCAATATTCTCGTGAAATACTTGAGATTATTTGCAATTCGTTTGAAAAACTCGCCTCTGCTAACCGAATAAACTTTCAAGTAGGTATTAATTGGTACCCGTTAAAAAAACCTGACGTTCAATTAGTAACGAACAAGCGAAATGTTATTACAAATTGTAATTCGTTGTTAACTAATTAAAGTAACACTATTTATAATAGGCCACTCGCTAAACATTATCGACTCTATTCGTACATTTGAAATATTTATCGATACTTGCTTGTTTATGGTCATAAATCAAAACGGAATCGGTAAAACCCATTAGTTGATACAAATAAGTAGTAGGTTTTCCAGTATTATGAATTTTATTGCCTCTGGTAAGGTGTTCCCAATATAATATTTCAGTAAGTAATTAATTATAGTTGATTATTTTATAATGAGGTTATCATAGAATACCATCAATGGAGGTTATATAATGTGAAAGGTTGTTGAATTCTCATATATTTTCATTTTATGTTTAATTGATTAAGTATTTTTTTATTGTAACAACTATTCTTTTTAATTATTGAAGACATTCCTAAATTCGATTCTTAATCGATTCCTAAATCTGAAACAGAAAAATCAGAAAAAGATTCGGTCACATCTGGGACTCGAACAGTGTCTTTAGATATATTACAATTTGAGGTTTTACTCACTAAGTTATTCCAAAAAATAAATTTTCATCCTAGACAGAAAAGTCAATAAATGTCACACATTAAAATAAAAATATCTAAATACACTGTCTAGATTGCATTTAGTTCGGGTTGAATCTTGCGATCATACATAAAGATGGTTGCCAATAAAAATGTGCGGTGAGAAAAATGAAGGTCTTGTTGGTAGTTCTTTTTCGAAGTATGATACAGTTAAATATTACCGAAGGAGATAGGGTCCCATTAGCTCAGTCGGTAGAGCGGTGTCCCGGCAAGGCAAGGGTCCTGAGTTTGAGTCCTAGATATGACGGGATCTTTTTCTGATTTTTCTGTTTCAGATTTTCGTTTGGAAATCGCTAATATGGTCGTCAATAATTAAATATTATAATTTGAGGTTTTTCTCACTAAGTTATCCAAAAAAATAAACTTTTCTAATAATAAGTTTTGAAGGTTATACTTATCAATGTAATATATCATTGAAGAAGAAGATAATACTAACAAATCTGAACGAAACATGAAACAGAACAAGACACAGAAACATAAAAAGATAACGGTCTCAACTGGGATCGAACCCAGGATCCCTGTATTACCGGGACAACGTCTTTAACCAATCAACCACTGGGAAATTATAATTATACGTAATTTCTGTCGATCTCATATTTCAAATTCAAAATTAACAATATTATCTTGCTTTTTAACTAGTTTTTCTCTAATTTTTAAATGTGATATGTTTATATTTTTAAATTTATTTATATGTTATTTTGATATATTTATCCGAGACACTATCTAGGTTACAAACCAATTATTCAGAAAGCTGCCAAACTATCTTCTTCTTCAACGATAAAGTAAAACTTACATTTTATTGCTGACTTCAATATCAATATTAAAATCTCTGTAAAGAATACTACAGTTAACTAAAACAAAGAACAAGCCAATAAAGATTATTTCACGGTTTTGATTCCTGGAAAAGCGGTCAGCAAAAGAATGAAGGTAGGTGTACCAGTGGCGCACCGCACTTTTTTAATCAACTTTTTTGATTTAGCGGAACAATGTGAAAAAGCAAGTTTTTGATTATTATTTTTATTGCCGACATAAAATTTTAAGAAATGGACTGGTTCGTCGTTATATTTTATTTATTTTTCTGTGTGGTATGACAACCTGGACATTAAATCAAAAAATTACATGAAAGATGGACTTTTGAAACGTGAATCTACGTAATATTACGAGGATATATACATCCTTTTAATCCTAATTATATATAAATAATTGATCAATGTAGATGTTTTTTTAGTGTAATATAGAAAAATGGCAAAAATTGTAAAAGATATAAATAATATCGCTACTATTTCCTGTTTATATTATAGGGTTATCAGATTCAGAAATAGTCACCAGCTGCTAACAATTGAATTTAGGAGCCACATCTGGGCTGGAGCACAACATTTTTTTTTTCGAAGCATGCAAACACTTCTATTCTATTTGTATCTCTTTCACTCATTGTTTTATTTTCTTATATATATGTCTCTGTATGTAATTATCTTTAGTTAGTATAATAATTCCTGACGAAGCTTTAGAAAAGCGAAACCATGTTTGCTGTCTTTATTAACCCAAACAAAAAGTGGTGTATTGTAAAGTGTGTTTTTTCAGTTAATAACAAAATTACTTGATAAACCTACTTGATTTAAGGCGGTTCATCAGATTGATAATCCGTTGTAAACAGACCGATTTCCATCTCTAATGTACATGGCGAAATGTAGGCATGCTGAGTCTGTTATATAGGTATTTCATGAAGCTTGCTCTAAGGATCTAGCAGCATTGATCCCCTGTGCACTGGTGCACGTACGCGAAACTCGACGGAAACGAGCGGAATACTCAAGTATATAATTAGTAAGTAAATATTTGTTACCGAAACTATTATTTAGAACAATTATTTTTATAAGCAATAATTATTAGCCTGAAACACTCATCCACATTGAAAAATCTCCTGATAAAAGATACATGACGCCAACGGGACATGAACCCGTGTATCCCATGTATCTTTTATCAGGAGATTTTTCAATGTGTATGAGTGTTTCAGGCTAATAATTATTGCTTATAAAAATAATTGTTACCCTTTGTGCTATGCATAAAAAATCTTGTCTTAAACATTAGTTTACCAAAAAAATAATAATTATTTAGAATTTTATTATTCGATTGGTACTTGCTTTAAATACCGTCTGGGAAAAGATTTAAGGAAAAGGACTTTAATCTGAAGAGAAATGAGCATTGCATTCTGTAATATTGGGAACGACGTAGTTGGGGTTTTTCGGTGTGGTCCTCACATAAACAAGAGGATATGTAACAAATTAAATATTAATTATAAGAATTACTAATGTGATAATCCCAACGCTATCAAAGCTTCCAGCAGTTAATCGGTGCAGGACCTTTAGATGTGTAGATTGCTTTTCCCTGGTTAACGCGATCAAAACCATAACTTTTAAGCCTTTAATCGCTTTACCGCCTCATTTACATTAACATAAATTGAATGTTCAAGCGAATCGGGTACGTGCTAAAAACCCGCGGAGCTATGACACCATGGAGGCTGTTATTATTACTTAGCTTCTTGGGTCTGGACGCAGAGGTCGCGGGTTCAAAAATGGGTATTTATGAAATCTACTTGTGTTTTTTTCAAATATAAATAAATTGTACCCATATATTTGCACCACGTTCCAGAGTGAAAGATATCTCAGAATCATAATGTAAAACGATTTTAAAGATCGCGTAAAATCGTTTGGCTACGCACGCAAAAGGTCAGTTGTTTCATTTGGAATTTGGACAATTCATCAAATTCGAAAGTAAATACTTCAAGTTCAGTGAAAGTGATATTCAAGTTCTGTGAAACAACTGGCCCTAAGCCACGAACTAACACAGAAGAAAAAATCTTTGGAGACGAACTAGAATCACATTCTAAGACAATTTTAAATAGATCAATGACTTTACAGTACATACAGTATACAGTGTATCCGGTGGTAAAGTGCACTAACTTCGGAAAGTGATTCAAGCAAAAAAGAGAACTAAATAACTATTTCGAAATGCCAATGTTTATTTTACCATTCAAAATTATTTTCCCATATGTATTTACCCAAATAATTCAACTTTTTAACCTAAAAACTACCCGCGTTAGAATTGCGAAAAAAGTTTTTGTTTTGTTTTTACTTGTACTATCATTTATTTATGTATTTATTTATTGGATGATTTGTATAGCGCTGCTTTTGTGAGATATCACCTCAGGGGCGCTTTACAGTTAATGCAGATATTACAAAAAATATAAATATTACAAATTGAAATTGAAATTAAGTTAAATAAAATGAAGTACAGAAACAGGTGACACGAAGATGGAGAATCTGCTGCAAGAATCCTAGGTGGTGAGGAAACTGGACCAGCTGCTGCAGCGAGAGAGTGCACCGCGTCCACCAACAGTGGTTCAGTGGTCCCAGCACGAGGTTCGTCATCCGTCCAGGTATGTGTCGGGTAAGTTAGCGCACTTAACCCCCGGACGTCCCTTATTGTAACGTCATTGATGTAGATCCTTTTTTTAAATTATTTAATGCTTTGTAAGAAAATTTGAATACGAAAAGGCAATGATGTATATTTTTTGTATTTCTCAAATTTATGATTCGAAATAGTCATAATTATTTTTAATAATGTTAATTCAAAATTTAATTCACAGATTAAAATTAAAAATTTAAAAACGATAAACAAAATTGGGTTATTTTGTTTCCCTCGTTTATTTAAAACGATCTGTCAAATTCGAATGTGAAGAAATTCGAATGTGAAGAAATTTGAATATGTAGAACATATTTCAAAGACAAAATGAGCAGTTTAGTGTTGCCATAGCAATTAAATTTTAAAATACCGATTGAATAAAAAAACTGGAATGTTACACCAAGTTGTGCCTTATGGATCTGAATAATCAGATACTTCTCAACCACATTATACGCTACTGACGGAAAAATGCCCTTACGATAATATGGTAGGTAGGTACCTATACCTATTATAATATACTATCTACTTGTACGAGTAGTTACATATCATTTTCTTACATCACTCTCATTATCTACACACGTTTTACTGATCTTACTGCTTTTACAAAGTAGGAACTAACATTATGCTAAATATCCGAAGTGCGGGATTCGAACGAACTGGAACGCAAAATTCATTACTTCTTTGTTATCTTTCCAGGATGATGCTGTCATCAATCGAGATGTTGTCATCGCTCAGAATGAGACGAATAATTGGCTAAAAATGCTTTTCCTTTGATTCCAACCCGAGATGATTCTGAGATTCCAACTGTACACAATGTTAGTTATAATTTCGTACTTCCTATTTTTAATGATTTAAGTTATGCAGCTGACATAGTCGGGTGACACCATCAATAACACCGCTGCATGTTTTGCTGAAGATTTGTGAAGAATTTGCACAAGAAACAAATAGACTGTACAACCTTTAAAGCCGATAAAAGAACAATGTTGGTCCATCATTATACAGACAGGGATTGAAGTGCGTTTCTTGGACTATGATGGCATTTAATGTTTGAACACCATCATCACCAGTCGTGAAATTATAAGTGAGGCGGGGTTCCATGATAACTCAACACAGTGACAATTCAACACACTTTTAAAAAGTGATATAAAGTCATTAGAAACGATGAATTTTTTTTAACGTAACCTAATCTAACCTAACCTAACCTAACCAACTTAACCCAGTTGATAAAGTTTTTGTTTCATCACTTTCCATGACTTTATATAACTTTTTAAAGATGTGATGAATTATCAATGTGATGATTTATCCGGTCACCGTGAGGCGGGTATGGGCACCGTTGCTCCGGGAACGTTACTTTTGGTAACTTAGTAGAGGTGCTCGAGTTCATGGGGTGATGTTTATCCTGGTCTTGGCGGCGAATGCATCTGCCCACCAAACTACGTGGCGGGCAGGATCGGGAGAGGCCGGTTGAGGGAGATCCTTTCACCTCTTCAAACGATCTCTCTCGACCCATCACTTTTCACCGCAGTGGGAGCGATGGATTCATACGTCACTCCTGGATATACTGACTCCCAGATTTCTACCCACCTCTCATAAATTTTTCCTTCCCATAACTTTATCTCCTACCTTTCCTACCTAATATACCATCCACACTGAGGGAAATTAAAATAAATATAGATTTGTGACAACCATTCTGAATTTAAACGTTACGATACTTGAAATAGCAGCCGTAAGCCATATTTGCATTCAATTCCCTCTTTTTAGTACAAGTTATGCTTACTGAAGAAGTCTGTAGGTTGTATAAATCTTATATGACGAGACGTTCTATAGAATTGAACAATTCATATATTTAAGAGTAAAAGTTCAAGCTCTGAAAATTCAAACTGTGAAATTTTATAAATCATTCAAATTCTGTGAAACAATCCGTCTTTATGTTTAGGTAAAGCTTTTTTGTAAAACTAAAATAAATAATGCATGTCTTGGTCACATTATAAGAAGCAAGATTAACTAAATGATAATCCAGGGAAATTTGTAATATGATGATTACAGAGGAATTTGCCGAGCTTCGTGTCTTCGAAATCTACGTTACTGGTACGAGTGCAGTTGAGTAGAGTTGTTTCGACTTGCAGCTTGCAGGATAAAGATTGCCCTGACGATCAGATCTGAACTCAAAAATTGCACCAACCTCACAACTTTCCACAAAATTGAGGGTTTCACGAAATCACTGCTTTCTGCTAACTGGGACTTAACTTTTACCCACTCGAGCCACGCTGTGTTAATGACACGACCTCATAAAACTCGTCCTATCTCGTTTTCTATTATGGTTATACATATAAAATAAACAGATTTAGAAAGAAAAAACTTCAAGATTTCTCATTACATATAAAACCTTTTGAATAATAACTATAAATCTAGTAACCAAATAATTGGAAATTCAGCTGAAAAACACCACAAAAGAATTTTACCACCAGAAAAGCAACAAAGATCAGAAAATCAATTGTAATAAAATCATTGTATATCATCCCTGTGAACCCCCACCCCTCCTCCAAATGTGTATGTAAACCACAGGAATAATTGTTCCAGTCTATAGACGGCTATAATAAGCTGAAAACGGTAACGGTCAAAAAATAAAATAAGTGGAATATTTTTTAATGTATCATTATAAAAAAAAATATTTAAATAAAATAAAATACTTTTTGTTTTAAAACCACGAGTTTTTAATAATTTTTAGAACCGACCGGTTTCGCTTTACTCAAGCATCTTCAGGGTACAAATTATTACTAGACAAGAAGTAAAAAGTGTGAGTTTATATATAACAAAAAATTAGAGGGAGAAAACATGATATAAATATAACAAACACAGAGAAAGCATACAATACATACACAAGTAAAAAAGACATGGGAAAAACCGAAAGATAATTATGTAGACTAATGGATTATAATAATATATCTGGAGAAACAATGCATCAACTGACATATGTGATAAGGAGAAATTTTTTAAGGGTTTATTGGAAACAAAAAGTATTTTATTTTATTAAATATGTCAAACCACAAAGTGATTGCTTTCTACAATAACAAATATTTAAAACTTTGGATAACATTGTCAGCACACAGACTATGATATGTTATTTTTAATTTTATTTCAACAACCAATATAATTGATCTAAAATGGGTGCATGAATGTTGACTCTGTTATTTTTGACAAGAATTACACCCACGCATATAAAAAGTACAGTTACCAGCCCAAATCATGGGTTCCGAGTTCCAAGGTGCATGTTGACTGTTGACTTTCGACAAAATGCAATTAACATTAAGGTTCCAATTAATTAACTCAAATTGACAACAACAAGCAAAATTAACATATTTTTGTAATTACCTGAACTTAGAGATTCGTATTATTATTGGATGGGTGGCTTCGTGCATGGAGAAAAACTTTTTTCTAATTTAATACGAATCTCTTTAAATTAGTTGTAATCCGGTTAAAACGGGACTGCAGGCTCTTAACGAATTAATTGATAGGTTTCCTGTTAGACTTGTAGTAAAAGAGAAATGTATTATGGCGATGTCGCATTTTGCATTTTGTCATTATATACTATCAAGGGATGGTGCATGAACACGTGTTCCGATATATTAGGAATGTACTAAAAGTTTAACAGGATACGGCCTGCAATCCTGTTATTGACCGTATTACGAATAATTTGAAGAAATATTGAATAAATCAGCAATTCCTACTCATTTCTCTCCGTGTAAGCCAAAATATTTTTTGTCCGCATTTTTTTATCAACATAAACCTCACCATTAGGACTTCACCATTCGTCGTACACTACCCATTGTACTGACAATACTCAATTAAAAATCCTTCCATGAAAATCGAAATAAAGGCGTTCAGTTCAAATGGTATCCTTTTGACCAACTACAAAAAAGGTATGTGGGAGATCCAATTATTACGCTGATAGTCTCTAACATTCGGAGTACATAAATATGACGTAGGTATAAATGTTTTATAGTTTTCTGATTAACAGCAAAATTGGTGCAATAACAATGAACTCTTAATCAACTAAAATATGATATATTTAATTCGATTCTTAATACATAAGTTATCGTTGCATATAGCTTGTTATTTGAAAAATTATTCAAAACCAACAAATCGTCCCGATGTGCGATGACGTCATTCGAACCCAATCGCAGTTCAAATGTGGAGCATTTTAGAGAGATTGACAACTATTATGACGTTATTTGATTTAAAATCTTGTACGTAGGTACTCTTTACACTTTTAAGGATTTTTTTATTTTTATTTTACTGAGGATTAAACACTTTCCTCCCCAGGGACTGGCTCTTAGACTACTTTGAACTATAAAAAGTGTTTTAAGATTAATAATAAAAAAAAACTGAGGATTGAACCTTCCTCCCCAAGGACTGGAGTCAGTAGCGCTAACAACTGCACCAAATCCCAATTGGGTAGAACCGACATTTATTTCGTATATTAACTGTTGTAATGTCCTTCAATTTGAGAGAATTGAGTATAAGTTCGCGTCGGCGTGTGTATGCGTGATTGCCACCAAAAGTTAATAGAATGTATTGTCATCGAAAACGAGGCACTCTGCCGAGTTTCAGCTTAATCAGATGTTGTGAAGTGGGAACAAAAGTATTAATGTTGAGGTGAGTTCCTCATTCGTGAAACTAATGATTACCTTTGTATGTACCTATACAATATTATTCTAAAATTCATCTTAAGAACCAATCATCTCAAAATAAATCGTTACAAAATTGTTACACAGAATCACCTCGATAGATATGGTCCAATTAATTAGGAAATGAATAATGTGGTGTCCGTATCAATAACCATACTAAATGGAGGGACAGTTCCTAACACCAACTAAAAACAGGTAATAATAATTAAGAATCTAGTCCTAAATATTCGATTAAATCTTTCCTGTTATTCAAATTGACTGATCGTCTATTTTAGAGGCCTATCATTATAAACAAATGAATGAATTATTATAAGGTTCAGCCTTAGGCCTGCTTTACACAACACTTTTTTTACATACCTATCCCCATATTGGGACCCATATGAAGAATGTTCGCTTTACACGATAATTATTTTCATACTTACGATTTCGTACAAATAGTTGCCATTAGAGAAAAAAAAATATTTTGGGACGGTACTTAATTGTCAAAAATGGCAACAACTTGAACATAACCATATAACACAATCATGAAAGCATCTGTCACTGTCATTTGCGAGCTTTGTCGTTTTCCAATAGATGTTTTTGTTCACCCGTTCGTCGTTTGAAACTTTATTAATTTTATTATTTTTGGCAAAATTGCCTACCTGATTACCGTATCTTGATCAATACGATATTCGAATAAAATATAGGGTGAAATCACCAAAACAGGGTTGCGCAGATGTCAAAACAATAGCTGTTGCAACCCTGTCTGTAGTCATTAATCAATAAAAGTATTTTTTTTATTGATAAACTAATTTTTATAAGACAAGGTTTTTTATGCATAGCACAAAGGATAAAAAATTATTATAAGCAATAATTAGTCGCCTGAAATATTCATACAAATTGAAAATATCTCCCGAATAAAAATAAATGCCACCGACTTATTTTTACTCGGGAGAATTGTATTTCAATTTGTATGGATATTTCAGGCGACTAATTATTGCTTATAATAATAAACGTATGTTACAATATGAAGTTAACATACATAGATATTATTTATTCCATTATTTAATAGTACATTATGTAAAGTTTTGATTTCCACAAAACAAAATGTTAAATCATCAAACTTACACGCGAAATTCACAATACCTAACAGTAATACAGTAATACAATTCAGTAATAAATTCAAATTATACTATTTTTATACATATTTAAAATATGAAACTGAATAAAAATGCAACAGTTTACGTAATACAGTTACGTAAAACAACGAGATATGATAAATGTCAAATAATGTCCGCCATCTTAAGCTGTATAAAAATTGGTACCAACATAGATATACCACTCACGGTACCAACTACCAAAACAGAACATGTCCTTTTTTCATACAGAATCGCTAGGAATAGAGAAACTGGATGAAAAAAGGATGGTGTAAAGCAGTCATTATTACGACCGACGCGACGTGTTAAGGCGGGTATTTGGTTTTAAAAAAAGAACCTCCGGTATGCTATAGAGAAATTTCGTGGCCAGAGATAATCATTATTTTTTTTTAACACGTCCTGTTGCGCTTATTAATTTCAAATTGATGGGTTGGATGCGTAGGTACCTAGTAATTTTCTTTGAAAGGTTTCGTATCTTTTTTAAAGTGTGAAGTTGTTTAGTCATATTGTGATGTAGATTTTGACGAGTAGTAGTTGCCTCCTAATACAAAGGTATACGATTTAAACCTCGCCATTTTAAGGATATAACAATTTAACCCTTTCGTTTTGTTCAACTCAGATTGGGAAATTTAAACCCCACTCACATTTGAGTGATGGTCAAATTGACGATCAGCGCCATTTTGATATTTGTGTTTCGAAGGACAATTTCATTCAAACTAAAGAGAATACACATTTCCACAAAAATAAAATTAAATAAAATCAAAATAAAAACTTTTTTATATGAAACCAGAATGACAAAACCTGCGCTCTGCGAAAGACCCTCGACTAGCAATTCTAAGATCGCGGGTACAAATACCAGCGTGCGCAAGTAAATTTTATTTGATTAATTTGTGTTATTTCACAATTTACTCATTACAAATAATATAAGGTATATAGTATCGCCCTGGTGTAAGACCACCATTCAGAATTGAAACGTTGCTATATATGTTGCTACATAGTTTTTGCTGTGTTAGGTAACAAGATCTGAACAGCCAGGTACTTCCCTACCATTTCTTGTTACCTCTTTCCCCTCCCCAACACCTTCAGCCTCACAACATACCCCAATTGTTGGGAATAAATGTGCGCTAATCGTTCAAAAAAGTTATTGTCATTCAAACATCCCAACCTTACTGTCAAAAATGTTACAATCATTCAAACATCCCAACCTTACTGTCATTCAAACATCAGGGATCAATGGTACTAGTACCTCGGAGCATCTTCCATTGTAATACCGGTAAAACAAGGACAGCATACCTACCTGATACAATGTATGAACATGTCATGTTCTCTAAAGATTGAAATCTGTTAAGATAGAGGAATATATCAAACGGACCGCCCGTTTCTGCAGAGTCAAGGGTTTTTTCAGATATTTTGGGGCTCCAGACTAGAGGTGGCTGCCAAATTCAACAGTGGGGCGCACTTGCGATTTGTACAGGGTAAGCAGTTGTGCTATTAAAGTATCTGCGGGCCCTGTACAGTACGCCCAACTTCTGAGATGCTAACTTCGAAATTAGAGAGTCTTAAACATTTTTTCATGCGTTTTGTAGTTGTCATTTCTGGAACACAAGCATGTTAACTGAATTATGAATATTATTACTGTGTGCATAAAGTAGGATTAACAGATTCGCAGAATTAACACACAATGCTGCATGCTGATGAATTTAGCATTTTTCATACTAAACGTGACTCCTCCAATATTGAAAGCGTTAGATACGATCTCTCGGTGGAACAGCGTCCACAAACAATGGGCCGCTTGCATATGGTAAGCTTTTAAAATTGTGTTTTCAAAACAATGTCAATGAAATAATTTAATTTTGAAATTGACTCATTTTTGTATTAGGGCAAGCTATTAACTAACCAACAAATTACATAAATGAAATCGGGTAATATATATTTTTATGTGTAGATAAACATTTGTTTATTATTTATTCATGTTCTCCATAAAAACGGTTATACACCAATAGATTACGGAGAAGCTTACATTTTTTAGGCACATCTCTAAATAGTATAAAATAAAGTCGATATTCGCGTCTGTCTGTTTGGGCGTTTAGTTCTTCCAAACTACGAAATGGATTTTGATAGGGTTTTCACATCATTTCGAGAATTTCTTCCGGAAGGTTTATATATATATATATATATATATATAAATCACAGACATAGGAATTAATAGACGAGAAGATAATGGCGAGGGGTAAAATCAACTGTTGAAGAACGAAGGGAGTGAAGCTGACTGTGATTCGTCAATAAATCAATCGGACAGTAAATAGGCATCTCGCATTATAATATCACCATTTACTTCTTAAAAGTAAAATCTGCTTTCGAATGAATAGACATTTTTACATGGGAGCGCAAATTACTCGCCACGTTATGAACAAATTTGCGAAGTCCAAATTCGGCAAAAAAATTCGGTTACATTTTCAGAGTCGAATATTTCGTTTAAGTATTTAGTTAAGACACTTTTATAAATGTTCATAATTTACTTCCCAGCAACCAACCAGCTTTGTGTTTCGCGTCCAGACGTTTCTCGATGTGATAGTAACAACTGATTCATATTATACGATGTGAATATGCTTAAAATAAAGTAAAATAATGCTTATATATGGAATGTAATACGACAATTGGGTTTATTCTATTTTTCAAATCTATTTTTACAAGTTTTCATAGTACAAGTCAACATTTTGCCGTGTTATTTCGTAAAATGAACCGATGATGCCTCGACCATAGTTCGCACAAGAATGATGACGTCACGTTTTCAAATTTCACTTGAGGCCATACGCGAGCACAGCCGGCTCCAATGGAACCGGTATGGGGAGTGGGGATAATACGCTTTTAATCACTTAGGGCAGATCTACTAATATTCATATGTCTATGATATAAATGCATATTATATTTAGAAAGTAGCCAAAAGTCGAGCAACGCCGGGTACATGTCAGCTAGTGGTAAGTATAAAAGGTCATGGGGGCAATTTTACTATTTTGTTACAAAACGTCAACAAATAGTTGCTGAACTGTCTGTAAGTGATGTTAAAAATTTAATGTTCTAATAGGTAGAAGTCTTCGCTTTCGGTTATAAAAAAATGCACGGGATCTCCCACGAGTATACTTGCTGGTCACATATAAGTTAACCTCTTTCAATATACATAAGTGGATTAAGTATAGTTCCAGATATTATTTTAAAAATATATTCGGCGTGCTTCTAAGGTGTTGAAATCAAGCACAAGGAAGGATAGTACTTACGTAGTAAATTCTCTCATGTACAGTTAACGCATAAACCTTTTGGTATTTTTTCTAATGATTTTAGAATTAAATCAAATAATTACAGATTAGTTTGTCATTTTCTTAAAAAAACGTTAAAAATTGGTCTGTTTTTTATCAATCCCTTCTAGATTTTAATATTAGTATTAAGCTTAGATGAATATTAACGGGGTGCAGATACTGACACAACGCGCATGATTTCAATGAACTAGGTCCAGTGGACACACTAAGGCGGGCCGTACATTAGCCATTTCAATATGTACATACATATTCTTTGAGTAACTATCGTTTTCATAAGCGGTGCTGTATTTTTTCTTCGATAATATAGTATTAATATAACGTTATTGATATTATTTATTATTTAGTTAAAATCGGAAAACCTTTCAGTATTAAAATGCTAATCGTAAAAACTAAATCTTCTTTACCATATGTAACAAGAAGGAAAATTTTTATATGATGCTTCACGACTTTACGATATAAAAACATGTATCTTATGTTTAATTTATTTAAAAAAATAATTGTTGCGCAAAGGCAGTAAAAATGAGTTACAAGAGGCTCATTGCCGTGGCCCGAGCGCAAGCATTCTGGCTTATTGTGCTGTGTCATTTAAACACTCGGGGTCATGATCAAAAGAAAACCAACAGGGAAGTAAACAGAGCCGGATTAAAACAAATGTTTTTATCGCTCAAGAGTCAAAAACTGCTTTTTGGTATTTTTTAGCCTTAGGAGAGGAGGTTAGGAATATTTGTTTCAAGGAGGGGAGAGATATCATTATATTTTAAGGTAATTATTTTTGTGAATGAATTTAAAAAATATATATTAATGGAGCATGATCATGGTAATATTTTTTATTTTTCTTTATCCTTTATAACCTCTTCTCTTCCCTCTTCTGTATCTGTAAATCTAATGAATACTTTTAATTATCAAGAAACCATGACAATCATGAGATATACTAGTACCGGCAAGAGATCGTACGTTACGTCATCCTTCTAGTATCTTCTGTCTTTTTCGTTTTCAAACAAGACGAGTGAGGAAGAGGACGAACTTCTACGACGTCCGAAACAATAGGAAAATATGTTATGAGAAATATTAAAAAGCAATAGAATAATAAATATTAGGCGACACGTACCTTACCATTAAAATATTTAACGCAAAACGGTTTGAAAAATTATGAAACATTAA
The DNA here is from genome assembly GCF_061612785.1 of Hesperophylax consimilis. NCBI lineage: Eukaryota > Metazoa > Arthropoda > Insecta > Trichoptera > Limnephilidae > Hesperophylax > Hesperophylax consimilis. The sequence continues at coordinate 6,106,099 of NC_142851.1, read as the reverse complement.
AATTAGCGAAAAGAACCAGATTTTATTTGAAATTATGAATTAGTACCTTTCCAAGGGATTCAATTACAAACATCTGAGATTTTTGTAATACGTTTGTCAGAATTAATTAAAATAAATTCCGAGGAAAGATCAATGTTCTAAGCCTGCTAAGGTTAATTCGACCGTAGGTCCGTCCAATAGGCTGGGCCGCGCGCCGAATATTTTTGAACACGCCTTCTTCACTTACGTCGTTAAGTTTCCCACTTTATATTAGAGTATTTACTAGGGTAATAGTAGTCTGTAGGTCCGACCAATACGCTGGAGTACATGGGGTACAATACGCAGGGACAGTACACGGGGTACGGGGTACAATATGCAAGGATTTTTTTCACACCTTCTTCACTCACGTCGTTAAGATAAAATGTTTCGCAAATTAAATACTGCATTAAAGAATTAAAAATATATATATTACATAAAAATATATATCATTTGGACACCATGCCATGTTTTGTCACCAGTGAAAAATATTATATAATTTGGACATCATACCATATTTTGTCACCTGTGAAAAAATATCAGGCTCAATATGTGGTTAGGTTGGGGTTGTCATTATTTGCTGATCAATCTTTGTACGAAACAATATACCTTCCGTACAATAACTGTAGATACGAAGGTAGCTGGGTACACCTTTTGGCGTTTTCAGTCTTGGTAGATGTTGTAGAGGTTTTGTAATAGAGTTTAAAGCCACGATCAGAGAGGAATTTATTTCCAGATCCGAACTGACGAAAAGAATTTAATACTGGCAAAAACTGAATTTACTACTGAATAAAACACTTGAAAATATTTCTTGAGACTTTTGGAGACTTGGAGATGGTTTTTCAGGAGAGAGGATTCCCTCTCAGAGGTAGATGTTGAACTGACTTTGCATGGAATTTGGTTCTCTATTTATAGAACGTTTTCAAATCGAACCCTCTCGGAGGCGTTCTATCCTCTTTCGTGAGGAGTAAAGTGGTTAGGTATTTTTCCTCTCTGCAATTATCTTGTTGAGAGGAAAGTTATATTTTAATATGATACCTTTCACCAAGTCAGTTCAATCCACCAAAACCATCTCCCGCAGTCCCGTTTATTTATTTTATAAATAATTAATAATTATACAAGTTTTCATATTGGGTTTGAAGTTAAATATCTTTGGTTAGAACATTTCCCAAAGGGTAACAAATATAGTTAGATATAATTATTCATGTTATTATATTAGTATATAATCATTTCTTGATGTTGATATTTATTTCGTAGTTATATCTTGCATCTTTTTCCCGTAAATCCAGTCTGATGATATCACAATTAATCACATTTGAATCTGTTATCAGTGTTTGATAAGAAAGTCAAGGTGACATGCTGGGCTGTGATTGGTTGGAGACGGCGGCCATCATGGAATTCCATCCGGGGAGTAGTGGAGGGGGTCCTACGTAAATACTGAGTAGCCTTCCTAGCCATGGTCACTTCGTGGGTTAGTGTGTCCGAGGGAGGTGCTGGATGATTATTTTCAGATGTATTTCAGGTTCTGCTATTATATTGCTATGTAATTATCTTGATTAATCACATATAACACATCATTTGATTGAGTTATTTTGATGTAAAGCTTTCCAAATGTGTCGGCGACACGGTATCAAGCGGTTTCGGGGTTCGAGTGTTTAGTGTCCAGATTTAGCCTTAGTCAGTGAGGAGCAACGGCTCCGAGAGGAGATTGGAGATAGGATAGATAGATTGATCGGAGACTTTTTTGTGGTTTGTGACACAACCACAGAAGCGTTTTTGTCTGGCTTGTGTACTCAGCCAGGCCCCGCTACTTTTGCCGGCCGGAGGAATCCCGCCGGCCCCCTGAGCAGGCGCTCGCGCCCCCAACTGCCTTTCTTAAGGCAAAGCTTTTTTAGCGCAAATACTCAATACTACGCAGATTTACGCTGGCCCCCACAAACCGCCCGCAAGCACCCGAGAAGTGCTCCCTTTTTAAGAGGAGGCACCGACTTCCACAAATCAAGATGTTCCCGACGAGGATGCTCCCCGCTGACCACGAGGACTCCCCGGTCGTGGTACCGCCCGGCGCTCACCAAATATCGCATCGCACTAAGACCGGGACCGTGCGCCTTACGATCCCCGCACCACAGCCCCGCCCCGAGGACCCAAGGACCCGGAGACCATCCACCACCACGGCTTCCACGACGCCCGACGCAGTCCTGCCCCCACGCGCCCACCGATAGGCCCAGCGTCGGCCTACGTGGCGCCCCCGAGACCGCAGCAGCCGATGGAGACGGCTGCCCCCCAGGATGGAGGCTGGACGAGGCCGTCCAACCCCGTGTAGAGGCCCATGTCCCCACGGGGACCACAACCGCTCCAGTGTGGCAACCGTTTTGAAGAGTTGCCCGAGGTAAGCGAAGGCGCTGGCGCGCCGCGTATAAAGCGTGCCAATACTAATACATCTTTCTCTCCCGCAGGTACCGGCAGGAGAGACCGCGTTCCCCCGGTTGTGATGACCCTGGGGAACATGACACACGCGCAGATCACAGCTGCGGTGCAAGGACATCTGGGGGCTGGTAAGCTCTTTACCTTTAAATACAACAGGGGCGGCACGGCTAACATCTTCGTGCGCACGATGGAGGACCACCGCGCCCTTACCAACGGGCTGCGAGCGGAGGCTCGCGGCTTCCACACGTTCACGGCCGAAGCGTAAAAAATGAAAAAGGCCGTTATCAAGGGCCTGCCGCTCGTTGAAGTGGAAGAAATCAAGGCAGATCTGGAATCACAAGGATTCCCAGCAGTGAAGGTGGTCAAGATGACCGCCTCAATTGAGTATCCCCTATACTTAGCACACTTCAATAAGGAAGTCAACATGGGACAGCTGCGCGCGGCCGTCAAATATCTGTGCCACTGCCGCATTCGCCTCCAGAAGCACAGGAGCAACCACTTACAGCACGGCACCCAGTGCTACAGATGCCAAGACTTCGGGCATGGGTCCCGAAACTGCTCGCACACAGCAAGGTGCGTAAAATGCTTACTGGAGCATGCTTCGGCAGAATGCCCCAAGAAGACAAGAGATGAGCCCGCCGCATGCTGCAACTGCTCAGGCCCGCATCCCGCCAACTACAGAGGCTGCCCCAAGCGGGTAGCGTACGTTGCCTCCATACAGCAGCGACCTGCCAGAAGGGCCCAACGCCCACCGGCAGAACAGAACCCGAGCAGGCCACCTCCTCAGCCGAGGACGGATGGACGCACATGGGCCAACGTAGCCGGAGGCACCGCCTCCGCCCAACAGCAGCGCGAGCCCGTGCCGCCCCCACAGCCCCGCCCCCAGCCCCGCCCACAGCAGGAGTACGTGCGCGCGCCCGACTCCTCAGAGGACAACCTGGATTTGATGGCCCTGCTCCAAGGACTCCTGAGGATGCGATCACAGCTCGCCCGCTGCACAACAAGAGCAGACAAGCTCGTCATCCTGATAGAGCTCCTAGACACCCTCGATGCCTAATACCGAGACGGTGAAAGTCCTCGTATGGAACGCATTTAGCGTGCGCAACAAGACAGACGAACTGCTCGCTTTGGCAAACGAATTACACACCGACATTATTCTCCTATCAGAATCTCACTTGAATCCAAGCGTACCGCTGAGAGTGCAAGGTTTCGAGATTTATCGTGACGACCGACAAGGAAGATCAGGCGGAGGAACCGCAATATTCGTTCGGCAATCTATGACGTCCACAAGAATCCCCACTCCGAAGTTGAAGTACGCCGAAGCCACGATTATCGAAGTCACCATAGAGGGTAGAGCGCACACCATCATCTCCGTATACTGCACCCAACGTAACCTAGTGAGAGAAGATCTCAATAAATTGCTCAATCTGGGACCGATTGTTGTGATGGGAGGCGATTTGAACGCCAAACACAACTATTGGAATAACTACAGAGGAAATGCGAACGGAAATACGCTCTTTACACACATGCAGACAAATACCTATTCGATAATGGCGCCCGACAGACCTACGTACTACTCGCAACTATCTAGATATCCGAGTACACTGGATATAGTACTCGAGAAAAATGTCAAGACAATATCTCCACTGCGCACATTAGACGAACTGTCATCGGACCACCTACCCGTGAGCTTTACTATAGGCGGCACAACTTCAAGGACCCCCAGAAAACAGCGCAATTACAAGGATGCGAACTGGGAAGGATTCAAAAAAGAAGTCAACGAACGAATTCATCTCACTTCGGGAACTCTGCGCTCGCCACAAGAGATCGACGCAGCTACAAGCACTCTCACAGAGATTCTTCAAACAGCACAAGATACACACATTCCTCTAAAAGAAATACACCCATACACGATCAAGCTTCCCCAGTACGTTCTATCGCTCATCAAGAAGAAAAATCGCCTGCGACGCATGTTTCACCGCACACGCGACGAATATTTCAAGACAGCGTATAACTGCCTGCAGAGGGAAATCAAGACCGAAATCGCAGAACTCAAGCGCGAACTTTGGGACAAAAAAGTCGCATCACTCACGCCGAAGGATAATTCCCTATGGAAAATGGCCAGCGCGCTTTGACATAAAGATTTCACAATCCCCCCGCTACAGAAATTGAACGGCCCCGGGACGGCGCTTTCGCTACAAGAAAAAGCTGAAACACTCGCCGACGGGTTCGAGAGAGCCTACGCCGCTACAGACGGCCTTTCCGACCCGGCTACAGACCGGATCGTAGCTGACTGTTTCGATAGCTCTTAAAAAACTTAAGCGTCTGTGTCGGGTGCAAATTGATCGATATGGGAAAAATAACGGGAATGGGAATTTGAGGATGCCATCAGAATTAAAGGAAAGTCCTACCTTGTACTGGTATCTCCTTACAGCTTCCGTGATGGCACCAATCTCACACAGTATTAATCTATTTCCGTCACTAGGTATCGACCACGAAAGAAATGTCCATTGAAATGTGACCCGAGACGCGTATCCGTAGGTGGTAGAAATTGTACTAGCGAGCGCCGGGGACCAAATCCCTATATCCCGATGGCAAGGTGGGAACAATAGGATGTAGGTAATAAATAATTATAATTTCTTTGCGTTATGCCCGAACATATACCGCCCGCCAAAATTAACAATTTTTCAATACCCATCGAAACTGGTCGAACCCGAAAAAAAAAATAAAAACAAATAAGCTACATGAAAACAGTAGGTATATGAAAAGAAACTTAATCCTAACAGTTAGTCTATTACTTACAAACTAGATGCACGCGAAACTAAAAATACACGTGCAAAATACAAAAAAAAGTATATACGAACGTTACTATTTAGTCTATGGGTAAAAGGCAAAGCTTTGTCACAGGCCGTAGATATACCCCGTCGTTGGTTTGCACTGAGGCTACTCTAACGACCCCGTCCGAACCTGGTTTCACCTCCTTTATCCTGCCGAGCGGCCATTTTAAAGGAGGACTCCTGGTATCCCTAATGACTACCAGGTCATTTACTTGGAGGTTACGTGTAGCCTTGTACCATTTAACGCGATTTTGTAACTCTTGTAAGTACTCGGTATTCCAGCGCTGCCAAAAATGTTGCGTGATTTTCTGCAAGTGTTCCCAGCGATTGAGTCGGTTGGTCTTAACCTCGGAATAATTATATTCGGGAATTGAAATTAGCGGTTCACCTATTAAGAAATGACCTGGAGTGAGAGCTTGAATGTCTTCAGGGTCTGATGATAAGGAACACAGCGGTCGCGAGTTTAGTATGGCCTCAATCTTGGTTAAAATAGTAGTAAACTCCTCGTACGTTAACGAACTATCTCCTAATACCCTCTTTAAATGATTCTTTACCACTCTTATGTTACCTTCCCATAGTCCCCCGAAGTGGGGACTGGAAGGAGGATTAAAATTCCATACTATTCCCCTTTCCGAACATGTGCGCATTATAAGTTCATCATCACGACATTTATTTAAGAATTTTTGTGCTCCAATCAAATGGCGTTTAGCCCCAACGAAATTTGTACCACAATCAGAATAAATGGCTTGACAGATACCCCGTCTTGAAACGAATCTATTAAGTGTAGCGATAAAGGCCTCAGACGAAAGATCCGAGAGTACCTCGAGATGTATCGCCTTCGTTGACATGCAAACAAAAATCGCAAAGTAAGCCTTGTATGTTTTAGCACCTCTGCGTTTTCCTTCCTTTATGCTATATGGGCCCGCTAAATCCACCCCTACACAACTGAATACGCGACTCGGTGTGACACGAGCTTCTGGCAGACTGGCCATGAGAGGAGTTGCTGGTAAGGCTCGCAATCTTGCGCATCTCACACATTTTGAGACTAAATTCTTTATTTTATTGCGGGCAAATATAATCCAGTAATTTTGCTGAATCAGGAACTGCAAGGTTCGTGATCCGGCATGCAAATATATATTATGGTAATATAATATTAGAAGCTCAGCTATTTTACTATTCTTCGCAAGGATTATTGGAAACTTAGTATTGTAATTTAAACGAGAATTGCAGAGCCGCCCGCCAACGCGAAGTAAATTCTCGTTGTCAATGAAAACATTTAATTTTTGAAAAGCCACTGTGGTCACCCCATCTCCTTTGAGCTTTCGGAATTCAGCAGGAAAATGAAACTGTTGATCGCATTTTAACAAGACCATAGTCGCGTGTTTTATTTCTGAGCAGGTTAGAATTCCACGCTTACAACCGCTCTTGCTCTGTTGCCTAGCATTGTTTATGAATCTGAGGGACCAAGCAACCACATTCACGAGACGTGTCCAAGATGAAAACCGGAAAAATCCTAGGCCCTTAAAATAGTCATGCGGCTCATAAACCGTTGAGACGTGAGACTTTACCTCTGGCAATTGTTCAACCCTTAATGTTTCCGGTAAAGCTAACGGCCACTTCTGTAACGACTGAACTAGCCACGGAGGGCCTTGAAACCATAATTCATTATCTATTATTTGAGGCGGATATAAACCGCGAGAAGCTAAATCTGCTGGATTCTCCTTTGAAACAACGTGATACCACCTTGCGTCCTCGACTTGATCGAGTATTTTAATTACGCGGTTCGCGACAAATGTTTTTAAGGTATGAGGAGGTGCCTTAATCCATGATAAAACAATTGTAGAATCCGAAAATAATATTATATCTGTAATTGGTATAAGAGTTTCAATCGACGATTTCGTCATTTTTATCAGTTTCGAAAGCAGATGAGCTCCCAGGAGCTCAAGGCGCGGTATTGACAATGTCTTCAGTGGCGCAACTTTAGATTTACTAGTAAGTAATGTCACTTTAGGGTGTGCTTCCTTCGTAACCAAATATACACAAGCAGCATAACCCAACTCACTAGCATCTGAAAATCCTACTAAAATACAGTTTGACTGTTTAATTGTATTGCAATGTCTAGGTATTTGTAAAAAACGTAACGATGGTAATCCATTTAAGAAATTTTGCCACAAAATGACAATATTTTCAGGGAGCGAGTCATCCCAACCTATCTTGATTTTCCATATTTCTTGCAAAAGGCATTTTACTTTGAAAACCACAGGGGTTATTAATCCAATAGGATCGAATATGCGAGCAACACAGCTTAGTATTGCACGCTTTGAAAATACCGTTAACTTTTCTTCCACGGAGTATGAAAAGGTATCCTTTTCTGGATCCCAAATTAAGCCTAAAATTTTTAACGAACCAGATGTTTCATCATTAAATACGACCTGACCACTTGAGTGGATCCGATGTTCACTCGGGATGTCCTTTAATACCGGCAGCGAATTACTCATCCATTTTCTTAATTGAAAGCCTCCTTTCGCAAGTAGTTCTTTCAGCTCCCTCTGAAGCTGAAAGGCGCTGTCTGGCTCCCAATCACCAGTAACAATATCGTCTACGTATGTATCCGACAACAGTGCCTTGGAAGCTTTTGGGAATTGTGCACCCTCATCCTGCACTAGCTGATGTAAAGTTCTGATTGCCAAATAGGGCGAAGAAGTCACACCAAATGTGACTGTGCTAAGTGTGTATTGCCCTACCGGCTGCAAAGGAGAAAAACGCCAAAGAATCCTTTGATAGCTAGTGTCTTCTTCTCTTATTCGAATTTGCAAAAACATTTTTTGAATATCCGTAGTAAATACTACCGGGTATATACGAAACTTTAGTAAAATTTGTCCTATCTCATTTTGTAATTTGGGACCTGAATATAAACAATCGTTTAAAGAAATTTGTCGGTCTGATTTACAGGAAGCGTCAAAAACCACTCGAATTTTAATATCATTACTAATTTTTTGCACGACCGGATGATGGGGAATGTAATTGGTATTCCGTATCTCAGTCGATTGGGTAACTCTTGACATGAAGCCTTGATCTATAAAATCCTTCATATATTTACGATAATGTTCCGCTAAGGTTGGATTTAACGACAAACGTTTTTCCAAATTATATAATCTCTTAAGAGCGATATCATATGTACTTCCTAAATTTACTTCCGATTTATTTTTAAAAGGTAGCGCTACTACATATCTGCCACAAATATCCCGTTTAACCGTTGCCTTAAATATCTTTTCGCATTCACTATCATCTTTATTGTGAATAATTTCGTTAGAAATCTCTTCGACTTCCCAGAAACGTCTTACCGCGTAATTTAAGTCGTTGTTTTCGACTGCAGTTAAAGCTGACGTCACAAAAGCCTGTGTGTCATCTTTCATTTGTGCTACACATGAACCCATGACTACGTATCCGAATATTGTATTCACGGCCAGCAAATTACATTTACGGCTTGAAATACATCCTGGTCTCCATATTTTTGATATCAAGTCAGTTCCCACTAAGAAGTCGATATCGCCTGGAAATTGAAAATCTGGATCCGCCAGCTTCAACTGTTTGAATTCTTCAAACGGTTCATGCATATTAACGGGCGGAAGCTTGGACGTAATATTTGAAATAACTATCGCTTGTCCTGACACAAAAGAATGATTCTGAATGGGATATATTTTACAAGTAACTAAACCTTGCACATTGTTGACTATTGCATTATTGACCCCAGTGACAGTACCTAACCATTTCTTCGATTTTAATCCCAAAGCATTATATAATTTTTCAGACATGAACGAAATTTCACTGCCCGAGTCAATTAATATCCTGGCGCGTTTTCTGCGTCCTGAAATGTCAAGGAATTCTGCCAGCGCGGTAGGTAAAATAGAGCGTTTTGTCACTGTGTACGCAGCATTACAGTTTGCTGAGTTTTCGTTTTCAGAATCGCGGTTCGGTGAAGGTGACCTTTCGTCACTATGTAAAAGGGTATTGTGTGACTTGTTACAACTTCTACATCGAAATTTAGAACGGCAATTTTTAATTAGATGTGGATTTAAACAATTGAAACATAATCTTTCTCTTTTGACGAAGTCCCTCCTACTGTCTACTTGTAATCCAAGAAATATTTTACATTTTGTAATGTGGTGATCGGCTTTGCAATGATTGCAAATAATTTTCTTCGTGTAATCGTTTTTAACAAATAAAACCCGTTTAGACTTACGATTTTCTTTTAAATCTGAAAGCATATTTACGCGGTTTTGCGTTGCCAAGAAATCAATTAATTTTTCGACATTCGGAATTTCATCCTTATCAATCCTAGATTCAAAGGATCGCCGCGTATTCAAATCTATTTTTTGTAAAACAAAATGGCAAATAAATTCCTCGAATAATTTGTGTCGTTTTAGTTCGTATAGACCGGAAAGATTTTCACGTAAACCATTTAATATCTCCACATTGCTAGTGAAATCGCAATTTAAAATAGAGTTTGCATAGTGTATAAATAATGCTCTCGACTCCGAAAATTGATTTAATAATGTTTCCCAGGCTAATTCATAGTTTTCTCGTATTATTGGAATTGTTTTAACCAGGGATAATGCTGTGCCCTTCAAAGAACTTAGTAGGTAGTGAAATTTTTCAATATTAGTGAGAACTGTATTTTCGTGAACGAGACTCCTAAATAAATTAAAAAACGGAGGCCAATCTCTAATGTGGCCACTGAAAGATGGTATTTTTATTTCTGGGGCCAGAAAACTTCGTCCCGGGCGCTGTAATTCCTCGCCTGATGAGTCATTATGACCATTCTTATTCGCCTCGAGAGTGTCACGCGCCGACGTGACCTCGAAGTACAGTTCATCAAACACACGGGAAACTTCCAAAATATCATTTTTTGACTCAAATTCGGGAAGTGAAACCAGGTCCGCCAGTTCGCATTGTATGCTTTGAAATTCCTCATATGTCGACTCGATTTTATCCATCCTAGCCTTGAATTGACATAACTTTGAACTTATACTTAAATCTTTAATAAGATCATATGCGGCTTGTATACGCCCAAATAATCTTTGCCTTTTTAACTTTAAAGAACCAATCTTGGATTCATTCTTGTCCATTTTGAAATATGTACTGAAATTACTACCCACCTATGAAATGCAACCGCGGCGCGCGGTAAGAAATAATTACTACTTGAAATAATCTTTTAATCGTACGATTATTGAACCATTTACTATTTGAATACAATTCCTACGCAAATCTTATCCGGCTCGAAGGACCAATGTTTCGATAGCTCTTAAAAAACTTAAGCGTCTGTGTCGGGTGCAAATTGATCGATATGGGAAAAATAACGGGAATGGGAATTTGAGGATGCCATCAGAATTAAAGGAAAGTCCTACCTTGTACTGGTATCTCCTTACAGCTTCCGTGATGGCACCAATCTCACACAGTATTAATCTATTTCCGTCACTAGGTATCGACCACGAAAGAAATGTCCATTGAAATGTGACCCGAGACGCGTATCCGTAGGTGGTAGAAATTGTACTAGCGAGCGCCGGGGACCAAATCCCTATATCCCGATGGCAAGGTGGGAACAATAGGATGTAGGTAATAAATAATTATAATTTCTTTGCGTTATGCCCGAACACTGACTCTCTACGAGACTTGAGGGAAGCAGAGCAGACAAACGCTGAAGATATTCACTTTGCTACGCCAAGCGAGATTGCTGTCACAATCAGGCGATTGAGAACAAACAAGGCGCCGGGAAGCGATCAAATTCATAACATTTTACTCAAACATCTCCCTCAAAAAGCCATCATCTACACAACAAAATTGTTCAATGCCTGCCTCATGACCGGGCATTTCCCCCAGATTTGGAAATCGGCGACCGTGCTGCCTTTCGCAAAGCCGAATAAAGATAGAACGCAGCTGACAAGTTACCGGCCGATTAGCCTATTATCTACGCTGAGCAAGGTATTTGAACAAATTATACTCAACAGGCTTGTACCACACCACGACGACAACAAAACGTTGCCAGACGAGCAGTTCGGCTTCAGAAAGAGGCACTCCACGACCCATCAACTCACCAGAGTAGCGGAATACATCGCAAGAAAATTTAACGAACATCGCTTCACCGCTGCTGCGCTCATCGACCTAGAGAAGGCATTCGACACCGTATGGATAGACGGGCTCGTGCATAAACTGCACCGCACTAACACGCCCATATACCTAACGAGACTGATACAGGAATACCTAAAGAATAGATCGTTCAGAGTGTTCATAAGGAACGTGCTATCTTCAATGCGTGAGATTCCAAAAGGCGTGCCGCAAGGAAGTTTACTTGGACCATTTCTCTTCATTCTGTTCACCTACGACATCCCCCGAGACGAGAGATGCAATTTGTCTATCTACGCAGATGACGTCAAACTATACGTTTCCTCGCTGAAAGCGAATATGGCCGCTATTTACCTACAGAGGGCGCTCGACGCGCTCGTAGAATACTACAAAAAATGGCGCCTGAAACTGAACGAGGCGAAAACTGAAGCCATCATGTTCACGAGAAAACGTGTAAACAGAACACCTGACTTTAACATCGAAATGGGAGGACACAGCATAGAATGGAAAGATGAAGTGACATATCTGGGCCTGACCATGGACTCCCGCCTCAACTGGAAATCTCACCAAGCGAAGATGCACACGCGCACGCGACAAGCGATCGGCATGATGAAGCCAATTTTCAATAGACGGAGTCCGCTACTTCCCAAAACCAAACTCCTCGTCTACTACTCGCTCATTCGTCCAGTACTCTCTTATGCGATTCCCGTATGGAGCAGCATCTCACACACAGACCACAAGAATCTACAGACACTTCAAAATCTCTGCATTAAAATCACATACAACACGAGACTCAGAACAAACCTGAAGAGATTACACGAACGAGAACAAATTCCAACTCTATACGAATTCACACACAGACTGACTGAACGCTTTTACAAATCACTCACACTTAGTAAAAATCCACTAATACGAGACATAGGACAATACAATGCTCCGAGCGACCTGACATTCAGATACACACACAGACTACCTAAACACATCCTCATGGACCATGACCACATATGGCACATACCAGAACTAGACGCGGACGAATAGCGAGCAGTAGGTATTTCCTAAACTCCCGACCTTCTTCCCAAATATATAATGTTTATATATCTATTTATATATTTATATAATATTTTATAATTTGTATGTTTATTTTCTATCTTCCCATAAGTATATATTAACATAAAAACAGACACACACACACACACATCTCAAAAATGCAGGACATCATATACCGATGTTACTGAAGGCCGCAAACGTTTCAAGTTGACGTACGGCCGCTCCTTCCTGGGTAAGGTTTTCTGCGATTTTCCTTACTCCCAACGGCAAATGCGGAAGGACTCCAACAAAAGGGCGCAGCCGAAATTTCCTCCCCCCATTCCCAACACAACACAAACAGACACGTATGTAGTATATGGCCGCTGTAGGTCGCCGCTGGTGCTGATGCTGGATGATGATACATGCAATTTTAGTAGGGTTTTTAGGTAACAAATTTTTTCCCTACCGAGAAAATACAAGGCCTCTAAGTCTATAAAAGCCAGGTAATATTTGAATAAACCCATATGAGGTAAAAATTGTGAGGCGCATATGACGCCGTTCTATTTGTATAAAGAACATTAACTTTAAATTCAGTAAATTTAAATGATTCACCACTTCATGGAATATAAGAATCTAGAAAAAAAAAAAAAAAAAGCAACGGCTCCACAATGGCAGCACCATCCGGGGTCAGCAGGAGAGGTGGATTCGATTTTGCCATGTCAGTGAGGGATAGTCGCTCAGTGCCAGCGCCATCGAGAGGGGGTGCTGTCCAGATTTAGCCTTAGTCAGTGAGGAGTAACGGCTCCACAATGGCAGCACCATCCGGGGTCAGCAGGAGAGGTGGATTCGATTTTGTCATGTCAGTGAGGGATAGCCGCTCAGTGCCAGCGCCATCGAGAGGGGGTGCTGTCCAGATTTAGCCTTAGTCAGTGAGGAGTAACGGCTCCACAATGGCAGCACCATCCGGGGTCAGCAGGAGAGGTGGATTCGATTTTGTCATGTCAGTGAGGGATAGCCGCTCAGTGCCAGCGCCATCGAGAGGGGGTGCTTTTAACCCTTTCAACACCACACTTTTGTTTCCACCATACAAATTTAAACATATAATTTTAATTTAATTTTTTAAATATTTGGTTATTATTATTTTTAGGCCTCAAAGGGTTATTTTTCATTGGCAAGAAAAAAATTCTAGCGTACAAACCATTATTTAACTTTTTAAAATACTAATTTACAGTGTACATGCATAAATATAAAGGTAACATAAAAATTTAAATGGCTCCCAGTCCGAGCCGAACGTGATTTACTGTATTTGTCGACGGAATAAGGATTTCAACGTAGCTAAAAAAATGGCCGCAGTGAGGAACATCCTTCACAAGCGATGCGCATAATACGTATCAATGTCTTTCACAAAATCAAGAGATATCATTTTTTTCTTCTGTTATTGAGGAAGAACTACGGTGTTGAAAGGGTTAAATGAAATTTCAAACCTCCATACAACAACTTTTGGTGGAAATTTTCATAAAATACTCTTCAAAAAGATATAACAAGTTTAAGACGAATCAATACACCTAACATTAAGCCAGAATGTCAACGACGTAAGTAAATCAGACGTGCACAAAAATATGCGAATCGCGGCCCTGGTGTATTGACAGACCTTCGGTTGAATTTGCCCTATCACATCTCAAAAATAAAGTGGGAGTCTTAACGACATAAGTGATGGAAGTCGAAAACAAACAATATTCGGCGCGCGGCCCGGTGTAATGGACGGACCTACAGTCGACTTTGCTTTAGCAGGCCTAGAAAATTGACCTTTCCCTGCGGTTAATTTTAATTATTTATGATGAACGTATTACTAAAATCACAAATGTTTCTAAAGGGATCACTTGGGAAGTTACTAATTCATCGTTTAGACAAATAAAATTTGGTGCTTATAGCTAATTTTATGGTTGAAAAACGTTTTATAAAATTTTCAAACCGTTTTACATAAAATATGTTAATGGTAAGGTCCTGTTTTTATTAATCTTAAATATAAATATATTAAATCCGTAGGGATCACTGTAGAAACATTTGAGAATTTAGTAAAACGTTCATCAGGAATAATTAAAATGTAAGCGTTAGGCTAACTCCTGTTATTATGACCCCTTAAAAGATAATTTTCATTCAACCTCTTAGAAGTTGACGAAATCCGGACACAGCCATCATAATTATTAAAGTCACTACATAAACACAATATTATCGATTTGCAAAGTGATTATGAATAATGAGACATTGATGTTAACATTTACGCAGTTAGGTAAGTCCATTTGCAAACATTTTGTTGTATTACCTATAGCATCGTATATCTTATTCCTAGGAATGTTGTTCGATAGAACCAATCAAAGGGTCAAGTTATAATACTGTTAACTGTTGTAATGTCAAAACGTCATTCATTTCGAAAAAAAAATGTGGACAAATAATAATAAATTTTGTTACATCTACAATGCATCATTGTGCTAAATCCGTTGTCGTGCTGTTGTGATGATTATTATCAATGGCTCAAAAATGCAAAAGGAAATGCTTCAAAAACATAAATTAATATTTATTTTTTAGTAGTTTAGATTTTGCAGTACAAGCCTTTCCAAGAAGCACAACTATTTTACTTCGGTGTTGGAAGGAGTGACAAAAGTATGGAACTTTGGACAAAAAACAACCAATTTGAACTTTCCCCTATAGCCAGATTTCGAAGTTTTGGAAAATCTACTAAAATTGGCATTTACTAAAAAAGATGTTGTGTACCGCAAAAAAGTTCTAACTTTTAAAATTGTGATAAAATTATGTTCAAAGCGCTGTAGAAATCTCAAAGTGGCAAGTCAAAAGCAAGACAATTGTATTGCTTTCGATTTTGTAGTTTTAGTACTAAATTGCCACGCGTTGTGTAAGTTCTTGTGCTACCTCCAAGAAAATTGCATTTAAGTAGTGCAAAAATACCCTCGTGTGTAATGAGAAAATGTTTTCATTACTCGGTAAACACTAATAAAAGCCAAGAAATAAGATTTCATTCGTAATTACACGCAAATCATTTAATTATTAGAAAAATACAATTATTTCGATGGTTTCTCGATTCTTGTTAGCGCCATTAGAGATAGCGAAAGATGCAACACATAAGTATTTTTTATTTATTTATAGAATACATGATAATACAATAATACATTTTCTTACATGTGATACATTAAATCACCACACTAGGCGACTGCCTGTCTCGTGGCGACCAATGGTATATAGTTAGTATGTGAGGTCTAGTGTTAACATATGAATTAAATATTTATACATGTTTAAAGTATGAAAGATTATATTAGAATGAATTATAATGGAAATAGAAAATATAAAAATGTTAAAGTAGAAAGCAGAAGACAAAAAGAAAAAAAAAAGAATAAAGAAGAAATAAAAATAAAAGAAAAACAAAAAAAAATTAGAAGTCTAAGACATGCTATTATGCAGGAAAAGATCAAATACATAACTCTCTTTTCTGGTTGTGTAAGTGTACATGCATATATGAGCGCGTAAATACGCGTGTACACGCATACATCCACACACACACTTATTCATATTTATAGATGCATACATATTCATACAAAGATATACAAATATATACAAATATTTATGTATACATACATACATACACATATATATATATGTATGCATACATACATACACACATATACACATGCCTACTTGTACATAGTTGTTTATTCACTATCTGAGAATGAGAAACAAGTGATTAACACTGTCACAATCATTAATCAAAAAGTCATCAAGCGCCTTTTTGAAAGTGAGATATTTGGTTATTGACTTTATTTCAATTGATAAATTGTTAAATATTTTAGGGGCAAGAAAGTTAAACTGGGACTGTGCCATTGAAGTTTTTGTTGCCGGAATAATATAGTTGTATTGGTTTGAGTATCTTGTGTTATAATTTGAATCGGATATATATTTTTATGTAAATTTGAATTTAAAATAAGAGGTAACATTTTTTACATATAAGGATTTTATATTAAGAACTTTAAAGTCTTTAAATAAGTCCTTCGTGGGTTGTATATAATGTACTTTGTAGATAGTCCGTATTTAATCCGTATCAATTTTTGGGCTTTTATTAGTGGATCTAGTACAGTTTTAGAGCATCCTCCCCAGACAATTATACCGTACGATAAAATTGATTGACACAGGGAAAAGTATACTGTTTTTAGTGTGTTTTTGTTTAGTATATTTCGCAATGCTCTGAAAATATATGCCAGTTTCCTTATACGGCTCGTGGCATTAATTACATGATCTTCCCATCGAAGTTTATTGTCGATTATTACGCCCAAGTATCTAATTGAATCTACTCGTTCCAGTGCGTTGCATAGACAGCTAGATATATCCCTACAGGAATGTATTTTTAGTACATGATTAATTGAGGGTTGATTTGGATTATTTGTGCTAAATGTTAGGTATTTTGTTTTACTTATATTTAATGTGAGTAAATTATTATCCAGCCATTGTTTAGTAATTTTCAAGATTAGTTCTGCTCTATGAAAAGTTTCTTCCCATGTTTTACTTTTTATTACTAAGGCAGTATCATCGGCAAAAGTGATTATATTGCCATCAATTTGTAATCTACATAAGTCATTAATGTATATGAGAAAAAGTATAGGTCCGAGTACGCTGCCCTGTGGAACACCAAAATTAATTCTGGTAGGTTGAGACGATTTTTGTGATGGTAGCTTAATACATTGCTTTTTGTCTGTCAGGTATGATTTGAACCATTCAAATGCCTTATTCTTTATTCCGATTTTCTGTAGTTTAGCTAGAAGGATTGGACGAGAGACTGTGTCAAATGCCTTAGCTAAGTCCAGAAATATTGCCAGACATTTATCACCTTTATCTAGGGCTTGTGTTATGTGTGATGTTAATTCTAGAATAGCTGAGTCTGTGCTTAGCCCTTCTCTGAATCCATGCTGGTTTGGCGAGAGAATGTTGTATTTTGTAAGATGGTCGATAAGTCTTTTTTTTACAATTTTTTCTATAATTTTGGACAGTGATGATAAAATGGAGATAGGTCTATAGTTTGAAATATCAGTTGGAGTTCCAGCCTTAAAAATTGGTTGAACCAGAGCAAGTTTGAGTTTATTCGGAAATACGCCTTTATTGAGACTGAGGTTAATGATATGTACTAGTGGTTGATTTATAAAAGGTTCAATAATTTTGAGTATGTTTGAGGATATTTTGTCATGATTACATGAATGGGAGGGCTTTAATTGTTTGATAGTTTGCGTAATTTCAGTAGAGTTAGTGGGGTTAAGTGTGAGTGAATTATTTGTTTCACAAGCAGAGTTTTTGATTTTGA
Source organism: Hesperophylax consimilis (assembly GCF_061612785.1). NCBI lineage: Eukaryota > Metazoa > Arthropoda > Insecta > Trichoptera > Limnephilidae > Hesperophylax > Hesperophylax consimilis. Next base: position 6,088,312 of record NC_142851.1, on the reverse strand, counting down.
CGGCAAGAGAATTTTCATCGGTTGATGTCTTATTTAAGATTTGTGATGCTAAATTTTTTCCGATATTACAAAAATATTCATTTATATGATTGGTCACAGTGTCAGGGTCGTCTTTTAGGGAGGTGTCTAGTCCGTTGATATTTAATTTATTGATTGGTGGTATTGATTGGTTAGTGTCAGATATTTCTTTAATAATTTGCCAAATTTTTTTATTGTTATTGCCGGCTCTGAACAATTTTTGTTTATAATAGTTTTCTTTAGTGATTTTAATGAGATTGTTACATATGTTTCTGTATTTTTTATAAAATATTTGAGCTTGTGTATCTGGATTTTTAAGTAAATTTTTGTGGAGCTTGTCCCGTTTTTTAATACAAAAAATTAGGCCATCTGTGATCCATGGTTTCAGTTTTTTATTATTTAAGTTATTCAAAAGTATAAGAAGGAGAACCTACTAAATATATTTTAATTTTTTTTAAAAAGAAAGACAAACATTCCCGGATTACGAATAACCTTGTCAGGTTTGAAAATCTTCTACTACCACCACAGTAAGCTGAAAATGTTGCTTGTGTTGTGATGGAGGACTTAGCCAGCCGAGGAATTGAACACACTACGCCTGGGTGGGACCCAAACGCGATGTCAACTCGGCCACCGACCGCAGTAGATTGTCTCATACAGTATTCCGTGTTCGTCTTATAGTGTAAGCGAGTATGCGTATCTTGTTATCTCAGTCACACCCATAATATAGAATATAGTATTCGACGAAAATACGAAAACGGAGCCCGCTATCGTTTATTTCATATCTTTGTCATACATTAACAATGTTTGAATTAAGAATTAACTAGAAACACGAAAGTGGTTTTGCTTGCCACATTTTATCTTTTGTGAGACATTAACGATTTTGAAAGTGATAGATCCATATCTGTACACAGGTGAAAAAAAAATACCTGCTTTTACGCCAACGAATTTACGAACTACTAGCTATTTGTAAACTAAATTTAGAAACTACTAGCTATTTGTAAACTAAATTTAGAAACTACTAGCTATTTGTAAACTAAATTTTGGAACTACTAGCTATTTATAACCTAAATTTTTCATTCAATTATTTATACAGTGTTGATTTTCTGAAGAGTTACACATTATAGTTTTTACGAATTGTGATAAACCATGTTTTTTGTCATCGAAGAAGTGGCTGAGATAACAATTCCTCTTGCAAGAATCATTTTATTCATTTACTATTAATCAGCTGTCACTAGGTGAAATATGATCTTGTCGCTTGTTCCAATAGGAAGATCGGATCATTGTTGTTGTATTGTTAATTATTTGCATCCTCTATAAATCGTGGCCTCAGGGCTACCAGAAAAGCCAATTTTATGTAAGTATCTTGCATTGAAATAAAATATTGAGATTGGCTAGTGCCAATAAGAACATAACATTTGTATGGCGCTGTTTTGTGCTATTTCACTTCGGGTGCGCTCTACTATAATAAACTTAAAAATAATAATGAATTCATAGTACTGTGGTCACACTCTTAACCCTTTAGGCCAATTTGTTCGCTTTTGGGAACAACTTATATTGGCTCACAGAAATGGTTGTCTCTTCCTTACTGTTGTGGTGCAAAATATGATGTGGTGTTAGAAAGAGAAAATAACACGCTTTATATTCAAATCTAGAAGTTAACCACAAAATAATTAATATGTGCACCTTTATGAAACCAAAGGTACCGACCGCAAGAGAAAATATTATATTATTAAATATTTTTGTATGCAACGACAAAAAAGTGAGGTGAAGGTATCGTTTGAAATACACTTATCTAATAAATGAAGTGTGTTTTATATTTTTTTTTCATTCTCAGTAATTCTAGTTACAAAAAAACGTAAAGTGAGCCATTTTCATTTTTTTTTTGAAAATTTTTTCAAAATTTTAATTGAAATAATGTTTATTTTTAATAATAAAATATGGGAGCATCTTTCATCCTTTTTCAAACACAGTTTTTTTTAAAATTTGATTTATTTTTAATCATTTAATATTTGTATTTTAACAATAAATGATTACATGTATTTATTTTACAGTATTATAATATAAAACAAAAAAATTGCCTTTCCTCACCATAAAGAGACAAGGCTCTTATGTTTGGTGAGGGAATCAAATAGGCAATTAATAAAATAATGTAAATAATAGAAAAAATATAAGTAATAAAAACGCAAAAATTTATCAATAAATAGATTTTAAAGTTTAAAAAAAAAATTTACAGATATGAGGACTCTTATGGTAGTCTAATTATTATTTTAATTTCTGTTGAAATATTCCATTTATCTGGATTTTATTGCAAAGCGGAATATGGCTGAGGCCAAAGGAGTTAAAATTAATGGCACAGTGCTCCTTACATAAAATTGACCGAATCACATGACATAAAACATACAACAAAGCTGTAAGTGAACGGTAAAGGTGATTGGAGCAGGGAACGAAGACTGGCGGCGAATGGCGAGAGATCAGAGCCAGCATGTGTGGAGAAGGCCAAATCCAGCCCAACAAACTGCTGCTTTACTTCGAGTAATTTTTTGTACATCGAAGACCAATCTTTGTTTTTTTAATTCGGTGTGATCTTTTTACGCAATTTTTTTAGGATGCTCCATTCATTGATATTATATTGACGATGTGGGAGGCATTACATAAAAAAATGGCGACACTAACTAGAAACAAAACGTGACTTGCTGATCGTCGAACGAAATACGAACAATTCTGACAAAGGGTTGCATTTTTGGTGCAGAGCTTTCAGCAATTTATTTGCATCTCAGTATCGCGCTTGATCTAACTTTGTCAGTTGGATCCCAAACCTTTTCATACTTTAACATTATGCGAAAATAATGCTGCGGAATTTAATTACTGGGATTTCAGTAAAATGTACCAGTGACATTGCCCATTTGCTCTATTGTATTTAGAGATCTAATTTGAGTAGCCAGTCATTGGCTCCATACCTTTCTTGATACTACGATACTATCTGAAAAAAATATAAATATGCTTAAATTATTTATCAGATTTTCAGAAGGATTTTCAGTGACTTGATATTTCTATATAAATTCAAAATGATGCATTTGATAGTCTAGAATTGCATGTATTGTAAGCTTTCGGATTTCGCTACGTAATACTAGAAGTTGTGATTTATTTCAGTGCAGAGATTCTGGGACTAACTACCATATTATTGCTCGTTGCCTAGAATACTAATGGAGGGAAATGATTAAACCGAGTCGGTGGATATCATCAATTTTTCATTAAACAAATATAAAAAACAGTTAATGACGCAGTCCAGTAATGTATAATACAAACTGTATAATTATTACTACTCGTATGTAAAAACCCCTAAAATGGGCGTATAAATAAAATGCTTCGTCTGTTTTGCTGGTATTTCGTGAAATATGTTCTAATTAACTAACATCGTTGGACCCTTTGACGAATGAGACATGGAACTGGCAGAGGTAGGATGGAAGTAGATTTAATTCTGTAGAAATGGCATCCCTGATGCGATATGTGGTGTAACATTTAACATTACTTGCTGTTGCATCCGAAACTGCCAACGAATTACAGCTTCAGTTGAACGTTAAAGTGGACTATAAATAATTTAAACGAGACGAAATGAATTGAGGTTTGCTGGAATTGGGTGATGTATGAGTAGGAATGAACATGATAAGTAGGGAAAACAGGATGACCAATCACATACCCCTGTATCTCTGCGAAGGAGCACACAACACAATCACAATATAGTGAGTTCCCTCGCGATACCTCGAGGTAATTATCGTCACAACCAAACCAATGAGTACTTAAAACGATATTATACACTTTCAAGCTAGTTAAATTCCTTGTTTATGCTTTCAACAAGATTATATACAAGAAAAACGCCAACAACTTCCAAGGTAGTCCCAAAAACCTTCTTCTGTTTTTTCAAAACAAATAAACTCGAATTTGCACTATTTTTTTGCCATTGTTCCAAATTTCAAACAATTTCAGCAAAATTATGATAAGGGAGAGGTAGGAACGGAATAAATGACATCCCGGTAGGAACTAAGCATATTCTCATTTCAAAACTAAAAAACTGCCATTATTAAAATAAATTTAAACCATAATGTAACATACTGTACTTAAAACATGAGATAAGTCAGCAAAACATTGTTTGTTTTGATTATGAAAAGCCCACGAGACTTTCGATATCGTAACATGGTACCATCGTTACATTGTTGCCTTTGTTCGCATGATTGGTGACCACACTTGTTGCAGTAATGAGAGATGCCCGCGGGACATAATTTGTTAAAAATTAGTATCGGCGTTATTCAATTTATCGTAAAAGCCTTGTCCGCAAATTGTTAACCTTTTCAGTACCGAGGGATTTAAGTTCTTGAAACGATGATTGGTTGAGGAGTCAAGATTGTAAATAAAAATCGAATGGGCTACATACAACTTCTTTTCATTTGTTGTAATTTTAATTGAAATGTTATTTAATTTTATCCTGTCACCATTAGAACCCTGTTGTTTATTAGAAATGTTATTAATTGGATAACCGACACCTCCGCCATAAGTAACCCCAAGTGGTTCGCCATGTTTGTTAACTTGCAGAGGTGCTTGGGTTAATGCGGCTAAGGTTTATCCAGGTTCCAAGAGAGGAGGACAGTTGAGGAATTAGACCTCTCCAGCCAGACGACTCTCTCAACCCCTTAAACCTTCCTCCTTTTATCCAAAGATGATAGAGGCCCCGAGGGAAATTATTTTCCTCATGGTCTCCTGTGTGGAGTTGATGTGAAAACCTTATTTTTGAAATGGTGATGGACTTATCTAGCAGAGGATTAAACCCGCTAACCCTGGATGAGAACCCAACGCTTTGGACCGCTCGACCAACTACACGCTTATTGATGTACGGCCGATATTTAATATTCATGTTCATATAATAATGTGACAGGTATAAGTAGAAAGCTGGACTTCCTACATTAATTTCGCCAATGTTCAGTAGATACCTTCGTTTTTCCAATATTATAATTGTTTTTTTTTTATTACCGTGGCGATACCGAAAACTCTTACATATTATACCGGAATAATAGAGGAATTAATTTTTTTTTTAAATCAATGCAAGTTGCCCATTAATTTGTTATTGCCATTTGTCAATAACTTTGTCATAATACATTTCAATTCAAAGACGAAGATAAAATTGGGAGAAGTTAAGATCACGAAATGGATACCTACGTAGTTTATTAAATAAAGTCATTTAATTTAAAATATCTATAATTTTAATAGATTTATTATAAATTTTAATATTTCTGCAGTTGTTCTACATATAAATGATGGCACAATAAAATGGCAAAAAACGTTTAAATATGGTGAAGTTACGAGTTATTGCTGACGAACTACTGAAAACTTGTTAAAATATGATTAAATAAACGTTTTTTTTGTTTATTTTATTTTTTACTCATTTTATAAAAAAAAAAAATATTATATTATTTATTTGAAGGGAAGGTAAACATAAATTTAAAAAAATTAAGGGTTTTGTTTTGATGATATGGCATCACTATAAATATTTTTTGCTACAAAATGTAGACAGACCAATAATTTGAATAGAAGCAAAAAACAAATTTGGTTGTTCAAGGTTTTGAAATAAAGAAAGAAAAGTCGCTTATTTAATCATCATTTAACTAACTAACTAACCATCGCGTCTTTTCCCCGCAGGGGTAGGCAAATAGAATGGACTACCAAATAACACGATCTTGGCACACACTCCTTGCACTCATTCACATTTATACATCGTCTCATACATACCTACTCAAAAACAGTATAAGCAAAATGTAGAAAGAAAAAATAAAAATAAAAAATGTTTAAATAAAGGAACGATAAGTATACAGAGGCATGAAAAACAAATTTTAAACACACAAAAGTACATAAATAATAAAATAAGTGTGTTTAAAAATGTTGAAATTTAATTTTTTTAAATGTTTCTTTATCAGTTGTGTAAAATTTAAAACACGTGTATTAGTAAAGGGGCTCCTGTGTTATAATGTAAAAAATCAAAAAAATTATCATTTTTCAGCCCTTTAAAATTTGTAGAAAATTATACTCGTACTACAGAGCACATCGTCGCTAAAGTACCTCTCTACAAGAAAATTAACTTTCTATTTAATATGTTATCAATTTTATGCTAATTTCTTATGAAATGAATACAGGGTGGCTGGCACTTGATGGGAAATATTCAAGCACATACCTTTATGCGAATACTCGTATGAAGTCAATTCTTTACAACGACAATATGTGTTAAAATCGATTTAATTTTTTTAAAATTTCAAATACTCTAGATAACGGAACAAACCTTCTGTATTGCTGTGGAAGCAGAGATGTTGGAAATGTCTTCAGCATGTATCCTAAGTTTTCTTTAATAATGTTTCCTTAGGTACACTTCTATGAAGTTATCTGAACAAGATTGTAAGCATGCAGGAGTCGAATTCAGGCATAGAAGGCGTAGGCTGAGTTGTTGAATGGAGGGGAAGCAATATTAAAAAGGGTTGATAGAAGAGATGATATTTGTTTAGAGAGGGAAAACCAAAAAATATGATCTAATGTACTATCTTAGTAGTCAAGCACACATAAGGAATGCAATAATGTCCGTGTATAAAACTGTTAACAATATTTCAAAGCCGATTTATTGACACTTAAAAAATGAAACTGACTAGTGAGCTGTCGAAAATTACTTTTTTTTCTAAAAAATAGATATTTTTTACATTTATTAACTATCAACTGCCTGATGGGCTTTTACATATTTTAATATTTTACATTTAGTGCATGATACAGAGATAAAAAATAAATAAAGTTTTAGACAATTTATAAATAAATTAACATAATTTATTTATTTCATTTAAACGCCCATAGGGCTTTTACATACAATGCAATTATGTTTTTTAAATACAATAACAGTAAAGAGTTTACAAATATATAAGAATATACAGATTACATAAAATATAAGATTTAACAATGCATAGGTTAACAAAATATAGGTAACATGAAACAAGAGTTTACGAAACTTAGGTAACATGAAATTTAAGTAAATGAAATAAAAATATATGATCTGCCAATATCCTCCAAATCAATTGAATAAAAAAGGATGAAATTGTTGTTCACATTAGCCTATAAACTATGTAACTCTAATTAACAATCTCTATTACGCAAGATTAGGATAAGAATCGACAAAAAGTCTAATAGAAAAACATTTAGTTAAGTATTACAATATTAAACCAAGTATCACAATATTAAGTCAAGTATCACAACATTAAACCAAGCATTATAATATTAAACTAAGTATTACAATATTAAGTTAAGTATCATAATACTAAACAAAGTACTATAATATTAAGTTAAGTACTATAATATTAAACCAAGTATTATAATATTTATTTATTTAAACGTATTTTGTAGAGTAGTAGAAATAGTTCGTACATACTCCGTTTAATGTTTGCCAAGTTCATATTTGACTTACAGATTTAATAATAATGTGTTTATAGGCTGATAGACATTCAGTACCGTTAGTGTTCACGCAATATTTATTCCCTGCACTGTAATAATAATACAAGGACTGAATGAAGGTGCATTTAAGTGTATATTATAATATAAAAGAGAAGAGTAACAAAAAAACATCTTTAAAATCGCAACTAGTATAAAATTAATCATAAAATTTTGGTTTATAGTACAAAATATTTCACAATTTACATAACATGATAGACATAAGAAAAGGGAGAAAGAATATAAACCGTTTTTTGCTTGTATTCATCTCCACTATTACGTCATTAAATATTTCACATCATGTACCAGCCACCTTGTAGATCCATCTTTCTGGCACCAAATTAATTAACACGCGAGGAAAGTGATTGTTCATACATTAAATTCGGTAGTAGGAAAAAAGGTTCGTGGATGATGTAACCGTTAATAAATAAATAAGCTGTCCGTCAATAGTGTCATGTCTCCATTAACGTATTAACGTACCAACGTGCACCTGCCCGCCTCCGTCCACGTCGGAAGATACCGATGATTAATTAATGAGCACAACAGATTCCGTCGGGTCGGAGAAGTGGTCTAACCCGTGAGAACCATTTTGTTTGTTGATATTGTATAAACGAGTGCATGGGCGAAGATACAGTGAATCTTATGCAGGGGTCGGCAGACTTTCTAGTCAGAATTCTAAAATTTTCATTTTGCTAAAACAGTACGTAACCGATCTGCGAATGATAGGAAAGGAACGAAGCAATCGCAAACGGCCCGAAACGCTTTGCCTTTGCTTTGTTCCTTTCCCGTAATTCGTAAATCAGCTTTGAGAAATTTTTGCCCTATTTATAAGCACACTAATATTACGGCGTCGTATTGTGTTGAATAATACTCGTACTGTTAGGACCGGTTGCTTCAGAGAATTTTAACAATTCATCAAATTTCAAAGTTAAAATTCAAGTATTGTGAAAGATCTTTTCTAGTTCTATTATTATATCATTATAGGCCTGTTGCTTCAAAGAACTGAAATAATAACAGAACTTGAATAAAACTTTCACAGAACTTGAAAATTAATTTAGAAATTTGATGTGTTTTTCAAAATTTTGTGGAACAACCGGCCCTTGATCTATTTATCTACCTATATCTTCTATCCATTTATATAAAGAAGAGAGTCTGTGGCTGTGGCGTGGATTGTTTTGTATACAATAATTTTATTCCGAGACTGACGAAATTTTGAAGAGGATGTTTAGTGTCTAGATGAGATTTATAAAAACCAACCTACCCCCTTTTCCACCCCCTTAAGCACAATCTTTATACTTTTCACGTCTACATCTGATTTCGGCTTCAGCTAGTATATATATCATACTTAGAAGTGTCTGTGGCGAGCGGAATTTCGCACATTTTACGTCCAAAATAAGAGAAACATTACTGTTGTCATCTGATTTTAAAAACACACGCAAATAGAGAGTATGCATTGCGATCGTACCGTTTGGGATCGTTTGGCGATCGTGTATCATGCTCTTCTTTAGAGGCTGTGGAGTTGAGGTGAAGCTGGTGTTGAAGAGTTATGAAAACCAATGTTAGCCGACACCTGGGCTACGGTATGTAGATTGTTGTCATAGCGACAAATGTGGCAACTTTAAATGGATACAACGTGCTAATGGCCAAATATGTTTACTTTGCATTTTAAATTCAACCGAATGTGGAGAGTTTTATCAAACTATACGTCCGTTATCCCTGGATACTCTGACCTTCAGATTCATACCCACTCATCATACCCTTTTCCTTACCAGAACTTCCTCTCTAATCTTTATAAAATTAATTAAAAAGCAGAAATCTTATGGTACGAAGCAACAAAAACTGTGAACTCTTGTCTCGAAATTTGTACAGTTTTTCTGTTTAGAATTCCTTTCTTTACGCGACTATTTACAGTGTATAAAAAACCAAAAAGATTAAAAAAACACTATTGAAACTTTCCCATTTGAGTTGATCTCAGGAATCCCAATTTTAAATCGGTCGGATAAGTCCTGTTATATCCTGTGTACAGTGGTTTTTTTTCATGTGATGCATATAATTCCATATATTTATCATAATATCCACATCCTATTGGACGCCGATGGACGTTAACGTTATACATTGGATTGTTTAGTTCGAAGAACATTACAAAATGGATTTACAGAACAAATAAAGTATTGAACTTTAAAAATATTTTAAAAACATTTTAATTTCCATTTAATTGGTAGGTACTTTGTTAAAAGATATCCAAATTATACTAACGTTCCTTCGTATCATCTAAAACCCAACACCTGTCACTTTATGTCTGTTTCTACGTTTGATCATTTGCAATGCCTGAGTTTTTTTGCGTTTCAATTAGTCACGTCAAAAATTGCCAAATTGAATATTTGAAATACATCGGGCTCTAGTGTGAGAAGAAACACTGTTTGCATTTGCAATTTTTTGTCTATATTAGTCAAAACCTGAATACTAACTAGTTACAATTGTGATTGGTACTATTAAGGCTGATTTTCACTAATGGAAGTTCTTCCAATGTTGTTCTCTGTCTGTAAAGAAGTTTAAACAAGCCTTTACTAATGGCCAATCACGTGAGGAAACCATTCCACAGATTCAGATCCGTTTGATGTAGCGATGGGTCATGACTCATTCGAAACAATCGACTCAGTTGAACAACGGCTCAATTGAACGGGAGCCGTGAGTTCAGAGCAATGATGATACTTAGCTCGCCCGATACGGCTCCCCCGCTACGGCTCCCCCTATACGGCTCCCAGCTCCCAGCTCCCGGCGTAAGCGTATAAATGATCTTACGCTTCGTACCACAAGACAAATAAGACGCTAGGTAGTTAGTAGGTGTAGGTACATGTGTTCAAGTCCAAATGTCGTACTCTCAGACGCCGCTCGCCTCTCACTTCTCTGAGTATGTAATAACGAGTAATACTTGGATAATTTTAATTACGCCATTTTTCTAAAATATCTCCTGATGAAAAAACGATTAATTGAGCCGTGGTACGGTTTACCGGGAGTTGTAAGAATAAGGCTCATCAAAAAGAGCTAGCTATGTAAATTGTTCGGCTCGTTCATGAACAACTCTTCGCTAGTTTGATGGCCAACGGCAATTAATAGAGTCATCAAGTTACCAACTGATGACCTGATGATCTCACCACATCCAATAGCCACCGTAATCACCCGCTTTCGTCATTTGTCAAACACTTCGCGGGGATAAAAACCAAAATCAAATTCCATTGCCGACAGAGGCGGCATAATGTCTTAAGTCGCTTCGGCTAATAACTTCTAAAGTAGGTAGGATTTTTTTATTTATTTTATTTGAAGTTTTTATTCATCGAAATATTTGGGCTTAACAATCACTCAGACTTTTGTAATATGTGAAGCTGGACTCCAAATAACATTATGTAAATATGTGTAAGCAAATAACTATTTGAAGATAAGATTGATTGTTTTGAAGAACCGAGGCTGAATTATTTAGATTACACACATTAAAACAAAACAATCTGTTGCTTTTTTGAGGTGATGATCTCACTAAAGACCCAAATTTCCTGTTCCAGTGGGTGTATGCATTGAACCCGCAATCCCTATAAATAATTTTGTTGGGTACTAGCTACTAGCTGAAGTCCCCGGTGTTGCCCCGGCTATACGCAGAGTTTATTTTCGAAATTATGTATGAACTTTCTCTTGCTCTGAAGGTCAACTGTGCCAAATTTCATCAATACTTGGATAAAACTGTATATTTGTGTAAAAATCACATCCACGCCGTCCGCCCGGTGTCAGACAAGCGTAAGCCCGCTATAGACACTATTCTTCATATAAATAATTAATAATTTCAATGCGTTGTTGAAGCGTGTATCGTTCCATTTTTATTAATGGCGTAGTTTTTACTTGTAAAATGTCAAAAAATGACAGCTTCAAAAGTAATATTAATGTATCTTATTTTATTATATGCTTTTGTTGTAACATTTAATATTTTTTCGTTGTATTATGTTTCCTTTATTGTTATAATTTTGTAGAATTTATAATAACTGTGATACTCAACTATTAAACTTTGTAGTGTGTAAAAGCCCATTAGGGCGTGTAATAATAAATAAATAAATAGAAGATAGATAGGTCACTTTAAAAATAAAAAAATGTACTATGATTTGTAAACTATTATTTTAAACAAATGAGCTATGATTTGTGAACTATTATATTATTTTAACCCATGAACTATGATTTGTAAACAAATATTTTAAGCAAATGAACTATGATTTGTAAACAAATTGGAAGAATATGAAGTTAATAAACTTACATCAAACTACAGGGTATTCCAATAAGAGGTGTTATATTGAATAGCTCGATATTTCGGTAGATGTTATTTTTGAAGCTGTCATTTTTTGACATTTTGCAAGTAAAAACTACGCCATTGATAACAATGGAACGATACACACTTCAACAACGCATTGAAATTATTAATATTCACTTGAGTGAATCAAATGCAAATCATCTTGAGTGATGAGGCCCATTTCCACCTCGGTGGCTTCGTCAACAAGCAAAATTGTCGCATCTGGGATTCGGAAAACCGAAGAGTTATTATTGAAAAGCCTCTTTATCCTCAACGTGTGACTGTTTGGTGCGGTTTATGGTCCGGCGGAGTAATTGGACCTTACTTTTTCGAAAATGAGGCTGGAACAACAGTTACGGTGAATCTGAATGAGAGATGATTAATGATTTTGTATGGCCGGAATTGGATGGTATTGATCTGGACAACGTTTAATTTCAACAAGACGGCGCTACGTGCCACACAAGCAACGAAACCATTGATCTTTTACGATTGAATATCAAAATGACACCTCTTATTGGAAAATCCTGTACAAGATATGTTAAATTGGAGTAAAGTTGGTTTGAGACTGATCCTGTGCTTGTCAGGATTTATGAATGTTGTTGTTGAATTCTAGCATCACGTTCATCAATCAAATGCATTGTACATATAGCTTTGTATTAGTGATCGACGATCCGGTGGATGCAATCTGTTAGACATAAATTGATCATAGTTTGACTAGTCTATAGTTAGTAATAGCATAGATTATTGTAGAAATGTATTATATATTTGTACAGCGCCCTTGAGGCGATTTTGCACAAAATCGATGCTATACAAATCATTCAAATATTATTATTGCAATTGTTGCAAGTCCCAAATGTGTATCTACGGGAATTTCAGGGGGGGGAAAAGAAATGTTGAAAAAACCTGGCCCTTCGGTTCCAGTAATTAAATTTAGCTTAAACTTACTGATTGTTTCTGGGGGGTCGGTTCAGATTTACAAAGATGAAGAATTATCAACATTAACCTTAAAATTAACGACTTCTTCGCTATCATCCCAGAGAACCGCAAGGAGATTCCGGTTAGACTTTAGGATAAGGAATTGTCTTTAACATTAAAATTAAGTACTCTCCGTTAACAGGATTTCCAGTCTCTTATATGACAGCAGAAATGTCATTAACATTAAAATTAACGACTTTTCGTTAACGAATTGCGATTCCAGTTCTCCCGGAAGAGAAATTAAAGTATTTTATTTTAAGATTAAGGCCTATTACTTTTCCTTTAGTAGAACCAGAATCGTCCCTCTGGAATCACAATTAACGAAAAAAACGTTAATTTTTAGGTTAAAGACAATTCCTTATGTAGATCTGGAATCGCCCCTAGTTGACGAAAAAATCGTTATTTTTTAGGTTAAGGAGAATTCCTTATGTAGGACTGCAATCGCCCCTAGTTGACGAAAAAGTAGTTAATTTTTAGGTTAAGGATAATTCCTTATCGCCACTTTGGGAATTACATCGTAGTGTATACCACTCTGAATCGGAATGCGATGTGGATCGCACACATAAATAATTATTACGTACTAAGTGCCCCATATTTATCTATCAATAATTCAGATTTCCAGCGATTACCTATTCATGCCTTGACTTCAACGAATGTTGATTTCCTTCGTGCTCGTTTGAGAAGAGTACTCGTAGTCGCCCCATTGCTATACCCATCATCAAATTAATGTGACCAATCGCTTAACTGGAAGACATACCAATTTCCAGTTTATCATGATACTTAAAACTTTCATTTTTGAATAAAACCAATCGAAACAAATTGGAAGAATAAAATGAATTATTGATTTATTTTAAAACAATTAACCTGTACAAACCATTTTTTTCTACAATACATCTATGTAAAAATGTCTTTTAAAACTTAAAAAAAACCTTCCTTCCCAGGGACTGGAATCAGCCGGGCTAACAACCTCGTCAAATGACGATCGTGAAGGACCGACACTAACTTCGAATATTAACAGCGGTAAAATCACCCAATTTCAGAGAAATGCTTGTATGTCCGCGTGTGTGTACGTGGTTGCACACCAATAATATGATAGAATGCTTTGTCACAAACAACGAGTCTATCTGCTGAGTTTCGGCTCGATCTGATGTCGGGAAGTGGGTTAATTTCAGCTAGCACGCTTTCGGGTAGCACTCCCGCACACACACGTGCACACATGCATTTCTCTGAAATTGGATGCATTATAAAACTTTACTGCAGTTAATATACGAAATAAATCTCGATACCATCCAATTAGAATTTGCCTTAAGTGATTCATTAATTTTAGTTAGTCCCTTTTGAGAAAGGTTCAATCCTCAGATAAACTTTTTTTTTTTTTTGAAATTTTTTAATTCACAGCAGTTAAGGGCCAGTCGCTGGGTAGGAAAGAAAACCAAAAAGAAATGTTTTTAAATACATATACGTATTAACAAAAAATCTATGTATTATTTAATTGTTGCTTATTTTTTTAAATATTTTTTACTTGCATACATATTTTTTTATTTCACTGGGAAATAAGTTGTAAATTTGAATGCCTTTATAGAGTCGATACAGTATTTATATAGAACAAAATTTTGTGTTTTTAATTTTTTGCTATAAAATTTTATTTGTTTTTTATAAAATAATATACATGTACAAAATACACATCGAATTCATCAGTTTCGTAGTTTCAACTTTGTGCCTGGAGAAAGAGGAACATAAATTCCAGTAACACGCTCGAATGACGACAAAATGTGTTGTTAAAATATGTGGTGTTCGGTTTTTATGTACAATTTATTCAATACGACCTTATTTATCATTTCCACCTGACTACAAAAATCATCAATACAATTTTTCAGTAGACACAATATACATATTTATAAAGGGCAAGCGTTACTTCAATGACTTAATCGTTAAGACCTAATGACTTCCTGAATCGAGAATATGAAATGAACAAAAAATGTATCACAGTCTTCTTTCAAAGAAACCGATTAGCCCAATATGATTAGCTAAAGGACCATAGAATCTACGAATAAAGGACTTAGACTTCACAAATTACCTTTTCAAAGCTGGTAGCTGAATAGATTCAGTCAATCTAAGGGAAACGCGAACCGTACTACGAATTACGGAAAAGGAACGAACCAACTGCAAGCGGCGCACAGCGGTCCCAAATCCCGATCTAGCTAGACAAAAATATTTTTTTAACATAATATAAGAACAAAACCGAATGACATTTTTTGTTAATGAACTACTGGCCGAGTCGCTATCATCACTCTTATTGAATGCTAATGTTCCAACAGTGGCTTTGTTAACAGACTTCTGTATTTTCTTCGCTGGAACCGAATTATATTATCGATTTGGAATATTTTGTTGATATTTTGGCAGCATCCCGTTTTCCATGTCACCTCAAGCTGATTTGAGTGGCATGAGATAGTTCTTGTGGACTTCGAAAGTTCAGAAGACATTTATTTTTTCTTGTTTTGCTTTTTGACGAGCATAAACCAAATTCTTTTTTCTAGGATACCACGTAGTCCTTTGTCACGCGTCACTACATGAAGAATAAAAACTGTGTTAAGCCATTTTGCGTGTTTAAAGTACTTCTTCCGACTTCAAACAATTTTATATGAAATATTAATAGAAACGAAGCGAATTTTTTCTTAAGTAAACTATCCTCGAGACTTTTAAAACTGTTTTTCCTCAATAAATATTTTGCATATTCATAAACATACTGCCTTATTGCAGCATATTTCAACTTTGAGGTGCCTTTTACTTCTAGAATCTCCAAAATATCCAAACGATAGATTGTAGGTACAGGCTCTGTAAATGACAAAAGAGCAAGTTTGAGCAAACAAATTTTAGAAGATATTATACATAAAGAATGGTTTTATATGAAACTAGTTTTGTTTGGTGGTACAAATCGGTACACGATTTTGAAAGTTTAATTAAACTTTGGCAAATAATTGTAAATATTGATACTTTTTTCACGATTTTTAATTAATAATTAAAGTAATGCTGAATAGGCAAATTATAAAAAAATTAAATTAGTTTGAAAGAAAATACCATAGACTTCAATTTCTGCTGTAGGGTAATTTCTCTCCGATTTCAAATAACAACACTAACGATCGAACAGGGTGCACACCCGAAAGCGACCGACCGCTGGGCGAACGATTGGCACATCCAAAGTGTCGTGTTTACAACGTTGCCACGTATCGCGCGTATTGCTTTAAATTTTTTATCGATGTGAACATAATACTATGAACATTTTTCAATGTTGCGAGAATATTTTTGTACATAAATAAAAACATCATTGAAATCTTTTTGTCTAGCTAGTTTCCTCAAAGGGGACCATAGTGCGGCGTTTCGCGCCATTTACGAGTGTTTCTTTTCCATAAGTTGAGGTTCAATTCGGCAGTTTGGCTCGCGGATGTAGACGTAGCATAACAATCTATGTACCACATTGTGAAGATTTACGTATAAAATGTTAAAACAATTATTAATTTTGTACGCTTACCCGGGTATATCAATAAAAGGCACGGTAGATCAATAAAACCCTATATCAACACCATATTGGCAAAACTCCTCATATAGGGTCAGTCAGCGATATTTGCGAGCACAGTCAGAACATGATTCCTACAGTCAGTAGACAAAAGCCGCAGCTTTTAGAGCTGCCTCCAAGGTGTCACATAGGCGTTCGATATACACAACTTTTTGAATAATGTCGTTCGTCACGCAAAATAACTGACTTATTACTGAATGGAGGTGAACTAACGAAGCTCTTAGATATGAAAAAAATCTTAAACACTATCGATATACTTAATTCATTCATCTTTGACACGATAAGTGAGTTTGTTCCCACTAAGAGAAACAGAAGGTGTAAGTTATGACTAAGAGCCTCATGCACTAATTAACTCCTTTTTAGTGTCAAAAGTACATGCAGACTGCCAATGTATATTAAAGTTATTAATTCAATTCGAAATTATCGATTTATTTGTATTTTTAACTTTTACGTTGCCGTCTGATGTTATTCAATTGAATGTCAATTCATAACAAATGCGAAAGTGTTGCCAGCGTATATCGATTTCTTATTTTTTGCATTATCATTATCAATTTGGCTATCAACAGCGCGACCGTGTTCGGAAAATCGGTATAAAATGATGGGTAGTTACGCCTATCGATCCAATATTGTAAAGCTATTGATTTTACTATGCTTTGACCATCTTGAACCGTTTCGGAGCGTGCGGTTTAGTTCGTTTTTAGAATCAATAATATGAATGTAAATATTAAAGTGTTCGTGATGATTATATTATTAATATTTTAAAGTAGCCACACCGCGATATCGTAGCTCTGTGTTCTAATGTCCACTCGTCTAATAAACATATCAATCACTCTGACGGGACCATTTCATGAACACAGTAAAAAAAACTAATTGCAAACGCAAATATTTTCATGCAGTCACTTATTACCGGTGCTCAGTACCTTCAATGAGATAACATCGCTTTGACTTCATTATAAAACATATTACTAGATGGAAGGTACCTATCTACCTTCTGAGAACTAGAATAAAAATGATTTAAGACGTATATTTTATTAAGTTAATGAACATATTTTGAATAATGTTGTGAGAAGTACGCTCTTAACGGTCCTCCACACTAGGGATAATTTTTTTAAAAGTATTTTATTTATTTATTTATTAACGAACATCGTCCAAATTACAAAATAATAGAGAAAAATGAAAAATACAGTAGTAGACAAAGGTACATGAAAGCAAAGACAAAAGGCAGATATAATAAAAGAAAATAAAGTGACAAGTCGAATCAAGTCAAGACTACGCCGTGGGTCAGAACCACGGGACACTTATAATATTCCGTCACTTGTTTAACGACCAGCAAAAATCATTCAGACTTATCCCAAAAAGTTAACGTTTTGACTTGAGTTGACCAGTCTACACATTCTGGACTTCGGTGAATAATATCCAAAATTTGTCGAATGATGTTTGAGGAAGAGCAGTCCATTATTTCTGAGTCTGTGCGAGGGGATATTGAAGGGAATGAGTTGCAGTAGAGTAGGTGAATCAATAATACCATTTATAATTTTGAAGAAGCAAATGAGGTCATTTCTTTCCCGACGGACTTCCAAAGGAGAGAGGTTTAGAGTAGTTCAATTTCATCATATGAGTATTTGCCTTTTTCTAATCCTAGCCTCCTAGCAATCCCTCTTAAGAACCGATGTTGAACAGATTCAATGCGTCGAATGTGGACAGCATAAAAAGGAGACCAAATAACACAAGCATATTCAAGATGGGGGCGAACCAAGGAGCAGTAAAGAGTTCTAAGGGTATTTACGTTTTTGAAGTCCGAAGTGATTCTAGTGATGAAACAAAGTAGTTTGAGGGATTTATTAACGATTGCAGTTATGTGATCCCGAAAAGAAAGCTTGCTATCAAGAGAGACACCAAGGTCTTTAATAGATGTAACAGTTGTCAAGCAAATATTATTAAGTTTGTATTCGAAGACAATCGGTTTTTTTATCTATAGAAGGACATAATTTTGCATTTACGACATTTATTTTTATTATTATTGCGAAATTATGAAAACTATGTCTCCATGAACCTTAAGTCTTGATCAACGCAGAGATATTAGAAACCTAGTAATGCTTTATTAGATAATTCACAATTTTATTCATTACCCGTACCTACTAATAAAATATTAATTTCAGATGTCCATTAAGAGTTACTCAATCTCCAGATACATATTACGTTCATAAGAGCAATACTAATTATCTTGAAAATGTATTTATAACATGGACTTAATGTCTATGCTTTATAAGAAGACGCTGTAGCACGTTTAATAGCTTACGTACAGACATCGATTTGTTTACTAAATTCATAACATTCTTTAAAAAAATTACATTCGGTCGAATATATCAGAAAACTTATTATTTTATTGATTTTTTCATGACATTTACTTATTATTTCCTGTTCTGCTTTCAGTTTGAATTGAATAAAATATATTTGAAAAACAGCATACTTGAATTGAATAAACATCACTTTCTTTCATTGTTTTTATTGATAATTCCATGTTTAAATTTAAACTTAGAAAATATTTCAAAAAACACCTTTATACCATTAAGTAGGTAAACTTAAAACAGAAATGCTTGTATGATGTATTTATTGGACAATTTGTACAGCGCCGTTTTTGTGAGATATCACCTCAGGGGCGCTTTACAGTTGATGCAGATATTAAAAAAAAAATTAAATTAAGTTAAATAAAATGAAGTACATTCGAGGATCCCACCACTTACCCGCCCCGGTATAGGTAACTTATGGTTACCCCTTCAGGGCTCTTGCAAGGACGCTAATTTTTTGTTAAGAACGACTCTACATTTAATAAGAACGAAGCTAAACCTCGAATGTCCCCGCATACGTTGTTAGGGAAGCAGTCTGCGAGTGCTTACTGTGTACAATGTTAGTTTGTTAGTAGAGTACTTGCCTCTGTTTCTATGTTAGTAGAAGGGGAGAAAAATAAATACAAAAATAAAAACACTGGTGTAGACTGTTTGTCTACATAGTATGTGCATAGTAATTTAGAGAAAACAAAAGTATAAACGAAAAACATCTGGTGCTGGTCCGGAGAGGAATAATCCACATTCTTCTCGGCGGTCCCGAGGCGAGTCAGTTGGTGATTGGGTTGATCGGTTACGAAGTCAGGGGACCGCTCCCCTTAGCCGATTTCTCGGTGGTGCCCTGAAGAAAGTGTGACTGGGAGCAGGGGGAGTGGATATCCGAAGACCCTAGGGAGAGATGCGTCGAGTCGTCGGAGGCGGGGAGGAAGATCCCCTAAGGTCGGCCGACCATCCCTCAAACCTGCTACTGTCCTCGGGGGAGGCGCGGTAGGTTTGTGGATATCCTGTTTCCGGGGTCTGTCCGTTGGCCGTATGAGGGGACGAGGTTTATCCACCCCCTTGTGGGGAAAATGGAAATTGACAGAACATTGATGTTCAGTTTCATCCCGGACTCGTGTTGCCCCTAAAGGTGTCTTTTATATGGGTGTATAACCTGAATAACAAAATATAAGAAAAGAAAGCAGAAGAGAAATGTGAGGAAACTATAAAGAAAATTATGAAGCAAAAATAAAACAAAAGTATGAAAGAACGGAGAATTGGTAGAAGCTATAGTAAATAAAAAATAAAAAAATATTATTCCAAGGTATCCATAAAGATGGGAGCTGCTGCTCCTGGGTCTGGTGTTTATCATCTGAGCTGGGTGAAGAAAAATTATCAGCAAAATCTGGCGAGGGTGTAAAAGAGTATACAAATCATGGTCAAGGAAGTCAGGAGCAAGTACACCAGGTTATGATTGATTTTACTCTAGTCAGCGACTCTCAAAGCTGGCCATCTCTCAACCCATGACTTAACATACTTCCTTAGACATTCGAAATTTATCTTGTTCGAAACGAGATCGGCGTTCCAAACCAGTCTCGTGATTACATCTAGACCTCTCAGTAATTCATCCCTCGCATCCGTCATCAGTGTTGCCAAGTTAGCATATTATATGCTAAATTTGGCATAATTACTCCATGTTTAGCATAACTATTATGCTTTTAGCATATAGCATATTTATTTGGCTTATTTTTACAGAAAAATGAAAATAACAAAAACCAATTTTTTAACTAACAAAAATGATATCGATTGAAAAACTGGTGTCTCAATGGAGAAACATAGTTCACATTAAATGGGAATCCTTGACTTCCACTGTAGAGTTTTGGAATGAAGTCATGCAATATAAAGATGCAGCTAATAATAACCCCTTCGGTGATTTATGTCAGTTTGCAATGTCTATTTTAACATTGCCTCATTCAAATGCGGACATTGAACGTGTATTTAGCCAAATGAGTCTGGTCAAAACAAAACTCCGAAATCGTTTGGCGGTGAGAACCCTGAATGCCATTTTGTACGTGAGATTTGGCCTAAAGAGAGCAGGAAAGTGCTGTTATTCTTACACTGTTCCTGACGAAGTACTACGCTGCATTGGGACCAAAGAAAGTTACGACTACGTCTCTCAGCCTTCCACATCAGCTGCTGTTAATGAAGAAGAATAAGATGAAGATATTGATATTTTATTTCACTGATTTTATTTCTAAGTTAAATTTATGTTAGCTTTTTTTTGGTATTTTTTAAAGTAATTTAGCATTTTTCTGGCATATTTTTTCCATCACTCTATTTCTCAATAAATACTAGGTTAAATTTATGTTGGCTTTTTTTTGCCATTTTTTAAAGGAATTTAGCATATTTCTGGCATATTTTTCCCATCACTCTAGCATATTTTGAAGCAGTTGAGTTGGCAACACTGTCCGTCATTATCTTGCAGTGCCACAGAATGTGCTCGGCGGTTTGGTCCGTATTGCCACAGGCGCAGTTGGGATGGGGTGACAGGGAGAGTCTGTGAAGTCTCCCCCTGAATTCCCCATGTCCGGACAACAGTTGAACCATATAGTGGTCTGGTTTGATGAAAGCCCCTTCCATTCTGAGTTTAATTGATGGGAAGGAGGAGAAGGTCCATCTTCCCATATTCGACCTATCCCACTGAGATTGCCACTCATTGAGTGACAGCTCTCGCATTTGTTTAAGTCGACTGGGTAGGGTCCCGGCACCGCCTGGTGTAATAATTACACAGAGGTGGTTGGCCGGAAGGCCCCTAGTCAGCTTTTTCTTTGTAAGCACTTCCCTAATCTCTAGATCGATTGGTAGGACACCTGCCAACACTGGAAGTGCGTCCGAAGCGACTGTTATATAGGCTCCAGAAAGTGCCAACAAGGGAGTTCGCTGGCCCCTCTTGAGAGCCAAGAGTATAAGGGCATTATCCCGACGATGTTCCCAGACGCAGGCGGCGTAAGTGACTTGCGCCACAAAAACCCCCCTGTATAGGAGACGGATCGCTGGTGTCCTCAATCCCCATTCCGTAGTGGAGATTCTCCTCAGCTTCAGAAAAAAGGCCTGGGCCTCGGTGGAGACTTTTTTAACGTGGGCTAAGAAGGAGGACGATCGATCTAGAGTAACTCCAAGATATTTTGCTGTCTCTACGAACTTGATTTTGGAGTCTCCCATTTTGATGATTGGGTTTCTCTCTCTGCTGAGAAAACCTTTCATCAGGAGACCCATGGTTTTTTGGGGAGCGAAGTTCAGTCTATTACTCTCCCCATTGGAGGATCATGTATAAACCTTCACCTGCCTTTCGTTCAAGCTCTCTCCTACTGTTCCCCGCAACCAAGAAAAACTTGTCATCAGCGTAGTCGACCGTGATGCATCCCGCAGGCAAGGGTAACCTGGAGGAGTCATCAAACTTTATGTTCCAAAATTCAGGGGCCAGAACTGATCCCTGTGGGCAACCCATGTCCAACTCACGTTCGATGACAAAGTCCCCAAAGGTGAAGATTATGGTTCTATTATTTAAAAAGTCTGAGCAAATTTTAAAAAGCCACGGAGGGCAGCTTCTACTTTTGAGTTTGTTGAGCATCATCGGCCACCACGCATGATCGAAGGCACCTGTGATATCAAGAAAGATCCCCACGACATGCTTCTCAGGTCGAACCTTCACCCATTCAAGCGCATGCATAAGGGCATGCTCTGTAGATTTACCGGGAACAAAACCGAACTGACACGGGGTGGGAGGGGTGAGTGTTCGGCGCAGGCGTTCTCTGATTATTTTTTCCAGTACCTTACCCATTATCGGCAGCAGTGTTATCGGACGGTACGCCTTGACATCAGAGCGTGGTTTGTCAGATCCCTTTGGTATAATCTTGAGCATACCCCTCTTCCATACCGAAGGGAAAATTCCTCTTCGCAAACACGTCTCCATGAACTACAGGAACTCCCCCTGGGCATAGAGCCATACTTTCTTCACGATTATACCGTTGATTCTGTCATGCCCAGGTGCCTTCTTAGGACCCAAACCCTTAATTATAGTATCCATCTCTTCTCTAGTTATTCGCATCTTATCCTCCTGGGAGAGGGTTCTCGGTGGAATCCTTGACAGATTTCTTATCTGTTTATGGTGGTCGCTTTCCCCAATTACTGAGTCTAATGGGACTAACTTTCCCAGAAGTGTATTGAGAGTGGTTGCCACGTCCACTGTCTCAACGTCCCTTCCCTCAAAATTTGAAATTACACTCGAAAGATACCGTTCAGAGCCGTGGATTTCCCACGGGTTGGCGTTTCCTATATCTTTAACCCAATTATGCCAATTAGCTCGTTTTGCTGAGAGGACTGCCAATTTGAAGGTTCTACGTGCAGCCCTGAGGCGCTCCATGCGAGCAGCGATCTCCTCCTCCGTAAAGCTGCCTCGTTTGGTAGCGCCCAAGGCCCTGTAGGCCTTCTTGTGGGCCCCCTTCAGCAGAGTCAGCTCAGGCGACCACCAAGGATTCCTTGTGGACCTCCTTGGGTTTGCTCTTACCAAAGAGGACTCAGCAGCTGACACTACGGCTGCATTGAAAAAGTTCCCCAAGTTTTCCGGATCTCTTGCTGCTACATCATAGAATCCCCTTAAAGTGAAATTAAAGAAATTCCAGGAGGATCTCGGAGTTCCGGTCTTTTTGACACCCACAGTAAAAGTAATGAGCCTATGATCGGAGGCTATTGCGCATTCATGTACCTTCCAATGCGATATCTTGGCCGCAACAGATCCAGAACAAAGAGTTAGATCTATGTTGCTCTCCCCGAGGGTATTCGAAAAAGTGTATAGTGAGTTAGGCTCATTTAATATAATAAGACCTTGCGCCGCAATTAGATCTTCTACGGCGTCTGATCATTCCGTCCTATAGCTTACAGCATGATCGAACCATATCGGGGAGCGAGCGTTAAAGTCTCCTCCTATAACTATGTTACGACCTTTAAGCGCGTGAAGAGCGCGCGTCAGGCTCAAGATATGCGGTTCAACCGGGTGCCCATACTTAAAGTATACAGAGATCAAGAAGATCTCAGTTTCGCCAAATCTAATAGATACGCAGGTCTGGTACTCGTTCGACAGTCCCACCAGAAGGAGGGGGCTGATCACAGAAGAGTTAACCAGGATACCCGCCCCTGGAGAGGTGCCTACTTCGAGCACCAGACCTGGTGGATTTATCGGTGTCTTACCAAACCAGGTGTATTGCTCCTGAATAAGCAAAATGTCGATTTTTAGGTCAGACATTGTCTGCAGTGACTCCAGTGTGGCGGCTCTGGACCTCTGCAGGTTGATCTGACCTATTTGGAGTAGGAGGTTACAGGCCATAGTCCGTGATTTTTACTTGAGTCTGCACTGCAGCCCGTAGGGCTGGGCAGGATCTGTCACCAGTGGGATGATTTGCCGGCTTTTTGAATTTGGTACATGTTGCACAGGTACCGGGTGCTGTTTTTTTGGGGCAGTTCTCAAAGTCGTGTCCAGGTTGGGCACAGTGACGGCAAGTGATAGATTCCTGGGAACAGGATTTACTAATGTGCCCATATAAGTGGCATTTGTAGCAACGCGTGGCTCCTAGGTAGTCCCGGACACGACAACCATTCCACCCCAAGAAGCAGTATCCACTGTCAATAAGGGCCTTCCGTACCTCGGGATGGCAAGTTACCACCATATTCATGGTGCCTGTATCCTTTTTTCCAAATAATGAAACTCTGCGCATTGTGCGCACGTGGTCATCCTGTGAAACGGTGGCTTTGCCGTCTATGTTATTAATAAAGATTTCTTTAAAAAGAGCCGGGTCAGCAGACGGTTCACCTCTCGGGACATCGTAGATTACTGTTTTGGGAAGGCGGCCCTGAGGAGCAACAATTTTTATACCCTTCTCCGCACTGCTTTAAAATGGCCAAAGGCAAAATTGAGGCACCAAAACACAGATCAAACGATAGGGACTGCCCCTACCGTACCATAATGATGTCACGCACAATGGAGAGAGTTGACTATGGCTAACTCAACTGTAACTACAGCATCCGGGACCCAGGCCAGTATAAATGAATACAAATATGAGAAAATTGAAGACTATAAGCCAATAAAAAATAGCCTTCGAATAATGTATCTTAACGCGAGAAGTATCAGAAATAAAATTGACGAGATTGAAGAAACTTTAAAGAGCATCAAACCCACTGTACACGTACTTGCAATATCCGAAACCTGGTTGGAAGATGGTGAGGAGTGCTTCTTCAACATCGACGGCTACCAAAGTACATTTGCGTCTCGCACCAATGAAAGAGGAGGAGGGGTGATTCTCTACACACACCATTCACTAAATGCTACAACTATCGAAAAACATTGTAGTGAAAATTCTTTCTTAGGAATTAATATCCGTAATAGAAATTTTAAACCGTTAAATATTTATGTTATATACAGAAAGCCTACCTCAAACATTAACGAATTCTTAATGTATCTTGAATCTATTTTAAATAACTGTAGAAATGATACCCTTATCTTTGGTGACTTCAACATTGACATTCTCCAAAAAAATAATACATCTCTTAAGTACATCAACACGCTAGACTCATACAACTGTTTCATATGTAACACATCCTATCCTACACGAGTAACAGATACCTCTACTTCTCTAATAGACCATATCATCTCAAACAGACAAAATATTTCCTCAACTACTGCAAATATAGATGCCTACCTAAGTGATCATAACATTTTGATATTAGATTACCAAAACAGCTTGAAACATCACACTAATAATAGAATACATTCTTTTTCAAACAACTCCAAAACCGATAAAAACATGTTAAAAACATATTTAGAATCCCACAACTTTCCACACGAAACCACCAGTAATGCCAATGAAAACTATAATAATTTTAATGAATACATCAAAACAGCAATAAAATCATCCCAACATAAATCTGAGTTACGCATAGGAGACCAACGGAGGGGTAATACTCCATGGTTTGATGCAAAATTAAATGCACTTATCAAACAGCGCAACAATGCGTTTAAACTCTGGAAAAAAAATCAGCAAAGTGATATATTCACAGCAATGAGAAATAAAACAAGAAATCAAGTTACCAACTATAGAAGATATGCTAAAACCAAATACTACACGACTATATTTAAAGAAAACCTGCGTTATCCGCGACAGACATGGAAAATAATAAATGCAATTCTAACAAATAGCTCGACACCCCAGAAAGATGAAATTGAATGTCTTCTCATTAAGAATGAAGAAATAACATGCCCAACACAGATAGCTTCAACTTTTAACAACTTCTTTATATCAGTTGAGGAAAACTTAGCAGCCACAATTGCATCATATCCAGATGATTCTATCACTATAAACACGGATCAAAAAGCAATCCAGTCCTTATACATGGCCAAAACAAATAAAACAGAAGTTCTCAGTATCATCTCTCAACTAAAGTCTAATGCATCTCCAGGTTTAGATGGAATTACACCAGTGTACCTGAACTTTTGCAAAGATATATTAGCTGACCACCTTGTTTTTCTTATAAATCAATCCCTGGATAGTGGAATCTTCCCAGATCAACTAAAGATAGCAAAAATAATTCCGATTTACAAAGATGATTGCAAAAAAAATCCTTCTAATTATCGTCCTATATCCATCCTCTCTGTTGTTTCTAAAGTTTTTGAAAAGGTTATTAAGCTTAGGCTCACTAAATATCTCTTATCAAACAATTTACTCGCATCCCAACAGTATGGATTCAGAAACCAATCTAACACAAAATGTGCTGCCTTCAATTTTGTATACGCCCTCCAAAAGCATAAAGACCAGGGTAAGCATGCTGCAGGCTTATTTATAGATTTAAAAAAGGCATTCGATACGGTTGACCATGGGATACTACTAAAGAAGCTAGAACACCTAGGCATAGTAGGCACTCCCCTGAAGTTACTGTGTAGCTACCTCTCTAACCGACACTGTCAGACCTTTGTTGGAAAAGGGACAAGCAGCATGGGAACAATAAAATGTGGCGTGCCTCAGGGCTCCGTACTTGGACCATTACTATTTTTAATATACATAAATGATATTGCTAAATGGGGACTTAAGGGTACAATACAACTCTATGCAGATGACACAGTGATTCTTTATCACAATAATGATTTAAACGAACTTGAAAAGGAAATGGAAAGGGATATAGCTTGCCTGGCAAACTGGCTGCGATTAAACAAACTTAGCCTAAACATAAAAAAAACACATTACATATTGTTTGCAAATAAAAAAATGTAAGTCTTAATATAAGTCTTGATAATAACCGCCTTGAAAGGGCTGATGTTACAAAATATCTTGGCCTTTTCATCGATTCACAACTCACATGGAATCACCAATTTAAACATGTTCTATCCAAAATTACTCCTATAACGGGTGTTTTATATAGACTTCGCGGGTTACTTCCTCCCTCTCTATTAAAATCGATTTACCATGCTATGATTCACTCACATCTAATATATCTCGCCGGAATCTGGGGATTTGCTACAAAAAAAATGATTTCAGAAGTCCAAGTCGTCCAAAATAGAGCCCTGCGAAATATTTTCAGTTTACCTTGGGACACACATGTCAAAGACATCTACAGAAACACCCAAATACTTCCTTTTAATACCATTCCCACTTTTGAAATAACGAAAACTATATTACAAGTAATTCAACACTCGGCACATTCCAACACTACACTCTATTACAATTGCGACGTACACCAACACAACACAAGAAATCACAACAAACTTCATATACCAAAAATCAAATCAACAAAATATGGACTAAGATCCCTAGAATACATAGCTCACACAAAATATAATCAACTACCCAACGAGATCAAATGTGCAAGTCAATGTAAAAAGACCCAAACTAACATGCTCAAACTTCAACTTATTAATGACTATCTGAAATAATAATGTTGTGTATGTCCCATTATATGTCCATTTAATACATACAACTATATGTTTCATGTAATGCGTATAATTCCCGCAATGAGTTTATTAACTCCTGGGAGTACAATGCTTTATATAATATACTATATTCTGTATTGTATACTTTTAATAAATAAAAAAATAATAAAATAAGTTTCTCCTCGACCTTTTTGATGTTGATTATCCCTTCTGGAGAAGTGGTTTGAACCGCTACCCCGGCTCCTCTGATCTTACGGGTGCGTACTACTTGGAAACCATCCTTGCGTGGGACAAGGATGGTAGTCAAATTCTTTTGAAGTTCCTCGGATGTTTTACCCTCTGGTGCTGTGTGGTAGAACAGGGGCCCTATTCCTGAATCGAGGGCGCTCGTAATCGCCGTCGAAAGTACGTACGTTGGTCGTCGTTGCTATTCCCGAAATTGGTCGAAGGTACATACTTTGACGCCAAACGTCAAAAGTCATTCCACACAACATCTACTGGGTGCAACCAGTAGAAACAGGGCAGCGAGTGGTAGGTTGTTGGCGTTTCTATGGAATTGGCTGTCGAAATCTAGTCTAGCTGTCAATTTTTGTTTTACCGCGCGGATTCCGCAAATGTAAAAGTGGGTGAAAATTTACCACTTACTAAGTCTTTATCGGAGCTTACAAGCTTAATTAAGAGTTGCTTTTGGCAATTTGTAATATGTCCCGCAGCCATTTCTGTTTTGAATAACGAATAACTGTTGTCTGTTTGACAGTCACATCATAGAAATCCCAAAAACATCAGGAACATAGACAATATTCACAGGGGTGCCAATATAATCATCTCTTCTACCAACTTCGACCGTTCGACGCTCAAGAATACGTAAAATTGAAACATTCGAAAAAGTTAGTCGCGGCGACTAGTAGTTTTTCACTCGAAGACGGCGCATACGAAAACGATTGATCGTTTAACTCCAGAATCGCAGGCCAGTACTGTTGGCTGCCTTGGAGGGACCGGTCTTTCCATTCCGTCGACTGTGATAGTTTTGGAGGGGGGCACACTGGAAGCTGCACCAGCATAAGATCTCTTTGGGGGGGGGGGGGGGTAGAGGGATGACGGAAGGGGTGTGTGAGGTGGCAGTCACTGTCTTAGTCAGTAGTTTGTCAAGTTTCTCCGAGATAGTTTTGTTATTTTTATCGATCACATATTCAAACGCTTTCGCTCTGGAGACTGCTCGAGTGTGTTCTAGCATGATTTTGTCGAGATTCTTTTTGATTTCATCAATGGAGGCGCTGATGACGGTCCTGTCGACTTTATTTGCTTTATTTTTACCCTCTGAGATAATTTTAAAAATATTTTCAAGGTGTGACGAAATAGGTTCAATTTTGTCGGAATTTATGTCCTCCAACTCTTCCGTAGCAAGGTTGTCACTGTTTATTGACTCATCAGCTCTGGCGCGCTTCCTATTCGCCTGATTAGGAGATTTACACTTGGGTGCACTCTCAACATTTGAGTGGCTTGTACTTGGTGCAATCAGAGCAGCGGGTTGGTTTGGCTGAGGTGGAGCAGTCATTACATCTGGAGGGTTTGTTCTCGGTGCATTCTGTACGTCGGGCTGGTTTAGCGACGTTAGCCGTTCACTTTGGATGCTTCTGTATAGTGATTCAGATCTCATAGTATGTTTGTATCCTGTTTTAGATTTGAGTGTGAGATCGTCAATTTCTCTCTGCTGGCGTTTAAGCAGTTTTTTAAGCTTACTTGAGGTAGATGCATGCGCTTCTGACGAGTCGGAACATGGTTCTTCCTCAGTTGAAGAATCCATACTTACATAGGCGATTTGTAAATCGAGATTTTGTATTGAAAAGCTTTTTGTAGTTTAGGTATGTGCTGACGGATGTTAATGATTTTGGTTTTAAATGATGGACATCTATAAATTCTTGCAGTTTGTGAAAGAATTACCCGTCTATTATGAATATCTATGGAGATATATTAAAGACAAGATCAGTCTGCACAATTTTGCACAATTTCTGCGCAATGCTCCAAGTTGTCTATGGTCACTGAATTTTGACAGGTAGCATTTTTTATGAGTTTTTTAATGTTATTAAGTACACAAGAGATTAAACAATGGTAAGGCATTCAAAAAGGGGATAAAAATCACCCCTGTGAGTGTTATTTCACTAATTGAAAACACGTAAAATATGAAAATTTCACTTTCCGTAAAATGTTGGTTTGGAATGAACTAAAAACTAAAATGAGTCTTTTCTCAGTAAAAAGGAAGAATCTCACCTTGCGAATACTTGTACACGTCACGGGGACGGTCCGAAGTAGATTAGCGCGGTTATTTTGTTATTTTTAGTAGTTTTATATTTAATAGGGAGTAAATGATTGCGGAGCAAAATTGATAGATGTTGTCCATAGACAAAACTGAACTGAAAAAATGAAGTACAGGAATAGGTGATGAAGTACAGAAACAGGTGGCACGAAGATGGAGACTCTGCAGAAAGAATCCTAGGTGGTGAGGAAACTGGACCAGCTGCTGCAGCGAGAGAGTGCACCGCGTCCACCAATAGTGCCAGCACGAGGTTCGTCATCCGTCCAGGTATGTGTCTGCTGTTTTTCAAAGCCCACTAAAACGATCAAAATCTGACGGGATACGCGTGATGTCATACGTACCTCAGTTTTGTGGGTTAACAGTAAGGTCAACCTCACTCGGGTCGGTAAGAAAACCAAAAAAGCATTTTAAATATTTAGAAATATTTCCAAAAAGAATGAATTCTTTTGAAATAATTTGTAAAACCCATTACTCGTGTGCGAGTACATGCAGCGCAACTCGGCACAAAATTCTACGCATTCGTAATGCACGCAATCGGCCAACCCGTGAGGTAGCGTAGTGCTGTAGTGCTGTCAGTACCCCCCGACCAATCACAGGACGTTTGAGGGTCTCGCGGTTTTAAAACGTTTTTAAATCACGATTTATTCCTTATTCTACGGTGTATATATAAGTTTTAATATATAACTTATATATTTGGAATCAGCGTTTATTGACCTATACGAATACACGTGTATTAAGCCATAAAATTGTCGTGTCTGTGCCCCATCCCCATCTTTATAATTTTTTAATACCCACTCTGTTATAAATTGATAGAGCGTGGCAGAGTCCTGTTTTAACTCGACCATTTAGCATTCCATCTGCATGTACATTTATTGGTTACGTTCAGGAGGTCACGTTGAATACCATCTTTTTATTCCGCCAGAGTTCGCATGATCATGGTTTCTACTACGAGTTGTCAAATTCAATAGTCAATATTATGTTAAAAAATTATAAAAGAATTGTCACTGAGATGGTGACATTTCTTTGCACAAATTGCAGAATAGCTTATTTGAAATAATTTCCATCATCTTAAAATCACCATAGAAATATGTTTGGATTTCTTTGTTGGATTTTTTTTTGTTTTTAAAAAAAAAATATTTTTTTGTTTTTATTTTTTATTTTTACTTTATTGTGATTACCCTTTTTTATAACTGTTAAAATGTAAGAATTAATTTAAATAAAAATTAATAAAATAAAATATGTATGACCGATGGTTCTCGTACGCACCGCGTGGCACTATAGCTCTTCATTCTTTCCCATATATGAACTACATATTTCTGAAAGCGACTGACGTACGCGTTGCACTATTGCAGTCTAAATAAGATAAAAATAGATAACATACTTTTTTAGTGTATGACTCATTTTTGACACATAGTTTGTGCTGAAAAAGTCCTACCGTTTGCAGTTCTTACACCATTCAATTTATTGATAAATTAATTATGTTAAATTGATGTTTTCTTACGTGAATATCCATTACCTACTTGTCCATAACAGGTTTTAATTGCTGATGGTTTACAGAATTCCATTAACCTCATCCATCAAGTATTGAAAAATTAAATATAAATTGATAATATACATTGCAAGATTCCACGAAGCAAATATTGTATTATTTATTTCACAGAAGCCAGGAGAGGTTAACATGGAGATGATGTTCAATAAATCATATCTTCTAGAGAAACGGTTGCAGTAACCAGTAAATCAACACTGAACAAATAAATTCTGTATTGACCACGCCCAAAAAACGCTTTGATAGTAAAACTTTGTGTGACACAACCACAAGGAGAAAAATGACTATTGCTAATTTATTAAGATCTCTTTAAATTATTGGAAACTCTGATTGAAATAGTAGATAGTACCTATCAACTCCCAAGACAATGTAAGGAAAATAAAATTGTTCAAGAAAGAATTCCGATATTTGAAAATATTTGTTGAATTTCACCAGAAGGAAAAAAATGCTTACCTTCGACATACGGTCACGCCCACTGCACACTTATTTTGGTTTATCTCTTCAGGGTAAATCAAGAAGTCTTATCTCGTATGAAATTATTTAGAATATGATTACAAGGTTTCGCAGAATGTGACTAATAATAAGAAATAACTTTTCAAAATTACAATTCAAAACACCTCTAAAAAGTGATATAAAGTCATGAAAAGTGATAAAACCAAAACCAGGTGAAATAGGTTAGGTTAATATATTAGTTTTTTCATGGCTTTTAATGATTTTAAATTACTTTTAAAAGGTTTGTTGAATTGTCACTGTGTTGAGTTATCATGGAACTAGCATAATACAAACAATATTAGAGATTAGAAAAAGTGTTGATAATATGAATAACACAAGAGTCCCAATTGCTCCGAGTCGTCTTCTGGAGCAAGTGAGACTATGGCATCCAAATTAATTTTAGGGGTATAATATGTGAGGCTGAAGGTTGTGCGGATGTGAAGGAGATGGAGCAGAGGAATGTGGGGAAGTACCTCGCAATTCAGATCTGGTCACCAAACACGGTTTCCAAGCAATGTTTTAATTCTGAATGGTTGTATACTGAGAGTATAGTTCACTCTGGCACTCGTCAAAAATATATCATATATTATTTTAAATGAATAAGTTGTGAAATAACACACTCAAATAAAATTAACAGTTTACTAAATAAATTACTAATTTACTTGTGCACGCCTCGACCTCCGGATTGCTAGTCGGGTGCCTTACCCCTCGACTACGGAGGCCGACAATACAATATGGCGTCCGTTAAATAAAACGATTTTAGATGACAGTTGTTATGGGTTAACATGATTATAATTTCAAATAAATAAAATCTCCTAAAAATAATACTTAATTAAAAATGCACACAATTATTGCTTTCTCGAAATATTAATAACATAAAAATGGCTTATCGCCAATAACCACAGGAGGGGAATTTCGATTAGAAAAATTTCGAAGAAGAGAGATAAGATGATCAAAACTCACGGTAGACCAGTATAAAATGGTTTTTTTTTTAATGATGCACTTTTAATACAATTTAATTATGAATTACACAATAGGCACCTACTTATTAAATTGGCTCGTCTGCTAAAATGGTGATAAGAACAGAAAATAAGTTTAGTGATACATTTGTTTGACTATACATTTTTATATTTTTTACATTAACCCCATACAGGGGGCCCTGAGGAGAATAATGCCCCTCAAGGCCCCTGTCATCTTTGGGGTTGCTGTGTGGAGGGTCTTTTTAAGCCCCTGCATTCCAAATTTATACGGATTCATAACAAGTTTCCCTTTAATTCTTTAAGTTCCATATATTATCCATACATTTGTTATGTCGAAACGGTAATTATATGAATTCCCTCGACAAAAAAAAATTATTAAAAAAACACAATTTTCACAATTTACGCTTAAGGCGATGCACTACGTCGTGTTATATTTTAAATTGAGCCGCTATCAATAACAACCCTTACGTAGATGGCGATAAGGTTTAAATTCCCGCTTAACACCATCCGCCTGTTTTGATTTATGCAAGAGAAAAACATGGCCAAAAAGTGCCTTTTATTTTATTTTGTGGATGTTCAGTCATAAATATTTAATTTTTTTCGATCATTTTATAAATAACTTAATTTGCCACATTATACAATAAAATCATAACCGAAAATGGGTTCGTAAGTAGGAAATTTTGAACTTTAAAGCAGTTTTCATAGGCCTTATACATTATTTTTTTCTGAGCTTATAAAAAGACTTATCAAAAAATACTCGATTATTTCAAAGGCCAAGATGTATCCTACTCGCAGTATTTAATTAAAGCATCTGAAACATTTCCTGGCGACCAAATTTTCAAACCAAAAACATATGATTTTGCATTACCTTCATCGGCATCGCCTTCATTGCTATCGTTTTTCAACATTAGCGCCCTCCCTCTAACATAGTATTTACATATCTTCCTTTCAAATCATCTTTGAACGTTTACTACAGGGCCTTAAGGAAAGAAAGTTCTTGGAAGGAAAAAGATATGAGGGATAGGAATCTAGGGATCCAGGAGTGACGGGCGTATGTATATATCCCTCGACAGACCAGTTGGAGAGGTCAAAGGGACTCCCCAAACCAATCTCTCCCAATCTGGCACGCCATTCCTCACCCGGTGAACCCCGGCACCCCTGCTAAATAACTAAAGTAGCGAACCACTTCAGGTGACATATGGTAGAGGTGTTAGTTACCCAATAAATGATTCCCGGGGCGGCGGTACGCAAACCCGCCTCCTAAATTGAAAAAATATCAATTAATGTTATGGTCGGGTCGCAGTCGATAATGCCTTACAAGAATTTCAACAAAATAAAATGGGTCGAAAATCGAAAATGACATTCTCTTTGCTCTTCGATAATTTTGATCTTCGTCCCGTCTGGAACCAGTGAAAATACACCATCCCCAGTTGGGGTATGTCTCGATGTTGAATGCAGGAGGGAAGGGAAGGAGACGATGGAGAGGAAGGTTGGAAAGTATTTGGCTATTCAGATATCTTCACTATACTGAGAGTTTCTCCCACTGTGGAATGTGATTTAATTAATAAATCATTTCAATAAAATGTACTTGCGCACGCCGATCGGATCATCGGATCAAACAAGGATCGTAACCACTCAACCAATTCTCCAGAATTCGTAATACTTCATACGGTAATTTGGTGTCCAAAGTGTTCTGGGCTGTTAGAACAATGAGGCACACATATATTTTAAATATCGGGGATTCAAACAATGAAAATGTATACACGA
Organism: Hesperophylax consimilis; assembly: GCF_061612785.1. NCBI lineage: Eukaryota > Metazoa > Arthropoda > Insecta > Trichoptera > Limnephilidae > Hesperophylax > Hesperophylax consimilis. The sequence continues at coordinate 6,053,515 of NC_142851.1, read as the reverse complement.
GGAACATCTCTGGCAATGAATGATCTCCTGTAACCTACCATAGGGAACAAAGTCGGGATTTTTTGGATTTGCATTGATATTGGATAGGCATTCTTACTTAATCTTCAATCGGCTCATTTTCACAATATACTTGCAGTAATGATTAACTCTTTCTTGATTGTTTTTTATTTAAATTATTTTTATCTTCGATGAGGGTCTTCGAACCAGCCAGGCTAACCAGGGTTGATTAAATGAGGCGATGAAATTATTTGTAAATTGTGCACGATGCTCGAGTAATCATCTCGCAGATTGATAAATGGTTTTGATTGTAATCTGCAATTAGTAATTGATTAATTTCTCGTCTTAGGGCGTATCTCTTGTGCTTAGTGCCTGCCTGTCTACCATATGCGTAACTCACGATGTAACTTTTTGCGTGTATTCTCACATCAGCGGCCTTCGGTCGTATTTTGTAATTTCAATTAGCAAAACAGCGTAAAACTTTGTTAGGATAGGCATTTGAACCTTGACCAATTAATTATTTTAGTGATTTGCAAATTATTGCAAATATGATACCGACTTTTTCTGAGATTTTTTTTACCCAAATTTTTTAGACTACGCTTACCTTCTTCTTCTTCTTCTTCAATGGCGCTACAGCCCATTTCGAGCCTTGGCCTCCTTTAACATGAGCCTCCACCGCCCTCTGTCCTCGGCCGTCGTCTTCCAATCTGCAACATGGAGTAGTCCTCTGGCATCTTTCCTGACATCGTCCTCCCATCTCAGCCTAGGTCTGCCCGCCTTTCGTTTGCCTCCCGGGTGTCCTGTTAGAACCTTCTTTGGTACACGTGTGCTTGGCATTCGGTGCACATGTCCGGCCCATCTTACCGCTTACCTATACAATGTATTTGTGTATTGCTTATTGCCTGGTGGTAAATTCTAATGTAATAATGGTAGTTTTTCCTATGTAGTTAATAGTAGGTAGGTAATATATAGGTAGTTTTTCCTAAGTAGTTAATAGTAGGTAGGTAATATAAGTAGTATTTCCGCACGATGTCAATGTGAAAAAAAATCGTGTCTGACTGGGAAATAGATTTATTTTTCTCGAACTTCAAATTGGCTTTTAAATCGTCAGAAATAATCTAAAAAAATATTATAAAAAAAATACTGCTAACGGAATTCATCGTGGTCTGAATTCTGAAAGAGCAGTTTTTTTATCGATCTTTTTGTTTGGTTCAAATGCAAATGCTTTGAATTTATGGTCCTCCTTCCTGTTCCTGTTTTCTTGTTCGTAAAACGCTGTAAAAGTTTAGCCTGAGCATAACCAAATAAAATCAAAAAGTTTTTTTTGTTTCATTCGAGACATGATGCACGTACAGAAATAAGTATTGCTTATTTATTAAGAAACTCTTCAAATTACTGGAAATCCGGTTAAAAGCGGGATTGCAGGCCTTAAACGAATGAATTAACATATTTCCTGATAAAATTTAAAACACGTGTTCATTGTTATAATATATTCGAAATGTACTAAAAGTTTATCAGGAAACCTTTTTATTTATTCGTTAAAGTCCTGCAATCCCGTTTTTAACCGATTTACCAATAATTTGAAGAGATTTTTAATAAATTAGCAAAACTCATATTTCTCAGTGTGACATCTATTATTATGAAGATTTTGTGATCACTCCCGAATTTCAAATTCAATTTAGAAATTCGACCGCCATATTTTGCCACAATTTAACACAAAAACCATTAAAAATATAAAAAATAAAAATGTTAAGATAAAAAAAAAAATGAATAAAAGAGTCAGGAATTTCTCACATTTGGGCCCTGGCCGATAATCCTTCGGGTATCACGACTTACCATTTGAGATCTGCACAGTTCATCAAAGATGATGGAAACCTTCCAGAGGATAATATATCAAGGATGCAAATATTATTCTGTCAAATATTCCTTAGCTTATTACTCCCAAACCACATTATGATTTGAAATAATAGCTTTTCCCATCGAGATATGATATAACGCTTTTCATATGCATTCCAGGATTCCGCTTAAAAACTAACTTTGTTAAAAAATTACTCTAAAACAAACCTCTGCATATTGTGAACGAAATACTTTATTTTAAAATTTTTTATACGTGAAACCGCACAAGAGTTCCAACTGCTTCAGTGGGACCTGTGGCATCCTTAATTTGGGTATGTTATGAGGCTGAAGGTAGTGGGAAGGGGAAGGAGATGGGGAAGAGAAAGGTGGGGAAGTACCTGGGTATTTTTTTTATTACATTTTGTATTTTTTCGAGAGCCTCACCCTTTGACTGCGGAGATTGTTAAAAATAAAAAAAGAAATGTTTATGTTGATTTTCAACGTTATACTTTGAGATAACCCATTTCCATAAATATAATAACAAATTTTTCTTATATTTATTTAAGAGAACACAAAGATACATACAGTAATTAACATTTCCGATCAACGTTTCCTGAGCATATTTGGAGTAAAAAATGTAGACGTAATTTGGTTGTGCGATGACATTTTGTTTTCAATTAAAAAATTCCATCACACGTCGCAACTGAGTAGTTGGGTACAGTCAGCACGTGTCACGTGACAGTCTCCCTCTCGTTCCAGCGGCACGGTAACAGAGGAGAGAGAGAGAGCGAGAATTAGTGATCAGGGGCGATGCGTGATGGAAACATGTTTTTTTTAAATGAAAGAAATTTATAATCGGACTTCGGTTGTTCACACCAAATATGGCCAGGAATCGCAGGTTAAATCCATTTAAAACGGATTGTAGATATAGAATTAGGTATCAACTATTGAATGTGCAAGAGATAAAGATATTGGTTTTATTTTTTTTTAAGAAAATATAAAATTAAAAAGGTTTCGTGTATTTATAATAATATCTTAAACGATGATAGTTGTGACAAAATTTGCGAACCTTTCTTTTAAAAATTACTGATTATATTGGCAGGTAAGTGATGTTCATAGGCACCTGTGTCCTGTAGGGGTAGCTGCTAGGAAAGCAGTGAGGAACCTAAGTAGCAGCAGCGAGATCAAACTGAATCAAAATGACTAGAAATGTGACCGTTGATCCGAATATCTGAAAAAGTTTAAATTGACACTAATAATAACAATAATAATAAGTCCCGCACATACTTGGGTTTGAAAATAATAGGGTGAATAAGGCCCGGTATATCAGTCAGTCCATATCCTCGCTATGTACGACATTCCTCGCTCAACTTTAAGCGGGCTAAATCGGCCGCTCAACCTTTGATGAGCCACATAATAGTTCCCATTTTAGTCGCAAGTCGCAAACTTGCATACTTACATCTCACCAAATTCACATAAATTGCTCAACATTATCAACATGGACTCATATATTATAATCATCGAGAGATGTTATTAATTGATAATCATAATTTCTGGAAGAGTGCACTGACTCCAATAAAACAAATACTACTCGCATATAGCATCATACTGATTGAAATAGGGAAGCTTATTAAAAATCAATTCAATATCAGATAAATGTCTATCGTTGACATTTTGAAAGCTCGCAATGACTGTAGAAAGTATAAATATACCACTAATTTGGATTTACAAAGAAATAATAAACAACTTCCTCTATTAAATTCATTGACAATACGTGTAATATTGGTGATATCTAGGCTTACGACCTCTATACGGATTATCTTCAAGGCCGGGATAAGCTCTACATTCCAACCAAACCGAGCTTAACGTCAACTGATATAGAGGGCTTAAAATACACAGAGACATGAAACACAAACATATCGTACAAAATACGATTCTGATAGTCGGTCGCGATCTACAGTCGGTGTCTGTCTTTTGTCTAAAAGCCGCTGCTTTTATCGCGGCCTTCAAGGTGTTGGATAGGTTATTAGTATGCACAACTTTTTGTATAATGTCGTTCGTTATGCAAATATCAGGCTTATTAATTAAGGAAGGTGAACTAACTAAATTCTTAGAATTGAAAGAAATCGTATGCACGAAACATGGACTTAAGTAATTCCTCTAAGACGCGATGAATTCATTCCAACTTGTAGAAACAAAAGTTGTTAGTTGTGTATGGCTAAATACCCCATGAACTAATTAAATCCCCTCTGAGTGCCAAAAAGTACATGCGGAATACTATTGTTTATTTAAGTTATTATTTCAATTAGATATTCTCAATTTAGAACTTTTAACTTTTATGTAACCGTCCGAAATTAATGAATGTCTATTCATAGACAGATGCGCCAATGTTGCCAGCGTATGATTTCTTAATTATTGCATTATCAATATCGGTCTAGCTATCAACCGCATGACCGTGCTCGGGAAATCGGAATAAAATCATCGGTAGCTATTCGATCTGATATTTTAAAGTTATCGATTTCACTGTACTAGGCCCCTGGTTTCGGTAGAAGAATTCGTCCGTTAGTGTAAATTAAACAAATATACGCACCCTTGATAAAAGTTGCTTATCGAGGTTAAAAAAACCAGCAGCGGTTAGCTCTCGGGGTAGTTCCATTATTTGCAGGGTGAAAAGTCTGATCTGTGGGGAATATTTGTATAGATTTAATCGTTACCATGGCGTTTTACAAACCTTTTTCCCAAAGAATAAAAAAGATCACAAGAAATGAGAAAAAATCAAAAAAATCAGTAAAAAAAATAAATAATGAACGGAATGGTGATATACGATGTCAGGCAATGGAATGAGACAGAGTGCGCAATTTAGATTGGTTGCCTTGATGTAATAGTCAGAACGTACTATGTCAGTGATGAAATTGTATTGGATTCTTTCAAATCCACAAGGAAGGCATTTTCTATTTGAAGGCGAAGCTTAGTGATAAATCACTATTTTGATTTATTTTTATAACGAATTGGTATACATTATGAATACCAAAATAATGTGCATTAGATAAATTGAAGGTTTTCCTATCGTTTAGCTTGGGTAGAATACAATTAAAAATAATAAATTATTCAATAAAATATATAAAACCACAATTTTTTTTTTTTTTTAAATAGAAATGTATGAACGCGCAAAGGAAACAACTTAAAAAAATACAGTATTATAGCTAAGATTATCTGTGACAGTTTCACTTGATTAACTTTTTTGCTTTCTTATAAAATTATTTACAAAATATATAAAAACCAGTTTTGTGCTTGAAATCGAACGATTTTAGACTCCGTTTGTCAAGCGATTTTAATGCATATTACGTACAGTATAAGGTATACCAAGAACATACACATTTTTGGCTTCTAGCTTCCTCTTAATTCTATTTAGTAATTTTGCCAGATTCAAAGCTCGATCTACTCGTACTAGACCATTTTTTCTAAATAATATAGAGACGAATAATCTTGGTATACAAAGCCATATCTTTTTGATTTTTGTACCATTTTTTTTACAAATCCCACATTTTCATAATGTCGAAATTTTTTACAATAACCTTTGGAAATATCGAATCGAAATATTGCATAATATATGATCATAAATTAATGCATAAGCAGGTATAGAATGTATCCAGAGCCTCTAATATCCTCCATTAATCCTATTCCCTTTCTATCTTATTAGTTTTAGGGCAAAATAAAATCCATTTTCCTAACCAACATAAGAATCACAAGAAACTTTTTGGCTTAACCTTATTTAACCTCGCATATTTATCTTTGTATTAAAAAGCTGTTTGTTTCATTAAACAAATAAATAATATGCTGTCTTTATTAATGAATGAAACACAATAAGTCTTGAAGAACTTACCACATTTGTCATGTTGGAATAGTTGTTGATTCTGAATAGAATTAAAGCTGAGCGCTTGGCCTGAAAAATGTGCAATAATAATTAATCATGTTAAAATTATTAGAATCGTAAAACCATTAAAGAAGAAGTAATGTGAAAAGGGTAGATAATATTTACTTCTGCGGTGCAAGCATCACATATAAAGGCCAAACCAACGATGAACGCAATCATCAGAACCATGACCATTGTGGTATGAAGTGTGGATAGAGTGCTAAAACCAACTAAACCCTTCTCTCGGATCTCAGTAAACCAGTAAAACCTGAAATTAGAAATTAAGATCATTAATTATCAGGAGGCTCCATGTCTTATAATCAACGTGCAAAACACAATCTGGAAATACAATATCTCATGGTAGTGGTAATCATTATATTGTGCAGTGAGCATTGACGATAATAATTTATTTTCTATATTGTGAAAAACAGGATATTTAATAACATTTCACAAAAAAAAAATCTTGAAGTCACTTAAGTTTAACTTAAAAATGTCTACTTCAGAAGAAATGTGATTTAAGGGTGTAGTCATTCTCCCCAAAGCCATCATCATTGGTAGGTTGGTATTGAAAAATAAAAAGCCTTTGCTGTCTGACTCTCGTGAAGTTATCAGGGATATAAGAGTAATATATTCCTGAACATCAACTAACACCATCCCAATTTTTCTGCCATAGTCTAGCTAGAAATCATAGTCTAGCAAATAGCATAGTCTAGCTAAAAAAAAATATTGACCAGTTAAAAGAAGAAAACTTACAATTGAGTGAATACGGTGCAGTAAGAAATTCCAAGAGTGAACAGGATCGGAATGGAGTACAAGGAATTGATCAATTGTAGCAGTAGACACAGTTTGTAGTGGATATCCTTTGCTTCCATTATAGTTTCCTGAAAACTGTCTCTGTAATTGTTATTATTACTGTTAAATATATTTATTTATTAATAACCCTAACATTAATGTAAGAAAAACGGTTGTTTTAACTATTTGCTGTAGGTACATAGTAACAATGGTAGAACAAGTATATGGTATTGATTTATATAATAATTTTATATAAAGTTACAAAGCATAACGAATGGGTTAAGAACGTGTGAAATAATATAAAAACACACAAATAATAAATAAACTAAATATAAAATTAGTGTAAAGCATAAATTAAATTATGTAACGAAATTTAAAAAAAAATAGAGAAACATTTAAAAATATGTAATTTGTCCCGAGGTGAGATCCTTGGAGAACCCCACTTATGGCTTAGAAAATGTAAGATTCCACAGAATTTATTTTAACACGAAGCTCTCTTTTACTTAGATAACTGTTTATCCAACTTAGGACGTGTTGTTTCACGGAATTTGAACAATTCATCAAATTTCAAAGTTAATTTTTAGGTTCCATAAAAGTTCTATTGAAGTTTTGTTGCTATTATTTAACATAACTGAAATAATAACAGAACTTGAATAGAACTTTCACCAAACGTTGAAAATTGAAGAATTTTTCAAATTCTGTGAAACAACCCGTCCTTAATAAAGTACCCTAAATAACTTAGTTCAACTAACCAATTTAGTTTGCATATACGAATATGTTGCCCAACTTCATCAAAAGCTTTGGAAAATTCAGTGTATACCGAGTCCACCTGACGCTGCAAGGCACCAGTTTTATTTACTAAATATTTATGATTAATTACCCATTAGTCTTACCTTGTATCACTACGTTGTAAAAAGAAGTCATTTGAAAATTTTCGTTTTTGTATGTCTAATATGGATTGCAGAATGCGGTCATTGATTATTGAAAATCTCTGCTTGACGAGTGCGATGTTGGTGCAGAAAATGCAGGTCACAGCTGAGTGAACAACAATTGGTATAACGAATAAGAGCGTGAACTGAGCTCTATACGATGACATACGACTGGTCCAATAAGCAGCGTAGTCTAGTATAGCAATGCCAAAAGAAACTACGTAAAATACAATCACTAAAATGATAACTCTTTTTCGTGATTCATTGTAAGGAATTTCAATTCCCATTTTTAGTAAAGCTAAGTCGATCTTTTTCAGGGTCTCTATGATTAGAGAAATTTTACTTTGCACCCTGATTTCGTTCAGGTAAATCCATAGAGTGGAAATGAAGCCCAAATATATTCTTACGCGAATTGTTATCTGTAATGAAATGGGAACGGTTTTAATACATTATCACACATTGGTCAATATAATTTATAATACATTGTCACACATTGATCAATATAATTTATAATACATGGTCACACATTGGTCAGTATAATTATATTATAAATTTATAATACATTGTCACACATTGGTCAATTTAATTTATAATACATTGTCACACATTGGTCGATATAATTTATAATAAAGTTGCTACAATGATCAACGCCAGAATTGCAAAGAAGCATTTTTACTGTGAGAGGTTATTCTACGTCCGACCTCTTCCCGTGAACTAGCTCCTTCATATTTCTCCATTCTGTACTCAAAAATCTGCGAGGAACCTCTGTTAATAACTACGCTCGTCTTCAAAGTTAATTTGACAAATTCTTCGCCTCCAAAACTCCAAACCATAGCATTTCTCTGAAGGAGAACTCCTTTTGCCACTTGGATATAAGTGCCCGAATGTTGAAAGTCAATCGTATATAATGCAAAAGAAAACTAAACATATTATTAATAATTTACGTGTCTTACCCTGACAATGATATTGGCAGACTCAAAGAAGAAGAACGTGATGACCCTCATAGTATTGCAGAAGAAGAACACAGCAGCACAAAGAGTTGGTAAAGAGCCTAAGATCGACCTAGCAAAGCCATTCCTCGTTTTGCGGTACGGACTTAAGCCAAGGACCTTGGTGGCATAGTACAGTGGTAAAAGCATCCTTATTATAGACCTCGCAGTATGGTTTTGCACGGACATTCTTGGTTTAGAGTTTTGCTGGATCAAGTCAATATGCTTTTCATGCATTGTGCTGTGGAAACAATGTACACTTTTTGTCGAATTCATTAGTTATGCCAGTTGGATGGAAGTCGTGCCAACTATATTTTAAAGTTAGATATAACTCATTGACTATATTTAATTTAAATCAAAAAAGAAGTTACTATAATAATAATAATATTTGGCTAATTTATATAGCGCCGTTTTCGTGAGAAATCACCTCAAGGGCGCTGTACAAATTTATTTCTTAAATAGTTAATACTAGAACTACTGACTTATCTCTAAGACTTATATCTAGTGACTTACGACTAAGGCCTATAACTACTATCTTAACGTCATATATACGAGTATTTACATATTTAGCAACTTACAAATAAAATTAATATTAACAATCTAATCTTACTAACGCCAGAAGAAGAAGGAAGTTCTATTATATTAGGGTGTTTTTATTGTTAGCTGGATATATATGTTAAATGAATGAAATTAATGAATAAAATCAATCGTCAATCTTAAACGCATTTAGATGATTCATCTGCCAACAATTAAACCGATTGACTTGTTATGTTCCCGCTGATATTGTCCATTGTTCATTGGTAGGCAAGTCAATAGCAACATTGAATGAATGGAATCGCTAGATAATGGAACAATTACCGTATAAAAAAAAAGAAAAAAAAATAAATATTTGGATAGAATGACGGATTTATGGAAATGAGTGTCTGAAAAAGTGAGTTTTTAGTTTGGATCTAAATTCTGTTGGGCTGGTTATACATCTCAATTCCATAGGAAGTTTATTCCAAGCCTTAGGGCCGGATACTCCGAATGCACGATCACCAAACTTAGTGTTCGGATTTCGCTTAGGCTCTTTCAACCTTCCAATTGCAGATGATGTCGCTGATCTAAGGGTTGACTGCCTTAGACCGGTATTTTCCGGTATGCATAGCTCAGTAATATACGGTGGCGCCATTTCGTTGATGGCTTTAAACACCATCCAGCATAGCTTGTACTGGATCCTTTCAGGACACTTCAGCCAGTGAAGATTTCGGAGGTGTTCCGAAATGTGCGAAAACTTGGGTACCCCGGTGATAAGCCTTGCTGCGGCGTTGAACACTGATTGTAGTTTATCAGTTTCACATTTAGGAAGATTTGCATAAATGCCGTTGCAATAGTCAAGGCGTGATACTATATATGAATTCACAAGTAATTTAGTTGCCTCTGTTGAAAGATTCCTACGAACTGACTTAAGTACTATGTGCAAATATATACGTAAACTAATATAACTCTGGGTATAAATGGTGACGAACTATTTTAAGAACTTTGAGTTCTGGATATTAAACAATAATTTATTATGTGTGAGAAAAATAATAGTTATAATAAAATTTTAAATAATATCAATCGTTCACTCTCATCTTTCACACATCTCTCGGGCAAAGACAGTTTTTATTTTAAGTTCTAAAATTATTCAACGCGAAACTTATTACTTGGAAAACAAAACGTGCAGTCGTTCTTCATAAATTGGTTAGAAACATTTTAGATTTTAGTAATACGTTCATCAGAAATAATTACAACGGAAAATCGATTTTCTAAGCCTGCTAGGGCAAAGTCGACCGTATGTCTGTCGATTACGCCGAGCAGCACGCCGAACATTGTTTTTACACGACTTCATCTATCAATTACGTCGTTAAGATTCCTCACTTTATTTTAGAGATTTAATAGAGCAAATTCAGCCTGACGTCTGTCCAATACACAAGGGCCGCGCGTCGAGTATTTGTGTGCACGACTGCTTCGCTTACGTCGTTAAGATTCTGGCTTTATTTTAGGGTATTGTCTCGTCTTAACTATCACAAATACACATATACATCTAGTACAATATCTTTATCGTATAGAAGGTGTTGAGAAATAATTTAACTAGTGATTTTTGAAATATTTGGAGTAAAAAATGTATATGAAATTTTGGTCTCCGGTGTCATTTTTTGTTGACGACAAAATACGTTAATTTAGGTAATGGTTCGCCTTCTTCCTGTATGTTGTTCTAAAATATATCTTACCTTAATTTTGCAGTTATCTTGATGAACTTTAATTTATGTTTGTAAAATATAGGTATTATTGACGAGTGAGTTAGGGTCTGCTACGTGCACTTGTGCAGTTCTGTGTTCTGTGCAATATCATAATGAGAGAATGATATCCAGATACGAAATAATATCATCGATCAGAACAATTCATTTAGTAGAGTGCTTGATTACATATTCATCAAATTTAAGTGATTGTGAATATAATATTTTTTGTAATAACTTACTAACTAACCATCATCTAACTATTTTTGTAGTAACTAACTAACTAACCCCTCTCTACTACCTTCAACCTTACAACAATTTGAGATGACATAGTCTCACTGGCTCCATACGGTTGGGAGCAGTTGGGACTCCTGTGCGGTATTCATATTTAAATAATAATAATACAAATATCGTAATTAATGGCCTTTTACGAGATGTTTTTTTCATTAACATAAAAATAATACAAATATCGTAATTAATGGCCTTTTACGAGATATTTTTTTCATTAACATAAAAATAATACAAATACCCTAATAAGTGACATTATATAAGATGTTTTTTTATTAGCTTCAGAAATAATACAAATTGCCCAATAAGTGGCATTTTACAAGATGTTTTTTTTCAATAACTTCAGAAAAAATACAAACACCCCAATAAGTGGCATTTTACAAGATGTTTTTTTCATTAACTTCAGAAATAATACAAATAGCCCAATAAGTGGCATTTTACAAGATGTTTTATTCATTAACTTCAGAAATAATACAAATAGCCCAATAAGTGGCATTATACAAGATGTTTTTTTTATTAACTTCAGAAATAATACAAATAGCCCAATAAGAAGCATTTTACAAGATGTTTTATTCATTAACTTCAGAAATAATACAATTAGCCCAATAAGTGGCATTTTACAAGATGTTTTATTCATTAACTTCAGAAATAATACAAATACCCTAATAAGTGACATTATATAAGATGTTTTTTTATTAGCTTCAGAAATAATACAAATAGCCCAATAAGTGGCATTTTACAAGATGTTTTTTCTCAATAACTTCAGAAATAATACAAATACCCCAATAAGTGGCATTTTAGAAGATGTTTTTTTCATTAACTTCAGAAATAATACAAATAGACCAATAAGTGGCATTTTACAAGATGTTTTATTCATTAAATTCAGAAATAATACAAATAGCCCAATAAGTGGCATTTTACAAGATGTTTTTTTCATTGACTTCAGAAATAATACAAATAGCCTAATAATTGGCATTTTACCAGATGTTTTATTCATTAACTTCAGAAATAATACAAATAGCCCAATAAGTGGCATTTTAGAAGATGTTTTATTCATTAACTTCAGAAATAATACAAATACCCTAATAAGTGGCATTATACAAGATGTTTTTTTTATTAGCTTCAGAAATAATACAAATAGCCCAATAAGTGGCATTTAACAAGATGTTTTTTTTTCAATAACTTCAGAAATAATACAAATGGCCTCACAAGTGGTATTTTACAACATGCTTTTTTTCGTTCAGTTATTATACATATAGTTGAACGGCCTGGTACATGATAGTTTTCTGGGAGCTTGATTTGTTGATTTGTGTTGGCAATCTAATTTGTTTTGCATCCGTGTATCATAATGATTGTAATTTATTTTTATTTTGATTTCGTTACGTAAATTTTGTGTGCAAAAATATTATCCAAATATTAGGTATATAGTTTGCTTCAATGTCATAAAAATTTGCTCTTAAAACGTGTTCCTTATCGGTTATTATTATATAATATTTTTAATGTTGCGCGTTTTATATCGTTTACCTCTTATTTTGTTGTTTACTTTACTTATCAAAATGTTAAGTTATGAACTCGATTACCGTTACTGAGCCAATATTAATTGAATGTCAATAATATGTAATCTTGGGTTTTTCCTCCTCAAAAGCTCTGTTACTCAGCAGATGCTTGTATGCCACGAGTATTATTTTTGTGTACATATATTTATAATAAATATTATACTATATGATTACGTAAATCATTGTAATTCAAGTCGTTGGATTTTCACTCGCATTCTCCCACATCTCTCACTACACTAGGGTCCATTACGGCGTGAACTTCATTTAGTCTAACGCTAATAATGTGTGTGTAGAAGCGGTACCTCAAAATAAGTTTAAAACTTTAAAAAAGAAGGTTTTTAACTGTAATACATCGATTTAAAACGTCTTTCAAAACTTAAAAAAATAAAAATTGGTTCGACTGACGATTGAAACTTCCTACCTAGGAACCGGATTCGACATCTCTACCAACCTCGCCAAATGCCGATCGGTTAGGACCGACATTTATCTGCTGTAATGTCATACGATTTCAGAGAAGTGCGTATATTTATATCAGCGCCTGTTGATGGAATGTTTTAATTGTAATAATAATAATATAAGTTTTAATAATAAATTTGTGAAAATCTGAGAGAATGCATTCTCATCGACAACCAGTGTAGTGATGTCGTGAAGTGAGTTACTATCCGATTCCAAGATTTGCGATTATTCATTGAAAAAGTAACAAAGTTCTAAAGAATTGGTTTGTAACCTAGATACTGTCTCGGATAAATATATATTATATTAATAGGAACAACCTACAAAAGTTATTAAATTAACAATTAATCCAATAACAATGTAAAACTTCAATAATTTAATATTTATTTATTTTATATTATAGAAACAGTACATTGGTTACAGTGATGAAACCATTTACAGACTTTAAATGTTTCAAGGTACCTACGACCGTGTAATGTCTTATATGTGGTATGTATATTCAGTAATTACCGTGGGACGTGTGTAGTGCATAGGTGTGTATGTGTATGTGTTTGTGTGTGTGCAGAGTTTATACGTATGCGCATTGAACAGTTTATGATATTATTGACATAAAGCCACTTTTAAATTTGGGCAGTGAATCCGAAAAATGTCGATGTTATGTTTCTAATATGTTATGATGATTCTTGAATCCTGACGATCTTGATTTTTTTATTTAAGGTCAACTACTACATAAATTAAGTGTTTTTATTATAAATATTAACATGGCCCGATTCAAGTGTTTAATTCACATGATCATGCAGTATCTCTCTCTGGCATCCTCAGCTTCTTCTTTATTTATTTATTTGGTATTTTCATAATCTTACGGTGTTTGTTTTGTAATATTGTGTCTTTAGTGTATCGTTACATCAAAACATGGGAAAAAATTAATAGTTTCATGCTTTATTCTATGTGGTCACTAGTTCCGTAAATCTGTTTCATCTGTGTATGCATATTAATAAAGGCAGATGTTAATTACGTTAAAAATGTGTACCTACATAGATATAAATTAAAAGCAACATAACAAATCATTACGCTGTCTGCATTATTGCAATTGATTTAATTTCATGTTCTTAATAGAGTCACGCGAACTAAAAATATATTTCTCTGCAACAATAACGTGAATTGTATTTATGTCAATGAAAACCATTGATTTATTCATCGAAGATCAATTCCAATTCGTTTATATGCTCTATAATAATACGCTTAGGTAACCATTGTACAAAAGCAATAGATATTTTTTATAGCACCTAAAGACTAACTATGTAACTAATCATCAACTGTTTTATAAAAAAATACATTGTGAATGTGTGGGTGGTGCAGTCAATGGGACACGGAGAAAAATGGGTATTACTAATTTATTGAAAATTCCCTAAAATTATTGGTATTCCGGTTAAAAACAGGAATGCAGGCCCATAATGAATGAATTAAAAGGTTTCCTGATAAACTTTTAGTAAAATTCGATTCTATTATCACGATATTGGAACACGTGTTCATAAAAATCCTAATATTTTCGCATTTCGACATTATATATTATCAAGGCAAATGCAGGTGCATGAACACGTTTTCAAATATATTAGGAATTTACAGAAAGTTTATCAGTAAACGGCCTGCAATCCCATTTGTAACGATAGATTAGCAATACTCATTTTTCTCCGTGCATCAGCCATATGAAGTGAAGATTTTTAATTGAGTAATTTTATCTTGAATATTTAAATTACGCAACAGTTTGCCTTAAAATAAAAATTAATATGTTTTCCCAAAATAATTAAAACGATCATTGATTGGCGTATAGAACGCGATTGTCGAATCGTACCCAGATTTATAAAAAAAAAATCATTTTCAAGACCGCAAATAATGTTTGATGGATCGAATCGCTGATTGTAAACATTTTTAACCTAAAAAAAATTAGAGAAAAAAATGAATGCCACCAACCTAAAATTTTTTTCTCGGAATTTTTTTTCAGTTTTTATTTGTGTTCCAGACTAATAATTATTTTTGTTATTTGTTTTTGGGGTATTATGCCGTGTTGCGCTAACTCCTTCTTTAACGGCCGTGAAAACGGCTAACGGCCGTGAAAATCTTAAAACTAATAATTATTGCTTATAATAATATGTTATCATTTGCGTTTTGCATTAAAAAAACCTTGTCTTGTTAACATAAGTCTATCTTTAATTAAAAATAAATGTAATATTTTATAGTCATTAACATTTTGAAATCAATCATAAAATGTTTTAAAAATGGCTCACCTTACGTTTTTCGTCTAAACGCCGATAACGAAAAAAATACATATTTTATTAGACAAATGTATTATAAACATTACTGCCACCTCACTTTTTGGCGTTCCAAAGATAAATAATTAGTTAAAATTCACAAAGTTTCATAAATTTCTCTCAAATTGCGGTCGAAACCTTTGGTTTCATAGAGGTGTAGGTACATTTTAATTATTCTGTGGTTAACTTCTATATTTTAATGTAAAGCTTTTATTTTAACTTTCTAACAGCGTTCAGTTCATATTACTAACTATAACGGTAAGGGAGAAATAACGATTTCTATAAGACCATATGAGCTGTTATGAAAAGCGAACAATGAAGGCCCCGTGACGGAAGAGTCCACTACCACTTGGTTCACTGAAGATCCCACGAGGAAAGAGGGCGTCATCTCTCCTCTCCACTCCCCCTTGGTTCCTCACAAGGGAAGAGTACAAGAGTGGCCTCGGTTCTCCTATCCACTCCTCTTTTGTTCATTGAAGGCCCCACGATGGAGGAGTCCACTCCCCTTGGTTCCCTGAAGACCCCACTAGGTGAGAGGGAATTTTATAATAGTCTAATTTTCATCCCACGAGTATTTAGGGGAATACTCCTAAGTCCACTCCTAAGTCCTCCGAGTTCTGAGATAAGGTCATTTCACTTCCCGAGTTCGCCACACTCTCGCGCTCCATACTATTACTAGCATTGAGAAATTATTTAGATTACAAATATGAAGCTTTCGTAAAATGATCATAGCAAGTAACAACCAGTAACCCACCCTATTTTTGATAAGCCCAGCTGTCTTCTACACGTTTTATTATCAACGACATTATCGGGGAAAAACAGGAATATTTGTTGATGTATCATTCTTTTCCCACAGATAAGACTAACTAGCCCTATAAATAGTGACAGATCAATCGAAATAAATTTATTACTCAACGAAGTGCAATACCTGCCTGACGTATTTCCATTTTTCATTTTGGATTGAAGAAAAATTTGCACTCCCAATGTCTCACCTTGTAAGTATCATTTAATTGTACCTATTTCTTAATAAAAATATTTGGTGAGGTTATTTAAAGCTTTTTTTATAAAACTCTTTTTTTAACTTACCTAAAAATCACATTTATTCACTCACTTCTTTTCACAATGCCAACCATTTTTACGAGTTTTATTTATTTAAAGTATATCCACCTACAATAATGTCATTATTAAGTTCTTTAAGATTTAGTTTTATTTTATTTCTTATTTAAAACATTGATATTTATAGAATAATAATATTTTCAAAAAAGTAGTTACTGTGTGCTGCCACTAGGCGGGTTTTCTGTAGGTTAATCATTTTGTTAGGACATTTATTTCAATTTAATTTGACGACAATGTCTACGTGTAATGCACTGGTCTCTCCTTCTGATTGTAGCTGCTTCCTTTATCAAGTTTCCACTATTCCGATTCTTCCCCCAGTTTAGGATTTGGGAACATTTTAAATGTGATTTAAGATTTTCACGGCCAAAAGTATTTTTGTATTATATCTGCCCTGATGTTGGACACTGTAACGTTGTCCGAAAAGTTGGCTAAAGAAGGAGTTAGCGCAACACGGCATAACACCCCAAAAACAAATAACAAAAATGGGAACATTTTGTTGATATCTCAAATTCAAACATACTTGGGCGAGTCCATTTTTATGGATTTTTTAATTCCTCCGAGTCTCAGTTTGGTAAATTTTGAATCTCGAATTCAAACAAAACAATCGGACGAGTCCTTTTTGACAATGACATCCTCAGAGAAAAAATTTAAACAAGATTTAAATAATTTAACATGGGAAATCATTACTTGGGTGATGTTGACATATTCAATACCAACTTGGCAAGTTTTGTGGATCATTTAAAACATTTATTTCAACAATACTCCTAAACACATCATGTAAACCAACAAATAGCTGTAATTTTCTGTTTTTGTTTCTTGTGTTTGTATAACTTGTTACATAGCTTTTATCAAATGTAATTTTATTCTTATTTTTTATGTTTGAAAGTATTTGTCAAATTAAAATTATACTACCAACCATGTAAAAGCCCTCTGGGCGTTAAATAAATAAATAAATAAATAAATAAAATAAATAAATTTAAGGCAATTCCCGATAAGATGCCTTATTTTAGTATATTTAACTAATAACATTTGTATTGCTTTAAATTGAAATAATTAAAGGTAATTCCCGATAGATGCCTTATTTTAGTATATTTAACTAATAACATTTGAATTGCTTTAAATTTAAATAATTAAAGGTAACTCCCGATAGATGCCTTATTTTAGTATATTTAACTAATAACATTTGTATTGCTTTAAATTTAAATAATTTAAGGCAATTCCCGATAAGATGCCTTATTTTAGTATATTTAACTAATAACATTTGTATTGCTTTAATTTTAAATAATTTAAGACAATTCCCGATAAGATGCCATATTTTAGTATATTTAACTAATAACATTTGTATTGAATTAAATTTAACAAATATATATTTTACAAAAGCTGTTTAAGGAATTAAACACTGTGCGGTTCATGCCCCGGCTGACACTATTTATATTTTTAAATGTGAAAACCGCACCCATCTGCCCGGAACCAGTGAGACTAAGGCATTCTCAATTGGCGTATGTTGTGAGGCTGAAGGTAGCGAGGAGGGGATGGAAATGGGAAAGACGAAGCTTACGAATTAACGGGCTATTCAAATCTGGTCACTAAACACTGCTAAATCTATTTCAACCAACGTTTCAATTCTGATTGGTGGTCTTAAAATTATCTTCTAAGTATCTCAAAAGTATCTTCCACACTGGAACGTGTCGCAAATATACTAAATTCGTAATAAATTGTTTTTTTTTTTAATTATGCCGTCTTACTAGATAATGTGTATATATATATTAATAAAAATTGCATATATCTATCCAATCTAGTTTTCCCAAAATGTCTACTTTTGTTCAGAGAAATGTGTTTTTTTTCTCTCTAATGTTATAAAAATATATAGTTTAATGAAGATATTCGACAAATATTCTTAAGTTTTATTGTACTTTCTAGTTAAATTATCATATTTCACAATAAAAATAAGTCACATGAGGCTTCTCTGTAAATAAATTCAGTACTCTTTTTTTTTTGTTTTTTACAGATAAAAAATCAATGTTTGCAAGTGCCGAAACGATAAGCGAAAATACATTATTTCCTTGTCAAGCCAATAAATTTTATGTTGTATGCTAGGAACACTTATTTAGGTTCAAAATACATCAAAATCCACGGTGGATTCGCTGGCATTCCAAGGGTTAAGGATATTTTTCATGAACCCGTACATTTTAAATGGATATTCAACAAAAAGCTCTTCACAATCCTTGCATGTTGAAAGTTAATTTACATTAAAAAAGAAACTTAAGCTAATTACTCATAACTCATAATCAAAAACAAAACAGTGATAAAATGGAACGTGGCAAAAGGTGAAATAATAGGTTAGGTAAAGATAAACAAATTTTCTTCACTTTTTCTTCATTTTCCTTTGTTCTGTTTTATCATGGAACCGATAAAAACATTGCTACATTTGACATTTGAATAAAGCGTGAATATTTCATTTTTACAGCCTAATGTTTATATGGGACCCATTCCTGGTGGAGTCCGATGCGGTACAACCATCACACTGGAAGGAACGGTGAACTGCGGTACTGACAGGTTCGTTATATTAAATACCCTTGAGTAATAATAATACAACCAACTCCAGTAAAATGTTGGTATAATTTATCAAAAACTTATGAAATAAATACTAACATAATATTTATTAACATAGGTAAACAAATTAGAAAAATAGTTTTTTAAAGACAATTTAAATAATATATCTTTTTACAGATTAAGTAAGCGTAAGAAAATTACGGTTACAATATATCATTATCACTAAATACAAGCCATTCGTTTTGAATCTATTGCTTATGCTATCTGAGGGGTGAATTTTATCTATAAAATATTTTTTATAAATTTGATATAAGGCGATTCTCTTATACAATTATGTGATAGATGTTACATTAAATTCCCGAAATATCTATAAAGTAGGGAAGTCGTATGCTTTCCTAAGGATGATTTTTACAATAATTCTTTGAATTGTAATTATGGGCTGTAAGGAAGCTTTAAAAGCCCCTCCCCACCCAATAATTCCATACTGCAATAAGGACTGAATTAATAAAAAATTTTGATAGTTTTCTTATTTAAAATGTTTCTTTTATTATAGAAAACATAGATAAGTATTCTTAGTCTTTCCGCAGTGAGATTGATATGGTCTTTCCATTTAACATTTATATCTAATAAGATTCCAAGATATTTTATACTAGATTTATGATTAAGTTTCGCGCTGTCCGTATTACATGTACCGTCATTTACACAACTTTTAGAATGAATTATTATGTCAATTAGGTTATTTGGCTCATCTTCTTGTAGAGTGAAAGGAATACAATATGTTTTTTCCGTGTTGAGTGATAATAATTGCCATCGAACCAATTTTTTATAACCTTCATGTCTTGATTGGCTGCATTGGTAATTTCGTTCCATGTCTTTTTTTCGATAATTATTGCAGTGTACCGTCAGCAAAAGATATAAGTTTATCATTAAGTGTTTATTTAAACATGTGGTTAACGTAAATTATAAATTAAATTGGTCCAATAACAGTCCCCTGGGGAATTCCAAATTCTAAAGTTTCATCCACACTTAGTGAGTTATCTAATTTTAGTGTTTGGCTTCTTTGAATTAGATACGTATATTTATATAACTTACTTAAATATGCATATTTAAGTAAGTTATTTGCATAGACATATGAATATTAGTAGACCTGCCCTAAGTGATTAAAAGCGTATTATTACCCACTCCCCATACCGGTTCCATTGGAGCCGGCTGGGCTCGCGTATGGCTTCCGTGAATCTTGAGAATGTGACGTCATCATTCTTGTTCGAACTAGCGTCGAGCTATGGTCGAGGCATTTTACGAAATAACACGGCAAAATGGTGGCTTAGCTATGAAAACTTGTAAAAATAGACGTGAAAAAGAGAATAAACCCAATTTTCGTATTACATTCCATATGTAAGCATTATTTTAAGCGTAATTACATCGTATAATATGGATCAGTTTGTAGAAACATATACTATCACATCGAGATATATCTGTACGCATCGTTGGTTACTGGGAACTAAATTATGAACACTTATAAAAGTGTCTTAACTAAATACGTAAACAAAATATTCGACTCTGAAAATAGAAGTTTTTTTTTTGCCGAATTTGGACTTCGCAAATTTGTTCCGTGGCGAGTAATTTGCGCTCCCATGTAAAAATGTCTATTCATTCAAAAGCAGATTTTACTTTTAAGAACTAAATGGTGATATTATAATGCGAGATGCCTATATACTGTCAGATTGATTTATTGACGAATCACAGTCAGCTTTACCCCCTTCGTTCTTCAACAGTTGATTTTACCCCTCACCTTTAATTTCTAGTCTATATATTCATATGTCTGTGGTTATTTGTATTTGAGATTAATAAAAACAGTACTTTGCCATTTACATATTTTATGTTAAACAGTTTGAAAATTTTATAACACAACAATAAAATTAGCATTAGCAATTAAAATTAGTAATTTATCGAGTTGTTTCTCTAAAACACACGAGATTTTAGTAATACGTTCATGCTAGAGCAATTCATGCTAGAGCAACATTGCTAGAGCAATTTCAACTGAAGATCCAATACACTAGGGCCGCGCGACGCATATTTTTGTACATGGCTTCTTCACTTGCGTCGTTATGATTCCAACTTTATTTTAGGATAATGTCCATGTAATGATAATGTCAATGGACGAGAAAAAAGAGAGATATACGCAAAGGAACATTATTATTGCAATTAAAATAACTTTGTTGGAGGTAGGTACGATTCACATTAAATATTTCTCAAGGTCAATCGTATCAAAGAAAATCAAGTTCGACAACTTCCCAAATGCTAGGTAAAATAAATCGCTTTGATAAGCGAATATCGCGCTACTATTTGCTTAATACTTTTTGGGAATCCTGAAAAGTAGACAGACAGACACACATTCACTGATAAAATAGTAGGTATATTTGTTAACAAAAAAAACGTCTCCCTAAAAACGTTTTAAGTACACACGGAAAAACTAACTTTCATATATATAATATTTACTAAACATCTGGTCAAATTAATAGTATTCCTATTAAGGCGAAGCTTGATGCTAAATCACTATTTTGATTTATCTTTATAACGAATTGGTGTACATTATGAATACCAAAAATATGCTTTAGATAAATTGAAGGTTTTCCTATAGTTTCGCTTGAGTAGAATACAAATAAAATAAAAATTACTCAATAAAAATATAAATGCAAGCTATTAAATTTTTTTCAATAGATATGTGTGAACACGTAAAGGAAACTACTTTAAAAATATACAGTATTATAGCTAAGATTATCTGTGACAGTTTCACTTGATTAACTTTTTTTCTTTCTTATAAAATTATTTAAAAAATAAATAAAAACCAGTTTTGTGATTGACTCCGATTGTCAAGCGATTTTAATGCCTTCCTATTAAAAACGGGACTGCAGGCCTTTAACGAATAAATTGACAGATTTTCTAACAAACTCTCAGTAAATCACGAATGTGTTATGAGGATCTATGAATAAGAAGTCATAAAAATTCTAATAATAATAATAATAATAATTTTATTCCAGAATGTGGGGAGGTTAGTGCAATCCTACGCGTCCCATATAGATATACCTACATTTAATATTTATCAGGATAAGCGTAGTTTTAGCTAACTTTAATAATATTGGTATTTAATCGAGTAGAAGTTATCTATTTTAACATGTCAATGCTACTTTCCTGCGTTTATTTCTGCCTTTGTCTTCGCTTATAATACTTGCGTATAATCTTCATTCTTCTACTACCCAATTAAGTGTTACTTATTTTGTAAATTGGACGTAAATAGGACGCGAGTAAGATAGATAATTGGATTGGATAAATAATACATAATACAGTAAATAAATTATAAATAAATACAAATGAAACATAGAGTTATACTATTAGAGTCGCTATTACGTAGTAATATCATGTTGAAGCGTGTTTCACTAGCGATAATCGGTGCGCACTGCGCGCAACTGGAATTTGTAGTTTCTTGCATTGAGGTACAAAGAGAGAGCTAACATTGGCGTTCGAAATATGAGCAACAAACATCGGTTGATTGTCCGCTCTGAGATACTATGGACTTCAGTCGGTTACAAGCTCTCACCGAGCAAATGTCTTCAGCAAAAACTTGCTGACATGCTGAGATATTGTACAAGTTGTACTGGAAAAGATAAATATGTTTCAATGATAAATAGGGTTTTACCATAATCAGTAGTTAGTACTGTTAGTAGTGTAAATTTAATTTTAAATATTAAAAACTTAAGGAGCACTTGAAGTTGGCGCGTCGGTAACCCAAATCCTCCGGGCCGTGGCTCCGTTCGTTGTGTTCGTTCGAGGTCCGAAGGATTCGGGTGACATCGACAGCCGCCACATCTGCCTTCCTACTTCCCGCACGGGAACAATATTTTACACTGATTTTGCAAGGAATACAGACTTATTTAACTCCACGGTTTTATGGTGATTGAATATAATTACTGACGCCACATTTCATCTGCATCTTTAACATGGTATTCATATTTTATCTCACCGTACTCATATTGAATCATTCCAGATTCGACATCGAGCTGAAGAGCAGTCAGTGTGGCGGCGATATCCCGCTCCACTCCAGCTTTCGCTTCAACGAGGGTTGCGTGGTGAGGAACCATTGCCAGCCCACCATTGCGTGGGGCTGCGAGGAGAGGGGGGGCGGCATGCCTCTATGCCCCGGACAAAACTTCACTATTCAATTGAAAATCCAATCCAACGACATTGTTGTAAGTACACTTTTAGTTCGACGGACTGAGCGCACGGAGGAAGAATGTAAAAGAAAATGGATATCATGAAAGAATGACAAATGGTTAGAAATCTGAGCCGGTGGAAAACATTTTTGAAGGAGGTCAAATCACACCTGTTGAGAGAACTATTCATTTTAAGAGGGTATTCTAGGTAATCTAGAAAATAAGGTTATACCATTTACGTAGGATCGTAAAATGCCTGAATTTAATTGAAATTCACAGGATACTTCCAAAATAATACTAATATTATTCTACGCAATCGCCGTCAAGATCGAGACATTGCACCAAAAATTGGATGCAAGTGTTGTAGACCTCCGCCACCAGTTCTCTCGGCTACTTCTTAACAGGATCGTCGTAAGTGTTGACGTCGGTCTTATCCAGTCGGAATTTGGCTCTGAAATTATGATGCCTGTTGTATGCTGATGATGTTGTGCCAATTTCTAACAGTATGGAAGATCTACAGTCTCTCGTGTCTAGGATTAACGAAGTACCTTCGATGAACGAAGTTCCTCCTTCCAATCATATTAAAATAAACCCAACAGATCGCTTATTCGAAGAATTTCCAGTACCTTCATTTAAAGATCTGTATATGAACATACATTAAGATGATTCGGGTACCCTTGGAGTGCTCTACCTCTGGACACTTGTTTGGGACACCCTGTATATAATAAAACCTACGTATTAAAAATCAACTTTAGTTGATCCATATGGTTCTGGTTTTATATTCATATGGATAAACAAAAGCTGATCCTGAATATATAAGTTTTATTATAATTATATAATATTATGTTTTAAAGCCGTAATATTATTCACTGCTAGTTCCTTCTTCTTTTTATAATATACATTTTTATGCTTCTTCTAAGCTCACACCAGGTAAGTACATTTTGGAATCCTATGGACAATGAATTTAAATAAAATAATTATTACAAAAACAAGACATATTACAACTCAATTCAATATTTCAATAACCTAAATAAAATGAATTCCTCAGAACAGGCTTTATGTATACAAAAAATCGACTTTTCTCTACTTTCTATAAAAGTAATATGCATGTGTCAAATATATTAACTTTCCAGAAGAACATTTCTAAATGATAGTGAAAACCCCATCCAAATCCGTTTTTTTTTATTTTTATATTAACTCCACACAGGAGGCCCTGAAGAAAATAATTTCCCTCAGGGCCTATGTCATCTTTGGGGATGCTGTGTGGAGGTTCTTTTTGTGGAGAGGAAGGAGTGAACATGGGTCTTGAAGAGTCCCATGTTGTAGGAGGGAGGAAACACAGAGGCAGGCAGTTCGTTCCACAGCCGAGCTGTTGAAATTAAGAACGAATCGTAGAAGCGACCCGTTCTCATGTGACAAATGTCAACCGTGTACAAATGTTGGGCGCGCGTTTGGCGTGTATCCCGACTACGCACCGGTGCCGAAGGGATCAATGACGCTAGTTCCTCAGAGCATCTTCCATTGTAATACCGATAGAACAAGGACAGCATACCTACCTGACGCCTGTGCTCTAAAGATTGCAGTCCGTTTGTTAAGATTCTATCAACCGACCGCCCGTTTCTGCACAGAGTCAAGGGTTTTTTTCAGGTATTTAGGGGCTCCGGACCAGAGATGGCTGCCAAATTCGACAGTAGGGCGCACTTGCAATTTGTTTAGTTTAGAAGAGCTAAGTGCACAAACAGACAGAGGCGGATGGCGACTACTATTACTATTTAGAGATTAACTTTGTATTATGTAAAATGTTGTATCTAAAAAAAAAAAAAAATTAAATGCATCTGCACATTTCCTTTTCTTGTAACATAACAATTTGATTGTTTTATTTTTTTAGGTGAGTGTTAACGGTTGTCACTTCTACAGCTTCAATCATCGCCTCCCAATGTGCTCCATATCCTATGTGGCCGTCTTCGGAGGAGCCTGCATAACCTGCGCTAGATTCTGTTGATGAAATTTACCAGTATATCAACTTTCCTGTGGAAAGATCCTAAAAACTACATTTATATAGACACACTAAATTAGCGGTTTTTGTTTATTATAAACTTTTCTGTAACCAATCACTTTCTGTCTTTTAATTTCAATTTTATCTTTTATGTGACACCTCATAAGGGCTATCCGCTGTGTGTACAATTTAAAAATAGGAGAACTGTGCAGTCACCCAGTTGGGCAGCGTTGTGAGGCAGGTTGAGCCACGGGCTGTAGGAAGGGATTTATTAATGCGGGTCTTGAAGAGGCCCGGATTATATGAAGGAGAAAAAAAAGATGCCAGTAGCTCGTTCCACATACGAGCAGACTTACACGTATTACAAGTATTGTGAGACTGCAGCCCATAGGTGGCTCCCACAATAAATAGTTAGGCGAACTTGAGATTTGTACAGGGTTAGTCCATTATATTCATTTGTACAAGGCCACCCGCTTTAACACGTATTCAAATATATTCTGAATGACTAATATTTTTCTAGGAAATTGTCATGAAGTCACATTTTTGGAAGATCATTAAATCTAAACCAATGTTTCATCAAAATTGAAGCCATAGAAAAAAGCATAAAAGAATTAGGTAGAAATAAATCTGCTGGACCGGATGGTATTCCTTCTATATTTTTAATAAATTTTGATAGTACTCTGATATATCTTTTACATAAACTCTGTAACAAGTCTTTATCTTCTGGGCCTTTTCCGGCTCGAAAAGAGTTATTTAACAAAAAGCGATAAAAGCGAAATATCAATCTACAGACCAATTTGAATAACGTCTGCTTACCGAAACTTTTTGAGAATTTAGTGCTAGATATTATTGTTAGACCTATCCTAACCAACATGGCTTCATCACAGGTCGGTCTACTTTAAGAAATTTAATGATTTATGAAAATTACATACCGGAATCCTTTGGTCTCAAACAACAAGTAGACTGTATATACACTTATTTATTTATTGTTTCTTTACATTGTATTTGGTTTTACGTTAAAATTTTCACTGGTCACTGATTATAATAAAGCTTTTAATAAGGTTCGACATCATATATCACAAGTAAATTATTGAGTTGGATTGTTAATCACGTTGAAAATATAGTGCTTAGCGTAAAGATTAATTCTGTACAATCTTAAATATTTGAGGCCACAACTGGGGTTCCTCAGGGATCCTATCTCGGCCCAGTATTTTTCTTATTATTCCTCAATGACATTGTTAACCAATTTAAAGATGTAGCAGTCCTACTATTTGCTGACGACTTAAAATATATAGAAGAACATAAAATGCATAACGATTGCTAAATTTTACAGACTCACTTCAAGTTCATCAATGGTGTGAACAAAATGGTTTATTTTTGAACATTCAGAAATGCCAATAAATACATTTTGCAAAACTCATAATATCATACATGAATATATACATTAAAAACTAATAAATTAACACCAGTGTCACAAATTCGTGACTTGGGTGTAATATCCAATGGAAATATGACATTCATTGCACACATTAACGATATAACTAATAATGTTTGGCTTCCTTTGCAGAACTTCAACTTATTTTAAGTCCTTATAGAATATATGAGAACCCTATATATTTAATTAGTCCGAAGTCAAGTGGAATATAATTCATCTATTTTGTATAATGTTCACTCTAAATACAATTTAAGCTCAAAATTCTAATTGAATACATTAATCATGTAGGTAATTGTAATTATTATTTTTAACATCTGAACTTTTTGTTTAAAAATAGATCAAATAAATAAAATAGATAATGTATGGTAAAACAGAAATCAAAAAATAAGGAGTACGTTACGCGGGTACACCGAAAAAAATATTCTACGTCTTACACTATATATGTTATGGTTATTAATGTTTTTATCACGACTATATATATATTATTTTTTATTGTAGAAAACACGGACAAAGATGGTAATAAACATGACAGTAAACAAAACATTAGTTGGTGAATTCGCTTGCATCCTAACTATTTTTCGCAGATTAATAGCTAAACAGCCAAAAAAAAATAATAAGCCTTTACAAATATAAAATGTATTACAAAGTAAGTTAGACGGCCGGCATAGTCCAGTGGTAACGCATTGGACTGCCATTCCGAAGGTCGCGGGTTCGAACCCGGCGTGCGCAAATAAATTTTATTTGATTAATTTGTGTTATTTCACAATTAATTAATTAAAATAATATATAGTATATTTGCGGCACGTTCCAGAGTGGAAGATACTACCAGTATCGCCCTGGTGTAAGACCACCATTCAGAATTGAAACGTTGCTCCAAATGGCTTTAGCCGTGTTTAGTGACTAGATCTGAATAGCCAGGTACTTCCCCACCTTCCTCTTTCCCTTCCCCACTTACCTTCAGCCTCACAACATCCCCCAATTGGGGATGCCATAGTCTCACTGGCTCCAGACGGGAGCAGTTGGGACTCTTGTGAGGTATTCACTATAAAAAAAAAGTAATTTTAACAAGTGTTAATTAAAAAAAGGAGAATAATTTTTAGAGAATAGAGGGTAAATCAATTAATTCGAAAATGTTTCTTTATGGGGAAACGCTTTGATCAAATACTGCGAGTCAATCACGTATCGGCCAGAAATAATCGAATATTTTTTAGTCATCAATCTTTTTAAGCCCAGGTAAAAACATAGTATTAGACCTGTAAAAACTACCTAAAAATGCAAAAACTTCTACTTACGAACCCCCTTTTGGATAGGTATGGTTTTACTGTATAAAACGGCAAAATAAGTTTTGTAGTAGGTACTTCACAAAATAAAATAAATCATGTTTTTGAGGCATAGACTAAATATTATACATCAATGTTTTGGGGGATGTTTTTTTTAAGTAACCAGCATACTGGAGGTCGCGGGTTCCAATTCTGGCGTGCGCAAGTAAACATGGTGCTGGTGTTAAGCGGGAATTCCAACTTTATCGCCATATTTTGAAGGTCTCCGTGGTCGAGGGGTAAGGCTCTACACCAGCAAGCTGGACGTCGCGGGTTCCAATCCTGGCGTGCGCAAGTAAACATGGTGCTGGTGTTAAGCGAGAATTCCAAACTTATCGCCATCTTTTGAAGGCCAAATGAATCTTTACCACTATAAAAAGATTTCGTTTTTAAATTACCATAATATTAACAGAAAGATTTTTTTTTTTTCCATTAATTATTTTAAATGGTTTGACACCACTGAAACGTTTCATGTAATTTAGGATCGCTTCAGTACTTGTTAAGAACAATTTTGTGACAATAATTTTTTCACTCTAGTATTATTAGCCGGAGTTCAAACAAGAATCTAGACTTCAAAGAAGAATGTCACTGTAACTCTCACATACTTTTCAACTGTTTACCATATTTTTACATTTTCTTACCTAGTAATACATACTCATTTTGATGCTGTAGGTATATAATTTCAATAACTTCTGATACATATATGTTTTTTCATTTCTCCTTTAAATTCTTTACTTTTTACTATGTCGTATATTCTAAACTATTTTTAAATATTCTATTATATTGGAATATTTTGATACATTCTTTCAAATTATTTTAATATATTTCATATAATAGATTAAACTAAATACTCTTTATTTTATTTTGAATTGTATACTTTTTATACTTATTTTAATTTCGTCTATATTTCATATTTGATTTATTATTTTTTTGTACTGTATCAACAAATGTAATCAACCACCACAACACGGGCATGTGCCTAGCTTGGTGGTTTTAACACACCTAAAAACTGTAAAAACCAATAAAAACCCTAAATAAAGAAAAAAATTCTTTAAAGGCCCCCGTGGTCGAGGGGTAAGGCTCTCGACCAGCAAGCTGGAGGTAGCGGGTTCCAATCCTGGAGTGAGCAAGTAAATTTTTTTTATTAATTTGCGTTTCAATTCCAGAAATGACTTATTTAAAATAGTATGTAGTGTATTTGCGCCACGTTCCGTTCTGGAAGACTCTCTCAGTGTCACACTGATGAAAGACCACCATTCAGAAATGTAACTTTGCTTGAAATGGCTTTGGCCGTGTTTGGTAACTACCCTCCTCCCCATCTCCTCCTTCCTCCACTACCTTCAGCCTCACAACATACGCCAATTGGGGATGCTTCAGTCACACTGACTCTTCTCTTGCGGTTTCACATAAGAAAAATCTCCATAAGGAGTGTTTGTTAGCGGCCCTATTCCAAATGTTACACGACGCGGTGCTTCGCCTTAACTGGAATAATTTAATTTCGCCCGATTCACCGCGGATTTTCCCTTTTCCCACGTCACTCATGAAGATACAAATGAGAATATTAAAGGAAAGCACACATTTCAATTGAACTATTTGTAAACACTAATTAAAACAACGAAAATATAAACATAAATGAAAAAAAGTAAGCAACAATAACATAAAATCAAATGAAAAACATCGGTAAAAATGTGAACAGAAACTAAGATTAAAAATGAAATCACTCAGGATGTCACACTTTACTCATATATCTACGAGTATATAGTTTAATTTCATCCGAGGAAAATTTACTCCAAATTGTGATAGTTTTCTATTTTTATTCTTATGATAAATATTTTTTCGATTTTTGCTGTTAATTTCTCCAAAAATGAGTACATTTTTTTTACTCCGCATCATCTATGTTTTATTATCTACGACTTAAGATTAGAGAATAACCTAAAATAAAGCCAGAATCTACGTAAGTGAAGAAGCTGAAGAAGAAGAATATGTGACACGCGGCCCTGGTGTATTGAACAGACCCAAGGTTGAATTTCCCCTGGCAAATAAAGTGGGAATCTTAACGACATAAATGATGAAATCGTGTAACAACAATATTCAGCGCGTGGCCCGGCATAGGCTAAGGACTCACGGAGCGATTTTTACCCGCGCCCGCTGCGGTGGCGGAATGGAGTTTTATTTTCAAAACTCACGAGACCGCTCTTTTTTGCGGTGACGCAGCCGCCGCGGTTGCGGTTATCGCCCGCAATCTTGGCGGTTGATTATCGCAAGACGGGCGGTTGCAAGACTTGAGTTCCACTAACTCGCCCGCCAACCGATCGCAGAGCGCGCAGGAGCAACCCGCCGCGGCTGCGGGACCGCGCCCGCACCCGCCGGTACAAGATAACCGCCGGTGCAGCGGGCCCCGCAAACAATCGCACACGCTGCGGGCGTAAAACGCGTCGTGAAATGTGCTTTAATTTTTTACATAAATATCTGCATTCTACAAAGGCTGCGGGCCCGCAACCGCGGCGGGCGCGGGTAAAAATCGCTCCGTGAGTCCTTAGCCTTAATGGACAGACCTACGGTCGACTTTAGCCTAGCAGGCCTAGAAAATTTATCTTTCCGTGGGGTTCATTCCAGAGGAACGTGTTACTAAAATCTCAAATGTTTCTAGAGGGATCTCCCGAGAAGTTACTAATTCAACGTCTAGAAAAATAAAATCTGATTATAATTTATAATGTTTTATAAAATTTTCAAACCGTTTTACATAAAATATTTTATGTTATATATACAGTCCTGTTTTAATTAACATAAGATTACTTATTCAAATAACTTACGCCCGTAAGGATCCCTATAAAAACATTTGTGATTTTAGTAATACGTTCATCAGAAATAATTAAAATGTGAGCGTCAAGTAAAACCCCGTTATTAGTTTTATGTTGCCTTAAAGCAAGCAATATATTATTTTTATCGGTTAAAAACATGATGCATTATTATCATTGCAGTAAATCTACTTACTTTCTATCAGATAAGACCAAATAATCTTTTTTACTGAAGTCTGACTGATTTTAGTATTCAGTGAGGTTTAGCATATGCCTTACGTATTTCCTTATTCCTTTGTTTTAGACAGAAGATAAGTTTACATTCATTATGTCTAACCTTGTAAGTATCATTTCACTTTATTCCACTAAATAAGTTAGGTCAGATTTATGTCTTTGTTCTGTTTTGTTGTGGAACCGAAAAAATATTATTGCATTTGTCTAAAACACGAATTTGTGTTTTTTTTCAGCCTAATGTTTATATGGGGCAGATTCCCAGAGGAGCCAAAATCGGCACCACCATTACACTGCAGGGAAAGGTGGACAGTGGCTCTAACAGGTTCGTGTTATTAATACTATTAAGGAAACGTATACGAGCTTCGTACTTGAAACTCCATTTTTAGCCAAAAATTCCACCACATTTTTAATCCGCAGCAAATCATTTATTATCTGATAAACTAGTGGACACTACATTAGAATCTTTCTAACATTATAATTTCGAATGGTATTGAGATTTGGACAATCCATGTTAAGCGCCCTTAATTAAAACCATAAAAACTAACACCAGGAAACTGAATCACACTGACCAATGTTTTACTGTAGTTGTATAAGGTATGTAATGATCCGCCCTTTCTACTTCAAACTTTTCCTTCTCTTCTTTCTACGATAATTTTTCCTTTAAGTCCCATAGGTAACTTTTCCATAAGGCTTTGGTTATGTATATATCCGGGGTAGGAAGGTCCTCCCTGCCGTCTTTCAATCCCTTGCCTCTCTCTTTATTACACACCCCTTCAAGTGTGTACATCCTAGTTTGTCTACGTGACGTACGACCTTGAACGTACTCATTTCACGTGACGGATCAGTATAAAAAGGCTTCACCGAACGTTGTGTTGGTTTTTTGTTTCTCGGTTTAGAAACCTAGTTATCTATGTATGTGTGGTATCCCTTGGTTCTTTTGAGATAGAGTGAGTTGAATCCATTACCGCTGTGTTTTAAAACCATTTTATAAACCTTATCTTCTAAGTCGCCTGCTCCTCCCCCCACTAGCTACTCGATTCTACCTATCGTAGGGTAATGTGAATATAATAAAGTGTTAGATTTTATATATGTGATATACATACGATAAATTTATGGTGTTAGTTGTCGGCGCCATCCAGGTATATATTTTAGGAGGGGAAGGAGAGGAAAGGAAATGAATTTTTTTCATGCTAAGATTGACTCCTCCTCTTACCAAACAAAACTGATGGATGTTAATTTGAGCAAGGCGATCGATATCTGCGTGTCTGGATGTCACAACCGGCCGGGTCTCCCCTTGTTCCAAATCGGCAACCGTCACGCCAGAATAAAGAAAACCAGGTCTCATCACCAATTTCAGAATTGCCCCAATCTCATACACCTCCAGGAAAATCTACTTTACTGAGTGTAGAAGGGGAAAACCATGACATCCCTTGTCACGAATCTAGTCGCGAAAATGTGACACGCAAGGTCCTAAGTTACGTGCCACCTCTAGAAAACGTTGTAACTCCCTCGCCGTCGGGGATTTACATCCCTTTCTAGGTCAATACATAGATAACACACGACGATCTTGTCGACATTTAGCCTGCTTTTTAACGATAGGTTGTGTGCCTACCCATTCAGCCAATTATCATGTGAGATATATGTAAGGTCTACTCGAAATGCCAAATTTAGGATGAGGACTGTCTGTATTTTAATATTCGGTTCTAGTAATTATTTTATGAGGTTACTAGCATCCTCGTGTATTAGGTATGGGTAACTCCTACTGAATACCTATCCTCTCAGGTAGGTATAAACGGATAATTGGTTTGATTTTTGCATTTAATTTAAAGAGGCTGCCTACCTCTCGAAAGGTACCTGTTGAGAAAAGTTGTTCGGTTGGTAGTTTTATCTCGGAGATTACCATCTCCCTCTTTCGACTTTAGATTTGTTTTTGTGCATCCCAATTCGTAACTTAGAAAGTCAAACAATAGATGAAAAGTAATAAATTAGAAAGTCAAATAACAGAAGAAAAGTATTCATTCTGTTTTGTCTGGTTGCATCCGATCGCTTTCTATTTGGGCGGTCATACGCTAGCAAAACTTCCCCTTTGACTGACTGTACCTGCGTCTTGTCCTATATATGAAAAGGTCATCGGCCCGTCTCCCTTTTCCAGCTGGTAGATAGTCTGATTGACACATTCCCTTTCGAACCATTATTTGGACGACAGGGGTTGTAAACTTGGATGCTGTATCCGTCCTTTAAAGGGACTTCTGTTGTTTAATAAATAATATAAAAAAAACCCTGCTAGTCACCTCCAAATCCTAGTGTGAAGCTTACCTGGTTACACACTATATAGCTAAATCAGTTTAAATTTCGGTCTCCTCCCTACCGGCATTCCATTACATTAATCATTTTCTCCTTTTAAGTCCTTGTAATTTGTTCCATTTTGATCCCCTCCCTATGACTTTAAAAGGGTAATTAAATATTCCTGTAAATAAAATTGTACCTCCCTAATCTGTCAGGATTCGAACCCACAGTTAATGATATATTTGTTTCTCTGGTTTTCGGTCTCCGTGGATAAATGCCATCTCGCCAAATCAATAACCTAGCCCGATTAAACACTTCCCGCCTTTAAGTACGTTCACTCTGTTTTAAAAACGCAATCATTATTTTTATTATTTTCATGTTTTTAAGACAAGCAATCTAGTTCGAACTGTATACGAAATCACGTTTAAATCAACACAACTTTATAACACAATCGCGATTGCACAACACCTGGCGCCCCTGAGGTGGGTTTTTACAAAACGGCGCTCTACAAATTATCCAATTATTATTATTGTCATTATTATTAATTGTTTTCTCACTGAGTCCAACCACTTTCACTTCACACAAAAACCGTTCCAATAATATTTCACTTTAATTCAAAAACCAACAAAGCTTTCTAACGCCATCTGAATTCACTAATTCACTGCAATTTCAAACAACACTTCTCATTTGTATCGATTTCACGGAGCTGTCAACGTACTCAAGTTCAAAACCTCACTGACTGTACCTGCGCCCTGTCCCGTGTGAATGTGTTTACTCCAGGCCTGTCTGTCAATAAATCTTCCGTCGTTGTCTAAACAAAAATTTTTTTTTGAGCACGTTCGTTTATTATTTATCGTTTATTTATTTTCGTGATTATTCAAACCATCACAGGTATAAGGATGCTACGACCCTCGATTGAGGAGGCAGTAAAATAATATTAACTCTCACACCGCGAGCAGTTCTTTCCTTAGCAGGGTAGTATTGTATGGTGAAGAAGATCAGAGTTGTAACTGCAAATGTGATGAAATCGGGATCTTCAGATGTAAATTTATTTTATTTTATTTTTTGTTTACTGCAGAAACAAACAGTACATAATTACATAGATGACAATAGTTACAAAGTTATAAAAGTTAGTACAATAATTGGTTCCAATGTCGCTGACATATATACATATGAGGTATATTATACATTTTACGGTTAAGTTACATTTTTAAGTTAAGTTAATTAGTATGCTGGGGAAGGAGAGAGGTGTGTATGAGTATTTGTGTGTGTGTACGTGTGCATGTGTGTCTGTGTGTGGTTGTATGTGTTATGTGGGCGAATTCAGTGTGCTTAAAAAAGTTTTTCTTAAATAGAGGGAGAGAATCGAAAAATATATCGGTATTTGTGCGTGTTTGAATTGAGTTGAATGTTTGAAGGATGCGAGAAATAGGGAAATTGGCTGCAGCATTTGTATTATTACTAGTTGTGTAAAAAAGTTTGGTGTGTCGAGTTCTTTTAGATGGGGTGTTAAAATTTATTTGGGATAGAAGTTCTGAGCAGTCTATTTCGTTGTATTATTTTATGGAGAAATGTCATGTCAGCTACCGTTCGCCTGGATTTCAGGGATTGGAGAGTGCAGATATAATTATTGTTGTATTTATAACCTAGGTACTTAATAAATTTATTTTGTATGCGCTCTATATTATTGACATAGTAAGTGTATTTGGGATTCCAGACAGGCGATGCATATTCCAGTGTACTTCTGACTAGTGAGGAATAAAGCATTACTAGCGTACGTGAATTTTTAAATAATTTACTCATACGCAGTATGAAGTAAATAAATGATAGAGGTGTTGAGTCTTGAGATAATGTTGGTAGTTCCGTTGAAAAACTTTAACCGGCATTGGATTTAAAGCAAATGGCAGGGATTATAACAAGGAATTAATACATAACCGAATAAATTCAGTGCACAGTATTCAAGGGCTCTTGAAGTTATTTGAGGAGAAATAATAAAAATACAGATAAATACAACGGATAAACGAAACAACATTATTAGAACCAACATTATTACCAAAAAAACCGTGTAGTTAGTGTAAGAATACAACATTATAATATCAATAGCGATAGCCGTACAACCATTTAGAAAAAATATTTAAAAAAACGAAAATGCTTTCCTAACAGTAAACTAAACTAAGAAATGTATTAGTTTTATTATAATAACATTCGAAAAGTTTTCACTTTAAACAATACCCCCCCCCCAGTTTTTGGCAGGAATAAATATTTACGGATATTTCTGATGGTTTTTTTATAACAAAAAACAATATTCCTAAAAAATATTACGATAAAATAATTTTTTTGATAAGCGGATATCGCGGCTACTCTTTATCTACTAGATATATGGGAAGAGATATAAAAATGAATGTCGCAATCGATATCAGCTTCAATATTAGGGATCGGAATAAAAAGCATAACGAAACAACAAACAACCGAACTTTGATGACTTATCAGAATAATCAAGGGCGTGAGTGCTGAATGCAACGAAGAATCCGAAGAAATTTCATGGACGAAATTATTAGTCAAAATCAGGACAAAAATATTGAACGCTCATAGTAAAAAAAAAATAAGAAGAGGGATAAATTATGCAATACCATCGTCGAAACTAGTGCACAAGTACGAATAGAATTAATCGAGACACATCACATAAATATATGTAGGCTTCGTGAGGGTCCACGTCGAGATCTGCTACCATCTGATGCACTGCTACCACCGTCTCAGTTTTTGTCACACCTTCATCAAATGCCTCGACAGAAAGAACAAACCAAAATGCACGCATTGCAGCGAAGATCACTCATATAAGGATTGCGGGAAAAAGGACAAAATCCACAATTGTTTCGACTGTGTCAAAACCAACATGATGTACAAAACAAAAGTAGCAACATACCATAAAGCCAACAACGATAAATGTACGCATAATGTACGTAAAAATAAATATAAACTCTGCTTTACATATACGACAAAATTAAAGACTTCATAAGCACACAACGGGAAAGCAGCTTCAAAATCAATTCTAAAATCAACACGGATGTATTCACTGATATAAAAATACTCCACCTTAATATACGGAGCCTTTAAAAATATATAGAAGAATTTATTCTCAATATAAATAATCTTCGAGTAAAGCCGGGCGTTATAGTGTTGACGAAACGTATACAAATAGTGACTCGGCGAATTATAATTTATGTGATTACTCTTATATCCATAGAGCCAACGAGATTATGGCATCCCCAATTGGGGTATGTTGTAAGGCTGAAGGCGTTGGAGGCAGTGATGAGGTGGGAAAGAGGAAGGTGAAGAAGTACCCGGCTATTCAGATCTGGTCATCAAAACGGTCCAAGCCATTTCAAGCAATGTATAATTCTGAACGGTGTTCTTACATCAGGGCGATACTGAGAGTATCATCAACCTCATCTAATGATCTATAAATCAGAAATATTAACGTTTTGAGACTGAAAAGACGAAAATAGGCGTTGTCGTGGCGTAGATCAGCTAGCAATGTGTGGTCACACCCCTGTATCAAACCACTAAGTTATCGTGGCCGTACAGCATCGTGCGCAGCTTTCTGTGGCGGGCTTTATGTACAAAATTGTAAACATTTCATCTAACTTAATGTAAATGCCCAATGGACTTTAAAAAACAGTAAATATAATAATATTATTATAATGTTTTCATTATCATTATTTTCTGAATTTCACAATTTCAATGATAAAGAATATTTGATTCACAATCTTCCGATAAACGTTTTACGTAGACTTGGAATAATATCGGATAAGGTACAGTGAACAAGGGAAAATATAATATAAAATATATATATTAGGAGATATTTAAAATGCCTTTTGTAACGATTTTAGTGTAACCATTTTTTCGTAATTAATTTACATATTTGTCTCTACAAAAATCCAGGAACCTCGTAGCATAGTGAATCTTTCCTCTTTTGGAGCGCTATATTACTAGGAACCTGCACAAAATACTGCCATAACCTTTTTACATATTTGATCGCTTCAAGTTCATATTTACAATTTTATTTTACAAACATTTCTTATTTTTTGTCTTATCTTAACAAACTAAAAATCTAGTTGTCAAGATACAAATTGTTATAACTACTATGTAATTGTAATACAGGCGAGCTTGCAAAATCTTTGCCAAGTCTCAATTTTAAGCGTCCGCCTTTAGCAAACCCATCGACAAAATGAATGTGCAACATTTTGGGGTGGCTTATGTACTCTCATGTAGCGTGGGTAAAATCCCCACCCCTTTTCGGTCGACAGCCAAATGTCGGCTGAGAGTCGACCTTATAGGATATAAGCAGCGACAATAAAATTAAATCAGTTCATCTTTACCATCAAAACAAGTGTTTTAGTTACACGTGACTCCTACTCTTCACCTGCCTCACCTTGCCTAGTCTTCTGCTCCAAATCTTCTGGTGTTTACCTCTTCAAGACCAGCCGGCCCTGCTAGGAAAACCGCGAAACGCCAGAAGCGAGCAGAGACGACAGCACCCCCAGTGCCCAACATTCACCGAGCACCGGGTGCGGGAGGCAGATTGCCATAAACTTTACAACTATCATCATCATCGGCCGTAAAGGAGCATTCTCATCGGTTGAAGACACGGTTTGCACCCGGCGCCCAAATCTACAGTCTTGTGCGGACTCCTGTCCAGTACACACAATAAACTGACTACCAGAACGTCTCGTAATAATATAACAATTAAAAATTTAATTTCGAGAAACTAACTTCTAAAATTAAATTAGAAAATTGGCACCCCTCTTTAAATTCCAACGATGTAGACGTTGCTTTTCTAATATCCTTCTGCAACATATTGAGGATGTCACCGAAGAATCCCGTTTGAATAATTCAAAAAATAAAAAAATTAAACCATGGATCACAGATGGCCTATTTTTTTGTATTAAAAAACGGGACAAGCTCCACAAAAACCTACTCAATAATATGGACACTCAAGCCAAAATATTTTATAAAAAATACAGAAATATATGTAAAAATACAGAAATGTATGTTAAAACCACAAAAGAAAACTACTACAAAGAAAAACTGTACAGAGCCAGTAATAATAACAAAAAAATCTGGCATATTATCAAAGAAATATCTAATACCGATCAAATAATCATCTCTAAACGACCATCCAGACATTGTAACCAGTCACATAAACGAATACTTTTGTAATATCGGCAAAAAACTAGTCACAATCACAAATTTTAAATAAGGCATCAACAAGGCATCAATAAGGCATCAATAAGGCATCATTTTAAATATGGCATAGTCTTATTAAAGGCATCAACCGATGAAAATGCTCTTGCTGACATAATCAATCAGTCTACCAGTGAAATAATAATAATAATAATAATAGCGCCGTTTTTGTGCAAAATCACCTCAAGGGCGCTGTACAAACTTATAATACATCTCTACAGTGATCTATGTTATTACTTAACTATTTATGGAGATAATATACAGTACAATAGGTACAATAAGTACTGGTAGGTCACTTGAGATTAACACTTAATTTACATTATATAATTGTTTATTGGCGAAATTTAGATACAGGATTTAGGACAAAATTGAAAAATTGAATATAACTGGACTTTCTCTTAGGAATCGTATATTTAATTTAAGGGTACGACAGCTTAAAAAGGTAAGTTTTTAGTTTAGACAGATAATATTCTCACACTAGACCAGAAAGAGTGCAGAAATTTCACAAACTATGAAACAATTAAAACTCTCCCATTCGTGCAATCATGACATCAACCATTAGTACATATCATTAACCTCAGTCTTATTAAAGGTATATTCCCTAAAAAACTCAAACTTGCACTAGTTCAACCAATTTTTAAGACCGGAACCCAACTGACATAAAAAACTACAGACCTATTTCTATATCGTCATCACGTCATCAAAAATTATTGAAAAAATAGTAAAAAAAAGACTTATCGACTATCTTATAAAATATAATATTCTCTCGTCAAACTGGCTTCAGAGAAGGGCTAAATACAGATTCAGCTCTTCTAGAACTTACATCACATATAACAAAAGCCCTCGACAAAGGTGATATGTAAATGTTTGGCAATATTTATAGATTTAGCTAAGGCATTTGACGTAGTCTCTCATCAAATCCTTCTGGCTAAGTCCATAAAATTGGAATAAAGAATACGGCATTTGATTGGTTCAAATCATGCCTAATAGATGGACAAAAGCGCGCACTCTCGCGTGACTTCTTCTTTATCCAACGTGTTTAGTATTACTATTTAGTTCTGTGAATAATTCCTACTCAATGTACTACCAAAATGTTCGTGGCCTAAACACAAAACTGAACATCATTCGCTGTAACGTCAGTGTGTGTCAATATGACTTTATATTTTTTACTGAAACATGGCTCTCCGATAATATCTCATCTGCTGAGTTGGGATTTTTTGACTATAACATTTTTCGTAGTGACCGTTCTACTTCTTCTGCGAAATGTAAAGGTGGTGGAGTGATGATATGTGTAAACAAGAAATACCATTGCTATATTCTAGAGTCATCTAACAATGTGTCTGATCAATTGTTTCTATGTGTTCTATTAGGTAACAAAAAACTTGTACTCGGTTGTGTTTACATTCCTCCATCCTCTTCGATAGAAGTCTATAAGTCACATACTGCTTTAACTGAACATGTTTCTAGAAACGCTGATTCCTTATTTATTTGTGGCGATTATAATTTACCTAAAATATTGTGGCTGAACGACAACCAAGGTGTCAAAACTCCTACTAGTAATCTTTCCCCACAAGCTACTGAAATTGTAAATTTTTTTGCCTACTTGAATCTGTTTCAAATAAAGCCAGTCACTAACTATCTAGGTTCTTGCCTAGATTTAATTTTTTCTAGCATACCAAATATCATAGTAAGTGAAGCTGATGTCTCTTTGTTACCTATAGATAAATATCATCCACCTCTCTCTATTAACATCACTAATTTCTTCCAATTAGATTCTTTGAAACCAAGTGCCTCTTATCACTACAAATATCTTAATGGTGACTACTCTAATATGAACAAATTTCTTTCCCAGATTAATTGGTCAGTACTATTTTTAAAATCTGATATTAATGACGCTGTATTTAAATTTAATGAATGCGTCTCACGCGCTATAGATTTGTTTGTTCCTAAGGGATGTTACTATCAACCCAAGTTTCCAAATTGGTTTAGCTCAAAACTCAAACAGTTAATAATTGAAAAAAAGAAAACTCATAAGCTATTTAAAGACACTGGCAACTTAAACTTGTATCGAAAATTTTCTCATTTAAGGGAACTGTCCAAAATCGAATCAGCCAAATGCTATAAATCTTATGTAGAAGTTACTGAGTCAAAATTACTGCAAAACCCTAAACAATTTTGGCAATTTGTTGCGCAAAAGCGTACTGATAATGATCTTCCTTCTAGTATGCACTATAATGAAACTCATGCTACTAACGGTCTTGACATCGCCAACCTTTTTGCTAAACACTTCTCCTCTGTATATTCTGGTGCCTCATGCAACATCCCTCCACTCAACTATGACTACAACATTGACTTGAATGATTGCCAAATCTCACTTGTAGAGGTTTACCAATCTTTAAGTAAACTTTCTAACAAAAAAAGTACCGGACCTGATGGCATTCCAGAAATCTTGCTAAAAGAATGTAAATATTCATTATCTAACCCAATTTGTATGTTGTACAACTTATCACTCTCATCTGGAACATTTGCTGATTCATGGAAAATTTCATATATTCGACCCATTTTTAAGTCCGGGAACAAGTCAAACATTGAAAATTACAGACCAATATCAATTATATCTTGTATTCCAAAAATATTTGAGTCGATAATTACAAAGAAAATCACTCCTATATTCAAAAATGTTCTGATTGATGAACAGCATGGATTTAGATCGGCGAAATCTACAACAACTAATTTATTGTCCTTTACAAATACCATTGTTAAAGCCTTGGAAGACAACACTCAGGTTGACGTACTCTATACTGATTTCTCCAAAGCCTTTGATAAAGTAAATCACTCGATTCTCATGGCCAAACTTTATGCTATAGGCATTAGAAACCCGTTGTTATCATTCTTTCGCTCTTACTTGAGCGATAGAAAACAAAGGGTTAAAATAAACAACTTTGAATCCTTTAACATTGACGTAACGTCCGGCGTTCCCCAAGGAGCTCATTTGGCCCCGCTTCTCTTCAACCTTTTTATTAACGATATCACCAAAGTTTTTTCTCATACACGCTTCTGGCTTTTTGCGGATGATAATAAGATTCTTCAGACAATTAAATCCTACCTTGACTGCTTACATTTTCAACGTGATATTGACTCGTTTAATAATTGGTGCAAAATAAACTGCATGGAACTTAATGTTGATAAATGTAAAATTTTGTCCTTTTATAGAACCAAAAAACCTATTCAGTTTGATTATAAATTAAACAATGTTTGTTTATCTACTGTAACATCTATCAAGGATCTTGGGGTCACTCTAGACTGCAAACTTTCTTTCCGTGAGCACATTAACAACATTGTTAACAAATCACTTAAACTACTTGGCTTCGTTCATAGAATAACCTCTGACTTTAAACATATAAGTACCCTTAAAACTCTTTACTGCTCGTTAGATCGCCCTCACCTTGAATACGCTAGTGTTATTTGGTCTCCTTTCTATGCTGTCCACATCTGTCACATAGAATCCGTACAACATCGCTTCCTACGAGGAATCGCTTGGAGGTTGGGTCTTGAAAGAGGAGAGTACTCATATGATGAAGTTGAACAAACTTTAAACATTTCTTCTTTGGAGAAACGTAGAAGGGACACTGATCTGATTTGCATATTCAAGATTATCAATGGTATTACAGACTCACCTGCTTTGTTGCAACTTATCCAATTCAACATCCCTTCCCGTAGACTCCGAAATAATGAATTGCTGTTCGTCAATCAACATTCTACCAATTATGGATACCATTCTCCTTTGTCCAGAATGTCGAGACTTGTCAACTCACTGTCAAGTCAAAGCATTGAATTTTGTGGTATATGCCTAAATGACTTTCGACAGTCAATACGCAATGTCTAATTTCTAATGCCCTTTGAACCATCTTCATGCTTTGACTTATTATTATCTCCCATTCTTACTTTTATATTATTATTGTCATTGTTATTGTCTTCGCTCCTCATTTATATATGCTCTCCTTTCACTGTCATCTCTGTTTATAAAACTTATTCGTGTAATTAATATGTTGTTAATGGACTATTTGTCCGTAAATAAATAAATAAATAAATAAATAAATAAATTACAGGAAGATCGGGGAGCATTTCAAAATAATATTATTATTAAATACACTCAATATAGGTCGGTCATTGAACGTTGATACTTACATGATTTGCGTTCAATAATATTAACTTATTTGTTATATTTTGGAGGTGAGTCCGAAAAAATTCAGGTGTGATTGTTAAATATTTGTATGAAATTTTTTTGTGTGTTTCAAGAGTGAGCTTTATACGATAATAACGTCATCAAATCATCATAGAAAACTTACCTTTTCAGACAATCACGTCCAAAAAATAATATATCAGGCGGCATTACATTTATCGGGCGATTAATTTCATTTGTTATTGTTGATTGAGGAGCAGCAGCCAGTGAATGCAATTAGTGTATCAAGTAGTTCATCAATCGTTAACGAGATTATTATTTATAATTGTAAAACGCCTTAAAGGTGATTTTACACTAAAATTCCAAAAACTCGCTCGGAATGTTGTTTGATTTTGGTGGACTTTGAAAACACATTAAAAATATATTTTTAATTCTTTTTCACTTAATAATAATAATATTTGGCTAATTTATATAGCGCCGTTTTCGTGAGAAATCACCTCAAGGGCGCTGTACAAATATATATCTTAAATAGTTGTAAATAGTAGTGCTAAGGAATGCATTATCAGTAGCATCTTTAAATTTGACCGGTCGATGGCCGAGTTAACATCGCGTTTGGGTCCCACCCAGGCGTAGTGTATTCAATTCCTCGGCTGGCTAAGTCCTCCATCACAACACAAGCAACATTTTCAGCTTACTGTGGTGGTAGTAGGAGATTTTCAAATATTGTCAGTTTATTCGTAACCCGGGAATG
The DNA here is from genome assembly GCF_061612785.1 of Hesperophylax consimilis. NCBI lineage: Eukaryota > Metazoa > Arthropoda > Insecta > Trichoptera > Limnephilidae > Hesperophylax > Hesperophylax consimilis. The sequence continues at coordinate 6,010,069 of NC_142851.1, read as the reverse complement.
TTTGTCTTTCTTTTAAAAACAAAAAAAAAATACTTAGGGAATTTTTTTCGAGCACTTACCGTCTACCATTGACTGACTGACCTTGGATTGAGGACGCCAAATGGTCATGAATGTTATTTTTTTAAATAATACGGTACAAAGCCAAACTCTTTGGATGGGGTAGTTCTGCAGATACGGCATTATTAATATCAGAAGCTATATACAACTTATCCTGGCTGCAAAGTATAAATACACCATGTAGATGAGGGAGTCCTCTTTTTTGCTTTTCAATTCAATTGTACAAAGCCAAAAATTACCTTTCCAAAAACATGTTTCTCAGTCATATCATGAATAAAATCCTTGACTTTTAGATGGAAAACCTTTGCCACTAAATTGGGCCTGTCCGCGGCCGATTGATAATGTTCCAATTCCGGTTGTATATCTGGCCATTTGGGATTGCATGTAAAAGTGATGGAATAGATAAGGACGACCAAATTTACACCTGATGAAAATAATGGTGGGAAAACCATGAGATCTCAATGCTTTGATAAAGTTGCCACCCTTTGAAGTCCTTCAACATTTTTAGGATAAACAGCGATATCTATACCCGATGATAAATTCCCGTGTCTCTCTGCTACGTATACCATGGCGATATCGTGAGGACTGGTTGGAGTATTGTAGCTCCGTTGGACATCAACCGACGAACGTGTAAATAATAGACGAATATCTCGCACTTGCCCACCGTCAGCAGCAATTCGTAATTCTTCTTCATCGATAGCTTCTTTTAGTTTCTTATACTGATGGACATAAAGGCTTATTTGGCGTATTTTACGATCAATTATTTGCATTATATTTTGATAGCAATCGGCATTTGATGGATGACTCATACGCACTCTAACAGCCTCATCGGAATCATATGCATTAAGCTGAACATAGGAAGGTATTTAATCTTCAACTTATATACTTCTGGAAGTCAGATGATATACCTCACCAGAATTTTTTAAACAATATGGACCATTAACTGGGATATTAGATAGTTGCGCTTCAAATGAGGCAAATTAATTAGCACTGTTGTATTGACGAATAAAATTCCTAAGGTTCTTAGATTGACTACAATCTAGGATAAGCTGAAACTTGTGCTGTTACTTTTCCATTGTGACAGCAAGAATGTAAAAGTTTACCTTTTTCAACTGCAAAATGAACCGCTTTGCAATGCTCGACTGTACAATCTTTTGACATGGCGCCGAAATGATTCTGTTCTGGAAGCACAAAATAAGGATTATTGATAAGAGCACACTTCAAGAATACACTCCTTCTATTTGCTGTGGAAATCCGCCTTCTGGAATTATTATGTTCAATTTGGTCATCTGTCATATAATCTATACGTCTTCTGGCACTCCGATCAATTGGTAAATTTCCTTCCTTCATTCGAACATTCCGAAATTTGATCAATTCTGGTAAAATATCGTCCACATTCCTTTTAGCCATAGTTATTAAATTGAAATATATATTTATATGACAACAATATATTTCTTTTAACCGATTCACAGGTAGTTTTTAAAACAAATTTCTGGGTTATTAATTACGTCAATAATGCAAAATTATCAAGATATTTAACAGTATAGCGCATGGGGTCGTTATTGTGACATCACAAAATAATTAATTATGTATGTATCGAGCGGAATTGGTTATTTTTGCTGCCGGCTTTATAATGGTGGATTTATAATGATATATTATATTTGAATCCTATAATTTCTATACCCGCTATATCCGATTTTTTGACAAAATGATCTGAGTATGACATCTTGTTCACATTTTTGCGAGCAACAAGAGGAGCCTAAAATTGAGTTTGAAAGTTACTATCAAAACCCGCTATATCAGATTCAACCAATCACAAGCAGTTATGTTGCCAAAATACAATATGGCCGCCGCTCTGACGCCACGCTCGTGTGTCAAAATGATCTACGCGTGTGTTTCTAAACCCGCCATGTCGGCTCAGTTGACTTTCAAAATCACGAAGTGAGTATCAAAATCCGCTTTATCCATTTTATTTATCGAAATTACTTAATTATTGCTAGACATATATAGAAAAATAAATGCTTTTCGAAATTTTATTACTCCAATTCATTATATAAAAAAAAGTGGGTGTGTCAAGCCTACGCAAGACAGAAGTGAAACTTCTTTTGTTAAACCGTATGAACCACAATCAATTACGTATTTCACTCGTATTACACTCACGACGCAGTATACTAACCAAGCAGCTGATGCTTGGCGTGGCGCAGTTCGCTGGTGTCTGAGAGAGAGGAAAGAAGAGAAGAGAGAGAACGTTCGTGAGCGGCTCCCCCACCTCAACAAGCGCATATGGTGAGAGAGGGACAGTGAACGGTGAGCGGTGGTGGGGGTACCCGCATTTTCGTGTCGATCCTGACTCGGTTTTACTCCGTCCCCGAATTACGCGCCTAAAGAAGTTTCACTTCAATATAATATATTTTTAAAAATAATGTACAATGTACAGAAATAGAATCCCACACAAGATCGCGTAGTGCGCTCTAGCGAACGGATATTTTATCAGAGGGAGATAGTTTTAATTTTTTTTTCTGTAAATTATTACATATTATCAAAATAAATAAATTAATTAAATAAATGTAATACAATTATCATAATATACGGATTAGATAATAATTTTAATCCAACACAATAACGCAAAGCGCGCTCTAGCGGAGTAATGTTTTATCACAGTGAGATAAGTGTTTTTATTATTTTGCAATATTATTTTCTTTTAAAAAATGTTCTGACCTACTAAAAAATAAGATATTGAATGAAAAAGGCGTTAAAAACAAAAAAATAATGTGCGATGGCCGAGAATCGAACTCGGATCAACTGCTTGGAAGGCAACTATGCTGACCATTACACCACCAACGCCAGTTGTCGGGATGAGCTAAGAAGCATTTATATGTTACTTCAAAACTTTGAAAATTATTACATATTATCAAAATAAATAAATTAATTAAATAAATGTAATACAATTATCATAATATACGGATTAGATAATAATTTTAATCCAACACAATAACGCAAAGCGCGCTCTAGCGGAGTAATGTTTTATCACAGTGAGATAAGTGTTTTTATTATTTTGCAATATTATTTTCTTTTAAAAAATGTTCTGACCTACTAAAAAATAAGATATTGAATGAAAAAGGCGTTAAAAACAAAAAAATAATGTGCGATGGCCGAGAATCGAACTCGGATCAACTGCTTGGAAGGCAACTATGCTGACCATTACACCACCAACGCCAGTTGTCGGGATGAGCTAAGAAGCATTTATATGTTACTTCAAAACTTTGACTAGATCAAATGAACTTTAATCGGTGGTGGGGGTACCCGCATTTTCGTTTCGATCGTGACTCGGTTTTACTCCGTCCCCGAAAATTCATTACGCGCCTAAAGAAGTTTCACTTCAAAAAATTGTAATGCAATTACTTATGTACGCTAAAGATGTGACAGTTTTTTGCGGTTTTCTCCAAATCAATGAAAGTTGATATAGCGGGTATAGAAATTACACGACTCATTTAGATATTATTTACAATTATACATTTGTATATATTTTTAGCATAAATATTGATAAAAAGGTCACTGCTCATTGAACCAACCAAACAGTGTTTTCAGCAGTGCCTCCAATCAATATTTGCTCAAATCGATATATGCTGGTAACACCGACGAATCTGTCTGTCGCGTGATTCTTTTCACACGTCAAATATTTAACACTTAATTGTGAATAATTTTTACTGAAATGTAATTAATCCAATGGATTATTAACTTTCTAAAACATATTATCCAAAAATTATATGAGAAGAAATGATTTTTTTGAAGAAATCTCGTATTACATGAGGCGATTCAAAAAACAGCACATTTTCTAACGGCACGACGGCAAAAAAATAAAACAAATTTTAATTATGTTTTTGGAACGAAAATTTCCTTGTTAAAACTTACTTTTTTTACTGGCGAACCTGCCGCTTGGAAATATAACTACGACGGATTTTTTTCGGTGAGTTATGAAAGGTTCAAGTTTTGATCGCCTTGAGATCGCAAGTAAATTTTGTAACGGTATTTCAGTATGAAATCGGGTCTTAGTTTTCAAGTCTTAATTTTTTGGGTGCAGTCGCCTGCAAACCGAAATGAATCTTACGGACGTTTAAAATTGAGCGACAGAGTGGTCGTTTTTTGCTTGCAGACACCCAATTTATTTTTTTAATCTGAAATTTACCCGAAACATACGATTTGAATTCGACCAATCAGAGGGCCGAAACCGCCCGGACGCTAGCGTAATAATACTATTCTTTGATTCATTGATGTATTATACCAATATATCACTATACAATTTCAGGGAGTTAATTTGCTTTTTGAATAGTTTCCGTTAACTTTATTTCGTTTTTGGAAAGTAATATGTTGTACCGTTTCACACTTAAATACAAATGGTGAGCCGTGGTCGTTCTTAGCATTGGGATTATGCGTATTAGGTTTTAAACTTTTATGATTTTGTTAATTGAGTGGCAGCTGTCTTTATTAAAACACGAGTATTGATTTAATCCAGCAAAACGTATTACAACCTTATTAAAAATACTTTTATAATACAGGCAAAAGGGATAATATCCTGTTTCTTCCAAAACCATTGTGATGTGCGGATGGTAAATTGCTAACACTGCCGTTCATCACAATATTCGAACTCCTTAACCCTTCATAAATTTGGCATATTGATCTTTGCATTAAATTTCTTAAAGATGCTGTCAGAAAGTCAGAGAATTTGTTTGTATTTCCGCTCCTCAATGATAAATAAAGGGAATATTTCCGAAAACTATTTCAAATTTTATTATTAGTAATAAACTTTTATTATCAGAATAATTTTTGGAATATAACAATTAGGAAATCAAATATAATAATTTAATATATTAATATATAAAAATGGCCCATATTACGTTTTTTGGACTAAACACTGAACTATAATCACTGATAACAAAAAATACATGTTTCATTAGAAAAATCTATTATAAACATTACTGTTACCTCGCTTTTTATCGTTTCATATAAAAAATTCATAAAAACTCTCAAATTGCCATCGTGACCTTTGGTTTCATAGAGATTTACATTTGAATTATTTTGTGGTTATCTTCTGTATTTTAATGTAAAGCTTGGTATTTTTTTTCTTTCAAATACCGTTTAGTTCATATTTGTAACTACAACAGTAAGGGAGACTTTAACATTATATTTATACCTATATTGAACATTCCAGATTTGACATCGAGCTGAAGAAAAGTAATTCCGGCGGCGATGTCCCTCTCCACTCCAGCTTTCGCTTCGGTGAGGGTTGCGTGGTGAGGAATCACTTCCAACCCCCCATCACGTGGGGCCACGAGGAAAGGGAGGGTGGCATGCCTCTGTGCCGAGGAGACGACTTCATCATCGTAATCAAAATCAATTCCAACCACATTGCTGTAAGTACACATTTAGATTGGTACGGAATGATAGTGCCTAATAGGGAGAAAGATAGTTAAGAAGTCTGTGAAGTCTTGCCCAAACAAGCAATGCGCTCAAGACCCCATACCGACCTGGCTCTTAAAAAAATGTTACCCGGATATAGCACCTGTAATTACCAAAAATATCCAGAAGTCTCTAGTAAATTCACTTGTACCGGGATCACTTAAAAAATCAATTATAACTCCAATACTAAAAAAACAAAATTTAATACTGATAATTACAGGCCAATATCCAACCTACCATTCCTATCAAAACTGCTTGAGAAAATCGTTGCCAAACAATTAGTGGGGTACCTACTTGAACTCCGCTGGTCTGTTTGCCAAAAATCAATCCGCTTATCGACGGTTTCATTCAACGGAAACTGTTCTTTTGCGGGTTGTTTCAGACTTGATCATCGGGATGGAAGCAGGTAAGTTGGGTTTGATATCTGTTCTTGACATGAGTGCGGCATTTGACACAGTAGATCATAGTATTTTACTAAATGTGCTTGAAACCAAATTTGGCGTTCGAGGTGATGCACTCCAATGGATGACATCGTACCTGTCTAGACGAGTAGCCTCAGTAACTTTCAATAAACGTACATCACCTGAAACTCCTATAGAATTTGGAGTTCCCCAGGGTTCTGTACTAGGCCCCATTCTCTTCATTCTCTATACGAATCGTCTTGAACGACTAATTCACTCAGCTTTCTTTGAATCACAAGGCTACGCAGATGATCGTTTGATTTTCAAGTTTTGTTCTTCGGATGAAAAAGACGTCCTTAAAAACGAGGTGGTTAGCCTCATCAACACAATCTCAAGTTGAATGTCTGTCAATAAACTTAAACTAAATCCCACAAAGACAGAATTTATGTGGATAGCTTCCCCTGGAAGGCAAGCTCTCATTGACTTCAGTCCAATCCGTATTCAGGATACAGATATAATCCCTTCTCCAAAAAATTTCTGGGTTTTACTATGGACAATATTCTTTTTCTTGAATCGCAAATTTCAAAAGCAGTAAGTTTTCCATTTAAGGCAGATAAAATCAATCAGGAGATGCCTTCCCTCTGATGGAGCAAAGTCACTCATAAATTCGTTCGTCGTCTCACGTATGGACTATTGCAATAGTGCATATGCCGGCCTTCCTCAGAATAAAATCAATAGAATCCAGTCAGTTTTTAATGCTGCGGCAAGAATGATTTTTGGTGAATCTAAGTATTGCCGTATAACCCCACTTCTAAGGGATCGCCTTCACTGGCTTCGATGCCCTGAAAGAATAGAGTTTAAGATCTGGGAATGGCGCCAGCCTATATATCGGAACTATGTATCCGACAAAACTTAAGCAATAGACAGCTTACTCTAAGGTCAGCAGATCTAGATGTTATTAATCGTCTAATTGAACTTTCTAGGTCAAATCGAGCTGTTTACTATGATCGTTCTTTTAGTGTAACAGGCCCTCTCATCTGGAATAGACTTCTGACAGAATTTTGCTGAATTTAAACGGGCTTTAAAAACAAAATTATTTAAAAAATCTTACCATTCATACATTTTAACTTCTTTTCAATATTTAATAATAAGCCATATTCTAAAACTTCCGGTAATTGTTTGGTTTCGGTTGTCTCCTTATTGTACCTTTTTAAAGTATCTGCTCAGAAATTTCTCATTTCTGAGCATCTCCTGTTTTATATAATGTTTTAGTTTTAATATTCGTTTTTTTCCTGTCCTGCTGTTATTGTTATTCTAAGTTTTGTCCTCACTTTTTATAAACAGTGTATTTAATTTTATAATATTAGATCTGTATTTGGGTAAGGCACACTGTAGGAATAATTTTAAGAACCACTAATACTGAATTACCATTTCTTAAAGTTTGTTATACGAGTAGTTAAGAAGTGAAATGACACTAAACTGCGCTATATAAATGCCATGTTATTATTATTATTATTATCAAGAACCTGAGCCGGTGGATATCCTTTGCGCAGAAGTTTAAATCACACCCTGGGGTTGTAGCGCAGTGCTAGTAATGATGGACATTCATCGTGTACACTTACACCTGTATACTTACCAAATAGTATTCTCTTGAATAGTGTGTGCACTGTAGGATTGGTTTTAATTATATAAAATAACACCGATTCCATTCTTCTGCAGAATGATCTTGATTCTTGAAATACATTTTGTTTTTGTTACGAGTATAATTAAGATGAGACGCAAGTTATAGTAATCAGTCATTAGAACAAAAAAATGATTACATTCCCAAAAATTGAGCTATTAAAGTAACGATAGGGTTAGTTAACCTGTAAAAACGTTGAAATGTTCTAGAACATAAGCAGTACAAACGTAGTAGGTAAAACTACTCGTGCTCCAATATTCAACAATTTTATAATATTGATCGATACTGCTGTCTTTGTTAATCATTGGCGACTGTAATATGCCCGATAGCGAATGGAATAATTTACAAAATCGACCAACAGAGAACAATGTTCACAAGCAATTTACCTAATAAATATTGATGAATTTTGGACTTCTATAGATGGATCGCAACATATGTCAGTAAGGACTTATGATTCCATCCCTCCCACTGCAGTGCAAAACGATGGGGCGAGAGAGTGTCTGGTTGGTGAGATCAAAAGGACTCCCTCAACCACCTCTCCCGATCCGACCCACCTCTGGTCGAATTGGGAGAGACTGGTTGAGGGAGACCTTTTGACCTCACCAGCCAGACGCTCTCTCGACCCATCGCCTTGCACTGCAGTTGGAGGGATGGAATCATTATCACGGTTGTTAATGGTTTCGTATCTTGCGCAATGAAAAAACCTCAGGTGTGCCCCAGGGGTCGCATCTCGGACCAATCTTATTTAATATTTACATAAATGAAATTTATGTATGCTTTCAAAAAAGTTACTGCGTTTTATAAGCGAATGATATGGAAATTTTTAAACCTATACAATCCTTATCCTATTATACGGAATTACAAACCGATCTTGATCATTTATGCGCGTACTGTGAATCAAACTTATTGTCCTTTTCACATCTAAGTGTCACTCTATTACGTTTACCATAAATAAAATAATAAATGTATCCATCCTTACAACTTGAACAATAAACTTCTACAATCTATGTTTACTTAGACAGCAAATTAATGTTTGATCAGTACATCGAACCAATTTAACTTGTAGTAAAATGTCCTGTGAATGTTCAAATAAACAAATATACAATTTACATTCAAATCATTATTATTTCACAGGGAAGGGGAGAATTTGTAAAAAAAACAACCCTGGTTGTTCGGCCAATAGCAAAATACCGTTTCTTAATGTTTGGATTGAAGGGATGTGGGCGCAGCGAGTGCGCAAACCACCAATGAGCTATAGCTAATACGAATAAACCACGACCTTTCTGCGCATTGCAAGAGACATGCGTCTGCACATCTTCTTTTGCTTGCGGTTCTACCTATATCTATATAAACGTAACAATGTGATTGTTTTATTTTTTAGGTGACTGTTAATGGTTGTCACTTCTACAACTTCAATCATCGCCTTCCAATGCGCTCCATCTCTCATGTTGCAGTCTTCGGAGGAGCTCGCGTAACAAACGCTAGATTTTGTTGAAGAAATTCATCAGTTCACCAACTTCCCCGTGAAAATGATTTAAAAATAACATTTATATACTATATGCCTGTCTAATAATTTAGAAGCACTCGAAATAAAAAACCCTAAAAATAAATAAAACCAATTTATTAAATAAACAATTAGACTTATAAAATAGCCCCATTTTACACATATTCCACCTCCCCACTCCTACTTTTACCCCATCTCTCTTCCCTACCTCCAACTCGCCTCTCCACCAAAGTCGATATTCTCTCTCCCTCTTCTATCTTGCCTGTAAATACACTGTAACTCTCTTATTAATTTAAGTTGTTTTTTATATAAACCCTGATAGAGGTTCAGGATGAACCGAGACCTGTTGGTTGTATATGTTAAAAATATACACAATAAAGTGGTATTAAGAACGAAGTTATTAAATGAAAATTATTATATTTATGTATTATATATAAATGTACCTTCTTAAAACATACTTCATTAGTAAATTACTAATATTTTTACCATAAAGTATTTTGTAAATATTCTCTTTTAATGATAGGTATTTGAAAATGACAACCACCAGACTAGTTGATTGTTGTTTCAGTTTGATTACGCCAGAAGATGTTTTAAAATGCTGTTTGCAGGTTAGTAGACATGTTTGGAGTTTGGCCAATTATAAAGTTGAATGTAAAAGCGACGAAGTAACTATTAGCAATACGTAGTTTGAAAGCCTAAACCTATAAGAAAGCTGAAATTTCCCATCAAAATGGCCATAACTCAAATAAGCATTAATTAAAATCACCTGAGATACTTAGAAATTACACATTCCTAACAAGCTTTTATAACCGTAATACTCGTAGGTACATTAAAATAAAAATTATTTGTTTCTGCATTATTGTGTTGGTTCTCGGTCAACAGGGTATGGATTCTCCAATCTAGGCCGCTCACAATTGCCGTCAAAAGTACATACATTGGTCGACTTTTTATTCTTGAGCCTCGTTGACGATACATAATTACATACGCCAAATGTCAAAAGTAATTCCACTCGAACAACGAGGGCGTCTTGTACACATATACAAGAGCCCAGTTTCTTGGAAGTCAGATTTACTCGGGACTCTATGGCGTCCCGATACTTGAACCGGCTTGAAATACTAACTCTAACCAATTCAATGGGAGTGTTTATTTGGGAGGGTGCTTCCATCAAATTGCACCAGACCTAAATTAAACGCTTGGTTTTTTAATGGGAAGTTTTTGGAATTTACAACCACCTGACAATTTTTGTTGCAGTTGGATTACGACAGAAGATTTCTGATAGTCCCTTGGAGGTGGTTTTTACCGAAATACGGCGCTATCCAATTGTTATTTTTTGTTTTTTTTTAAAAGCTGTTTTCAGGTAAATAGATATGTTTGGAAGTTTGCCAATTATAAAAAAAACTGTAAGACTGTAAAAGAGACGTGGTGACAAACTTAAAGTTGTAATTTCACATCAAAAGGGTCATAACTCAATGTGCCTTAATTTTGACTTAATGAAAATCACCAGAGATACCTAGAAATTAAAGATTAGTAATAAGCTTTAATAACCATATTAGGTACTTCCGGATGAAAATGATTTTGTTTATTTTCGGTTCCTCAAAAGCCTTAAAATATTAACAATTCAACGGTAACAACAGATTACATTTATTTTTAATACCTACAGACGGTAAGCCCAGGGAGTCCCAAAATGGACGAGAATTAACCATCAATTACATCGACATTCTGATGATATTTCTATTTATTTTTCAAGTCCTAATAAGAACCCATCCCGGGGTTGTCCTGAGCCAAACGGCTGCTGGCGCTAGTGAAAACCTCAAGGGCGCTGCGTTATGTGTCATGTATGATCAGCGCCTTGGCTCCATAGTTACTGGGGCCTTGGCAAGTGGACTGCTCTAATAGCGCCTGTACAGGGGCGGCCCTGCACCTACCCTAGCCTAAAGACAAACAGGAAATATTTTGAGAACATTTTCATACCATAGTAACACGGAACCAAGTCACGACTATTTATTATTATCATTATACAACAATATAATGTCACTGCTCCCAGAATATTATTCATATTTAATGCAGCTGCGATGCAAAAAAACATTGACATTTCATACAAAACGATAACATGAAGGTTGTTTCTTACCCACCGTGAGAATTCCCGTTACACGCAAAATACATTATGTGTGATACTAAAACCGGGCACTCGGTGCCCAAACAATGCTTGTTTTCACGGCTAAATTTCAAATTTACTTTTAATTAATGACCATTTTAAAAATACAAAGTAAAGTAGTTTATTTACAGTAGTCTATAACATAGTCTAAGGTATTCCTGTTCCGAGGTGGACTGTAGGATGTTCACGGAGAAAAAGTTTTCACGGTTTTCCTGTTAAAAACGAGATTGGCGGCCTATAAAGAATGAATTGACAAATTTCATAACAAACTATCAGTAAAAAAAAGGTTTTCGCATCTCGTCCATTATATTTATTCAGACAAGGCCACCTGCGTGAATACGTGTTCAGATATATTCTGAAGGAATAATATTTTATTGGGAAATAGTCATGCAGTCACAGTTATCACAGTATCCGTGTTATGTTGTCTTTTTTGTGCTTTTGATTTGAATCCGAGTTTGAAGTTGGAATGTAATGTGGTCAAATTCGGGCGTTACGGGGTTACTATCACCTGTTGATTGTGTTTTAAATTGACCCGAAACATAGTCCAGGATCAAATATTTTTTTAAACCTTTAGCTGTCGAAAAAAAAGAAAACGTAAACCAAAATCGAAATCGAAAGATTTTTTGGGGTTTCGAGTGATGTGTATGCACCAGTTTACCGGTTGTACCACTAGTTTCCAGCTACGGTGTAAACCCTAAAAAATTCAGTTTATATGAAAAGGGGGACAAAGCTTTTATGTTCAGATATCATTTTCAATATAAATTACTCAAAAACTATTTTTTACATTACTGAATAAAAAAAATAATATTTCTACACGGATAAACATGACAATTGCTAATATATTAATAATCTCTTCAAATTATTGGTAATTCGGGTTAAAAAATGGGATATGCAGGCCTCCGAATGAATTAACAGGTTTTCTGATAAACTTTTAGTAAATTACGAATAAATTATCATGATGTCAGAACATACGTTATGGAATGTCGGAATCATGAATCCGAATAATCATGATGTCGGAACACATGTTATGAAAATCCGAATTTTTTAACAATTCTAATAGAAAAAAAATTATGTCGTCATGATTTATTATCGTTATTATATTTATATATTATTCTTAAAATGACGTTTTATTAATAAAGATTTATCGTGATGGTAAAATTCGATTATTATCCGTGTAATTAACGCTTCACTATATATAGGGACATACTACCCGGAGAAAAATTAGTGCAGATGATTAATTGAAATCCTGGTAAAAACAGTAATATCAGAATATATCGGAACACGTGTTCTTGCATCTGCAATAATTATAATAATAAATATCACGACGAAATGTGAAAACATTATATTTTTTATGAACACTTATTCTGACTTCCTCATAATACATTCGTGGTTCACTGATTGTTTTTTAGGAAATCTGACAATTCATTCGAAATAATATCAATTATAAACGGTATGCAAGGAGGTTCTGCCCCGGGTTTTGATGGAATAACAGTTAATATTTTTAAAAATATTAAAAATCATATTTCTAAACCGTTAAAACACATAATAAATGTAAGTTTCCAAAGCGGAGTGTTTCCATCAATCTACAAACAAACTACCATTACTCCAATATTTAAATCTGGTAACCCTGAAGAAGTTAGCAATTACCGACCCATATCAGTAATCTCGAACATAGCAAAAATTTTTGAAAAGATAGTTAAAAAAAGGATAAATCAATTTGTAAAATGTAATCAATTAATTAATGAAAATCAGTTCGGTTTTATGGAAGGTAGAAGCACTCAGGATGCAATTGCAAAATTAACTAGTCTTGTTCATAATTCATAAGATAAATCATTAAAATGCATTGGAATTTTCATAGATCTTAAAAAGCTTTTGATAGCATATCACACGACAAACTTATAAGTAAATTAAGAAACATTGGATTAAGTGGTACAGCTATAGAATGGATAAAAAGCTACCTTTTCAAACGCCCTCAAGTCGTAAAAATCAACGATGTACTTAGTCAACAAAAAACAAGTCACTTCGGCATACCTCAAGGTACAGTCCTGGGACCGTTACTGTTTATCATTTATGTAAATGACATATTCAATCAAAGATTAAATGGAAAAATAATATCTTATGCTGATGACACTGTCATAATAATTGAAGGTACTGATTAGAATAATGTTAATAACTTAGCAAATACTGATATAAATATATTGAAAAATTGGTTCGATAAAAACCTCCTCTCATTAAATACTGAAAAAACAAAATGTATCCCATTCTCTATCAACAAATTTAAATCAATACCAGAATTAAAAATTATAATACATCAACTTAAATGTAACAGAACTAATTGCAATCAAGAATGTTCTATACTTAGGACGGGTTGTTTCGGAGAATTTGAACAATTCATCAAATTTCAACGTTCATTTACGGGTTCTGTGAAAGTCCTATTCAAATTCTGTTATTATATCATTATAGGCTAGTTGCTTGACAGAACTGAAATAAAAACAGAACTTAAAAATATCTTTCACAGAACTTGAAAATTAACCTTGAAATTTGAAGAATTGTTCAAGTTCTCCGAAACAACCCGTCCTAAGTCTAACTTCTGAAATTAAATATCTTGGTATATATATAGATCAACATTTTAAATGGAAAAAACAAATTTGTGAACTTGTCAAAAGAATTAGAAAATGTATTTATATATTTGTAAGACTTAGAAATATTCTTAGACTAGAAAACCTAAAAAGAGTGTACTATGCAATTGTACAATCTATATTACAATATGGTATTATTGGCTGGGGAGGAACTTATAACAATATATTAAATCCACTTAAAATAGTTCAAAGATTGATAATCAAAGTAATATTGAAAAAACCATCCAAATTTTCTACTGAGATTCTCTTTTCAATATTCAATGTACCCACAATAGACAATATATATAAAAAATATTCAATTCTACAAATTTATAAAGAAATACAGTTAAATAACTTACAATTCAATTCATCAGTAAGATATCAAAAAACTATCAAAATCCCAAAACTTAATACAAAGCACACACAAATTACCTATCTCTATCTAGGTATAACATATTTTAACATCCTTCCATTATATCCAAAAAATATTGAAGATATTCAGGAATTTAAAATAAAATTAAAAAATTACCTAAAACTACTATAAAAGTCCATATCTTACTCTTATTATTATTTCCTTCAAATCTTGAAACTGTATTATTGATAAATCTTGCCCATTTCTTACTTATCCCTTTGGTTTTGCAAATATATTATTTACTTACTTACATGATTCCATATAATTGAGCTAGGATTCACTCACCAAACACAAGAGCCTTGTCTCTTTATGGTGAGGAAAAGCTATTATTATTTACCTTGATAACACTGTATAATATGTATAATTGTATATTTATTGTAAAAAACATACAAATATTAAATAAAAAAAATAAAAAAAATCATTCGTTAAAGGCCTGCAGACCCCTTCACAACAGGAATAGGAATAATTTTACCAGATTTCAAATAAATTAGCAGTATATATAATACATCAGTAAGTTTACCCCGTGTACATACATGTAAATCATCAGTTCCATATTTCTACTTTCTAAACCCAGAAACCTTTGTGTACCACGAAACTTGCTTTCCTGAATTAATTGACTACATAAATTAATTAATCTTAAAAATTTTATAAAAACATTTTTATGGTTTAATCCACGTTTTTCGTATTCAAAAACATTTTATTTGTCAGGAATTAACAAAATCATTTCACCAACGTGTCAAATCTGTCAACGTTTTTTGCCATCTTGAAAAACGTCTAGTGTTTTTGCTGTTTAATCGTAAACTGAACAACGGAACCAGCTTTTTTTAATTTTCAATATATTTTTTTAATCAAAATACAAATTAGAAAGCGCAAAACACCGCCACCAAATACTAAATAAATTCAGTTTACCGCCATTGTAAGGAATTTCATTTCAACATGCAATTCAATTTCAAGTCAACATTCTACTCTAGCGGTTAGATTGGTTGGAATTGCAGCTATTTCACTGGAGTTGGATGTATCATAGTCTTTTCTTTTATTAACCTGAGCCAGTAATATATTTAAAAGAATTACATTACATTTTTGCTCGATGTCAAACTCTTTGAGTGTTCGATTTGATTTTTTTGTAAAGCATCAAAATACTTCATAGATACAATGGCGTCATTCTTCGTCAGATTTCAGGCAGATAATAGTCAAGTAGAGTCAAGGTGAGAGAGATTATTGATGGGGCTCAATTGTCATTGCTGACACCAAATGATAAGTTAATGGTGCCCCAGTGTGCTCACGAATTATTAGAAGTTGTGGAATTTCCAGGGGCGAATAGGACATAATAGTATGATTGGATAATGGAAGTTTCACACTCTACCTTCTCCCCACAAAACCCTGCATAGATGCAAGGAGAAAAATTACTAATATTGAAAGTTACTTATTTATTAAGTCTTTTCAGATTACTCGTAATCCGGTTAAAAATTGGATTGTAGGCCTTAACGAATGAATTAATAGGTTTCTTGATAAACTTTTAATAAATGACGAATATATTATCACGATATCGGAATAAAGTTCATAAAAATCCTAATATTTATGCATTTCGTCATTGTATATTATCAAGATAAGTGCAGGTGAATGAACACGTATTCCGATATGTTAGAAATTTAATAATAATCAGAAAATTACCTAATATCCTGTTTTTAACCAGAATGCCAATAATTTTAAGAGATTTTTAATAAAATAGCAGTAAATATTTTGCTCCGTGTGAGATGACATTATTTTCTATATTTATTTATACTGGGTTTTTACAGATATTCTCTCGTAAGTGAAAAATATCCAGTTATAAAATAAACTCAGTTAATACACATAAATTTGCAAAAAGTTATTCAGATAAAGGATACATTAATTTGCTTATATCTAAATAAAGATTCAAAAACAAATAAACATACAAAATTAAGAAAATATGTAAAAGCTCACCTAAATGACAATACAGTGAGAGGCAAGATACATACATAGAAACACAAAATATAATTGTAATTAGCGCAACTTACTTTTTAGCAACAGCAGAACATTTTTTTCTGAATCCGTATAAACTGTCGAAGAAAATGTCTACTTCAGCACACTCACTATCATATAGGTAGTCGACACATTTGGGTCAGAGGGCTCACGTAAACACATCTCGGCCTTTGAAATACTAATCCAGGAAAAAATAAAGGGTTATGTTTATGAAAATTGCTTAAAAGTGCAAAATCTTCTACCTACGAGCCCCTTTCCGGATAGGTGTGGTTTTTTGTGTAATGTTGCAAAATGAGTTTCGTAGAAAATAATCGGAAAGTTTAATTGTTTGTACATGACCTTCACAAAATCAAAAAATTCGAAAGGTGTTAGGCGGGAATTTCAACCTTATCTACATAAGGACTGCGTGATTTCGCCCGATTTCGAATCTACCACGCTGCGGTGCATACGGCCAAAACCAACATTTTTCATGGCACTCATAAAGGTATTTAAATGAAAGCATAAACTCCAATTTCGAAACAATATAAATTACTAGTATAAATTAATAATATCTACTTGGAAAGCTTATTAACAGAAGTTTTTTTAATTGCCGACCCGCCCCTGGATGCTGGGGTATTCCCTTCCTCTAATGGGAATGGCATCTCATCAAATGTACCACAGGATGTGGTCTGAGGTGAATGTTGTATGCAACTGTGAACCAATCGTACTAAAGGAAAAAGATTTAAATGACCTTCTGATTACCGTTCATCTTTTTAACGACGCGATTGGATAGTTAGTGAGTGAGTTATATTAGTGAGTATATTGAGTGTGATGGGCTACGGAAGTTCATAATATGTATTTAAATATTAACATCATCAGTCGCTCTTAGTTAACAGCAATATGAAGACTCTTCAAAATGATTCCAACATGGAAAATCTTATAAATACGTTTTTTTCAAATTTAAATTATTGTACGACAGATTAATCAAAGATAGGAAGACATACGAAAAAGTTTACAGGACATTATTAAAGAGTAATTAAATATATCCACTGTTTCACACATTTTATACAATATCACCGTTCTTTTTGTCATGCTACGCTGTGCTAGAACATCTGTTCTTCCGTGTGGTCGATCAAATCGACTACGGATGAAGTTTTGGCACGTCTAAGCCGTATACCCGTAGCCGGGCTATCAATAGAAACCAGACGTTGTGCAAATTTTCATGGTTTCTAGGCTAAATCTATTCATTGTCTCAGTCCACAAGGCATAATAAGTTCCATGCGGCCATATCTTGATACCATTTTTTTGTGTATTTGTTTCGGCATTTCTATATTTTTAATTTGGTACGGAATGCTGTTTTTAACATTAGCCAGAAACAGGAGGCCCGGAGGAAAATAAATCCCCTCGGGACCTATGTCATCTTTGGGGTTGTTGTTTGGAGGGTCTTTATAAGGAAAAGAAGGAGATGATGTTATGGGATGGAAAAAGGTACAAAGGGTGTGTAGTAATCTGGGGGTTAGTGAGTTCAGTAGTGACAGACGTATGAATACATTCCTCCCACTGGTGCAAGGCGATGTTCCGAGAGAGTCCTGTTGGAGAGGTCAAAAACAGAACAGACACATCCGCCGCCAAAATCTGGATAAACCTCACCCCATGAACCGGGCACCCCTGCTAAGTCACCAAACGTAGCGAACCACTTGTGGTGACCTATGGCAGAGGTGTTGGTTATCCAATAAATGGTTCCCGGGGCAGCGGTACCCATACTCGCCTCCCAAATTATAAAGCCATCATAATTGCTTCAGGGTCATTTAACTGTTAAGTTAACTTAAAAAATAATAATGTACAGGAGGGTGACATTCACAAGGTCCTTCCGGAATTGTTGGTTAGTGAGTATATATGCAAGGGTGGCAATCACCTGGAACCATACTATAACCATATGGTGCCCTCTTCTATTGGAGATTACATACCATCGCCAATCTTCAACTTTACTACGTCCTCTTCTGTCTTGTCTTCCATCCAGTTGCGGTTTTCCCTGTGAGGTTAGTTTCTGCAGTGAACCCCCATAAGAAAATAAGATAAACCTGTATTATTATTATTATTAATTAACACAAACAGTACATTAAAATTTCGTGTTAAAAAATCCGTTCGCCCGAATTATATTGCCCAAGAGCGAGTACGAAAAGAATCCCATTTGTGATTTATGAATCAGCGACTATGGGACTTTCTGCTCTAAGACATAAAAAACAACCTTTTTACAGTTGGAAAAAAGAGCCAAGTGTATATAACTAAAATAAAATTCCTCGTCCGGCTCAGCGATTTGTTACTCGTTAATCACTTACAATAACTTGGAATTAAGGACATTTGAATTTCAAACAAGAATTATTACGAATCAATGGCGCCTAATTGTAATCCTTTATCCTTTAATTAAGGGCTTGCTTGACCTTTGATTTCATACTGTTATTTAAATGCTAGCAAGTTACTCGATGTCCACTTGAAACGCGAGCTCACAATGGGCTTAATAAACAAGCTTTACTGTAGGCACAGATCGGTGGTTCTAAGAAGTTGACCATTTAATCAATTCTTAAAATTATTATCAATTATTCAAAAAGACTAGTAGTTCTGTGAACAGTAGACCTCTAACTGTAACCTCTGTACTATCCAATTAGAATTTGGCTCAGGTTTTAGCGTTTTTGTCTCTAGTCCCCTAGGAGGAAGGTGAAACAAAAACAAAAAAATCCTTTTAAACAAAGCACTGTGAAGTAAAGCAAAATCGTGTGTTTGTTGAAAATATGATCGCTTAGAAATATTTTAGATGCTTTGATTAAATACTGCGAATAGATTTGCCCTTTGAAATGATGAGAATTTTGTTATATAAAAATACAAATAACTTTGTTTACATCACTTTAATATATATAACCTCTACATGTTTCATGAAAAAAGTTCACCTCATCAGGAGCAGTACTCGTATATACTTCATCATGAGCAAGTATATACTTGCTCCTGATGAGGTGAACTTTATTCATGAAACATGTAGAGGTTGTATATATTAAAGTGATGTAAAAAAAGTTATGTGTGTTCAATATAATAAATAATGACATCACAAAGTGATAAGTTTTCAGAATTAAGTTTAGAAAAAATAAAGTATCAGGCCTGTAAAAACTGTTTTAAAGTTCAAAATCTCCTACTTACTAACCCCTTTTGGGTTATAGTTTTATTGTATAATGTGACAAATAAAGTTTTTTTAGAAAATTATTTAAAAAAAATTAAATATAAGTACCTGAACTTCGCAAAATAAAATATAACACACTATTTGCGATGTATTTTTCTTGGATAAATTTGGACCGGAGTTAAGCAGGATTTTAAACCTTATCGCCATCTACATAAGGAGTGTTATAGTTAGCGGCCCGAACCTAAATGTTACACGACGTGTCAATTTAAAAAGATGCATTTAAATAAATAAAAAAAAGTTTCAAAAAACTTCGTTTTTACGGGTTAATTTTTTACTTACCTACCGGACCCATTATAAATAGAATTATTACTGGTTTCCAATATCATTCTTTACAAGCAATTCTAATAATAATATTTGTTCTCGCTACAACATTGTATACAACGGCGATGATAAAAACGAAAAGTCGATCATAAATCCATTTACAATATGGCGACCACCAGGAAAGGTGGTAGGTAGGTACTGGGCTGGAGGTCGGAAGGGCCGTATGTTTTTGTTGTTTTTTAGTTATTGTTATTCATGATGAATCGCAGCGAAGACATTAACAGTTGTAGCTGTACCTACCTTCCTACATGACTTAAAAGAAGGAAGGTTCAGTCAACATATTGTAAATATATTTTTTCTTTTTTTTTTAAACCGTGGTTTACGTGTGGTATTTAGATAATTCGCAATGTAGCTAGTGACGGAAATAACGTTACAAGCTGAACAGAAATTACAGACAGAATAGATGTTCAAATTGTAACTAATTACTCAATAAAGTAATTTTATGAAATTCCCAGGATGAACAATTATAAAAAACGTATCTCCTTCTGTTATGTAATCATTTTGCTAGGTATGAAAAATATCAAGGTGTTTCTTTTAATGCTACATAATATTTTTTACAATATATATATCTATATATATATTTTTTTTCGGCAGTGTCATGAAGGAAAATAATAACAGCGTTTCCTCACCTTCAGATGTCGAGAGATTTTTACATTGTTTTAAATAAGTCGTATTTTATTAAATTGTTGTTAAATACCTATTAATTTTAATAATTTTCTTTAAATATCAGCGCGCTCCCTATATCATTTATATTTACATTACTTCCATTAAAAAACGATTTTCAGTAATTTTTTTATAGTTTTTGAACGCTTCTAATAGAGTCTTAAGCGAAATGGCTGTGCGGCCCTTTTCATACAAACTTACATTTGAATTTTAGGCCAAAACCAAACTGAATGTTTTTTTTATTAATCCAAAGGTATAGCAAATACCTAGTACGAATATATATTTTAGCTCTGAATTATTTATTTGTGTTTCAAATTATTAAATAAAGACAGTTAAAAAATTAGTTTTTCACGATTTTAGCGGCAACTTTGGCAATTATTTGTGAGATAATCATAATTATTAAAAAAATAAATTTTGCTCTATTTACAGTATAATAATGACGAAATATAAAAAAAAAATTAGAATAAAAAACATTTTGATGGATGTAAACATAAATTAGTCCAATTTGCATTGGAACACAAATTAGTCTCATGTAAATTAAAATTTCTACATAAAAAAATGCATTTTTATAGTGTTTTTTAAAATCGAATTTTTCATTAAAATATATTATTTTAATAATAATTATAATAAGCTCATAAAAAAAATCCAAACTTGCCTCCTAAAATTATGCAAAATTGAATTTTTAATGGACTACATATCATAATTTAAAAAAATAAAATAGCACATATCCGTACTAGATACTTTTTATATTTTTTTAATTGACGGCCGGCATAGTCCAGTGGTAACGCATTGGACTGCCATTCCGAAGGTCGCGGGTTCGAACCCGGCGTGCGCAAATAAATTTTATTTGATTAATTTGTGTTATTTCACAATTAATTAATTAAAATAATATATAGTATATTTGCGGCACGTTCCAGAGTGGAAGATACTACCAGTATCGCCCTGGTGTAAGACCACCATTCAGAATTGAAACGTTGCTCCAAATGGCTTTAGCCGTGTTTAGTGACTAGATCTGAATAGCCAGGTACTTCCCACCTTCCTCTTTCCCTTCCCCACTTACCTTCAGCCTCACAACATTCCCCAATTGGGGATGCCATAGTCTCACTGGCTCCAGACGGGAGCAGTTGGGACTCTTGTGAGGTATTCACTATAAAAAAAATAAAAAAAATTAAAAGATAATTATTCAGTTTGGTTAAGGATTTTGGCTTAAAATCTGAATTTAAGTTTTGTATGAAAAAGGACGAGCAGCCGTTCTTCTTAAGGCTTTGAAACTCTTAATTTAATCGGCGATCAGTGCCATTCTCAAATATTGATATTGTTTGAAATTTGAACGTCCATTTATTCTCGAACCGAATTGTGATCAACTGTCAAACATAATGATCATGCTTCCATTACGAAAATGTTAACTGAGTTCCTCATAACTTGAAATAATTGTATTGTAGGTTTCAAATTAATGCCTACAAACATATATAAATGCATCGATTAATAATATAAATTCATTGATTTGATCTATTGAGTTTAATCCCACGAAACCCTGAGCAGATGTATGTATATTTTTGAGAAAAGTCTTTGTTAGTGTTGAACTGCCCTGCGCTTGTAAGACAAATGCGTTAACGCTTTGGCATTTGTTCTGTATGCCATTGTAATCGATCTGAGATATAAATGCATACAAATCAGGTTTCATATTGTTTAATTTATTGTTTATCGCTTCGGTAGTTATGGGCTTGAAGAAAAGCCACAGGTAGAAGGTATAAGTATAAGGTACTAACTAAATTCTACTATAAACCTTCATTGAGGTAGTTAAACTCCCGTAGTTAGTAAGTTTTACGATAAAATAACCGTTTTATGCGATGTGAAAAGATAAACATTGTCCCCTTGATCAAAATTATAAAGCCACGGTACTTTAATTCCTTTCTTTTGATTTTTAAAAGTTTCTCTCTTCTAATGACGGATTGTTTCAGAAAATTTGAACAATTCATCAAATTTTACAGTTAATTCAAGTTCTGTGAAAGTCCTATTAAAGTTTTGTTATTATATCAACATAGGCCAGTTACTTCACAGAACTGAAATAATAACAGAACTTGGATAGAACTTTCACAGACCTTGAAAATGAACTGTGAAATTTTATGAATTGTTCTAATTTATTGAAACAACCCGTCCCAAGTGTTGCTTTTGAACACCCTCGAAGAAGGTTCTCTATTTACTATCCGATTACAATATGAAACAGATATACGACATACACGTGTCAAAAGCGCATGTTCGGGCATATAAGCGATTATAATTTAACATTTTAATTTAAACCATACCTACCTGTCCTATTCTTTTTGTCACCGGGAGAAGGAGATTAGGCCTGATCGATACCCTTTATATAGCGCAACCAAAAACGTTAAGTTTAAATCCATGTTGCATGCAAGTCGCCGTGGAGTTACTGTCCTTCGAGGGAACAAAGTGGAGACCATCACGTAGACCACCTGTAAGGTATGACTTTTCAATATTCTGATGGCGTCCTCTCGCAGTACCATTTCTGTTCCCTTTTCCCATTCATTTTCGTCCTCTAGAAACTCGCGGCCCTAGATAACATGTCCAAGAGCTATCGAAACAGTGCATATTTGTGAAATAGGAGCAAGTAATATAAAGAGCAAGTAATCATATCCAATAAAGAGCAAGTAATCATATCCTGCCCAAAAAAAAATTATACCAACACTCTTACGGAGTAAATTAAAAAACTCAATTATAACTTAGAAATAAATGAAATAAAAAAGAAAAAACCCAAATTAATTTTGAAAGGACTCAAATCGAACTTGACGGAAGAGGAAATAGTAAATGGGATACTCACACAAAACGAAGGGATTCAAGACATTGTAACGAAAAACGAAGAAAATAAAATAAATTTGATTACTGAAATAAAATACAAACATTCTAAGAAATACCAACGTGGTACTCGGGATCAAGAAGATGAAGAACAAAACAAATTCTCGAACTATATCGTGGAAACCAGCGGTACAACACGAAAAAATTTGCTATCCTTAGAAAAGATAAATATCCAGTACCAAAGGGTTAACATAGTGGATTGTGATCCTTTAACCCAGTGCTACCACTGCTGCAAATTCATGCACACAGCCGCCAGATGCCTAAATCGAATGAATCCATCGGTGTGCCCGCATTGCACGGGTGATCATACTTTTGCTAAATGCCCTGAAAGAGAAAAAACACCGGTTTGTGCAAATTGCACATCGCAAAATAAGAAATATGGCGAGAAAAATAAAACAGACCACACAGCTTTCAGTAACTTATGTCCGTACAAAAATAAAATGCTGAAAGTAGCAAGAGACAGAATAGACTTCGAAGAAAAATGACAGAATTTTTATATAACGCACTAGACGAAAAAAATAATATTGACTAAAAAACATACATATAGACGGCCGGCATAGTCCAGTGGTAAAGCATTGGACTGCCATTCCGAAGGTCGCGGGTTCGAACCCGGCGTGCGCAAATAAATTTTATTTGATTAATTTGTGTTATTTCACAATTAATTAATTAAAATAATATATAGTATATTTGCGGCACGTTCCAGAGTGGAAGATACTACCAGTATCGCCCTGGTGTAAGACCACCATTCAGAATTGAAACGTTGCTCCAAATGGCTTTAGCCGTGTTTAGTGACTAGATCTGAATAGCCAGGTACTTCCCCACCTTCCTCTTTCCCTTCCCCACTTACCTTCAGCCTCACAACATCCCCCAATTGGGGATGCCATAGTCTCACTGGCTCCAGACGGGAGCAGTTGGGACTCTTGTGAGGTATTCACTATAAAAAATAATAAAAATATAGCAGCTATCAAGAATATCGTACCCACCAAAACGATCTCAATCTCAGTCCTTTAATTCTACACATGAATATAAGAAGTTTGGAACGAAACATGGATGAATTTTTGACAACAGTAAATAATGATCTCAGGAAGCCCGCTTGCATTGTGTTAACGGAAACACATTCAAGTGGCGAAGTGGCGTACTATATACCGGGATATACCTGTGTATCTACTACCAACCGAATTAACAAAAACAGTGGAATCGTTATGTTCCTACAAAATAATTGTGACATATTGTGCGAGGAAGAAATTAATGTGAATGGAACAAACTGCTTACACGTACAAATGAAGTGTTATAACAAAAAAATTGATATTATCTCTCTATACAGAACGCACTCGTCTACTGTAGGTTTGTTTATAGAAGAATTAAGACATGTGTTATTAAACTACAGAAACGCGAATACAATAGTTTTAGGTGCCATTAATTTAAATATATCGCACGATTATACATCGAACGATAAAGATAATTACTTAAATATGATGGCGGAATTGAATTATGTGTCGTGTATTAACTCTTACACCAGAAACGTCAATGGGCAACGTCCATCATGCATTGATCACATTTTCACAAATATCAAGGATATAAATAATTTAAACTCGGGAATTATAAAAACCTCAATTACCGACCATTACATGACTTTGCTACATTACAATTCAATAATACCTCAGGCGATAAACCAACATTGCGGACAAACTGCTAATAATAAGAAAGAAATATCTATTGTTAATATCGAATCTTTGAAAAATAAATTGTCATCGGAATTATGGTTAGATATTCTCCGAAGTGAAAACGTCAACGAGTGCTGTAAAATATTTGAAAATAGATTAACAAACTTTATAAATGATTCAAAACAAATTATTCCAAAAGGAAATACAGCAAAATTGCGTAAAATCAAACCGTGGATAACACATGGGCTTGTTGTGTCCATAAGACACAAAGAATGGCTTTATAAAGAAACAAAAAAAAACCACTAGACATTAAATTAAATGTTCATTTTAGAGAATACAAAAATAAATTAACCACGCTCATAAAAACACGAAAGAAATTTATTATAAAAACAAACTTGATGATTCTGAAAATGACAGTAAGAAAGTTTGGAATATAATCAATGAAATCATGGAAAATAAACAAAAAACCAAAAGTAATACTATTAAGAGTGTAATACAAAACAATAACATAATTAACTGTATTGAAGAACCTAAAAAAGGAGCAAACGCTTTTAATGATTTCTTTGCAAATATAGGAAAGAGTCTAGCAGAAAAAATTACCGTGAAAAAAATAAATAATATGTACATTGAAAATATTCCGAATATAGAAACTAAACTTGAACTCTTCGAACCAACCAATCCGTCTGAAATTGTACAAATTATATCAAAAATGCGAGGTGGTTCTGCTCCGGGATTTGACGGTCTCACCGTAAAAACACTAAAAATCATTAAAAATTATGTTTCTACACCAATCTCTCATATTATAAACAATAGCTTTAAGACAGGAGTTTTCCCGAGCACGTATAAGAAAACCATAATCTCTCCAATATTTAAGTCCGGTAGCCCGGAGGACATTTCTAATTATAGACCCATTTCACTCTTATCTAATATATCGAAAATTTTTGAAAAAATTGCTAAAAAAAGACTAACTGCATTCTTAAATAAAAACAAAATTATAAATGAAAATCAATTCGGTTTCACAGAGGGAAAAAGTACCCAAGATGCCATTGCAAAAATTTCATCTAGTATTCAGAGTACCCTGGACAAATCAAATAAATGTATAGGAATTTTTATTGACTTAAAGAAAGCATTTGACAGCATTTCCCATGAAAAACTTATATTAAAATTAAAACAAAATGGCATTGACCACTTAGCCCTTAAATGGATAGAAAGCTACTTAACAGAGAGACCTCAAATTGTAAAATTAAACCAAACTTTTAGTACACCACTAACAAGTACATTTGGCATTCCTCAAGGCACGGTCCTCGGACCATTACTATTTTTAATGTATGTAAATGACATTTTCCAACAGAAAATCAAAGGTGAATTAATCTCTTATGCTGATGATACTGTTTTATTAATAAAAGGTCAAACATGGGAACTAGTTAACAAACTTGCAAATGAATGTATTAATATCTTAAAATCATGGTTTGATAATAACCTACTCACACTTAATGCTAAAAAAACAACATATGTATTATTTTCACTACAAAAAATACCTAAACACGAAGTAAATATCATAATCCATGATGAAAATTGTGACAATATCAACTGTCAACTACTTAATCCTATGTGTACTGTAATCAACTCTTCTTCTGAAATCAAATATCTTGGTGTGATCATCGATGAAAATCTGAAATGGAAAAGCCATATTAGGGAGTTAGTAAAGAGAATAAGGAAATGTATATATATATTTGTTAGGTTAAGAAATATTTTAAATGTGAAAATACTAAAAAATGTATATTATGCTCTTGTCCACTCCCTGCTTATTTACGGAATCATAGGTTGGGGAGGATCTTATAAAAACAACCTAAACTCAGTAAAAGTCTCGCAAAAAATTATTATAAAAGTAATACTTAAAAAAAACTCTACTTTCCCAACAAAATTGCTTTTTAAATTGTTTCCAGTACCAAATATTGATGATATATTTAAGCAAACTTCCATTATAAAAATGTGTAAAGAAAAAAATAACACGGAATATCAAGAATTTTATAAACTCATGAGAAATGGAAATCAATTTATTACGCCAATCTTTAAAACAACTCAAATGCAAAACCATTATATTTACCAAGCCATAAAAAACTACAATAATCTCCCTTCCGAATTGCGCGGTATTACGAACCAACAAGAACAAATAAATAAAATCAAACTTTTTTTCCAAAAAAACTTATATTAAACAAAAATATATATATATATTATTATTATAATAAATATTATTATATTATTATTATTATATCTCATTATGAATTATGAATCTAAGTAAGAATCGTGGCTCCCTTATCAGGCACAAGAGCTCCTCTTTTCTGATAAGGTATACATGACCATATATGAACCTTAATATTATATTTTGCAAAATATGTATGTATTAATGTAACCCATATGATGTATATTAAAAAAAAAAAAAAGGTAAATCACCATCTATAATTACATGAATATGTTCAAATTGTCAGACAGAAGAATTTTCACTGACTTGGTATTTCAACATAAAATTCTAAATGATTTAGTTAATAGTCCGGTATTTCTAGAATTGATAAGCTTCCGGATTCCACAACGTAATACTAGAAGTCAGGATTTATTTCAGTGCAGAAGTTCTGGGACTAACTACCATATGTATTCCTCTTTGCCCAGAATACTAATGGAGGGAAACAATTATTCCAAGTCAGTGGGTGGACATCTTCAATGTATCTTTAAACAAATATAAAAAATTGTTAATGTATCAATTCAGTTATGTATTCATATGTAAAAGCCTTGAAAAGGGGCGTTAATAAATAAATGTTTTCCGTTCTAGGCCCAAGTAAAAGAGTTTTTCTGACTATAGAAAAGTCAGTAGAATTTCTGAGAAATTGTGGTACATTCTAGCTCTGAGCCCTCACATCTACTGGCTATGACTATTTGAACAGAATAATAAGCATTTGCAGTTCAGCACATCACTCTGTTTCACAATGGTAACGGTGACCGGAATCCAGTTTTCGGCCTCTTATGTTTAGTGTTAAAAAAATTGACGAAACGATACAAAATATGGTATTCACTTGGCTATTAGGCTAACCTCTATTACCATCATTATTAACACATTTATCTGGTTTAGAGATCGTAAACATATCAGTAATATTCGTACCGTTGCGTATCTTGGAGTTACGTAAGATTAAGATTGTTGCCGTAAAAGCGTCTTCAACGACTAATCATAATATTGTTAAAAAATAATCCACACACCCCATTACTTGCCCTCTTCCAAAGATTGTGATCAAAGAAAAATATTATCCTAGGCTATGACAAAAAACCATTTAAAATTTTAGGAAAGGTTTTATTACTCTCACTTTCGTCAACTCAATACAGGAAATTCATAATATCAAAGTAAGTTTCACCATCGAACATCTTTCAATCAACATATACAAGGAAGGGATTAATTGGACGTTCATCACCACTTATTACGAGCGTACTTTAACAAACTATAATCACGCACTTGAAAACCTACAAAAGAACGTTAAACACCTTCGCAACCGAAGAAGGGACTTGATGGAATAGAGATTAGAGGAATACATAATAACTAGGTGGCACCAATGTACGAAACGTTTGAATGTGAGGTTATGTAAATTAAACTGGGCCCCACAATATTTAGTGATAATTAAATTCAAAATAATAACAATAATATTTTGAATACAATGAGTTTAGTGAAACTCATTTCAGGAAAGACAACATTAAACAAAAATTAAAAGGAAATAATTATTACATAAGAATACAGATTTAAAAAGGAGTTCAATGAAGAATAATAATAATAATAATAATTTTATTCCAGAATGTGGGGATGTTAGTGCAATCCCACACGTATGAATGTACGTGTATTTTAACTATTATAGACTAGAGTGACAGACTTAATAATGCATTTAACTGGAATCTTTCATAAATACATTAAGAAAGTTATACAGAAGTTATAAGAGAAAGAAAGAAAGATTGTGTCGCTGGTTAATAAAGCAGCTGAGAAATTTTTTTTTCAAAGATCTTTTGCCGTTTGTTTGTTTCTTTGTTGTTGGAAGTGACACCAAAAGTTGAATGCGTTGTCATCGACAACGAGTCAATCTGCCGAGTTTCATCTCGATCGGATGTCGGATAGTGGGTTAATTTCCGCTTCCAAGATTTGCATTAATTCACTATCGAAAACAAAACCCAGTATTGTGTTACCCAGTACCGTTTTATCCTTTGCCTACATCCACCAAGATTATATTTACCTCTCAATGTTTCAAATAATCGGCAATATAGATTACATTCGGTTAGGCTAGGATTTCATTTAGCCAATATGAAATAAACCACAAAATTTTTATTTGTGTCAACAAATCCGAATTTGCGTAATTTTTACTTGGGTTCAATTGATTTAGTGACATAAACATAGCAACGGAAAATCTTTACAATGTAGAAAGTAGAAAATCTGTAATTTGTGTCTGCCTAACCAGTATCGGGCGTGCCTATCATAAAAATCTAACATGGGAACTTCTAATATTTAGCCCAGTAATTAAAGTTTAGGTTTTTTGTGGCCAAAAGAAAAATGATTAACAATATTTGCATAATAATAATTAGTCTGTAAGAATTTGTTTAAAATAATATTGATACGATCTTTATCGTTGCAGTTAAAAATTCGATTCAAATTACGAAACTGTTTTGAAAGCGTATTTTCGAATAGATCGTCTCACAACATAGGCAGACATTTTCACGCTAACATCGACTTATTTATAATCACTATAATTTGGTAAACGTACAATATTTCTGTAAATAATAATGTGTCTGTAATAACAGGACACCTACAACAACCCGAATCACGAAGTGGTTAAGTGCATAGTTTCGAAAATCCTCCTCTTTTGCCATAAAAACCACAGACCTTATTGGCTTTGCAAATCGATTTAATTTCTGAAATATATCAGATCAATAAAAATGAAATCACCACGGAGCTATTGAATAATGGAGGTCACAGCGCGCACCGAAAATAATCGTGGTTTAATTTTGTGTTGACTGAGTGTAGCGACACACAATAATAATAATAATAATAATAATAATAATATTTGGCTAATTTATATAGCGCCGTTTTCGTGAGAAATCACCTCAAGGGCGCTGTACAAATATATTTCTTAAATAGTTAATACTAGTAGAACTACTGACTTATCTCTAAGACTTATATCTAGTGACTTACGACTAAGGCCTATAACTACTATCTTAACGACATATATACGAGTATTTACATATTTAGCAACTTACAACTAAAATTAATATTAACAATCTAATCTTACTAACGCCAGAAGAAGAAGGAAGTTCCAAATATATTAGGGTGTTTTATGGTTAGCTGGATATATATGTTAAATGAATGAAATTAGTGAATAAAATCAATCTTCAATCTTAAACGCATTTAGATGATTCATCTGCCAACAATTTAACCGATTGACTTGTTATGTTCCCGCTGATATTGTCCATTGTCCATTGGTAGGCAAGTTAATAGAAACATTGAATAAACGGAATCGCTAGATAATGTAACAATTACAGTATAAAAAATGAAAAAAAAAATATATTTGGATAGAATGACGGATTTATGGAAATGAGTGTCTGAAAAAGTGAGTTTTTAGTTTGGATCTAAATTCTGTTGGGCTGGTTATACATCTCAATTCCATAGGAAAGTGGGCTCCACAGTGGGCTGAAAATCGCCTTTCATAGACATAGAGACTTGAATTTTCAAGGGTATTTTTTTTTGGCTAAAAATGGATTCTGCTGATCATTACTATGCTATAAAATTTCGTACGAAGCAAGTGCGTGTACAAATGAAGGAGTTACCAATTTTTTAAGAAAAAAATGTTTGGCACTGACATTAAAAATGAGGCTATCTCTGGAATCATAAGGTTGGCCATTCTATCCTTACACACAGATATACTACTATTTATTTGTAATTTTTTGACACACTTCGTATTGTGGCGCAACGTGCGATTTTTTTTTTTTAAATCCTCAAGTTGAAAAAAAAACTTTTTTATGTTGATGATTCATTTTAATGCTTAAATGCATCTTGTATGCTTTGTCTAGTTAACAATACTTTAACACTGCAAGCCTACTCATATGTAAATCAAAAATCTCTTCACAAATGCTTTAGTTGCATTTAAAGATACACTATGAATCTTGTCATGCCTATAACATATCAAATAACAGAATAAAACGTATTTTTAATAATATTCGGAGCTTATTTTGCGATTTTTTTCTAACGAGGGAATTTCATATAATGAATGTTTCGGCATAACAAATGTTTAGATATTATAATAAACATTGACATATATATTTTTTTAAAGCCAAAAATTTAAAGAGTTAACGAGAAACTTGTTATAAATCGGTAGAAATCGGGTACGAACCGCTCGGTGTTTGTTTGCACGTTCCGTTTCCTGTTTTTAAAATCTGCTGCATCCACTTTTCTATTCAAGCAAGCCTAACAAGCGAGTCAAGCTTTGACTAGATTGCTAACTTTGGCTGAGCATTTCAGTATTATAGTACCTACCGGCCTGAGTAAATTTGAAAAATATTAATTGTTGAGATAGCGACGATTCTTTCCGCAAATTTGTTTCTACATATTCTGCTTATTAATAAAATAGATTGTCCCAAATGCTATCCGTCATTGGTTTTAATGTTCCAATGAGGCGTACCGAACACTTATCAAACACTTGCTTCACAACACTGAAATAGTAACAGAACTTGGATAGAACTTTCAAAGAACTTGAAAATCAACTTTCGAATTTGATGAATTGTTAAAAATTTTAAGTTGATTTTCAAGTTCTGTGAAGGTTCTATACAAGTTCTGTTATTATATCATTTTTTTAAATTTGTTTCACAAAACAGAAATAAAAACAGAACTTGAATAAAACCTTCACAGAACTTGAAAATCAACTTTGATATTTGATTTAGTAATAGGTATACATTAAACTATGCATAATTTAATATTTAGTACTTTATAACTTGTGGTAAAATGTACTGTGAATGTCCAAATCAAAAAATAATTGTTAACAAAAATTACATTTTTGAAATAATTTTTTTTTACATAATAGTATATTAAAGTATAAGTGGATAAACAGGTCTTTAAAACACGCGCGATTTTTAAAGCACGACGGCGTAGCCGAGTGCTCGAAATAAAGCAAGTGTTTTAAAGACCAGTTATCCACGAATACTTTACGCTATTTTTTTTATTGGAACACTTTGAAAACATAAATATTGATATTATTATTAAAAATTTGGAAATAAGAACTATTAATGAATTCGTGATGTGACATCACAATATCTTGTTGTCATGGAAATGAAAAACACAAACATTAATTTAAAATATTCCTGTCAGATTTATAGTTAAAAGTTGACATTTTAGACTTCACCTTTTGTTGATTTGTTGATGTTGCCATGGTAACTTTAAAAAACGCGCGTTCCATAAAGTGCGATTTAAACACGCTAGAGCGTACTTTAAATGAGTAAAAAAGGGCACCAATAAAAAAAATATTAAAAAGTGTGATAGAATTTATTGTTAGTTTTTTATTAAAAATGTACATTTTTTACTCCAAATATGCTCAGGAACCAGCTGGTTAAAATCCTTCGGGTATGTGCTGTTACGCTGTGTATATATTTTTTTGGGTTTCCGGATAGCATCGGAAACTAGCTGGACAGCACTGATAAACCATGATCTAAAGGCATCCACTTTTACTACGTCTACGAAATGCACCCACGGGTCGCGATCGGATCGGTTCGTCCCTTAGAGCCAAACGTAGGTGCAGTATGTAAATTTTATTTATTATTTCCAGGGCCGTCACGGAAAACAATTTTCAAGTCGTGAATAAAGACGTCAAACAACTGGATGATGAACGTTACTGGACTATTTCGCCAACGGCCAAATACGAAAAAATAATCCAGTGGCGGAGATGTTCAAATAAAACCATTTCTCAATAACAATATATTTATTACAAACAATAAATTTTAGAATGGTAGTTCGATTTGCTTTGATAATATACGAAGAATTTTCATTTTTTGATAATATGCAAAGAAAACAACAATAAAAAGATTTTTCGCTGAAATGCAAAAATATTCGGATTTTCAAGAACATGCGTTCCTACATCATGATAAAAATATTCGTAATGGACCAAAAGTTTATCAGGAAACCTGTTTATTCATTCGTAAGGCCTGCAATCCCGTTTTTACTTGGAAATGCCAATGTTTTGAAGAGGTTCTTGATAAATTAGCACCAGTCGTTTTTCTCCGAGTAAACATACATTTTTATTTACAAATTGCTTATTTGTAATATTTAAGACATACGTTTATATTTTTTACACCTTTCTTTAAATATGCCTTCTGTGTAGGTAGGTACATTTTGTATTTCACTGGTAATTAAGCTATAAATTTTGGTAAAATTTCGATCGCGCTGGCCTCGCTTATTATGAATATTTTTTAGATAAAACCTTTAGATTCACCTTGATTACTGTACGACACAACTTTTTGCATTCGGGGCGGTGGAAAATATTGCAATAAAAATTTCAATTACGTAAAATTAAAATTAGCTTTCGTTTTGTAAAACGAGACCGTCCATTTTCAAACTTTATTGTCAAATGTCATTTTGTTTTGTTGGTATTTCTATTACTATAGGACGAAGAACGGCTAGAAGTGGCTAGAGACATAATCGCGCGGGCGTTTTTTTTAATGTTAAAAAATTCCGTCAAATTAGTATTTACCTAATATGCATGCATTGTGTGCGTTGTGATTGAAATTTATTAGCTGGATTTTATTTTTTTACGTTCAAATTTTATTTAAGTTAACTATTTCTGCGATGTTGAGCGGCTACGCTAAGTTTGTGTAACATGGTTTATGATGAAAAATAAAATGCCCCCTTTATACCGCCTGCTCGCGTCAAGGCAAGAAAAACATCCCAGTTTTCAATTAGTTTAGCGGCTACGCTAGGTTTGTGTAACATGGTTTGTGATTCAAAAGAAAGTGTCCCTTTTATACCGCCTGCTCGCGTCAAGGCAAGAAAAACATCCCAGTTTTCAAATAGTTTAGCGGCTACATATATATATATACCATGTTACACAAACCTAGCGTAGCCGCTAAACTACTTGAAAACTGGGATGTTTTTCTTGCCTTGACGCGAGCAGGCGCTATAAAGGGGGCACTTTCTTTTGTTTTACAAACTTAGCGTAGCCACTCAACATCGCAGAAATAGTTAACTTAAATAAAATTTGAACGTAAAAAAATAAAATCCAGCTAATAAATTTCAATCACAACGCACACAATGCATGCATATTAGGTAAATACTAATTTGACGGAATTTTTTAACATTAAAAAAACACCCGCGCGATTATGTCTCTATCCACTTCTAGCCGTTCGTTTCGTCCTATAGTAACAGAAATACCAACAAAACAAAATGACATTTGACAATAAAGTTTGAAAATGGACGGTCTCGTTTCACAAAACGAAAGCTAATTTTAATTTTACGTAATTGAAATTTTTATTGCAATATTTTCCACCGCCCCGAATGCAAAAAGTTGTGTCGTACAGTAATTAAGGTGAATCTAAAGGTTTTATCTAAAAAATATTCATAATAAGCGAGGCCAGCGCGATCGAAATTTTACCTAAATTTTAATGCCTTCACACAGTAATCAATTTTGTGTTGTGATTTTGTTCATTCTTTTTAATCAAATATTTTCTTTCCGTCTTATAGATCTGTTTTCTGAAACAAAACAAAAAACCTGTTGAGATGGTCTGCGAAAAAAATGGTCACGTCTTGGTCTGAATTTAAAAGGACAAATAATGAGGTTATGAACCCAACCTCAGATCACAGAATACAGATGATATGAGGACGCAACGCAAAGAATCGCTATAAAGCTTGCTGATCTACATTTCGTCACCTCACCTCAATTGGCTAAGGTTTTAAAAACTTCATTTTAATACAAAACCTTTTCTTTGGTTCATTTCCATAACCAACATAAATTTCAAAGCCATCGATGTTCTATTTCCGTAGATACTTGTATGAAAAAGATCTAACTTCAAGTTTTTAAAGATTCCATTTATTTATAAGGTACTAATATCAGTTTGAACTTTTTGCAATTGAAATTTTATTTGTATCTCACAGTTGATAATTTTCAACGCGCAGCGTAATTCGTCACTTTAGTTGGATAGAATTCTAACTTCACCTTACCAATATTTTGATTTTGAGGTTTTTGATCAGTACTGTTTGAGTATTTTAGTTTAACATATTTTAATAAGGGAAATATTTAATTAGAACGTGGCCCTATCTTGGAATGGTATTAGCTAAATGTAGTTAGAACCTTATGCAATGAATTATTATGCCCTAGCTGGATTGTATATGGTTATATCTGCATTTTTAGGTATCTCCTAAAATGGTACATCCTATTTAAATATTTTTCTTTAAAATATGTTAAACTAAAATGATTTACAGAAGATTAAACCTCAAAAACAGAACTCTTCTTTGAATACTTTGACACACAACTCAGAACAAGGTAAAGTGAAGTTAGTTACTGTCTAACTGATGTGACGATTTAACTGTCCATTATTGACCATCCATTTGGTTTGACGCCGGAGACTGTCTTTGAAATCTTTAAAAGAAAACAAAACATATCTGTTTAAAAGGGGCTACTGACTTTAACAAAATGTAAAGCGCCCTTGAGGTGATTTTTTTCACTAAACGTCTCACGACGACCATGACTATATTTTATGAACAAAAACACATTTGGTTTCAAAATGTCGATACGATCTTTGATCACCGCGTCACTGGGTGCAAACCCCGATCTCGAACCAAACGATTTCTCTCCAAAAACGATAGGAGTTGAAACTTCTAATAACAGGGCGGCAGTAAGAAGCAAGAGTAAACTCCACCTCGACATGCAACTGTATCAAGTGGGTATCGGTTCCTCCCATTTCTCCCACACACCTCCTCGCCTACCATCCATTCCTCTTATCCGATCTCGCCGGATAAGGACCCATGAATCTTTACACTTAGGTTTTGATTCAGCCAAACCTATATTTACCGAAAGAGTTGATTAAGATCTAATCACATATTTGGCAGGTGGCGGACTAGATTGCACCGCCCTTGCATTTGGTATGCCTACGCAGAAAATATTTGATGAAAATTGCCGAGCAATTTATTTGTCGATAATCGAATGATTTTTGGTGCAATTCTTTGAACTGAATGCTGATTGTAATATTCGTAAACTGATTGTAATATTCGTAAATTGCTGATTGTAATACTTCGTAAACACCACCATATAATCAAAAGGGATCGACATGTTTCAAAGCCAGTGGTTTATTTGTCAGGATAAACGTATAGTGAAAATTAATAAATTTGAAATTAGTCAAACAAGTGTAGACAATTAAGTAGCTGTTAATTAATAGACAATATTTCAATAAACGGTGATTAATTGGCTATTATTATTTTTTTAAATATATAGAAAATTACTGACCGGTCGGTGGTTGAGTTGACATCGCGTTTGGGTCCCACCCATTCGTAGTGTGTTTAATTCCTCGGCTGGCTATTAAGTCCTCCACCACAACACAAGCAACATTGGAAGTAGGAATTTATCAAATATTGTCAGGTTATTCATAAACCCGGGAATGTTAATCTTTCTTAAAAATAAAAATAAATTGAATTATTATAAACAGATAATTATTGCATTTTTATGTACATAGCAAAAAGTTTATTTAAAAGAAAATATTTGTTATAAATAATATTAATGTTTAATTTATAAATTTCCATGTTATCTAATTTTTAACCCATTTTATTAGTATATAAACATGTTATCCAATTATTTACATGATTTTTTTCCAAAATATGGTTGGCAATAAATATATTTCTTTGGTCAACTATAAGTGGATTAACATAAGATCTAATAAAGAAATTTATTTGGTCAACTATGGATGGATTAACATAAGATCTAATAAACATAGTTATTTTGTCAACTATGGGTGGATTAACATAAGATCTAATAAAGAAAGTTATTTGGTCAACTATGGATGGATTTACATAAGATCTAATAAACATAGTTATTTTGTCAACTATGGGTGGATTAACATAAGATCTAATAAAGAAAGTTATTTGGTCAACTATGGATGGATTAACATAAGATCTAATAAACATAGTTATTTTGTCAACTATGGGTGGATTAACATAAGATCTAATAAACAAAGTTATTTGGTCAACTATGGATGGATTAACATAAGATCTAATAAACATAGTTATTTGGTCAACCATGGATGGATTAACATAAGATCTAATAAACTATTTGACGCATATTTAAATGTAGATCAGCGCCATTTTGAATTTTGACTGGCCCGTTATTACATTATGATCGGCTGACAATCATACAAATATGACCGATACAATTGACAGTTGATGACAATATGATTAAATGACGAAATGGGCCGAGAATCGACCTTTAACGGAAACCATTCACATGTCAAAAATTAAACATTGCACTGTTCGTTAATTGTCATGCATTTGATGTAAATGTGATTGAGTTTGAAATGTCCCATTTCTTCAAAGCCAACAAAAACTGTAAAAAATAGCTAACTTTATTCAATCAAAAATATTTTTTTACAGTAGTAGGTCTATCCATCCAATATGGTGATGACTTATTCACTGCGTACATTCCGTACATCATCTTCAGGTTTGGCGGTATCAGAGTCGTTAAACTTATCACGTATGATGTCAACTTTGCATATTAAATTAAAACGATTGGTCATTAGGGGACTTAATGAAGTTGATCTATGAGCTACTGAAGTCTATGAAATAGAAGTAAAATCAGTGATAGAAAAACTTTTTCGAATGTGTGAAAAAGAAGAAAAATAAGATTAGGGAAGACGATTTAAACGGGAAATAATATGATAATTTGATAAATGATCCAAATCGATATGCGTAAGCAACTGTTGTAAAAATATTAAATAATACGTCTTATTTAATCTTTTTTTAAAGAAACACTGTTCACACCTTTTAAGTAACCAACCAGAGCTGTTTTTTTTTAAATAATTTTCGGAGAATACTTTTCTATCCGAGGAATTACTTTTCAACTGTACTGAATAGAGATTATCTTAAAAATAATATGTTTTTAGGAAAGCTTAAAAATTTAAGTTTTTAAATAAAGTTTTTTACCATGTAGGTAGAAAATTGGAAAGCGAGGTCTTACATACGCCTAGATTTGTCAGTATATTTTTGGGCTAAAATGAGAATTGAATCCGCAGCCTCTGGCTTCAAAGTAAAATGTGTAGACCATTTCGCTATTTTAAGGTATATAAGAATATTACATGGACTCTCGCCTCCTATGCGTCTATACATTTTAGTATTTGAAAAGAAATTAGTTCACATGAAAAACGTGTATTAATGTATCGCAAATATCCATTAAATACCGCAGTCAAGTGCTATTTTTATTATTTTATTCAATATTCAACATTATTCGTGTATAAAGTTATAGTTCCCTCAAACAGCAAATAATTAATGCAACAATTATTGTTTTAATGAATAACACTCAAAAGTCGTCCACACTGCATACCGATTGCAAAAGATTGTCCATACTGCATACCGATTGTAAATGATTGTCCACACCGAATACCGATTGCAAAAGATTGTCCATACTGCATACCGATTGCAAAAGATTGTCTATATTGCATACAGATTGTAAATGGTTGTCCACACTCCATACCGATTGCAAAAGATTGTATATATTGCATACCGATTGTAAATGGTTGTCCACACTGAATACCGATTGCAAAAGATTGTCCATACTGCATACCAAGGAACTAGTATCCATACTCTTTGCTGCATACCGATTGTAAATGATTGTCCACAC
The DNA here is from genome assembly GCF_061612785.1 of Hesperophylax consimilis. NCBI lineage: Eukaryota > Metazoa > Arthropoda > Insecta > Trichoptera > Limnephilidae > Hesperophylax > Hesperophylax consimilis. The sequence continues at coordinate 5,971,176 of NC_142851.1, read as the reverse complement.
CGCATACCGATTGCAAAAGATTGTCGATACTGCTTACCGATTGTAAATGGTTGTCCATACTGCATATACACACAGAATATTTCAAATTTATATTAAATGAACGTCGTGACTGATAACCATGTGGAATCTTCCTTCTTGTACAAAATCCAAATCAATTTCAATCACCGTCTAGTTCCTCTTTCCATATTGCTCTCCAAAGAACAAAATATATAGCGATTCCGGACATAATATTAAGCGATAAGCTGCCAGAACTTCACAAAATTTCTTGAATCTCTTGTTTTCACTTGACTTCACTCTTGACCATAACTTCATTGTCTCCTGATTTTTTGTTGTTGTTGTTTTTATGTACTAATTGTTTTATTATTACACATTTTGTACACCGTTATTGAACGGTTGGTATTCATTCTTTTTTATTTCTTTATAACTTTTTAAAGTTAACTATCTGTCCGCTGTGTGCATAATAAATAAAAACCCCTAATCTATTTTTTTTTTAAAAGATGTGGTATTCTTAGTAGTTATAGATAAATTTTCATCGTGATGTTGAATACTTCTTCAGTTCTGCAATCCTCAACTTGAAACCAGTTAGGATGAAACATAAAAAGATAAGGTAATTTCGGTGTTTGGGTTTATAGCAAACGTGTTAATTAAAAATTCATTTTGAGATTTGTGGTTTTTTACTGTAAATAAAAACACTCTGAATGTATAAAATAGTAACCAGTACGTTATTTAGTGAAATTATTTACATGTTCAAATCAAGTTTATCTTGAAAAGGAATTATAAAATGTGTTAAAACTTCACGTATCTACGTGGCTAAACTATACAGAAATAACAAAACAACAATAAAAACAGTAACATCAATTTCAAAAATAGCAACACTAGTAACTATAGCAACAATAACGTAATAACAACAGTAGAAACGATAACAAGATTAAAAACAATAACAAAAAAAGCAAAAATAACAGCAATACTAACAATAACAACAATAACAACAATAGCAAGAATAACAACACAAACAATAATAACAACAATATAAATTACATCTATCAAAAAATTTATTTATAAAGATGCAAAAGTCGGTCATTTTGAATAAATGTAGGATAACAAAAGATTTTTTAAATATTCAAGTTGAGGGATCAGTAGGATTTATAGGCCCTGTTATAAGTTCTCTGATATGAAAATATCTGGAGTCGGTGAATTATTTTCCCATTTGATCTCTGGTGAGTTGACGTGTTGTTCTTGTATTGTTTTGTATTTATTTTGCTTATATAATGCACTTACACAATGTTGATTGACTAGATGATCATTTGTGGAAAAGTGTGTGGAAGGGTTTAGTTTTTCCTATGGGGAAGATTTAGCCCGGACAAGAAAATCGGAAGTTAAAAAAAAAAAAAAACAATAACAACAGTAACAAAAATCAGAAAAATAACAAAAATAACAACAACAATAACAATAATAACAACAAGAATAAAAACTGTTATTATATCAATTAAGTCAAACTCCCTTACACCATGCATTATATATAAATATATTGAATCAAAGGAGAACTTATTTTGGACACAGTCGTGGCTTTTCATGTCAACAGTTAAATAAGAAATTAATAAATATTATCACTACATATAAATTTTAATTAAAATATTATATATAGAAATATAAGTTATAATTTTGTAAATGCCATATCAATATATTCTCTAATACAGTGAAAGAGACGGAAGCAAGAGCAGAAATGGAGATATGTAACGAAAGGGAAGAAGTTGATTTAATTAATAGGTAATAATTTGAATTAATTAATAATGATTAAACCAGCATTTTAGTTGGGTTTCTTAATTACAAATATTTTCAGGATAATTAATTAGAAATTTTGCTTTAATTTGTAATTTGAAATTCAATCCCCGTGTATTTGCCAATTATTTTGCTTCTTTTGATTAGTAAATTCAGGGAAACTATTAGTTCGTAGGGCTATCAAGTTCTTATTGATTCTAGTAGATTCTAAATTCAGGATTGTTTTACTTGAACGAACGACAATCTGTACTTTTTGTTGTTTTATATTCTGCTGAAATTACTTACTTAATTAGCTTTATTTTCAGTATTATGTTTCCCTAAATTATTATTATTTGGAGAAACATTTTCAGTAGTTCAAACTTCAAAATACTCACTCTTCAGGCAGAGGAATAAAAAAATAAAAAAATAAATAAGCACATATTTGTGACCAGCTCTTTTACTATAAATACAACAAAATCCCAACCAGCATTTTATTGCAAAAACAACATCAGGATTTAGGTACTTGGTTGTACGAGATTGCACGCAGTTCAACTGTTCAACTGCACGGAATATAGTTACAAGAAGTCTATAATAACATACCTCATTAATAATAATAATAATTAAGGTTAGCATAAAGCTATTCTTCCGGGTTCTTTATAATTTTAACAGCAAATTTGACTTCATGATTACTATACCACTATTTTTATATTATTGAATTCACTATTATTACGTATTATCACATGTATAAATAATTATTCATGTCATTGATAGTGCAACACGGGCCAAAGTCAAATGGGCTGTTGTTGGTCATTATAGGGTATGTGACATTTTTGCTATTTTTCCCAAAACAACAAAAGCCTAACTCGCTTGGTTTCTGTTATTTGGGGATATTTTCGACATTATTTAGTAACTATGCTCAATTATAGCATTCGCAAACTTATACATTATAAAATCATATAAAAAAAAAAAAATTTAATCGCACATAACTCGGTTCAAAAATTTTGGGATTGGGCTTTTGTTGTTCTGAAAAACATTTTTTATTTCTGGCCCAGAGACAAATTGCTGTACTTTATACTTTGCGTCGACCAAGTAGCTCATAGGCCGATGATACTATATTATCTAGTAAGTTAGTATAAAATATTATTTATGAAGCTTGGGTAGCGTTTTGATTAAGGTAATAAATTAAAAGGATCAATCATACGCTTTTTTTACTTAAATCTCTCTAATACGTGGTATAAGAACATAGTTACATTATTATTGTATTTTTTGGGTTATATTAATGGACGTCCAAATTGGTAGATATGCCCTAACATGACATCTGGGTATCGGTTTCGACGACCTGGCGGCATACCGCGTGACCATAATTTTGGCACCAGGGTGGTTTGAGAATGCTTTGAATAAACTACGATATCACCGCCGAAGAGCGCACATTGAAGTAACAAGACCCTTTACAGATCAGTAAACTTCGCTAAAGCATGGCAACGGTTTATAGCACAGTCCACTGTGGGACTTTTCTGCGCAGGATCTGAATGATCGGTGGAGAACCTGCGGCCAGCGAGACTTTCTGCACTGAAAGAAATGTTTAGATACGATTTACCAAATTTTCAGTAATTATCTACTAAACAGTTTAGTTGCTGTGGTGACTGTCGAACTTTTAGCTACTGTTTGCTAAACAGCAGTTTATTTATGACAGCTTAACGATTCAGATATTCTAGCTAAACTAATCGGTTGAGACAGCTTTCTGTGTTTAGTTGTGTTACCTAAACTGTATTTATGACAGCTTAACGATTAAGATATTCTAGCTAAACTAATCGGTTGAGACAGCTTTGTGTTTAGTTGTGTTACCTAAACTGTATTTATGACAGCTTAACGATTCAGATATTCTAGCTAAACTAATCGGTTGAGACAGCTTTGTGTTTAGTTGTGTTACCTAAACTGTATTTATGACAGCTTAACGATTCAGGTATTCTAGCTAAACTAATCGGCTGAGACAGCTTTGTGTTTAGTTGTGTTACCTAAACTGTATTTATGACAGCTTAACGATTCAGGTATTCTAGCTAAACTAATCGGCTGAGACAGCTTTGTGTTTAGTTGTGTTACCTAAACTAAAAATTATATACCTAAACCATTTTGTAGTGTTCGGTTAGAAAAACTGAACTGTTTAGATGTAGTAACCTTATTATTTAGTTAATATTACAAAATGGTTAGGTTGATTAACTAAACTTCGGTTGGAATAGCCCTACCGATATAGGTGTTTTAGCTCTCTACTGCTAGCTAGCTTTAGGTACTGTAGCTTAGCTTTTTGGTTAGATTATCTAAATTAAATAGGAAGTGCAGCTTTGCAGTTTAGCTGAAAACAATACAGGGTGTAAATGTAACCACCATCAACTCGAAGGATTATACCCATAATTCAGAATCATGGGTTAAATACTTTGAGTTGCAGGTAGTTTATTACAACCCTTTTGAGAGATGAAACCTAAATAAATAAATATTATGTTTTGTAAGACTAGAAAGTACTTATTAAAAACCTCATTCATATAAAAGTTATTTTGTTAAGAATCGTCTCTCAAAATATTGTTTCCAGCTACCAGCAAAGCCTCAAAAAAGAAAACACGTTTGATCATACACACATTTATATTATCATTTTTTATTATAATTTTTTTTTAAATATAGTAAAAGATGTTTGTGTCCTGATTTGGCAAATTCTTTTCGGCGCTGCCTGTATGTGTCTAGTAATTTACCTTTAGCAGCAATTTTTTGGGTAGGCCCAAAACACACATATGGGGTGAAATATACAGCTGCGCTTTCTTTATTAAAGACTTTGGTGATTTGAAAAGCAAATTCATAAAATCTCTTGCTTGTAATGGATCTATCTGGATTACCCTGCAATTCCTTACTTATAATAGTACTGCACAGTCTGGCAGAATTGTCCAACAGACCCTTTGACTCAAACTGCATTAAAAGTGCTTGCCGTTCATTGATTGATAGGAGATGATTGCGTAAGTCCTGGAAAACAAAATTAAATTGCATATTGATTACATAACTAATAACCACTTCTATAATCATCATAATATCAGTCACAGGATGGCTATTCTACGCTGCCACTACTAAAATACATATATCGGAATGTATAAAACAATTAACCTAAGTTACTTAGGTATCTGAAACTTACTAAAATTATTTAACTTACATTCGAAATTTGCTCTTCAAAAGCTTCTTGCGTTATTCTTTGTGATTTGTTTTTATTTTCCAACAAGGAAATGTCATTTACAAGGAAGTCATCGTGTTGATAATATATGGGCGTTGTTTGTTTGGAAGTTGAAGGTATATCTTCAATCTGAAACAAAAAGCGGGTATGTACACAAAGGGGAAAGAAAGGGTGAAGGGGTCAAGCTTTGTTTTTATCCCTTTGGAATTGCTTGATCCCCCCGGCAGTCGATTTATTCATTAATTACAGGAATTATTATTTTAAATACTATTATTTTTGTATCAAAATCGCGTCCGGTACAACTATTTCCAAATGGTTAGCCAAAAAAGGCCTAGGTAAACAATATGTCATCATTACTGCTTTTAAAAACTTACACTTATGACAGGTGGATTAATAACATCCTTGAGCGCATTAATGTTTGCTGTAGGCAGTGCCCGGTGCCCTACAGTCGGAATCAATTCTTTAATATCATCTTGAGATATTATCAGGAGTGTTTTCGAGTCTATGGCTTGAGTCTGAAATAAAGAAAAAAAACGACGAGATAATACAAAAAAATTCAAAACAAGAAAATAAAAATTTATTTTTCAAAGGAATGAAAATTATTCATTAAAAAAATGTATATTTATACAACAGCAGATACCGAACACCCTGTATCATGAATCAAGCGGAGATAAAATAGTTTTAATAATGAAATTATTTCATTTATATGAAAATTTCAAATGTAAACATTAACAATGGGTGGTCACCCTGTAGAATTTAAAAAAAAATATCCCTCCCAAAAAAAAAACAACAGAATTCAATGTTCAAAATGTTATGTCCGAATTAATAATTTGCAATACACATTTATTAAAATATAATATATACGATTTCAAAGCTAGTTTGGTTGGATCTAGTTTCTGGCTAGGGTAAAATTGTAACTTAGAAAATACTACAGTTTCAAACAACATTCGTTCAATACAAAATAATACTGGCGGAAACAAACAAAGAAATAAAGGCGCCCTTGAGGTGATTTTGCACAAAAACGGCGCTATACAAGTGATCCAATTATTATTTTTTTTATATACCACTCTCTGTAACTTGTGTCATGACTCCTGACACAATCTTGGTTGTAGCGTCAACACGCACTCTTCAAACTAGGTACATAATAAATACAAATCTTCTAAATCTATTGCGTAGGTACTTGAGTCATGGAATAATGAAGGTGCCAGTTTCTAAATCAATGGATATTATCATAATATATAATATCATAGTTCCATGATCTAAATTCTAAATCAATAAAAAAATGAAAAAAGAAAACTCACCTTTAAATGTTTCTATGTAAGCCTCCAGATTCCAAGAAATTAAATAATCCTCCACGGTTTTGTCTGCCATTATCACTAGGAACTAGGAACAGCGGTTAACATAAATTCAATTCAATTCAAAAATAAATTCGCAACGCGCGCAACGAACGTCAATTCACGTATGGTTCGAACTGTGGCGTTCTGATAACTGCGTCGTAAATGAACACCTGCGCGATAAACAGATCTACCAAAGTTCGGGAGATTTTAACTAAAGTTTTGTTACACTTTGCCTAAGTTTGTGCAAAGCAACTAATTGTTATGTAAAAATACCAAATTTAGATATTCCAACCTCAGTTTTGCTATATGAACAAAACATTTAACCAAACTAGATGTTTAGTTAAATTTAGCTAAATACTTTGGGAAGTAACACATAAACTTAAGTTACTAAAGTGAAATAGGTTTAGTAAATTACTTTAGCTTGATTAACCAAACCGATTATTTTGTTTAGGTAAGTATGCTTTTAGTGTGCTATTATTAAAGTTTAGTAGTAATAGCTCAAGCACATTTTACTAAACAACGACGGTATCTGCACATAAAGTATTTTAGGTAAAGTAGCTGAACTTTAGGCGATGGTTACACAACTTCAATTAGCTTAACACTTTAGCTAACTCATTTTTTTCAGTGTGGTGGCCCGCGAGTACTTTATGTGCGACCCGCTTAAAAATTACAGTTACAGTTGTGGATTTATCTGCAAACGCATTTAAGAAGGAAACCATTCACGAATTTGAAGTGCAGTTATAAAATCCAAGATGCGAACTGTGTGCTGCAAAAATCGGAGGAAACCATTTTCATGTGCTGGGTGTAGTTTTAATCAAAGCTGGGGACTGACACAAAGAAAGCAGTTGTGTCTTACGAATTCCAGTTGCGGATTCATCTGCTTACATATTTCGAAGGAAACCATTCGCATGTTCCGAGTGGAGTTCAAATTCTAGTCTCACACCATATGCTGCAAAATTACGAAGAAAACCATTTGCTTGTTCCGCGTGTAACGATTGTTTAAGCTCGTGAACTCTTATGTAGAGCTACCCTTAAATTTCAACCAGTGTTGTGTTTTGAACGCAACTCAAAATTCGATTTGCGGACTCGTCCGTAGACGCAACTCAAGGGAAACCATTCTCGCGTTCCGAGTGCAGTAATTTTTAGTATTAGACTCATTTATGACCACGACGTTTGGTCACGCATTTTTCATTTTTTTATTCGAAAGATTCATGTCAGGTAACCCATAAAATCAAATTCAATTAAAATAAAATTTTTGATTAATTCCCTCCCCCCCCGCCTCTAAAATCAAAGTACCTATATATACTACCAACATTCGGCGAAAAGGTTCCTCGCCCCGTTATAAACGTGCCGCCTGGCATAGCGATGCATATAAATAAATGAGGTGGTGGACATATACAAAATAGTCTAACTAAATAATGTAGCAAAATATTACATTTTCAAAAGCCCTAAACCCGATTTGGAATTTGTGTTGATAAAAATATGCCAGCAATTTGCGCGGCATTGTAAAAAGGACTAAGATTATTAGATTTTATTTACGAGGACTGATTGTGATATTACAATGAGAGTTGCCTGTATTATGTAAGATTCATTTATTGATAAATCACCGAATAGGATACGGTCATCCCGCCTACTTGGTTTATTAATGTCTATGGTTTTATTGTATTATAATATCTAACATTATGTAGTATGACAGATAAACTAAATATGGCCATGCACGAAGAACTCCATGAAAATAATTAAATAGGTACCCAATAAATAATGTTTCCAATCTCCCGATAGTTATCCACAATCCGCAGTTCGTGACAGATTTCTCCTTTAGATATAAAGCAAGTACGTACTAATTACTAATTACCCATTCATCCGCAATCATAGATACAGTAGTACTTCGTTTAATTTATAAACAGAATCCACTAAAGACGACACACAAATCACTTCAAATCATAATAACCGCAAAATAAATCAGTACAATTCAAGGGCTTAAAGTCAAACAACGTTATCTACAAAAAAATACAAAATGATAAATTGGGAAATCACACAAATTAATCAAATAAAATTTACTTGCGCACGCTGGGATTTGAATCCTCGACTTCCGGCTTCCTAGTCGAGAGCCTTACCCCTCGACCACGGAGGCCCTCGAAATATGCCAATACTAATTAATTAATTATTTGTATAACTTTTGTAAATAACGTTGTTTGACATCAAGCCCTCGAATTATCGCATGTTTATTTGTAGATAGCTTTGTTTGACTTTAAGGCCTAGAATTATTTGGAAGTATGTATTTTGTGGGTTACTTTGTTTGAAAATTATTAGAACTTTCATGGTTTTGTGTAAGCATGGTGTGTGTGTGTGTGTATGTTGTGTCGTTGTGTGTACAATTCATAAAAAGAGAAAAGTCCAAATATATTAAATTTGAAATTTAATGTATTAGAAAAAATGGTGGGTGCTAGAAATGAGCATTTTGTATGAATTCCGTTGTATGGTGTGCTAACTGGAATCCACAAACACTTGGTGCTTTTCTTTAAAATTAACTTTAATTCGAACAAGTTAATTTTATGGACATTCAAACCTATGATAAGTGATAATTTGCTGATGTGTGAATATAAAGAATTAAGAAAATAATCACGGAAGAAGTCTGGTCTAATGTAAACTGGGAGGCGTTACACCTTCTGTGCTTACTTTTGCGGGGACATTGCGTTGCACTTAAGGCGAAGCTTAATGCTAAATCACTATTTTGATTAATCTTTATAACGAATTGGTGAACATTATGAATACCAAAAAATATGCTTTACATAAATTGAAGGTTATACTAATCGCTTCGCTTGAGTAGAATACAAATAAGAAAATAAATTACTCAATAAAAAATATAAATATAAAATACTAAAGAAAACATTTTTTCAATAGAAATGTATGAACGCGTAATGGAAACTTAAAAAAAAAACAATATTATAGGTAAGATTATCTGTGACAGTTTCTCTTAATTAACTTTTTTGCTTTCTTATAAAATTATTTACAAAATAAACAAAAACCAATTTTTTGCTTAAAATCGAACGTTTCTAGACTCCGTTTGTCAAGCGATTTTAATGCCTATTACCTACAATATAAGGTAAACCAAGAATATACAGATTTTTGGCTAACATAGCATTTATACAGAGCAGTCATTTAACTTCAAGTGTGATTTACTACAGCAAACATAAAAACGGTTGTCACGTTCTTAAAATTATTCGTACAATGCGCCTTACCTAATACAGATCTAATAATTAAACACTAAATGTACGGTTTATACAAAGCGATGACAAAACAAATAATAACAATAATAGTGCTACTATAGCACAGGACAAAACAAGAACATTACAACTAAAACAAAATATAAAACAGGAGACAGTTTATGCTCAGAAACGAGAATATTCTCAGTAGACATTTTGAGTTGGAGACAGTTTGAGAATATGGCTTATTATAAAACATTGAAATGAAGTTAAGATTTATGAATGGTAGGTTTTTTTCAATAACTTTGTTTTTAAAGTCCGTTTGAATTCAGCCAAATTCTGGAGATTAGTAAGAGCTAAGGGAAGTTTATTCCAAATGAGCGGGCCAGTTATACAGTTAGTTATAATTATTTAGATAAATACCACTGCAATAAAGATTAGGTACTTTCCATATCACTATATTTTTCTCTCTAAATATCAATTTCATCAAATTAATTTAATAGATCCTAAAATTTTATATTTCCATGTTTCTTTTTCTAAATCTGAACACTCAACAATTAAAACACCCAATTTACTTCGTAATATCGTTATACGAGTTATCACTGTACTTAAATGGTGTATTTTAATTTTGAATAGGTATTGTTTTAAATTCTTCACAATAAAACCAACGAAGCGCTTAAGAATTCGAGAAACGTGGTTTGGAAATGGGTAACTGATTATCAAAATCGATAATAATATTAAGCGTTTAGTATTAAGAAATTTATTCCAAACTGATCTGGAAAGTAGATATTAAAATAGTCTTGATAAAAAGACGTAATAAACTTGTTCAGTTAACAATAAAAGTAGTTTATAGAATGCCACCGTTATAGAGCCATGACAATAATCGAATATACTCGGAGGTAGTAGATACTGCGGAGGATGGGTTTTCGTAATATCGCACAAGATAATGTCACACATTTTAACTATTGCAAAACGATTATTTTCTTATATAACGACAGAGAAAAAATTATGTTGCAAATTCTACAAAATAGAACAATGCGAAAAACACTTAGGCGAAATAGATTTTAAAAAGTAACTAACATATTATTTGGCTAACAGTGAACAGATGCTGACTTTGAACGCGATGATATTTATACATAAAATAATAAAAAACCTATTACCAAAATTCTTTTCAAATAAAATTGTGTAGGTACAACAGGGACATTCAAAGACATAAGCCAAGAACTTACAATGAAAAAAAGGACAAAGCCAATACACTAAACAGTTTCCTATACAACTGAATGCAATATCAGAATGCGCTGCCAGAAACTATAAAATGTGCATCAACTGATGTCTGCACAAGCTGGATTCTAGGAGGCATATTAATCGAAAGAAAGTGTAATAAATAATAAAAATGTTATGATGTATATATGTATATATGTAAGTAATACATTTAAAAATTTGTACATTTGGAAGTGAGGTAAAAAAACAGTTAATAAAATAATAAAAATATATAAATAATGAATTAAAACTGAATCAGCGATTCAGTTTTATTATATTGGTTTATTCTTAATACGAAAATTCAGCTGGGCTCACTTACGTTCTGTGATGTCCTTTTTTCCATAGAAGAATATTTATTTTCCCATTCACGCAATTCAACTTTTTATCCTAAAAACTACCAAAAAGTTGGAATTTCGAAAAAACTCATTTTTCTTTACTAGTTCTTACTTAAATCATGTAGAATCACCCCCAAGAATTTAGTGGACTTTACCCCCAGAAAACCTTGTATGTGTAAACTGATTTGTAACTACCCGCAATTCGCCAATCAATTCAATAGTTTGTAATTTTGTGTGTGGGTCTATCACAGGTTTCACGGGTAATAAATTAATAAGTTAACATTGAGGATCAAACCCTATTGAGATCAAAAACATAGCTATTACTGTTTAACTTGATAATTTTGAATATGGTAAGGTTATATTGAACAAAATCATCAAAGGATGGGTTGTTTCACAGAATTTGAAGAATTCATCAAATTTCAAGGTTGATTTTCAAGTTCTGTTATTATATACTTATTGACTGATTGTTTCACAAAAATTAAATAAGAAAAGAACTTGAGAAGAACCTAAACGGAACTTGATTATCAACTTTGAAATTTGATGAATTGTTAAAAATCAGTGAAACAACATGTCCTTAGTTTAACAGTAGTAGGTACCTGCGTAATTCAAATACGCGATACTCGTAAACTACTCGTAAAAATGCTCTAAACGGGCGCTGATTTTCCCAATTAAGGTCGGCAAACATGTACACTTGAAGCCAGCGAAAGAAACCGGATCGATACACTCAAAATGTGGTGCTGGAGAAAAATGCTCAGGATTCCATGGACAATCACGCACAGATGTTTCCATTTTGGAAGAGATATACATCCACAATAGACACACAACAGTCTTTTATGGGACAATAAAGGTGTTTGACTCGTTACAGAGCGAGAATTATAGAAATATAAAAGCCCGTGTATTAGTTTCATCTCTCTCTCTCAAGTCCCAGCTCGCAACTAGAATCCATCATTTCTGTGCTCGGTTAACAATAAACTAAGTAATCAATCTCTGAGTATCATTGTATGATTAACCCCAGAACTTTATCATACCTTTTCTTATAATAGTGGCACAGCCTAAAACCATAGTATAACATCTTTAATGCTTTGAACACGTTGCTCGCCAAACTGAAGACTCCAACTTGGAGAAAATCATAGTCACTGGCAAAGTATTTGGCAGTAGAAGCAGAGGAAGGTAACCAATGCGCTGGAGTGACCTAGTATCACTGGCGTCCGGTTCGACGGTGTCTGTTCTCTGCACGCGGCGCAGAACCTCGAGGAGTTAAGGATCCTCAGCAGTAAGGAACCTACTTGATGAAGCTTGTAAATTAAGATTATTTATGAAGATATTATAAATACGTTTCCCGAAATTCAATTTGAAAAAAATCGTGACTCTTTCTCTGTACCATTCCCCTCAAACTCATTCCTTCCAAACTTCATTCCAAAAGAAACATCATCGTTGTTGGGAGTACACTTGGAACAAAAATTTACTATAAACTAATCCACTCAACTTCTCGTATCCGCGGCAATCATCCAAAAGCGGAGTTACTTTAACCAAAAATATTGTAAGTCACGATTGACTTGTATAATTATTATTTTTATTCAACTAGCTAAAATTACTTTAATCATAATAGGCAACGTTATTGAATTCTCTGTTTCATACTCATTTGTTTAAAACGAGCCAGGTGTTTCATCAAATACTTTGTTTTCTAAACGACGTAATAATCTGACTTTGGTACCTTAACAAATGATACACGCACGACCAAGAAATTAAGAAAGAAAAAATTACGCAAAAAATAGATCAATTAAAGCAAAAATATATTTCATTTAAACGAAAAAAAAAACACCATTGAAATACACAAAATACGTCATTGGTTATAGAACGACATAGATCTTTTGAGAAATGTGATGCTTTAACGATAGAAAAAAAATAATTAAAAATTAAATAATTAAAGCCTATGAAGGCCACCATTGCGCTTTTGCTTACATTAAAATCCACACAGAAGGCCCTGAGGAAATTACTAACTTTGGGGATGCTGTGTGGGGGGTCTTTTTAAGGAAAGGAATAAGGTGTTCTGAGAAGGAAAAAGGTATGAGGGGTTGGTAGGAATCTGGGGCTCAGTGTGTCCAAGAGTGACGGACGTATTATATTTTACTCCACACAGGAGGCCCTGAAGAAAATAATTTCCCCCAGGGCCTATGTCATCTTTGGGGATGCTGTGTGGAGGGTCTTTTTGTGGAGAGGAAGGAGTGAACATGGGTCTTGAAGAGTCCCATGTTGTAGGAGGGAGGAAACACAGAGGCCGGCAGTTCGTTCCACAGCCGAGCTGTTGAACTTAAGAACGAATCATAGAAGCGACCCGTTCTCATGTGACAAGTGTCAACTGTGTACAAATATGAATATGAATGAATGAATATCCATCCCACTGCGGCGCAAGGCGATAGGTCGAAAGACCAGTTGGAGAGGTCAAAGGATCTCCCCAAATCAGCCTCTCCCGATCTGGCACATCACGCAGCTGGCGGGCAGGCGCATCCTGAACACATCACACCTGATGAACCCGGGAACCCCTGCTAAATCACCAAACGTAGCGAACCACTTGGGGTGGCCAATGGCAGAGGTATTGGATATCCAAAAATGGTTCCCGAATGGTGATGTTACCCTGGATAAAGCCTCAGATGGATCAAGGTTCCTATACACGGTGTCCGGAGAGTAATAGTACAAGTGGGAAACTGGTGAATCTCACACAAAGAACCCAAAAAACCCTTTTTTTTCGATTGCTTTTTTTAAATTTTTCAACAACTAAAGAGCTAAAGAACTTGTGAAGCCGGATCTACCCTTCAACGCATCCAAAAAACACATTAAATAGCTCATAAACCCTATTGCGATCGAGTGTTATTTTCAAATTTATCCTAAAAAAATTCAACCTCGAAATCGATTTAAGCACGAGTATCGAGCACAAATCAAAAAAAGTTATTCCTCAAAATCGATTTTAAATTTTATCTAGATTCACCAGTTTCCTGCTTGTACCACTAGTATACAATGTATAGATATGCCTAGGTTTATTTTTTTTTTGTATATCCAGAAAATATACGTAATACATAAACAAATGTTTCTTTCACATTCAAAATGCAATTCAACTTTTTACTCCAAATAAATATTTAAAGGCGTGAAGGTAAAAGTTTATCGATAGAAAGACGGTTGTGGTTAAAGTTAATCAGTAGTTAAAGGAGGTGATGGTTAAAGCTTATTGCTAGTTAAAGATGATGATTGTTAAAGTTAATCGCTTGATAAGAATGGTGATTTTATTCCCAACTGCTCCCAACCGGGCCCCAACTGATTTTAAACCAACTATAGTTAAAGTTAATCGCTAGGTAGAGGTGGTGATGGTTAAAGTTAATCGCTACGCTTGTTAAAAATGTACGAACCATTAGCAAAGTTCACCACCAGTTACTTTACAGGCTCCTGCCTAGCATCTAGCGGTCAGAGGTAAAACTAGGGCTAACAGATAAAACAGATATTTTGCTTTATCAATTGTTTACAATTAGCTTGTCAAAGTGTGTTACTTGGTTAGATTATAAAAAGCCTCGCCGACTGGATTTTTTACTTCATCTCTCCTATAAAATAGTAACAAGCAGTCATTATGGTCTACCGGCCATTAGTAAAGGTGTTTTGTCCGGGTCGGGAATAATTTAACTCTTTGTAACATTAAATAAAGTGAAATGCAGTTTTATGCAGTAAAAACAAAAAAAAACATGCGTCTGTTATTGAAGACTTCATCAAGCCCAAACAAATCTTAACAGATGGTAATGGTTAAAATCTGTCGAATACCTACGTTCTAACGTCCAATGACTAACTACCAGAGGTCAAAGGGCTCCACCTAGTGTTTTACAAACCATTTCATTGGTCAGATATGTTTATTTAGATTAGTTCGTTATGGGGCGATAACAATGGTTAAGATGTAACAAGGTAAGACAGAAAATGACTAGAAATTATGTAAATTAGAAATTTTTACCTCTCTTCCGCCTCTGGGCAAGAACAAACCGCTGATCGTAGAAGTCGAGTGGATACCTTCATTGATCTATATGTATACGACATAATTACTTTAATGTTTAGTGTTAAAGTAACTTTTTTAGTTCGTTTCGTGTTTTTTCTTTAGGAAATATGAGAATGATCAACTACGAAAAATGTACAGCTTTTGGAGTCTGATTTTTTTTGTAGCTTATAAAGTCGTTTCCACCATAATATATGGAACCTTGAATAACTATTTATTTGTCTTCTTCTTTCTCCTAAAACCGGTTTTTAATGTTGTGTATAGTACTCACATAAGAAATGTAAATTTCGAATTTGATTAAAAACTTCTTAAAGGAGAGTTGGACATTTGTAAATGGATTCTGATCGAATAGAGATCTACCATCTTCCCGTTCCAGCGACGATGTATTGGGAAATAATATTATTAAATTAATTAAAAAATAAAAAGAGAAACTTTTCCGTTTACGAGTAACCTAACAATAAATAAATTATTTCTGCTTATAAGAAGCTGAAATTACTTTCTTTTGCAATGACGAAACTTGCAGAGGATTGAATCCACGATAACTAGAGGCGAACCTCTATGTAAATTATTTGTATGTTTCGTTTCCTTTTCAAGATGGTGGCCGCTTTAATAGTTAAATAAGATTCTTTTTTCTAATGTTTCGTGTTTATTTGAACGTTTTTCAATTATATGGTACCTACCTGCCTGAAGAAAGTATGAAATAGAATTGTAATTGAAATAGTGACTTTTCTTTAGACAAATTTTATTTTTCCTTATTTGAAATATTTAAAAAAAAATGTTACATAAAATATATGATTTTTAATTAAATACAAATGTATGATTTCAGATGAAAATTTGGTTTGATTTACTAAATAACAGAACTACTAGTAATAATGTTGATAAAAATATGTAACAACGTACAATGCAATAATAATATATAATAGTCAAACTACATGAACAGTTATTTAATTTATTTATTTAAGTAAAAGAGGCATGATGCCCAAAATTTTAAATAATAATAAAAAATAGTAACAAAACAACAGTTAAGTCACGTTCCACTGCGTTGACTGGCGGCATCCATGATATTATAACGCCGTAAGGGGAACATATATAGAAGAACTATTTATAATTATTATCTTCCTTCCATTCAAATGTATACAGTTACATAATACATATCTCACGCGCCTACAAATAAATCATATTATAATTCCAGTTAATTTTAAACCAACACATTGCCGGCTCGTGGGTTTGAAAGGTCTCATCTTTCTTCTCACATTATTCAAATTAGTAATTTATTGTTTTTGCCGGTCTGTTTGTAAAACTAAACCATGTTTGAATAGAAAACAGAATGATGAAAAGGCAGATAAATAACGTCAAAAAGCTCATTTTTACAGCCCTTACACGAGCCGACAAAATTTTTGTATCAGTCTGCTGCAGTTATTGAATATCAAACTATCGATCTACATCTCTACATTGCAAAATATTACGAAAAAGTTGTTTAAAAAATGATCCATTACTTTGAAATTAATAGCATAACTCCTAACCATAGACATTCAAATTAATAGACTAGCCAAACATAGAAAGGGGAACAAACCAACTTGCAAGGGGCGCTGAGGCAGCGCACAGTGGGCTGAAAATCGCCTTTTATAGACATAGAGACAAAAAAAACTTTTTTTATGTTGATGAGACATTTAAATGCTTAAATGATTTACATATGAGTATGCTTTATCTAGTTTACAATATTTTATTTACACTGCAAGCCTAAAAGCATTTAAGCATTAAAATGAATCATCAACATAAAAAAGGTTTTTTTTCAACTTGAGGATTTAAAAAAAAATAATCACAAGTTGCACCACAATACGAAGTATGTCAAAAAATACAAAATAGTAGTATATCTGTGTGTAAGGATAGAATGGCCAACCTTGTGATTCCAGAGATAGCCTCATTTTTAATGTCAGTGCCATACAAATTTTTCTTAAAAAAATGATAACTCCTTCATTTGTACACGCAATTGCTTCGTACGAATTTTAAAGCATAGTAATGATCAGCAGAATCCATTTCTAGCCAAAAAAAATACCCTTGAAAACTCAAGTCTCTATGTCTATGAAAGGCGATTTTCAGCCCACTGTGCAGCGTGACCGTTTCACAATAGTTGATTTGTCTCTAAATGAATCCGACAGAGTAGACATGCAACTCGCATTGTAATGAATGAACCTGAAATTGAGTGGGGGTTTAAGATACTCTCAGTATCGCCCTAGTATAAGACCACCATTCAGAATTGAAACTTTCTTAAAATGGCTTTGGCCGTGTTTGGTGATCACATATGAATAGCCGGACACTTTCCCAACTTCCTCTTCCCCATTTCATTCCTGTACCCACTACCTTCAGCCTCATAATATACCCCAATTGGAGATGCCATTGTCTGGGTTGGGTGGCCATAGTTGGGACAAACAATTTCACAATGACAGAGCCATGCTTTGGGATGCAGACCAATTTACAAAAGGCTTACAAACCTGATTATTGAGCTCAAAATGAAAAAGCCTTCGGAAAGCAAAACACCTGTCACCCAATATGCCAAAACTTTATAATTAAACGTCCTTGATTGAAGAATAATGATGATATGGGTTCTAAAAAATAATTAACACAAACGATAAATTAATTATTAGGTTCAATCCCACGAATCAATTGCGATGATTGATAGTGTATTTATTATTTATCTGTTGTTTTGATTGATCATGCGTGTATTTTAAGCTATATTTGGGTAGTATTAGTACGTAGGAAGAATGTTTCTCAAAGAGGAAACATGTGACCAGTAAAATGTGTGTTTATGGATGCGGTCGGGTCAGGTTCAAATGAAATAGTTCCGACTTTCATGTTGGCAGTAGCGTAACATGTATGGGAATCAGAAATAGTACCTAAACAGTTTATTATTATAGTACCTAAAATAATATCATGTTCAGATGTTGGATTGTTGGATTTATGATAGGATGGATGCATCCTTGATGGATGGTTAGACCCTTGCATTGATGAATGAATGGATGGATGGATCCACCCATCCATCCATTGGTCTAACCATCCTCACAACCATCCAGAGTGGAAGATACTCTCAGTAACGCCCTGGCGTAAAATCACCATTCAGAATTGAAACATTGCTTGAAATAGCTTTGGTGACCAGATCTGAATAGCCAGGTAATTCCCCACCTTCCTCTTCTCTATATCTTTCCCGTCCCTACTACCTTCGGCCTCACAACATTCCCAATTGGGGATGCCATACTCTAGACACCAAATGGTTGAGAGCATTTGGGATTCTTATGTGGTTTACAATAAACATATATTTTTTTAAATATTTCATCGATCCATTCATCAGTCTATCCACTATCCATCCATCCATCCATTCGTCTATCCATTTATCGAACCATCCATCTATACATCCATCTATCTATCCATCCATTCGTCTATCCATTTATCGATCCATCCATCTATACATCTATACATCCATCCATTCATCCATCCATCCATCCATCCATCCATACATCCATCCATCTATACATTCATACATCGGTATAACCATCCACACGTCTATGGATCCATGATTGATTATTCCCCAGTACGAGAGATCCTTCGAAAGATGTCATTATTTCTATGTTATAAAAAAAGAAGATATTAAAACACTATTATTACATATTATTATCGGTGCATCCATCCATCCATCCATCCACCCATCCAGTCTGTCAGTCTATCCATCCATCGATCGTTAATCTATCCATTGATCCACTCATCCATGGATCCATCAATCCATCCATCCATCCGACCATCCTTATCCATCCGTCCATCATTCTATACATCCATCCATCAACAGTCTAGCCATCCATCCATCATCAGTTAATCCATCCATCCAAGGATCCATCAATCCATCCATTCATCCGACCATCCATATCCATCCGTTCATAATTCTATCCATCCATCCATCATCAGTAAATCCATCCATCCATCCATATCCATCCGTCTATCATTCTATCCATCCATCCATCACTAAACTATCCATTGATCCCCCATCCATAGATCCATCAGTCCATCCATCCATCCGACCATCCATCCATATCCATCCGTCCATAATTCTATCCATCCAGCCATCATCAGTCTATCCATCCATCTATCATCAGTCAATACATCCATCCCTGGATCCATCGGTCCATCCATTCATCCGACCATCCATCGATCTATCGATCCATCAATTCATTCATAGATTCATCCACCCATCATCCATGATTGATCCAAGGAAATAGCCCATGAACCATTATTGGTATGAAACCGCCACAAAAGTGTCGCCAAAATTGTTCATCCATACTTGCAAAAAGCACCCACGCATCAGCGCACAGAAACATGTCTTTGTTTCTACCTGGACACCAAACGCATTAGTTTTATTGGCTCCACCCATTGATGTGTCTTATTGAGTATATAACTCCACTACATTGATTGTGCAGTTTAAACGTAAATCGGCGATAGTGAACATATTTCCATGGCATATAATATCTATTTTTTCGATCTATGCATATTTTATAATTTTAAAAAATGACTTTATGATAGAACACAATATTTTATAATGTACACGGAGAAAACTTGATAAAACTGATATAAAATATTAATAATAATAATATAATAATAATAAGCCTTTTATTCTGAACTTCTGTTAGGTACATTAATATTAGAAATATTTTGTTTGTTATAATATATCCCGAAGCTCAGTTTGCCTCTTGGCATAGGCCTCCTCTAACAATTTCCATTGGGACCTGTCACGCGCTACTCTTCTCCATTGATGTCCAGCCGTGAGTTTTAGGTCGTCTTCCCATCTCATGTGTTGACGTCCTCTACTTCTCTTGCCATCTCTGGGATACCATATTAAATATTACTAATTTATTAAAAATCTAATTATTCGTATTCTTGTTAAAAACTGGGCTGCAGGCCTTTAAAGTATGAATTGACGTAGTTCCTAATATAATATCAGTAAAATACGAATGTTTTATGAGGATGTCAGAAAATTTGTTGATAAAAATTCTAATATTTTCACATTTGTCACTATATTTATCAGGATAAGCGATATATTCTATATACCTTCTCGTAGACTCAGAAATAAAGAACTGCTCTTCCTCAATCAACAGTCGACTAATTATGCTTATAATTCACCATTATCCAGAATATGTAGAATGGTCAACTCACCTCAAGACCTTGATTTTTTTGGTATAAGTCAGAATGTTTTTTGTCGCTCACTCGGCAATTGAGGATATTTTGTATCACTTTATTTTTAGCAAGGTCTTGACTTAACTTGACACTTTTATTTTATTTCATTTCTATTTTCTTAAGTTTTCCCTGTTTGTCTCTGCTTTTATATACCATCCTTTACTCAAGCATTGTACATTGTCCCATATCTAAATTTCAAATACCAATATTTTATTAGGAAATAGCCTACCATTACGTTTTTAAGAGGATTTTAACCATCAATACTTATTTTTTCCGTATACCGTGTACTTTGACATAGTTGTTATTTTTTTGCACAAAGTTAAGTGATTCCATTTGACTCATTGCTAAATAAGACATCAATGATTTGACTAGTGAAAAATAATTTAAGATTAATTCGTGATGTTTAATATACTTTTCAATTAATCACTTTAACGATTTTGAATTACAGGTAAGTAGAAGCAATAATTAAACGGCAAATAATAGTTTATCGAATCTCGCTGGGAATTTTAATGATCACATCATTTATTTTCTTATATCCAAAGCGGTGAAGCTTGACTAAAGCGTATTTATTTATGGAAATATTATTTAAAAATCTTTATTTATATATGATCACATTATAGATTCGGTCAGCAGATCATTTTATTTTATCTGAATAATCTCCAAATTGACCAAAAATTATTCGAATGGACAAAAATATTTTTTTTTTATGAAATTTTGAATTCGTCACATAGGCGTATAATATTGATGAGACGTAGAAGAAGTATTGTTAAAATAATATAGTATATAGTAGGTACTGTCATGTAACTGGCCTGTCAGGAACATGGAACGAAATTAAATATGGCAACTCAGGGGTATTCAACATTGAATTAATAATTTCATACAGACTCAATTCACAAATCAAATGTACTAGTACTTCAATCAACAATTACTGCTTATTATATATTGTTTATTTTGTTGATTGAAGAACTGGTACATATTGAATTATTTGGCGTGTTGGAAATAAGCTGACTTGGCTCAGTGGTCCACAGCACCTGACCGGACATTAGAAAGTGAGTGTTCAATTCCCATCGGCGACATTTATTTTACTCCGGAGATATTTTCAATTTGTATTGATATTTTAGGCGACTAATTGTTGCTTATAATAATTTGTTATCCTTTGTGCTATGCATAAAACCTTGTCTTATAAACATTAGTTTATCATTAAAAAAACATACATAATAATAATAATAGTAAGAAAATTTGGTTTTAAAATAGATAGTCATAATAATGAAAATATAATCAATGATTTATTGGATTTATTAAAACAAAAATTAGGCGTAAAAGCTAGTAGATTAAAAAGATATAATTATACGTATAATAAAAAAATAATAACAGATTATTCCAGAAAAATGAAAAAATATTTTATTCCAAACTTGACGATAAACAAAATATTATTTCGAATAATAATATTCCGTTGCCATTTGAATCAGATATGCGCGATTTTTGGACTAAAATTTGGAGTAAAGATATAAAACATAACGAGTCAAGTCCCTGGATAGAAAATGAAGAACTCAGTTTTTCAGGCATTGAACAAATGAGTTTTTCTAATATATCGGTTGAATTGTTAACCAAAATTATAAAAAATACTCATAATTGGAAAACCACGGGTTGCGATTGGATACATAATTTTTGGTACAAACGTCTAACTACTTTACATCCTCTTTTGGCAAAAAATCTTTCAAAATTTGTCAGTCAACCACAAAATTTTCCAAATTTTCTAACTAAAGGCATTACTTATATGTTGCCCAAAAGCGAAAATATTAATAATCCCTCTCAGTACAGACCCATTACATGTTTACCGACAGTATAAAAAATTTTAACCTCTTGCTTGACAGATTTAATATATACTCATTTAGATGAAAAAATATTTTATCTGAACAACAAAAAGGTTGTCGCAGAAAACATATGGGATGTAAAGAACAATTAGTTATTGATTCTGTAATTCTAAAACACATTCAAACTCGAAAACGTAATTTACATACTTGCTATATAGACTACCAAAAGGCTTTCGATAGTGTCCCGCACTCGTGGCTGATCAAAGTATTAAATATATATAAAATTAACCCCATTATTATTAGCTTTTTGGAAAATATTATGTCCTTTTGGAATACCAATTTACTTATCAATTTAAAGGGTAAGAAAATAGTAATACCGGGCATTTCAATTAAAAGAGGAATTTTTCAAGGAGACTCATTGAGTCCTCTTTGGTTTTGCTTAGCATTGAATCCTCTATCTAAAATGTTAATTAAAAGCAAGGTTGGAATAAAAGTTAAGGGTAATACAAGGGAGAGTAGTACAATTTCGCATTTATTATATATATGGATGACATAAAATTATTTTCGAATTCTGAACAAAATTTAAAGAAAATGATCGAGGTAGTTAAAAACTTTTCAGATGATATCAAAATGACTTTTGGTTTAGATAAATGTAGAACGATCCATATAGAGAAAGGCAAATTTGTAGATGGGGACGAGAGTATATTTAGAAATTTCCAAATTACTAGTACTAAATTACAATCAAATAGATTAGACCATAGTAGTATTAAAAAGGATATTAGGATTAAATTTCAAACTAGGATCAGGAAAATTTTAAAATGCAATCTATCTGCTAAAAATTTAGTAAAAGCAATAAATACTTAATATTAAGGCAATACCTCTATTAACGTACTCATTTGGCATAATTAAATGGTCTAATACAGATTTAGAAAACTTAGAAAGATTAATTAGAACTACGCTAACAAAGTTTAATTGCCATCATCCAAATTCAGCTATAGAACGAGTTAATTTACCTAGAAATTTAGGAGGTAGAGGTATAGTCAAAATAACTTCTTTGAAACATAATCAGGTAGAAATGCTAAGAACTTTTTTTCCATAGGAAAGCTCATAGCTCAGAAATGCACAAAATAATTTGCAAGGCAGATAGAAATATTACACTTTTAAATTTATACGATGAGAATGCCAACATTTTTATAAATCCCAACCAGGAATTATTAGATTCCTGGTCAAATAAAATTTTACACGCAAAACACTTCAATTATCTCAACCAAACGTATGTTGACAAATTTTCGTCAAACAAATGGTTTTATGCTTGCCATTCAGGATAGAGTCATTAATACTAAAAATTATAGAAAGCATATAATCAAAGATACAAATCAAATTGATGATTTGTGTAGAAAATGTTTGGCTTTTCCGGAAACTATAGAACATATTATATCGGGATGTTCTATATTAGCACCGTCCGAGTATACATTTAGGCACAATCAAGTTTTAAAAATAATTCACCAAAATTTGGTAACTAAACATAACTTGATTGACTGCCGTAATATAGTACCATATTATGAATACGAACCAAATTCCTTTTTAGAAAACGAATTTTATAAAATATATTATGATAAAACTATACTAACAGACCGAGCAATTAGTCATAATAGACCCGATATAGTCTTACATGACAAAATTAAAAAAAATAACAATATTCAAAAATCTTGTGCGAAAAAATAAGAAAATACACAGATTTAGGAAATGAAATAAAAAGAATTTGGCATTCTCAGACCAATATTACCATTCGTTATTTCGGCTACTGGTATTATACCTAACTCTCTAATTAAAAATTTAGGCGTATTAGATCTATCAAAAAATTTATATATAAAGATGCAAAAGTCGGTCATTTTGAATATATGTAGGATAACAAAAGATTTTTTAAATATTTATGTTGAGGGATCAGTAGGATTTATAGGCCCTGTTAGAAGTTCTACCGAGCCGAACCCTCTGATATGAAAATATCTGGAGTCGGTGAATTTTTTTTTCCCATTTGATATCTGGTGAGTTGACGTGTTGTTGTTCTTGTATTGTTTTGTATTTATTTTACTTATATAATGCACTTACATAGTGTTGATTGACTAGCTGATCATTTGTGGAAAAGTGAGTGGAAGGGTTTAGTTTTTCCTATGGGGAAGATTTAACCCGGACAACAAAATCGGAAGCATAAAAAAAATAGGATAATTTGTAGAGCGCCGTTTTTGTGAAAAATCACCTCAAGGGCGCTGTACAATTTATTTCACAATGTTTTTTTAATGTTTTTTACAATGTTTTGATATTAGGTACTGATATTATGATAGTCATTTTAAACTCATTATAAATCCCAACATTTGTAAAGCTTTATTGGATATGATTTATATATGCAAGATACAATGTTTCCTATCAAACGATATGCCAAAGTCAATATCACCGAGATACAGCAGCGCTACGAAAATGTTCCTGGAGGAACGAGTGCACTTCTCCGCTTCTCCACCACATGGGAAGCTTATGGCGCAGACTGCATATTTTTTATTCTAATTATTTTATATATAATTTCTAAAAATGGAATGTATTGCATCGCACTATCCATGGAATAAATTCTTGTTATTAATTCCGTAACGAAATATTATAACCTATAAAAATATATAATAACCATAGACATATGAATATTAGTAGCACTATGCACTTCGCCAAATGAATCCGGGCACCTCTGCTAAATCACTAAACGTAATCCAGCAGCGCCATAGACATATGAATATTAGTAGACCTGCCCTAAGTGATTAAAAGCGTATTATCCCCACTCCCCATACCGGTTCCATTGGAGCCGGCTGGGCTCGCGTATGGCTCAAGTGAAATTTGAAAACGTGACGTCATCATTCTTGTGCGAACTATGGTCGAGGCATCATCGGTTCATTTTACGAAATAACACCGCAAAATGTTGACTTGTGATATGAAAACTTGTAAAAATAGATGTGAAAAAGAGAATAAACCCAATTGTCTTATTACATTCCATAAGTAAGCATTATTTTACTTTATTTTAAGCTTATTCACACCGTATTATATGGATCAGTTTTAGAAACATATACTATCACTTCACAATGTAGCGATTCTCAAGTGTGCTCATCGTTGTTTACTGGGGTAAGTAAATTATGAAACATTTGTAAAAGTGTCTTAACTAAATACTTAAACGAAATATTCGACTCTGCAAACAGAAGAAATTTACTTTGCCGAATTTGGACTTCGCAAATTAGTTCATAACGTGGCGAGTAATTTGCGCTCCCATGTAAAAATGTCTATTCATTCAAAAGCAGATTTTACTTTTAAGAAATAAATGGTGATATTATAATGCGAGATGCCTATTTACTGTCAGATTGATTTATTGACGAATCGCAGTCAGCTTAACCCCCTTCGTTCTTCAACAGTTGATTTTACCCCTCGCCATTATCTTCTCGTCTATTAATTCCTATGTCTGTGATAATAACAAAAAAAAATATGAATTAATTTTTCTTTCAACCCATATAAATTTACATTTGTCATTTGTTTACGTTGAGTTTTGTCCATTTATGAGAAATTTGTCCATTGGGACAATTCTTTGTCCAATCGAACAATTGCAATCAGAAAAATTCTAATCGACAAATTTGTCCACCAGAAGAGAATCCAAATTGCCGAAACGACGATTTCTAAGGAACCTGTTTCCAACGTTTGATCAAATTGTGTTGAATTGTGAAGCATGTCAGACTAGTGTTGACACGAAACAAAATATGATGCCAAGATAAATTTAGGTAAAATATTTATTTTTATAAAATTTTCATTATTAATCACTAAACATTATCTTATAAAACTTCATACGCTAAAATTCCAACAAGTTTATTTCAAATTGCAACATCTACCTCTTTTTAGAAATCTATTTGAACTAAATTAAATGGTATTAAAATAATTAACTTTCATGTTAGATAATCTGATAATCTGAAACAAAACCAATTTATTTACAACTGGATTTGAATATTACCAAACACGGAATCTATTAGATACTTTATGTGTGCTCCATTTCAATTATAGCTATCAACAACTCTTCGTGTTTTAATTAATAAAACCGGCCTTTTGGGTCGCTGATATCGAATTAAAATTAAGATTAATCCGGGGTTCATTTTAACAGCATCTGTAATCATCTTAAAAACGCATTAAATATAATCGAGTTATGCACTCTTTATTGCAGTCAACAGGTTTGCATCAATGGATAATATTTTTCTCACTGGAGAGGAATACTACCGTTATAAGCAAAAAGGCATCAAGAATTTTATATATTATATGATACCTTTCACATATTAAAATAAAAACTACTTCAGAATGTAACTTCTATAAATTCTTAGCTGCCTTTTTGTTTATGACGACAGAATAGTACGTCGATGAGTGGGCAGAGAGGATAGAGCGCCAAACAACTCGGTGATTGCCCACACCCCTTGCCTCATTCACATTCATACAACGTCTCATACAAACTCTTATGTTATTCTGACTCTTTACATGGCCCGACTTAAGTTTGGTTCACTTATGTCGATTCTTCCTCGGGCGTCCCCGACTTCTTCTTACGTTCACAATCACTTCGTATATTCTCCTAACACTCATTTATTCGTTCATTCGCTCTACAATCCCAAGCCATCTAATCATCCCTTTCATAAACACACTCATTACGCTGACATCAACCTTGCATTCTTTTCGAATCTCCCCTTTTCTCACACATCCACACGTACGACTCAGGGATCTTCTTTATTGAAACTTTAATCAGACTTCTTCTTGAAAATACCACCACTTTTTGATAACAATGGCGAAATTTTGTTGACTATTGTGCATTGGCTCTTTTCTGATGGTCATATAAAAGTGCCACAAAGTGGTGAGTTATTTATTTGTTATTTTTTTGAATGAAGTGGTTTGTGTCATTAGTTCCAGCTACATATTAACCAGTTCTGTGATCATCTCAATTGTTGTGTATCTCAATTAATAATTCAAAACCAAAAGTTCCCATGAAATCATAAGATTTGTAAGTAGGTACTTACCTACTTAATTAATAAACACGATGATTCGACGATCGGATACACGGAGAAAATTAACTAATTTTGTTAATTTATCAAAAATCTCTCCAAATTATCCGTAATCCGGTTAAAAACGGATTGCAGGCCTTTAACGAATGAATTGATAGGTTTCCTAATCAAATTTCAGTAAAACAGGAATGTGTTTTAAATAATTCTATTTTTTTATATTTTTTTATTTATTAATTAATTTTTTGTACATACATATAAATATACAAATTTTATATTAAGTAAAAAATTATACAATTAAACAAAACATATAGTACAGCGCCCTTGAGGTGATTTTGCACAAAAACGGCGCTTTAAAAATCATCCAAATATTATTATTATTATTTATAGTATGCATATTTTAATAATATTTTAGAATTTTGTCATTGTATGTTATTACCAGGATAAATACAGGTACATGAACCGATATATTATGAACGTACTAAAAGTTCCGCTTTAAACCGATATTTTATAAGTCAGCAATACTAATTTTATTCCGTGTATTTGAAAAAAGAATCGGCCGATTCTTTTTACGTAAGAACTTACTTATATTTTTAAACATTATATTTTTGTAAATTGTTCCTACTATCTTACCAAACAATTTATTTATATACGTTTTTTATAAAGTAATATATAATCTAGCGCAAGTATTTCTTCATAATAGAATACAAATGCTGAGATATCACTTAAAACGGCCACCATCTTTGACCGGAACCGAATAGTAACAAACAAATTTACAGAAAAACTAAATTAAACGAGCAGTTCGAACTTGTTACGCAACAACAGATAAGCGGAATACGCCTAAGAGTATGTACTTACATAATATGACTTATTTTAATATAACTCTTACTTCTGCATATCTCATTTTTAGAAAATTTAATAATGAGAAGACTATGACAAAACAATGAGATTTTTGTTGCATTTCCTGTGTTACACATTTATTCATTGGTTTGTAAGTATTTGTACGGTGCAACAGAAAATAATCAAATACCGAAAAAGTTAAAAGGTTTTTAGAATAAATCTTACAGAATTATAAAATATTATTCGTAGTTATTTCTCAATTATGTAGCTACGTATTATGTAAATTGAAAATAAAATATATAGTTTTATGATGCACACGTGAAAATATTTTGTTGCTTTTACTGCTCTTTAATGACCGGAGAGTCACGTTTGATAATTTATGGAGATCGGAATTAGGAATGGATATTATGTGACATTTTGAATAGAAAACATCGCATAACTTGCAAAAAAAATCTTGATGAAAAAGATTGAACGTTTGATACCAAGTGGTATTGATCATGTCATTTTCAAATCCCCTCCGATTCTATAAAAAAATATTAATTCAATTTCTAAGATTTATTAACTATAAACTCGGTTTACCTAAATTAGGAACTGTATATTACAACCACTTGGTGGAAGAATTAAAATTATTAAAACTCTCATATAGATAATAAGACTTGTTTCCAAAAGAATTTACTTCATGATTACTGTTCTACTAAATTATTCTGCGTACTACCACAATATCAATGTACTAATTCAGTTGTGTTCTGTGATACACCCAAGGTGGCGTAATAAAGGTTTTCTAAACACAAATATGCTATACATCAAACTGTTCATATAATATTACTACACATTGCTCTGTAACTACTTTCATAGTTTTTACCCTTGTTATTATATACAACCATTGAATTCTTTGGTATAACAAATATCTCCATGGTAATTTGTATTGTACCTGCTTATCTTGTTCATTTTCAGCTTTTTATGTACTATGCATATACTCATTATTACACTTCTGAAAATCTTAAGGCACCGTAGTAAGCGTTCAAAGATGGTTTGAAAGGGAGTTATGTAAATACGAATATAAAAAAACGATAAAAATTAATCGAAAATGGTGAAAATATTTAATAAAACACGACTTGTTTGAAAAAGAGCAAAAATCTCTCGAAAAATGCTTGAGTAGCCTTTAAAGATTCACTGTGAATTTTTTCATGCCTATAACATATAAAATAACGGACAAAAACGTGTTTTTAATAATTTTTGGAGCTTACTTTGCGATTTTTTCTATCGAGGGATATTCATATAATTGACGTTTCGGCAAAACAAATCTATGGATATTATCTTAAAAAATAACTTTTTTTTGGAATATAATAACTTAAAGAGTTAACGAGAAACTTGTTATAAATCGGTAGAAGTTGGGTATGCGGAGGCTTAAATATTAGTATATTAAAGTATAAGTGGATAAACAGGTCTTTGAAACACGCGCGATTTTTCGAGCACGACGGCGTAGCCGAGTGCTCGAAATAAAGCAAGTGTTTTAAAGACCAGTTATCCACGAATACTTTACGCTATTTTTTTTATTGGTACACTTTGAAAACATAAATATTGATATTATTATTAAAAATTTGGAAATAAGAACTATTAATGAATTCGTGATGTGACATGGCAATATCTTGTTGTCATGGAAATGAAAAACACAAACATTAATTTGCAATCTGTCATGTCAGATTTATAGTTAAAAGTTGACATTTAGACTTCACAATTTGTTGATTTGTTGATGTTGCCATGGTAACTTTAAAAAACGCGCGTTCCATAAAGTGCGATTTAAACACGCTAGAGCGTACTTTAAATTAGTAAAAAAAGGGCACCGATAAAAAAAATAATGTATGCATGTAACAGACTTGAAAGTGTGAATAAATAAATATGTTTGCTAAAGCCGGTGGTATAATATCATAAATAAATTAGCAAAAACCAGGATATAATTTAAAGACGTTATTACCGAGAAGATTGACAGAATAATACTATATTTATGCTACAATATATTTTCAGAAAATATACAAGTTTTATAGCCATCAAAGGCTTGTAAATGTCACAATTTTTCGTAGTGGAACAACAGTGGCATAGGATCATAAAACTGCAAGAATGTTAATAATTCAAGATATTTCAGACGTTAATTTCATTGCTATTTAATCCTAGTTTATGTACAACTTATAAGAAATGTGTTGTAATAAACTAAATTTGTCCAAAATAAATTAACTATCGTTTGATCTTCAAATTGGGTCCTTCACATTGGAATGCGTGGATTTTTGAATGTGCCTCACATTTATTATAATCCTGCCAACAAATGACTGGTAGCTCAAAAAATTGCGACATTTTTTATTACATGGCGTAATGCTACTTACCCACTAAAATAAGGAAAATATATAAATGTTTTAATGTTTTAAGTTAGGAGAAGTCTAAGTTATTATTATGTAGTGCAACAGAACCATAAGTGAAAATATCATTGTTTTGAGAAAATCGAACCTAACTAAATGATTCAAAAATATTTAGAATTTTTTTTTTTTTTTTTTTTTTTTTTTTTAATATTTACTCCACACAGGAGGCCCTGAAGAAAATAATTTCCCTCAGGGCCTATGTCATCTTTGGGGATGCTGTGTGGAGGGTCTTTTTGTGGAGAGGAAGGAGTGAACATGGGTCTTGAAGAGTCCCATATTGTAGGAGGGAGGAAACACAGAGGCCGGCAGTTCGTTCCACAGCCGAGCTGTTGAACTTAAGAACGAATCGTAGAAGCGACCCGTTCTCATGTGACAAGTGTCAACTGTGTACAAATGTTGGGCGCGCGTTTGGCGTGTATCCCGACTACGCACCGGTGCCGAAGGGATCAATGACGCTAGTTCTTCAGAGCATCTTCCATTGTAATACCGATAGAACAAGGACAGCATACCTACCTGACGCCTGTGCTCTAAAGATTGCAGTCCGTTTGTTAAGATTGGGGAATCTATCAAACGGACCGCCCGTTTCTGCACAGAGTCAAGGGTTTTTTTCAGGTATTTTGGGGCTCCAGACCAGAGATGGCTGCCAAATTCGACAGTAGGGCGCACTTGCGATTTGTACAGGGTGAGCAGTTGTGTACTATTAAAGTATCTGCGGGCCCTGTACAGTACGCCCAGCTTCTGAGAGGCCAACTTTACTCTAGCTTCGATGGAGCCCCCGTACCTGAGCTGGTCACTTATAGTTACACCAAGCATATCAATGGAAGGCCTGTTCGGAAGATTGCTTCCGTTGAAGGAGACTAGATTATCATTTGGATCCCTTTTAGACGTAATCAGACAGGATTGGGTCTTTGAAACATTAAATTCGACGAGATTATTTTTACCCCAGGAGGAAATACTCTCGAGATAACCGTCCATTCTCTGCTTCAAAGCCCTCCGAGCCGTTGGAGTTTGTGTGCCCTTTGGGGGCTTGTCAAACAAAAAGCTATCATGAACTGTACTGTCATCCGCGTAACAATGAATCGGTGCACATGTCAAAAGGTCATTGATGTGCAACAAAAACAAAGTTGGAGACAGAACCGATCCCTGTGGGACGCCAGCATTTATGGAGTGCGAGGAAGAGGTGAAACCGTCAGCAACCGCCTGAATCGACCTATCCCTTAAAAAGTCAGCAATCCACGTACACAGGGATGCGGGAAGTCCGTAAGAATGCAATTTGTTGACAAGTCCTCGGTGCCAGACCCGGTCAAAGGCCTTGGATATGTCTAGTGCGACCGTTTGGGTCTCACCGTGACGTTCCAGGCACCGCCCCCAAACATGCGTCACATACGCGAGAAGATCACCGCACGAGCGGTTCCGCCGGAATCCGTATTGACGGTCGTTGATAATTTTGTTCTTCTCGAGGTATGTGAGCAGTTTGTCGTTGATCACACGTTCTATCACTTTGGACAGAACTGATGTGATCGCTATGGGGCGGTAGTTGGCCGGGTTGGAGCGGTCACCTTTCTTGGGAATAGGGTGAATTACCGCTTTTTTCCAACCAGAGGGCACAGTGCCACACTTCAGGGACATTTTGAAGAGCTTTGTCAAAACTGGAACTATTTCCGCAGCACACCTCTGCAATACCAGGGCAGGTATTCCATCAGGTCCACTAGCTTTGTTAACATCGAGCCCCCGTATGACGTGGAGTACATCCCAATGCCGGATCCTCAGCTTTTTCATATAGAAGCCGCAGTGAGGAACCGACGGCGGAACAGCACCCCCGTCGTCGAGGGTCGAGTTTTCCGCAAACATTTTCCCTAAAAGGTTTGCCTTTTCGGTGGCGGTGTTTGCTAGTGAGCCGTCAGGTCTGGTAAGAGGTGGCAAACTGGGTTTGCAAAAATTTCGACCTATTGAGCCCGCAAGCGACCAGAATGCTCTGCTGCCATGCGGGCAGGCAGCCAGCTTTTTGCTGATCTGCAGGTCGTGTTCGAATTTTGACCTATTGATGATTCTCTTGCATTCCTTTGCCGATTTGTTGTATGCTGATCTGCTTTCGGGCGTTCGAGATGTGTTGTAGGCTCGGTAAGCCGCGTTTTTTCGTTGAACTGCTTCGGAGCATTGTCGACTGAACCACGGCTTTGAGCCCACACCAGTTTCTTTAGTAGTCGATTGTATGAAGCCATCCATCGCCGAATTGATGACTTCACCAATCTCCTGGGCACATCTTGAAGGGTCCGAAGTCCGAAAACAAACAGCTGACCACGGAAAAGCATTGAAATGGGCCCGCATACCGAACCAATCTGCTGACCTATAGTGCCACACTTTTCTCCTCAGCCTCTCATTGGTTGGTCTGAGGCTAACGGGGATTGATGTCGTCACTAGGCAGTGGTCAGATGATCCCAGAGGCGCTGTGACGTCAATCTTATAACCGTGTGGCACAGTAGTTAAGAATAGGTCTAACAGATTGGAGCGGTGAGTCTGGACATCAGGAACCCTTGTAGGCTTCTGAACCAATTGCTCTAATCCGTAGCAAATGGCAAAGGATTCCGCCTGTCGGCCAGCCGAGTCCGTTGGGCCTGAGAACTTCAACCATGGTTCGTTATGAACGTTGAAGTCCCCCAGAACAACAAACTCGGCCGAAGGGTAGCGGGGCAAGAGATCATCAATAGTATCGCTCAAATGTTTGAAGAGCTCGGAAGTGTCTGATTCGCTATGGTTCGGTGAGCGGTATAGACATGCGTAGAATCTTGCCGTACTGGCAAGATTGACGCGCACCCACATTACGTCGAATCTGGAGTTTTCCAGACTCAATAGTAATTTGTAGTGAATGCTAAAGAAACTTATCATTAAAAATACTAATTTCTATTGTGGGTCTGTCTATCTGTCTGTAACTTTGGTTCAATGAAATCTACTTTTGATTTGCTGTAAATATCAGTGTCATCATTTTAAAATTGGAAGTGTTTGTTTGAAGAAATCAGACAAGTGATAATGGTACGTAGCTGAAATATAACATTTTTACAAGAAAAATATTTAAATACTACAATTGGAATACAAAATTGGATCTGATTTTTTGAGAATTTTTCACAGGTTGCGCTGGTATTATATAAAAAATTAAGGTGGTTTTTAAACAGATGTGGTCTTTATAGAAAGCAAAAATGTAAAACAAGCGAATATTCAAGTATTTGAATAAATAAACCTTTTTTCGCACTTGTGCCTATTTTGCACTTCATTCTAATTATGTTTTAATTGGCTATTAAAGAGAAAACTTTCTGAACATTTTTCCGAACTAGTTTGGAACACCTGCCCCAGTCCCCTCTTACCCCGCAAATGCAAATATAGAGGGTACAAAGCGATGTTTCCAATTCAATTCGACAATGTTCTTATTATTTTTTTAATACATCTATTTGAAATTATTCAAATCTTGAATATGACATTTTAAAATAGACGTATTATAATTTTTTTTGTACCCTTCTTAGCTGCCCAAAATACAAAGCAAATTTTTCATTAAATTATTAAAACTAAATTATTTTTTAATCCATCCAGTAGATACCGTGGTCTTTTTAAAACGATTTACCTGCAAACATTTCAGGAAAATAAAACTATATTTGATATTCCACAACACGGCCAAGGTATTCGTTATAAATATATATCTGTAAATCTGTAGGAATGTAGGTAGGTATAAAGTTGGTCCCTTCATTCAGAAATAGCCTAATTATATTTGCATCATTTGCGGGCAGCGGGGCTGAACCCTCTCCTCATCAGGAAAGACTTGACAAGCTGCCACCAGTTCCTGTCACTCGTCAGGACCATTAATCAATGTGCTGCTTGTCAATGACTAGGTACAGACTACAGAACCGAACTGGGAAGAATTGATGTTGCCCTCTGTTTTGCAATCCCCCTTTTATACAGAACATTCTGAATAAGTAATGTTCTAAAAGAGATCATTTTCTGATTTGAAAATCTATTGTCTTCGATCAGTCTTTTGTCCTGGTCAGTCTATTTTTTTCATATAACTTTTAACAAAAACATCAAAATGATATTAGAAACTTCCTGTAACCAAAGATTTGAATATAAAAATATGTTATTCTACCTATTTGCGTTTCAAGCCACAAAAAACGCTTACATTTTTAAGTACCTATACATATGTTCATAACAAATAAAGTATAGGTTATACTAATTCAAAAATATGATAAATAAATAGTCATTTATGTATTTTCACTGTTTTTTTTTTATTGTAAATAAATTACGATAACGAAGGTATTTTAATTTTAATTTTATTTTTATGTAGACGAATAAATTTTCTATAACGATTTAAATTGTGCCATTTTTGATTTGCCGCCAAAACCACATGTTCGTTTTAATTCGTGAATTCGGCGGGGTTGACGTCACGCCGGGCGATATTAGTGACAGCCGTCTTACCAGACATTGGCGTTTTCAACGTCACAATGATTTTGTAGCAGGTTGGAACCGTTTTGGGAATGTGCGGTTTTAGATAGATTTTAAAATCAATACACATGAAAAAATACACGTTTTTAGTATAATGACCAGAATCAGAAAAATAAACCTTAAGTCGTCCACACATTTATAGTTTGTGTAAATACCCCATTGGTGTAGCCCATTGTGGAAGCCAATTTTTCTAATCAAATATCTGATGTTAATATTATCATGTCATCGAATCGAAAAATGGACCTCCTCAGAAGGTAGATAATATGGTACATAAGATAACACAACTCTAACATTGACATATTTTCGGATTCACTGCCCAAATTCAAACGTGGCATCATGTCAATAATTTAAACTATTTCAATGCGCATTCATACAGACACACACACAAAAACACTCACATACATTACACACGTCACACACACACCTATATACTACACAAGTCACCTGGTAATTAAGGAATAAACATACCACCTAGCAGGTGGTATGTGTATAGACATTACAAGGAAACATATCATAGGTACACAACATGAAGTATCTTATTGCTGTATATTGTTTCATCTCTGTAAATCATGTACTGTTTGTTTCTATAATATAAAATAAAATAATTTTTTTTTTAAACATTCATGGAATATCATTACTGCGGTTGGTCAATTTCCTGGAAATCTAAGACTATCATTCGTCTTTCAGCTTCGACACAATAATAATTAATTTATTTTTTTATAATTTGTCGTTCGGTGCACCTGCCCGCCTGTTATTAATATATTTTCAATGGCATTCATCTCACGCGTGTTAGCTCGTTAGCCGTTGGCCGGACTAAGTCATCTAAAACGGGACAATGTAGGTAACCTGCAACTATATGCAACAGACTAATGATGAACCGATAAAAATGTGTTGAGGCTGTGTCCGGTGTGTCTGAAGAAAGGTAAAATTTTTCCTTCTGGAGAAATTGATAAAAAAATATTGAAATATTTATTTTTTACTATTTAGTTTTAAGCTCAACAGATGGTCTAGCCCGGACGGTTGATAAAGCCATATGTCGACACGATATTGACGGTACCCGTCATCTGCGGTCAGTTAGAGATATTTGCGAGTACGGTTAGAATATGATTCCGACAGTCGGTAGGCAAAAGCTGCTGCTTTTAGTGCGGCCTCGAAGGTGTCGGCTAAGCTGTCAATATTCACAACTTTGTAAATAATATCGTTCGATGAAACTGGCTTATTGAAGATTGGAGGTGAACTAACGAAGCTCTTAGAATTGTAAAACACGATCCATACACTTAATTCGTTCGTATAAGCATATTAAAGCTAAATTTTCAATTCGATTTTGTCAATTTATTAGTATTTTAACTTTTAAGTAACAGTTTGAAGTTTGTAGGAATGTCAATCCACGTACAGATTCGCCAGTGTTGCCATCGCATGACGATTTACTATTATATTCCTTGTCAATATCGGTTCGTGTATCGACGGCGCAACTGTGTCTTGATATAAAATCGTTGAAAGTTAATTCTATCGATATCTATTGTTAAGTTATTAATTTGATCGTGCTAACACCCCCCAGAAGTCAATCACTGCAGAGCTAAAACAACAGAAGTATGTTTTGGGTATTATTCCTGAAGTAAGGTCACATTTTCCTTACTTGAAATACGTGAAAATTATCAAATTTTAAAAATATCAAAATTCTTTCTTGAACATATAATCAATTTTATCGGCCTGTCAAGGAGTCGAAAGGCCTTCAGTTAATTGACGACATCAGAATAATGACACTTCTAGTAATTATCTATTCTGTGATTATGCAACATTGCAAGCGTTAGTACTGTTATGCATTTTGTATAGTTCAGTAACTTATATTCTAGGCGTAATTATAATGTATAGGTATGTTTCCATTCCCGACCAACTGTCAAAATGCCAAATTAAATTATTATGTCCGCATGTCAAAAGATGAAACATGAATTGAATGCATTCAGTTCAACATTTAATACACATTACTGACATTACGAATGCATTCTGAGTTTCATGGCCTGGTTGGTGAAAAGATCTAAGTTTAAGCGTAACAAAATATCTATATAAATAAAAATGTTAATGTTCGTTGGTCAAAATCTTAAATCTCTAAAAGTTCTTCAACGATTGCTTTGAATTTTTGACACTACATTGCATTCGAATACACGTGTGTTTTCATATACCTGTATCATATATATGTCACCTGAGACAGATAAAAACATGTTTCTTTAAGAAATCAGCACAATCTGTTGGACAAACATGATCTTTTTGAAAAATAGCACCATTCGTTGGATAAACGTGCTTTTTTGGACATAAAAGCAACACGCGCTGGTTTCTCTATCTGCACACACAGACTGAGACCCAGTAACGCGTGGCGGGATACAGCTAGTTTTAAAGACATAATTAAATTAATTTCAGTTGTTGGATTATGGTTAAGTTAGTAATGTGAAATGTTCCTGCGTAAGGGGCCGTTCAAGTATTATGTAAGCACTATAGGGGGGCAGGGGGGTCTTTGCTTTGCTTATTTTTGATGACATGGGGGGGTGGGGGGTCGAGATAGTGATTACGTCAGCACTGCTCAGCAGTAGTTATTTTATTTTACACATTGGCAACCCACACATTGTCTATGTTTGAAAACCGAATACATATTCGGGGATTCCCACCGTGTCAATAAAGTTTGTTTAAATGAATATTATGTGCATTAAAGTCCTCTATCCTAAGTCTATTTTATAAGTGCTGCTTATGAATCAATCAAAAAACAGAATACATTAACAGAAAAATGCATATAGGTTCCAATTATTACGTAAGCATGGAAGGGGGGGGGGGGGGTAAGAGCTTTGCTTACTTTTGATGACAAGGGGGAAGAGGGGGTAAATAATTGTAATAAATCTGCTTACGTAATACTTGAACGGCCTCTAATGCGTAAAATTATTCAAGTTCAATGTCTTTTAAATTTCAAAATTTGAACTACTTTTCATATCAGACAAGCGATATTCTAGATACAAATATTCAATATTTTTATGAATGAATTTTTATTCATTATTTGATAGAATAATTTTACATATTATAAAACTTATTTGATAATGTGGGCCTTACTAAGTGCTTTACCTGTGCTGAGCCCCCCATTTTACAATTTAATAATATTCAATTCAATTTTATTCTAAATTTGTACTTGATTTGTTCAAATGCTTGACATATGCTTAGATGAATTCCTAGAGTGAAGATACGTTGCTGAAACACCTCATATGTTTTCACCGAACTAGGTCCAGTGGACATATTTTAGCGGTCAGTTTTGCAGGCTTTTACATGTATAGATTGTTTAGGTTAAGTTGTTTAGGAGTAAAATAATAAGGATATGTTGTATCACGGAATATGAACAATTCATCAAATTTTAATGTTAAAATTCAAGTGCTGTGAAAATTCTATTCAAGTTCTATTATTATTTCAACATGAATAGGACTTTGACAGAAATTGAATGTTAACATTGAAATTTGATGAATAAAATTCAATTCAAATTCTGTGAAACAACCCGTCCTTAGTGTTTAGTACATAACATAATAAACTGCGTATGAACGATATAATCAGGTACAATACAATATAACATTGAGAGTTCTGTTGTAAAAAGGATTTCAATAATTTTATATAATAACAAGAGTACAATATAAGTTTTAAGGTATTATGAAACTAGTTACAGAGCAATATGTAGGTTTGTTGATATCTATTTATAAATATGAATAGTGTGTTGTAAATCATGTTTGTATTTAGCAAAACTTTGTTTTATAGAACATTGCTATATTAATACAGCAATAAAAATATAATGAATTTATTTACTTCGGGTAGTATTCAAATAAAATGGCCATAATAAAAGTATTCATATTCCGGTGATTCAAATGACGAATTTAAGGCCCCGTAGTAAGCGTTCAAAGATTCTTGGAAAGGGAGATATATAAATACGATTGTTAGAGGGAGCGCGCTAATAGTAAAAAACGATAAAAATATTTAATAAAACACCACTTGTTTGAAATAGATCAAAAATCTCTCGACAAATACTATACTAAAGTAGTTGCATTTAAAGACACTGTGATTTTTTCATGCCCATAACATATTAAATAACAGAACTAAACGTGTTGTTAATAATTTTCGGAGCTTATTTTGTGATTTTTTTTCCATCGAGGAAATTTCATATAGTTAACGTTTCGGCTTAACAAATGTATAGATATAACTTAAAAACTTAAAGATTTAACGAGAAACTTGTTATAAATCGGTAGAAATTGGGTATGCGGGGGCAACAGTTGACCATTGGATTCCGTTTGAAAATCTGAGCCTAAGCATTATTCCATTTCTCAGAGCTTTCATAACTTGCTAAGCGAAATAACATTTTGTTTGTAAAGTTTATTTAAGCTATATCAGTGTCAAATATTTCAAATTAATGTCACTGTTTCATTAATTAGTTTCTTTTCTGAAAGCTTTATTATTTTATTTCAACAGATTTGACACGGATTAAAACACAGTATTATGGAAAATAATGGTTGTAAAAATTACGAATACACGAAAAAAGGTAATAAAACCGAATCAAAATTCCATTAGACTTGTGTTTTTAGTATTCTGAAAATGTAATAAAATTACCATAACTTTGCATTCGTGATTAATATTGTAAATAAGGTTTTTTTTTAATACTGTGCTTAATTAATTAAAAAGGTTTAGGTGGATGCTACGAAATGGTACAGAGCAGTGTTGCCAGATGCATAAATTTTACCATGTTTTCATGATTACAAATTAAACAATTTTAAACTTTTTTCCACTTATTTTATTTTTTGACCACTAACGGTTTCAGCCCATTATAGCATTCTTCAGAGTGGTACAGTTATTCACTAAATTTTCCCATATTCGTTGCTACGTGTTGTTACCATTGACTAATGTTATATCGATGGTTGTTTCACAGCTGAATTTCCAAATAGTTGGTTATCACCATAATTACCTTGGTTTTATAGATTAATTTACTATTTATTTAGGGAATAACTTACTTGAATTGTTTTCTCTCATTTAAAAATATAGATTCAAATTGGTGCACTTATCGTGTAGGGAGGATCCCAATGGTCAGTCTGTTTGGTCCAGCGTGTTTGTCGGCCATTTTATTCAGTCACAGTATATTCTTCCGATGGAATTGTCATCTCGCGCTCCCACCACCTCATGTCTGTGCTAGATTTGAGTGATTTTTTGTGTCGTTTTGCACAGCAATCACCTTTTCACTAAACTAAATGAGTTTTTAGGTTGGGAACGTTTTCCAACAATCAGCAGATCGAGGAAGCTGTGGAAGTGGCTGAGAGAGCTGGCGGCGGATTTCTATAATACTGGCATGCACAAGCTGGTGCCCCGACTACAGCAATGTCTCGATCTCGATGGATTTGGAAAATAGTTTAGTATATTTGTTAAGTATCCTGTGAATATTGGTGTATTATATTTAGATGAAACATGAAGCGAAAAAATTGGTTACGCTTTTTAACCTTCAACTCTCCCAACGCCCTAACTAAAACTACCGATTCCATTTTAACAAGGAACAAGTTTCGACGATATATTAGTACGCAGTAGCACCTTTAATTATAGCTCTATGCCTGTGAAGTACAACAATTGTAATCAATTATTCAATTCAAGCATTTTTTAATAGTACATAAAAGTTGTAACCTTACTTTCTGGATAAACCTCGTATAATATTGTTTTAATGTTTGGCTTATCATTTTTTATGAACATACAGGTTTTTCATCATTTACTAAACCATATTACATTGTGTTGTGCCACACAGATAACGAAAAATAAGTTGCCATAATAAGTAACAGTTGCGCGGAGTGGCTCA
Organism: Hesperophylax consimilis; assembly: GCF_061612785.1. Taxonomy (NCBI): domain Eukaryota; kingdom Metazoa; phylum Arthropoda; class Insecta; order Trichoptera; family Limnephilidae; genus Hesperophylax; species Hesperophylax consimilis. Next base: position 5,930,376 of record NC_142851.1, on the reverse strand, counting down.
AATACTCTTATTATTTCTAGTCCCTCGTTTCATAATAAAATCGAAGTGGCGCTGAGGAATTTCGAATTATACAACGTCACAGAGTAATCAATGTCGTCCGCGTTTGCGCTCCGGGCGGTACTTATGACGTCGTAGTTGAGCCGGATTGTTCTAAATCGATTTATTTATTATTGTACAAATTACTGTACACAATAAAAATTATTATTTGTTCTTCGATTTTAATATTTTTTAAAGTCATTTTTTTACATTAGCTTCACACAGGAGGCTCCGAAGAAATTAATTTCCCCCAGGGCCGATTTCATCTTTGAGGATGCTGTGTGGAAGGTGTTTTTAAGAAAAGGTAGGAGAGGAAGATCTGGGAAGGAAAAAGTATGAGGGGTGGTAGGAAACTTCGGTCAGTGCATCCAGGAGTGACGGATGTTACCGGTGCAAAGCGATGGGTCGAGAGAGTCCTGCTGGAGATGTAAAAAGATCTTCCTCAACCAGTCTCTCCGAATCTGACCCGCCACACAATAGGTGGGCAGACGCATCTGATACCAGGAACTAGACAATCCTCACCCCTTGAACCCAGGCACCCCTGCTAAGTGACCAAACGTACCAAACCACTTGGGGTGACCTATGGCAGAGGTGTTGGTTATCCAAAAAAATGGCGGCGGTACCCATATCCGCCTCCCAAACTAAAATAAGAAATTTCTTCCTTTACTCAGGATCCCATATTTTCCCACAGTTTTATTCCGAGATTGATGAAATTTGGCGCAATACACATTCAAAACAAGTGGAAGATCACTGTCCACACGGGATTTTGAAAAAACTACCCCCACCCCTGAAAGCAAGTATTAACGTTCAAAACGCCCTTCGTGGCAGCAGGACGCGTTCTAACGCTTCCTCCAACCGCTTTGTGTTTTTTTAGTATTTTCAAGGGAAATGAGGCAACATCCCTTTGAAATTATTTTTAAAATCAATCATGCAACATTTGAACTTAAATAAAAATAAACTTAATAATTATTAGAACTTTATAATATGTGATTTGAGTGCAGTGTTTTAAAGTGAATATTGTGAAATTTGCTCAAAAATATTGGACTTTCGAAACGAACGGCGACCGGTAAATGCACTCCAGATGTTTTCAACAAAATTCTCGGAAACTGGGCAAGCTTGGACACTGGCAAGTTTTTTACTAAGCCCAGGGTAATTTATTACCCAACCGTCGCTTTTTATTGCGGACAGAATGCACCACTTCAACAATTACCAGGAACAGGATTACATGGAGATAAATGATGGACTTGCCAAACGTCACAGCGGTGCTGCCAGGGTCTCTTATCTATGTGAGGTGTCAGCGCTTTATTAGCAGCAGATACATACCTGGACGCTGTTGTTGGACGCGGTGGACTCTCTTACTGCAGCAGCTGGTCCAGTTCCTTCACCACTTAGGATTCTTGCTGCAGAGTCTCCATCTTCTATCTTCGTAGAACGTCACAGCGGTGCTGCCAAGGTCTGGTATCTGTGAGAGGATAGTGTGTCAGCGCTTTATTAGCAGCAGACACATACCTGGATGGATGACGAACCTCGTGCTGGCACTGTTGGTGGACGCGGTGGACTCTTTCGCTGCAGCAGCTGGACCAGTTTCTTCACCACCTGGGATTCTTGCTGCAGAGTCTCCATCTTCCATCTTCGTGTCAGCTGTTCCTTTACTTCATTTTACTTGACTTAACTTCACTATATTTTCTGTAATACCTGCATCAACTGTAAAGCGCCCCTGAGGTGATATCTCACAAAAGCGGCGCTATACAAATTATCCAATAATAAAATAAAATAAAACAAGAGGAAAATTACTGCCTACATCTGATTGCGAAAAAAAGTGTAAAGCGTAAAGCTCGGGCAACGCCGGGGACTTCAGCAACTTTCTCAATAAGCTGAACCTATCTGAGACAAGCTTGTTTGACACCAGTTGCGGGTAATGAATTTACTCTAATTCAATTATAATATCCTTTATTTTGTCTTTCTTGTACTAAATAATTAATTTAGGAGACAATGTTTTTTTTATTGTAAAAGGATTCCAATGATATTCGTCCACTAATTTAATTTAATTAACTAAAACTAATCTACTTTGTTGTTATAGAATATTGATACTTATTCATTTCAAAGGAAAACAAGAGAAGCCTAACTAACATGGATAAATGAAATAAATGGACTGTTTTGTTCACAAAATCAATTATCTAATAGTTCGGTTTCTCTTGTGGGCAAATAAAAAAATACTTTAATTTATTTTTTTTCCAAAATTTAATTATAGTAGATGCATTATTAATTTATTGGGCGTTGAAAATTATTGTTAACTAATGTTAACAATAATTTTCAACGCCCGGTGTTGCTAAATAAGATTCAGTTTAATGTACCTGCGCGCTCCATACGCTCTTCTGTCTATTCAAAGTGGTTTTTGTTTTATATAATTCTGTTCTGTTCATTTTTTAATATAGGGAAGAAATCTAAAATTCTAAAATTCAACCACTAATTAAATAAATATATTTCAAGATTTTATGTTTGCACATCGTTTAATGAAGACCTCTTGAACTATGTTTAGTGACCGTATCTGAATTTTCAGGTACCTACTTCAACCCTCCTCTTCGCTTCTTCTCTCTACACTTAATTCAGCCCAACAATATTCGCCACACATCAACATTCAAAAAAGATTTGCTCCTTTTTATAAATTTCTTTTTAGTGCGTAGAGGAAGTCAAAAGGCTCCCAGCGTGTTTTTCTAGAAAGCCTCAAAACGTATAATTGTCATACATTGTTGCCACAGCATTTACTCTCATTTATTAAGAAATGCCGCCACTAGTTTTTTTGCTCCCAACTAGAACTCGGCACTATTCCCCTAAGCGACATCCATTAATTCTAACTTCCACGAAACAAGTCACAAAATCAGTACAAATATACATCAGCCACCTTGAATTTAAATAAATCTATAATTAAAGTAACGGATCGCCGTGTTTTCTCCATTATTCCATTACCCGCGGTTCTTGATAGTATTGTCAGTTAGTAAAACAGTGGTCTCTATAACCATCGAGCGGGTGGCAACATTCATTAGGGGAACCCACCTAACCAGAACCCGCGGGAGGTCCGGCGCGCTCTGGCGGCCGACGACGGAAACACGAGACCGAGCATATATTACCCATTCATTAGGATATTCCTAAATAACCCACCGATTGGAGAGAAGTTAAGATATTGTCTTACAAGATCCAAATTTAGGTAGGTAGGTAAGTTTTAAAAATGATATATTCTTTGTTTGTGCCCTATAGATTTAATAACTATTGGACCGATTTTGCTGAAAATTTCAAAAATTGTTCTTATTAGTGCCATGACTGTTTGGAGAGTGTTCAGAATTGTAGAAGGACGGAACGGCCGATGAAGATTTAACGCATTATCTCTGCACTGGAATGAGATACAGAGTTGAATAAAATACGATATTATGATTTTTTAAGAGTAGTATACATTTGTGTTTAAATATGGCGTATTTGATGATGAAAGAAAGGGGTGTGAGAGGAATGTATGAATGTATGTGAAGTAAAAGGTAGAACAAGTCAATGCCAACAATGGCACGACCAAGTGAAACAAATTCTTTTAAGAAGCAAGCTTTTTCAATTGTTACGATAATATTATTGCTACCTTAAAAATGCACCTAATTTTCAGTTACCTAATAATAATAATAGGATAATTTGTAGAGCGCCGTTTTTGTGAAAAATCACCTCAAGGGCGTTGTACAATTTATTTCCTAGGATCTACATTTGTTATTTAGACCAACTGTGCCAACACGAGGTTCGTCATCCGTTCAGGTATGTGTCTGCCGTCAATATAGCGCTGACATGTGTCTGCTGCCAATAAAGAGCGCTGACACAACATCCCCACATAGATAACAAACCTTGGCAGCACCGCTGTGACGTTCGACGAAGACAGAAGATGGAGACTCTGCTGCAAGAATCCTAGGTAGCGAAGGAACTGTACCAGCTGCTGCAGCGAGAGAGACCACCGCGTCCACCAACAGTGCCAGCACGAGGTTCATCATCCGTTCAGGTATGTGTCTGCTGCTAATATAGCGCTGACACAATATCCTCACATAGATAACAGACCTTGGCAGCACCGCTGTGCAAAATCACCTCATCCTAGTCTATTTTAGTCTCTCTAGTCACTTCCTAGCCATTCATGCCACTTAGTGTATCCTCTCGACCCTTTTAGACTCTTTCCTGGCTCCAAAACCTAAATAAAATCCAGCAAAAAAAAATTACAATTCTTTCTATTGTCGTGATCCGACGATTTCACACCTCTGTCTCAGACCTTTAGGGCTCGCTTATCGCAGGCTATCATAAGCAAAATCTTGAACCAAAGTCCATGGAATTCACAACCTCAAAACATTACTCCAAAAGATTAATAACCCCGAACAACGCCGGGTACATGTCATCTAGTTGTTTATAAAAAAACAAACATGTGATAATTCTGTGGTTTGTTCTAAATGGACCAACGTCAGTTTCCGATACATATATTTTTTCAATTTTGGCAAAAAATTGTGTTTTCCTTCGAATTCAAAAAAAACCTTTCTATTCGAGAAATTGTTTTTTCGATATTCGGGTACCAATGTTACACTAGCAAAATCGTTTCAAATTAAAACTTGCTAAAAAGAGCAATTTATTCTACATAGATCTAGTGAAATTTAAAAAAACTAACACTGGACCTTTTAGAAGCAAGCCATAGAATTATTGTTAAATTATTAATTTTAGGTAGGTAGGACTCAAACCGGAGCTTAATAAAAAGAAATATTATTTCAGGTTTTCAAAATATCCTCTATTGAAACATTTGTTACAGTATAATCGTTTTAAAATTTCCACCTTGAAATATTATCACAGGTTTACTAGAGTTCACGATCTCTAAAGCATTCAAAACCCCGAGCAAGTTCAAAACCCTAAATGCATAGTAAAGTGTTTATTAGATAATAGAAATTATTATATCATTGAAGAAGAAGATAATACTAATAAATCAAAACGAAATTTGAAATAGAACAAGATACAAAGAAAATAAAAAAAAGTACCGGTCTCAAGTCTCAACTAAGAATCGAACTCGAGATCTCTGTCTCACCGGGACAAAACCTAAACGCCGATTCTGTTTGATTAATCTTTGCGGATGGCTAGGTATTTTAATGGTGGTCTAGTTTTGTGATACGCGCTTAACGTACCTTATATTAAAAAATTAATAATGTTACCGCGAGGTCTACCACTGTCCAAAGAACTTTGTGAACAGCTTATTAACTAAACTTCGCGTCCAAAAAGTATGTTTCTAATTATTTTAAATCAACAGCAAAATTTTCTCTGAAATCATAAAGAATCACTTATAACCATAAATATTTTAAGATTTTTTTTTAATTTAAGTTATTTGAAATTTAAATTTCAAATAACAACAATTTGTTTAAAGAAATGCCACCATCTCAATGATATATTTTTTTTCAATCTTTCTTCTGGCCGGTAGGTACGATAATATTGTTTATTCCGATTTGGCAGCTCGTAGTAGGAACCACGATAAAAATGTAGTGTCCAATATGGCCACCATCTTAAACCGGAACCGGAAAGTAACAAATAAATTAGCGGAAAATGCAATGTTAAATGTTCGTGTTAAAACAGGACTTTGCTACGCTCAGTCAAACAAACAGCCGTAATAAGTTTTGACAATGGAAAAAGTTATTTTACTTCCAATCATTTGAATCGAATGATTATAAAACAGTTCTTATGTTTCTTTGACGGACTGGACACCACGCTGGTCCAGGAAATTCCATTTATCCGTTATCCTCTTCACGGGAGGGCAAGTCCCTTTACTACTTAGCAGCATAATTACTACAGATTAAAAGCTGCTGTGATTTTTTTTTGTATTCTTAAAGCCTTAGATACATTACGCTATATTATGCGCGCATAATTGGGCGTGGCATATACCTATTATATTTTGGGATGACATACTACGCTATAATCTTTCTCAGTAGAGGGGGTCAAATCAATTAGGGGACTGCCGCGGAATATCATTTCTTTGTATGGGATCTGTCACTTTCACAGATGACAGCCGCGTAATTACGGCGCTCCGTAAATTGTTCTGACATCTTTTCCTGCCTTAGGTAGGAGAATGGGTCAGAACATGTGGGCCATGCCCACACTTATAACACATCATCTTTTTAGGTGTGACAGGTCTGTGTGGAATTATATGGCAAGCAATATAGAGTTATATAAAACGCTTTGAACTTATATCGTAATCTGTCACCCCCTTTAAACGCTGTTTCAACCCATTAACTAAACTATCGATTTACTGGGCCGTTTAGGTACAGTTAGAAGTTAGACTGGGACCTTTGCTGTAATGAAGGAAGATTGTATCCGGATCTCCGTGAGGGTATAAAACTGAATTAACATTGGTGACCTTCCTCGATAATATTATTAGGCCGGGAGGTCGGTGTGCTTTCGAGCTTGGCAAGGAAATGACCGATATGATAAGATGGGCATTCCTCCAAATTTGTACATGTTTTTGTCATTTTGTACAATAAATTTAGTTACTTTCGTTAGTACGTATTATTTTAACTTTCCACCAAGTAGGGACTTTTTTCAGTGCAAAAATTCTGTGACTGACTACCGTAATATATACTCCCCTTACTCCTCATTGTCCAGAATACTAGTGGAGGGTAATAATGTGGATTCTTCAGTGGATATCTTAAATTTATCACGGGAATCGAGCCCGCACCTTCTGATGACCGGTCAGGTGCTCTGGACCACTGAGCTACGTCGACTTATTCCCAACTCACCAAATAATTCCATATGTACCTACTAGCACTTCAATCAACAATTACTGCTTATTATATTTTTCACCTGTAAACAACCAACTTAATTTTTCTAGGAAAGGCTTTGTTAGTGCTAAATTTCCCACTAGATGGCGTCGAGACATATTATATCTACATTTGTTGGTGAAATATTTTGACTTTCCAAATATTATCATTTTTTTAATGATAAACTAACGTTTCTTAGACAAGGTTTTTTATGCATAGCACAAAGGATAAGAAAATTATTGTAAGCAATAAAAATTATAAATATTAGTTTATCACCATAAAAATAACGAAAGATTGTTGCTTGGTCACTTTAGTTATGTATTAAAAAAACGTTTAGTAGTAAAATAATAGTACATATATTTATAAACTATTCTTATGTGAAAGTCTCTAAAAAAATAAAAGTAGTCACGTAATGGAACTAAAGTATTGTTTATGTTAAACATGCTTTTTTTTAATTTTTGGTCCAAATTTTGGTAAAGAAAAATGTTTTATGTTAGCTATTTCAACGCCACAAAATTAATCTTACATACCTAAAATTCAATTCTAAATCAGTTTTGTTTAATTGAATGTAGAAATTGGACATGGTAAAAATACACAAAAATATATGCAGGTTCGACAGTTATTGTATTTAACTGCCTAAATAAAATTAATTAATTAATGTGCAGTTTAAAATATATAATTTATATTTCTCCAATATTCCATATTACGTAAATATGAAAAGGCCAATAAAAATCACGAGACATTGCATAAACGAAATGTCTCCCGAGTAAAAATAAAGCTTATTCCCAACCCGCCAAATAATTCAATATGTACAACTACTTCAATCGTCAATTACTGCTTATTATGTTTTTTCATTTATTTTTACTCGGGGAGATATGTTCAATTTGTATGGATATTTTAGGCGAGTAATTGATGCTTATATTAATTTGTTATCCTTTGTGCTATGCATAAAAACCTTGTCTTATAAACATTAGTTTATCATAAAAAAAATAATAGCCTCTACCAGTCCAGTGACCTATAAATTTCACTTCTTGAAGTTTTGTGTTCAGTGGCTTGAAAAGACCGACCTCCCTTGTCGTTATGTATCTACGAAGAGGGAAAAAGTTAATATTATTTATTTTATTTTATTAGACATAAAGAGTTTTAAATTGATATATCTTAATCTTGGAATGCAATTTATTATCATTCTGAAATTCCAAAATATAAACAACATTCCGTTTTATTGTTATGGTCTAAAACTGAACACTTTAAGCTGTCGACTCGTTAAAAAGATTGAATTTTCTCTCGCGTTCGTTTTCTCTCAAAACTGTGTTCACAATAATATAAAGAAATGTTGTTTTAATTTCTCTCGACGTTCCAAGTCTTCATTAACATCCATTTGGATTTGACTAACAAACCATTCAATAACTCAAAGGTTATCTTCTCACACGCTTTGTACTCGGCCCGGGTTGGGTGAGGCAAAGAAAAACATACGGAAAGAAATCTGTTTACTTTAAATACGAAACTGTAATGGATACCGATGTACAAAATACTAAAAATAAACTGTAGTATTTTTGATGCGTCGACCCCTCTCAGCGTGTTTTGGGAGATGAAATTTATCTGTCAGAGTATTCATTATGGGTACAATATTTCTACGTAAATATGAAGGGTTCGGAGACAGGATTGTACATGTCATTGCAATAGTTACGAAAGTTAAACTGAGAATAAAAATTTCAAGTTCACTAATTAACAGTGGGGTGAAATGAGCTGGGTTCGACTTCTTCGTACAGTATTTAATTTCCTACATAGTTCCGAGGTGCGGTTCTACTAAGGATAAGGAATTGTCCTTAACTTTCAAATGAACGAATTTTTCGTTAAAGAGTCGTGATTTCGATTCTAAGTAAGGATAAGAAATAGACCTTAACCTTAAAATGAATGAATTTTTCGTTAAATAGGGGCGATTCCGGCTCTACGTAGGGATTAGGAATTGACCTTAACCTTAAAATGGTCGCGAATATAAGTATAGGGAATTGTCCGTAGCCTTCAAATGAACTACATTTTCGTTAAAAATGAGCGATTCCGGTTCTAACTAGGGATCAGGAATTGTCATTAACCATCAAATGAACCACTCTTTCGTTAAAGAGGAACGTTTTCGGTTCTACGTAAGCATAAGGAATTGACATTAACCATCAAATAAGCGACTTTTTCGTTAAATTGGAGCAATTCCGGTTCAAAGTAAGGAAGATATGATTAACCTTAAATAAGCGACTTTTCGTTAAATAGGGGCGATTCCGGTTCTACGTGAGGATAAGGAATTGTCATAAACCTAAAAATTAACGACTTTTTCGTTAGCTGCTATTCCAGTTCTCGCGGATGATAGCGAAAAAGTCGTTATTTTGCTGACGATTCCTTATCCTTGAGTAGAACCGAAATCACCCCTCTGGTCTAATTTGGTTACCCGTGGTCTCATTTCATTAAAAATAATATATATGTTCCAAAGTTAAGATACTCTTAGTATCGCCCTGATGTAAGACCACTATTCTGAATTGAAACGTTGCTTGAAATGGTTTAGCCGTGTTTAGTGACTAGATCTGAATAGTCAGATACCTCCTCACCTTCTTCCTCCCGATGTCCTTCCCCTTCCTTCACCTTCAGCCTCACAACATACCGAACGTACGAGATGCTGTGGTACGAGATATCGGTGGCTCCAAACCCTTGAGCAGTTGGGACTTTTGTGCGGTATTCACATAATTTTTATGACTTATCATTATCAGGGAATGTTTGCTTTAAAAACAACAACAAGTTTATATGAGTAGGTATTATGTAGAAGTCCGGGCTACTAGTAGTTGTTGTCAATATTTACTGCTAAGAAGGTGGGAAGGATTTCAGGCACACATCTTTTGATTCCGTTAGAGATATTATTCCATGTCATTGTTTAATTGACGATTTACGTGCGTGCAACGATCCGTCAGCGAACTCCGTTACTATTAGAAAATTCCAAATGATGCGCTCTATTATACTACCTATTTTAGGGCAGTGCAGCTTCGTAATAGCTATTACTTCACTTTGAATCATAAATTCATTTCATGGACATCATTTTCTTGACACTCTGTTGTAAGATCTCTTTGGTACTTCATAGCTAGACCAGTAGGTAGTCTAAGAACTAACAGAGTCTAACACGCGGAAACAAATCAAGAACTACGAAGTTAGGCTAAGCTAGGTTCAACCGGTCTGAACCGATCCCAATAATAATTATAAATTAGATTTTTGAAAAAAATACTAATTAAGATATTTTATATTTTTAATCATGGATGAAACAAATATCCTGCTCGTAGGACAACTAGGTGTTGTTTTTTTGTATGTTTTTATTTTTATATCTAGAATAAACCTTTTAATAATTTATTTCTTTTACGTTAAGGACACTTTACAATACATCTAAAACGTTTTTACGAGAAATATGTTATGTTATTAGGTGGAATAATGTGAATATTCTTAGCCAAAAATGTAAATATATTTATAGTGTGACTTGTATAACCACGAATATAGATAATATAAAATTAATATAAAATTGCTTGGCAAACGGAGTCTAGAAACAATCGAGTTTAGAGCAAAAGTGATTTTTATTTATTTTTCGAATATTTTTACAAGAAACAATAAAGTTAATCAAGGGAAACTGTCACAGATATTCTTACCCATCAAAACATACTTTGTATGTGGTTTCTTACATACGTTCATACATATCTAATGAAAAAATACATTTTTTAGTTGTTTACGCATATATTTTTATCATGTAACTAATAATTAAATTCCACTCAAGCAAAATTATAGGAAAAGCTTCAATTTATCAAAAGCTTGATTTTTGTATTCATAATGTAAACCGATTCGTAGGAAAGATTAATCAAAAATAGTGATTTCACATTAAGGGTATATGTTGATAAGTCAAATATAGCACATTTTAGTAGTGTGCATAATTTATTAAAATATTTGTAGCTCTTTTTTTAAAAAACTGTTGTCAGATTCATTCAACAATTTCTTGAATACCAACTTAGCTATTTACAGGTTTTTGGTGTTGTTAAAAAGATCGTGTTATTAAAAATATGCTTTCTGTTCACAAATGAAATATTTAAAATTGATTTTGTATTAAATACTTTAAAATGGCCATTCCGCAGAGAAATGACAATTGTGTGAGATGGCGAATAAATATCAACCGTACAGCAATGATTTCGGTTGCCATTTTCTTAAACCTAAGAAGACTGCTAATATTTAGTGAATATCTCAAAGCCAAATATAATATTGAAAATTGTGTTTGAAATAACTGAGGCATCTACAATGTCAACGTTTTACTTAGGAATTTTCATGAACAATATTGAAATGCGTTCAAAACCTAGTTCTGCACATTGCAGTGCACTGCTATTGTAGTTGGTCATATCCTAAGGGTTAACTCACTCAATTTGACGTGTTCTCGCATGGAAAGACTACTGGGCTGAGTACAGCTACAGAACAGTTTTTAAAAAAAAATGATGAATTTCATTCAATATTACCTTGATTTTTGTTAATAAAATTCAGACATTGTGAATTCCACTTGTACCAAATTTTGGAACAAACATTTTATGAATCATTTTCCAAATGCAGACTTAAAAAGAATCACCCATCTAATTATATGAGCCAGCTAGAGACCATTGGACCTCAAACCTCAACTAATGGAAAATAATTCATTACATTTAACTTAATTCAGTACATTTAACTTAATTCATTACATTTAACTTAATTCATTACATTTAACTTAATTCATTACATTTAACTTAATTCATTACATTTAACTTAATTCATTACATTTAACTTAATTCATTACATTTAACTTAATTCATTACATTTAACTTAATACATTACATTTAACTTAATTCATTACATTTCACTCAATAATTCATTCATTTCTAAATTACTGTTTTTATAATGTCCATATATATTTTTTTAATGTACATTGGAGGAGAAACATATGCTTATCTCTTTTACTGTGCAAGTCAAGACACTAATGTTTTATTTATTTATATATACGCCTAAAAAGGCTTTTACATAAAAGTGATACATGATGCAGTGTACATAGGAGAATATCTGTATTATACAGGAGATACTAACAGTAATAGATGTAATCCATTGTAAAGTAGGTACAAAATACACAATTTTAAAATTATGATTACAAGTATAATGATAAAATATTAAGAAATATTTAAAAAAAAACTTAATATGAAGCAATATTAGTAAAACGTAAGAGTACCATAAAGTAAAAAAAAATACAACAACACTGCATATAAGACAAAACATTAAAAGTAATTTATCAACGCTACTCTAATTTGTAGGATTCGACAAAGTGTTGGTATAGATTATGCTTAATTCTATAAATGAAGTCAATAAATAAATCAATAGCACCCCCATACTTGTTGCCCAGATCATGCATCCTATTGGTCAGTGAGTGTGTCTGATAGTTGGTCGTGTATGTATTGCAGAAGAATGTTATATTTTGTCTTGTATTCCTAGTTAGCACATAGATTTATAAAGGAAGCTACTTTTATAAAAATGACTCTAGAATCCGGGTTATCTTAGTAGGCAGCATGCGAGTGTGTATACGAGTATGTTGTTAGTTATATAACTCGATTACATCTCATCTTCGCCAATTGGTGTTATTTGTAACGCACAATGTATAAACGGCTTAACTAATGGGAACTTAATTGGTTTATCTCATGTTATTTCACAATGTAATTATTATATACTAGCTGTACGCCGCCATGCGTTGCTGTAGCTCGGTATGTCCATGCAGATAGAGAAACAATAGTGCTTGTTGCTTTTACGTCCAAAAGATGGCGCTGTTTTAAAAAAGCATGTCTATGGAACAGACGGTGCTGTTTTTCAAAAAACACGTTTTTACGTGTATTTATAGGTATTTGAAAAAACGTGTGTTTTCGAATGCAACGTTGTATCAAAATTTGAAAGCAAGATTAAGATTTAAAAAAAAGAACAATTACATTTTTATTTATATATAGTAAATAATGATAATATCGTTAATTTATAAACTTTTGTTTCCCATAATAATAATAAAATAGAAAGAAAAACAATCTCGTTTTAAAATGTGCAATATCGATTGACACCTTCTTTTCAGTTTTCATCTGGACCTATGGAAATAAGTATCGGATCTGTCTTGACAGGAACAATTTAGAATAGAGGTTTCCAAAGTGGTCTATATGGACCCCGAGGGGTCAATATCGGCTTGCTGGGGGTCTATGTCAGCGAGAAAAAAAATTTGGGGTCCACGAGATTCAAATGGGGGTACATACATTTACCTCAACTCAATATTTAGGAGTTCCGTAAATGACACAATACACCTAACACACATAACGCAGTTTACGTAAACTGAGAAAGAAATAAATTCTTTACATAGACTGAGAAATGGTTAAAACTTGGTTATTGAGGTATATAAATAGAGTCTACGTTCCTTTTCTTGTCAGAATTAATATATTGAACCAAAACATTGCACATTGGAAGCCACGAATTTTCCTAGTTCCCCAACTTGTTTTTGAAAAACGTCCAGGGTAATAATGACGTTCAACATTTAGATGTACTTCACACAGACTTCAAAACTAAGTTTGAGGACATTTGGACTGTGGAAATGGAATGTTGAAGAATCGGATATCATATGGCAAGAGGAACTGATCGGAATAAGCGCTAACAAAGAACTTAAGGGGCAGTTCTGTAGGGCCAGCTACAGAAAGACATTCCCGTTGCTTATCCTGCTCCATTTGCATTTGGTGTAATACCTCACAAGGGCGCCCCTGTCTGCACAATGCAAAAACAGAGGAACTATATCGCCACCCGGTTGTAGGGCAAGCAAGGGAAGGGAATCTTTTTACGAAAAAAATAAATAATTATCACATGGGACGTTAAAAGTTTTAGGAAAATTCAATATTCGGCAGGCAGGGGGTCTACGGAAAAAAATAATAATCGGCAAGTGGTCTACGGGGCAAAAACGTTTGGGAACCTCTGATTTAGAAGGAACAGTCAAGAAGTTCATAGGTGTAGGACAGATAAAGAAAGGACTACACGAATATCTACTTGATGAAGCCTGTCTCATTTCTCTGTCTTAATTGTTATCTATTTGCACTACAACTTCCTGCACATATTTTGCATACCTCTAATCATACATTCTCACTCGTACGTCAATAGCGAGTTGCCTTGAGCTGAGATTCCTATTTGCGCTCCCTCCCCAAGTCAGATTTTACCATATTTATCAAATTATATTAAATAACTTGGTATCACAAATAATTATTTCCTGGAAACAGTCGAGTATGTCCTATCTAACTGAATTAAATCCAAGTTTTGGTATTTACATGTAGACTTCTTAACATTCCTGAAAGCTCTTATTTTGACATTAACGTCTGTTTAATTTAATATCAGTTCGACTTGACTCACGTTTGGACATTGTTTTAGCCATTTAAATGTCAATTTATATCACAAACACGAACCTCATAGTTACCTACCAACCTTATGGGTACCTACTTACCCATACCAAACATCATATATGTTTTGCTTTCACTGAACATATATACTTTCTAGAAGTGTGATGGAGATATATTGACTATTAAAATTACTAAGCACCAGACAGTCTAACCAAATTTATTATCGTTTCAAGAAAGATTTTAAATATTTGATCAACTCCATCGCATTGAAATTAATAACTTTACAATGTCTGAACGATAAGCGTTACTACCGATGATTTCATACTGATTACCCGAGCACGGTCGCGCTGTTGCTAGCCACACCGATATTTATAATGAAATAAATAAGAAATCAACATACGCTGGTAACATCTGTTTATGAATTGATATTCTTAAACATCAGACGGCTATGTGAAAACAAAAAAAAAACTAATAAATTGACAATGTCGAATTGAAATAATAACTTAAATATACATTGGCACTGCGCATGTCCTTTTTGAGACTTAAAAGGGAGTAAGTTAGATAGTTAATGACGTCATTAGTCTTAACTGACAACTTTTGTTTTTCGAAACTGGAACGGAATCAATTGATCTCGTCTTAGATGAATTAATTAAGTCTGCGGATTGTGTATGAGATTTCTTTCAGTTCTAGGAGCTTAGTCAGTTCACCCCCCATTCATTAACAAGCCAGTTATTTTGCCTAACGAACGACATTATCCAAAAAGTTGTGCTTATTGACACCTGATACCTCGGAGGTCTCGTACTAGAAAATATCGCTAACTGACCATCTATTTTTTATTTTTTTATGTGACACCTCACAAGAGCGTTCCTGCCTGTGCAGTGTACAGATAGGGGAACTATGTCACCACCCGATTGGGCGGCATTGTGAGGCGGAATAAGGTAGGGGCTGTAGGAAGGGATTTGTTAATGCGGGCCTTGAAGAGGCTCGGATTATAGGAGGGACGAAAAACAGATGCCGGTAGCTCGTTCCACATACGAGCCGACTTACACAAAAACGAGTCGTAAAAACGCCCCGTTCTCATGAAGCCAACGTCAACCGTGAACGGGTGTTCAGCTCGTGTCCGTCGAGTTTCGCGCACGTGCACCGGTGCATCAGGAATCAATGCTGCTAGCTCCATGGAGCAGGCTCCATTGAAATACCTGTAGAACAGACACAGCATGTATACATTGCGTCTTTGCATTAGAGAAGGCAATCGGTCTGTTAACAACGGATTATCGATGCCGGATATCGTCAATATCGTATACCCAGAGCCTAGAAGTGAGGTAAATGAACTTACTTCGGGTACACAGACATGCCCACAAGTCACTTCTATCGTTTTATTCCGTCAGTGCCACCAATAATGTAGTGAGTACGACAATACAGATGGTTAATTTACCTGATAATGGCCGGCTGTCATGACGTTGCCTGAGACATTGAAATGTTTATTTTTAAATGCTGCCCTACGCGTATTTTGTCGTTTGTCTGACATGCTGTCGACAGGTTAATTGTCTGCTATAACAAATAATACACGAAAATAAACCATTGCTTTTAAATGTGATACCGCACAAGAACTCCACCTGTTCCCAATGCTAGTGAGACTATGGCATCCCCAATTGTGGTATGTTGTGAGACGAAAGGGAATGGGGAGGGAAAGGAGATGGAAAGAGGAAGGTGGAGAAGGTGGCAAAATCATTTCAAGCGACTTTTTAATTGTGATTGGTGGTCTTACACAAGGGCGATACTTTTTAATGAGTAAATAGTGAAGTAATAGAAATTAATCAGTAAAATTTACTTGCGCACGACAGGATTGCTAGTCGAGAGCCTTACCACTGAACCACTAAGGCTGTTAAAATTATAGAAAAAAATATTGCATTATGTTATTATTACATTTTTGATATTTACATGAAAAAAATCGTTACTACACTGCCGTAAGGTGGTAAAATAACGAGTAGGTATTAATTATTTAGTAAAGACACCTGCCTGTATACCTATCTACAACAGTTTCTCGGGAAAGGAAGTTTTAAATTTAAAAAATGCCGTTTGTTAAAAAATGGTTGCAAAGTGTTAGAAAGTGTACAGCTTATCTTTGCAGGTGGTGAAAAGAGAAACTAACAAACAAAATCTTTGAATCCATTTTTAACACCCACCCTAATGTTAATAATTATTATTTAACCAGAAACAAAGATTACGGATGCGTACTATCTAGTTGCGAGCAGGAATGTGAGAGCGAGATGATGCTAATACGTGGACTTTTATACTACTATAATATACCACAAGTGTTTACACTTCATAAAAACTACCCAGGTACTGCACAAGTTATGGCAAGTTCATTAAACAAACTAACGGGCGCTTACGGACCTTACAAAAACGATAGTTTTTTTTTATAAACACGTTTTAATTATTTAATTACGTCTGCATTCCTTTCTTGGGTACATGGTGCATACATCCTGATTGTGGAGGTGTAGAATGCAGAGTGGAATTAAGCAGTCTATAATATGTTTGAGATAAACACATTTATAGGGGCTACGTAAACAATTTGATTAATAATATTATGAAATCGTAGATGTTCAATGTATTTTCCTTTTGCTCACATTTCAATACATGCTTTCAAAGGTGAAATCCAAAATGGTTAAATAAAATTGGCAGGATTATGGTTAGAGGTCAGACATCTGTTTCAATAAGAGTAATTTGTGAACCTCCAGAATAACGTAGCACTCACGGTCTATTTAGTGCTCAAATTTAATCAGAGTAAACCGGAACTCCATTCCGGAGCATTTTTCATAAATAATCCTATAAATTTGGACTCCAAAACCGGAATGCGATGCATATTTGGTATTCGATGAAAATAAGAAGAAAACAAATCCACTTTTATCAAAAGTTTTTGTGATGGTTCAAATGTTGTTTTGTAGTGCAAAGGTTGTAAAAGTTTAGTAGCTGTTTTTGTCCCAAGAAGGTTTATGGAAAATTTTCACTATTTTTCATAAATCTTATTTAATATAGTTTTATTAGGTGTTGAAAAATATTGTTACTTTCTTTATATTTTATGGTAAAAATTAAATAGAAGACAAATAAACCAGTTTTGGAAATAAGAACATAGCGTTCCGGTTAGGTTAGGTTAGTTTACGTAAAGTTAAATTTTATTCAGTGTTGAAAAATATTGTTACTTTCTTTATATTTTATGGTAAAAATTAAATAGAAGACAAATAAACCAGTTTTGGAAATAAGAACATAGCGTTCCGGTTAGGTTAGGTTAGTTTACGTAAAGTTAAATTTTATTCAGTGTTCGAAAAATATTGTTACTTTCTTTATATTTTATGGTAAAAATTAAACAGAAAACAAATAAACCAGTTTTGGAAATTAGAACATAGCGTTCCGGGTAGGTTAGGTTAGTTTACGTTAAGTTAAATTTTATTCGGTGTTCGAAAAATATTGTTACTTTCTTTATATTTTATGGTAAAAATTAAACAAAAGACAAATAAACCAGTTTTGTAAATAAGAACATGGCGTTCCGGTCAGTAGATTTGTGCATTTCAAGCACTGGGCCTATGGTACTCGTACTAATCCACCCCTGGCATATTGCATCGATAATCCGAATGAATGGAGGTATTAGTCATTGAGATCGATATCTCGGTCGATTCGGATAAGACATATCGCTCTATTTGGTTCTTTATGGTCACCTTCTGGTGATAAATCGACCCAATTTCCCTAAAATCCCCGGTAAACGGCCGCATTAGAAGCTTCAAGAATTCTATTTGTATTTTTCATCGCGTCGTTATCGGTGTGATAAATTCGGGGAATTATAAATCAGGTTCCGTCATCGATTGCCATTGATTTATAAATTTATAATGAATTAGTTTGATTAGGATGCAATGCGCAAGAGTGCGCTTGGTGATATACAAAAATGATCTCATCGTATAATAATTAATTATTCAAATAAAATCAAGTCACTTGAATTGGTACCTACAATAACTGGATTACCTTTTCGTTATTTTGTGATATATATGATATATCAATAAAATCGTTTTATAGATCACGAAAAAAATTGTTATTAATTTAGTTATATTCTGTGTTGGCAAGGAAACACGAAAAATGTCTAAGTGTAGTAATTTTTCCTAGTGGGTATATGTTGTGATCGCGCGAGTGATTGGTGAGTTATTTGCTGCATTAGTTTTGTTGGCTTACATGATGAAGCGTAGTATGTTTGTAAGTTCCTATGTTTCGGAGTCATGGGCTGCGGTATCTTTCTATACCACATCTTTCATCGTTCTTCGCTTTGTAATCATTTTATTCAATTATTAGTTTTGCGCCACGTTGAATAATTAAATATAAAAATTATTATTATTATCTCAATATAACTAAGGATCTCAATATTTACCCATGTGATAGAAAAACGTACGAGAAAAACAGTTTTTAATGAACACAGAGAAGTTTTCTGTTTTAAAAATTATTTTTTCAACAAATATTCCCTTGACAGAAGTGTTGAAAAGACCAAGCTACATTTACATAATACAAGCTGAAGTCCCCGGCGTTAGCCGGCCTTTACGCAAAGTTTTTAGCAATCAGATTATTTCGCACTTATTTTGAACGTCAAGTGTGCAAAATTCATCAAGAAGTACAGAAATTATGCTTTAGGGGGCGCGACAAGACGACGGGAATGGTTTATTAAGATCTCGTGAAACAGTGATCTTAAGCTTGAAATGAATATCAAGTGTGTGAAATTTCATCATTCTCGGAATAAAACTGTAGATTTGCTCCTACCACCCGTCGCTCGCCTTTGATGATTCTTTACATTAAAAGATAGATTTATTTATACCGGGTTTTTTCTCAATTACTACACAATATGAACACCAATTACAAAAATCTACTCAGACTTACGATACATTAATTGGCATACATCTAAATAAAGATTCAATAACAAAATTAAAAATACAAAACTATTAAATTATATAAAATCTCACTCAATAATATAATAAGCACAAGTGAATATTTTAAAAATCATTTATCTATCACTCGCAGAATCAACTCTACGATATGGAATAACCTCTTGGGGACATTCTTGTAAAACTAACTTAAATTACCTACAATCAGTACAAAACTCTATGGTTAAATTACTAGTTTAAAAAAATATTTTTTTACTAAGACGTAACATTTCATTGTTGTATCGAAACTTAGATTTCTTGACTGTGCAGATCTTACTATGGGAAAAAATATTGATTAAGCATATACCTGTCTCTGAATAAAAAAATAAATTGGAACATAAACCCAACACTAGGTTCACAAAGAAAGAAGGTATGCTTGTTCCAAAATATAACAATAAATACGGACGGCGAACGCTAGAATATAAAGTGCCCAAAATGTTCAACATTTGGCCAAGAAAATAAAAAAAAATGTAAATTCCCAAATAGATTCAGATATATGCTGAAAACATGGCTCATAAACAGAGATGTGCTTTATTTCAAATAAATCCATTTTAAATGGAAATGCAAAATGCAAAATGGGTATTTTCCATTTTGCATTTTAAATGCTTTTCTAAAAACCATTTTGCATTTTAAATGCTTTTCTCAAAGCATTTTCCATTTTAAATGCTTTTTTGCAACATTCTTCCTACTATCTCCACTCATCTTTTTTTCATAAGCCCCAAATATCAGTCGGTCCTCAACCTCGCTATGAGAGATAATTTACATTTCTCAAGTTGCTCCCTGGTAGGAGCCCTGGCAATTTAGTGATACCATTACAAAAAATACTGATTCAAAAACTGAACATGGGGCAATGACGCTGTAATATTAAATGTTAGATAGCAGTTTGTATGTTTTTACGTTAGCAACATTATTCCCGCGCAAATTTTTTGTGGTTTCATCATCTGTAGTTGTTGTGTTTTTGGATTTACCATCATGTAATATGTTTGTTCTACATTCATGTCCATTATTAAATGACAAAAATGTTTAGAAATTCTATAATTATTTTATTGTTTGACCTGAGAAACCATTTTGCATTTTCAATGCATTTTGAAAATAGGTATTTTGCATTTTGCATTTGAAATGCTTTTCTAAAAACCATTTTGCATTTTGCATTTTCAAATGGAAAAATTTTGACCCATTTCCATTTTGCATTTCAAATGGTTTTGGGTACCCATTTTGCACATCTCTGCTCATAAATAGAAATATTTTGTACTAATCATCACTATCAATCAATAGTTTTTTATTTATTAGCTGTATAAAGTTGTATTTATCGGGAAAGAACAATAAAAAATAAAATAAAAATTTTGCATGACGAAAATGTCTACTTCAGCACACTCTATATAAAGCTAAAATATGTGAATTATTTCTGTAGTGTTTGCGGGTACTTCTACAAAAACTTCTGCTACTGCGAGTTAAAAGAGAACACGAATTCGAGGTTAAAAAATGTTTATTTATGTACGAAAGTTTAAAAGCCTTTGAGTGTAAGTATGGAAGGATATATTTATTAAGTTCATTTCTCAAACTTAACGTGGAGCTTACACGTACACCAGTTTACACACTTTTACGTGACACAACAAAGGCGTCCCGTTACTCTTGTTGTCCGGAGAAGGACTATAAAAAAGGTCAAAATAAGAATGTTATTTTTTTAACGTCTACGAACAAATTATAATATTTTGGCTGGGAATTGAACCTGCAACCTTCAGACTTAAAAGCGTATTATACCCACTACGCTACATAGGTCGTCTATTTTCTAACTACTAGCTATCAGAATGTTGTAACAGAAATTGCAAACATTATTTTTTATTTACTCTGGTGCCATCTCCTATCAAAAGTCAGCTATCATCAGGGCAATCATCACCCAGCAGGTTGCTGCCCGGAACAACTTTGGTGAACTGCACTCGTACCAGTCACCTAGTCTAGAGGGAGATTCCAGTTCTACTTAAAGATAAGGAATTATCCTTATCCTCAAAATTGCTATCATTGCTACCACCTTCTTTATCCAACGTTTCGGACAGCATTGCAGTGTCCATCATCAGGGCAGATGTATAACTTATTCGCTGTCATACGAGAAAACTGGAATCGCAGTTAACGAAAAAGACGTTGACTTTAACTTTAAGGACAAATCTGTTGTTATTCGGGGGAGCTGAATAGCGGTTGAAACAAAAAAAGTTAAGGACTATTCCTTATCCTTAAATAGAATCGGAATTGCCTCTCTGGTCTCAATTAATTTAAATACCATAAACTGCGAAAGATTGTTGGGATTCAATTTTAACTTCTCTGTATTGAGAATTTTCGATCTCCAGACCCCGAGTCAAAGATCTTACAGCTCCGCTACAGAGCTTGTCAACCTTCGGTTGAAAGTTTTGCAGGGTTTGACTTTTCTAAAAGGACTTAACAGCCATTTCATAAAGGACAAAATGTGCAAAAAAATATTTCAAACGACAATTCTGTAATTCCATTATTTATGACTTGCGCGGAGAAAAGATGCCCAAAACATTCTCGTGGAGCTTTCAGATAATGCAGCGGATCAATTAAATTATTCCACCCAACTTCCCCCCACCATGCCACCCCCACCAAAACCTGTCCCAAAGTCAAACCGTCCTACGGTGTGGAAAGAGTTAAGAGAACTCAGAATTCACTAACTCAGGCCCAGCAACTCAGAAATCTCGACTCGGTGAACTCACAAACTCGAGATTCTACTTCTTCCTTCCACACTTTAGTTAGTCGTACTCGAAGCTCGCCGCTCGACTGACGTCTGCCGAGCTTACCTATCGAACAGTCGATATTTTCGTAATGAAGCCAGGGTTTACGCGTAAATAATTTTAACAGAAATACAATATAATATTATTTCGTCAAGTCGTGAAAATTTTGCACTTTATTTAAGAGCATTGCTCAAGACATTGTGAAGTGAATTAAGAACACAAATAATTAGGACTACAAGAAAAACATTTTGTGATATTGTTTTTTTTTTTAATTAATATTTTATAATTATGAATATGCTAAGCAAGTTAGTATAACAGTAACGAGTGCTAAGATAATAGATCTTCAGTGTGTTAATTAGTGGTGAAAAATCAAGTGGATTGATAGTATTTTCAATGAATTTTTAGTGATTTACGTTTCAACTTTAAAACTTTGAGACACCAGTGAATTTGTAAAACATAACAAAAACTTCAAGTGTTATGTTTATACGAAAGGAAAAAAGTATTCAATGGCCTTCGAAATGTAAGTTTATTTGTTTATTTTCTGACTCTATTGCCAAACGTTTTTTTGAAAAATAGTCAAACTACGTCTTGGACGTTTCACTAGCTGAATCTTAAATCTTTTCAAATTGTCCTCAACACTGGAGTTACTAATAAACGTAAGTTATAATCTACTCATTCATATCTATTCGCAATATGAATGTGAATTAATAGTTTTGTCGATATACTAATATATAAGTCTCGCAAATCCAAAATTTTAATGAATCACCAATATTGTATTTGTATGCCTTTCTAGAAAGAATTGAGTTTTTATATGGACAAAACCATTTATTCATATTCAGTAGCGTAAGTATGGGCGCAAACAAATATTTATTCATAATATTGCAAAGTGTAAATTACAAAAATTGTATTTTTAAAAAACAATTCAATTACAGCCGATTATGAACGCGTAGATTATCGGTTTCCTAGTACCTACCTATTCAATTTAATCGTGAAATTCTGTATTTTGCATAATTTTAACATACTCGTATTTAATAGGAAATGTGCGGCGAAGAAATGAAGACAATGTTGGTAGTTCTTGTTCGAAGTATGATACAGTTAAATATGACCGAAGGAGATAGAGTCCCATTAGCTCAGTGGTAGAGCGGTGCCCCGGCAAGGCAAGGGTCCTGGGTTCGAGTCCTAGATGTGACCGTATCCTTTTCTGATTTTTCTGTTTCAGATTTACGTTTAGAAATCGCTAATATTGTCTTCAATAATTAAATATTAAAATTTGAGGTTTTACTCTATAAAGTTATTCCAAAAAATAAACAAAATAATTTTCTTTTATACTTTTTCCTTATTTACATGTATAAAAATATTTAAACTTGTTATCTACCAGTCAATCTGTGAGAAATAGTTAGGATGCAGGCGAATTCTCAAGTTATTATTTTATAAAATTATCTTTTAATTACTGTCTGTTTCTGCGTTTTCTCCATAAATAAATATATATTATTACGAATTTAGGAACATTTGCCAACATTTTTAAAGACCGTTAATTAATTAACCATTGTTATTTTACACGTAATTAAATAACAATAACGCCAAAAATAACAAAGACAAAAATCAAAGCATTGATTTGCGATTATTTGCGCGAGTTTTTCCACAGGTCACGCCGAGAAAAGCCCGCGAAAAAACAACATCCGTTATCTTTGTTTTATTCTTTACTAATCGCCACCCATCTATGACAGGTTTTCACCGACTCTCGCCATTATAACCAAATCGTTTTAATTAGTAATGAAACAAAAAATAATCCACAGGCCAGGGGCGTGCACTACGCAGTACATAAAGGCTGTAGATAAATATAATATGTGCTCTTAAAAAAATAAAAAAACCAATACCCGTATAAATAATTATTATGACCTTTTTAATTCTTTTTCTATGAATTAATGCAAATCTCAGAAGTGGAAATTAACCCGTTTTCCGACATCCGATCAAGCTGAAACTAGATAAATAGACTCGATGTCGATGACAATGCTTTCTTTCAATTTTTTGTGGCAATCACACATGCACACACATGAAGTTGGATGACATTACAACAATTTATATGAAATGAATGTCGGTCCTATCCAATCGGGCTTTGACTCGGTTATTAGCGCTGTTGACTCCAGTCCCTGGAGATGAAGGTTCAATCCTCATTCAATCTTTTTGTGTTTTAAATGGCATCTTAAAAGTTCGCAGCAGTTAACAGTCCCCGAGGAGGAATTTTCAGTCAACCAAAAATTTATATGAATTTTAAATACATTTATAAATAAAAATAGA
Organism: Hesperophylax consimilis; assembly: GCF_061612785.1. Taxonomy (NCBI): domain Eukaryota; kingdom Metazoa; phylum Arthropoda; class Insecta; order Trichoptera; family Limnephilidae; genus Hesperophylax; species Hesperophylax consimilis. The sequence goes on along the minus strand of NC_142851.1, from coordinate 5,906,116 downwards.
CAAAAAAAAATTTATACAGGTTGATTTTTATAAAAATATATTTAAAAATCTATTCAGTATCCGTTTTTTTCAGTCCAATTCAATTCCAACTCCGTTTAGTCCAATTCCACGCCTCGAACAAATTACTAAATATTCAAGCGTTTTAAACTGTAATCACAGTCTTTTTAGATTTTTTAAAATCAGAAATATTCGTAGCGACGTCCTGTTGTAACTCGGCCGTTTGACATTTAAGCTGTCTGTAAAAAAAATTCTACATTCCGTTTCCTTTTTCGAAAATGTTCTGCATCCACTTTATTATTCAAGCAAGCCTAGGTGGCTAACTTTGATTTATTGAAGTATTGGGAACATGGATGTATCTCCTTGGTGATAAGTATATATTATATGTCGGTAGAACTTTGGAATGCGGGTTTCTTAACGAATTTCATAGTTCTACTTTTATAATATCAGCATTATTATCAATGTACATCCAAATTTGTTGAAGACCTTTACAAGCTACTTTCACTCTCTCTCTCTCTTGCCATGCAAAGCATTTCCTCCGAATTTGTTTATCTTGGCGATAAAGAGTTGTTATTTTACGGGCATTTTTACCTCTCGGACGCTACTGAACCATGAGGTATATCCATCGGTTGTCCATTCTCCGGTGCATCCTGTCTTTTGCTTTTTTGTCGTATTCAATTAAATCAATTAGAAACTCGAACCTTACTAAACGATTATAATAATATTTCAGAAATTATAAAGAAACACTAATTAGCGGCAAATATGACAGCTGTCTCTTCTTCTCTACATCTTCAACAGTACAGTCAGCATCATTCATCTACAAACACCAAAAACAGAATTGTTAGATTAAGGGGTAATTCACAACCTCTGTTAAACTGTTTAATAACTGCTAGACAAGTTACTCTAATTATTGGATTAACAGGCTGTAAAAACAAACACTTACTTGACGGTGTAGCGTTATTAATTATTCGCCACTCACAGTTGCTTTAGTGAAATACCCCTTCAAATGTTCAATTCACTTAACATATTTTAAACGTGATACAGTTTTTGCCATCCTAAAAAGATATTAAATTGTATCATTTCATGTTCATATTTCATTACTAGGTAATAGTAATGTTCCCACTGAGGTGTGCGGGCACACATTTGTTCAAAATTGTCCGCACACATGTTTTCATCTACCGCACGCATCCCGAAGAAAAGTGTCACCAGATTTTTGTTTTGCGCAAGTATTCACAAAAATGAGGCAAGTATACGTAAATAAACACAAAAATAACCGATATTTTATGATCGGTTCTCATGGTTCGTTCCATATGTAACACATTTTATGAAATATCCCTTGATTGAGGGTCTTCGTGTTTTTTATTTGTATTTTTTTAGAAGTGTAAACAGAGTTACCATCTCTTTGAGAAACAATGCATATGTCTTTCGAGGCGATTCATAATTTCAAGAAATATTCATCAGCCTAGATTTAACCAAAGCTTTAGCCCGCTCCCTCATGGATCGATAAGGAATCAGCATAAATCGGATTAAATTGATTATATACCACAGTAAGAACACAAATAACTAGTAGAAATGAGTGTCACTAATTATAAACCTACAGGACTCCAATATGAAGGAGCAATATCGGGTAAGAAAAAGAATTGAGCTAAGTTTATATAGCGCACACGGGAACGTTGGGTTCTACATAGGTACTGAAGCTATTCCAGATTCAGCAACCGTCACTATTCAAAGTTCTGCTTCGAAAAGTTTCTGTTAGTTAGTTAGTTAGATAGTTCTGCTTCTGTTCTGCTATTTGAACGTCTTGCTTTAACTCACCTGCTCAAAAAGCCATAAAAACATAAAGACTCTGGTAAACGACGACTTGACGGCCTCCGTGGACGAGGGGTATGGCTCTCGACTAGCAAACCGAAGGTCGCTGGTTCAAATCCCTTTGTGTTATTTTACAATTTAATAATTTAAATAATATCACGTATATTTGTATGTATGGCCTGGTTTAAGACCACCATTCAGAATTGTGACGTTGCTTAAAATGGATTTAGCCGTGTTTGGTGACCAGATCTGAATAGCTAGTTATTCCCCACCTTCCTCTTCCCATCTCCTTCCCATACCCACTACCTTCAGCCTCTCAACATACCCTAATTGGTGATGCCATAGTCTCACTGGCTCTAGACGGTTGGGAGCAGTTGGAACTCTTGTACAGTATTCACATTGGTGCACATTCACGTTGGTCGTTTACAGAGCCTTTAACTTATCATCAACAATACATGAACCTGAAGAATCACCCAGTAACAACACGCACGATAAAAATCTACAGCTCTGCGTTTTGCTTCTCGTGTGAACAGGCAATGGTCGCACAAAGTAACTTTTCTATCTCTCATTCAGCTGACTGTTTCAAAATATCATTCATGTGTGTACCTAATAATCATGTAATGCCCAATTTGAGTAAGTTTGTTGACGTCTCCCATCTTGACTTTGTTGACGGACACTTTGCTTCCATATTTGGCCTTCGCGAGATCTTGGAGGGCCCTCGACAAGAATGGCGGGAAGAGGTCTTCTGTCCTCTGTTTGCCTAGAAATCCAATTGCTTTTTAATTTTGAGAACACTGACTTGATTTCGGAACCACGATCGACCAACCTAGGTATATTCTTTTTTTCTCATTGATACGAATTTATACCTACTTACTAATTACTATTGACATCGCACTTGAGGTGATTTTATTACATAAGTTTAGGTATAGGGCCTTATAAAATTGACCAATTATTATCAAAATGAATTCATCCTCTAAAGCAGCGTTCCGCAAAGCGTGTGCCGCGGCACACAGGTGTACCGCGGTGATCAGTTGGTGTGCCGCAGAAAAAAATCAAGGTATTGCGAAGATAATAAGAAAGCAAATGGGAGCAGATCATCAGTCACTTCTGTTCATACAGAAGTATGATGGCTTTCTCGCGGAAAAGTGCTATTCCGGATTTGCGAGCTAAAAAATGAGTCCCAGACGTTTTCAGAGGCCCAGGGTTCAGATTTTGCTTCTGTGTTTAAAAAAGAAGAATGGGTAGTAAAACTTGCATATCTGGCAGACATATTCGCTCATTTAAATGAGCTCAACAGAAAAATGCAAGGCAGGAATTCTTATATTTTAACGTCTTCGGACAAAATTGTTATTATGGATCAGCCACGATATCAATGGTAGTAATGAATTGTTTCCAAATTAATGTCATGACTGCCGATTCAGAAACAAAGTGCAGGCTTTGATAGTGAAACACTCGGAGCTATTAGCAGAAAAAATGAGCTGTTATTTTCCTAAGTGTGACCTACAACCTATGGATTGGGTACGAAATCCACTCTCGGATAAATTTTCCCTTGGACACTTACCGATAAACGAGCAGGAATAATTCATGGAGTTAAAAACCGATCGCACATTAAAACTAAAAATTTTCCAAAGTGGAGCTAGCACATTTTTGGCTGCATATAAAAATGAGTATCCACTGCTTTCAAAGCGTGCTGTTGGAAATATATTTCCATTTGTCACAACCTACTTATACGAATTGGGATTTTCAACTCTCGCTACTATTAAAACGTTAAAAAGAGAACGCCTGAGGACGATCAATGAAGAGATGAGAGTGCTCTAAAGAATGTTTTTTAACGTCTATCCAAAAGCAATCAAAGTCACCATGTTCAAAAGGACAGTTCGTGTCAATATGCAGGTATATTTGTGCACTGCGTCGGGAATCGAACGATCCAATGTTAAGTGCCTTTACCGCTAGACCAAGAAGGTCATATTTTATGCCAGTCTTTCAAAGATTGAAAAGCTAACAAGTGTATTTGTAAAGACACGTGTCGAGAAAAATACTAGAAGGGTGAAAGTCAAATATGAATTAAATATCAAGGAACTAAACATCTATGAATATTTGCAAATCCGAATGAAATCTATTCAAAACTGTTTATAAAAACCAGATATGGATATTTTTATTTTTCAACGGGTATTAAAATGCAAAACGAATATTAGCTTATATGCTAAATAATGTAAATCAGACACATAATATTGTCGACAGGCTTTCAGATGTAAGAAATACCCACTCGTGCAACTTGATACTGCTCAAACAGCGAGTGTTAGAATGATTGGCTATATCCACCTGGTGTTCACCTGTCCGTCTTGTTTTTGACTAATTACTATTGGTAAATCCCGTTTAACTACCCTCGAATAATTAATATTATGAGTACCTACATTATGGCCTGATAAAAGTTTGCCTAAGAGTTTGTATTTTTAGTTATTTTTTAAGTGAACAGTGTACATATTTGTACATTGTTTAATACTTATGGATTATTGATAAAAATGTTTGTCTAAACGCTAATTACATGTGAACATAGCTTATTCACGTAAATACTCAAGGTGAAAGTTTAATTCATTCAACCAATTTGTTTGTTTCCCTAAGAAAGCCGGGGGAAAATGCAAATCCCCTTCCGTACACCAACTGATACTATTTTCGTAACAACGGTCTTGTTTTTCGCACATTTTGTTTTTTTAAACTGTTTTACCAGATAATGTGTCTATATATTTATATAATTTTCCTATATCTGTCATACGTAGTTTCCTTGCGATAGCTTCATATATGAAAATTTTTTTCTGTAAAAAAAGTTAAGTATTATTTTGCTTTTTATTTATTTATACGAATAGTCATGTGAACAGCAGATCTCACATAATGCAGTTTTATTTCGAGATTGATGAAATCTTGCACATGTAACCATAAAAACAAGAGGAAGGTCGCCGTCTACGTGATATTTCTAAAAACCGCCCCATCCTATTTTCGCAACACTTACTTTTGATGTTTGTTGATGAAATTTTGCACACATTAAGTAAAAAAAAAAAAAAAACTTTTGACGAAAGCATCTGATTCCGGAAAGCCCTGTGCAAAGACCCAACGACGCCTGAACTTCTATGTAATAAATAAAAATTACAAACATGCTAAAAACTAAAGGGCATCGGCACGGGTGAAGCACCCAGCGAAGCTCAAATTATCAAATGATGTGTTAAAATATAATAAAATTAAAAACAAAAACAAAAAGATTTGAACACTTCACAGAGCCAAGTTCCAAAATGCTTAGACATTTTTGGGCCAATGGGTATTTCCAATATATCAGATCTATGAATATACCTTTGTCTTGAGTTTTTGTATTAAATTTTAAATATACCCATACTGATTTAGCGATTTAACAAAAATAACAATAAATATTTCTGCACCTAAAAATCCTTCACCTTCATTAAGAAGGTTTTTTAGGATATATTTAAAGACGCCAACTGTCTATTTAAAATTTAATCACCTTTCAACGGATTGTACCCGAGGCATGTTTTTATGTTTCCTGCAAAAATTATTCTCGGCCAATACTTTTAGAATTTTCTAAATTCTAATATGTAATAGAAAAATTCTATTATTTAAATTAAATTGTGAAAAAACATGCAGATAAAAGTGCCATATATTACTCTTATACTCTTGTACTGGTGTGTTGCTTGCAGCGGATACGATCAAGCAATTGCAATGGTTGCGCAACTTTCGTAAAAGTCAACACTCGACTCTTAACGAAATGTATTTTAATCACCAATTTAGTGAAGGCTTTAAACTTTACGCACCTGAAGGTAAAAAATACGTTCCATACGAAGGGGGACACTGGGGCCCCCACATAAATTCGGGAAGAGATCGCGTCTCTTTCTATTCCCTTTGAGCTTTCTAATAACACTGAGATATTTATAGTTTTAACTTTTCAACTTCGCCCAGCAGTGAATAATTAATTAGGTATCTAATGCAAAACATGAAAAGATGTACAGTTAAATTATTGTAGCTTGTGGCCTGTTCCAATAAAAAGCGCCCTTTATGAACACACACACAAGGACGATTTTTTCAATGGGATGGGGGAAATGGGAGAGTAATTCGACCGATATTATTTAAAATTTTAAACAAACATAAAGGGATTTTTTTAAAAGAAGATCGATTACCGAATGGTTTTTCTAGGATTACACAAATTACAGTGTGTGTGATGTAAAAAACAAATTAGATATCGCCCAAAAATCTCGTTTGGGGGAAGTGTATTACCCCCTTCGGAGCGGGAGTGTACAATAATGTATCGGTGATTCAATCCAATATTGAACTTGTTTGCCTCTCTTGAAAGAATTGAGTTTTTATACGGACGAAAATATTTATTCATATTCATATTGTGTATGTACGGGCGCAAACAAATATTCGTATAAATATTGTAAATCATAACTTGCGAAAAGCGCATTTTTTAATAAAATAATTAAATCATGAACACGTATATTATAACTAACGTCGCGTTTAACCTTCAGTCTTCCTCGAGCGTTCCCGATATCTTAAAAAACCAACACACCAGATTTTTTAGCCAAAAATATATAGCACTTATTAAAAACCTTATTTAAAATAATCAAGATTAAGTGAAATCTACCTAATTTAAGCTAAATTTTAAATAGGGTGTAAAAAATAGTATATCGCTATCCGCGTCTGTCTGTTTGTGCGCTTAGTTCTTCTAAACTACGCAACGGATTTTGTTCAAAGTTTTTACTATCATTTATAAAATTTCTTCCGAAAAGTTTACATACACGATATATGTATATTATATTTATATAAATTAGAGAAAAGTATATGTTTTATGATCAAGTCGTAAAAATAATTTTTCAAGCACTACATTGCTAACGCTGGCTAAACCTCACGAGATACATCAAAAAAATGTACTACGGAATTTTAGATCTTAAAAAGGCCTACAGAAAATTTCTAGATGGTATTTGTCTATCTTCTAAGGATAATCCCCAACAACGCCGGGTACACGTCAGCCAGTTTGGGTATAATTACGGATGAAACTACCAAGCCTTGGTGAAACGCTGATCTATTTTTTTCTCATTTTCGTTTGATTGGTACTCCATAAACACCTAACAAAAGCCTGTCATAAATACCCGACTCAACAATGCATCAATTATCTCCTTCATTATGCGCGAATTAGAATCCGTTGAAAGACCATGAACACATAAATAACAGGCGTTAAATTAATCCCATAGAGCCGTGAAGCCTTAAGTCATGGCTTCATGATTTATTTATCCTTTTACCATTTACATTTTAGGTGGCGGTTATTTTTTCAAAACGATTCATAAACAACAATTCTAAATGCTTTCTGATTGGGTGTGTTCATTTTTTATTCATTTGATGAATCATGATATTAAATCACTAAATCTGGTGTATTTACTTTTAGTGGGGAATTTTTTTTGATCTAATCTATATTTTCATAAATTACTGTTGACTAAAGTTCTTTCCTTTAAGTCTCCCAGGTGAAATTTTACAGAAAAATCGTGTTTGCGCGTAATAGAAACGAATTTACTAGCTTTAATTATAATGGGCGTTTTACACGGAGATTTTTTTTATACCGATCCCCATACGGAAAATATATCGGGTCCCATATGAAAAGCTTTACACGATCATTGTTTTCATATTACGATTTCATACAGAAAGTTTTTTTTAATTAGAAGAAAATATTTTCCCCTGCGCAAAGCGATGGGTCGAGAGACCGATTGGAGAGGCCAAAGGGTCACCCCAAACCAACCTCTCCCGATCTGGCACGTCACGCAGGTGGTGGGCAGGCGCACCCTGAACTCACCTCACCCGATGAACTCGGGTGATCTATGGCAGAGGTGTTGGTTAAACCCCCCTCCCAAATATATTAGAGATAAAGTTGCCATTATATTAGAAATAATATTTTGGCATGGTACTAAATAGTAAAAAAAACTCCTCGAACCTAACCGTAGATCACATGTTATTACCGGATCTGTCATTTACCCTTTCTGTTGCCGTCAACAAATCCTGAAAATAAACGCTAAATTCCCAACTACGAACAGTGATATATGTTCACTGTTCACAATCAGTAATAGACATATGCTATTGTATTTTTTATCATTATTTCAAACATAATACGAAATAAATAAGCTACATTTGGGCAAAATATTGATTTAGAATTAATGGCACAAGTGCCATTTACATACATGATAATTATTGACAGTCATAGTACAATATAGGAAGAAGAAAGAAAAGAATAAAATCTACGATAAAAAATATACGATCAAATAAATAAATGAGAAAAAAGAATATGCATTAGTATAAAGTTAATGAAATTAACGACGAAGAAACAATAAACCGGTTATGAAGTGAACTCGTTAAAATATACACTTTATAAAACAATAAATAATGTCCACCATTTTAAAATGTACGAAAATCGGTTCAAAAATAGAACACATATTTTTTTCATAGCCAAATTCAAATTTAAAGATGACCCATATGGAATTTGGACGAAAAACAGCTCCGTGTAATACACCCATAAGATCCTCTATTTAATCTTCATATTTCAGCTTTTAATTTTTTGGGTGCATAATAAATGATTTTTCATCAAGGTAACATTCAGCCTACAAGTAAAAAAAATATTAAACGTTAGTCACATCACTTTGGTAATCACCATGTCTCTATTTAAAAGTAGAAAAATCACAGATGCGTTTTTCTTATACACAATTTTGAACTGTATTATTGATTCATCACATAAAGCATTCTTAAGCCGATTTTATATTTCCGTTTTTTAAGGCCCCGTAGTAAGCGTTCAAATATGGTTTGACAGGGAGAAATGTAAATACGAGTGTTAGAGGGAGCTCGCTAATAAAAAAAAACAATTAGCGAAAATGGTGAACATATTTAATAAAACACGACTCGTTTGAAATAGAGCAAAAATCTCTCGACATATGCTTTAGTTGCATTTAAAGATACACTGTGAATACATATAACATATTAAATAACAGAAAAAAACGTGTTTTTAATCATTTTCGGAGCTTACTTTTACTAGCGATTTTTTTTTATCGCGGGAATTTCATATAATGAACGTTTCAGTATAACAAATGTATGGATATTATCTTCAAAAATAACTTTTATTTTGGAACTTAAAAACTTAAAGAGATAACGAGAAACTTCTTATAAATCAGTAGAAATTGGGTATGCGGGGGTTTAATAGTGATGATAATGCGAGTTGCCTCATAACTGCCGGATTCATTTATTGAGCAGTCATTGAAAGGGTGATGCCCACGTCACTTCCCCGCCCCTCCTCGCAACATTGTTTGTTCCCTTCACCAATATCTTCCTGTCTACTGTTTCTCATGTCTATATATAATAGAAAGAATTGCATTTCGTTGCCCCGAACGCCACACCAGATTGAATGATTTATTCGGCATACCACATTATAAGTCTAAGTATGCGCAAAATACATTTGGGAAATATCTGTAAAACATTCAACACCTGTGAGATGTGGACATTTTACTGTACCTTGAATAGAAATTAAATCTCTTTATACGAACATTTTAGATACTTATTTTTACTGTTTTCAATGTTATTGTTGTTAATTTTTTGTTTTGTTTTTGTTTACGTTGTAATAACATCGACCAAATAACGATGAGTACATGTGTATAATTATTTGTTTGTTTATTAAGATTATTAATGGATCTGAAATGGTTTATCATAAATTGATTTTACTTTGTAATTATATTTTTAATAACTGTTCCTAAACGAAATAGAATAAAATACATTCCATCACAGGCGATGTAATTCAGGTGATAATAGTTTTACCTATGTCCTTTTCCTCTAAATAGTTTTGTTCCATTTTTTTATTTATATTATAAATGTTAAGATTTCAGGTACTGAAATCTTAATATTGGTGCTTGTCACCCTAATGGGGTGGCAACATTTATTTTGTGTTTTTTAATTAATTTCGTATTGCCACGGATTTTTAATCCTTCTTCTCTTGTTACCATCCGTCTTGGGCGGGTCGTTTTTGGCAAAACGGCAGAGCTGCCAGGTTTTCACTTACATGTGGTTTATAAAACCGCGGAGAGAGATAGCAATATTGGGCTCACCGTACATGAGCTGCCCTACGGGTCTTTTTTATTGTTTAAATAAAGACCAATATTCAAGAGCTGGAGTTATTATTGAAGAGTTACTCCAGTCACACTTCCCTTTGGAATCTGGTGGTACCACGCCGGATTGCTCTGTCAGGAGAGTGAAGTTGAGATCCTGAACAATAAATATTAAATAAAATTACAATATTGGTGACTTTCTTGACTACCACACTAGGCTCATGCCCGTATTATGGCAGTCGCATGTGATTCAGGTAAGAATAATAAAATATAACCGAAAAGGAAATTGTTATGGTAAAACAAAAACTTTAAAAAATGCACATCATTATAGAAACCAAATTAGAAATAGAAATATACATAAAACTAAATAAAAGATAAAGTTTTTTTTAAAAAAAGAGTGTTAGGAACTCATGCATTCCTTGAGGCGAAGCTTAATGCTAAATCACTATTTTCGATTAATCTTTATAACGAATTGGTTTACATTATGAATACCAAAAAATATGCTTCAGACAAATTGAAGGTTTTCCTATCGTTTCCTCTAAGTAGAATACAAATAAAAAAATTAATTACTCAATAAAAAAAATAAATGTAAACTACTAAAAAAAATATTTGTTCAATAGAAATGTATGAACGCATAAAAGAAACAACTTTAAACAAATACAATATTATAGCTAAGATTATATGGGACAGTTTCCCTTGATTAACTTTTTTGCTTTCTTATAAAATTATTTTACAAAATAAATAAAAAACCTTGAAATCGAGCGTTTCTGGACTCCGTTTGTCAAGCAATTTTAATGTCTATTACCTATATTCGTGTCGATATAAGGCACACAAAGAATAGACACATTTTTGGCTTATAGCTTCCTCTTAAAGAACGCTCGTCACCTTTCAAATAGTCAATGTTGAACACGGATTGTAAAAAGGGATATAGAATTAATTGACTTTATATCGGATTTTAAAGCATTGTATATTTTAGGAGCGATGAACCAGAATTGTCGTTGAGCGAATGTGGTTCTAGTTTAAGTAACCACGCATCCCAGGTTTGTTGAAAAGCGGGCGTGTGCTTGATGTAAAATATTTAGTATATAGATATTATGAATGAAGTGTGTTTAAATAATATACCCATACATTAGAATTCTCAGAACATTATGGGAGATTAAATCTACGCGTAGGAATAAGTTGGGATTAAATTAGATAGGTAAGTTTGAATAAGTTTTGTGGAATAAATCAAAGGTGGTCGAAGTATGTATTTATTTATCGATGGCTAAATAAAACATTAGAATTTAGAATATTCAATTATTGAGTACTTGTTGCATTTGTTTTATTTGCTACAATCGCTCTACACAATATTTTACAACATTATTTGTTGATTTAGGCCTCCCTTGGTGCTTTACCAGTGCTGAGGACCCCATTTTACAATTGAATAATATTCAATAAAAAGATAATACGAAATCATAAAATGAAAAACAACGGATGAAATAAATTTATACGTTCATTAGTTCTAAACACACTTTTTCTTGTAGTTATACCACTATAAATATAAAAATTGCGCTAAATTTTAAACCTGGAAAAAAATATGAAATTATGTTCTCATAAAATCAAAGATAAAATTAGGACTTAGGACCATCGCGTAGAAGCTATTGCATATATATGTTATAACCTAACCTATAAATATATATTTTATTATTTTTATTTCTACAATTTAAAAACTTGTTCCTCATTTTTCTTTTTCTGTATTATGCAATTGCTTATGTATTAAGTATTATTAACTCACATTATATTGTTATTTTTTGTACTATGTCCAATTTAAAATTTGGTTTTAATTTTTTTTTCTTGCCTTTCTCATATAATATTACATACACTTATAAGCACCTATCTTATATTCTTCAACTAATCATTGAGTCAATCATGGACTAACCCATCAGGGAATTGGGAACAAACCAAGTGCGAGGAGCTGAGAGGGAGCGTGAACCCTCTCGGTGATTTGTGAATACATGAATTTGACAGTACAAAGACCACTCACACTGTAATATAACTATTTATCCGCGAAAATAAAATCTGCTCAGTCGTGCTAAAAATGTGGTCACGTGGTCTGCCTCCAGCTCGTCGAAATGATACCCAGATTTCATGTCAGGGCAAGTCTATCAATTTTAATGTCTATGAGTTCAATAGATTTTTTACAGACTCAATTAGATAATAATTTAAGTTTACATCAGAGTGAACAGATGAGTAGACAAGTCTGAAAGTTGGAATCAGACAGAGAGAGGAAACAGATATCATTTTTCGTAAGTCGTGCTTACATATAATAGAGATAAATTTGCTAACTTCAATCCATAGGCTAGAAACGGTGCATCTCCATAGATTACATATTTATGTATTCTCCTCGTATAACATTATTGTCGCTGGAAATTGCGATCGGTAAAACGTTTCTGGGGCATATTTAACCCTTGTTTTACTGAATTATAGAGAAATATGTTTTTTCTTTTATTGTATACCTGTAAGTACAGTAAACCTAAAATATGACCATCTTAGATCACACGACGTACGTCTTGAATATTTCAACATTAATGCACTTAAAATTAGAAGGCATTTGATTGATTTAATATCATGTTTACATGAAATAATTCACGGTAATCTACATTACGTCATTACGATACTACATTACGTCTTAGGCTTATATTGAAATAAATATTCCCAATTGCGACGCCATAGCATGTTTCACCCGAATACATTCAAAAATAATATCGTCTACTTTAGTCGTCCGACCCAAGAGCGTCAATTATTAATCTTTTATGTATTTTCTGTCCCTTGTGACTCTTGCGTATCTTATGTCTCTTGTGACTTTTGTATCTCTTGTGTCTCGTATGTCTCTTATATCTCTTGTGAATCTTGTGTGTTTTGTATATTTTGTGTCTCTTGTGACTTTCGTATCTCTTGTGTCTCTTGTTTCTCTTGTGTCTCTTATGTCTCTTGTATCTCTTGTGTCTCTTGTATCTTTTGAGTCTCTTGTGTCTCTTGTGAATCTCTTGTCTCTTGTGTTCCTTTTGTCTGTTGCATATTTTGGTTATTTGTCATTTAAGTGAGTTTTTATATAATTTTTAATTTTATGTACACATATATATAAACTGAGTTTTTAAAACTGTATTGTTCTCACGTAACTGAGAACATCTGTAAAAACCAAGCATAAATAATAATGAAAGAAAAATCTGCGCCTTTGACAGCAGCCCCTATGCAAAAACAAAAAGTTGTGTTTTTAGTTGGTATTCATGTTATATTATTTGTCGCACGAATTTTTGTCGCTGTTCGTGAAATTTGTGTAAAAAGGGTGCAACTTGAATAAATTTCGCTACAGTATTTGAAAATTTTGGCATAGAGAGTTTCTTCCTTTGTGCTTTCTTGGCTTATGTTGAATAAATGTAGGACTGACACAATAGCCTTGTGACGAGTGACGAAATGAAAGTTTAAACCATATTCGGAAAGAAATCTACATAACATATAACCAACATTACAAATTTTGTTTTTCCTTAAAAAGTTAATCGTTCTTCTTTTCGCAATAGGTTCAAGGACAAGGATATGAGATAAACTATGTTTCACATCATTAAAGTAAAGATACAGGTACAGAAGAAAATAATCTCAGTCAATAATTACGAAAATTATTTACCATCGCTTTTCTGTTATTTTGTGGGAATTAAAAGAAAAGCTGTTGTAAGTTTGACTGTTAAAATAGAATTCATGAAATAATTTTCATAATATCGGTGCAATTTTTACATAGTGGGACTCAAAGGTCCTATCGGAGAAAACAGGGTTAAAATTTATACACCTACTTGTAGAACTGCACTTCGGGTATTACATTATAATATATGCACCCTTATAAGGTGTAAGTGGCAGACTACGCAACAGACTATGTAATATCCCAGAAGTTGTGGCGATAGTATTACGTAGCTATACAAATAAATTAAAAAGAATTATGTACGAGTCTATGAAAGGTTGAGCAGTTTAAAGCTAGTGTCGAGTGTCTCATACAAGGTGTACTACAAACATCCCATTAAAAATAATAAAATATCCCACCAACTCACAAAACAATTTGGTGGTCTCAATTGTTTTTCTTTGTATTACTACTTAAGTTTTTTGCACGGACAAAAACTAGTATTGTTAATTTATTAAGAATCTCTCTAAATAATTGGTAATCCGGTTAAAAACGGGATTACAGTTCATACAAATGAATTGACAGGATTCTTGGTAAAGTTTTAGAAAATTACGAATATATTATCACGCTGTTGGAACACGTGTTCAGGATTTCGTCATGATGCATTATCCAGGTGCACGTGTTCCGATGTCGATGCAATGCTGATTTTTCTCCAATTTGAAGCCGCGGGGTGAGGGGGAAGATGTATGTATGTCATTCTTTAATGACTTATCCTATTCTTTGACTCATCAAATACTCCAAAAAAATTATAAGCCGTTCGAACAGCATTGACAAAACGAAAGAAAAATAAGAGTTCATTATGTATCACTTTGCATACAAATCAGTTCAAAAGTTGGTCATAAAAGATGGCTGCTAGGCAATTCCCCCTCACCATAGATTTGGCTACAATGCCATTCTTACAAAATCGCACCAATGCTTCCAGGGCTTCTTAGTTCCAGGTTTTTTGAATACAAAATTGTGAGGTGGTGAGGTGATGAGCTGGTTAGGTTTTTGTGTATTGGCACTACACTCCCCACCCCAGGATATGAAAATATTCCCCCCCACCCCCTTAAAATAATGTCGTTTTTTTACTTTTTCACACTACACACCTCACCTCATTTCAGTATTTGAGTACGTCATACAAACTCATTCTAAAATCGTATAATTTGAACAGTTCATCAAATTTCAATATTGATTTGCGAGTTCTGTGAATATCCTATTCAAGTTCTGTTATTATAATATTATTGGCCAGTTACCTGAAAGAACTTAGATAATAACATAACTTGAAAAGAACTCTCACAGAACTTGAAAATTAACTTTGAACTTTGAAGAATTGTTCAAATTCTCTGAATCAACCCGTCTTTGACATTTGAATGGTCTCGGTAAAAGACCAATTCTCATCCCGTTTCAGCGTTTGATCAAAATTGATCAACCGTTTGCATCTAAGAAGGCACATAATACAGAAACTAGCCAAAAAGTCTTCACTTAGCAACAAAGTGCCGTATTTAATCTTGCAGCGTTATTTTTCTGTGACTTTGTGAATGATGAATATCCATAAATATAAACAGCTGATTAAGATGAAGTTGCAAATCAGTAATATTCATAATATTAAATGATTGATTGCCTTGATATAATACATATTGAAATATTTCACGACAAAATAGCCAACCATAATGTAGTGAAATAAACTTGTGAATAAATCATTCCGAAATCAACGCACTAGTATTATTGGTAACTTCGTATGATCTTGCCGACAAGAGAAATGTTTTACCGATAGTCGATATAACTTAAACACATTAAAGGTGAATATTTATTCTATCACAGAACGATCATAACACTATATAAAAAACGTAAAGAAATTAAACGGTTCGAAATCTTTGATTTTTTTATTGTTAGCTTTTGTATGGGTTTTCTTTGTCCCCAGATAGATAGGGCGTTATTTTGTCTTAAAAAACGACGTTGGCAAATAAAGGATTAATTTGATAATTCGCTTTTGGGAACAGCTCAAAGAAATCGTTGATCTAAACGGGATTAGAAGGAGAAAACACTAAACAATATATTGAAAGCTAGAAGTTAACCACAGATAAAATTAAATCCTACACTTTTATGAAACCAAAGGTTCCGACTGAAATTTGAGAAGAAATTTTTATCAAATATAACGAAAGAAAAGAGTGTTTTCGCTATCAGTAATTTTATTTTAGGATTTAGACGAAAAACGTAAGGTGAGCCAATTGTTTAAATTCAAAATATTAAAATTTAACAATATTTGAAAGCGTATTTTATCACCTTTCAAAAACCGTTTTAATTTTTAGATACCCTCCGAATTCCATTTATTTGGATTTTATTACAAAGCGGACCTCAGACAGAATATGCCTGAGGGGTTTCGAAAGACATTAAACAGTTGATATTAACCCCCTAGCGACAAAGTTTTTTTTTCAAATTTTACTTAAAAAACTTCCAATTCGGACTAGATTTACTCGAAAACGAAAGCAAAAATACAGGTTATGATAAAATAATGTAATATTATGATGGTTTCCAATTCTATGGATAGTTATTTAGGAAATTTAGAAAAAAACAATTTTTTCTCATTTGACGGTTTGCAAAGCGATTCTTGACAGGAACTAAGCCCCGTTCACATGAAAATCCAATGTTCGACGCGTAGACTTTTCACGTGAGCGTTGGCACTCGGCCATTGACACCGGGAGTGGGCGATTTTTTGCTACAATCACTTCGCCAGCTGTCAGTTTGATTTTACGATAATTTTTCATCCACTAAAGCCGCATTCAGACGGGATTAAAAAGTCCAAACGCCAACAGTTGTTGTAGCAAATAGGCAAAAAATAAACGATCGGTATTATCGCTTAAGTTAAAATTGTGTAACCGGTATGACCTCAACTGTCATACGCATGTTTCAAAAGACGCATTGGAGAGCAACGTTGTTGTTTCTAAAGTTAAGTTTTTAACACTACTTAATCATCACAACGATCAAGGCCACCTTTTAGACGTATGACAATCTTGTCTGATTTTATACAAAACAAGAGTAGCCATGATTATATCGCGTTTAAAGACTCCACCTGCGAAAGAGGCTTTATGCACGGTGTACGGAAAATCGTAATAAATAGCGGGAAACGGTAAATGTATATCACATTTTGGGTCGATTTTATTGTAGAACTTTTTTTGATTTGAGCTTTCGTTTTCGAGATAATCGAGTTAGAAATTGGTATTTTTTTTTAAACGAATATCAAAAAATTCTTTCGCTATATGGTTAACATCAACTGTTTAATGTCTTATAAAATGCGTCGAGCGTAGATCCGACTCTAAAAGTTTTTTTAACTCTTTAGTGGCCGAAAAATTTTAAAAAAAAGTCAGAAATTAAAAAATTTTAAAATCGAAAAACAATTTTTTTTTGGGTTAGATTCAACAGTTTACCGTTTGTGCTATGAGTTTCCAGACACACAGTATAAAGTCCCCCTCGACATTTATTCTTTTATTTTATTTGAAAGAGATTTTTTATATATTCTGAAAACAACTACACCACTGGATACATATTTTAACTAATCCCGTTAGTTAATGTATTGGACAGGTCAGTCCGTATTTTCATTTAGCATTCTTTGAATTTATTCATAATGTTATCTTAAAAGTTTTAACCTTAAAATCAGGTTTAAATTTATCACGTGTGTTATATTAGTGTGTTTCATTATAACGTCTTCCGGTTACACAAAACGTTGATAAGCTTTTACATAGTTAAAATATTCCGCGGCTTCCGTGATTTTTAAGGCGTATTGAAGAAAAGTCAACTTGATAACCTTTTTATAAATATATACCGCTCTTACTAATAAACGTGATTAAATTTTACACAATTGATAAATAACCATTTTCCAACATTAATCACGGCCCATCATAAATGTTTTTCATTGAAACAAAGATTTATCAAAAAAAGCGTTTGCAGCCATGGACCAATTATTTATATGTCAATGTTGGCAGCGGTTTGCGTCATTTAAGGGCAAGATTTTTTTAATGAAGCTTAAAATTCGCCAACAAAGAATAATTAGAAAAGGTGAAAAGAATCGTTAAAAAGTTTAAATAATTCTTGATGATGAAATCTATGAATGTTTTTTTTACATTAGATTCACACAGGAGGCCTTGAGGAAAATCATTTCACTAAGGGCCTATGTCATCTATAGGGATGTTGTATAGAGGGTCTTAATAAATAAATGAATATTATTCAAATTTAGTCAAAGACCATAGTAATTAAATTTGTTGTATTGAATCATTTTTCCTAATTACATCCAAATTAATAAGCGTTTCCGCTTAAAAAAAATAATAAAGAAAAACACCAAAACAGAATGAAAAATAATAATATTATTTTCATACGAGTTAATGATAATTAATTTTCATAAGTTGGTTAATGCCCCCTACCGTTTCAAGGTGATGTTATAAATTATTCACAATATTGATGATATCTTCTCTAAAATCATCAAGCATGTAGAAATGGTGATTTATAACATAATATCGATTACGCCGGTATACTAATTATCACCAATTCATTAATTATTAATATTGGCTGACTATTCGAAGAAGGTTTAACGATGCAATCATAGCTCCTAGGTCTTGAAATACCTGCGTAATATAAATAGCCGTCCTTAATGGATAAGTATTCATTATTAATTAAAAAGTTGTACCGAAATCGGAACGATACACTGGCGAGCGACAAACATGGGTACAAAATGTGTACTTTTAAAGCTCCCAATTCCGAATTTCTACAAATTAATAACATATTTCTCTTGAAATTGAAGTTTTTAAGTTCCAAAAGAAACATATGTTGTATTTGAAGATATCTTTACATTTGTAGAGCCGAAACTGTAATTACATGAAATTCTCTCGATATATTTTTACCCTATTTTAAACAAGTCGTAATTCATTTAATATTTTCATAGTTTTCGCTTATTTACTATCGCTTTTAAATATTAGCGCGCTCCTTCTTACATTGGTATTTACATATCTCCCTTTCAAGCCATCTTCTTCTTTTTGATCGCTTACAATGGAGCGTAATGGGGCTTACAGATTACGCTATACGCACCATGGCTTGGCGAATTTCAACATCGCTCGCCATACAATCCCAATGCTAGTGTATGGTGAGCGATAGGCTGATAGGCTAAGCCACGAGAATATAGCGTGGTCTGTCACGGGCCTTAAACGAAGTTGTGTTATATTTATGTGAGAGTTTGACGACGTGTCTAATTCGTGGCTGTCGCAAATATGAACCATGGTTTTTCGTGAAACAAAGTCTTTCAAAGGAGTTCTTTGGTCAATCTGACTTTGACACTTACCAAAACCCTTTTCTTCATTCCTGCTATACCAGGTATTTTAATAATTGCTGGGGTTAGATGTCTGTCCCGTTGTCAGATATGTATATTTAAATACATTGATTGTTTTGATTTTTTGGAAGTATTCTAAACGCTCACGTTATCGTGAAATAAATCATGTTTCACACTACTTTTGAAGAACAGTAACGATCTCTACAACTAATATCTCATCTATTTATATATTATTACTTATATCTATTATTACTTGAACAGAGTATTTGAATGAGCGTAGCGAAACTCTGTTTCAACTTAACCACTTTGCATTACGTCTGTCTGTTAATTTGTTTGTGTGTTCTGGGTCCGATCAAGATGGTAGACGTGTCTGATCTATCTTTTTATTCGTGCAGAGCGCGTATGTGCTGTCAAATCGGAATAATCAACGTTACGCGAAATCTGCTATTGACGGAACTACTAGTTGTACAATAATCTCAAACAGTATTCCCGTCTACGTGTACGAACACAAAGGATGCGGGTTTCGGTTTTCAGATTATCGGTACCCAGTACCTGAGTTCATCGGCGGCAGTTGGTGCCGAGTTGTGGACACGTAGAACGCGGGTAAAATCTGCGCTAGTTTTAACAAAATGTCGAGCTTGTCAGACGAAGATTTTTTACTTTTAAATCCTTTATTGAAATTAATAAATAAAACTTGTGTTTCTGAGTGAGTGTTTCTTTTTGATTCGTTGAAAACAGCGGTAATTAACAGGTGGTCGCTACTTTTGCCACTACCTTTCTGCTCAAAAAAATAAGTGTCACTAACCGGCGTCTATTAAGAATTCATTCCGGTAAAGCTTATCGGCGCCGCTAGGCGCGTATACTAATCTGAACCTGCCTTCGCTATGTGCAGTCACATACGTTTAAATACAAACTCTCCCCGACGCACCTGCGCCAGTCGGCCGCTTACGCACCGACTAATCAGAATGCCGAAACCCGCGTTTTTTGTGTTCGGATACTATATATAGTACCACTGTAATATGTAAACGACGAATTTGTATTATTTACTCCCTAATGGGCTTTTATATGAAAATATAATACACTTGCGTTCACTATTTGATATAGTAACGATGGTAACTCTACCATGTACTCACATGGTATTGATTTACGAAATACATAAATTTGCAAAGGATAACGCATGAGTAAAATATATGTGAAATTACACACTTAAATTAAAAATAAAATAAAAAACGATAATAATTATTATGCGAAAATGTTGAAAATATTTAATAAAACATGACTCTTTTGAAATAGAGCAAAAACCTCTGGACACATGCTTGCATTTAAAGATACACTATGATTTTTTAATACCTACAACATATCAAATAACAGAACTTACAGCTTCTATCGGCAAAACCAAAGAGAAAACAATTGATTTTCGTAAATAAAACTGGGGGTAGCAGATAGAAGAAGACCACCAACGCCGCTCGAGGTAGGGTTAAACGCAAGTCAGTTTATTTACAGTGTGCAACCAGTAATCAACACCTAAATAAGTGCTTAAATAGAACTATAAAACAGTTCGCACTAAAAATCCTGCATGTTGATAAAAACCAGTGATTCTTATTGGGTGGTATACCGTAAAAAATATTTATTATAATACGAAACGGGAAATTAAAAACATGAAAAGTTTTTTTGTGTGCAGTTTCAGATGCTCGCCAGTGTATCATTAAAATACCTTTCCACTGCTCGAAACCGGTAGTTTACTTTGAAATGTGTCCCGTGTTTACTCTGCTGATTACACACACACACACAGACGCAGCTTCCTTGGACGCCGGAGATGAAAAATACAACTAAGAGCAAGTTGTAATTTTCAATTAGTCCCAACTCGACTCAAGTGTTAAAATCAAAGATAATTTAATTTTACAATCAATTATCTTTGCATGAAATTCGAGTGTAAATAGACAGTTTGTTCTGGCAAATATAAATATGATTGGAAGTGTAAATAATTAAGTAATTTGCTTTAATGGAGTGGGAAGATTTTTATAAATAACACCAGTTTATTTTTACTTAGTATTTATCTAATTGTGTGGGTGCGGTATGTAGCTACATTATTTATTAAATTTTTAATATTTTCTTAGTCAGAAAATAGAACCAGCAAGTTTCTGACTTAAGGCACCGTTTTTCGGTTTGCAGGTAGGTACTATAACTTTAAATTTAAATTATGAAAAAAAAAATTTTAGCTCCGAGAACTGAAGATTTTAATCTACGTTAACAATCTACCTGTACCTTAAGTCGTAAACATTTAAGTGCCAAATTGAGGCTACCAGTCTTGAATAATGTGAAGAAACTTTATTGTTTTTTTTTTAATTTATTTACCTAAATTGAACGGGATTATAGGTAGGTACTTAGCAGTGGTGTTTCGTGGGAAACTCATTGGGAGTTCAATCGGAGATTAAAACGGGAGAAAAAATCCCACAAAAATCGTGTTGTTTTTTTCCATAGGGTACATATATTTACATACAGAATAATGTCGTAGGTTACAAAAAACAGTTTTAAATACGAAAATCACAACTTACGCGAGAAATTTTTAAGTTTTTAATGTAAAAAGTAACTTTTTTTTAGACAAATATTTATTTATTAATTTTAGGGAAATCGACAGTTTACATTTATTTCAGTTTGTACATAAGTATTATAAAGCCAAAATAATACCAATTATGAATTATGGATTGTATTTAATAATCATAGAAAAAATCTGTCGATTGTAAAATATTATTCCATTCAATTTTGGTGTTAGCAAATCTCATCAGTGCTGCGTACTCTACAGCAAGTATATTCCCAAGGTTTTAAAGTCTACCGCACTGGCGCCATTAGTATGTTTTGTATGAACGTAAGAAATATGACAAAAGGTCCCATAGGTGCTGATATTCATAACGCACCGGGATTCGAAGTTTCATTCGGACGGGTGGATTTTTTAACACGGAATTGGAATGGAGCGCTATTTAAAATTTGGTAAATTATAATGCAAGTTCATCTTATTTTCTTATATTTAAATGGGAGTTCACTGTTCAAATGCACTTTAAAGAAAACCCCTATTAGTACTTAGTAAGAAAGGATTCACACTTTTTACGCAATATATAGCCAATCTAATAAAACCAACCCATCCTCTTCTTACAAAGTACAATAAAAATGATCATGCATCATTTTAATTTTTACACAACAGAACTGCATGCCACACTTATCATGACTTATCTCAAAATTTATTTGCACGACGCGACGCGTTGGGAATTGAACCAGAATCGACCCTATTTACCCTGGATACGGTCGATAAGGAGTTAATAATAATATTTTTCTGTTTAATCTTTGTTATTTGATTCTTCAAAAGAGCTTTTACAAAAGCTTAAAGCTGCGCGTGCCGTTCACAAAAGCAGCCGGGACAGCTGTCAATTTACTGTTCCGGGCAAATAATAGAAGTCCCGATAATACAAACTCTACTCGGGTTTCCCAGATCGCTGTTGGATTTTATACCCTCGTCAATCACAGAAAATAAAGGTAGATTGTACGCTTTCCTTGACATTAATGTTAGCTCCAGAAAACAAAGGGCCATTATACTGAATCGCTACGGATGTAAACATGAAGACTTAAAATGTAACAATCAACTGAAATAATACTTTATTATGTTTTTTATAAGTCCAAAGGCTTTTGTTTTGTAAAAGAGTACACAATTTAATTTAAGAGGTTATGCTTCAAATTTGTGTGAAAATCGCTGAACGGTTTGAACGCTTTCCATAATAGGCAGTGGTTTACTGTCTAAAGAGTAAAAAATAGAAGAAAAAAAACCCACACTTATAGCTTAGTGTCTTATTCAAAAGTCCGCCACTGATCCCGAGAAGTTATTTACGCGGTGAACACTCAAAATCTTGTTAATTTCTTCATTTCTCTAATCATATTGTTACATAAAGGCTAGTAACAAGGTGTGTTGTTACTTCTAATTGATTTATATCTATGGTATCGGTGTGTGGCACCTCCAGTATTAACCATTGTGCTTTGATTAAATTTGCTAACCCTGCAATATTTTTGACACACTTCGGTTTCCACACCTGCGCTCTGAAGAGAACACCCGAGAAGTTCAAAAACCGAGGACTGCCATTCCTTGATCACTCACGTGAGTGGTTTATTTATGTCACTCACTGTCAGTCCAGAGGTGGCCCAGAGCATTGACGACGGATCGACAACTCGTTAAATAACGCCACCATTACCTGATATTGAAGACAGGATTCCTGGAGAATTTCTTAATCGAAAAAAACATCTTCCTATCCTGGACACTCCCGGGCTTTTGTCATGGCGCTACGATTGACAAGGCCACTCTTTCTCTGGAAGTTACACTATTTTTGGAAATTCGGCCGAAATTCATTTCTGTTCAGTAGCTACGCTTCAAGAAACAGACGGTATCACTCCATATTATTACTCTAAGCAAGCCCTTTTGCCAGACAGTTTAATTTTAGGATGCTTTTTTAAATATATATTTTTTATAAAATCACTAGTGGATCCTCCGCAAAGCTTCGGTATTGCTAATGTCTTTCTCGGGTGCCTCCGACTTGATCCACCATTCACTACTGTAGAACACAATGTTACTATTAAAAAAACTACATTACATCGACTTTAATTCGATTCCGTATCTCATTACGGTGCTGATATATTTCGTGAAGCACTAATAACAATAAACTTGGAAATTTTCAGCGATATCATTCGACTACTTTTCAAGTTTTGCGAATTTTTTACACATTAAGATAAGAAACCAGTTAGAATTTAGTTCAACCATTTGGAATGCATTTAATAATATACGACGTTGTTCTGCCACAGACGTAGACAATGTAGTGAAGTTATCATTTTTGGTTGTACGTATTTTTTTATGAAAATACTGAAAAAAAAAAAAAAAAATTTTTAGATCTTGACAACAGCGCCACCTATCGGGTTCGAAACTATCCTATATTTCAAGCTGGAACCAACCATACACATTCACAAAATTTCAATGAAATTGGATGGGCGGTTTCGGAAATTAGCAGTGACACGTGATTTTCATATATTAAGAAGATAACATATTTTAAAAAAACTCCATCCCTTTCAGAGTAGTAGTGAAGAATTTTTTCATTTCATTTTACTTTATTTGTTGCCAACTGATTCCGTGGTAATGATATTATTGCAAAAAATTCTCCATGTTATAATAATAAAGAAAACCGCTTAAATTACTTAGAAATGAAGACTATTTCATAGCCCATCTTAGATATGTTTCCATTCACTGCCCGGTCTTCCTCCCCCACTCTTCACTAATACCTAGTCACGCCTCCACCCCCACTTCTACACCTAATTCAAACAATCCAAAACTATATGACTAAGCTTTTGGTTAGCAAAACTATTTATGCCCACAGAAAAAAATATTAAATGAGTAAGTTTATATATAACCTGTTCGAGGGCTTAAAATTTTATGCTACAACCTATTGTCGGTTTCCATATATAAATAAAAAGTAAATTACACACACAACATAAACTTGAGTCAAAATCACAGACATAGGAATTAATAGACGAGAAGATAATGGCGAGGGGTAGAATCAACTGTTGAAGAACGAAGGACGTAAGACTGACTGTGATTCGTCAATAAATCAATCAATCAAATGACAGTAAATAGGCATCTCGCATTATAATATCACCATTTACTTCTTAAAAGTAAAATCTGCTTTTGAATGAATAGACATTTTTACATGGGAGCGCTAATTACTCGCCAGGTTATGAACAAATTTGCGGAGTCCAAATTCGGCAAAAAAATTCGGTTCTATTTTCAGAGTCGAATATTTCGTTTAAGTATTTAGTTAAGACACTTTTATAAATGTTCATAATTTACTTCCCAGCAACCAACCAGCTTTGTGTTTCGCGTCCAGACGTTTCTCGATGTGATAGTATATGTTTCTAAAACTGATCTATATTATACGATGTGAATATGCTTAAAATAAAGTAAAATAATGCTTATATATGGAATGTAATACGACAATTGGGTTTATTTTCTTTTTCACATCTATTTTTACAAGTTTTCATAGTACAAGTCAACATTTTGCCGTGTTATTTCGTAAAATGAACCGATGATGCCTCGACCATAGTTCGCACAAGAATGATGACGTCACGTTTTCAAATTTCACTTGAGGCCATACGCGAGCCCAGCCGGCTCCAATGGAACCGGTATGGGGAGTGGGGATAATACGCTTTTAATCACTTAAGGCAGGTCTACTAATATTCATATGTCTATGGTCAAAATGAAGGTGTGTTCATTACAAAAATTACCAATAAATACGCCAACGAACATTCGTTTATCTTGTACGTTCTATATTTAATAAGATGCCAATGGATTTAAAAAGCGAATAAACATGCACCACTGAACTCAAAAAAAGCACAAAAATGGTTAATAGATCAAGATTTTTTATATTGATATTGTTTATAAATATGTTAGTATCCATTGATTTTAATTGAATAAATCTGACTAAGAGTGTGTTTAATTATATTATATGCCTTTGAGTGTGTGTATACATGAGTATATTGACTGTACTATATCTATCTGTATTTATTTTATGGCAATGTATTATTGTATTAATTTGATATGTTATTCTTATTTATGTTATTAAACACTATCTGATCTGTACCCGGCGTTTTTGGGGGTTATCCTTAGGAGATAGACATATGCCATCACAGACTTTTATGTAGGTATTTTTAAGATATACAATTCCGTAGTACATTATTTTGATGTATCTCATAAGGTTTAGCCAGCGTTAGCAATGTAGTGCCTGAAAATATAATTTTTCAACTCGATTATAAAACATCGACTTTTCTCTACTTTCTATAAATATAATATGCATATATCATATATCATATATCTAAACCTTTCGGAAGAAATTCTCTAAATGATAGTGAAAACTTTATCAAAATTCGTTGCATAGTTTAGAAGAACTAAGCGTACAAACAGACAGACGCGAATAGCGACTTTATTTTTGTGATGTTTGGTAATAATTGGGTTTTCAAGCGATAGATGGCACCAGTCATAAAGCTTACTCCAGAGTCCGACAGATGTCGCTAGAGTGTAGCAATTGCCTGTGGGATATTATTGTCAGACAACAAGCTTCTAGAAACAGAGAATTACCAACCCTCGGGTAATGAACAGTGTTAGCTACACTGCAGACTTATTTATTGTAACGTAAATAAACGCAATTATAGTAAAGAACCTTTTACTTTTTCAAAGAGTTCCCATCACGGAAATCTGCAAGTAAGCAGAGATATAACAATTTTTATAATACTTTTATAAATAAATTTATATGGTTTCATATTGGCAAGAATGGCAACTCAAGTCCCGTTATTTTTCATGGGTTTAAACTAATTTAAATTTGAAATAAATATATTTATTTCCGTCACAGTTTTCGAGCCTCGATAAGAGGATTCATTATTTTGTTGTCGCAGTAATCCACGTATCTACATGTGTACAATGTACAGTCACGTATGTCGAAACGAATTAATCAATAATAATAATACGATTGCCAAATGTAATCCATTGTCGTGATGAATGGCAGAGTACAGAGTATGAGTGTATCTCGTGTAACGAGGGCGTTAATTGAATATCAAAGCCCACCTCTCATCCTTCTTCAGAATGGATTTGCATACAGAGGAACCGTGTATCTATTATTATTGATTGTAATAATAGCGTCTGTGATTGTAAGCCTCTTATTGTTATCTCAACGAGAGCCTTGTAGCGGAGAGGAGAGAGATTTATCTGAGTAAAGGTTTGTAATGGATTCGAAATAACAGCAAAATGTAAACAAAATTATTGGTATTTATAAATATTAACCCTGCAACACTCACCTTCATCGAATCGTTACACCATTTTTAGTGTCTTATTTTGAATACAATAAACGTAAGTTTTAAAAACTTTTTGTAGTCTCTTTCGGCATCTAGTATTTGAAGAACGGTGAACCTTTTTCGTGAAAAGTAATTTTTCCGTCATTTACTCGCGCTTTACACAGAGTTTTTCGAAATCAAATACAGACAGTAATTATTCTCTTATTTTAAATTTCACGTGTGCAAAATTTCATCAAGAACTGTCAAAATTCTGCTTTAAGGGTGGGAAAGGAGAATGGGGTGGTTTTTCGAATTCTCATTCTCAAGTGTGTAAAATTTCATCAATCTAGGAAAAAAACTGTAGATTTGTGTAAAAATCAAAATCACGTCGCCCGCAACAGACACTCTTCTTTATATTAATAATATTTTAAATACAGATGAAGGTAACAGGTAGCAACCTCAAAGACCAGAGTTACGAATGACCTGTCAATATTTGAATTCCTCCTATTCTTCTTATTATAAACTGAACATGTTAAATGATGGAGGACCCGCAACGCCTGATCTGGGAACACGACGCTTTAGACTACTTGGCCACTATCCTGTTAACCTTCTTCGCTCTACAGTCTCTGCACAATAGCTTTTATGATGACTAAGATTACACGAAACTTAGTTATTATATAATAATATATTAAAATAATACATATTTAGTTCGAAATGTGGGGAGGTTTACGCGATCCCACACATCCCATAAATTATATACAATAATAATTTCCCATATAATATATACAATACACTCAATAACGTTATCCATATGTGTGCGCAGTGATCGTTAGGTAAATGTTACCAAAATCCACAAACCGCGAATCGAAATTAATTACTATTATATACTTTAAGAATATAATTTTTGGTCATGAATTATTTCTAATGTTTCAAAAATGTCTTGGTAAATTATTTTTGTGAAAAAATCTGAACTCTACCAATTTGTAAGACCATAAATAAATAGTCAAATTGAGGGATTTTCGTCACAAAACGCGTGTTCGGATTTATTTATTAGTAATTTCATTTGAAATAAAAACAAAATTCTTATACATACTTTTGGAAGATAATTTATTGATTGTTTATATTGTATTATTATATGATTTGAAATATTTGTTGTATAATACAAATTCACCTTTGAAAATGCAACAAATCTGCGCATCGTCCAACGGTAACACTTTATTATGAAATGAAAATAATATTATTTTTCAAAATTTAACATCTTGCTTTACAAGATAAAATAACGATCTTTCAAAATCAATTTGTGTTTTTTTCTAGAAAAGTGTCCATACGTCTAAAACTGGCCTCAAAAATGCCAAATTTCTGGTCAAGTCTACCTATTCCGCCTTAATCTGTGGCTGTACTAAGTTGTTGTGAGAAGTTTAACTAACTAACTAACCATCACGCTGTTTCTCCACAGGGGTAAGCAGAGAGGAAGGACCGCCAAACAACTCGATCTTGGAAATTTGCATCGTATATTCTCCTTATACTCCTTTCTTCGCTCATTCGCTCTACATGCCCAAACCATCTAAGCGTCCCTTTCTTAATCTTACTCATTACGCTTACATCAGCCTTGCACTCTTTGCGGATCTCCACATTTCTCACACGATCATACATGGTTTTACCAAATATACGCCTCAGGGATCTCATTTCTACAGCATTCAGTCTACGTTCATTAATTCTAGAGAAGTTTAACGGTTAGCGAAAAATCCTAGCATTAAAATGCCGACCACGGGAATAAATTTTTCTTTTTTGTCGTTTTTATAAAGTATAATATGAAATGATCAAAAACGTTGTTTGGACATTTTTTAATCACGGTGCGTTATGCGTCACAAAAAGTTTTAATTAAATAATTTAGCAATCAAACATTTAAAATTAAAATTATGTTGAAACGAATTTTAGAAATGTTTATCTTTTATAAATAACACCAAAGCAAGGCAATTAAAAATACACAAACATCGCTAATTTATACCTGAATAAAGGTTCACAAATTTGTGTAGTAATTTAAGTTATTTATATGCACGACAAAAAATAATTTAAATGTTCTTTCGTAATATAATGTAGCAGATTGAAAAGAAATATGTATTGTTAGTTCTGCTGCGCAGCGGAAGTAAACAGTTAGCATCTGCCAAATATTGAATTATTACAAATGTTTTTAGTTTACGACCATGTAAAATAACCTATTGATGGAATTGTAAAAAAACTTACAAGTTATTTTGGCAGTTTAATGGGCACAATTAACATTTTTTACTCATAAATATGGTATCTATTTTATATTTTTAATTATTTATAAAAATATAATTTGTTCATGTATTTATCATATTAATCAAACGTAACTATATCGTCATCAGTATAATACATCAGAATGAATCATAACAGAGTTATTTGTATGTGAGTTATTTGCTGAAATAGCAACTAAGAAGCTGTTTTTTGGACGTAAAATACAAATTTACACACCTTTTCGGTGTTACGCTGCATTGTGGGAAAATCTTAATTTTTCATTTATTTTCGACGTTTAATTATTTATTAACTCCGGGCCGTGATAATCGCGGATTAGTGAAAGCGAGTGGAGGATCATAGCCCGATTACTTGTACACGAGTTGTAGTAGGATATTCCATCATGCATTCCACAGGGGTAGACATAGAGGACGGAATGCGAACAACTCGGTTTTGGCACACACTCCTTGCCTCATTCACTTTCATAAACTCTACGTACACCTATAAACTGTGTAACGGTTTAAAACAACAAGCCCGACTAGCGTTACAAATATCGATTGGGAGTTTTAGGCATTCACATTATAATTACTACCCCTTTATCTTTGATAGTAGGCTGACATTTCATGCTCATATCGAAATGACTTGTAGTGCTTCACTGAAAATGCTGGGCTTCGTCCTACGCACTGCGAAGAATTTTAGAGACACCCGGGTTCTCCAAGTGCTATACATTGCGTTGGTTAGGAGTAGGCTTGAGAGTGGGTCGGTGGTTTGGAGCCCACATCAGGTGAAGTATTCCCTCATGTTGAAGAGAGTGCAGAAGAAATTTCTGAGATTCCTCTACTTGAGGGAGTATGGCTACTACTCGTGGCTCTATCCTACTGACTTTTTCTTGGGCATGCTGGGTATGAACCATCTACGGGTCAGAAGAGATGTGCATATTGTATTACACTTCTTCAAAGTAATTCGTGGATGGTTTGAAAATCCGACTATCATGCAGAGTATTAGTCTCTATGTTCCTGATGGTTATCTCCGTCACCGACAGCATAGACTGTTTTATCTCCCGGCCTGCAGGACTAACTTGCCAATGGTCATGCCGGTGGGGAGAGCAGTTTTGCTGTTGAACAGAATCAATTCGGATATCGACATATTTAGCTGAAGGTGAAGCTGCCTTTAAAAGGCAAGCTCTATTGATGCAGGTATAGTTGGTACACCGCTTACGTATTATGTAATACCATTTTACAAATGTACTTAAAAACGAATTAAAAATGTAATTTTCTAATGTATTTAAAGGAATAAACTAAGTGAATTGAATTGAATCTTCTTTCATATTTCTATATAATTATTGATAATGTTACAATTATTTAGATTACAAATGTAGTTATATGAAATTTTCCAGCAACTAGCAAGACTCAAAATAAACCAATAAGCTAAGACTTCGCATTAATGTCTCCTCGTATTCTTTGTAATCGTAACACAATGGATTGATCTTCACTTTTCATTCAAATACAGTCCATTTTAAATGACACTTGGGCATCAAACGATTTCTAGCGACATCCATGATTCCCTAGCCCTTTAATATAATTTCGAAATAACTAACGATTTGTAAGTAGTAGTCAGTTAATAAATTATTAATGGCGGTTCGCCTCGGCGCATTTTGCAAAACTAATTGAAATTTCGAAGTAAAAATGTTAAAAAGGTCGCTCATTGCCAAGGAGATAAAAAAACATCCCGGTACGTAACTAATTGAATATTACGAAGCCTTGTCCGCAGATATATTTTTAACGTTTTATATCCCTTTGTCTTTAAGCAGGATGATTACAGAGTACACTTAACTGAAGTAACCCCTTATAAAAATCAATTTTTAAAGCTATCAAATTTAATGAGATTTTTTGATCGTCCTTTTATCGTTTCCCTTTTAGCATTGTTATAATATGATTACGAATTACGAGCATATTATTAAGTATTAAAAACATATGAGAGGAAAAGGACGTATTATTAAAATAATTGTGAATTGAAAACAATATAATCCATAACACAAGACTATCGTAAGTCCAAATTCCATCTTATGTAGAAAAAAAAACAACCCGTAAAAATCAATATTTTTTTACCATAATACATCAATTTTCAATTTTCTACCTAACAGCGCCATCTCTTGGACGAGCTGGAAGTCAATTTATCTTCCTCCCAGTGACTGGAGTCAATCGCGCTAAAAAGTGAGCCAAATCCCAATTGGTAGGACCGTCATTTATTTCATATATTAACTGATTTAATGTCATCCAATTTTAGAGAAATAGGTATACGTCCGCGTGTGTAAGCATGATTGCCACCAACAGTAGAAAGAATGCATTGTCATCGACAACGAGCCTATCTTCCGAGTTACCGATCGATCGGCTGTCGGAAAGTGAGTTAATTGATCGTGTCAGACAATCGTATATATAGGCCGTACAATTGTAGTTGAGGCGACCAAGATTGTGCGCTTTGGTGCATATGTATACACATCCGATAGCGATGTCCTTGCGAAGCTTCACTGAGAAACAGCATTTGCCTTGCTTACGCCTACTTATTCTTTTTAGCATTAAAAAACCCCTAGAAAACCATTTAGCAGACATTCATTGACTGACCGAATCGAAGTTTTTTCAATTAAATTTTAATATTCTTTTCTGAAGTCTAATAACAAATTTGAAATATGCATTATGAAAGCAATGCATTTGTGTGAGTACTGTGTTCGCATCAAAGTATATCTTTAAATTTCCAATAGATGTCAATATTTTAATAACAATAATGATTTCAATTTTTGACTCCTGGGTAGTGAAGTCCGATTTTAACTCGACCGTTTTACATTTCGTCTGTCTGTAAATTTGTTTGTACGTTCCGTTTTGGGTTCAAGATGGTGACCATTTTAATGGTTTAGTGAAGATTATATTTTTCAAATGTGAGTTCGTCGGTTTATTTTTTGGACTTACTTATTCGCATTTTTTTCCAATATTACGGTAAAGTTTGAAAAAAGAATTGTCATTTGGCATTTTTCTTTGAACAAAGGGGATAATTCCTTATTTGAAAAAAAACGTTACATAAAATTTATGTTTTGTAATTAAGTAGGTAGATGGGTATTAAAATACCTACTTACAAATCTTACGATTTCAGAGGATATTTTGGTTCCGACTTATTAAATAAGAGATATTTGGGTACACACTTTATGGAAGAGACGTCTACTGTTCTCGGAATTACAATTTAACAGTGCTGTTTTCATTACAAGAATAATATAATATGCAAATTCCACAACTTTGACTTGAGAAAGTCTTGCACTAGATGTGCGATGTGTATTATGCCCACAATGATATTTCGCAAATATCACTTTAGCCTAAAACATTGTAATTTTACCATGGGAGGGCTAAAACACGAAATTTATTTAGTGTTAAGACGAAAAGGGCGTCATGTAGAGTGATGACTTCACGGCTCCGTGGCACGACTATTAATACCACGCGAGTGCACGCTACACGCCGTACGGTACATGCATTACCCGTGGCAACTTTAGGTTTATGGTTTCAATTTCCGGAACTCCCAGCAAGAAACAAGCTCATAAACCTACTGCCTCGCTGAACTAATATATCCAACACCTGGAGAGGTACTTCATGCGAATTTCGGAGAATTAAATCTAAATTTTCTAATTAAGGCGATGCACTACGTAGTAATTTAAAATGATGTTTTTTTTTTTTTTATATTTACTCCACACAGGAGGCCCTGAAGAAAATAATTTCCCTCAGGGCCTATGTCATCTTTGGGGATGCTGTGTGGAGGGTCTTTTTATGGAGAGGAAGGAGTGAACATGGGTCTTGAAGAGTCCCATGTTGTAGGAGGGAGGAAACACAGAGGCCGGCAGTTCATTCCACAGCCGAGCTGTTGAACTTAAGAACGAATCGTAGAAGCGACCCGTTCTCATGTGACAAGTGTCAACTGTGTACAAATGTTGGGCGCGCGTTTGGCGTGTATCCCGACTACGCACCGGTGCCGAAGGGATCAATGACGCTAGTTCCTCAGAGCATCTTCCATTGTAATACCGATAGAACAAGGACAGCATACCTACCTGACGCCTGTGCTCTAAAGATTGCAGTCCGTTTGTTAAGATTGGGGAATCTATCAAACGGACCGCCCGTTTCTGCACAGAGTCAAGGGTTTTTTTCAGGTATTTAGGGGCTCCAGACCAGAGATGGCTGCCAAATTCGACCGTAGGGCGCACTTGCGATTTGTACAGGGTGAGCAGTTGTGTACTATTAAAGTATCTGAGGGCCCTGTACAGTACGCCCAGCTTCTGAGAGGCCAACTTTACTCTGGCTTCGATGGAGCCCCCGTACCTGAGCTGGTCACTTATAGTTACACCAAGCATATCAATGGAAGGCCTGTTCGGAAGATTGCTTCCGTTGAAGGAGACTAGATTATCATTTGGATCCCTTTTAGACGTAATCAGACAGGATTGGGTCTTTGAAACATTAAATTCGACGAGATTATTTTTACCCCAGGAGGAAATACTCTCGAGATAACCGTCCATTCTCTGCTTCAAAGCCCTCCGAGCCGTTGGAGTTTGTGTGCCCTTTGGGGGCTTATCAAACAAAAAGCTATCATGAACTGTACTGTCATCCGCGTAACAATGAATCGGTGCACATGTCAAAAGGTCATTGATGTGCAACAAAAACAAAGTCGGAGACAGAACCGATCCCTGTGGGACGCCAGCATTTATGGAGTGCGAGGAAGAGGTGAAACCGTCAGCAACCGCCTGAATCGACCTATCCCTTAAAAAGTTAGCAATCCACGTACACAGGGATGCGGGAAGTCCGTAAGAATGCAATTTGTTGACAAGTCCTCGGTGCCAGACCCGGTCAAAGGCCTTGGATATGTCTAGTGCGACCGTTTGGGTCTCACCGTGACGTTCCAGGCACCGCCCCCAAACATGCGTCACATACGCGAGAAGATCACCGCACGAGCGGTTCCGCCGGAATCCGTATTGACGGTCGTTGATAATTTTGTTCTTCTCGAGGTATGTGAGCAGTTTGTCGTTGATCACACGTTCCATCACTTTGGACAGAACTGATGTGATCGCTATGGGGCGGTAGTTGGCCGGGTTGGAGCGGTCACCTTTCTTGGGAATAGGGTGAATTACCGCTTTTTTCCAACCAGAGGGCACAGTGCCACACTTCAGGGACATTTTGAAGAGCTTTGTCAAAACCGGAACTATTTCCGCAGCACACCTCTGCAATACCAGGGCAGGTATTCCATCAGGTCCACTAGCTTTGTTAACATCGAGCCCCCGTATGACGTGGAGTACATCCCGATGCCGGATCCTCAGCTTTTTCATATAGAAGCCGCAGTGAGGAACCGACGGCGGAACAGCACCCCCGTCGTCGAGGGTCGAGTTTTCCGCAAACATTTTCCCTAATAAGTTAGCCTTTTCGGTGGCGGTGTTTGCTAGTGAGCCGTCAGGTCTGGTAAGAGGTGGCAAACTGGGTTTGCAAAAATTTCGACCTATTGAGCCCGCAAGCGACCAGAATGCTCTGCTGCCATGCGGGCAGGCAGCCAGCTTTTTGCTGATCTGCAGGTCGTGTTCGAATTAGATGTGTTTTTGGTTTGAAAATTTGGTTGCCTAGAAATGTTTCAGATGCTTTAATTAAATAATGCGAGTAGAATATATCCTGGCCTTTGAAATAATCGAGTTTTTTTTAGATAAGTCTTTTTATAAGCCCAGAAAAAAATTATGTATAGGCCTCTGAAAACTGCTTTAAAGTTCAAAATCTCCTACTTACGAACCCATTTTCGGTTATGGTTTTATTGTATAATGTGGCAAATTAAGTTATTTATAAAATTATCGAAAAACATTTAAATATTTGTGCCTGATAA
This sequence comes from Hesperophylax consimilis, assembly GCF_061612785.1. NCBI lineage: Eukaryota > Metazoa > Arthropoda > Insecta > Trichoptera > Limnephilidae > Hesperophylax > Hesperophylax consimilis. The sequence continues at coordinate 5,871,189 of NC_142851.1, read as the reverse complement.
TCCACAAAATAAAATAAAAGGCACTTTTTGGACATGGTTTTTTCTTGCGTAAATCAAAACAGGTGGATGGTGTGAAGCGGGAATGTAAACCTTATCGCCATCTACGTAAGGCGTGTTATTGATAGCGGCTCGATTCATAATATTAAAAGACGTAGTGCATCGCCTTAAACATCAATTCATTGAAGAGGTATTTTTTTACATCAACTGGACGCCCTGAGGAAGATATCTATAAAATTTTCCTCAGAGCCAATGTCATTTTTAGGGATGCTGCGTGGAGGGTCTTTATAAGGTAATAAAGTTCTGTGAAGGAAAAGGGTATGAGGGGGTGAGTAGGAATCTAGGAGTGACGGACGTATGAATGTTTCCCACCCGCTGCTGTGCAAGGCGATGGGTAGAGAGAGACCAGTTGAAGAGATCAAAGGGTCTCCCCAAGCCAGCCTCTGGTGGGCAGACGCATTCGCCGTCAAGACCCGAAAACGTCTCACCCAATGAACCCGGGTACCTTTGCTAAATCACTAAATGTAATCCGGCAGCGCATTATAATACTTCATCCCTTTGTATACAGTAAACTATTTTGCGTATTCGCTTTGTCCTTTTTTGGTGGCCTGATTTAATTGCATGTCCTTGTGTTGTGTCTGCGAATGTCCTTGTTGTATATTATGTTGTTTTAAAAGTATTTTGGCAACAGGTTATTTATTATTTTATGTATATCTATTTCACTGTTAGCCAATTTAGTTCCTTTCACATTTTAGTTTCTTTTGAAAGTGTAAATATATTATTTTCTCTACCATGTTTTGGAAAATTTGCAACTTATTTTGTTCTCTATCAAAAGAATCGTTGGCATTAAATATTGAAACCAATTTTTTTCCCGTGCATCTTTTATCGCCGTATTAATTTAGGTGTATTCTGTAGATCACAATATTAAAGCATCTGTCATTTGCCGTTTCCGTCAACCATTCTTCGAAAAATCAAGCGAAATTCACAACTCGGAAAAGTAACAAACGTTCACAATCAGTAATAAAGAGTTATTATGGTTATTTATAGGCGACATAAGTATCTAATAACGGAAGCTTGCTCTACGCTCACATTTAAGTTATTTCTGATGAACGTATTACTAAAATCTCAAATATTTCTAGACAGATCCCCACTAATGTAAATTATTTATATTTAATATTAGCAAAAACAAGACCTTACCATAAATATATTTTATTTAAAATGGTATGAAAATTTTATAAAACAATTTTCATCTATAAAATTAGGGGTAAGCACCAAATTTAATTTTTCTAGATGACGAATTAGTAACTCCCCGAGGGATCCCTGTTGAAACATTTGAGCTTTTAGTAATACGTTCATCAGAAATAATTGAAATAAACTCCACGGAAAGATCGATTTTCTGAGAAGGCCTGCTAGAGAAAAGTGAACCTTAGGTCGGTCCATTACGCCGGGCTGCGCACCGAATGTTGTTTTTACACTTCACCACTTATGTCGTTAAGATTCCCAATTTATTTTAGGGTATTCTAATTCATTTTTCGTAAGCATTATTGAAATACAATTTTGTTTTGAAATTTTTTTCGACGATATCATTTGTATTCTTCTGTAAAATACGCGAGCAAAAAACACTAAAATTCACAAAATGATTTGCAAATTTAATTCTCTTCACGTCGACAGTCCTCCAGCGGCACATTATAGAACCGGAATTCTGAAATTTGAATAATAAATAATGCAAATTTAGAGGTTAACTAAACAAATAAATTGTGATAAAACATTATTTTGGAACATTCACCTAGAAAAGCGCCTTGATTTTAATATTTTCTTTGTGGTTTTGAATTTGAATACAATTTCAATTAAGTTATTGAAAATTCCGGTTTCCGAATTTCGGCATATTATGACGATTAAAACACTATTTAGTACTATAAACCAATGCTACAATTTTTCCATTAATATTTACCGAGCCGGTTTCACCTTCAGTGAGCTATAAATTTAATAATTAAATACTGCTTCCCTATATGTGTACTGGGACACCGTGTACGGTGTCCAGAAATTCATAGTACAATCAAGGAACTGAGAGAACCGAAAAAACTTATTTTTTTTAATCAAAGTTTAAATATATCATTTAGATATATTTAAACTTTTTTTTCGGAAACTGAAGGACAGTAACCCCCTAGCGACCTATTGTTTGGAAATTTGAACTACAAAATTCTAACTTCGGTATCGATTTAGGTATTCGAAAACGACACTTAAAAAAATTACCAGAATATCGACCCCAAATAATGTGATATAGATTCACCAGTTTCGCGTTTATTCTTTGAGTTTCCGGACACCGTGTATATAAAGACTATTTTTTCTTATGAACAATACATAGAAGAAATGGAAATAAAAATAATATGGCATCTTGTTTTCCCTTTGAGCAGTTAAACGGGAATTTTAAAACTATATTTCAAAAGGGCAAAATATTCTCATCTCTGAAATAAACGTTATATAAATTCCTGAAAGCGAGCGATATCTTTGATTTATTGTTCAGATATAAAATTCTGAGATGTATTATCTATAACTCTGTCTACCTATAGAACGTATAAATTACAACTAATTGATGAAAGAATTTAAATTGTTGAAACTCTCGGATAGAATACTCGTTGTTATCGAATTATAGACAGCCCTGATTTACTGAGCCTAATCACCTTCAAAATATAGAATTACTCTATCAAAAATTATTTTCGATCGCGACAACAATATCAAGATTTAAATTCTCGTTTGTACCTAGATTGCATGTAGTTGACAATACTCTTAGATGTGTTCATGACACGGAATATAGTTACAAGAAGACTGTAATAACATACCACAATAATAATAATAATTTATGTTAGCATAATACTTTTCTTCTGCACGGGTTTTATATCATTTAAATAGCAAATTTTACTCTATGATTACTGTTCCACTAAATTATTATGTATTTCACGTGTTTGTAAAAGCCCGTGTGGGCGGATAATATAAATAAATAAATACAAGTATTATCTGCGTAAACTCATGGGAAGAATTTCTATCACTGAAAGATTCATCTCATCACACCTCTGAATGAAAAAAAAATGTTTTTTAGAAAAATGATGTAATTTGTCACTTCGATAACATTGTATGATTTTTAGTACACTTTTAGCTTTCGACTAAATCTTTAACTTTACTGTCTTCTTCATTTAATAAATTGCTGTTAAATCACATAACTTAACTCTGCATATTTGCTTTCAGGTCCCAATGAAAGAGCCAATATTGATCATTGACCGCTGCTCAGAGACGTCACTAGCGACGTGCACGGGGGCGCACCGGTAAAGGGGCGGCGAGTCATCATGCGACAAGGGGACCATTATGGAGGCAGGACTTAGAGCGATCACCTTGGTGTGCCTCTTGCTCGTCTATCGGTCCCTGGGAGATGGAGCAAGATTGCTGGGTGAGTTCACACCTATGTATCAATTAAATCACAAATTAAAATTTATTTTTAAATTATGTATAATGAAAATAATAATATCTATTTACGCGCTTTCAAACCTATACAACTGGTGTGGTCGCAAATTGTTTGCAAATTAGTTAGTATCAATATTTATAAAAATACAAAACACGTTAATTAGTAAGGCGGTAAATATATAAAAGCAAATTTTATACCGGCAGCAACAAAACTTGCTGTCTAAATTGTGCTTTGTTGATGTTAACTATGTATACGAGTTATTGTTATATACCTACATATATGTACAAGACGATAGCTTTCCCCTCCGGCATGATCAGTGGCAATTTAGTCCTGCAAGCCGGGAGATAACAGTCTATGCTGTCGGTGATGGAGGTAACCATCGAGAACCTAGAAATTTATAAAATATTATGCAGAATGTAACTGAACGTTCCAACTGATAGACAATAGAAACAAGGGAGATGGGCCACGATCAGGGTCTGCAATGGGCGAATTTCATGACGCCAGATCTCACTTTTCACAGGAAAATATCTGCTCCTCTGCTTTGTACACTTAAAATTGTAATAAATACTCCGTTCACTTTTGCAAGCTCAACGGGTATTGATAAAAATGAGTATTGCTGATTTATTAAAATCTTGTTAAAAATGTGATAGCGTTCCATTTCCTAATATACTATTAGTGATTTCATAATATATTGGAACACGTGATCATGCAGCAGCATTTATCATGTTATTAGACAATGACGAAATGCAAAAGTATTAGAATTTTTTATGTAGACGTATTCCGACATCGCCATAACACGTTCGTGTTTTACTGGTAGTTTATTATACTGTCAAATCATTCGTTAAAGGCCTGCAGTCCCGTTTTTAACAAGTATACGAATAATTTGAAGAGATTTTTAATAAAGTACTAGTTTAAAAAAATTTTAGAAATTTTAAATCGGAAATACCTTCCATGGCTTGTAAATGCATTGTTGGTCACATACTTAAAAACACTTCATGGGCCACGAAAAATTTCTAAAAATGCGTGGACATCGTAGCGAAAATATTTATGTTTTTTATCATTCCACCATGTTGTGTTAACATTAGTATTCTGTCGACACGTCTAGTGGAATATATCAACAGGTGCTTAAAACAACTTCATTTCGAAGTCAAATTTACTGAAATCCTAGTTGAGGTATACTAACTTACACTCAAAATCCTTTTGTGAAGGTCGAATGAAATATAGGTACTATTCTTTGTCATCAAAATTCAAAGCAGATTCGAGATTAATTTATTGATAGTTGGTGTTGAAGATCAAAAAACAGATTAAATATTACACTTGAATTAAAATCAAGAGAACACTAATTGCTTTATGGTACACTAATTTATCTTGTACGTACATATACAATATACATATGTACATATTTTATTCGGTGACTGGATAAATCATCAAAATGATAATTCATCACATCTTTAAAAAGTTACGAGTATATAAAGTCATGGAAAGTAATGAAACAAAAACTTTATTAACTGGGTTAAGTAGGTTAGGTTAGGTTAGTTTTTTTTTTCATTGTTTCTAATGACTTTATATCACTGTGGTGAGTTATCATGGAATCATTTTATTCAGTTTATTTTCTACAATTGTTTTTTACATTATTCTTACAAAACTGGGTAATATTCAGTTTGATCGTAAGAAATCTTTTTTTATACATTAGATAATATTAGTAAGTTTTTTTTCTTAGCCCGCCGTCCCACGGATCGGTGAGCAATCGAGATGAAACGAATGGTGCAAGGCCCTGTATCAAAATAATCAGTTTTTGGACACAGCATCTCTAATTTCTACAGACATATAAATATTTTTGAAGAGAATCTGTATTCAGATTCCGAGTTGAAATAGTAATTATAAAATTCCCTCGATAGAAAAAAGGCGATAATTATTATAGAAAATAGTACAAAATACACGTGAACTTAATATAACATTGAAAACATAACACAACAAAATTATTACAAAAATAAACAATATAGGTACTCAAACTAAAATTATAGACGTCCAGTACGTTTGACGTTGCCAATATGTTGGTATTGTATTAAATTATTATGTTCAAATTGGTTTTATTGGTATTACAAAGTACCAGTGTTGGCTTGTCAGCAACAATTTTAGGGTAACTATACTGACAATGACAAGAGGGATGGTATGAATAATAATAAACAAAAAAATAACAATAAATAAATGAAAATAAAAAATAGGTAAATACTAACAGGTAAGTAATAATAAGTATATGACAGTAAGTAAGTAAATATAAGAAAATTAAGTATAGAAGTATTATTAAGTTGTTAAAAAACATTCTGTAAAAAGAGTGTAATTTGAGATTCTCAAGAGTTCATCCTAGCAGCAGGACAAAAAACTTTTTAAAACTCGTTAAATACTTTTCCAGGATATCCATCAACATTAAACTCCAACAAAAATAACTTTGCAATAAAGATATAACTCGCACTTCACACTTTAGGCCAACATTGTATTCTCACTGAAGCCACCCAGAATTACGCCGAGACGAACGTTAAAATAGTTATAAATCTCTCAGATATAGCTTTGACGTTTTCCTTCGGCATTTAATGAGAGGGTTGCGAGAGTGAAGTTTCCATTGTTGAAAAACCTTGACGGAATTTTTGCTCATCTCTTCTTTACGCCCATTCTTCTCGGCTGATGGTCTTTAATGCACTACTGAGAATCTACTGAGAATCAACAGAGTTTACTATTAACCAGTGGCGTGCACACCTAAAAAGGCGGAAAAGCTGTGCTTTCTGTTGGCACTTACTGTTAATAAAAACGAAAAACCGTAAATCCTAAATTATTTTTTGTCTTCATTTTAAATTAACCCCTTAGGTTAATTTATTCGCTTTTGAGAAAAGCTTAAATGGTATCATAAAAATCGTTGTATTTCCCTTACTCTCATGGTGAAAATATGAATTAAATTGTATTAGAAAGAAAAAAAAAACACGCTTTATATTCAAATCCATAAGTTAACCATAGAATAATGAAACCAAATGTTACAACCGCAATTTATGAAATTTTGTGTTTTTTTGACTAATTATTTTTATATTAAATGACAAAAAATGAGGTGAAAGTAATATTGGTATTACATTTGTCTGGTAAAATATGTGTTTTTTGTCGTTATTAGAAATTTTAGTGATTAGATGAAAAAATTTAAGGTCCCTTTTTAAAACTTTTTTAATGTTTGACTTCAATATATTAATATTTCGAGAATTATGTTTTTATTAACACCCTGTATACAAATTTTTATTTTATCCCGCAGCATAAAGAAAAATTAGAACATAAATACAGTACTAGATTCACGCGCAATGACGGGTTAATAGTTCCGAAATTTAATAATAAATACGGACAGAGAACGTTTGAATACAACATACCGAAGATATTTAATTTATTACCTGACACTATAAAGCAATGTAAATCTATGAATAAGGTTAAATATATGGTGAAAAATTGGCTATCGGAAAAAAAATATTTATTTTAATATGTATGAAAAATTGTATGAAAAAATTGTTAATTCTGTAGATATAAGATGTAAATTATAACTTTAAAAAATGTATTTGAACCTAACTTTAAGCACCTGTTGACAAGCCAATTCAATCGGCTTAGCAGGACTTGTTTGTTGATATTATGTACTATTTACTACTATTTATTTAACTATTTATTCAAAAAAAAAAAATAAAAAAAAAAATAAAAAAATAAAAAAAAAAAAATAAAAAAACATTACAAAATTTTAACGGGTTTTTAAATAAATTTGTAAAGGATAATTACATAAATACAAAAAAAAAAAAAAAAAAAAAAATTCCTGATATTATATTTGAAAGCGTATTTCATTACCTTTAAAAAATTGATTTTATTTTTCGGATACGTTCAGAAATATTCCATTTATTTGGATTTCACTGTGAAGCGGAAATAGACAAATTCTACGACTTGCCAGAGGCCTGAGAGGTTAAATGGAAATTAAAAATTTTGTTTAAAACACCATTTTTTATTAAAAATATATCAACATGGTTTCAAAACCAAAGGTTTCTTCATCAGTAAACAAAGGATACTGAAAATTAACTCATAATAAGAGACAAATAAGTATATTTTAAAGAAAGAAAACAATAAGCGGTGGAAGAAAATAATTATTTACTTGTTATTGTACAAATTCACTACATAAAACAAATAAAATGTCAAAAATTTTTAATGATCAATGTATTTATGTAAGAAAAACTACAATTCAAAAAACAACATAAGGTACCTAAACAACAAAAAATATTATGAGTATAGATATGGCCACATTTTTTTTAATATTTGATTATTAATAATATTCAACTGAATATTAACGCTGTTTAAAATTTCTAAAATTTCAAATTTATTTCTATTGTATTTGTATATAACATTTTACATTGCTATGTCATAAATATGATGATATGTTTCAAAAACATTTTTGGGAAATAATTTATTTTTTCATAACTTTTTAATATTTTTATTTCACAATCGTTCGTTAATTTTTTTGTATACGGGTGTTAAGGGTTTGTTAATTTTCAAATATTAAATGCACAATTCATATCTGAACTTCAAAAACTATACACGGCCTACCTTTTATGATAGATCAATGCACGCCACTGTTTCTACTGAGAACCTAACCTAGCCTAATGTTTTTTCTTTAGCTCATCGATTTAAAAATAGCTAGATGCGTTCTTCGCCATATTTTTATCAAACATTTGGTTCCAAAAAGTTTCAGTTCGAGCAACCCAAAATATAATATCAACAGTCTTTTCATAAATGGAAAAATATAATATCAACAGTCTTTTCATAAATGGAAAAATAAATATTCGAAGCTTCGTAAAGCTTGATATAAATAACTTTGTAGATGGTATGAAATACGAACTAAATACGGTATGCTTTTTGTTAATCGGTTGATATTTTTTTTTTTTTTTTACAGTATTACCGCACAAGAGTCCCAACTGCTCCCGTCTGGAGCCAGTGAGACTATGGCATCCCCAATTGGGGTATGTTGTGAGGCTGAGGGTATTGGGGAGGGGAGGGAGATGGGGAAGAGGAAGGTGGGGAAGTACCTGGCTATTCAGATCTGGTCACCAAACACGGCTAAAGCCATTTCAAGCAACGTTTCAATTCTGAATGGTGGTCTTACACCAGGGCGATACTGAGAGTATCTTCCACTCTGGAACGTGCCGCAAATATACTATATATTATTTTAAATTAATTAATTGTGAAATAACACAAATTAATCAAATAAAATTTATTTGCGCACGCCGGGTTCGAACCCGCGACCTTCGGATCTGTAGTCAAAAGCGTATACCACTAGACCACGCCGGCCGTCAATTAAACAACATTTAATTCATTGTACACTTCCGTTATAAAAAATATAATTCAGCCAATAATATAATACAATGAATTCATTATTGCTCCATATTTTATCTACAACTCAAGAATTCTTTTCATATGTAACGACAGAGAACACAATAAGTAGAAAACTGTTCGAAATAGAGTAATGAGATTAATACTTAGACGAAATAGTTTTTCAAGGGAAAGTAAAATGTTAAAATAACTAAAATGGTTAACAGTGAAACATTTACTGACTTCGAACGCGATGATATTTATACATAAAAATTGTGACGAGACAAAGCCAATTCCCAAAACAGTTTACAATACAAATTAATGAAATATAATGAATTATAATGCGCTGCCTATCTTCTTATATAATATATAAAAATCAAGTGTCACTGTGTTCATACACGCTAATCTCCGAAACCGCACAACCGAATTCAATGAAATTTTGTGAATCAAAAACTTTTTTTTCATAATATTATATATATACATTACAACCACAAATTTTAACTTCCCTACATAGAATACGGTCTGTGGCAGGAAAACGTCAGACCGGGCCCACTAGTATAACTATAAAGTTTGCACCAATTGATAGATCAAGCTGGATTGTAGGAGCCATATTAACCAACAGAAAATGTAATAAACAATATAAATTAGACATTTCTAAACTTGGATGTAAAATGGCTAAAATAAAAATAATAAATTAACAATTTTAAAAAAATTCCAAAATCTTGAAAATAAGGTCATTTGTATCGCTTTTTTGAATTTTATACCATTAAAACAAAAACAATTATTTCTAAACACAGCAAACTTATTGTGTTGCACCAACCGACATGCTTCGTGATCAATGCTTACCTCATCAGGATTTAATTAAATCTAAATTACAAATATAGACTTAAAGATGTAGTGGGTGAAGGAATGGATGGAAGAATGAAGGGGTTACAATGGGAACAGAGCAGAGGATCAAATAGATAGTTTTTAATAAAACATTTATTATACAATTATTTTTGAAGATGCCAAATAGAAAATATATATGACACCCGCTAGCAATAACTATAGCGTAATTAGTACCGCTTTTAGCCGCCTGTAAATTTAACCGTGTCAAGCTGGAAGTATCAATAAAATATAATTGCATTGAAAACCATAAGCATTACGAACCTACCACCTCCTCATTAAAGCTTGAATGATTGACAATATTGTGTTCCGTATTATTTCGATCCTTTGAACTCCACCATAATTGAGCAATAATAATAATTATACCTGTCGATTGTCTCTACAAATCCTATTACAATGACGGGTTCACCTTTCGCACCGAGAGGGCCAATCTTGAACAGTTTAATGCTTTCTCCTACTAATAACTACCTCGACCAAATAATGACGCTGTTAAATAAATGCGCCGACATAAACACGACTGGAGCGAATTATTGACCGTGAAGCTGTAAAACTGTGAAGCATCTGCCGCAGACACGAAGAGAAGCCTATGGACCATGGAGGAAAAGCATTGACGTACAGAATTTAACTAATAATGAATTGAGATGACTTAAAAATAAAAAATATATATTGACATTTTCACTAATTTCAGTATCATGTTTTTCAAAACGTCTCAAATAAAATTTCAAGGGTAGGACACATACTGGACTTTATTCTCGTCTCATCTCTACGTCGGGATGCACCATCTTGGACGCTTCCTCTCGCTTTCATTCGAATAATACCGAAAGTCTCTCTGGACTGGTATACGAGTGTCTGTGTGTGGCGGGCGGGCAGCACAAGTAGAATTTTATACAAATCTACGGTTTTATTCCGAGATTGATGAAATTTTGCACACTTGACCTTCAAAACAAGAGGAAGGTCACTGTCTAAGTGAGATTTCTAAAACTACCCGACCCCCTTTCGCATCCCTTAAAACAGAATTGTCTCTCCTGACTTCAGCTAGCTAATTCTAAATAAAGAAAATAAGCAGTTCATCTGATAGTAATCGATACATAAATTGAGTCTCTCGTTAATTATTCATTGCGTCTTAATAATTAAATTCTTATACGCTGGTTCAACGTTGGTATTTAAAGCCGGCCTTAAGCTTGGTTTAAGGCCGTTTTAACCATACAAACGCTGTGATACTAACCCAAATTTGTCACTGTACCAACTTAAGTTTATAAATAATGGGGACTCTGTTTAATGTCCTTAATTTGGAAAATTTCAGGATTCGAAAACCAGCATAGGCAATACCAGAAATTTTTAATCAGAACTTTTTTTTAATTGTTTGTTTTATTTTGCCAGTTTTAGTGTTCTCACTAAAATTCTTCTAAGAAAACTCTCGTGTTTCGTGAAAACTCAAAACGCCCGTGTCTGTTTCGCTGTGTTGAGTTCAGCCTGAATGCTAATTTATAGCTCTTAGCGTTAGCAGCCATCTGGTTATCCGGTAGTTGAATTGTCTGGTTATCTGGTGTCTGTCTGTCTGGCATTCTTCACTTCTTTGTTGCGGACACACACTGCATAAAAACTAGAATTATTAAGGTATAACCCGCATTCCGAATTCCGAGTGGATTCATTTATTAATCTATTCGATATCCACTCGAATGAAATATAAGACATTGAGTCTGCAAATGAATGAGTAATCGGTTTGAATTTCTGAATGTCACCTGGTTTTATAGGAAAAAAATGTCCAAAATTGGTCATCAGAATTTCAAAGGCGTAATATTAATATAAATTGTAAAGTATATATGAATATATTTTTTTATTATTAAAGGAAAAAGTACATTATAAGTAATAAGATTTACAATTTACAGTGGCAATATTTAATATTACTCTTCCAGAGAAGCATTAGCTTGTGGTTGGAAGAGGAGTGTACATTACATTATTGTAGATATACATATAGAATCAAGAGAAGTAGGAAAAAATATATATAAGTAAAATATACTACTAGTAGCTATTAGTAGTATATATAAAAACATGATGTAATTAGTTTCTGGGATAAAGACCATTATTATTTTATTTTTTGTATGATGATTAAATCAATGATGTCATGACATTATACGCATCATCGACTCAAGCCACATTAAATACAAATATGTAAATTATCTCTGGTAACCGGCTCCACCCTGAAAATGATTTAAACAGGATTTTTTTCTAAATGTATTACAAAAATTCTACCAGATATTCTCAGAACCAGCAATTTTGGGTCTCAAGTCTAATCTAATTAAAAAAAGATTAAAATATAGATGAGACCATGAGACCCCCTTCATTTAATTTTTTTTTAAAATTGGTATTTAATAAATCCCATGTTACGAGCTAAAGAGATTCTAGAAAGAAAAATGATATTTTTCAAATTCGACCGAAATAATTTCATCTTTGCACTCGACTTACCTACTCGAAAACGGAAGCTCAAATCAAAAAATATTTTACTACAAAATCGACTCCAAGAGTGATATATGTAGATACTAGATACCCAGTTTCCCGCTAAGATTCCGGACACCGTGTTGAGTAAGGATATGAGATTTAGTACGTAAATATTTTATTTAGTTTGTTCATGAAGATGGTTGATTTCATATTTATATTCACACTCTCAATGTTTTTTTCTGAATTTCCTACCTCTATTCGTATATACCATCAAAATACGTCCATGCTACAAATCTGTTGGGATGCAAAGGATTTTTTTAGTTCCCAATAATAATAATTAAGACAACATAACAGTTTACTTCGGTTAACACTCTCGTACCGGATGGGGGTAACACACTTCCCCGAACGAGAGTTCTTAGTTAATTTCTAAATCAAATATTATATAAAAACGGAAAGTAGTAACAAATATCTGAGTTTTACTGGAAAGGACAAAAGGAATATTAAAAGACACATTGGGGGACCCTAGTGACCCCCTCGGGTCGTAGGTACGTAATTTTTACCTTCAGGTACCTACGTACAATTAAATAGGTATATACACAGAGAAAAATTAGTATTGCTTATTAAAATTATTGGTAATCCGGTTAAAAATGGGATTGCAGGAATTTCGGAAAGCCAGTGCATTTATTTGGCTTAAAAATAAATCATGACAAAATTCAAAAATATTCTGATTTTCATGATCACGTGTTCTGACATCATGATAATTTATTCGTAATTTACTAAAACTTTATCAGGAAACTTATTAATTATTTCGTAAGGCCTGTAATATCATTTTTAAACGGTATACCAATAACTTGAAGAGATTCCTCATAAATTAGCAATCATTTTTTCCATGTAACACAGTTCTGCAATGATTCCCCTTCAGCGCACCCTCAAGTTATTTTTTTGTTTTTATTAATAATTATTCTGGTACACACATTGGTATAATTTTACAATAAAGGAAACACTTTTTTTATATAAACAGTTAAAAAGTAAAGAATAATACATTTAGCAGATTAACCTAAAAAATCCCACATGGGCATCGCCAGTTCGTGGGTATAATTGTGTTTATTAACAGTTTTTACTCACATACATCATACATACATTATCTTTGTAGAAGATTAGAAAATAAAATTGAAAAAATAAAAAATCAGTGTTTACTGAATTACAATTTAAAAGACACGATTGAAAAATATATAAAAAAATTAAATTAAAAATGTTACAGCAGATCAGATGTTAAGGCAAGTAAATGTTTGTATCAATGGTATTTATCCAAGACACAATATGATTCATCAAGCAGTTAAAAAGTAAAGTAAAACTCATTTAACAAAGTAACCCAAAAACCAAGGAGGATTTATTTTTACATTCAATTTCTGTAGTCTTATAGAGAGCATTATACATTTTTGGTGTTATAAAATACGCATGTCTTTGCGCAAGTCTGGTTTTACACAGTGGAACTTTAAAAACATTATTTAACCTATTACTAAATCGGTTTTCATTTTTTGTAAAAAGGGTATTTCGAGCAAATATATATTTTAAGCATTGGAAATAGTAATTTTTTCTTATCTCAAACAATTTAGCTTCTTGCTTTACTGTATATCAGTAATTTTTAGTAATGTTATTACTATATATTTTAGTAAGGTTTATCTTACAAGGGCTCCTACGAGAGAGCAACTGGACGAGTGCAATCTGTATATCTCTTTAAGCGAACATAAAGAGCAACAACTGGTATACCGGCACAAATTTGTGTGTAAATTCGTTCTCAACACCAACTTTTAATCCTCCATAATATGGGTGTGTCAGAATGTTTTTTGTTTTGACAGTTACGCGTCAAACACAGGCAGCCAGATATAGCGCCTGCTGACTTTTCCCTATGGGGGCCACTTTAATTTTTTTAACCTAATACCACCCACCAATTAAATGTACCAACTTAAATGTTTTGGTAATTATTCGGGGTCACTGGCCACACTTAATACGTTTTTTTTAAATAAAACCTTTTGATTTACCTTAATGACTATAAAAGGAAAATTACTGCTTTTGGAAAAAAATTATTTTACCATTTTAATTTTTAATTACGTAAAATGAAAATTCATTTTCGTTGTATGGGATAGCAGGCAAAAAAATCGGTTGATGTCATTTTCTTATGTTGGTATTCCTGATACCATACGAGTGGCTAGATTTACCATTTACTCTATGCTAATTAGGTAGGTACTATTTTGGCCGAATTCTGAACATAAAATAAAGGTATATAGGCATGTTTTATGAATAAAGATATTTCTTATAAAAGGTTAGGTTATTATAGGTTAGGTTAGTATTGGTTAGTTCAGGATAGGTTAGGTTACGTTAGGTTAGGTTAGGTTAGGTTAGGTTAGGTTAGGCTAGGTAAGGATAGGTTAGGATAGGTTAGGTAAGGTTAGAATGTGTTAGGATAGATTAGGGTTGTTGTTGTTTGGTTAGTGAATGAAAAGGGTTTCTTTTAAAAAAATAGTATTAAGCGTGGCCAGCGATCTCGAATATTTACCAATGTTTTAAAGAAAAGAATCACAGATGAAATAAGAGCAGGGCTCCAGCGAATGCACAAAAAATTTTGTTCCTGGCTAAATTAGTGTGAAGAAGTAGATGGTGCTCGGTAAATAAAATTTCAAAAACTGCTCTGTAATTTTAACAAGTTTGAGCCCATTATGGTGTTTCAATTTTAAGTATCAAAAACGAAGAACATTCTACATAACATACGATCACCTCATTTGAAAGCAATCAAACTAGTTTGTATAATGAAGAGATTTTACCTAATACAAAAAAAACATCAGAAACTGATATTTCATCTCGTGTATTAAAACCATAGTGGTCCAGCACCCAGAAGCTGCAAGAGATCTTATCATACATCACGCAGTAATTCCAATGAGATTTATGTCATCTTTGCATAGTAACTCGACTTATTTAATCAGCATTTTCGTAGTTTTGGTTTCCCGACAAAGATGATGTCCCCACAAAACTGGTTAATAAATTTTAATACTTACAGTTATTTATTCGTTTCTTTGTCATTCATTATGATAAGGTGCTTTGTTTAAGTTGCGTGATAAATTTTATAAAACGTGATCATAAATTAATTAGCGGGTAACTTATTGAATTAATATAAAAGAGTAGATCTTTGTTACTTAGGTGTAGCGGTATTATGGGTAAGTATAATTAATGATAAAAATCCTGTTACAATGATGAAAGCAGTATTTTTGCATGTTTTAAAGTTTTTTTTGTTTTGTCGCTTATTTTTTTAAGCACACCGAAGTGCGACAGAAGGGAAACAGAAAATTTATTCGCTAATAAATTCTCGATGTTTTTGTGCTCATCAAATGGCAGAAGAAGGGAAAGAGAAAAAATTTTCGCCAATAAATTCTCGATTTTTTTGTGATTATAAAATGCAAAAGAAGGGAAATGGAAAATTTATTCGCTAATAAATTCTCGATATTTTTGTCCTCATCAAATGGTAGAAGAAGGGAAAGAGAAAATATATTCGCTAATAAATCCTAGCTTATAAATGGAATCAGAAGGGGAACCGTATCTGCACGAAATCATTAATAATTTATTGTTGTTTTTTTTACACCCATCAAAATCCAACTGAAAGGAAATAGAAAAATGATTCGTTAATTGTCAGTTTTTTGGCGGGAATTCAAAGACAACAAAAGGAAAAACTATTTTGAGTAGTCAAACCATTTTAAGTTTTACCTTGATTTAAAAAAATAGTTGCAATGCACACAAAAAAGTAATGAAGAAGCAAAGGGATACTGGGAGCGTGTAGCGGAAAGCGTAAAATAACGGGATGATGGAAACGAAAAGCAAGAAGCGGAGAAAAGCAACAACAAAAACTATAAGCGAAAAGCTGATAAAAGAAGATGAAAGCGAGAAGAAACGGGAAGTAAAAATAAGCGGAAAGCGAAGAGAAACGAAAACCAAAGCTCAATCAATACATTTGTTGCTACCCATCCTCATTCCAATATTGGCTTATTAGGTTGCCATGTATAATACTGGACGATTAAATTCCAACTTCCTTCCCATCTTCAGAACACGTGTTCTAAGTCCGTTTGTACCGGACGCGCCGGGACAGGAGTTATTCTGGCTGGCGTGTTATTAAACCGTATTGATTAAAAAATAATTAATAATAATAATAATAATAATAATATTCTTTGGATCATTTCCATAGCGCCGTTATAGTGAGAAAATCAACTCAAGGGGGCTTCAACTTAATTTATAAATTTAACCTATTCGAATCACTAAGACTTATAACTTATCACTAGTGGCTTATAACTAAGGTAAATAGCTAGTGACTTACAACTAAGACTTGTAACCAGTGGCTTATAACTAAAATTAATGGCTAGTGACTTGCAATGGTAACCTAAACTAAATCATAAACATAAACCAAAGTATAAGAGGTAAATAAGTTTCCTAAATGCCACATCCGATGAATTGAAAATATATTATCAATTTGGTGGAATATCTTCTGGTTTAAAGGAATTTCGAATGTCTGGAATCGTAAATAAACGATGTATCAGGAGAGCTAAACCGAAGCTGAAGAGAAAATCCATAGAAGTGTGTTGCAAAAATTCTTGGCTTCATTCTCCGTATTGGCAGATACTTTAAAAACATATCAACCACAGACATAGGGATTAATAGACGAGAAGATAATGGCGAGGGGTAAAATCAACTGTTGAAGAACGAAGGGAGTAAGGCTGACTGTGATTCGTCAATAAATCAATCTGACAGTAAATAGGCATCTCGCATTATAATATCACCATTTAGTTCTTAAAAGTAAAATCTGCTTTTGAATGAATAGACATTTCTACATGGGAGCGCAAATTACTCGCCACGTTATGAACTAATTTGCGAAGTCCAAATTCGGCAAAGTAAGGCAGCTTCTATTTTCAGAGTCGTAGTTAGTTTCAGAGTATTTAGTTAAGACACTTTTACAAATGTCTCATAATTTACTTACCTCAGTAAACAACGATGAGCACACTTGAGAATCGCTACATTGTGATGTGATAGTATATGTTTCTAAAACTGATCCATATAATACGGTGTGAATAAGCTTAAAATAAAGTAAAATAATGCTTACTTATGGAATGTAATACGACAATTGGGTTTATTCTCTTTTTCACATCTATTTTTACAAGTTTTCATATCACAAGTCAACATTTTGCCGTGTTATTTCGTAAAATGAACCGATGATGCCTCGACCATAGTTCGCACAAGAATGATGACGTCACGTTTTCAAATTTCACTTGAGGCCATATGCGAGCCCAGCCGGCTCGATGGAACCGGTATGGGGAGTGGGGATAATACGCTTTTAATCACTTAGGGCAGGTCTACTAATATTCATATGTCTATGATATCAACATTCAAAATCTTACATTTCTCTTTAGTTCGAAATGATATCGAATATAACTGTTGTATTCACTCACTTTAAAATCCACTCCGATTCCATTGAAAAAATTCGGCACAAATTTCTAAAATATATTAATTATAAACTCGGTCTACCTATAGAAAATATAAATTACAACTACTTGATGAAAGAATTAAAATCCGATAGATGACTTATTTCCGACTTGAGTTTTATTTTTTAAATTATTAGGAATTATAGACAGCTCCGATTTACTAAGCATACTCGACCGAAAATTCTTGTTGATTACAACAGCAAAAATAGGAGTCATTTAGATACTCGTTTGTACCAAGATTGCATGCAGTTGGCAATACTTTCGCAGAAGTTGTAGATGTGTCCAAATGCACGGAATATAGTTACAAGAAGGCTATAATAATAATAATAATTAAGGTTAGAATAATGCTATTATTCTGCATGGGTTATGTATAATTTGAATAGCAAATTTTACTTCATAATTACTGTTCCACTTAATAATTATATATTTCACATGTTTTTAAAATCCCTTATGGGCATATAATATAAAAACATGATTGTATATACTGTGTTCTGTATAGTTATCGTCTTGGTATGAAATACACTTGAGGTCGGGAGTATTCAATAAATGCTACGATTGGTCAAAGATAACGAATACCTTATTATCGTAAGATAATTACAATTAATCTCTAGCAGGACATACATCTGTTCTATCAGAGGCAGAGTTATTCTAACATGGGACGCAACTGGAAGTGAGCTTCCTACCTAGAAATCAGCTAGCTTCGCCTGCACTCGCAACCATTCGGGTACAACCAACACGCTATCTCTGTCAGATGATGCAAGTACCGCCATCTACGAAAATCCCTTAAAAGTACATTTAATTTTAACGGGATAGTAATTATATAAATCTACACCCTCTACCACCATCTGGTATGCGGTATCAAAATACAATACATAAATTAGTCATTTAGATATTTGAAATATTTTTAATTATCTTCAGCAGATTTAAGGAAAAACTTGTGCTTAGTTTGGGTGAATCTCTTCACCCACAACACACTTCTATGGGTAAATCTCTTCAGTGGCTGAACAAGTGTAGCAACTGTGTTACTTCCAGAGCCATTAAAACTACAGCTTTCCGAGATTTACTATTTCAAATTAATGGATGTAAATATATTCATTTTAACGTGTAACTTTAAAAATTTCTGCCATGTTGTTTTAATATCCAATAAAGTGGAAATTTATGTTGCCAAACATCTCATTATAATCCTCCATTAATGGGTTTTAATTGTATATTTAAATTATATAATTTAGGTTTATTGTAAAAAAAACACAAAAGTTACTTGGCGGTGAGTTACTGAGTAATAAATGACCTTTAAATTGTTAAAGAAGCCGTGTCTCATGGACTCCAAGTTTCCTAAGTAATTTATATCTTTATCCGAGTTTGAACTCTGAGAAACAAATTAGCCAACGATTAAAAACAAGTAACACTTAGCATGGTAATGGATATTTTAAACGAGTAGATTAGGTAGTTCGGCGGCCTCTGTAGTTCGGTGGCTAAAGTTCTGATTGTAGATTATTACTTGTTAGATTCTTATCGAAATGTAACTGACGTGGATTACTTAAAACAAATCGTTAATTCTTAGCCACCTACGATAAGTATATTATATTAATGTTCAAGGAAATTGTGCTTTATTGCCACGATTACGACATGAAACATTATCCAAAAACAAAAATATGTATTTCTAAAAACAACAACCGATAATAACTAACCATTTTGAAAGAGAAGGGATGTCTAATGGGCACGGTATATACCCTGTATGCCAATTTAAAAGAATTCTGTTATCGATCGATCTGTTTGTTTCGAAACAAATATTTGATAGGAAAGAAACGTCAGGTTGATAGGTTGATGTCAAAGGCATTATTTTTTTAAAAGTTATTGACAGAGCATAGCGAAGTCTTGTTTTAACTCGACCATTTAGCATTTATCTGTCTGTAAATTTATTTATTACGTTCCGGTTCCGATTTCAAGATGGTGGCCGTTATAATGGTTCAGTAAATATTTTATTAATAGAATGCTTTACTAATTAGGTAGTTAGGTATTTAAGTAGGTACGTACTTTCAAATCTTATGATTTCAAAGAAAATTTTGGTTTTGATTTAAACATACTTTCTTGGACGCGAGAGCTACTGTATTTAAAAAAAATGACAGAGGATTAAACCTTATTCCCCAGGGATTGACTGAAATGAGTGAACAGCCCTTCCTATTTGGATGAAACCGAGATTATTTTTATTTTTTTATAATTTCATCCAATTTAAGAGATATGCGTTTGTGCGTAATTGCCACCAACAGTTGATAGAATGCATTGTCATCGATAACTAGCCTATCTGCCGAGTTTTAGTTCGATCGAATGTCGGGAAGTGGATAAGTAGGTAGGAAATATTTGCATTCATTTACGAAAATAAAATTGAAATTCATATAGATGTAGGTATTTAAAAATAGTTTAATATTTCAGAAACTGTTTTTAATTAAAACACCATCACACAAGAGTTACAATCTGAAAAAAAGAGTAATAAATCTAACTGTGTATCCTTCAAATGAATAAACAATACGTGTTAAAAACGAAAATGAAAAATATTATTTAGAAATAACGTTCTAGTATTTTCTACTACCATTGGAAACCAAATTGTGTCGTTTTTAATTAGTTACAAGCGATATGCTGAAATAGGCCAAACCACGCAAATATAACGCGTCTATCACATGCTATAATCGTGTGATAATGTATATCCAAATTTTTGTAAACGAGTTTTTTTAGAACTTCCATTTAGATATAAAAAAATCCCAAAATGCTTCCAAAACAATGAAAAATCGACATGCTTGGTCCCATATGTTATAATAAAAAATAAAATACAACAAAGAAAACCCTTTCTAGCGTAGGTATAGATACAAAATGAATGCTAAACATTTTGTTAAAAAATATCATTCAATTTAGTTAGATATTTTAGTCATTAGTCCAAAAAAACATTTCGTTAAAAAGTGTCATTCAATTTAGTTAGATATTTTGCCATAAGTTCAAAAAAACATTTTTAGCAGAACGGTTCAACGTTTTTTACCAGAACACCCAGACCATCTGCTTTGTGGTAAAAATTATTTAGGTCGAAATAAACACTTCGATTTCACAAGGTAAAATATAAACCCGGAATTTCCCAATCTTCATTTACAAATTAACATTTAAATTCACTCATTTAAGTGTATTATAGAATAATGTGTGTTTGATATGTATTTTTATGTTTAATATTCGTTTGAGTTTTCCGCTGGATGTATATAAAAAAATAAATAACGTTTATAACATTTTTACAATTTTCAAACCTGCATTCCATTTACTTGTTCGAATATAATTCAAATCCATGAAAAGGAATGTTATTTTATAGTGACACGTCGTGTCATTCCAAATTCGAATCTTTACAAATTAATATTTTGAATTTCGAATTCCCTAAGATTCTCAATTCAATTATTCAAGGTTTGTTAATTTATGTTATATCCAGGGAGCATACAATCCGATAAACATATTTTCAAAATACCGATGTGTACATTTTGTGGCCTTAATTAAAAATTCCGTATCGGTTTTATTAGATTTTCTAATGTGAGCCTTGCGTGTAATAGTCGTAAAGTAGGAATTTCAATGAAGTTTCATAGGCGTTAAGTATCCTGTTGTTCTAGGTGTCACCTTTAGTTAATTGGTGAAATCAAAAGCTATAATTAATTAGTCGTGTTGGCAGGTAGGAACCCATACTAAATTACGAATGAAACATTAATTATGTAGGCACCTTTCATCGTTTGAATATTCCGTGTTTTTTATTGTTATCAATGAATCTTCGTTGTTTTAAAATATGTATTTAAAAATATACGTTCGTTTATGGTTATTTAAAAATCTTATAATTACTGACACCCACTCGTATTCGGACGATATTGCGCATAGGTAGGCAACTTTTTGCCAATTATCTGCCCACGTCTCTTCTCACTAATGAGACAAAACAGGGGTACGCAAATTATGGTTTGACTACAAGTAATACATCTTTTGTCATGTTTGATTTCGTTATCAAGAGCCAGAATAATGGGCGTTTCACACGATCATTTTTAACCCAGATTCCATATGGTTTGGGTATGAAAAAATATGTGTTCTATTTGGTACCGATTTTCGTACAGTTTACAACATGTGTTTATTACTGATTGTATACCTACGTGTATTAATTTCTATTCGCGAGTGTATTTTTGATTATTTGTTGACGGCAAAGGCAACCGGCAGATGCTTTCATGCGATATATGGTTATACTCAAGGTTTATCATTCATTTTTTGACGATTTAGTAGGTACCATCTCAATATAGAATTTCTTCTCTAATGGCAATTGCAAGTACGAAAATAATGATCATGCAAAGCAAATATTTTCATGAGGGTCCAGATATAGTTTCCATTTGGGGATACGGCAATTCATCCACACGCTCACCTCACACTGCATAACAATTTACAAAATGTATTGTACTATTTTTGTTGTTGTGGAAAACATTGCCATTCTTTTTATATTATGTAGATGTTTAAAGTAAAAATTGTATTCTTAATCCTTTTGAATTTCCCCAGTCACATGTATTCATCGTCTCATGCAACTCTTCTGTTACACCGTTTCTATTCTCGGTCCAACTTTAGAACAACCCGTGGACGCGCATGTCTCCGCCCCTTCGCCCCACTCCTAAAAGGACGAGCGTTAACACATTTAGACCCACTTTTTTAACAAATTAATTATTTAATTTATTTTCCTACCGATAAATAAAATAAAAAATTAAAACATTTTAATACATTCAAATAATGATGATGATAGTATTACAATACATATTGTACTTTATTAGGCATCAGATTTATCAAATCGGCTAAGAAATCAATCCAAAGTTGAAAATATCATCATTGCCATTAAAAAAAAAAAAAATTTTAAAAGCTAACGAATTATCATTATTGTCCTCTAGTTCATCAACAATGTGATCGATATTCCGAATTTTTTTTTCGATACATATTTATTATCATTGTCCGTTGAGGTTTGTGCACCACCTATAAACATAAAAAAAAACCGATCAACACCAACATTCACAAATTTTATACATATATTACCTATCTATATCCTTGAATTATAAAAATGCATTGTTGTAAATCGAATAGTCATACAAATAACACATAAATAATGTTTACCTGTCCTTTTTTGTTTTTCGTAATTGGTGATAATGAATTCGGACATATCGGCTGAACATCCATTTTATAGCAGGGTCTGAATGGGTTAATTTCTCTAAGCGCAGGCACTAACGAATAACGAATTGTCAGCGAAGATTGCCGGAGATAGCCGAGCGATGGCGAAGGAAAGGAGCGGGGGGGTGGTATGCGCAGAACGAACCTAATTTGGTACTCCAACAGGTCGTTCTTATCGTGGACAGAGAATAGACGTGCTCCAACTGAAGTGCATACTTACATACGTACATACTTAGATCATACGTCCTTTCTTTGCCATTTTTATTTTTATTTTTATGTGAATACCGCTCAAGAGTCCCAACTGCTTACAACCGTCTGGAGCCAGTGAGACTATGGCATCTCCAGTTGGGATATGTTGTGAGGCTGAAGGTAGTGGGGAGAATTAAGAGATATAAAGAGGAGGGTGAGGAAGTACCCAGCTATTCAGATCTGGTCACAAAATATGGCTAAAGCCATTTCAAGCAATATTTCGATTCTTAATGGTGGTCTTACAACTGGGCTATACTGAGAGTATCCAACTCTAAAACGTGCCGCAAATACACTAAATATTGTTTTTATTTAATAAATTGTGAAGTAATTCATTTAAAATTTACTTGCGCACGCCGGGATTTGAACCCGTGACCTAGGAATTGCTAGTCGAGAGACTTATCCCCCGACCACGGATCCCGTCAATGTCTCACGCCAATTTATCAGTAATTATCACGATTGGTGTAATTAAGTCCATTTTGTCGTTAAAAGTGGGTGAGGATTTTGACCTTTCACAGTATTTAAACAGGTGTAAAAATTACAAAAAAAGCTGTTCAACAACATAATAGATGTTTCTAAGAAACACAAGAAAAATTATCACTACAAGAATTTGTCAAATTCTTCAACACAGGTGTTAATATTATTAATTCAAATAATAAAAAAATACATCATTTTGTCCAGCCTATTCTACCCCAGATCGGCTATTCAAAACAACTTGTCGAATGTGAATTATTGGACAAACATTTTATAACATGGTTAGAATTTATGAGACATCCATAAATACCTCTTCGTCAAATTAACATAGCGTTAATTACATCATCGCTCACAATTTGTTTCTAAGAATCATTTCATCATATTGTAGCGGTTACTGATTATTTACAAATTAAATTAACCGGTTCAATTATGAACCCCTGGAAGATTATTTACCGTTTTTTGTTAAGAACTATCTGACCTTTACCCGGCGTTGATCGGGGACTTATGAATGTTTTTAGGTTGTGAATTCTAGTGTTAGTGTTAAGGGATTTGTGTGGAAATACTAGTATTGTATTGTAATACGAATCTGTTTCACTTTATCGTGCCATGTCTTCCTCGGGCATCCTCGACTTCTTCAACTATTCACTTTCAAGTCATAAATTCTCCTTACACCCCTTATTTCGTTCATCACATACGCCACATGTTACCACACACATGTAATTGATTGATTTTTCGTTCATCACATACGGCACATGTTACCGCACATATGTAATTGATTAATTTTTCGTTCATCACATACGCCACATCTTACCACAAATATGTAATTGATTAATTTTTCGTTCATCACATTCGCCACATGTTGCCACACACATGTAATTGATTGATTTTTCGTTCATCACATACGCCACATGTTACCGCACATATGTAATTGATTAATTTTTCGTTCATCACATACGCCACATGTTACCACACATATGTAATTGATTAATTTTTCGTTCATCACATACGCCACATGTTACCGCACACATGTAATTGATTAATTTTTCGTTAATCACATACGCTACATGTTACCACACATATGTAATTGATTAATTTTTCGTTCATCATATATGCCACATGTTACCACAAATATGTAATTGATTAATTTTTCGTTCATCACATACGCCACATGTTACCACGCATACGTAATTGATTAATTTGATCGTGCCATCTCTTCCTCGGGCATCCCTGACTCTTTCTACAATTCATATCCGTATACCGTATTGTAACTATTTAAAAAAACTCCATTAAATTGACTTTTATTCGATTCCATATATATCGTTCTCGTACAGAGATAATTCGTAAAGTCTTCCTCGGGTGTCCCCAACTCCTTCTACAATTCAAACTATATACTTTTTAAATCACGTACGATTCAGTCAACAATTGATAGATAAAAATATCAAACTTTGAAAACTTGGGATGTACAATATATGTATTTCAAAGTAATGTACTTACACGCATATTAATAAATATGATACAACACGGTTTAATTTTCGATTTTTTACAATAGCTCCACACAGGAGGCCCTGAGAAAAATAATTTCCCTCAGGGCTTGTGACATCTTTGGGGATGCTGGGTGAAGAGTCTTTTCAAGGAAAGTAAAGACTGAAATTTAGGGAAGCAAAAATATGGAATAGAAATCTGAGGGTCAGTGGGTCCAGGAGGTATGAATCCATCCTTCCCACTGCGATACAAGGCGATGGGCCAAAAGTGTCCGGCTGGGGAGATCAAAGGGTCTCCCTCAACCAGAATCTTCCGATCCGGCCCGCCATGCAGTATAGATCTATAAAAACCTCACCCCTGCCAAACCACCAAATGTAGCGAATCACTTGTGGCAACCTATGACAGAGCTGTTGTTTATCCAATAAATGATTCCCGAGGCTGCGGTACCCATAACCGCATCCTAAATTATGTCATCTCTGACAATTGGGTTTGTTTATTATTTGAACCCCGTCACGTTTAACTGACGATTAGCACCATTTTGACATTTGAACTACCCCCGCTAAACGCCGATCCTTATTGTGTTTCCATCGTCATGCTAAACGGCTTTCCAAATCAAAAATGGGCCAAGCAATCAAAATTGCTTAAATTATTGATTTTATCGTCGATAAAATATGATTAACTGTGCACCAATTAACATGATATACATTTGTTTTGTTCCAGGAGAGATAAAGAAGATCGAAGCCCTTCTGGGCGGCAAAACTGCGCTGCCCTGTGACGTCACGACCAAGGATAACAATGACTCCCTTCTCCTGCTTGTGTGGTACAAAAGCAATAAACCCTTTTATAGGTAATCAAATCACTATACTCTTTACGCTCTTCTTTTCTCCGGATACTATTATTTTTAAGCTGGGCTTTTGGACTCACTCGAACCCAGCGTTACGACTGGATTTCTTACTATACAGGGACGTTAAAATTTTAACCAGTGATTCCTGACATTATTTGGAATGAAAATGAAATTTTGATCTCCGCTGACTTTTTGAACACCCTGTATATTTACTTCTTAATTTCGGATGACAAAATTAATTGTGGCATACGTGGTCCTGGCGCTGATATCTCCGTGGGAACCTTCCTTATTGTTACTTACATAGATCGTTTTCGAGAAAGAGATATTTTTTGTTGTTCGATTAATTGGTAGGGTTTTTGACGTACTCGAACGCTGAGTTACGACCGGATTTCTTTTTGACAAAACAAATGTGGCATGTTTTCCTGCCGCTGAGAGTTCTGTGGAAACCTTTCTTACTGTTGATACCTACGTGGCCGAGTGGTTGAAATCATTTTATAATCGGATTCATATTCACAGGTTGCGAGTTCGAAACCTTTCGTGGGCAAAATAAAAATAAAAAATCAAATATCAGTTTATGTAGTATCTACGTTATTCATAAATAATTTATAAAATAAATTGAAGTTGGTACATTTGCAACAAAGTGACACGCATCTATTCAGAATCTAACTTTGCTTGCAATGGCTTTTTCCATGTTTAGTGTCTATCTAGCCAGGTTCTTCCCAACCTGTCGCTTTCACATCTTTTTTAATTTTATTTATATTAACTCCACACAGGAGGCTCTGAAGAAAATAATTTCCCTCAGGGCCTATGTCATCTTTGGGGATGCTGTGTGGAGGGTATA
Source organism: Hesperophylax consimilis (assembly GCF_061612785.1). Taxonomy (NCBI): domain Eukaryota; kingdom Metazoa; phylum Arthropoda; class Insecta; order Trichoptera; family Limnephilidae; genus Hesperophylax; species Hesperophylax consimilis. The sequence goes on along the minus strand of NC_142851.1, from coordinate 5,844,427 downwards.
CATCTACATATACTTCAGCTTCACAACATAGTTCCATTGATTCCGGGCGGTTGGGACTATTAATTTTAGACAGAACCTGTTTCACCGTACATAGGGAATCTTCATACTCGTGACGTGATGATTCGCACATTGGTGAAACAGGTCCAGTCTAAAATAAATAAATAAACAATTTTATTAAGATTTTTATTTAAAAAAAACACGAAGCCAAACAAACAGATTTCATACTACATTTCGTATTATTTTACAAGCCCTTACCTACATCTCCATTATCGTATTTGACCAGTCGTATCGTGCGATAATATTTGTAAGAACGAGTAAAAATAAATAATAAAAATAGTGGTCGTATCCGTAAATCGGTTTATCCAAAATCCCGAAAAAAGTCGTAACCCATGATACGACTGCGTTTGGTACGTCCATCTAATTTATCTTCTATCGCTAAGGTTTTCTGTGAAAGGGATTTAGTTTTAATTAAGATGTGTACGGGAACTTAACGATGGCGGAGAAACTCCGTGACGTAAATTGGTCATAAATTTTACGGAGTAACGTTAACCTTCACTAATAGAAGTAGGGTTTAATAGACAGAGGTTTCCTGTGACTTTTTTGGAGGATGCAATTTAACGTGAGGATTTTTACACGACATTTTAATCGACAAGTTGATTATCGATATTTTCAAGTCTAAGGAAAACGTTTTTTTGTTGATCTGTTGATATTTTGGGATATCTCTTCGATTATATCGAGATGATAGGTAGGTACCTACTCTCAAAATAGACATAGACAGGTAAGTACTACCGAACAAAGTTGTAGACAGTTTTTAATCGACAAATTGCTGGTACCTATCGCATTAACGATAGTGTATGTAAACATTTCATTAAATATAGGTGGGTGTGGCCTAATGGTTCTGTAAACTTTTAAAGTTGGCACTAATTTATAGGTTGAAATAAACAAATTTGACGAACTGATTTTTTTGTGAATACCGCGCAAGTTTCCCAATTGCCCAGACCAGTGGGACTATGGTATATCTAGTTGGAATATAATAAATATTATTTCTTCTCTTATACCAAATATCTGTACGTAGACATTCAAATGAATAGACGAGCCAATCAGAGAAAGGGCAACAAACCATCTGCGAGGAGCACGGAAAGCGGCGTGACCGTCCCACTTTCTGTGGTTTGTTAATAAATGAATCTGACAATATACGGCCAACTCGCATTGTAATATCTCCATTCGGTCCTCGAAAATAAAATCTGCTTACGAATTACTAGACATTTTTGTAATGGCTCGCAAATTGCGTAGCTGCGTAAAAAACTTTCACATCTTCCAAATTGCGAACTTTGCTTTTGCTGCGCATGGTCTGCTTATTTTAACGTGTGCTCTGCAGTGGTCAATGTACGACTAATGTCATAGTTTATTTAAAGCATTCTCGAACCCTTTTCGTGTCAACAATATGGTCACGTGGTTTCCCTCCAATGATACCCAGATTTCATGTTAGGGGAAGTCTATTAATTTGGACGTCTATGGTTTAGAGCAAAGATTTTTCACATGGGGATCGGTATGAAAAAAAGCATCGTGTAAAACGAGCATTGGCTAACCGAGGAATAGAACTCACGACGCTCGTGTTCCCAACCCGACGCATTTGCCAACTCACGGTCTAACTCACTAAACCCTTTCAACTCTCCGGGTTAAGATTCGTGTTATTAGATCATGTAAACCATTTGAACATGGGTATTGTGGGTAGGTCCGCCGTATACCGTATCGATGTTCAAGATGGGTCCAGTGTTTTATGTACAAAGTTCCTTAATGAGGAAATTTGAGATACAATATATATCCCTTCGTTCAAATTCAACATGTCTCGGGGAAACAAACGTGAAAGGGTATTCAGCGAAAAGGTGAGGTAGAACTCACCATGTCGCCCGCCTCAAGGACCGTTAACCGTTGTAGACTATTTGGCGCCCCGGGCAAATAAATATTTGGCGCCCCTGGCAGTTTTTAATATTTTTAATACGGTCGTAAATATGCATTTAAAAATAAGTCAAATTAATAATGACACTTCAGTATCCAGTGTGTAATACTTTGGGATTGTTGATCTGTTTTTATTTTTCAAATGTTTCTGGCTTTCACCCTTCGAGGGTGCTCCAGGAGTTATGTTATGGAGAGAGGGAAGTTATACATTTTTTTTTTTAAAGAAAGACAAACATTCCCGGGTTATAACCCAACAATGTTTGAAAATCTTATACTACCACCACAAAAAAGCCGAAAATGTTGCTTGTGTTGTGATGGAGGACTTAGCCAGCCGAGGAATCGAACACGCGACGCTCGGGTGAGACCCAAGCGCTATGCCCACTCAACCACTGACCGGTCATTGTAATATATGATTAATATAATAATTGATCTATTTCATATTTGAGATACTTCTCCCAAAAAGTTTTAAATTCTACAAATATAGTAGTTAATTAGAATGCGTTTGAATTTGAACAATTTTTGGAGGATAATTTATTTTGGGATGTTTGATATTATTTATTTTCATCAATACTGAGATTGATTTGTATGGGAGTGAGTTACTTTTTTTTTTAAAGTTGCAGGAGGCAGCCGACACACGAGACGTTGGTTGCGGTGGCATGAGTTGGAAACTATTTAAAAATCCATACAATTCAAAAAAGTCTACCAAGTGTCAGATGTTGTGTGTGCACCTCCATAAGGCCTTAGATATATTATATGCGCATAAATTTGGCGTGGCATGTACGTATTATATGTTGGGCTGACACACTACGCTATAATCTTCCTCAAGAGAGGGTCAGATCAATTAGGGGACTGCCGCGGAATATCATTTCTTTGTATAGGATATCACTTTTGACAGATGACAGCTACTTAATTATGGCGCTCCGTAAATTGTTTTGACCCCTTCTCCTGTCGTAGTTAGAGAGGGGGCCGCATAATTTTCAAATACAGCCTGGCTAGCAGATCACAGCGCATATCGTCGCCACGCCCACACTTATAGCACATCATATTTTTAGGTGTGACAGTTTTGTATGGGATTGTTTGGCTAGCAATATGGAGTTATATAAAACGCTTTGAACTTATAGCGTAATCTGTCACCCCATGGATTTTGGTTATGCAACTGTTACAACCAAACTATTACCGCAACTAAAGTCTCTCGTGTGCGGCCGGCCTTATTTAAATATGTATTAACATATTACTTAGTGTTCGTACGTACTAACATTATGCATAAAATGTTTCCTTTCCTATAATTTGTTTTAACGGCGATATGAATCGTAAAAATTCTACGAAATGTTTATTTACCTGGTACAAGTTTAGTCTTCTCCATCGCGATGTGCATAAATATATTTTTTTCTAAAATTATAAATAAATAAAACATATCTTAATAAAATATTTGAAAATTTGCACCCCCTAAGTCTTGGCGCCCGGGCAGTAAACCGGATCATTCAGTTCCACCACACGTCCTGTTCCGTATTCCGTACCGCTTCTATTTCGACCCTAAAATTGTACAAGCTGAACCCTTGTATAGTATAGTATATCAATACACGGTACTCCACCCTTATTAATTTATTGAAGAAGTTATATTAACTGTTGTAAAAAGGTTTGGATTGTTGGAGACAAGTTCTGAGAACTGAGCGGTAATGTAGTCTTCCTCTTTATCGACAAGGTGAAGATTATTCATTTTTACCGCCAGTGAAAGCAGATCTACTAACTGCACTCTGGCGGTAAAAAAATACACCAGCCCCCTTGCATCATTATTGTCACTAGCACCACCATAAATAAACCACACACAGATATCAAAAACATTGGCATTCGTGACTCTCGACTTTCTTGGACGTACTTGACTCACATTAAGGCGATGCACTACGTCGTGTAATATTTTGAATCGAGCCTCTATCAATAACACACCTTACGTAGGGCTTAAATTCCCGCTTCACACTATCCACCTGTTTTGATTTATGCAAGAAAAAAACATGGCCAAAAAGTGCCTTTTATTTTATTTTGAGGATGTTCAGGCATAAATATTTAATTTTTTTCGATCATTTTATAAATAACTTAATTTGCCACATTATACAATAAAATCATAACCGAAAATGGGTTCGTAAGTAGGAGATTTTGAACTTTAAAGCAGTTTTCATTGGCATTATACATTATTTTTTTCTGGGTTATAAAAAGACTTATCTAAAAAATGCTCGATTATTTCAAAGGCCAAGATCTATTCTACTATTCTACTATTAAAGCATCTGAAACATTTCTAGGTGACAAAATGTTCAAACCAAAAACACATAATTTTGCATTACTACGTATGGCATCGCCTTAACCAGTGATTCCTGACGTTATTTGGAGTAAAACACGCAACATTTTTTTTGTTTTTTTGAGTGACCAGTAACGACAAGTGAAAGAAAAAAAACCTTCGTTTTTTGTTTACATTTTTTACTCCAAATAATGTCTGGAATCACTGGTTAAAGTAAGTCAAGTACCTACGTCCCTCAACATCATTTATATAATTAATATGTTTAAATACCTATGTCATAATAAACCACCTTCTGAATAAGCTTAGTAGATGTGTTATTATTCTACACATTCCTCAGACGCCATAGTATAAGTACTAAAAACTAACTATATGTATTATTATTTGTGCAGTTACGATGGACGACTGTTGAAGCACTGGCGCAGCAAGGACTTCCCCGACAGCAGCAGGGTGCTGTTTACCTTCCACCGGGACCCCGCGGCACTGCTGCTGGACAGGGTGGTGCCGGGAGACCAGGGCACCTACCGCTGCCGGGCGGACTTCGCCCTATCTCCTACCAGGAACGCGGGCATCCTGCTCAACGTCATCAGTAAGTTGCACCCCATTTAACTGTGTCGGTAAACAAGACCCAAACAAACTTTCTGCTGGGCTTTCTCGGTTTCCACTTCCTGAAGTTCGGAAGAGAGTTATGCCATAACCTACTTAACCTTTACCGCCGTCACCACCTGCAATGCAATAACCTTTAATTTTGAAAAGTTCCAGTATAATGAAATTAAAACATCAAACAATTCCAAGATATTCATGTTAAAGATAATATCTTATCAGAGATTTACCAATGATTTATGGTGACAGGATGACTCATCAAAATGACATTCTAACATAACTTTAAAAAATGATAGAGAGTCATGAAAAGTGATAGACAAAAATTTATAAATTAGTTTTTTCCATCCCTTTTATTGACTTAATATTACTTAAATTGGTGTTGAGTTATAATGGAATCATGATTATTATATACCCTTCTGGAATCAGTATAAACCGCATTTGTACTGATTTATTTATTTTTTTAGTTGCCGTTCAACTTTCTCTAGTACATATTTGTTGTGTCAGCTTCATTCGAATGCGAGATTTTCTTTTTAAAGAAATAAAACGATTTACTATTGCAATATGGATACGGAGTTCATAAAAATGCTTTCATTAGATAGATACCTAATTAAGGCCATTATTCAAAGGAAAAAAACTGTAAAACTGTCGTTTATAAATATAATTTTTACGAAATACTGGGTATTTAAAAAAAATACAAAAATTGTTATAACATTGCAAGGATTAAGACCAAATATTTTAATTTAATATAATTTAATTTTAGAGCGAGATAGATATACCGGATTCATTCCGCTATAAGTCGCTTAAGCCGGGAATACACATGCCTGTAGCTGGCACACTTGCATGCAAGCTCCTTGCACATGCCAGCTACTATCATGTGTATACGCTAACTTGCATGCCTGTACCTGCCTTGCAAGTAGATTGCACAACATTTGATTTACTGGCATGCAAGTTGAGGGAGGGGACGAGGGGGGCTATGAAACCGGCATGTGTGAACGTCGCGACAGGTACGGGCATGCCAGTAGCTGATCTCTCATTAAATTAGCCACACATTGTACTGCCAATTGCAATACGATGATATTTAATTCACTTCGAATGTTTTCCATTGCCAAAAAGCTTGAGACTACTCAGTCTCAGAGTGATTTGAGACACGTACTGTCTAGTGACTGGCATGTGTATACGTCTTGCAAATACAGGCATGCAAGGACGCAACTTACATGCAAGTTTAACTTGCATGTGTATTCTCATTGCGCCAGTAACTTGTACATGCCATTAACATGCATGCAAGCTACTGTTCCATTTTACAGGCATGTGTATCGCCGCCTTTAAACAGGCCATGTCTACAGCATGGTTCAGAAGAAAATAATTATGATGAATTCTCGGTTCCAGAATTTTACCGAATAAGTTGTTGGACAATGAAGTGAGTATACATAAAAATTGAAAACAAATATTTAACATTTTTATTAATATTTTTCGTGTATTTGATCATCAAAAGCATAACAGAATTAGAAACATACATATAATTCAAGATAACATTAGAAATGCTATAAGAACAATAATAGAAAAATGTATAATTGCACAGTTATAAGGAGACAATAATAGTAGTATCTTAAAGATGGATATAACCTGTATTGAGGCAGAATTTTGAGGAAAATAATTTCTGCACAAATTTATTTTTATAGTTTACCAATACATACAGGGTGTTCGGGGGTAAAGTGCGATAACTTCGGGAGGTGATTCTACATGATGGTAGAAGTAAAAAAATTCCAATGTTTATTTTCCCATACAAACAATTCAACTTTTTAACCTAAAAACTAACTTAAAACATTGGAATTTCAAAAAAAAAATTTTTTTTTGTTAAATCATATAGAATCACCCCCCAAAGTTAGCGCACTTTACCCTCGGACATCTGTATAACAAATGTGTTCCTATAAAATTATTTATTTACTAGTAGGTACCTACAACATTACTCATTGTTCATCGTACAACCGTATAAACTAGGGCATGTTGTATGCTTGTAACTCTCGCAACGCCGGGTGTTATTGATATTATTGTTTACAATTACCTCGGTATTTACGGTTGAATCGGTCACTTAAATATTACGTATTTACATAATAATATTATATGATTGCACATACTGATGGAACATACTTTGCTTTAGAATAAAAATAAATTCTTAGTTGGTTCTTTTCGCTGACACAAACTGATCGATAAAAATGCCCATTTTTAGCAAAGGCATACTTTTAAAATGTGATTGGCAAGAGCTTTACGAACAGACGACCATTGACCACCGAATTCCGGCGGTATAAATAAACCACTCACTCACGGCAAATACAAATAAAAAATGCGTAAACGTGAATCGTAAATTCATTAGCATAACATACTTAAAAAAAGAATGATTGTAATTATTTCTAATTTTTCAATAATATTTAAGTAAAATATGTATGTAAAAAAAAACTAAATTATATCAATTTGTAAGTGCGTAAATAAATAGACAAATTGGGGGATTTTTGTCATAAAACGCGTCTAGCATTTTATTAATAATAATTTTATCTGAAGTAAAATTGAAATTCTGAAAAGTGCTAAAGATAGATAATTTATTATTTCAGAATATTGTATAATAATATGACATGAAATATGTGTTGTTTATTACAATATTGCATTTAAAAATTAAAAAAGAAAGTTAAAATTAAAGTTTTATTATAATATAAAATTACATACTTTTTCAAAATATCATATACTAAATAATTAATTTTACAATATAAAATAATAATCTTTCGAAATCAATTTATGTTTTTTGTAGAAAAGAGTCGATACATCTAGAATTCGATTTAAAATCACTAATTTTCGGCTGTGTCTGGTAATACTCTCTTAGGAATTGGACCACAACATGTCGCGTTTGATTTACAAATAATAATTATTATAAGTACCTATAAGGGGGTTTATTACGTGTTACTGTTATTTATGACATAGTTACCTATTTTCAAATGATTATAAAGTACCCAGTATCTAGTGTTGTCAGATCGGATTTATTTTGAGTAAACATTCTAAGAATTCACTCGTACAACTCCCGACTATTATTGTGAGATTATCGATTTGTTGCCAAGTTGTACCAAATCGTCGGATGATTTCTCTACCATTTAATGTCCACATTAAATTACCACAGGGTGTGACATTTATATGTGTTTATCTAAATCTCTCCATAAATTTTAAACCATATTTTTATTGAATATTCTCCAGATTTTGACCTCCCTAAATATGGGAGGTGTTATGGTGGTTTATTTTAAATTAAATTACTTAATATGAGTACTACCATAATAATGTTTTTAGGTAGGTAGGTACCTACTAATATTCACAATATCTACAAAATTACAGGTAAATCATTATAAAAAGACTCTTGCTTGTATAATAAATATCCTTTAAAATTAAAATCATTGATTTCCTCCAATAAACATATACATTAGAAGTATTTCATAACACATTAAAAAATTGTGCCTACTGTGTATATTTATGTATACTATGCATTTTGGTCAAACGGAAATTTTATTAATTAATTACTTAAAATTATTCTCGCTTCGTCTTCATCTTCTACATCCATTCTTGAATTGTATAATTCAAAAATAAAATAAAATACTGATTTTATTTTATCTGGCATTTTCACAATATTGTTTAAACAAAAACCTAGTTAACAACCGCTCTGTAAATTGCCATCTCAACACAGGCGTTACACGTCTAGCGAGATGGGCAATACGCATTGATGATATTAGTCTATGGCAACACGTCATTATTGTAATTAAATGTAATATTGCTGTATTTTTTAAATTTATGTTCTTGTTCTTTTTATTTTTGTTTCTTGCATATTTTATTTTTTAATGTAATTTTATTTTTATTATTTCTTTCTCATGTTTCAAAATTGTACCACCTACATGTAAAAGCCCTCTGGGCATTAAATAAATAGATAAATAAAAATAAATTAATTAAATTAAAATAAACAAATAATAAAAATGTATAATGATGTACTGGATGTATTAAAAATTTTAGAATAAAAATTTACATAAGTAGAAAATGTTAAAAAAGGTATGTTAAGGGACCCACAAAACACAAAAAGAAAGAAAAGTGTCGAATGAATTCATTAGTGAACCAATCTGCCGATGTTGAATTTCGGCATGCGGCATCTTTCACTAACGCTCGGAATGAAAGAAAAATGAAACGTCTGGACACGGAATGAACGCTAGTTCATTTCTCTCAGTACAATTTGCAGTTTTATTCGTGCAGGAATACCAAGACGCACAATTTCGTTCGACGGCATCATAGTGGGAAAGGATGGATGAATGTTCATTTCTATATGATTCTGTATGTCCTGTGTGAACGTGAAATGAAATAAAAATGAACCCTCCAATACCTGCTTTCAATTCAATCAGAATGTATGGGAAGAATTTAGAGGTATCATAAGTATTCTACAGTTTGTATTTGCTGTAAGTACCTTTTTGTGATCTAAGTTTGTAATCTTCTCTGTAATAATACTCACTGTTTTATGCAGACCACGATAAATAAATAAATAAATTGCGTGCCTAATTGGTTAAAAAGTCTTTGAAACTTTCAATACTATCTGTGTGCACAAATACATTCAAACGTGTCCTCTTTAAAATGATTTGCCTGTTAATCATAAGGACTTAGTAGATACCTGGGTACAGACAAATCTGTTACAAGTACTTATTATTATTTTCTTTTTAGTTCTACCCAGCAAGCCGTTTTTCATGGACGAGATCGGTTCGAAGGTAGAGCATTCCGTGGGCCCCCTCCACGAAGGGGACACCCTGCTGCTGACCTGCCTGGCCGTGGGCGGGCAGCCCCCGCCCCGCCTGAGCTGGTGGAGAGGCCCCACCCTGCTGGACAGCACGGACGAGCCCAGCGAGGTGCCGGGCGTGCGGGAGAACCAGCTGTTGGTCGTGCTGACGAGGGACTATGCGGGAATCACAGTACAGTGCCTGGCTAATAACAACAATGTGACGGCTCCGCTATCTTCCAATCTTCAGATTGATCTCTATGGTGAGTTATATTGCACAAGAGTTCTAACTGCTTAGCAAATCTTAGCGAACCTGCAATCCAGAGGTTGCAGGTTCAAATCCCGGCTTAGATGCATTTAAAATAATAATACAGTATATTTACAGCACGTACCAGAGTGGTAGATACTCTTGAGTATCGCCCGGTGAAAAACCACCATTTAGAATTTAAAAGGTGCTTGAACTGGTTTTAGCTGCGTTTGGTGTGAATTTGGTTTCTGAATATGCAGATACTTCCCATCCTTCCTCTTCCCCATCTCCTTCCCCTCCCCATTACCTTCAGCGTCACAACATGCCCCAATTGGTAATGCCATAGTCTCACTGACTTCAGACGGTTGAGAGCGGGTGAAAATCTTGTGCGGCATTCACATTTAAAATATACATATATACGAGTGTTAATATATGGATGTAACTACTGTTCTTAATCATGAACAAAAAAAATTGTGACTTCATTTGGATATGATTGTTACTTGTATAAATATAAAGAATATATTATGAATTTTTTCCGATTTTATGTCCGGGTTAAATCTTCCCCATAGAAAAAACTAAACCCTTCCACACACTTTTCCACAAATGATCATCTTGTCAATCAACATTATGCAAGTGCATTATATAAGCAAAATAAATACAAAACAATACAAGAACAACACGTCAACTCACCAGAGATCAAATGTGAAAATAATTCACCGACTCCAGATATTTTCATATCAGAGGGTTCAGTTCGGTAGAACCAAATATTATTATTATTACTATTATGCCTACATTGTATTATTTTGCTTGCTGTCAGTAAATTACCAAAAATGATGCCATAATTAAATAAAGGTAGTCTAATAAAAAGTAGATTTCTAAATGCCATGGTACTGGAAACGGTAAAACTGGATACACTTAAGGTAGGCTCTTGTCCAAGAATGGACTCCAGAAGGCTTAAAGAAATAAGATTGTACAGGTGTATAACTGACTACCATAATATAGTTGTTTTGAATTTCAGTGAGTCCTGAGACTGTGAGCATCTTGAGCAGTAAGCAGGCGCTGTCAGCCGGACAAGAGTACGAGCTGCCGTGTTACATCAATGGCTCTCATCCGCTACCAGAAGTGTCTTGGTGGCTGGATGGAAAAATCATTACCGACCAGCAAATTGTAAGTTTAAGAAATATTTCATTAAAAAATTGGTTCAATCCTGTGTTAGCGAAGTCCTCCATCATTAAAGAAAACAAATTATTCACTTTTAAACCTTCAGGTCTCTGGCATATTGACCGTAACACTTCTTTAAGAATTTTTTTGTACTTCCGCTAAACGTATCCGAAAATTAATAACTGTTTTTGAAAGGTGATAAAATACGTTTTCAAATGTATTATTACAAATACACAATTTGGGAGGCGGGTTTGTGTACCGCCGCCCCTGGAACCATTTATTGGATAACCAACACTTCTGACATAGGTCACCCCGAGTGGATAGCTACATTTGGTGGTTTAGCAGGGGTGCCCGGGTTCATCGGATGAGGTGTGTTCCTATGTGCGGTCAATGAAAAAAAAAATATATATATATGGATATAAAATATATATATATATGTATATGCATAATTTTTTAAATATTAAAATTTTTAAATCCCACATAAAATGTTTTAAAAATTGTCACTTTATGTTTTTTCATCTAAACACTGAACTAAAATTACCGATTACAAAAAAAAACAGATATTTTATTAGACAAGTGTATTATAAACATTACTGCCGCCTAACTTTTTTTCAGTTTCATAAAATTTTCTCAAATTGTGGTAGGAACCTTTGGTTTCATAGAAGTGTACATTTTAATCGTCTGTGGTTAACTTCTATATTTGAAAGTAAAACTTGGTATTTTTTCTTTCTAACACCATTTACTAACAAAATAGGTTAATTTCTAACTATGACGGTAAGGAAAAACAACGATTTCTATTAGACCATATGAGCTGTTCCGAAAAGCGAACAAATTGAATTTACAGATAACAGCTGTTTGTTAAAAACACTGAACAAATTAGCCTGAAGAGTTTATAATTGATGTAGGAAGAATTCAAATATTGTTACATATAATTAGAGTAAAGCTTTAACTTTTCAGGTGACCGAAGTGACCCGCAGTGAAATAATGTCCACATTGCACTTTACGCCTAAAGCTGAACACAACGGACAAGACCTCACCTGCCTGGCCACCAATGCAGTGTTGGCACCGAGCCACGCCAGCAAACTTCACACAATGCGATTGAATGTCTTTTGTGAGTAACCTACATTCATTTAATTTATAACTAGATTCATTGACGGCCGGCATAGTCCAGTGGTAACGCATTGGACTGCCATTCCGAAGGTCGCGGGTTCGAACCCGGCGTGCGCAAATAAATTTTATTTGATTAATTTGTGTTATTTCACAATTAATTAACTAAAATAATATATAGTATATTTGCGGCACGTTCCAGAGTGGAAGATACTACCAGTATCGCCCTGGTGTAAAACCACCATTCAGAATTGAAACGTTGCTCCAAATGGCTTTAGCCGTGTTTAGTGACTAGATCTGAATAGCCAGGTACTTCCCCACCTTCCTCTTTCCCTTCCCCACTTACCTTCAGCCTCACAACATCCCCCAATTGGGGATGCCATAGTCTCACTGGCTCCAGACGGGAGCAGTTGGGACTCTTGTGAGGTATTCGCTATAAAAAAAAAAAAAAAAAATTAATTAAAACCTATGATATAATAAAAACAATTCCGAAAGTCCCTAAAAAGTAAAGAAATGTTCATACCCATCCTACTTCTTCTTCTTCTTTCGTATGGTGGGGGGGTCAGAGAGAGACTTCTAGTCTAGGGCCTCTGGCGTCGCCATGTACTTAAAGCCCCATGATGATGATCATACATAAAACATCCTCGGGGAACCAACAGGGTTATAATCTCGGTCCTTTGTTTATAAGGCACATGATGATAAAACATCCTCGGGGATCCAACAGGGTTCTAATATCGGTCCATTTTATGTAATGATTTGGTCAATGTTGTAAAATATTCTCAAATAGAATTATTTGCTGATGACGGTAAGCTATACAAACCAATAACAAAAGTGTAAATGATTGTATCAACTTACATTTAAAGAAAGTAACTACATATTGTCAGCAAAAATATTATGTTTAAATATTTCAAAGTGAACTAGCACTGACGAAATCTTCAACGAAATGTCAATTAAAAACAATATTCTAAAACATTCCGAGTGCAGTTATAAATTTCTAGTGGTAGACTCATTTGTGAACACGACATTTGGTCACGCAGTTTCCATTCCCACCCCACCACCAATATCGAAGTGCGGCCAGCGGGTGATACTACAAACATCCAAATGGTTCCCCACCCAGGAACCCAGGAAGGGGGGGGGAGGGTTGATTCTACATCAGGATGTAGAATCAACCCTCCCCCCCCCGAAGTTAGCCCACTTTACCCCCGGACACCCTGAATGTATTTTGGTGAAATGATTATTGATTAAGGTACGTAATTATTTTCAGTCAAACCAATGCTATCCCTGTCACTTGTCACCAACCGCCATGGGAACAGCTCTGTGCACGAGGGAGATGTCATTCAGCTGCGTTGTATGGTAGAAGCAAATCCCTGGATCAGCAACACAGAGTGGTTTGCTAATGTATTTATATTATTCATTCTTTCCGTTAAATTGTAACGTATAATTACTTTAACTTTTAAGAATAAAAAGAGAATAAAAATTCGATAATGATTACAATGACAAGATTACGATTCAGTCTCTATAATGTGCTGTACTCATAGGGCCGGTGTATGAGTATTTATTAGTATCTTGCCAGGGCTCCTACCTGGGAGCAAATTAGCCCACATTGTGCTATTATTAGCACAATGCCATTAGTAACTGAGGAATGAGGGATGATAAAATAAGATACATATTATTAATTATTTACGGTACAATAAGTATATACCTTTAAACACACAGATTAAATCATTTTTATAATAAGACTAGCTGTACCCCGCCACACGTTTCTGTGGCTCAGTCTCCGTTTGTGCAGATAGAGAAACAATAGCGGGTGTTGCTTTTACGTCTAACAGATGGCGCTATTTTAAAAAAAAAGCATGTTGGTTCAAACGGATTGCGCTGCGCAAAATAAGTATGTTTTTACCGGTCAAAGGTGACATCTATATAATATAGGTATATAAAAACAAATGCGTACTTTTGGAGATTTAAGATTTTGAACAAACGAACATTTACAATTTATATATACAGATAGATTACAAACAATTATACAGTATAAACTTACTAATATTATTCAAAATATCTAAAATTTACAATGAGGCTTATAGCCACTCTAGCGATTAGTTGTGTATATTATACATGTATCATATTATTTGATTAATATCATTCTTCAAAATATTAATACGGAAACATATGAACTGCTTACTACGGTTTAAAGCCAATGAATCCTCTAGATTTCGCTGTTTATCCGTTGATGTTGATTGTTGGGCATCGAAGATAAAATTTAAAAAAAATCAAACAAATGCCGGCTGCCAATTCTCCGTTATATATATAAAGATTATTAAATACTGGATTTAAAAAATGTCCGTTAACTGATATAAGTATTTATGATGGAAAGAAAATCTTATTTTTGTCATTATTTTTCACAGAATGTCACCATTCAAGGCACCACATTTAACAACAGTGGAATAAGTCTCTCGTCCAGTGATCTCATAATCTTGAACCCCTCTCCCATACATTCTGGCAACTACTCCTGCAAGGCGTACAACCTGGAAGGCAGTGGACAGAGCAGTGATTTGTTACTGAAAGTTTTATGTGAGTAGCAATCACTAAATTTTTCTTGTTCTACATCAATTTTTTTATGAAAAGAAACTAATCTAGAAAAAATTACTCAGGTACCTAACTTATCCAAGGTTCATGCACCATATGGACTTACTTGATGCCACAAATAGATTTAACCTAGAAACCTAACATTAGGTATTCAAATCTTGCAATACTTAGTTTTAATATAGTGCATAACTCCATTGATAGCCCATTCCTCTTGGAATGCTACGGCTTATGTGTGTCGTCACAACTTGTTCAAGCTACCACACGGCAGAACAGTGTGCTAGCACAGCATATCATGATAAGTGGAATGGTGCTATTGAATAATAAAAAATAACGGTATATATATTTAATTACCATTTAACTTCTCAGGCACTAAAAGTTCCTATTGGATATGAAAAATTTGGTTCCATATTTCATCAAAATGAAAATTCAACACACCTTTAAAAAGTGATACAGAGTCATAAGTTACATAGGTAACTTTTAAACCTAGTTTGTGTTTCATCATCTTCATGACTTTATGTCACTTTTTGGAGTGTTGAATTGTCATTATGATGACATACCCGGTCACCGAAAAATTTGTATCCGTTGAGCGCTGGCATATACATTTTTTTTTTACATTAGGAGGCCTTGAGAAAAATAATTTACTGCAGGGTCTGTGTCATCTTTGGGGATGCTGTGTGGAGGGTCTTTTTTAAGGAAATGAAAGAGAGGAAGTTCTGGAAAGGTAGAAGGTATAAGGGTTGAGTAGGAATCTAGGGATCAGTGTGTCCAGGGATGACATATGTATAAATGCGATGGGTCGAGAGACCAGTTGGAGAGGTTGAAAGGTCTCCCCAAAACAGCGTCTCCCGATCTGGCACGCCACCCGATGAACCCGGGCACCCCTGCTAAATTATCAAACTTAGCGAAACGGGGTGACCTATGGCAGAGGTTTTGGTTATCCAATAAATGGTTCCCGGGGTGGCAGTAACCAAACCCTCCTCCCAAATTGTAAAAATATTTATACTGTTTGTGGGATTTTAACCCTCCGCACACTACATATAGGTTAGGTCGCGGGAGCTCATCATTCCAAAGGTTAAAGAAACCTTTATTAATTTCTTGTACTGTTAGTGGATGCTTAATGTATCTTACAATTATTTGAAAAAAAAAATTACATTATTTGAATTTTATATTTTCAGATAAGCCCAAGTGCGAAAAAAGAAACACCTCACTCGACCAGAAAACAACCTCTCTCTTCTGTCCTGTCAAATCCTTGCCCAACCCAGTTAAATACTTTTGGAGATTCGAAAACCAAACAGAGAAAGCTCTCAATGAAAACATACTTATAAGCGAAGGAAACTACTTGAGTCTTGACCACATACTGAAAGCATTGGAAAAGAATTACGTGGATGAGATTCTAGTGTCGTGTTGGGCCTCAAACGAAGTCGGGGAGCAAAAGGTTCCATGTATGCTGTATGTGAAACACAACTTCAGAAAACCAACTGCACCAAAGGATTGCGTGGTTAATGCAAGCGCTACTGCTTTATATGTGCAATGTGCAACTGGTAAGATCATCCTTCATTTATTTCTATTATCACCATTGCCAATGTGCGATCATTAGCCAGGACAAGGGAGCGGAGGTGGTCATACCAACATTTCCTCCGAGACTTCTGTCGCAAACTTCAGTGACAGAAGTCTGGGGTGCAGTGGGGAATTTCAAATTAGAGGTGAAGCGTATATACTAGAACAGATGTTTGGAACAGATATGTCAAAGATAGAGTGGAACCTATCATAACGAGTTAAATTCGTTCCAAAATCTTACTTGTTATGTGAAACACTCGTAAAGCGAAACAATTTTTTCCATATGTAAAATACTATAATGCGTTCCATGCCAAAAAAATACTCTTTATTTATATCTATTTTTTTTATGTTAATTCAGTAAAATTACATACTTATAAATTGTTAAGGAGCATAACAACCTGGAATGCGATTTCGATTTGCAAAAAACAAAACTCGAAATAACTAGTTTATTATTTATGACAAATAATTCATTCTTTTTTACTAGAAAGATGTCTAGAGACATTTGTTTTTGCCGAAGCTTCAAAATTTGGTGAAAATGTGACACAGCCATCATTGAATAAATTTATAGAACGTACAGCCACCTCCTTATTAGGGTGATGCTTCTTAATGTACGATGCAACAGTTTCCCATGTTTTCGGCATTTCTCTTATTGCTCTAGAAGATTGTTGCTCTGCTTCTAATCCACTAACAAAACTTACTTACTCCGTAACTTCTTGTTGTGAAACACAATGCAACTCCATAAGCTCTTCGGTGGTCAGCTCTTGACTGTCCTCTTCCACAAGCTCATCAATATCATTGTTATCCACCTCCAGTCCCATTGCCAAATACACAATCTCGTTGACTGTAGACTTCACAAGTACTGTTTCAAACCCCTCAAAATCGCTTTCGACAACACTCTTTGGCCAAAGCTTCTTCCAACCAGAAGTGAGAGCGATACATACATGCTTGTATGTATCTAAAATTTAAATAATTCTTGTTCTTCTCAATACTAACTACCAGCGAGAATTAAAATACTTTCACTTCGAACAAATTTTGGAGTACCAAGAATTTGAATACTAGCTGGTGTCCGTGTGGTTTCTCAAGTATTTGAGAAACCACAAACTTGAAACACTCTTAATACGCGCAACACCTGGTAGAACAAATACAACAAGTACATTGGAACCTCTCAGAACGAGCACCTCTTAGAACGAGTAATTCGCAAAACAGATAATGAAAAAATGCTTTGTTAACGAGCGACATTTTGCACAACGAGTGACGCAGAAAGGGTCCGGAGAAAAAGTCCTATCTTCACGTCACTCACTTGTAAGCCGGGACTTCCGCACCAGTGCGTCAGTCTCTGGTTAACACACGTTCCGCTTGCACGTTAGTGTCACATGTGATCACACATTTTAGGTACCTACATGACATGGAACTCCATTTGGGGAATATTGTAAATTTGTGTTTAATAATATAATTTATATTCTGACTTTATTTAATTATTATGGTATTTAAAAATAGCTCCAATCCGTTGTATTTCATGGCATGGGAGCATTTTGTGTACAGGGGCATATTGTGAGGCTGAAAGTAGTGGGGGTGGGAAGGAGATGGGGAAGACGGAGGGGGAACGTATCTGGCAATTTAAAACTGGTCACCAACGGCTAAAGCCATTTCAAGCAACGTTTCGATTCTGAATGGTTGTCTTTCACCAGGGCGGTACTGAAAGTATCTACATCAAATTACAATTATTTTTTTAAAACAATTCAACTAACGGCACTGTTTTATATTACGATGACCTCCGTGGTCAACAAATAAGGCTCTCGACTAGCAATCTTTCGGCGACAAAATTTTATTTTACTTATTTGTGTTATTTCACAATTTATTAATTGAAAATATTATATAGCACATTTGTGGCACTTTTCACAGTGTAAGATACTCTCAGAATCGCCCTGGTGTAAGACCACCATTTAGAATTGAAACGTTGCTTAAAATGGCTTTAGCCGAGTTTTCTAACCAGATCTGAATCTGTGCTACTTCCCCTCCTTCAGCCTTACAAGAGACCATGCCACAGTCTCACAGTTTCCAGACGGTTGGGAGCTGTTGGGACTCTTGGGCGGTATTCACATAAAACATTAACAAACCATTCTAATTCATACTTTTCCTATCACCTGTCTCGTCACAGTATTTGGTACGGGCGACGTGCATGCTAGGTAGGTACATGTGCGAAATACTACGGAACAGGTATTTTGAATAGGTATTTTTTCATAATCGTACTAGTTGTTCCAAGTATCAAGACGAGCTAGTATGCCTCACCTCTAGTCCCCATTTCAAATTGACACTCCCATCCATCGCAGTACACTAGCCATGTGTGAATAGAATTATCAAAAGATGGCGCTAAATAAAAATCATAATATTTTCATCTTCAGATTAAACTAGTTGTGCGTGTAACAAAGACAAGAAAGTAGATTTATTAATATGATGATATTTTACTATCTAGGCAACGTACACTAGACACTAAAAGTGCATTTTATTTATTTTTTAGTTATATTAAGTCCACCCTTTGGAATAACAAGGTTTCATATAAAAAGCCAATGCTATGCTATGCGATTATGAGCACTAAAGTAACTGCTTTCAAAGCACATTATCGCATAACATTGCTGTGTCAGATGGAACCTTTACTCAAAGTCGTAAGTTCAAAACTCTTCCAAGGTTCAAGGATCCATTTCGATTTGCGATAGCATTGTCAAGCATATATGTGTGCTGACCCCAGGCGTGGAATGGAATTTATGTCCTTGAAACAGCAAGGTTCCATATGCCATTTGCATGAAACTGAGATATTGAAGTTCAAAGTTTGAATCCCGAATAAAGTAATAAAATTTACAATTACGAGAAAGTAAATAAAAACAGTGGTGTAAACAAAGTGATTTGACTTTAATTCATGTTCCCTTATATTTGTTTTCAGAAACCGACAGAACTTTTGAACAGATGTTTGGCCTGTCGATTTGGGGAGCCACTAACAATACCAAAACACTAATTAATAATATAACAACCCCCCTGCCTACCATGAGGATAGGTAACCTCGCCAGCGGACAAATCTACGAAATACTTGTGTATAGTTTTAACAAATGGGGAGAAAGCGAAACGCTTGTACTCAAAGCTGAAACTAGCGAGTCATTGCCTGTTTTCGGTAAGACGATAATACTTTTTGCTATCAATATTTAGTATAACAGTTGGCAAAGGAAGGATGGCGATGAAGTAGTCATGATAGGGACACCTCAAAGCTCCTTGTCAAAGTGATGGCCCGAATTGCCCGACCCAAATAGACAACGGGAAGAATATGAGATTTTATTTGAAGGTTCATCAAAACCACAATACACAGATCATTTTTACAAATTTTAAATTGACCCCATATCGATAGTTTACATGAAGGAAGACAGTACATATCATTTACTTTCATTAAATGTTTCTTTTTCTTTCCAGATAAAACCCAAGCAGATATTGGACTATGGTCCGGAGTTGCATTAGGAATAGTTTTAACAATAACCATTTTAGTTGTAATACTTATAATTAAGAAGAAAAGTAACCCTGTGATAAATAACAGTCTTAAAAAGGATAAAAGTGATAGTGGAAATACCAGAACGGAAAAAACTAATTATATTACTTCATCAAATGCAGGTAAAGACATTTACTGAGATTTAGATTGAATTAATACAATTAAATCAATGATGTTACACAATGATTAGACCATTTTAAACAGTGAAATTTACTTAGCGACAGCACTGACTTCGTAATTTGGCCTGGTACTCAAAGTTGGCCTTGCATTTTCTCTAATGAAGCATTAAAACATTGGACTGGAAACAATCGATATAATTGTATTATTATAATAATAAGTAATTTGCGTGCACTTACAAATGAAATGCTATTTCTTGGCTTTTACTAGTGTTTGCCGAGTAATGAAAACAATTTCTCACATGAGGGCATTTTGGCACTTTTCAAAGAAAAATGACTTAAAGGTAGTACATGACCTTACACAATGCATGACAGTTTAGTACTAAAACTACGAAATCGAAAGCATAATAATCGAAGTTTCTTTCGCTTGCCACTTTGAGAGCTCTATAACGCATCTAGGCGTATTGTAAAGTCATTGTTCTTTGTGCGAGTTTTCGTGTGTACATAATATGTTATTAACATATGGTGTCAATAAATGAAAGTTCACCGTGTGAGAAATTATGTTTGAGCAAGGATCGGTGGCCATCTTCATCACTTGTCTAAGAATTTTTATATAAGGTGTTGATCATACTCATAGTATTTATTTCTTGCAGATGTGACGGAAAAGCCATTGCTGTACCAGAATGGAAAAGCCAATGGCATTATTTTGATGAGAAATAATTCTGAACCAAAGATAATAGAAGACTTAACCATAGTACAAAATAAAGAAAATGAAAAGCCATTGCCGCCTTCGATAAGTAGACAAAACAAACCCAAATTGCCAAAAGTTGGCGGGAAATCTAGCAAACATAACTCTACAGCGGGAGTAGAATGTTCTGCTAAAACTTTAAACAGTAGACTAAGGAAGGAGGCTAAGATTTCTAACGGGTCTATACCGATGACAGAGAGAAGTCTAGAGAATATGAATTCTACCCTTCACATGTTCTCTATTAGTAAAGAGAGTATAGTCTGACGATGTTGAGAGGCTAATAATCATTATTGTATTTTAAATTATTAACGTGTTTGTAGTCAAATTTAATAAAAATAATTTAACAAGAGAATTTGACGATTTATTTAGTGTTTATTTATAGTTCAATCGGTGGCGGAGTTAAAAATTTTCAGGTTAAATTCCTTTGTTGGAGTCCTCCATCATTGTAAAAGCAACATCTTCAACAGCTTATGGTGATGGTAGCAGAAGTTTTTCAAACATTGTCATGTTATTCGTAACCCGGGAGTGAACCTGTGTCTTGAATCAAAAGCTGACATCACTATAGAGCCAAGCTGTTCTGCATAAGATTAAATGGCATAAAAAAATGGTTAACTGTGTATATCAATTGTGGAGCTGCCGCGGAATACCATTTCTTTGTACGGGATCCGTCACCTCGACAGCTGACAGCCGCATAATCATGGTGCTCCCTAGATTCAACTGACCCCCTCTACGGGGGTTGCATCATTTTTAAATATCGCCTGGCTAGCAGATTACGGCGTATAGTCGCCACACCCACACTTATAACACATCATCTGTCAGGCGTGTATGGGATTGTATGGCGAGCGTTATGGTGTTATAAAAAAGCATAATGTTTCAGCTCCCTGATTGTTAAAACCATTACAGAATAATTATGGAAATAAAATACTACAATGTGTAAATACTATCATAAGTAGTGTTTTCCATTGCTTTAGCATAAAAAAATATCAAATTAAATATAACTAATGAATTAAAAAGAATTCAATTTCTATGAATTTCTAATTATTATGGTTTGAACGTATTGATAGCATAGAATAAAAAACAACACAAGAAATGCCTTGTGGGCGTGTTTCATGTTCCAAATACCCTCCCAATCGAGGCATAAATTTCCAATAAAGAATTGTGTTTATGAAATTCAAAAGGAATACAGATCTACGATGTCAGGCCTGTGTGAGTGAGAATGAGAACTTGGCTAAATGGAAAATTTGTTTCCATTCAAATTTGTATGGCACTTCTAGTTTTCTACTTTATTCTATGATTGATAGGTTTCTAAAACTGCAATGGGCTGGATGTGGAATGCCAGATGACGGGATGCCGAAAATCATGACCAAGTGTCCCAAAAAATGCAACATAGGTTGAGGTGGATTGACTCATGGAAGTCAGGTAATGTTTAATTGGAGGAAAATAACTAGGAACCAATTTCTGAGAAGGGTTCAACGTTAAAGATGGTCGATATTCATATCCTTGTTCCTTTGATGTCACTGAACCTGGAACCGTTGATATTATTTCTCTGAGGAATAAGACGTTTTCTTTGGAAATGGTTCCTTTCTGAATATTTATCAGAAATGAAAACATTTTTAAAGAACCGGTTCCATATTGGTCTCTGGTAACTGGAACCACAGTAATAAACCATTTCAGGATATAACCTCTATTTCAGGTGTCATGCTCCATGTTCAGTCTGCTAGATAAGTCGTCCTTCACAAGCAACATTTTCCACTTATGAAGGAATTCAAATATTGTCAGGATGTTCATAAGCCGGGGTAGTTTGTATTTCTTTCTAAATAAAAGATTTACTACCTCGGAACGAATTCATAAAATGGATATTGAAAAGAAATCAGTTTTTTTTGTGGTTTTGTTTTATTAACTTTACAGTCATAAATTTATTATATAATTCTGAGGTAATAAAGAAATACGTTGTTATTGCATAATATATTAGTCTAGAGATTAAAAAAAATACAGATTTCCTAAGTTTTTGGCATAAATTCTTGTTTATAAATTTATTTTTAAAGTACTCGCAAAGTACAATGTGTACAATAATTATTTGCATAAATCTCACCCAATAAACAATATATTTTAAGATCATTAATATTTGTATCACACATGCATACATGATCATTTATAAAAATGATATTTTTTATAAAATACACCTCCATACATTGTACTCTGGCAGATAAAATAATAACATTTATCAATGGAAAAAATCACTTAAAATTGATATTATTTGTATGGTAGTACAAAAAGATAGATATTTTTCTCATATTATAATAATATGGAGGAATCAATTGGACAGCCAATTGTAATGTAAATGTAAAAATATCATGAATTCTACAGATGTGACGCTTCCATGTTTAAAATTTTTGTATATGTTAAACAGTATATTAAAATAATAATATTTTTTGTTGAGAGCAATAATATATTTGTTCCAAAACGATTTGAATAAGATCTCTCACCATATTTGTAGAAATTGACTCAAAAGAGTAGTCACGTATACTCTATGTATTGGTGCTTGCCTATGAACATAGGGGTGGATAATAGGTAGTCTTAAACTTCTAGCTTTTCGATTTTGTCCGTGGCGGCAGCGGCATCAGCAGCCTTTGCGGGCTTACCCCGGCCTTTCTTACCTTTCCGTCCCCTTCCTTTCTTCGCATCAGGTTTCTTCACAATCTTCTCCTGAATTTTGACGAGCTGCTGGTCGATCTCTGCTAACTTTTGCTTCTGTGTCTCTTTGTTCAACTGGAGGGTTTAAAAAAAACAGAGAATTAAATTCACAAATTCTACAGAATATAGAGAATACAAGATAATATGAAAGGTGGGAAAAAAAAAACTGACTAACATTATAGGTATGTAATGTACTAAAAATCAGAATTGGAATATTTTCTATAAATGTGGTTTTGAAAAAATTGTATTCATGGAACTTTAAAACCTATCACTAATGACCTAGTTAGGCGAATATCAAAGAGAAAAAATAATTTCGCATCTATAAATATATTTAAAAAGTAAATAAAAATGGCGGCAAAAAACCATCAAAAATGTGCTTTCAGGAAAAGTGTGGGAGTCGAGGTAGATATTAAATTTGTGATGCAAACGTACCTTTTTCAAGTCAGTCTTGACGACCTTTGCCTTGGTTTTTACGGTAAGACTCTTGGCGCCCACAACCTTGAAGTTTTTGCCCCCAGCCTTTCCTCCTTTCTTATTTCCGCCCTTCTTTTTGCCCATTCTGACGAGGTGGATTTCTTCTTGGCTAACTTAAAAGATGAGGTAAACTCGTGTTCTATTCGTGAAAGCTGTATGACGCGTGGCTTTCTCGTGCTTCTGACAGATTTTCTAGGTTACTTCCAGTGTTTTCTTGATCAACAACTAGCGGGAATGCAAATCCAACGCGAAAGAAACTGAAAACTGAAATAGAATAGTTTACTTTCAACTCCATGGACAAAAATAATAAATCAAATAGATGGGACTGCAAGTCAAATATTGTCATAATCAAAATAATTAGGTTAGTACGAACATGGGATAATAGGGGCAAACATTTACACACTTATTAAAATGTTTAGCATAATTGTTTTATTTGTTATAATATTCATTGGATAAATATTAATGTTTTTTTAATTTAAAAAAATGTTAATAAAAAAGAGAGTTTTAATAACAAAGTTGTTATCTTGTTTTTAGTGAAAAATTAAATTCACTATAAAAGTACTATTTGCCAACACTACATAATAATATATATTTTTGCCCATCGTGCCATATTACTTATAAACGTGACCCCGCAAAAGCTAAAAAATAAATGTAAAACGGAGATGTAAAATGTTTTCTTAGTCCTCCTCACTAGGAAATCCTAGGTTTTGGATAAAGGATTTACAGCGACTTCTATGATTCAACTTCATGGCTTGGGTGAGATTTTTACGGTTACTTCAATGACGACATTTTTAAAATACTAGTCAGTTATGTTTCTGATAATTCCTCTAGCCAAGGTTTGATGTACTTAAGTTAGTTATTTTTATTTAATTTATTTGACACTGGGTGGGAGTTTGTTACAAACATAAGTTTACAGCTAAAAAATCTGAACTTCTATATTCTAAGTTAGTGTATGTTTTTTTTGGAAAACCACCAGTTGTAATATTTTATAATGTAAAGAAAAATATATTTAATTTTTCTACCAATAAAAGTTTTTCAAGGATATTTTTAAGTCGATGAGTTTTATTAGCTTTTTGAGGCACAGTTAATATGTGAATCTCAAAGGAGTTTGTCGTCAGTTACGATCCCAAGATATGTAATGTTTTTAGGTTGCGTTACTTGTGGACAATATATTGAGAAAAATTGTTTTGACATTCATATAGTTTGAATGTACGGTCATTTATTGGTTGACATCTTTTTTTTTACAATTATATGTTTAGTTTTCCACAGGCTTAATGTAACTTTTTTGTCATCAATCAGTTTTGAACTACAACCAGACCATGCTTTGCCTCTTTGTAGGTGTTTGTCAAAGGTTGCTCATGAAATATAATAATAGTGTCATCTGCACAGCTTTTTTTATACGTTTTTTATACATTTTGTCAATATTTACGTATTGGACTACTTTGATAAAATAAAAACCATACAAAAATATTGTACACATCTATGGCTAGAAGTCAGGTAGAATATAATTCATGCATTTGTTCTCCACATTTTAACTCTTTATTAATTTCAAAATTGGTATTCCTATAAATGAAATCAAGTATGTGAATTTACGAAGTAAACACAATTTATCTGAATTATCTGAAAGGCGAAAAAATACGTAATCTTCTTTTATTGTATAAAATTGTTCATTTAAAATTTGACTGCCCTGACGCTGTAAATTTGCCGTCATTACGTGTACCTTCGAAGCATACTAGATGAAACAAATTATTTCACAACAATAACTTCGTGTTCGATTCTGTCACTAGTAGAAAATGCTGATATTTTCGTTCTAAATTTTTACACATTTATAACCAAATTAATTCAACACTTTTTAGTAAATGTTAATAACGAATTTTCATAATCTATGCATATGTTTAAGCAGCTTAAGTATACATAATATCTTTTCAATTTTTTTTTATTCCAAGGGTTCTTCAGTTAGCGTGATGATAACTTAACAAGTATATTGTATTTCATTCTTTATGTTTTTAATCTTTTTTATTTGTGTTATACTTACTGGCGTTTACAATTTAATTTATGGGTTTATTGTAAAAGCCCATTAGGACGTTAATAAATACGGTTCATTGATTGCGGGGCGTAGGAAAATATTATTTTATCAAGATTTTTATTGAGTTTTCATAAATAAGTAAAATATTCTTACAAGTATAATAAGTTGTTTTATTGTTAAAAATGCAGTTATTTTTGATAAGGAGTTACGATTGGACGCCTAAGCTGTCTTGTTTTGGTGACTCCGCATAAACGATGGCCGCTGAAAAAAAGTCAAGCAATTAGTTAAAGCAGTACTATGTATGCGTTCTAATGGACCAAGTACATATTAATGCAAAAAAATCGTTAGAATATTAAACACAACGATAACAAAAAAATACTCACTTCCCTGGCTGTCTTCTTTTCTCTTCGACATTGGCATCCATCGTCGTCTTGTAGGTTTATCTCTATTTATTTTTGGGACTGGTTTTCTTCCTGTCGTTATTCCTTCTGAACTTTTGTCTTGACTGGGTTTCACACCATCAGATTTTTTTCTATATTCTGGAACAACTGCAGATATTTTTTTTTCACTAGCAGCTGGCAAACTATCTTCGCCAAAAATGTAAGATGAAAGGGGCTGTCCGTAAGAGGAAACTTGATCAGGAGCATTTTGGAAATTAACATTATTCTCCAGTGGTATTTCACTAATGCGGGTATAAGATGGACTGGGAATTACGTTGCTTGGTACCTTACTCAGTTGTGTGTAGGAAAAGTTAGGATGATCGTATTTGAGTGCCGTTACGTCTCGTCCATTTGTATTAATTTTCTTATGTGTTATTTTCACGTCACCCGAACTTGCTGGTTTTATATTGGTGTTATAAAAATCTTGTTGCACTGCCATCATGTACTTATTCGGTTCATAAGTAGGAACAAAGCTTGATTGCTGTGACTGGTATTTAGCAGACGGTAAATGTAATTCGGGTGATCCGCCCCAGATACTGGAAATCAATTTTTCTGGTTGGATCGTGTCATTATCATCCTTTAAATTGTGTATACCAGTTTCAAAATCAGTCCACTTTAACCCACTTGCCGCCATCGACATTGGTATAACATCGAGGATATTTTGGGAAGATGATGACGTAGAATGGATTTGTTGGGCCTCAGACGTGCCCACCAGAGTTGGTTCATATCCAGGGAATGAATTTGCATAAACTGGCTTTTCAGATTCGAACACAGGCTTTGATGGAGATGATTCAACTGGAACGCCATATTTTTCAAATGGGTGATAATCAGTGGAGGAATGACTACTCACTTCAGCAGGTTTTAAAACATCATTTTGATTATTGCTCTGAATTTCTTCGCTATCTTCTTTGTCTGTTGAATATGGTTTTGGAATAACGTACAAACTTTGAGGAGGTCCATACGTTTGTGCTGGTTCGTTACTTGGTTGTTGGGGTCGAAATTCAAATGATGAATCATTACTCTCTTGAGGAGGTATCAAAAGTTCGCCATTTTCATTACTCTGCAATTCTTCTATGTCCATGGTATTCGGCTTTGGGTTTCCATAAACAATTTGAGGAGGGCCATATTTATCTTCCGGTTCTTTAGTTTGTGGTAAGAACTCAGAAGTTGCATCACTATTTTCTTGTGGAATTGTCAAATATTCATTTTGCTCATTTTGAGATCTGTCCCCTAGTTCATCTGTTTTTTCTGAAACCGTTGATTTAGGTAATTCAGCAGGAGGTGCATACGGTTTTGGTGGTCCATAGGATTCTTTCGGAGTTTCAACTTTGGAGTTGCTCTCTTCTTTTTCTTCTTCCGAATTAATAACGTTTTCAACTTTATCATCTTGCGAATCAACTTCTTCTATTGTTGGGGGTTCTGTAAGAGGTAGTCCATACGTTGACATAAATGCGGTTTCTTTCATAATGTCACCAGTATTTTGTGAATCTATTACAACAATAGGTTCTGCTTTCACTATAAATGACGAATCCTTCGTCTCGGGCAAATTATAAACTTCACCAAAATTGGATTCCATGTCATTAAATTTTATCGGTTGGGGTAGTCCATATTCTTTTGGTGGTAGTGGTTGATTTTGTACATTTACTTTCGATGACTGTTGTTGGGGTATTCCATACTCTTGTATTGGTTGTGGTTGGAGTGGTCCATACTCTTTTGGTGGCTGTGGTTGGGGTGGTCCATAATCTTTTGTTGGTTGTGGTTGGTATTGGACCAACACTTTTGGTGGTTGTGGTTGGGATAGTCCATACTCTTTTGGTGGTTGTGGTTGAGGTGGTCCATACACTTTTAGTGGTTGTGGTTGGTATTGCACATACAATTTTGGTGGATGTGGTCGGGGTACTCCATACGCTTTTATTGGTTGAGGTTTAGGTGATCCATATTCTGTAGGTGGTTGGGGTTGGTGTCCGTACTCTTTTAAGGGATGTGATTGTATTCTATTCCATTTTAGACCTAGCGGTTGTCGTGGTTGCGGTGGTTTATATATTTTTGATGGTTGTTGTTGGGGAAGTCCATAGACTTTTTGCGGTTGCTGTTGGGGTGGTCCATACTCTTTTGGTGGCGTCTGTGTTGGTTTATACGCTATCAAAGGTTGTAATTGTAAATATGTTTTATCTTGTGTTGGTGGCGCGTTATACTGCGATATTGATGGATGTATTGGAGTTTTGTTTTTTGGCGTCAGTAGATGTAAGAATGACTGAGGTAATGTAGACTTCAATTGGTGGATTGGACTGAATTTATTGAGTGCTAATGGGTGATGTGGAGATTGATTAAGTGTCGGAAGTTGAGGCTGAGGGGGTAGTCCGTAAAATTGGTGTGGAGGTGGTTGATTTTTTTCTATAGAAACTGATGTCGACCCATATACTTGCTGTGGTGGTGATGGTCTCATCGTAGAATGAGAGGGTGGTCCGTATTTCTCCGACGGAGGACCATATATCTGAACAGGTGGAGGTGGCACATATATTTGATGAGATGGCGTTGGTCTCTTTACTTTGTACTGAGAAATTGTTGATACGATATCAGCTTCGGAAATATCGGATTGCGGATATTCCGATTTTATGTAATTAGCCATTAATTTTAATCCGTCTTCTGAAGATGCAAGTTCCTTCAAAGTTAATATAGTTTCCAATTCTGTAGTAGTTCCTAACAGTTTTTGTATGTGCTCTATAGGCAAGTTAAATTTATGTTTATTTGGCTTTGACTTAACCACTTGTATGTAAGGAATTGTTGAAACAGGTTTTATCTGTATCCCACTATATTTATGTATTTTCCAAACTGGGAATTCCTGAGCAACGTGAACTAAGTGACTGGGTTTTATTTCAATAGGGGGCTTCACAACTGTATGAAACACTTTTTTTTGACCTAAATGAAGGTAATCCGTTAAGTGTTCTAAACTCCTTGTTGATCGAACATAATTTTCTTCGGCGAGGGCTATGTGTAAGCAACCCGCTACCACCAAAATGCATGCAGAAGCACATACCTATGACAAAAAAACACAAAATTAATATATTTGACAAAATTATACAGTTTTTACAAGGGGTGCCCATGCTCTTACTCGCGGAGATGGGCTTTCGATAATTAGGAATCAAGCGATCTAATACTCACTACATCTTGAAACACTTTATATTGCCAGCGGCAAATGGCGGAACTAACAAACGAATTTACTTTTAAATCAATATTTTTCATTTGACTCAATGGTCGATTTTCAGGTACATTTTTCTCCAAAAACCACTCCCTCTAAAAAAAAAAATTTGATAGCCGCGAGAAAAACGCGAAGAGCTATTTTTTTTGTGCTCATGGTCGTTTTTAGAGTTTAAGCTCACCACGCATTTGTCCCTAAATTATCTTTTCCTTCAGCTTGTCAGATTTGCGCACATTTAGATTACCAATAAATAAAAAAAAAATTAAAAATGCTTACATTTAAAACCAGATTTCAAAAACACAGAAGAATGTGACACAAAAATAATTCAGCATTCGCAATATTATGAAGAAAATACTAACAGGAGGTGGCATAAAGTAAAAATCATCAGGAGGTAAATGGAAGTATAAGATCATTAAACATACAATTACTATGTTATTTTCGGAGATTATAATATTTTTTAGTATTTAGCTTATAATTTATTTTTATTCTTTGTTCAAAGGCTTTCATTTAAATAATGGCAGATAAGAAATAATAACCGCGATCGACTTTGATGCCTCTTGCAATCGATCATTTCGGCACTCATTACTTCAGTCAGTTTAAATAATGTATTTAGAGAGACTTACAACTATTTACAGGTGGTTTTATAAAACTACACGAACACGACGAATATAAAAAAAAATTGATAAAAGTGTGAGAACTGAAATATTAAAGCAGTGGAAATGGTAATTTAAACCAACGTCTAATTATTACAATTTATTCCCATTTAAGTCCCAAAGTTCTATCACATTTCATTACATTACTTAATAAAACCTTGGCGATAATTCAATGTAAGACGAATATTTATTCAAATGAATTAGCCTCTTGTATTGATAAATATACAAATGACTTGGAAAAATATACTAGACCCTCACAATCAAAATGCCATAGCTCCCTAACGGCCTCATTTAAAAAAATATATTTTCAAATGGTCCTGTTTTTAGTAGACAACATTTTATTACATAGGTAATAGAATATTATTATAGTAGTTTTAGAATAGGTTTTTACTAGATATAAAAAGTTAAATTTTAAAGCTATTGAAAATATACATTAAAAAAATCTTTTCATTTAACTACGTATCATAATAAAATTTAATTTATACTCTTTACGGAATGTACGGGAATCAACGGAATTAATCTTATTCTAATCTCCCCACATTCCAACATAATTACTTATTATTATTGTTATTTACAAATTAAAATTACCAATTAAATTTTCACCAATAACTACCGTTTTTAATACGCATATAAAAAATTGATCCAACTTAATGACAATAATGAACAACTTTTTGCTATTACGATTATTGCAAATAGTTATATGTGTTACTATTTTCTAAAATATTAATACACAGATAAAATCGATCACATTTGACGTAAAATTGTAAATAAAAAAACCGAGTGATACAAATACATCATATATAATAAAATAACCCTGCCTTATCATATAAATAATTAATAATATGTATTTATATCACCTATTCTGATTAGAGGTTTGTTTGATTTTTTTAAATCCATTATTATTAATTATTTTTACATGTTCGTACCTAATTTCGAACAAAGGGAACCCTGCGTTTATAGCCCCTGGCTAAGCATTTTTTTTAAGATTAGCAGTACCTACCTACTAAACGTCGCTTCAATTAGTTTCCAATAATAATCGAGAAGAAAACACCCAACACATATTTAGTTTTTCCACGATGTATTTAAAAAAAATAACCTGTAGTAAAAATATTGTTTCAAGTTTTGTAAGTTAAATAAAAAACACTTGCCATTTTTTTCTCCATTGCGATATTTTTAACGTAAATATATAATACCCGTTTCACACCATTGAATAACTACTTCACAGATTCATCCTACAACAATTAAGGGCAAAATACAAATGAAATTATTATTCGATTGTTTCCTCTTATATATAAAATGAAGTATTTCCAGAAATCTAGCGATGTCGTCACGATTGTGAAACTTCATTTTGTGAATTATCATGATGTCACTTCGAACGTTGAAATATTACAAACTTTACTCTAATTACCCTTGCTTTCACAAGCTTATTCACTGACTAATCATTGTAAAATATCCGTGGTGCAGTATTTAGGCACTTTACTTTGGGTTGATTCTCAAAGCATTGCGAAACCTAATGAATTGTTTTTTTTTTGTCGCAAATAAGACTTAAAAGACAATTTTAAAAATTGGGAATCTAGTTGAAAAGAAGTTAAATTCATAATCCAAAATGAAATAATTCCACATTGTCGTTTTACTGGTATTCTTACACTGACCCTTCCAAACCGTAATCAGCACTATTATTCTTTACAAATGGCGACAAATTAAAAATAAATGCCTATTTAATAAGTTTAATGAATGTTTAATTTTGTTGAATTTGTTTGATTAATACCTACTTACCCGCAACGTTAATAATTTTTGTTTACAGTTTTTTAATTAATAAATCGTGGCAACGTTTATTAATTACAAAAAACTGTAAACAAAAATTATTAACGTTGCGGGTAAGTAGGTATTAATCAAACAAATTCAACAAAATTAAACATTCATTAAACTTATTAAATAGGCATTTAATTTTTTTATTGTTACATTACAATTTTTTTATTTGATTTTGATTATGATTCATATAATGTGAGCCTCATTGGGTGCTTTACCCACGCCAAGACGTATGAACATTAAATACTTTGTAAACACAACTTTTAATAGATAATAATATATTTCTGGCTTCTTCGTCAGTATAATGAAAATAAACAAAATAAATAGTTTATTTTCACAAAGTGTTTTACAAAGTATTTTATTTTCATATAATTAAAATGATGCCATAAAGTAATTTTGAAACTATTGAATAACTTGTATTTATTGTGATTCGTAAATGTCAACCGACAATGTAAGGAATTTGTACGAAATCGGCAATAATAATTAGAAAGCTATTAATGTCATGTGCGTCAATGAAATGTAATAAACGGATGCTAGCTAATTATCATTCATTCATAGGGCGGATGTCGACTTTCACCTCGTTAACAACATTTGGGATTCTCAAGCTATAGGAACAATGTTCTCATAGTGAAATCATTACACCAATTATGACTACATAATCTAATGAGCAATTTCTTCCAAAGACTTGCTTTGGTTTAAAATACTACGAGTCTATCAGCCTCTATCTCCTCTGAAATTGAGTAACTACCGATACCGAGTGCATAGGTAATTTTTTATTATTCCATAGAAAAAAAAACTGTCATGTCAAAATATTGCCGAAATAGTTTGGTTTACGTTGGAAATAAGATTATTTTAGTTTTAATGTTATTAAAACATAATATCCAATGGTCTTGACGGTATCGGAAAAAAACTACTATTAACGCTACACATTTTAAGGCTAAGATTGAATCAAATACTCAAAATGAGCGATAAAAAAGGACCGAAACAATCGGTAATTTGCACAGCAATGTTTTTTATTGTAAATTAACAATGTATTTAATATTAATACCTGTTTTTTTTTCTTTGTTCAGAAAGCGGACATAGCCAAGCAGTTTGATTTGCCTGAACGGCAATCTAAAATAACTACGCTATTAAATCAAGCTGGCCAAGCTTACTGCATTTGTAGGACATCGGATAGTTCACGGTTTATGATGTAAGTTTCTTCATCTGCCCACCGGTTTATAACACTCTTTATTGAACTCATGTTGGTTATGTATATTTGTCTCAATTTCCTTGTACTCAGTTCCCATGCAGACGCTGTGGCTTCAATCATTTGCTAGCTAACCTGCATATATACTACAAGCTATATTTTCCGCTTATCTTGAGGGTAGTAGGAGAATTTCAAAATATTGTCAGGTTATTCGTAATTAAAATGAACGGGTTAAATACCCAGATACACTCGACACGATTATATTGCATCATAGAAGAATGGCTAAATATTGACCTAACGACTGCACTTTTCATAGGCACAGATTATGGAAATTAAACTTTGTTTCAACTTAATTACTAGAAAAAAGAACGATTTACGTCGGGATAGATAGTAAAATATTTTTGTTCCGTGTTCAAAATTTACCATATAAAATGATCCCTTTGCCGCCATTGTGGACTATTTGGAGAAAGTTTGCAAAAGTTTTGTTTCATTCTAAATTACTTAATTAACCCAAACTAATAACCTATTTTGTGCATGTAAATAGTTGTTTCTTGCAGTAATTGTTGAAGCAAAGTGTAATTTCCATAATCTTTGCCTAAAAGTGCAGCGGATAGGAAAATAATTATCGAAAAATGTCCCCATCATCAGTTTCCTGAGGCACACCTGTGCTGAAACAAGTGACTCCCGGTGCTGTCGACTGACTGAATAACCTCAGCATCCCACTTTGACCTCTACCAACTGTCCCCAAACATACGAAGTAGAACAATGGACTGGTTAATATGCACAAATTATTTAAAAAAAACTTTGAAACAGTTTAAAATGAGAAACAACTATTTCGGTAATGTGAAATGAAAAAAAAAACATTTTTAGTTATTTCGTTGAAATTAAATTTGATTGTTCGCTTGGCGGCCATTGTAAAGTGTAAGTTTTAAGGTTAATTTTCTCTCTTATTTAACCCAAAGTTTGGGTTTGATTAAGAAAAAAAACAACTTTTTTTTTTTTAATTTCCTTTATTTTTTCCCAATTTATATATTTCACATTACAAGTTTTATAATAATAGGAAAGGGAACCCACTAAGGCGCAGCCTGTGCGTGGGTAATATAAGTTAATACATTAGATTTTTGTACCTAAAAATATATAACAGTAAAAATAAAATAAAAACAGTAAGCATAATAAAGAAAAACGGTAGGATTATAATTAAAGTTAGTCTAAAAGATTGCGCAAGAGGTGCATGTTAAAAATAAATCAAAGTAAAAATAAAGATTGTAAGATATTATATATATATGAATTAAAAGAACACAAAATAAAATAATAATAACTATACAGAAACAAAATAGAACAAAGTAAAAATTAAATGAATAATGCTTCAACATTTGCATTGTACAGCCACAACTTTAATTCTTTTTGGTATTGCGCTAGTTTAGTTGTTTCTTGAATTTTTTTTGGTAGTAGATTAAAAGTGCGAGGTCCAATAAAGCTACAACTGTGAGTTTGCATTAGTTTGGTATTGGTTTGTGGGGTATAAAATACATGATTTCTTCTAAAGTTGATTTTGGGTTCATATTTTTGAAATTTATTTTGGTTTTTCATTACATATTTCAGGCTTTGAAGTAAAAATAGTTTACGGAGATTGAATAGTTGAGATTCCTTGTACAATTGATCAGTCGAAAATGTCCTCTTTTTATTATATATAACCTTGATAATATGATTTTGTACTATTTGTAGTGGTTTTATAAATGTATCTAGTGCGCCACCCCATCCTAATATACCGTACATAATTGAGGATTGCACTAGAGAAAAATAAATCATTTTCAATTTGTCAACATTGAGTACTTCCTTAAGTCTATAAAATATGTACGTCAGATATCTTAATTTAGAAACGGTGTTATTAATTTGTGGTTGCCAGTTTAAATTTGTGTCAATATATATACCCAAATATTTGATCTTTTCAATTTTTCCAATTTCAAAGCAAGAGGTGCATGTTACTTTATTGCAGTTAGCATTATTGTAACGGACGTACTGCTCCGTGATCGGGCGCGGTCGCCCCATATTAAAATCTTTTATTTGCCTGTCCTTAAATTAAATAAACTGGAGTAAAATGTATGTAAAATTAAACTATAAACCCGAAATTATGTAAAAATGTAAATTTAACTATGTATGAAAATGTAAAATGTTATCAATAAATGAAACGTCGGAGCTTGGATAGAGGTATACGGGCAGAGAAGTATTGTTAGAGCTGGTACAATCATGAGATCATTTAATTCGGGCACGATTATTAGAGTCGTGCTTATACGAGAGGGAACGTTCGGCCCCGGCCCGAAGCAAGGGGCCGTGCGCCGTCGTGGCGTGCGAGGTGCTTCGCCGTCAGAACGTTCCCCAAGCGCGATTCTGAAGATCGTGTCTGAACAAAGAGAGGCCGTGGTCGCGTTCGACCACGAGCCCAAAATTACCGGCCGAGAGGCGGTAGCCAACCCGGCGGCAGGCCGCGGGCGCGTCACAAAACACGGGCCTCGATTCCAGGAATCAAAAAGAAAGCAGGCCCGTGTGAGCGTCGCTCGGCCAGCGAAGGCCGCCGGGGTCCTATAAAACGGGCAACAGTCCCTTGAAAAGTTAGATATCCAGCAACCACCACCAGCTCTACACTTCTCTCTGCTCTGCCTTCTACCTCGCTCCGACTTCTGACTCTACTCGCCTTCTCTTCTTCTTCTGACCCTCGCCTCACCCCGGACCTCTCTGCCCCTACGAAAGACCCGGACTCTACAGCAAGGACGAGTACTAGCATCGGACCAGCTACAACGGCTACAGAGACGGCCCCGTTCTACCCCTCCACGCCACTGAAGGAAGACATCTTACGCCTCCACGGATTGGGATCACCGCCCTGCTTACAGTCTTGTGTGTCACACATTACGTCTGATACATAAGTGGTCCTTCGACGCCGGATCTCTCCGTGGAAAGATGTCACCTTCACTGCGCTCTGGGAAGAACAGCGCTGACGGGGATTCATCGCAGGGAAGCGATGATCCCACACCAACCGGGGCGGCCACAGCCGCGCCCCCCGGACTCCGGCCAACAGCCCCCCTGGCCCCCTCTGATCCCCGAGCGGACCCACTGCCTGGTCCCTCCGGCGCATCACCACCACAAACGCCCCCTGCCGCGGCCGACGCCTCGTCAAGAAGCGAGGCTTCTAGCGAGGACACGCTCCGGCAGGTGCAGCTCGAGCTAAGAGCTGAGAGGCGGCGCACCCAGAAGCTGCAGGACGACCACGCCCGACAGATGGCAGAACTTGTCGCCACGCTGAAGGACCTCACGCGGACCGCTTCACCTGCAGCCTGGCAACCCGGCGGAGCCTATCCCGGAAGCCAGCCATCTAGCGGCCCCGAGCAAAGCTGGGGCTACGCACCCGAGGCGCACACCACTGGCCCACGGGTGGGCCTTCCACAGACTGCGGCGGCCCCGAGTGGCCCCAGTCACAGCCTTGCCTACACAGTGGGGGGAGAGCCTACTGTTCCGCAAGCTACAACACCACGGGCGGAATACCAACCGACGGCGGCGCCATCTAGCGGCTTCACCCATGGCTTCGGGTATGCAGCGGAGACACACACCGCTGCGCCGCGCCTTGGCTACTCAGCGGAGACACACACCGCTGCGCCGCGCCCTGGCTACTCAGCGGAGACACACACCGCTGCGCCGCGCCCTGGCTACTCAGCGGAGACACACACCGCTGCGCCGCGTCCTGGCTACTCAGCGGAGACGCACACCACTGCGCCGCGCCCTGGCTACTCAGCGGAGACACACACCACTGCGCCGCGCCCTGGCTACTCAGCGGAGACACACACCACTGCGCCGCGCCCTGGCTACTCAGCGGAGACACACACCACTGCGCCGCGCCCTGGGTACGCAGCGGAGGCGCAAACCACTGGCCCACGGGTGGGCCTGCCACAGACTGCGGCGCCCTCTAGCGGCCCCAGTCACAGCCTTGCCTACACAGTGGGGGGAGAGCCCACTGTTCCGCAAGCTACTACACAGTTTCCAGCATTTGCCCCGAGCGGAAACTCGCAGCCCCCCGCTGACGGATACGGGGCCTGCGACCGAGCGGGTGAGGCAGCGAGGCAGACACGAGACTGGGTGCATCAAGGGAGTGTCCCTCTCGCCCAGGTGACGGCCATGTTCGCCGACGCCCTCCGGCAGTCCCAGGCCGGTGGCACACCTCGCTACCATCCCGAAGATGAGCGGATGGCATCCCTCATCGCCCGGCAGTCCAGCGCAAAGGACTTGCCGCCCTACGCTGGTGACGCCATAGAGTGGCAAGCCTGGAAGGCGCAATTCCTCCAGTCGACGGCCACCTGCGGGATGACGGCGGCCGAAAATCTGATGCGGCTGCAGCGTGCCCTGAAGGGAAAGGCGCGCGAAGCCGTCAGCCCTCTCCTCCTGGACCCGGCGCAGGTGCCGGAAATCATGGATGTCCTGGAGCACCGATTTGGGGGCGCGCACTCGGTCGCCGCGGTCATGTTCGACCGGATAAAGCGGCTAACCCGACTGCAAGAGGACGCATCGACCGAGGCTCTGGTGGAGTTCTCGGGCACGGTGCAGAACATCGTGGCTTCGCTGGGGAATCTGCGGGGTGATTACCTCTCCAACCCGGCCCTCCTCAGCGAAATCGCCTCCAAGATGCCGTTAGCCCTACGCCTCTTGTGGTTGGGTAAGGTGGCCGACCAGACGCACGCGGCCACTGTGGTGCAGCTTGCCGCGTTCCTGAAGCGGCTGACCAACGCGGTGCCGCGGTCGGGCCTCACCGACAATGGCCGAGCAGCGCGGCCGAGCAGCTCGGCCGAACATCAGCGGGCCGCCCGCCCGTATCGTGAAAATGTGTACGTGACCGACGAGCGCCCGGAACCCCGCAGTGAAGTTTGGTGCACACTGTGCAAAGACGATTCACACAAACTCTACAAGTGTCCCCGATTCACCGAAGAGACAATCAGTGCGCGTTGGGAGCTTGTAAAAAGTGCACGGTTGTGTTTTAAGTGTCTGGACGGTGTGCACCAGACAAAAAGGTGCGAGTACCGGACCAACTGCGGAGTGGGCACGTGCCGGGCCCCGCATCATCGCTTGCTGCACGATGACGCATACACTCGTGACCCCGAGACGCACACAGTCACGAACACGTGGGAAAGTGAGGGAAACGTGCTAATGAAAGTGATCCCCGTGACATTGTGCGGCCCCGGGGGCCACGCGACCGTGCACGCGCTGCTTGACGAGGGCTCTGCAATAACCCTAGTCGAGGCAGATGTTGCAGACATCGTTGGAGCCGCGGGTCCGGTACGCGGCCTGCAAATTCGGGGCGCTAATGGAATGTGCTCATCCGATGCAACATCCCGGCGGGTGAGACTGTCGGTGCGCGGCGACGGAGACGCGTTCACGGTGACGGCCCACACCGTGACAGACCTAGATCTCCCGCGACAAACAGTGGCCGGCCGCCGGCAAGTGAAGCCACGGCTGCTGATCGGCCAAGATAACGCGCCGCTTATCGTGTCGCGGGAGGTGCGGAAGGAAGAGAGCGGCCAGATGACGTCCCGGACAGCCCTCGGTTGGATCACGCATGGGGGCACCCGGCGCGACGCCGACGCCGACGCCGGGACGACGCTGAGGATGGCTTGTCCGAACGCCGCCCCACCGGCCTCGCTGCCGACGCCCGGGACCATGCCACCGGGGACCCTGCCACCGGGGACCCTGCCACCGGGGACCCTGCCACCGGGGACCGACCATGCCACCGGGGACCATGCCACCGGGGAGCCTGCCGCCGGGAACCTGTCCCGACGCCGCCCCACCGAACTCGCCACCGTGACACACTCGCCAGAGGGAACGGACGCCGGGGACCACGCCGCGTCGCAGTCGCAGCACGCCTCTTGCTAAACAGGTGTAGCCAAGCTCCACGGGGGGAGTGTAACGGACGTACTGCTCCGTGATCGGGCGCGGTCGCCCCATATTAAAATCTTTTATTTGCCTGTCCTTAAATTAAATAAACTGGAGTAAAATGTATGTAAAATTAAACTATAAACCCGAAATTATGTAAAAATGTAAATGTAACTATGTATGAAAATGTAAAATGTTATCAATAAATGAAACGTCGGAGCTTGGATAGAGGTATACGGGCAGAGAAGTATTGTTAGAGCTGGTACAATCATGAGATCATTTAATTCGGGCACGATTATTAGAGTCGTGCTTATACGAGAGGGAACGTTCGGCCCCGGCCCGAAGCAAGGGGCCGTGCGCCGTCGTGGCGTGCGAGGTGCTTCGCCGTCAGAACGTTCCCCAAGCGCGATTCTGAAGATCGTGTCTGAACAAAGAGAGGCCGTGGTCGCGTTCGACCACGAGCCCAAAATTACCGGCCGAGAGGCGGTAGCCAACCCGGCGGCAGGCCGCGGGCGCGTCACAAAACACGGGCCTCGATTCCAGGAATCAAAAAGAAAGCAGGCCCGTGTGAGCGTCGCTCGGCCAGCGAAGGCCGCCGGGGTCCTATAAAACGGGCAACAGTCCCTTGAAAAGTTAGATATCCAGCAACCACCACCAGCTCTACACTTCTCTCTGCTCTGCCTTCTACCTCGCTCCGACTTCTGACTCTACTCGCCTTCTCTTCTTCTTCTGACCCTCGCCTCACCCCGGACCTCTCTGCCCCTACGAAAGACCCGGACTCTACAGCAAGGACGAGTACTAGCATCGGACCAGCTACAACGGCTACAGAGACGGCCCCGTTCTACCCCTCCACGCCACTGAAGGAAGACATCTTACGCCTCCACGGATTGGGATCACCGCCCTGCTTACAGTCTTGTGTGTCACACATTACGTCTGATACAATTATGTAGTCTAATTTTAAGGTTATTGGGAGGTTTGTTTTTACTGTTTTTATAAAAAGTTAGGTAAAATGTTTTACTATAGTTTAAGAAAAGTCTATTACAAGTTAGCCATGATAAGACATATGAAATACATTTTGTTGCATTTAAAAAAGTTTCAGGCCAGGATTTTCCATTTACTATTATTATTATTGCTGTATCAGCGTAAGATACAATTTTACCAGGGATTACAACATTACATAAATCATTGATATATATTAGAAACAGAATTGGGCCAAGCACAGTCCCCTGTGGTACTCCATTTTTTATCACTGTTTCTGTGCTATAAAAGTTCCCTATTTTTGTTTTTTGTAATCTGTATTTGAGATAGTGAGTTGGAATTTTTAGTTCATCTTTTTTGAAACCTATTTGATTAATTTTGTTTATGAGTAGATTGTGATTTACAGTATCAAACGCTTTTCTTAAGTCTAAAAATATAGCTAGACTTTTTTTATTTCGATCAACAGATGTGTAAACACTTATTATAATATTATTACTAGCTGATATGTACCCGCTGTTGATCGAGTTTTATCTACTTTCTATAAATATAATATACATGTATTAAATATATATATAAACCTTCCGGAAGAAATTTTCTAAATGATAAGTGAAAACCCATCACAATTCGTTGCGTAGTTTAGAAGATCTAAACACCCACACAGACAGACTCATATAGTAACTTTTTTTAGTATAATAGAGATGAAGTGAAGAAAAGACGTCAAATTATACATATTTTAAATGAAATAGCTATTAAAATGCATTATTTTCCATTTCCGGTTACTGAAATAGTTGTTTCTCACTGTTATCTAACTGATACAAAGACTTTTTAAAACAAAATGTGCCTATTGACCGTGTCCTACGTATCTGTATGTTTACCTTATCTGCAACAATATAAAATGATTTGTTTGTTCAGAGGATGCGACGCTTGCGAGGAATGGTACCACGGAGACTGCATCAACATCTCGGAGAAGGAGGCCCGCTACATCCGCCAGTACTATTGCGACCGCTGTCGTCAAGAGGACCCCACCTTGACCACCAGATTCAAGCCGCAGAAGAGGGAAAATGATGACCGAGATTCAGGTATTCTTCATGTGTATGTTCTTGGTTGGGAAGTCACCCACAAATGGGCGGATGATTTGGATAGGTGAGATAGTCGCATCTGGGAATTGAAGATAATCTTGTGATTCTTAGTCGAAGTAAGTATGGTCGAATTAGCTCAATATTCAGAACAATGCCTCGGCAAGGCAGAAGTCCTGGGTTCATTTCTCAGATGTGACTAATCCTCTTTCTGTCTTTTTTATTTCACATTTTTTTAGTTTTTAGTAAAAAAAAAGTTTTTTTTCTATCCAGGTCGAGATGAAAGAAAGAAGAAGCGCAAGGAACATTCAGAAAACAGGTCCCGGGGTCCTGGCGGGCACCAGCACTCCTCCGGGGGCTGCGGTGCCTGTCCAGGCTGCTTGCGTACACATGACTGTGGGAAGTGAGTGCCTGTTTTTATATAATCATTCTTTTTAATAATTATATCTATTAGAATTTAACTTTTGCTTTCAGTATTGAATGAATGCAAATCTTAGGAGTGGATAATAACCCACTTCCAATCGAGTTTAAACTCAGGAGACAGACTCGTTGTCGATGACAATGCATCAACTTTTGATGTCAATCACGTACACGCACGCAGACACATACGCGTTTCTCTTAAAATGGATGAAATTACAGCACCTAATATACTAAATAAATGTCAGTCAAGGACAGTAAAGTGGTTGACTCCCTTCCCTAGGAAGGAAGGTTCAATTT
Organism: Hesperophylax consimilis; assembly: GCF_061612785.1. Lineage (NCBI taxonomy): Eukaryota > Metazoa > Arthropoda > Insecta > Trichoptera > Limnephilidae > Hesperophylax > Hesperophylax consimilis. The sequence continues at coordinate 5,802,582 of NC_142851.1, read as the reverse complement.
TTTGTTTTTGTTTTTATGTTTTATAATAGATTGATTTTTTATGGCGAGAAGCATAAGCCTTCACAAATATAAAGCACTTTACAACCCGAAAGAACTACCAGCTTCAGAATGATAATCCATTGAGTTTGTAAAGCTGTGCGTGTCGCAAAGAAAGAAGAATTTTCTAAATTTAGTATTCTTGTACTCCATTGATAAGAGCCACAATGTGTCTGCAAAAAATGAAACATTTGATTTGGTAATACAAGGCTTTAAAACCTTTTTTATCTATTGATTTTGATTGACCTGATAGGATAATCCATTTGGGACATGGTTAGCTTTAACTACTGGGGATCAAATTGTGATTTTGTGTATTTATTTTTTAGGTGTGATGCGTGTCAGGATATGGCAAAATATGGATCCAATACAAGACTAAAGCTAAAGTGTAAGCACAGAATTTGCACCGACAATATTCCCGTTGTTCGAACCAAAACTACCAAGTCCTCCAGGTGAGTGATCATTTCTTCTTTCATTTTACATGCAATCCACTTTGATAAACATTTGAAAAATATTATGGTGTTTAGCTAGTTATTTATTCTTGCGATCTAATTATTGCATGTAGTACTTGATGTGGCAGGTTGTGTTTTGTGGTAATCGGATAAAACAGAACAGTGACAAAAAAAAATATGATAAAAGGTTACGTTAGGAGTGTTTTTTTTGTTGATCCTTCACTGTTTCTTATAACTTCTGTTTTCTCATGTTTTGCATATAAATACTCGGTGTCTGGAAACTCACAGTACAAGCGGGAAACTGGTGAATCTAAAACACTCACATAGAGAACCCGAAAAGAAGCATTTAAACTTTTCCCATTTTTTTCAGCAACTAAACGGTTAAACAAACTTTGGAGCCTGGTCTATGCTTCGACGCATTTTGAAAGATGTTGAATAGCTGATATTAACCCCCTTTTTTTTCAATTTAGACCTAAAAATTGAATTTACTCAAAAACGAAAGCTCCAAAGGTGATGCAGATTCATCAATTTCCCGCTTGTACTATGAGTGTCCGGACACCGTGTACATAATTTTATCCTCTAGCGGTCGCAGCAAACACCGCTCAGCCGACTCGGGCTCTGGTGGAGGGGGGGGCGTCCCGGTGATGGCAGTCCCGGTGGGGGCGGTGGCGGGGGTCACCACGGCCGAGGTGCTCCTACCCCACCTGATGGGTGGGCCCCCGCGCCACTGCTACGGCCCCCAGTGCACACGCGCCGCTCGCCAGGGCTCCAAATACTGCTCGCATGCTTGCGGGATGAGGCTGGCCACTGCACGAATATATCAGGTTAGAATTTCATGTTTGGATTGATCATTTTCTGCTGTTGGCACATTCTACGGCCAAAAAATTTTTTATAATTCAACATATTAATTTCGGCACATCTAATGAGAATAATATCTTCATAAGTAACGCATAACATTATTCAAGTGCATTGAACTTTTACTTTTCTTTTAATTTTATCATAGAAGCGATAAAAATTGACGTAATATAAAAGCACGAAGAAAATGAAAGGTTTTACCCATATGAAGCACTAGGAAATTTTAATATACATAGTTATAAAGTTTTTAGTTAAACATATGTATTTTAAATGTTTTTCCACTACATTAAGAGTATTATTAATTCTGAGTCGGGAGATGTTTTTTTGTAAAAAAAATTAACAGAAGATTTAAAAAAAAAAACAAAAAATTTATATTGTTTTATCCGAATATAAGATATTAATTTGATAAAGCTTTTTAAAGTCTAGTTCAAAGCAAATCTTGAAAATCTTACTTTAAAATTTTTATTAGCCTGACCTAAACTCAGGTTAGGTCACATTTCTACACTATTTTTTCTTACGGAACCATTAAAAGTATAATTAAATGTCCGTAACTCAGGATGGAAAATATTTGTCAAACATCTTTTGAGCTTTGAGAAAAAAGTAGCGTAGACATTTCTGGCAAAAAATAGCAAATTTCATGACACTAGAGATCACGTTTCGAGTATTTTGACTGCTTTATTTTACTTTCTTTTTACTTATTTACCGCTGAGAGATCCGTTAAAAAATACATTCCTTTTCTCATAAAGAAATTATGTATAAAGGGATTTTTCGCATTGCAAATTGCGTTAGTGCAAATAACTAACATATAACTAGCTGTACCCTGCCACACTTTGCTGTGGCTCAGTCTGTCTGTGCAGATAGAAAAACACTAGAGTGTGTTGCTTTGTTTTTTTCAAAAAAAGCATGTTTCTTCAACAGATTATGCTGTTTTTCAAAAAAGCATCGTGTTACCTGTCTCAGGTATATAAAAACACACGCGTATTCAAATGCAACGTTGTGTCAAAATTTCAAAGCAATCGGTGAAGAACTTTTGGAGATTCAAGATTTTGAACAAAAACTTACATTTTTATTTATGTAGATAGATAATAAAAAACCCCAAAAAAAACAATTTCAACATTAAAATAAGATAACTACATAATTACTCGGATAATAATTTATACGAAAATCAAAATATACCTCAATGTAGTAATATAAATATAAAGTACTGTAATTTTACAATTATCGCGCTTTTTATATATCCGGCACACATATTTATTCTAAAATGTTAATGTCAGTGAATCTGCTGTTTATGAATTCATTCATATTTTAAGTTCATCCATTGTTGGTGCATGGAATAATTTAAAATATCAAATTCTGTGGATATCATATTGAAAGAAATCGCAAACTATTCATTGAATCATGACAAACGTATTCAAATAATGTGACAAATAGTTTATGTTACGAGAGAAAAAATAAAGAGTTTAAAAACAAAAGTTATCATTTTTATCAGTGCATTTGCGGGTGAAATAAAATGAATGTATAGGTACTTTTGCTTTCATTCTTTACTTTTTAAGTCTACTGATAAACAATGGACTGAGTTTGGAGTTAATAAAAATACGAAAAAACCTTTTTGTTGTATGTTTTTGGGGTGTTATGCCGTGTTGCGCTAACTCCTTCTTTAGCCGACGTCTCGGACATCGTTGCAGTGTCCATCATCAGGGCAGATCCGAAGATGTGTAATTGTTGGTTGTCGAGTTTGTGCTTATTTACTTGGAAGCGATACCGTGCCGCCAGCTTCAATCCACTACGAGCGTGTAGGTATTACAGTACAAGGGAACTGCAATTTAAGTGAAAGCACAGTATTTACGTTAGCCTGGGGCCCGCTTCCAAGTAAATAAGCACAAACTCGACAACCAACAATTACACATCTTCGGATCTGCCCTGATGATGGACACTGCAACGATGTCCGAAACGTCAGCTAAAGAGGGAGTTAGCGCAACACGGCATAACACCCCAAAAACATACAACAAAAATGCTTTTGGCCGTGAAAATCTAAAAACTTACCTGACGAAAAAACCTTTATTATATTTGTAAATAAATAATCTTAAAATAAACAATATTGTACTGCCGGCTTCAGAATATGTGGGTACCGACAAATTAATTACATACATTGGCATTTTTATAATATAAATTACGCATTAGCAATATGTATTAACATTTAATATTCATTTTTTTCAATTGACCTTCCACTTCTGGACCCCTGGAGCCGCCTCTGCTGCTCACGCCTAGCAATGAAATCATACAGACCCAATAAGCCACTCCCAATTGAGCCTAGTTGATTTTGTTTGATATGTTGTACCCAGTTGCTCTAGTTCCATCTCCTCTCCCTTCTTTCCTCCATAGTTAGAACCCTCCAATCAAGATGACTCAAGGGTGATGGAGTTTGGACCAAATTCTATGATACAATATAGATTTTTTATAAGTCTGACTTAAACATTCATCATTTTGGTTTATTCCAGGTGTTGCCCCAGCGCATCCAAGAGTGGTCGCTTCAGTCATGCGCGGCCGAGGCGACAGATCGGCGCTCCCTGGCGAGGGTTCGGGAGAAGCTGGCCGGCGTCAGGGCCGCGCTGCAAGAGTTGGAGCGGAGGCGCGCTGCCCTGGACGAGATGGTGGAGCAGGCCAAGGTGCTCAGCCCTGCCAGCATGCAAATAGAGGTCAGTCCATATTCATATTAGTTGTTTAATTTTGAGTAGATTGTAATAGCAATTAATTTTCAATGATGTTTTTTAATAAAATTTTAACTTTTGATGTTATATTTTAATGCTTAGCAAGCATCAACCAAATATAATCTAGACAGGGCTTGTGAACCTTAAAATTAACACCGAAACCAAAATATTGGTTCAAGAAAATATTTACTTAAAAGAGAGTGCATTATCTCGCAGTCGAAATATCGGAAGAAGCATTGCTTTTGTTAGTCTGCTCGGATCAAATTCGACTTCCAGCAAGTTCATCCCATGAGTGTTGTGAATATCAGTTATCAAAGATAAATTTTAGATAGTTATATTTCCGGTAGGGGCTGTTGCGTAATTTCTTGTTAACAATTTAATCTACTATATAAATATTCTAAAATATACATACCTCATGGTTTCGAGGTGTCGTATCGATTAAAGTAACAATTGATAAAAATGTTACATTTCTTTCTAGCAAACAACAAATTACAATACACTTTTGCCATAAAATGAACGATTTTCCCTGGTTTCGCGTACGTTTTTAGGAGCTTGAACAACAATTTGGGTTGTTAAGTTCATCTCTATATCTTGTGACGCAACGCCTTTCAGGCCCGCTATTGGCGGATAAATTAAAAAAATTACAACATGGAATTGAGCAAAAATTTTGTTTTTTGTGTTATGTTCCAAAGTGAGGATTTTATGAGGAGTTGTATTATGAAATTGGTGGTGTTATTTTGAGATTGGAATTATGTATAAGAGGGCTAATCTATTGTTATTATATGTCGATGACAGAAAGTCTTGTTTTTTCTGTACACAAATGAACAGTTGAGAGCTCCATAGGTCAATGGATAATTTTCCAATTTCATAAATGACCTAGTACCGAAAACAACACAGTCAAATACTTAATAAATATACATACTCCCCATAGCTCACCGTTTGATAGTTTTTTTTACTTCAAACATACCATACAAAAACATAGTATTTATAACTAGATAAATTAACCATATTAACATCCTCGTATTTCGATTGTATACATTGATCTAGTAGCATGTGATATAATATAAGTAAAGTAAAAATAATATTGTATATAAAGTGAAAATCTTGTTTTATTTCATATTACATAATTTGTATGCTTTAGGAACCAGACGACGAGACGGAGATGTCCATGTACTGTATCACCTGCGGTCATGAGATTCACTCACGCACGGCCGTGAAGCACATGGAGAAGTGCTTCAACAAGTACGAGGCTCAGTCCTCCTTCGGCAGCGTCTTCAAGACCCGCATTGAGGGACAGAACATGTTCTGCGACTTCTACAATCCGCTCAACAGGACCTACTGCAAAAGACTCATGGTCAGTATCAATAATCACCAAACTAACTATGTACTTAATTAACCATTAAGCCGTTTAGGTAGTAGGCAGAGGACAGACTCATACAACTCTGTCTCTGCACACACTCCTTGCACTCTTTACATTCATTTGGTATTGTCTCATTAATACTCTTCTGTTATTCTGACTCTTGACATGATCCGACTTAAGTTTTTGATTCACTTGATCGTGCCATTACTTCCTCGGCAGTCCATTCTGCACGCTTCTACCATTCACTTCCGTATCATATATTCTTCATAACCACTGGAGCTTAACACATTGTTTGCGGGAGACGCTTAAATGCGTCTTTTGCGTACTATTGGTAGAGAGCGGGAGACGCTTAAAAACGTTTTTCGTATTTGTACACTATTGGTAAAGCGCGGGAGACGCCAAAATGCATTGTACACTTAGAGTAACAATATATTACGATGATATTATGATGTTGGCTACTCTGTGAAGTAAAAATTATGCGTCAGCTCTCGTGAGACTTGTACTAGGTACCTGGTAATTCGTGGAATTAGGGTCGGGTGGCCGAACGACTGTGGTCGTGAAACATGCGCTTGAAATAAAATAACTGTAAGATAAATGTTTCGTTTTTTTTTTAAATCTTTATATTTCTTCAGTGTTAGAGCGATATTGTTTCGTTCAAGACGTTCTCTATTTTCTTTTCTGCATACATTCCGCTTTAAAAATTTCGTACAAAGTATTTGTGTGCTGTGCTCGAAAAGTTATTTGTTACATATTTATTAGTTATTTGTTACATAATAAAGGGATATTTTTTCATAAAAAATACCCTATAAAAATGGACTACGGTAATGATAATCGATTACAATAAATATATGAAAGGTGTTGACCGAGCAGACCAATGTCTTTCGTATTATTCTATTTTACGAAAAACAACTAAATGGACAAAAAGGCTAGGCGATGTACATAATGAATAGTGCATTATTCAACTCATTTGTTATCTACAACTCCGTAAAAGAAAGAAAAATAAAATATAAACAATTTTTAAGGAAATCGCAGAGCACTGTGTGGCTGATCATAGATTTCGTCAGATAATAGTCAAGACCCGGAACCAACACCATCAACATCTGGTATCCGAAAAACATCTTCAAAATCTGATCCTCCAGGAAGACTATCGATGGATATGAGAAAACATATATTGGAAAAGATTGAAGGCCCTGGTAAAAATAAGAATAAGAATAAGGCGATGTCGTGTGTGCGCGGTACACAAAACACGTAGCGAAACCCGGTACATGTGTAAATTCTATGATGTACCTTTACATAAAGGGAATTGTTTCCAACGATTTCATACTTTCAAACAATATTAATGTTTAGTGGTGTGTATTTTACAAAATATATGTACTATGTTGAATGTGCATAAAATGACTAAATCGACAATACGACAAAAGTGCAGTTTTTTCAAATTTTTTTAATTTAATCTTAAATATCATAATTGTTTATCCAAAAATATAAAAATTTGTGACCAGATCATAATGAAAGATTTCGAATAAGGTAAAATACTGAAAATTTTATTTAAATTTGATCAATAGTTCAGAAGTTATAGCTATTTTACATGAAACGTAATTTTGCGCGCGAACATGATAAAAAATGCCTGCTTTACGGCGTAGATTGATTAAAAAACCCCCCGCAAACATTGTGTTAAGGTTAAACGCAACGCTCGTTGTATTCTACGTGTTCACAGATGGCGGTTAATTAATTAATTTTGTTTAAATACGCTTTTGCAAGGTATTGCTTTACAGTATTAAGACAAATTATTTGTTTGCGCCCTCATATACGCAATATGAATATGAATAAATAGTTTTGTCCATATAAAAACTCAATTCTATCGAGAAAGGCATACAAATACAATATTGGATTGAATCATCGGTAAAATATTGTATTGTATTGTGTGCCTTTCTCGAAAGAATTAAGTCTTTAAACGAACAAAACTATTGATTCATATTCATATTGCGTATATACGGGCGCAAACAAATGATTTGTCTTAATATTGTAAAGCAATACCTTGCAAAAGCGTATTTAAACAAAATTGATTAATTAACGCCATCTGTGAACACGTAGAATACAACGAGCGTTGCGTTTAACCTTAAGAGAAATAAGTTTGGCCAAATTTTCGCCAATTTGAAGAGATATATTTAAAAAAAAATTTGAAATTATTTAAAAAATTCCCGCAATTTCGTAAATGCGGTATTTACTGAGCTAATAGTTTTACACAGCAAATGATTTTACCATTTTTAAACAGATGTCTCTCATCTACTCCACTGTGGACTGCAAACATCACTTCTTTGAACTTCTGCCAGTCCGCGTTCACTCGTCCATAATGGAGTTTTCTGCATTTACCCAACTTTGAATAATCAACAATCTTAATAATATCAGACGCTGTATCAATGTGTCAAATTTAACGCCTTCAATCTCTAGCCATTCGCCTTCAGTCCTCCGATCTTCCTATCCTGCTTCATGCTGTTTTATCAATTGTTATTTTTTATATTGTTTTCCTGAGATAATAACCTACTTATCGACTTATCATAATCAGATTTTAGTTCATTTAACTAAACTAATTTTATAAGCTGTGAGAAGGCTGTAAGAGGTGATTAGACCTGTCAAAAACTTACGCCTCTTACGACTTCTGTAACTCGCTATAAATTACAGTAAGAGACTTACAGTGTCGTACACATTGGTAATTTTGCCGTAAGTCACTTACGTAAGCGATTTACGGGAAAAAACTAATGTGTGTAGAGGCAGCATAATTTTTTTTTTTCATGCTTTGCCAATTGTGGGGTCGAAAAAATGTATAAATTTAATGTATTATACAGTAAAATTAGCTTGCAATATGCATAAATTCAAATTTAGATGTTTAGTATGACTTGGGTAATCCCAACCAATATCTGCTAAATTCAGCCAGTCTTAGCAAAAACTTACCACATCTGTGGTCAGTGGCGGCTAGTCCTAAGGAGCCTAAAAATTATATCTAGAGCGCCGAACAATATGGAACACATGCCTCATCACAAATGCACCCACAATACTCGATTTGGTTATAACATAATTCATAGGTGTCTATACAATGCTTGCTGCGTGCTGAACAAAAGCAGAGCGTTTTGTACCGTAGTCAGAGCAGTGGTTCGTTTCACACATTGCTCAAAAATTTTACAAGAATGTTTGCATATATTGTCATCAAGTCAAAACCGTGGGTAAGTACATTGCCTTGCAAAATTATCGCCCAGGGAGGATGGTGTTCCAAATTCTTGCCAACACTTCAAAAGGAACGGTTTGTCAGTATCATTTTAACTGGGACGTGTTTGTGGCTCTAATTTAACATCTACTCTTTTCTTTCAATTTTCCGCTCAGCATCGACCAAGGACAACATTTTACCAACACCAGTATAACAATGCAGAGTAGAGACACTTTCGACAGGTCAATACGATTAGTTTTTTGGATGCGACAGGAAGAATTAAACATGAGGAATTGTTCTAATATATTATGTCTAAGATTTTTAGCGCACCATCCATTTTTGTGAGCAGCAGTCACCACTGCTTGTGGTATCTGTGGGACCTACAGGATCTTAACAATGATCTCATGATTAATTTTAATTCTCTACGATCCGTTATTTATTGCCACTCTAATGAATAATTTTCAGTATTTTCTTCACGCAACTTCTTTTTTTTTTAGGTATTATGCCCGGAGCATTGCAAGGAGCCTAAAGTGAGTGACACTGATGTGTGTGGTTGCCCCCTGGTAAAGAATATCTTCATTCCAACAGGTAAGCACATTAAATGTAAACAACATACATTCTAAATACACAATAGTCTAAGGATGGGTTGTTTCGCAGAATTTGATCAATTCATCAAATTTCAACGTTCATTTTCGGGTTCTGTGAAAGTCCTATTCAAGTTCTGTTATTATATAATTATAGGCTAGTTGCTTGACAGAACTGAAATAATAACAGAATTAGCAAAAAATCTTTCACAGAACTTGAAAATTTACTTAGAAATTTGAAGAATTGTTAAAATTCTCCGAAACAACCCATCCTTAATGTTGAAAGGAGAAGAATTTAACCCCTCTGGCATATTGACCGTTATATTTCTTTAAGACGCTGTCAGAAAGTCTGATAATTTGTGTGTATTTCCACTTCTGAATATTTCTGAATGTATCCAAAAATTACAAACTGTTTTTGAAAGGTGATGAAATACACATTCAAAATTTATTTTTAGAAATAAACATAGAATTTTTGAAACAATAAAAATTAAAATTAAACATAAAAAAGTTTTAAAAATGGTTCACCTAAGGTTTTTTTTTTGTCTAAACACTGAACTAATATTATTGATAATGAAAAAACACATACATATTTTACTAGACAAATTTAATGTATTAAAAACATTTTTTTTTTATTTTTTAATTTTTTTTATTATAAAAATAAAAAAATAAAATGGAGTTCTACAAATTAAACTAACAATAAATAAAAATATATTAAAAACATAATTGCCACCTCACTTATTTTGTTGTTTAATATATAAAAATAATTTATAAAAATTTTGCAAAACTTCATAATTTTTTCTCAATTTGCTGTCGGAACCTTTGGTTTCAAAGAGGTATACATTTTTATTCTTCTGCATTTAACTTCTGAATTTGAGTATAAAATGTGGTGTTTTCTCTTTCTAACACCGTTTAGTTCATATTTCTCACCGTGACCGTAAGAGAGACACAACGATTTCTATGAGAACATATGAGCTGTTCCCAAAAGCAAACACATTGACTCTTCAGGCTAATAGTTGTTTGTTTGCAAAACTAAACAAATTAGCCTTAGAGGTTAAATCTATTTCTACCATTAAGTTCTTTTATAGTTAGCGGATGTTCTTTTCGTTCCATATCAGGTAGTTTAATACTGCCAACCAGAACAGATTTTTAATAGGTACCTATATATGCAATTTACCATCAAAATAGAGCACTTAAGCATAATAAACATATTTTTATTTTTATTGATAGAAGTAAGAACATCAGTAAGTGTACAGCAGATAAGAGGGTTAATATTAAGGATTTAAGTAATAACAAACTGATTTAAGTAATACCAACCGTCCAATGGCAGAGTACAACAGTATGTTATTTCAAATGTTGGTAAGTATATAACATATGTTCCAAGCTGTTAATTAATACCTCCCTAACTGAGAACAACTCGTATTTAGGGAGGGAGTGTCTTCTTAGGTTTTTAACCCTTAAATGCATACTGTTGCAAAACTGCAACATACCGTTCAAACCACCTTGAACTCTTTGGTGTATACTTAATGCATGCCGTTTTAGAATTATCAAGTTCACGGTAATATATTTTATCGAGTGGCATCACCTTTTTTTCTTTCGCGAATGTCAAATGTCACTTTTTCTTTAACAAAGTGAAGATTCTCGAAAATTGGTTGGAGGTTAGAATTACAGTTTTGTTTTGCTGTTATTATTTTGATTTTCTTAGGTAAGTAGATACAATAATACAATACTTATATGTAATAACTCGTATTTTTCCGGTACACTTATTAGTTTAGAGAAATTTTTTTAGGTTTTTTTATTTTTTTTTCATACGTAAATTGTTCATATTAATTTTTATTAAATACATGGTATTGTAAACCTGCAACAATTTTTTTTTAATCAAATATCATTAAAAAATTACAAAAAAATAAAATTCTTTATATCTCCATGCGTATGCATGTAAATATCTACAAAATATATTTTTTTCCAGAAAAATAAATAAATCATGCATTTAAGGGTTAACATTACATCATTTTAGGAATACTACCATACATATAAACTTTAAAATTATGAACATGTGTACAGAATAACAGATGTCTATACGCCAAATACTGCAAAAATAAAAAATATATTTTACAGAAAATAAATTAATAAGAAAATTCCTGTGTGTACATATATGTATATATATTTTGAAAACTGATTTATTATACAAATTCTTAAAACTGTCATAATTTTTTTCAGCTCGGAGTTTATTAAAACATTTAATGACTGATTACGCGTAATGGTGTTGTGCCATTGTTGTATTGAGTTTAGGAATTATAATTTGTCTCGTGGTTCTCGGTCTGGTGCTTAATGACTATTAATTAATCATGTCCGATAGAAAGAAAAGATTATTATGTACAAAATTGAACCAAATTTCCCGTATTACTGATGGGTAACAAAGATGTTTATTATAAACAAATTCTGTTGGGTAGATTGCGAACTCCCGTGAAATATGTAGTGCACTTATTTATGATTACAATTCTTACAAAATACGATTTTATTTACGATAAATTTGGGTAGAGGTCAGCATCATGATACTTTTAATAATACTTGCAGCAATACTAGGCGAGTTGTAAAATTTTGTATGACAGGGGAGCGTTAAATTATCGACAACCAAATTTTCTGTATTAAAGGTTGATACAGCGACGGGGCCAATACGCATCGATGCTGATTTCTTGCCATATCGACTGTAGAAACGGATTATTTTTTCACTTCTTCAATAATCACAAATTCACATTGTGGCATCATTTAAATTTAATGAAAGTAAATTACTTTTTATATACCACTATTTAATCAAAATAATGGATATGTTTTGAAACCAATGATTTCTTCACTAGGATAAACGTCTGATTTAGTATATTATAATAAAACAAATAAAAAGTCTGATTTAGGTTATGTTTGTTTTTTTTTTTTTCACCTCTTATGTTCAATGTTCTGTTTTATCATGGAAGCCTAGTTTGTTAGGATGGCAGACCAAAGGTGAATGATTTTGACATTCCAGGTGAGTTCTGCCGTGCCCCGCGGAAGTCGTGCCTGAAGCACTATGCCTGGGAGAAGCTGCGGCGCGCCGAGGTGGACATGGAACGGGTGCGTCAGTGGCTGAAGGTGGACGAGCTCATGGAGCAGGAGAGGAACATACGCTTCGCCATGGCATCCAGGTAACTGCCATTCCTTCCGCCCATCGGGGTTTTCTCTGCTACGACTCTGGTTCCTTTCCATAATTATTCAAAGGATGTACTTTTAGTACTGTATTTATTTACAGGAAATCCTCATTTGACTTATTTTTATTGTCGCTTATTTAGCTGGAAAATATAATAAAACTCAACGCTATTATATTTTTTTATAACATTAGAGAGAGAAAAAAATACATTTTTCTGAATATAAGTAGCTGTCCTGGAGAAACTACATAGGATAGATATATAAAAAAATTACAAATATACAAACACATTATCTAGTAAGACGGTACAATTACAAAAATATAACTTTGCAAAACAAGTAAGTTATTACGAAAATAGTGTCAGCCGGTATGCGGCGGGCGATTGGCATTTTACCCATGGCATATCACATCATTTGTCTCCCTAGGCTGTGTTTACTCTTTTCAGTCCCTCGTGTTTCCACCAAACTTATTATATGTTAACGTCTTCCTACATAAATGCGCACAAAAGCACAGACATCTTGTGTAAATTCATGCATAATGTTTTTGATTCTTTTTTTTTTTTTTTAGCAATGTATAATTATTTTTTCTGATTTTCATTATTTCTTAGAATTAATATCTTTCTTTCTTTCTTATCCCTTTTAACAATTAAGGAGAAGTAAGATAGGTAAATAAATAAAAATTAAGTAAATATCAACCATGTACAAAATTCTGTTGGGAAATGGGACAAGCAGAAGGAAAATTGAGAGGGATTTTTTTTTATGTGAAACCGCATAAGAATCCCTTTTCCCAACCGTCTGGAGCCAGTGAGACCATAGCATCCCCAATGGGGTTTGTGAGGCTGAAGGTAGCCGGAAGGGAAAGGAGATGTGGAAGAAGAAGGTGGGGAAGAACATGGCTAGTCAGATCTGGTTACCAAACGCGGCCAAAGCCATTTCAAGCAACGTTTCAATTCTGAATGGTGGTGTCACACCAGGTCGATACTGAGAGTATCTTACACTCTGGAACATGCTGCAAATATACCATATATTATTTTAAAGGAGTTTTGTGAATTATCACAGATTAATCAAATAAAATTTACTTGCGCTCACTGGTATTTGGCCTTAATCCTCGACCACGGAGGATGTCATAATTTAGGAAGGACTATTAAAAATTTGTTATGCCCACGTAAATATGTGGTTTTTTGTTTAAAGGGCTGGAGTTTTGGGTCTGATGCTGCATTCTACTTACAACCACGAGGTTATGGAGATGATCACCAGTGGGAACCTCAACAACCAACTCAAGAAATAGACCACAATTTTAACACATTCTGTATATGTGAGTCGTGGAGTTGCACAACCCGCTCTGGAAATTTCTGCTAGGTTTGATACATTCCCAAAAAGTGTTTTAAATATGTGCATTGAAAGTAAATATAATATTAACCCCTCGGGCCTCTGACGTATTGACCGTTATATTTCTTTAGTTTTTAAAGGTGATCAAATATGATTACATATTTTAGTTTTAGAAATATACATATCATTTTTTATATATTAAAATTTTTAAAAATGCCCTCCCTTTTGTATTTTTGTTTAAACACTGAACTAAAATTACTGAATAAAAAAAACGTTTTCTCATATTGCGGTCGTAACATTTGGCTTAAAAAATTACATATATAATATTTTGTGGTTAACTTCTAGATTTGAATATAAAGCGTGGAGGTTTCTCTTTCTAAGCTGTTTAAATCATATTTCTCACCTTCACAGTAAGGGGGACACAACCATTTTTATTAGACCATATCGACGGTCCCAAAGAACAATTTCAGATGTGCAAATTTGTACTTTTGCAGAACAGCTGTTTAAAGTTTAGTTTCTCTATTTTTACTGTTTTTGATCATGTGTATATTTCTCCAATTAAATAAATAGGGGTTAATGCAAGATATCTAACAACACTATATTTCTTGATCTCAAAAGCAGTAAAAATGCTGAAATATTGCAAAACTACAAATTTGCACATCAGACATTGTTCTTCGGGACGGTCGATATGAGCTGTTCCTAAAGGCGAATATGGATAATAGATGTTTGTTCCCAAAACCGAACAAATTAGCCCGAGAGGTTAATATTTTTCGCTATACATATATCAAAAGATTAATGTTTCATTGTTCAGATATTTAGCATAAAATGTAATTTTTTGTTATCAAGGTGTTCCAAACAGTTTTTCGCGAATATCTCCAGATTTCCAAATTTTCCAGAGCGGGTTTTGCATACAACCCATTGTAAACTTCTTATTTTTATAACTACATAATAAAATTAAAATATCTATGTTATGTATTTATTTAAATATTTACTTGTTTATTCCACCCGAGAGTCCCCGTGCTTATTTCTTTATCTATTTTTAAATAACGTTTACAGAAAGTTATATAATATAAATATTTTTTAAATAAAGCCGCAAGTCGCTGAGAAGAGTGTTCCTCCATCCCAAATACGGATAACCCGCAAAGCAAATGCACCAGAGAAAAATTACTGTGGGGAATCACATATCGGAAATTTTTGTGGGGAATCACCTTTCACAGAAGTTCTCTAACAACCCCCCCCATGGATTCGAAAAAATATAGTGGGGAATTACTTCCTTCAGAAATTTTTTAACAACCCCCCTCTCCCATGGATTTGAAAAATTACTGTGGGGAATTACCTTTCACAGAAATTCTCTAACGGGATTCGAATAGTCATGGGGGGAATCAATTTTACGTAGAAATTTTATAGAGAATCGTTGTGGGCAAAAATATTTAAAAACAATCACACATTTCCTATCTCTGCTGTATCTGGGGCTTTGCCTCAAAGAAATTGATTGCTGACCTTACAGGTGGTTCAAAACCGAGCTCTTAGAAATGTTCTTGGACTTCCACGGGACACTCATGTTAGGGACATATATCTAGTTTCTGGTATCCTTCCAATCACAATCCTTCCTAAGCATCAAATCACCAGCACCATCCTACAAATTACCCATCAATCAACTCATACTAACGTCAAGCCACTTTACAATTAAGACATCCACAACCACAATACACGAAATAACAATAAAATCCGCATTCCTCAAACACACACTACAAAATATGGAATAAAATCTTTAAACTACATTTCCTACACACTTTATAATTCGCTTCTAGAAATGTACAAAACTATTGAGAAAAATAAAAAAACTCACAATGATGGTTTAAAGAAATATTTTTAACAATGAAAATCAGTAAATCCATATTTGTATATCTTTGATTGTTCCTTTATGTATTTGTTTACTCTTATTTTATTTTTTTGTTCTACTTAGCCTGTCTTTTAAAAATTATTATGCAGTGTTGTATTTTTGATATTTTGATGCCAATCTAAAATTGTTTGTACTGACTTCTGTATGTATTCTTCTTTTGTATTCTGTTCCGACTTATGTATTGTAATTTCCTCCTGTCCTAAGATGAGTTTTGTAACTCATTGGGATTGCCCTAGCAAAAAATTTAAAAAAAATTTTTTTAAAAAAGGTTGAATATATTTATGTAAAATAAGACTTCAGTATAAATTTTATGCATTTGGCAAAAATATTAATACATATATTTTTTTATAACGAAATATGTAACGTTTAGTTTATTATCAACCACAAGGGTATTTTTAACATTAGCTCCACAATCCACACAGGCTCTGAGGCAAATAATTTCCCTCCGGGCCTATGTAATCTTCTGGGATGCTGCGTTGAGGTTTTTTTATGAAAATGAAGGAGAGGAAGATCTGTGAAGGAAATAGGTATGGGGATGGGTAGGAATCTGGGGGTCCGTGTGTCCAGGAGTGACAGACGTTTGAATTTATCCCTCCCACTGTGGTGCAAGGCATTTATATTTATTTTCATAAACAAACCTTCTATGTCATATTATATTGTAAACATAGATTTTTTACCGAAGGTGACATAATATTTATTTCGCCCGGTCTCAGAATTGGAAATACTGCGTAGGTGTAGAGAATCTAGCCTAGGTCAGTATCTAGAGTCCAGTGTTTCCCAGCCTTCTTTATGACATGCCCCACTGGCATCTTTTTTAACTAAACAGCAGGTAAATTTTCAAATCATATTGTAATATGTTTGTTAACATATGAACCCCTAACGAAATTAAATAAAACCTATTCTTATACATATATTATAACTGAAATTAAATTCAGTTATGCTTGCTACAAAGAAATTTTATGTCCGGATCTAAGTTAGTTAATTTCAGTCTTAGGTCCCCTCTATTAGTTATATCCATTCGATTTAGTTTTTTAATGAGTAAATCGCTTATGGCGCTAAAACCACATTCCACCAAATAAGTTGAGGGAAAGGGTTATAATAATTTTCTGGCATACAAAGTAATATTAGGATTTTTTGTGTTAGTTTCTTCGCAAATCCTTAGTGTAAGTTTCTTATTTAAGCCTTAATGTAGCATTCACACTCACACTGAGCAAAAACCGTGCTCATGTTGCTACTGTAATTATTCATGTCCACGCAAGCCAAATTTAATGGCATACGTGTTTACTCATACGAGGACTAACTATAAACTATTCTCATTTTCTTACTGTCATTATTCATTTTCTCAGAAGTCACAGTTATTGCAACACGTTCTCACTCATTCTAAGGAAACTTTGTTCTTATTTTCTTACTGTGATTATTCATGGTCAAGCATAATAAGACACATTCACACTCATAATAAGGAAAGCCCGTCTCTTTTCTCGTGTTCTTTCTGTAACTATCCATGTTCGCAGAAGTCGAGCTTAACGAGAAACATTCGCATTCAAATTTACTTAACTGAGAAACCAATTATAGATTTCCTCATTATACGTATACATTATGTATAAAACAATTACAGCTACATCCTGCACAGTTTCTGTGTTTTTAGATAATTAATGAAATTGTTACTGGTTTGATTCTATTTAATAAAAATTTGGCGTATATTTCAATTTTGTACATCTCAGGCATTTTTTTGTATGACTGATGAGTATTCCCCTTAATATATAGAATCTCATCTCTGAAGCGTGGTGCCCCACCTCTGAGGCGTTATGCCCCACTAGTGGGGCGTACGCCCCACCGTGGGAAACACTGATCTAGACCCTTTCTTGCTTACTCGCCCACATAAGAAGAGTGTTTCCCTATTTTTCATAATTCCTACGGTGACGGCAGGCACACGTGTGAGAGATGATTGCTTTCTTTCTTTGTGGAAACAGAGATACGTACATCGTTTGTCTCATTTTCAACTACTATTATTTTGTGCATAAGAAAGAGCAGCAGCCTTATCGTGATAAAGAACGTACATTTTATGTTTTGTTTATGCCATAGCCGATGTACAAATATTTTCATGTTATTTTAGTAATTAAGAATAAATATGAAGTATTTAAATTTTAAATATATTATGCAACTCCGCATGTCACAAGAGTCAGTCAGATGATATTCGTATCTATACTGCCTACTTGCATCTTGCTTTTTATTAACTTTGTGCAGACAATATATTAATACAGCCTTTATTTAATTAATATACTATTGAAAAATAGCCCCAGTGCGTAGTGTTGCGTGGGACAATTTTGTGGACAAGGGTGAATATCGCACTGAATGCAAAATATGTAAAATAAGACTTTCTTTTAAGGCATCAGTATCAAATTTGACTAAGCATTTGGTCAAAAAGCATTCAACAGTGAGATTAGTTCGCAGGGAAGACAATTCTTCATCGTACAATATTATGCGCAATCCAGCTACTGTAACAATAGTTGATGATCCACAGAACTCTGCAACCAGTGTACATACTGCACAGCCGGGAACTACTGTAAATTGTGTAGAAATGACCGAGTTTCTCATTCAAATTCCAAGGACGAACCAACAGACCATCACAACATTTCTACCCAGAAAAGGGATAAGTAATAAAAAGGAAATAGAAGACCACATTATGGGACTGTTCATATGGGATTTTCAACCCTTCAGAATTGTTGAAGATAAAGGGTTTGGCAAACTAATGAAATGAGCATTTCCCTACTACACAATACCCACAAGAAAATAATTTGCTTCCGACCCTGTATGAAAAATTCAAATATGAAATGAAGGAGGAATTGTTAAGAGATGTTCAATCCATCTGCATTATAACCGATATATGGACTTCGTGCACTAATGACTCCTACATGGCTGTTACGGGTCATAACATCAACGCAGACTTCATGCTGAAGTCTGTTCTTCTGGAGTGTGTGATTTTGCAGGAAATGCACCACACGGCAATTAATTTAGCCATGGACTTGAAACGGGTTACAGACGAGTGGAATTTAACAGATAAAGTTATACTGGCCGTATCTGATAATGCGGCAAACATCAAGAATGCCATTGAACATGTGATCGGGTGGAAACATTTGGGATGTTATGCGCACTCCCTAAATCTGGCTGTGCAACATGCCCTAAAATCAGAGGAAATAATGTCAATATTAATAAAAGTAAAAATGGCGGTCACATACTTCAAAAAAAGCAACGTAGCATGGGAAAAATTAAAAAGATATCAGCTTCAATCTGGGAAAGTTTCGAAAAGAGTTCTCCAAGAGGTGAGCACACGTTGGAACTCAACTTTTAATGGGTTAAAAAGATTTACAGAATTAAAGGAGGAAATCAATAGCTCGTTAAATGCTAATGCAATGGCATTAAATAGCTACGAATGGGAGATTTGCGAAAACCTGTGTACATTATTGGAGCCATGCGAGGAAGCAACTAAAGAAATTAGTGGTCAAAGTTATGTATCTGTCAGCATTGTTATCCCAATTACAACAGGCTTGCGAACTGCTTTAGAAAGTCTTGGAGATCAAATGTACTGAGATTTCCAATTTGGAAAAAAGCAAAACATTCACGACTTGCATGTTTCTGGATCCTCGATACAAGTTGTACTTTGAGGATCCTACTACGGCTGACATCTACAAAAGACATGTCATAGGAATGATTAGTGACCTAATGAACCAAGAAACCAGAGAGATGGGCCTGGCAAATGTCGATGCCCTGGATCCTGCCACAAGCTCTACAAAGGTTTCAAAAATTTGGCAGCATTACCAGACAGCAATGCAAAACAAACGTCCACTGGGAACATCCAGTTCTCGGGCTGAAGATTATTTGGACGATAGGGTCTTACTTGATGACACATTAACTCCTTTAGATTGGTGGAAAAAAAACCAAAACATTTACTCCAACCTGTGCCAAATTTCTATAAAAAAACTAAATGCACTTGCTACTTGAGTGTTCCATGTGAAAGACTTTTTTCCGTAGCCGGCTATATGTTGTATGACAGAAGGACACGCTTAGGAAAATTGCAACAATTGTTATTCCTTCAACAAAATATGTGGTAAAGTATAATATTTTTAAGCTCGGGTATATAGTTTATATTTTCACGGTGTTCTTAAGTTGGCATTTAAAATCTTTGTTGTTGAGATGCACCACCATAATACACCTTATCTTGTGTATGTGGGGGGGGGGGGTGTAATATTATGTTAGCTATTTTTACTATGAGTATTCACTTTATATTTTCAGTGTATTTTTAAGATAATAATACTTCTAATACTTTCTGGTAATGTATTAAAAAATACTTCACTCCAAGATATTTATAGTTGAATTGCACTGTTTTTTTTCATTACTTTTTCGTGTTGTGAGAATTGATGTTTGTCTGGGTTTTCTATTATTTTAAAAGGTGCAGTTTTATTTTGAATATTTTCTTTGTAAACTTGTAAAATTGTGTGATATAAAAATAATGCATTTAGTTTTCTTACTTTAAATTCTTTAAACAGAAGTTCTGATGAATATGTATATGATTTAAGTGGAATTATTTTTAAAATATATTTTTTTGCTATGTGAAGCGGTTGTGTGTTTTTTTTAGGAGATCCTATAATAACATACTGTATTATTTATTGACAGAAAGCAAAGTATGTAATTCTGAGTAAATCTTTATTCAGGATACATCTTTGACATTTATAGATATATCTTAGTTTCCTCACTCTGTCTTTGAGTACGTTTATGTGTGTGGACCATTTTAGGCATTAATTTGTCTACTGTATGGAGGATTGGTAACTGTAGGTACGCCAGATGTTTTCAACAGAATTCTTGGAAACTCTGAAGGCCTTAACAAGTGTTTCGTTAAGCCCAGGGTAATTAACTATCCCGACCTTCGCCTTTCCACAATGCACCACTAACCAATCTAAACTTGAAAATTGAATATAACAACCTGCAAATCCTGATACAGGAGAAATATCTTGGGCTGTGCATTGATAAACACCTAACTTTTAAACAGCATATTCAAGATATTAAAGATAAAATCACCCCCTTAATTAGCGTATTTAACAGGATATCATATCTGTTACCAAATAAAATTAAAAAAGGTCTATATTATAGCCTCATACTTTCACATTTAAACTACTTGATTGAAATCTGGGGAAATGCACATGAAACATACACAAATGAACTACAGGTAACACAAAGCAAAGTAATCAAAAAGCTATTTCAATTCAAACCTAGAACATCCACAAAAAAATTATATATGGAAACAAAATTATTAACATTAAGAAAATTATATGAATATAATACATGTCTCCTTATAAACAAAATAAATAATAAACTCATACATACAAATTACAAATACAGAACTCATTAAAACGTCCCAAGTATACACTACACACGCTTTACAGGGCAACACCATAAAATACATTGAAATTGAAACACCATACATACTACATAGTAATACATAATAATAATAATTGTATAATTTGTAGAGCGCCGTTTTTGTGAAAAATCACCTCAAGGGCGCTGTACAATTTATTTCCTAGGATCTACATTTGTTATTTAGAAAAGATACCAAAACACACTTACCTGGCAAGTCACTTCCGACAAACACACTTATATTAAAAAGTTTAAGCTGCTGCCACACGCAAAGCTCACATCAACAGATAATATAAAGCACAATAGCGCTCGCCATACAATCCCATACAGACCCGACACACGTAAAAAGATAACGCGCTATAAGTGTGGTTCTGAACTTCGCTAACCGAATTTATTTTACGTAACCGCTCCCGACGCGATATTTGAAAAGTTATGCGTCCCCCTCTCCGCCGTAAAAAGGAGAGGGGGTCATTTTAATTGCGGAGCTACCGACTAAGTTCCGTGTTCCCTTTGACAGCCATGACATAAGCAGCCTAATAATGCATTTCTTATTTATTATGTTAGCTCATATCGTCATGTGTGCTAGTAAATTTAGAAACATAAAAAAAAACTTTATTTGGCAAACATACTTAACATATATTTAAAATATAAATATAATCAATATTTGAATTTGAAGTAAACAAATTTTCGCCCTTTCAAAATTAATCATATTTTTAACTCAGTATGTTTATATGGTAATATCATTCGGTTTTTTGATAAAGTTGGACGGCCTGATACCTACATAGAGAAGCTTCTAGTTTGTTCGTTTGTTGATTGTTTTCAATTGTTTTCCTGGGTAATCTGGTTTGCTCTCGTCAGCTCTCGTGCTCTCTTCTCGTTCCCTGCCCTGGTGTTGGTCCTTGCCGCCTTTGCCTTCGACATTTTTGGAAATCGACTTGAGCTTATTTTACAATAATTTATTATATGTCGCTTTCGTCGATCGGCGTGCGAACTGCGAATTTCCTGATTCGACGGAGAGGTTATGTGAAAATGCGCTATTTACGCGCAGATTGTTTAAAATCTAAAAAGTTTATAAATAACATTTATAATTATATAGTTGGCGGCATCATCATCTGAGGATGAGCTGTCCAACAGATCCAGCAATAGGCGACAAGTATCATCCATTTCGAAAACGTGCTCAAGCTGTCAGTAAGTAAAGTTGTCACTTTGACAGATGAAATTATGTTCCTCGGCCGCTCTCGAATTCAACTGACCCCCTCTCCTACCATAGGAAGAAATATTTGATAGCGTCGTGTGTCGGTAGAAAAGATGATGCGCTGTACATTAACTTTTGATGTGAGCTTTGCGTCTGGCAGCACCATTATGCTTATAAAAGATAAAACTGCACGCAGAGGACACTATATCAAAAAACACTGGTCATTGCATGACCTTAAGTCTGCTATAGTTTTTATTTTAATTTAACTGTCTTAAAAAGCCTACAAATTGTTAGTTGTTATCATTTTTATTTATTTATTTTTATTTTTAGTATTTTTTTTTTTTTTTTACATTTTGTTAATTTAAATTGCCGTCGACTGTGAAAGTGGAGGTTTCTGAAATTATGGATACGACTGTCTGAAAAGGTGCGTTTTAAGTTTAGACCTAATAGTACAATGGGCCTATGGCCTAAGTGCTCGCGGGGAACGTAAGTAAACCGCCTCCGACTTTAAGTTTAGACCTAAATTCTGTCGAGTCTGCGATCATTCTCAAATCATGTGGCAGTCCATTCCAGGCTTTAGGTCCTGACACGGCGAAAGCACGCTCACCGAACTTAGTATCTGGTGTGCGCTTTGGTTCCTTCAACCTTCCGATAGCTGATGACGTTGCTGACCTAAGGGTTGACTGTCGGGAATTGGAATCTTCTGGAATACACAATTCTGATAAATAAGCCGGAGCCATTCCGTTAAGTGACTTAAATACCATCCAGCATACCTTGAACTGGATTCTTTCAGGACATTTGAGCCAGTGCAGATTTTTGAGATGCTCTGAAATGTGGGAGTATTTAGATACTCCGGTGATAAGCCTTGCCGCGGCGTTGAAAACGGATTGTAATTTGTTGATTTGACATTTAGGGAGACTTGCATATATTCCGTTGCAATAATCTAGACGTGAAACAACATAGGAATTGACTAGCAATTTAGTCGCCTCTGTTGGCAGGTTTCTCCGCACTGCTTTAATTTGCCTTAATTGAAAGAACCCCGTGCTTACAGTTCTGTTCACCTGAGTTTTAAGGGAAAAATTAGCGTCCAGATTGACACCCAGTAATTTGATGCACATTTTTGGAGTGATGTCACTTCCTGAAATGGTTATTGGGGAGTTTTCAATGTACTCATTATGGCAAGCAATCCATCGGTTACGAGGGGAGAAACTCTGAGAAAAATGAACATAATTACAGTGGTGCCTCACACAACGAACGCCTCGCACAGCGAATGCTGCACACAACGAACTTCCTTTTCGTTCATTTTACGATTCATACAACGAACTTCGCTTCACACAACGAAGTCGCCCGATCTTCTACGATCACTGCCGATTAATTGCATCCTCCCGCGCAGGCAGTCGTTAGACTCGTTAGTCACTGCGTAGTACGCTTAACTTACGCACGTATCGCAGCAATCGTTCTTCATTACGAATTAAATCGCACACGTATCACGGCAGTCGTCCTTTTAAGATAAACTCAACATTTTTTTTATATGATGGGTTCTAAAAAAAGCAGGAAGGTGATTTCTCTTGAAATGAAACAGGAAATAATTAGAAGGAGTGAATGTGGGGTAAAACAGTGTGACCTCGTCAAAGAGTTTGGCCTCAACAAGACCACCATTTTCACCATTTTGAAAAACAAGGATGCAATAAAATCAGCCAAAGTAGCCAAAGATTATTTCTTAAAATTAAAAAATGTGTGTTTTTTTCATTATGTTTTTAGATGTATCTAAATAAAAATAATAACAAAAAATTTATCTTTTTTTTATGTCATCTTACCATATTTTATGCTACAGAACGAATTATTTTTTTTAACATGTATTGTTATGGGAAAACGCGTTTCACATAACGAACTTGCTCCTGGAACGAATTAAGTTCGTTGTGTGAGGCACCACTGTACCTATATAAAATTGCCTCCAAGACAAAATTAAAAAAAGTAGGTAGGTGTACATTTAAAAAAAAAAAAAGTGTTCGCTTTTACGCTCAAAACAACGAAAGAGAAGTACTCACAGGATCTGTAAATAACACCTCACACAACCTCTACTATGACCTATGGTTTAACTGATTACAATTTAGAAGGGCGGGAGCAGCGCGTACGCAGTCCCGACTACCAAAAATTACGCGCCCGAGTTATCCGCATTAGGGATAATCGCAAGGGTCAGCCGAACCGAAGTGCAATGGAACAGCCTCGCCCTGGGGGTACCGCCTTAGTGATCACGGTGTCCCCTACGCCAGGTAAGTATGCTTATGTCAGTGAAAGTCAGAGTATATATTGTGCGGTTAGAAGGCTCCGTGTGCGAGCTGCGAGCGCAAGTGGTGACATCTTGTAACGGTGCTGAAAGTAACTGTCAGAAATTGATTTCGAAATAGGAACTGAACCTGAAATGAGCCGTTGATATTTAATTATATTGCTAGCTGTAAATAAATAACTGTGGGGTAATATAGGCACTTCATGATAATATACTAATGTTGGTGATAATACATAATATACTTTATGATTAATAACCTATCAAACGCCGTAAAGTAAGCTCCAAGTCTTAGAACTTTTCGTACGATGTGTGCCTTATAAGTGAAACAATATTTGATTGTTTTGTGTACATATATATTTTACTTTTATACCAATTGCATACATATAAATAAAGTTTAAAAAAACTATTTAAAACACTGGACTGTACATGATTTTACATTTGCTATTTTACCCCATAGAGATACAATCATCATTGTTTTACCCGCCATTACTGTGATATTACATTTATTAGAAGATTCGTGACAAAAGTAGAGTTGTTATTTATTTGGGACCCTTTACGAACTGAGAATACTTATGCGTACAATTTTTTTTTGTTTACGATTTTTAGACATTTAAATCTTTACAATCTCGTGTACTGTGAAAGTGATAGAATTCTAACTTTTTAAACTGAAGTTTATTGATCAGCTCTAAATTCTATAGAGTTATAGAGTGATCATTAACACTCGCGCACCGAACAGGGGGAACACTGGTACACAAAAGAGTGTTTTATGTTTTATCTCAGTTGTTTTTTACACCACATACTCTTTAATTTAGGTAATCCTAGAAAAACTATTCAGTTATCGATCTACATTTGAAAAAAACATATCGCATTTATATTTCTTTAGATATTAAATAATTTACAACAAATTCTGGAAATTTACTCCCCCTTCCGTCTCACTTCAGCTCAGTAACATTGCTGTAGTTGCCCCGCTCGTATCCCTTCCATTAAAAATATTCGCCTAGCTATGCAGGTGGCGAGATCCCGCGAGATACGAACTCGACCGTAAAAGTTGCATTTTAATAGAAAGGGCGGTGTCGTAATATTTGAGTCACGTTTGCTTTCCTACCATTACTTTTTACCTTTTCGCAACACTTAAATGATTGACCACTAGTTGAAATATGGGCGTCGGCATAAATGGACAATACTAACTGTAGCTACTAATTTCGAAGTTATACAGAAAGGGCTAAATTCCGGTCGCTTACACTGCATATTTCGTATGTCCTTTTGCTATACTAAGATGTTCTTTTGCCGGGCCAAGATGTCGGCCTGTCTGGAATACATCCGGTGTGTGTCACAAATTTTATGAACAAGATTAAAATTATATCTGTCTCTATTTCTCACATGAAAAACACATGGACCAGACAAAGACATTTATTTTATATTCAAATTTTGAAGGAAAGTGTAAACAAGGAGTTTGAAAAAAGTACAGTATGGTTTTAAAAAGTTTATCGCAAACGTGTGTTAGCAATAATTGTGTTTTAGTTTATGATTCCTAACTTTATCGTAAATAATTATAATCTGTGAGACCGAACCAGTTTCTCTCTGTTACATCTTCAGACTGGTAAGTACATTTTAAACTTTGGCAATGGTGTTTTTTAAATACTCTTAAAGGGGTGTAAAACATTTATTCTATACGATATTAAATTTGAATGAGGAATGTGGAGATCCGTAAAGAGTGCAAGGCTGATGTAAGCGTAATGAGTAAGATTAAGAAAGGGACGCTTAGATGGTTTGGGCATGTAGAGCGAATGAGTGAAGATCGAAGTGTAAGGAGGATATTTGATGCAAATGCGAATGGTACCAGAAGTCGGGGACGCTCGAGGAAGACATGGTATGATCAAGTGAATCAGATACTCGAGTCGGGACATGTCAAGAGTCAAAATAATAGAAGAGTATGTATGAGATGATGTATGAATGTGAATGAGGCAAGAAGTGTGTACCAAGACCGAGTTTTTTTGGCGATCCGTCCTCTCTGCCTACCCCTGCGGGGAAACGGCGTGATTAGTTAGATATTAAATTTTGCAATTTAGTCGTTTGATTTTATTAATGAAATAAGGGTCGGAATTTCCATCTCGGTATCTAACTGCATATTTTCGCAGCTTATTATGGCATCTTTACATAAGTTGTAAATTTGGTTCGAGATTCATATTTATTTCATGAAATGATTAGATATAGATTATGATTTCCTTTATTCATATCAATAAAGTACATTTACTTTTTTAAGGCATTTTTATTTGGTGTGCCGCGGAACAAATCACATTCATGGTTAGGAGCAGTTGGGACTCTTGTGGGATATTCACAGAAAAAAACACCAAAAACAGGTATTTCTGAGGTTACAATAAAATATAACTATAACAGTTTTAAAATACCTTGTTTTTTCACTGTTTTAATCCGTTTTATTTCGAACCTTGACAGAAGGACGCGTTCCCAGATGATCGCGTTGATTTGGTGTCATCTGCGGTTCAAAACCGTTCACCGTTAAAAATATAAGTGTCCTTAAATGAAAAACTTTTAACTGAATATATAAATATGTATATATATATTTTTTTAATTGTCAATTTTACGCCCGTAATATACCTTCAAACGAACCCATCATTTATCGTAAGGTAAACACTACGATTTGATCCTAAATGTAAATATAATATATCAAATCATAAATTAGGAGAATAAAGAATTTAATACCTTCATTAATATCTAAATATGCTATAATATTCGCAATAACATCCGTAACCAGTTTAGTAGTGGTAGATTTGTTTAAAAAATATATAATAAAAAAATATATTCATCATTTACAGACCATCCTATGCAAGAAACTAGCCACCCACGTCGACGCTTAATCGCCAATCGGCAGTCGAGATTCGGAAACGAGGCGCGATGCTTGCTACGTACCCGCCTTCTCTGTTTTCTTTGAAAACATATGCGTTATGGTCTAAATTCATTAGAACATTAATTATGACTTTATTTATGAAACGATTTTGATAATGACTACTGAAATATGTAATATATACTTCCCTCTAATTATAACCAAAACAAATTTCATCGAATTATGTCATTAACACCTTTTAATAAGCAAAACAAATTGGGGGACTGAGTGACCCCGCTTCGGATCCAATGTGATTTTTTTCTTTCCGGGACGAAAGGGTTAAATCATACACCAATTCACATAAAGCATGCGTTCGCATCATCCAATTATTGCGCGACCTAGAAGAAGCAATCGTAAAAAGCAATTATATCATATGTATTGTTAAAGTGTAAATATTTAATTTGAAAATTAATTGCATCATTTACAACACGTTGATGCCTACTGCCTGCATAAAATGGACATGGCGGTGCTATACATATCAATCTCATGCAGGCTTTACAAATAAATAAACTAAACTTTATTACACCAATTAAAAGTCTACTTCCTCAATGTCAAAATCATCAAAGTTCCACAGCGAACATTTTTACGAGGCCGGTGGTTTTCAAATCAATTACGCCTGCTTTTTACACCGTGCTTTTTTTCATCCAGTTTGTCTATTCCTAGCGATTTGGAATGAAAAAAGACGTGTTCTATTTTGGTCGTTGGTACCATGAATATATATCTATGTTGGTACAGATTTTCGCACAATGATGGCGGACATTTTTTGATATCTGTTATTGTATTACCTAACTGTTTTACGTGAAAATGTTGCACGTTTATTCAATTTTCTATTTTAAATATTAATAAAAAGACTACAATATGTATTTATTTCTGATTGATAATATGCATTACTGCTAGGTACTGTAAATTTCGCGTGTATGTTTGATGACTGAGATATAGTTTTCAGTAAATAATACACGAGAACTTTACATACGTACTGTTAACATAGAATAAAGAATATCTATGTGTGGTAACTTCATATGATAACATACTTTTATTAATTAATGAATAGATAAGGGTTGTGACAGCTATTGCTTTGGCATCTGCGCTGTCGTGTTTTGGTGATCAGGCCGGCAATTTTACCAAGGTATAGACTATAGGTAACAATAAAAATCATTATAATAAAAGTTCAAACAACGAACAGGTAAACAAAACATCGAATGGATAACGACCGAGCACACGACACAGTTCACAATTGACAGTGACAGATGCTTTCAAGATTAGGTTATGTTGAAGGTTGTATTTTCATTATCTGTATGAAATCATAGGTATGAAAATAATGATCGTTTAAAACGAAGATTATTCATATGTTTTCCGGTATGAAAAAAAGGATAGTGTAAAGCTAGCATTAGCTTGGTAGATTTGATAATTATTTGGAGGTTTTAATTGCGTTTTAATTGGCTTCCTTTGACTGAGTCGCTGTGTGCGGTGTACGTTATATTATAATATCTGCCATTAGAACCTAATCGTAAAGCAATAAAAATACTACTTTTATAAATCTACTAATTGATTTTCAAGCAGTAAAACTGAGCATAATATAATATCTACAATTTAAAGTTTATAGAGGCTGTGTGCATTGTAAAATAACGGACTTCCTGCCTAGTGAGTTGATTTTTATTAAATTGATCATCTATAAAAAATGAACACACCAAAATATTATATTATTTTCCTGCGTTGTTTACGATTGAATACCAATGCTGTTTCAGTTTAAAAAAATATTTATTAACACTGGCAGTGGCCAACAACTTCAAGTACCTATTTATATTTTTCTTTAAAACTTCAATTTTTTAAGTTCAAACAAAAATTTATGTTATTTACATTTGTTTTGCCGAAACGGTAATTGTATGAAATTCCCCCGATAGAAAAAAATCGCAAAGTAAGCTCTGAAGATTATTAAAAATACGTTTTGTTCTCTTATTTAATATGCTGTAGGTATGAAAAAATTCACGATGTATCTTTAAATACAGCTAAAATATTTTTCGAGAGATTTTTGCTCTATTTCAAATGAGTCGTGTTTTATTAAATATTTTCACACTTATAGATTAATAATATCTTATTTCATGAAATAGTGAGTAAATTCACCACACAAACAAGTCGGTTACAATCACAGTCAGCAACATTGTAAATAATAATAAATTTTATATTATCTTTCTTTAAATAAGGGTAAATGCAGGTAACTCCGTTAATGGAGGACTGAACGCAGTTGGCGCTAACAAAAAATTGTAACAAAAAAGCGAAGTTAGCAGTCCACAATGGAGTGCTGGTACCTACCCTGATGTATAGAAGTGAGGCATGGAACTGGCAAAGAAAAGATGAAAGTAGATTGAATGCTGTTGAAATGAGATCCCTGAGGCGTATATGTGGTAAAACCATGTTCGACCGTGCGAGGAATGTGCTGAAGTAAGCGTAATGAGTAAGATTAAGAAAGGGACTCTTAGATGGTTTGTAGCAGAAGTCGGGGACGCCCGAGGAAGACATGGCACGATCAAGTGAATCAGATACTCGAGTCGGGCCATGTTAAGAATCAGAATAGTAGAAGAGTATGTATGAGAAGATGTATGAATGTGAATGAGGCAAGAAGTGTGTGCGAAGACCGAGTTGTTTGGCGGTCCGTCCCTTTTCTTTGTATCTTTTTTTTGTAACATATAGAGATAATCTTATCCTCACTGGGATCTCCAGATTTCATTTACATATAATTAAAATTTATTAGTATGAAAATTAATATTAAATACATTATATAGTGGATTTTTCTATAAATATATTACATGGTGTTTTTGAGAGCAGTTGATTGGTTTCCATTTCAGTCTGTATTTGGTGACAGTATATTTTTTTATTTCTGATCTCCATACGTTTTGTATCCAGCTTTTTATTTGATATTAATTATTGTGATTTTTGAATGAGAGTGGGATTTTGTTGTACAGCTTAGTACCATAGTATAGAAAACTTTTTTGACCAAATGTTCTATTTGTAGTTGCTTGCTGGATACGTTTATGACCTTGAGATCTAGTGTTTCTAATAAAGGTGTTAGTTGTTTTGTTGTGTTTTGCATTTATGAAAACAAAGGAGTATTATTTTAGAATAGAGTTGTTTAAGAGACACGATGTAAAATGTGTATTGTTGATTTCAGATTCACTCCAGGCAGGTATCGTCTTATACATAATAAGATACATCCTAGTATGTCAAATTTGTACAGTGCCCTTGAGGTTATTTCTTTATAAAAACGCTGCCAATTTTTTTTAAATTATTAATATTATCATTGATGAGAAAGAAGGTTATTGAAATACGAGCTAAGCCAGGTATTAGGTAATAAATATATAACATAAAATGAATGAAAGAACGTGACTTTTAAAATAATATTAATTTATGAAGGTACCAAACATAAATGATATACAATACGCAGACAACCTCAAAAATATCTCAGAACTCGAGAAAGTCTTTACAAACCATCCGTCTGTCCGCCTGTAGTCTGAACCCTGTCAAATGGGATTTTACAATCTTTCGCATGGTCGGTCACATCGTAAACAAGAACCATGAATCAGACGGGGATACAAATATAAATTCTAAACACAAAGAGACCCCTCGTGGGGTCGGTTCTATAGATATAGTGCTATGGCTATATAAGAGTATAAATATATAGTGCTAGCCCGGTATGGATAGCACTTCGACTGCTATAGAAGCTTGACTACATTCAATCCGTTTTCAGAAATCAGCTGGTCGGGTTTCAAAATACATTTAGTCTCACACCTTTACAGGGGGATCTGAATTACTTTATATATTATTTATTTTAGTACTGAAAGTCATAAGTTAGTCGGTGATGTATAAATGACAACCACGTTTAGTGAATTCAAACTATCAGACATCAATCAATTTATTGCCCAACTATGGAGACCTATAAAAATATATGGAAGGTTTTAATTTAATTTCTGACCATCGTTTTAAAAATATGTAAATTTAATGATTGATTTTAAAAGCGATCTTTAACCACACATAAAAGGTTAAAATTGGCAACAACGTCATTATGGCGTAGTAAACGCTACTGGTTGGTAAAATGGCTGTAACTGATGTCGGCCGGGGTGACGTCAACAACGCCATATTCACGAACAAAAACGAACATTTTGGCAGCAAATCAAGAACGGCAGATTTTGATCGTTCTGGAAAATTTATTCGTCAATTTAAAAATAAAATAAAATTCAACCCTTAAAAAACAAAGGTTTTTTAACTTTAAAACATCCATTTTAACTTTAAAACATCCATTTTAACTTTTAAAAAAATTGGGTTTGATCACAGACATAGGAATTGATAGACGAGAAGATAATGGCGAGGGGTAAAATCAACTGTTGAAGAACGAAGGGAGTAAGGCTGACTGTGATTCGTCAATAAATCAATCTGACAGTAAATAGGCATCTCGCATTATAATATCACCATTTACTTCTTAAAAGTAAAATCTGCTTTTGAATGAATAGACATTTTTACATGGGAGCGCAAATTACTCGCCACGTTATGAACAAATTTGCGAAGTCCAAATTCGGCAAAAAAATTCGGTTCTATTTTCAGAGTCGAATATTTTGTTTAAGTATTTAGTTAAGACACTTTTATAAATGTTCATAATTTACTTCCCAGCAACCAACCAGCTTTGTGTTTCGCGTCCAGACGTTTCTCGATGTGATAGTAACAACTGATCTATATTATACGATGTGAATATGCTTAAAATAAAGTAAAATAATGTTTATATATGGAATGTAATACGAAAATTGGGTTTATTCTCTTTTTCAAATCTATTTTTACAAGTTTTCATAGTACAAGTCAACATTTTGCCGTGTTATTTCGTAAAATGAACCGATGATGCCTCGACCATAGTTCGCACAAGAATGATGACGTCACGTTTTCAAATTTCACTTGAGGCCATACGCGAGCACAACCGGCTCCAATGGAACCGGTATGGGGAGTGGGGATAATACGCTTTTAATCACTTAGGGCAGGTCTACTAATATTCATATGTCTATGGGTTTGATTGAGTATTGAATCTTTCTACTCAGGAACTTGAGTGAATTACTCTACCAATCTCTCTAAATGTCGATCGTGTAGAATCAACATTTATTCATATAGTAATGTCATCCCATTTCCGCTTGTGTGTACGTTATTACCACCAAAATTGAATGCATTGTCATCGACAACGAGTCTGAATTGAATTTCGGGTCGATCGGATGTCAGAAAGTGGGTTAAATTCCGCTTCCAAAATTTGAATTCATTCATTACCGAAAACAAAAATGAAATTCTAAAAGATGTAAATAAAAATACCATCATTATCGTAATTTTTTTCTAATTTTTTAATAACACAATAATATTTATTTTGCTGATAAATTAAAACACCCTCTATGTCATGTTATTATTTTTTGTGTAGTGTCGACGGTAGGTAGGTAGGTTTGTCGTGTATTAATAAAAGATTTTGATAAATAATAATACAGGTATATAATACATAAGTATGGGAAGATCTGATATAATCTTACAACGTCTAGACTCGTAAGCTTTATTGGGATTTCAAAAACGTGTTTTCAAAACCGTTTCAAAAGTCTGAATCTGTATTCAAAGCGAACAAGTCAATGATTGATGGAAGGCAAACAAAGATTTTTTTATTTGTCACAGCTTTATTTGCGGAGATAAAGGATAATGTTTTGTCATTTTTTCAAACTGTATGCTTTCTTTCCAACCTTAAACTTTCCCATCTCTTCTCCAATTGTGTCCTCTGCGTGCGATCTGTATCTAAATTACTCTAATAAACAATAAACAGTGTTAATCTCAAGTGACCTCCCAGTTATGTGTGGTCCTGTATATTATCTGCCTGTATAGAATATAAATTAATAATATATGTACATTCTAACGCAGCATCAAGTTCATTGGTCAAATGTATTGAACATATACAAGGTTTTCCAATAAGAGGTGTTATTTTGAATAGCCCGCTATTCGGTAGATGTTACTTTTTAAGCGGTTATTTTTTGACATTTGACAAGTAAAAACTAAGTTATTAATAAAAATGAAACGATACACGCTTCAACAACGCATTGAAATTATTAAAATTCACTTGAGTGAATCAAATGCAAATCATCGTGAGTGATGAAGCCCATTTCCACCTCGGTGGCTTCGTCAACAAGTAAAATTGTCGCATCTGGGGCTCGGAAAACCCAAGAGTTATTGTTGAAAATCCCCAACGTGTGACTGTTTGATGCGGTTTATGGTCCGGCGGAGTCATTGGATCTTACTTTTTTGAAAATGAGGCTGGAGCAACAGTTACGGTGAATGGATTGCGCTATCGAGAGATAATTAATTATTTTTTATGGCCGGAATTGGATGGTATTGATCTGGACAACGTTTTCTTTCAACAAGATGGCGCTACGTGCCACACAAGCAAGGAAACCATTGATATTTTACGATTGAATATCAAAATAACACCTCTTATTGGAAAATTCTGTAGTTTTGGATTAGCCAAAGCAGTTTGTCAGCAGTAAATAATATTGGATTCAATAATACTAACACATACAATTACCACTTGATCTCTGGTGAGTTGACGTATTGTTCTTGTATTGTTTTGTATTTATTTTGCTTATATAATGCACTTGCATAATGTTGGTTGACCAGATGATCATTTGTGGAAAAGTGTGTGAAGGGTTTAGTTTTTCCTATGGGGAAGATTTAACCTGGACATAAAGTCGGAAATACAAACAAAGATAGATAAGATTAGGCTAAATTCCAGTAAAGGAAAACAATACAAAACAACCCGAGTTTCTTAATTGATTCGAAAAGTTCCCAATAAGTTAATTATAATTTATCTCTCGTTTCCTGGTTTAGGCCTAAAGCAAGAGAACACGTGTTCAATTCCTAACGAATCTTAATTCTAGACATTCTGACGAGAAATACTTCCACGTGTTAGTTAAGTACGAAAGTTTTTTGATGTGAAACATCTTTTGGCGCGCCTAGGGGAGCAAGACGGGACGACGCTCTTGCATGGAACGATTATCTGCTATTTCCTCGCAGCCAAATATATTTTTATTTGATATTCTGACCAGAAATGCTTGTGAAAAGAGATTACCCAAGAAAATCTTTCAGAAAAATGCGTAAATAGGAGCAGTCAGGTGCTTGTAGAAATTCAATTTTTTTTTAAATATAGGTATCGCCTTAATTTATTTCTGTATTTTGAAATTATGAGATAGGTAAATACGACATTTAATTGTGATTACACTGTAAAATGGCGATAATTTGTAAAACTGTTCATTTGACATTAGATAAAGAAAATATTTCACTGTAGGTATATATTTAAAAAAAAAAATAGTATTTCATAAAACATATATTATGACCATCTTATGTTAAAACTATTATGTTAAAAATAATTGTAAATACCTGACAATTCAATATCCATGTCGAAAACTTTCTGATTTTAAAATAGGGAAAAAGTTGAAAATGAACCGCAAGAATTTATTTTTTGAACGCAACCCAATAAATAGTCTTCACATGCGCGCAAAATTGGATTATATTCGCGAGGCCAATATTGCTTAGCTGTGAGCTGTGACTGATTCATTGACGGTGTAACTCAAAACCTTCTAGATCACAAGGCCGGCACACTGAATTAAATCAGCCTCCTAACTTGTATGGGAACCTACAAAAAAATATTTTTTAATTATTAAAAAAAAAAGGAGGCTGCTTTGAATGAGTGTCCCGGCCTTGTGATCTAGGAGGTTTTGAGTTACACCGTCAATGAATCAGTCACAGCTCACAGCTAAGCAATATTGGCCTCGCGAATATAATCCAATTTTGCGCGCATGTGAAGACTATTTATTGGGTTGCGTTCAAAAAATAAATTCTTGCGGTTCATTTTGAACTGGTTTATAGAGAATGTTTCAAATGTATTTATAATTAGTTTGAATAAAATGCCTTTACCCATTTTTGGCGTCGTAATTTCCTTTGGCCGTCCTTGTGTGCGGCCGCCTATATAGATATTTGCTTCTATACTAACAATCTATTCTCAAAATCGCAAAATTGATCTTCTCTAAATGATGATGAAAATTCTGCGGGTTATAGGTATATTTGCTTCTATACTAACAATCTATTCTCAAAATCGCAAAATTGATCTTCTCTAAATGATGATGAATTTTTATAATATTTGTCATAAATTTCTTTGTGCATATTTTAATAGTAATAATTTATTAAAAATATAAATATTTGTTTACTGTCATTTTCACTTCCATCAATAAAATTCAAATTCGATAATAATAATAATAATTGGATGACTTGTATAGCGCCGTTTTTGTGCAAAATCACCTCAAACAGTACGCTGTACAAATTTATAATACATTTCTAGAGTGATCTATGTTATTACTACTACTTAACTATAATGACGTAATTTGTATGAGTATTGGTGACCAGCTTCCTTATACATTTAACTATACCTACACATGTAACTAATTAAACTTTAATGGGTTTTAATTAAAATATATCACTTGCGGCATAAATGGGACAGGTGTTACGTAGTAAAGGTTACTGAGTAACTATTTTACTAATTGGGAACGTAATTATTTTATTTTAATTATGGCACAACACATCTGATAAACGGACCAAATTAATTGTAGTACCTACGAATATCAATTAAGACCGATTGTAGACATGACAAAATCAACTATTTTCGACACACACGAACTCTGTTGTTCATTTCCAAAACAATATTTTTTCTAACTAGAATTTATTTTAAAAACGTTTGCCTGAAAACAGTAAGATGGCGGTAATGTAAATCTTCGTTATAAAAGTTATGAATTTCAGTTACCAGATGGCACTATTTTTTTTGTATTATTTATTTAATTAGTTTATACTACGTTAGAATATAAACGAATATATACAAGGTAACATTTAATTTAATTGTATGTATTTTAATATTTTTACAGAAAGCCTGACATTTCATTTTATATTATTATTATTTCTTCATATATCTTTAGTCCTGATTTTCCATATTATGACATGTATGATGATGTATGTGCCAATTTCTTAATTATGTATATCTCTATTAAAAACATTTTGGCATTTGGTTTTACATAGTATTTTTATAGTGAATAGCTCACAAGAGTCCCAACTGCTCCGGTCTGGAGCCAGTGAGACTATGGCATCCCCAATTGGGGTATGTTGTTTGGCTGAAGGTAAGTGGGTAATGGAAGGAGATGGGGAAGAGGAAGGTGGGGAAGTACCTGGCCATTTAGATCTAGTCACTAAACACGGCTAAAGCCATTTGGAGAAACGTTTCAATTCTGAATGGTGGTCTTACACCAAGGCGATACTGGGAGTATCTTCCACTCTGGAACGTGCCGCATATATAGTATTTATTATTTTAATTAATCAATTGTGAAATAACACAAATCAATCAAATAAAATTTATTTGCGTACACAGGGTTCGAACCCGCGACCTTCGGAATGGGAGTCCAAAGCCTTACCACCCGGACTACGCCCGCCGGCATTGTAAAAAATATACCTACATCTGGTCAAAAAACAGAGAACCTGTGTTCGTTCTCCCTCGGTCAACAAAACCGTTTTCTAAGGCCCACAGAAATAAAAAAACATTGCGGCTCCGACCGAATGTTTCAGTTTGTAGTATGTAGACCTCAGAACAGGTATAAAACTTATTGAGGACTATGGAAATGGAACAAAAATAAATACAAATAAACTTTTTCAAAGTAATATGTTTTAAAAAAAGAATCGGAATGTGGCCTGAAACGGCTTTAGCCGTATTAGGTGACCGAATCTGTATAGCCAGGTATTTTCCCATATTCCTCTTCCTAGCATCCCATATTTGTGTTGACATAAAAAAAGATAGTGCTATGTATTTGTCTTTGAGAAAGGAATGAAGGAACCGCAAACAACGCATAACGCTGCTTGCGGTTGCTTCGTTCCTTTCGTTTCAATGTGTTTATAAATTACACTACTACAGCTACACTACTCGCGAAGTTGATCGAAGTTGACCGAATACGATAGTGTGGGCACGAACTTCGCTTCGCTTCGGGCAACTTCGCTTCGCTTCGCCCGACTTCCGATTGTTGTCGGTAAATGCGCCCGAGTCAAAGGACTCGAAGCGTCACGGCATAAATAAACCAATCACTGACTGGTTGGACTGAGTTACTCGCGAAGTTGCACGAGTGTGTGGGCACGCACTTCGAACTTCGGCTAACTTCGTCGAGGACTTCGTCGAAGCGTCGAAGCGAGTAGTGTAGCGGCCGCTTTATTAGTCTACTATAATAATATTGCTATCGTTACAATAATATTGCAATTTTGCCATTTTGCCGTGCTAAAAACACTTTATTCAACTTCTCGAAATTAGATGTATATTTGTAGGAAATATAATTGGCATCTGATTATAATATTTACAATATTGTTTTCATTTTTAAAAAAATTTTTGAATACCACACCAGAGTCCCAACTGCTCCCGTCTGGAGCCAGTGAGACTATGGCATCCCCAATTGGGGTTGTTGTGAGACTGAAGGTATTGTGGACCTCGAAGGAGATGACGGGTGTATGATGATGTATATATATATATTTATATTTTATTTTTATTTTTTTAGAACATTTAAACATTAAATTATATGTTAAAATATATAATGTTACATTACATATTATAATATATAATACTTTATCTTGTCTTCAAATCTTGAACCACTATTATTTATTTTTATTTTATAATATTTTCATAAAATGAGAATTTGTACCCGCTAATCCGATGTCAGCGAGAGATTAGTTCAACAATATTTTATGTATTCAACTATACTGCTACAACTAAGTAAAATGCATAAAAATGCCAAAATACCGTCGTGTGTAATGACTAATGAGAAATGGTTTGCTTTAACAATTTAATAATAAGGTAATATTTGTATATCGCAGTTTTGTGTTATTTCATTTCAAGTGCGCTTAAAACTATGACAAAATTAAAAATAATCCTACAGTGCTCCTTACAAAATATTGATAAAATAATGTTTAATAAAGAATATGCAGTATACGAGTATACAAGGTAATGAAAAGATAACAAAAATTAACAATAATAGTGCTGTTATAGCATAGAACAATATTAGTAGAAAGTAACGGTGCTATTATAGCACAAATAAGAATGTCGAAAAATCCTGAGATAAATTTAATACAATGTTATGGATAACATAGGGAAACGAGACAAAATTCATAAACAAATTAAAAATACACCGTACGACATGGAACCAGTGCCGTATCCATAATAATATCCATAGATGTATAGTTCAAGTACTTCATCTCACAATTATAGGCATACCTTCGTAATGTAGTATAAAAAACAAATTAAATAT
This sequence comes from Hesperophylax consimilis, assembly GCF_061612785.1. NCBI lineage: Eukaryota > Metazoa > Arthropoda > Insecta > Trichoptera > Limnephilidae > Hesperophylax > Hesperophylax consimilis. The sequence continues at coordinate 5,763,817 of NC_142851.1, read as the reverse complement.
GAATATAATTACGTTGTGGAAGAAATTTTTTTTTTTTTAAGTTAAAAAAGGATGAAGGGGCCCCGAGACGTTCATTGCCTAGAGGCTCCGACATGCTTAATCCGGCCCTGCATGGAACAACTTAATTACTATAAGGCTACCTTTACACTTGTAAGTTTTTTCCTGTAAGTTGCTCACGTAAGCGACTTACGACAAATTTACCAATGTAAACGACACCATAAGTCACTTACCGTAATTTATACCAAGTTACGGAAGTTATTTTTACGTAAGTTTTTGACAGGTCTAATCGCTCACGCGGGAATTTACGGCTCTCTCACAGCTTATCAAAACAGATTGATAAGTTGAGACGCTTACAGTAAGTTTTGACGTCACTGTCGGGATGGTAAAACAGAAATCTGCAACACTGACAGGTCTTTCTGCCGTTGCTCCTCGGGACTAATGTTTATGTTTATTTGTCGCCATGAACAGCTTTATGAAATAATACACTGCAATAATCTATGGAGACTAACATAACATTATTTATCATTAACACAATGTCATCTTTAAAAAATGCCTGCGTAAATGTGTGATAATGATTCTAGTATTCGACTTCACGAACTGACGGATCAGCTATCAAACTTCACAACAAATTAATATCTCCAATGAATGCATACAAAAATGCAATACAAGAATACATAGAAAACATTACCTGACGCCAAAAATCGAAGAGTCACCATTATTTTTTCTAACTAACTAACCATCACGCCGTTTCCCCGCAGGGGTAGGCTGAGAGGACGGACCGCCAAACAACTCGGTCTTGGCACACACTTCTTGCCTCATTCACATTCATACATCGTCTAATACATAGGTACTCTTCTATTATTCTGTCTCTTGACATGGCCCGACTCAAGTATCTGATTCACTTGGTCGTGCCATGTCTTCCTCGGGCGTCCCCGACTTCTGCTACCATTCACATTTGCATCGTATATTCTCCTTACACTCCTTTCTTTGCTCATTCGCTCTACATGCCCAAACCATCTAAGCGTCCCTTTCTTGATCTTACTCATTACGCTTACATCAGCCTTGTACTCTTTGCTGATCTCCGCATTTCTCACACGATCGTACATGGTGTTACACACATACGCCTCAGGAATCTCATTAATTTTTCAGCTGGTGAAATAGCATTCCGAAAACGAGTATCATTCTTTTTAATTAGCGGTCCAACCATTTCCAATATGTATTAGAAGTCAGTTTCTCTAATTTGGATAAAATTAAAGAATTTTCGTTGTTCCTCAATTATTAATTCTGCCGTTAAACGAACGAAATCCCTATCAGTACTTTTTCTTTGAAGCCAACTCCTAATCCAACGCACTCTGCGGGCCCTTACGTTTTTGTTTGACAAAATTGTGCATATTATCGCAGCGGCAATCCGTTGTGTGCGGAAATGGGTATTATATGGGGATCCATGATCTAACCGTACATAAACAAATTTAATCCCTTATCAAATATTACTAACTGACAGCTGTCAAAGTCGGCGGCAACGCGTTGTTGCATGTTGTCAGGAAGCCATCTTACGAAAAATAGAATTACTGGTGTAGCGGTCTCTGTGAGAAGTTCGTAAGTTAAACTTCCAAACAACTTCCGTGAGCATTATTTACGATAAGTTGGATGCATATGTAATCGCTCCTGTGAGTAACTTATCAAAAATTTACGAAAGTCGTAAATTTTACTTACAAGTGTAAACCCAGCCTTAAAGATATAGAAACATCTTCACTATTAGAATAGCTAAAGAATTGTACTATAAAGAAAAACTTGAAAAAAAATAACCCAAAGTAAATATGGAAAATATTAAAAAAAGTTACATACACACAAAAATACAAACAGAAAAATACTATTGAACATCTAAATATTAAATTAATAAATTAGATACCAATACAAGTACAGAAACTGTAGCAAATCATGTGAATAACTTGTTCGCAAGTATAGGAGAAGTTTTAGCGAACCGTAAAAATACAAAATACAAACACACTAACACAAACAAATAGATCAAACATCAATACACAACCGACGCAACACAGATTTATACGCCAATTATACTGTAAAACACTACTAAACTACATTTTTGGCTTTTAAAACTTTGGCTTGTAGAACATTGACAACATGGTCAGGTTCTCTAATTTTCATACCGCGTTGAATTCGGCTATCCGCTAACTCTGGCAAAAGTGATTCGTTGAAAAACTTTGTCAGGCGTGGTAACACTTTTAGCTCAAATTCATTGTCAGGATATATTCTTATTACTTCTACTCCACTTTCAGAATAAATTATAATGTCACAGAAGTCCTTTCTTGTAATGAATAATTGTCCTTGAACTTGAAATGAATAATTATGTGACTTCTTCAACACAAGTATTCCATTCTGCACGGCAACGAAGATATTATCTTCCAGAGCTGCGTCAAAAATAGTTTTGTTTCCGATTGAGGGCAGACATTTTACTTCCACTATACCATTTTCTCCAACCAATCCATCTGGACTTGCCCCCAAGTATGGCCATTCCTTTCTCACAAAAATACCACATGGCGACACTTTTACCTTGTATCTTTCCTTGTACAAGTCAATCGCAGTCTTTTCTTTGATTCTGCCATAGATTATGGCTTTGGTCATGAGGTCTCTCCTCAGAAGCAAATTCTTGACAGTATTGTGTCGGGGTGTAGAATTTCTTAATTTATATATAAATTCCTGTAATATCGAAAAATCTGTTTTTGAAAAAATAATAAAATACACAGATTTAGGAAATGAGTTCAAAAGAATTTGACATTCTCAGACTATAAAAATATTACCATTTGTAATTTCGGCTACTGGCATTATACCTAGCTCTCTTATAAAAAATTTAGGCGTATTAGATCTATCAAAAAATTTATATATAAAAATGAAAAAGTCAGTCATTTTAAATACATGTAGGATTACAAAATATTATCATATTATTGATATTTAATTTTTAAAAAATATGGTATAATATCGTATAATTTAATAACAATAATATTTTAATATATTTTAATTATAATATATATTTTAATAATTATCATTTAATTTAATAAATAATAACTTAATAATATAATCGGTTTGAAAAATGAACAATAACCAAGACTCCGACCATGATAGCGCCATCTGTTGGGATATTTAAAAGAAGCTTTTAGTTCGATGTTCTACCGTTTTAAAATTTTCAAATAGGCGCCACCAGACGGCCAATTTTAAAGGTAATTTAAAAATATAAGTTTTCTTTCTTAAATTATAGTATAAAAAATATTAAATTAACTTTAAAAAATGGAAAAATATAATACCAATAGTTTATCGTTTAGTTTTGTTAAATAAACGTATCCAAAGTTTTATAATCTGCATTTTAAAAACAAGAACAATTAGTGTTTATGAAAAAATTAAACTACGAACCTATTTTATTTATTTGTTAGTTTTTTTTTTCGTACGTTTAAAGAAAACCCCTTCAGGTATTTTTTGACGATATTCAGCCTTTAATAGTATTTTTTTAAACGCACGTATTACGGTCTGAAAAAGGTCATATTTTCGATTTGATTTTGATAATTACTAAGCCTATGTTAATTTAAAAAATGTATAAAAAAATTTTTACTTGTTGAAAACACTATCATTATCGATTTGCTTAATAATATTATCATTATTTTAAATTAATAAAAAACTACACTCGGCCTTAACACAAATTCGATGATTATATATTATCTACTCTTTTTCCATTTCTCGCTAAAAACAATAAATAGGCGTAAGCAAGACAAAATAGTATTTCTCTGTGACGTTAGGCAAGGACATTATGGGCATTTTACACGGTGCCTTTTTTTCGTCGAGGGTTCGGGATGAAAAAAGGACGTATTCTATTTTAGCACAGATAAAGTTGAAGATGGCGAAAATTATTGGATATCTGTAATTTTTTTATGTAACTATATATAATGTTGCATGTTTATTTCGTTTTATATTTGAAATGTTGATTAAAAATACTAAAATAATTGTTCTTTGCTGATTGTGAACTTGTATTACTGTTCGGTTTTGAGAATTTCGCTTGTACTTTTAACGATTTGTTGACGGCAACGGCACCGACAAATGTAAAACACTTCATTGTAATGTAAGGTTATGTTTAAGGTGTCGCCATTTTTTGACGTTTTAGTACCGTTCCAAAATATTATCTCTTCTCCAATGGCAACTATACGTATGAAATCATAAATACGAAAATAATGATCGTGTGAAGCAAAGATTATTCATATAGGTCCCGATATAGTTCCATATAATGTGAATAAGAAGAAGATGGTTTGAAAGGGAAATATGTAATATGTATTGAGCGAGAATTGTAAAAATATTCAATAAAATACGACTTGTTTAAAATAGAGCCAAAATCTCTCGACAAAAATGTCTAAGGTGCATTTAAAGGAAAACATTTTTTTTATACCTGAAATGTGTTAAATAATGGAACAAAATGTGTTTTTTACTTGTATTATGTGAGGGAATGTCATATAATTACTGTTTCGGCTCATATTGATATTATCTTCAAAAACAACTTTTTTTTTCAGGAACTTAAAAACTTAAAGGGTTCAAGAGAAACTTCTAAATAGTATAAAATAATGTCGCTATCCTCGTCTGTCTGTTTGTGCACTTAGTTCTTATAAAATAAGTACCGGATTTTGATAGGGTTTTTACTATCATTTAGAGAATTTCTTTGGGAAGGCTTATATATATAATACATGCATATTATATTTATAGACATTAGAGAAAAGTCATATGTTTTGTAATCAAATCGTAAAGAAAATATTTTCGGGAGCTTACATTGCTAACGCTGGCTAAACCTTATGAGATACATCAAAATAATTTACTAGCGAATTGTATTTCTTAATAAGGCCTACAGAAAAGTCCGCTGTGGTATATGTCTATCTCTTAAGGATAACCCACAGCAACGCCGGGTAGACGTCAGCTATTAATTAATTATAAATCAGTAGAAATTCGAAATGCGGAGGCTTAACGCGATGCTTAATGCTAAATCACCATTTTGATTAATTTTTATAACGAATTGGTGTACATTATGAAAACCGAAAAATAGGCCTTAGATAAATTGAAGATTTTCCTATCGCTTCGCTCGAGTAGAATACAAATAAAAAATAAATTACTGAATAAAAAATATAAATGAAAACTACTAAAAAAAATATTTTTTCAATAGAAATGTATAAACATCTAATCTAATGTATAAGCATCTAATTCGCCAATTAACCGAGCTCTTCATACTCTAAATATTATTTGTATTAACTCTAACATCTTAATTTAAACTATTCAATGCGCATACATACAGACACACACACACACAAACACTCACACATAATTACACACGTCACACACACACACCTATAAACTACACACGTCACCTGGTAATAAAGGAATAAACATACCTACCACTTAGTAGACATTACAATGAAACATATCATAGGTACTCAACATGAAATATCTTATTCCTGTATATTGTTTAATTTCTGTAAATCATGTACTGTTACTAAAAAATAAATAAAATAAACGCGTAATGGAAACAACTTAAAGAAAATGCAGTATTATAGCTAAGATTATCTGTGACAGTTTCACTTGATTAACTTTTTTGCTTTCTTATAAAATTATTTACGAAATAAAGAAAAAACAGTTGTGTGCTTGAAATCGAACGTTTCTAGACTCCGTTTGTCAAGCGATTTAAATGCCTATTACCTACAATATAAGGTATACCAAGAATATACAAATTTTGGGCTTGTAGCTTCCTCTTAAAACCTTAACAAGGGGCAAAAGGGTCACCCCTAATTACGTGACTTAGACCAAATCCTTTAACTCTAATCACATGCAAGTTTGAAAATATTAAAGAAAACCATATTTTCCGTCTTTGGGATTTGGATACGGAATTTCAGCCAGGCAGATGATTTTACACAACCGAGAAAAAATGCTGACAAAGAACCGAAGATCCTTATTATATTCGCAATAAAGGATGAGAATATTACGAGCTGTGTAGGAACTCACTTGTCAGGATTAGCGTTTGAACTCACAATAATGGATGCTTTCATTTGAACCCCTTTCAAACTTAAAAAAAATCTTTTGTGAATTATAATCCATCTCATACTTTGATTGACAATAGTAAAAACCGTCATAAATTTTTTCTGCAAATAATGTTTTAAACACTGGGATTGGTTAGTATTTCATTTTTAAATGTCTACATTTGAATTTCACTTACTTTTTCGTGAATGAATGAATTAATGCAAATCTTGGAAGTGAAAATTAACCCACTTTCCGACATCCGATCTAGCTGAAACTCAGCAGATATAATCATCGTTGATGACAATGACAACTATCAACTTTTGGTGGCAATCACATACACGTGTGGACATATCTATACGCATTTCTCTGAAATAGGATGGCATTAGAGCAGAATATATTTATGATATTTGCAACCAGCGCAGCCGGCCAGAGATGGCGCCACTAGGTCGAAAATTAAAAATAGATGTATTGTAGAAAAAAAACGTTGTTTTTTACTTTGTTTTGTTAGGTTTCTGGAATACCTTTTGTAATTTAATATAGAAAATTAGTTTATTATTTGTTTTTTTGTGCATTACAGATTGATTCAATCATAAAAGAGAAAACATACAGATTTGAAATACTGTTCGTTTATTAAAAATCTGATTAATATATTTGTTTTTTAGTTAAAAATGTTACTGCGGGCCTATGACCAATGAATTGAAAGAGTTCCTAGCAAAGTATCAGTCAAAAGCAATTGTTTTGTGAGAACGGCGGAACAGGTGTTCGTACAAATACTGATATTGATACTGACATACTTATTAAGCGCCCCTGAGGTGATAACTCACAAAAGCGGCGCTATTAAAAATTGTCCAATATTATTATTATTATTATTATTGTAGCATTCCGTCATGTCTATTGGGAAAAGAACACGTGTTCCCAATATATTCTGAATGAGTAATATTTTATCAGGAAATTCGCATGCTGTCGCTTTTTTAACATGATGAGTGTAAGGAGGATATATGATGCAAATGCGAATGGTAGCAGAAGTCGGGGACGCCCGAGGAAGACATGGCACGATCAAGTGTATCAGATGCTCGAGTCAGGCCATGTCAAGAGTCAGAATAATAGAAGAGTAGGTGTGAGACGATGTATGAATGTGAATGAGGCAAGGAGTATGTGCCATCAACGAGTTGTTTGGCGGTCCGTACTCTCTGCCTACCCCTGCGGGGAAACGGCGTGATGGTTAGTTAGTTAGTAAGTTCCTAACAATGTAAAGATAGTAAAATAATTATGATTTTGGTAAGTAACGTTGCGATTCGTTTACAATCCGAATACGGCGGTAAAAACATAAAATAGGTAAAGCGAATATCATATTTATTTATTCATCATATTATTGTCCAAATAAATATGATTGTATATTGTGTAAAAGCTTCGCCTTTGATCGTTGTAAAGCCTACATTCAAACGAGACTTTATCTCGTTCGAACTAGTTTGGGCCCTACATTCAATGATTCAATACATCAGCAAAAAAACCCACCAAATTTGTATGGTTTATTGCATGTCTCGAGACCTCTTTCAACCTTCGAATAATACAAGTAAAATAGCCTCCGCCGATGATAAAAGAAAGCTGCGATAAAAGAGTGCGTGTGACATTACACATTACCGCAAACGCAAGGTACAAGGTACTGGGTGGGTACAGGGCACTATAGGGTACAGGGTATTCTACAAGGTTTCTGTTGGTAAGTAAAGGAAAGGTGTGACAATTGGCAGGCCTGAATGCCTTCCATTTCACCGGGAGCTGTGCTGTATGAATGGCGCCGAGGGTAGTTTGGGAGCTTTACAAAGCGGTAGAAATTAATTGCATGTGAAAGAAGCTTTAGCGCAGCCATGTTTCACTGGAAACCACGAACCAGAGAAGCGGTAACTTTTTTCAAAATGTACAAATAACCTTTTTTAATAAAGCTGTTTAGTTATCTTATCTAAATAACTGTAGATATCTTATCAAAATGCTTTAAAAGTATGGTGTCGCGAAACTGCGACCACACTGGTGTTAGAAGGTGCTGCTGGCATAACCATTTTGCAACACGCTCGAAGGACCAATTGCTATTATTTTATACGAGACAATTCCTTTCTACGCATACGCTAAACTCAAGTATTTATCATTGATTTTAAATCTGGGATTAAATAAATGAAAAAAGACTCACCCGTCGGTCCATAAAGTATGCCAGCTTCAAGATGCTAAATTCACAAGTTTATATTCCGCGGTCTCCTTCATATCACACATCAATCCTTCCTATCACACGTCTTCTTTTTATCTTTAAATACTGAGTATTAATTTAGACTGAGCATACTGTGAGTTTGAAAGGTTCTTCTTGCAACAATTATTCAGGTCATGGTGATATTTTAGGATGGGTACACTAAGTAGGATAATTGCAGGATTTGATACTGAGCCTTCCTATCCATAAATTTATTGTGAATACACACCTACCTACTCCCATTGTTACAAAGCGATCTTTTTTGAACCACAGCCTTTCTATGGAATACTGAGGATTTAAAAAAAATGGCGTTAAGCTCAGCATTATTATTTTATTACACATAGCACTCTTTTTAGGGTGAATTGCCTAATACGAATTATTTTATAATTGTTAGTTCCCGGACCAAAGATCGCTTTCCCCTGCCGTAAAGACTGCCGGGAACACGCTGCAAGTCTGGAAATAAGGGTGATAGTCAAGGGCGAAATGAAAACATATTTCCTAAATTCTAAGGGGATGTTTTTTGTTGTAAATTTGTAATGCTCTGCTGTTTTTTCATGATTTTTTTTATTTATTTTCAACAAAAAAATAAAAATAAATGGGTAGCAGTTTAATAATAATATATGGCTAATTTGTATAGCGCCATTTTTGTGAAAAATCACCTCGAGGGCGCTATAAAAATATATTTATTAAATAATTAAAACTACTTATCTAAATTTAGTGACTTACGACTAAGACCTATAACTACTGTTTAATGACATATATTTAAGTATGTAGAAACTTACAATACAAATTAACGTTAACAGTCTAATTTTACTAGCGCCAGAAGAAGAATGAAGTTCTATAATATTAGGGTGTTTTTATAATTAATTTTAGAACACGGGTGCAAAATGCGCCCAATGGGTTATCTGGATTTATATACCAGTATAAATATACACCTTAAATTCTTGAAAAAACTATGGCTAATTAATTCATTTTTAATTTTTCTTTTTATTGTTATGTAGATTAATTTCTAGAAATCCATTTTATGTATATTATTAATAAAAAATAGTTTATTAATTCGAAGCTTAATGCCAAATCTCTATTTTGATCAATCTTTATAACGAATTGGTGAACATTATGGATACCAAACAATATGTTTAAGATAAATTGAAGGTTTTTTTATCGCTTCGCTTGAGTAAAATACAAATAAAAAATAAATTACTCAATAAAAAATATAAATATAAACTACAAAAAAAAAATATTTTTTCAATAGATATGTATGAACGCGTAAAGGAAACAACTTTTAAAAATACAGTATTATAGCCAAGATTAACTTTTTTGCTTTCTAATGAAATTATTTACAAAATAAATAAAAAACAGTTTTTTGCTTGAAATCGAACGTTTCTAGACTCCTTTTGTCAAGCGATTTTAATGCCTATTACCTACGATATAAGGTATACCATGAATATACACATTTTTGGCTTGTAGCTTCCTCTTAATAAACAAGCTCTGATGTGTTCATGTTATTACGCGTGACAGCTGTTTTCTGAAGGTATTAAATCAAACTGTATAAAAAACTGAAAAATAATATTATTAGTAAAGTTAATGCAGTTATCAAAATTGCATATTGATTATCAATTAACCTGGTATAGTGCAGACTGAGATAGGAGTGATATTATTTACTTAACTCGTATCAAAAAGAAAGCATTTCTGTCAAATATAGAAAAATAGAACAAATAAAAGATTTTTTTACAATGGGTCTAGTATGCACTCCATTAATGGATACCAGTTTTGCACAACACTAGGTACTACACGTAAACTGGAATGATGCGGTTTAATCAACTAGCAACAGACCTGAGATTAGAACCTAATTATAATAAATAAACAAAATAAACAATTAAATTTAATAATATGTAGAAGGTGTAAATAAAAGTGATGTAAACAAAGTTACTTTTATTTACACCTTCTAAAACGTTTAATATGTAGAAGGTGTAAATAAAAGTGATGTAAACAAAGTTATTTGTATTTTTAATAAATTACACTTTTATTTCCCCTCTACACGCGAATGGTTATACTCCCGCTAAAGTTAAAGTGTTTTTATTAATAATATGAAACATTTTATTACTGTGTGTATATGTACAATAATATTATTAAAATGTCCAGTGCCAAGTAGTTGTCGAAATGGTTTTGATATCGTTTTAATAATTCACGGGATTAAAAAGAAGAAAAAAACGTAACCGTTGACAAAGGACGCATAATTCACACGATTGGCGCAGGACCCAAAACTTATAATAAAGTTGAACCCCGCGGGGTTTTAATGTCGTCAGGGCAATCAGCTATCAGCTCGCTGCAGTTGACGGCAAAAATACTGGCAGGGTAAGATAATCGCCTGCATCATATTTGTGCAGGAAGTGCATGGCGCAGGGTGCAGGGTGCAATACAGCCTGAACTTTACTTGATCAGAAATAGTGCCCGAAAGGGGAGTTTAACACAGGTTGTCTATTATTTAGCGATCACATTTTTATTTTTATTTTATGTCAATTTGTTTTCTAATATTAACTCCACCTTTAGGAATTCTGTGTGAAAGGGTTTTTTTTTTAAATAGAGGTAGTTTAAATAAAGTTGTGAGAAGGAATAAGGTTCCACAAGGGTTGGGTAGAAGTCTGGGAGTCAGTGTGTCCAGGAGTGACATACATGAAAGTCCCTCAACCGGCTTCTCCCGACTGGGCCCACCACGCAGCTGGTGGTCAAACGCATCCGACATCAAGACCTCAACAAACCTCACACCATGAACCCGGAAACCCCTGCTAAGTCACTAAACGTAGCGCATCACTTTGGGTGACCTATGGTTATCCAATGAATGTTTCCCGAGGCGGCAGATCATTAACCACATCTGAATTTTCAGGTACTTCCAAACCTTCCACTTTCCATTTCCTTCTCCCCACATTCTTCAGCCGAACATAAAATTTAGAATGCCATGGTTCGGAGAGTTGGATGCAGATATTTTATTTTACTTTTAAAATATATTTAATTTGTCAAAATACATTCTGATCAACCTGTAGCAATATATTACTGCGGGATTTAGGATCGTTCAGAAACGTATGGTGCCGAATATAAACGATTCCTCGCTCGAACGCAAATAAATATAATATTATATTCGGGGATAAATAATAACTTGAAGGGTCTAGTTCTATTTATTTTATGGTATAGTAGTTACAACTCGTATATTTTATAGTGGTTACAACGCGGGGAGGGTTTGGAGTAATAATGGCTTCTGGGTATTTGCACCGGGCAGTGGTAATGGTAACGAATGAAAGGGAAAGTAATCCAATGCTGAATTTTTTGATATTCGATTTTATGTTATTTGAGTGGATTATTAGAATTTGTGAACAGAATTTGTATCGTAAATCCTAAAGATCATATTGCTTACAAAGGTGCCCTTTGTTATTGAAACACACAATTTATTTATCAAATTTCTACACCATGTTAAATGCAGTTTGTCCTGGGAGTTGGTTCCGAGAATAAAATAAAAGTAGAAAGGTACCTAATGCTGTGTTTGATGATCAGATCTGAATGACCAGGTAGGTACTACCCCACCTTCCTCTTTCCCATGTTTGTCGCCTTTTTATACCCTTGATTCAGCCTCATTACATACCTTGATTGGGGATGCTATAGGCCCGGTATATTAGTTGATTTTAGATTCGTCTTGGTTGGGATGTCGAGCTTAGCGCGGCTTGGAACATAATCTGTGTATAGGTCGTAAGCCTAGATAACACCAATATTACACGTATTGTTCATGACTTTAATAAAGCAACGTATTTATTTTTTCTTTGTAAAATCAAACTATTGTCTACGTGAGTGGTGTATCTATGCTGTCTACTGTCGCGAGATCGCGATCTTTCAAAATGTTAACGGCAGCTGTTTTTAGGTGGGTTTAGTTTACGAGTAGATTTTTGATAAAGTCCCTCTCTTCAATATGCGAGGATACAAATTTTAAATACTAATTATTTTGCTGCAGTTAGTGCACTCTTCATGACATTATGACGAAATAACCGTTGAAAACAAAATGTCCTGACGTTGTAACTTTTAACATTCCTCATAATACTTACCAGTCTATTTTAGATTGATTATCTCTTAAAATCAACGTTTCTCATCGCTCGATAAACATAAAAGTCAATAATTATAAAATTAGGAACTTTACGTAAATTACAGTGAGATGGAAGGATGCGATTATTTACGTAAATGTCAAATTTGACGTGTGCTCGCGATTGGCGTTTAAAAAATAACCCATTAGTTTTTCGCACTAGTTCAAAGCTTGTGTGATCGTTTTATCCCGCTTTAATTTGAGCGAGGAATGTTGTGGCATACGGACTGACTGATATACCGGGCCGTAGTCTCACTGGTACCGTTAGCAGTGAGTAGTGAGCAGTTCGGACTCTTGTGCGGATAAACAAATAGTAAAAAAAACAATGCAACGATCATGTAATGTGTAGTTATACCGACGTCCTTTATCTCCCATCTCCTATTACGTTCCAAGTAAGAAGTAACGTCCAAGGGACAAGGCGCACATTAAGCAGAGCCGCGGCCGGTGGAGTAGGTATATAAATACGTAGCGTTGATCCGCAAGGCGAGCCGCCGCACAGTGGTGGAAGTTTTTTAAATTTATTTATTTTAAGTTTGTAATGATGTAGGTATAAAGTATAATTTAAGTATAAATTCAATTTTTTTCAGGGTCTTCCCCACTAGGGTTTCCTGTTCTTATGAGGCCTGTAGTTTTTAAACTTTTGTATTCAGTTTCAAGTTGTCTTTACATCGTCTTCATAATGTTTGTAAGTTTAATAACACTTTTTTTAATATATTAGCATTGCATAATTTCGTATTTGGCATTGTATAATTTCGTTTGAGCGCTAGCCTGACGTGGCGTATTCTCGAATTTTTTTTTACTAAAGAATTTTCAATCAACGACATAAAATATATACTGAAAATAACATCTGGAACATAATTATTCTGTAATCAGTCGCAGAACATAGATATACGGGGAATGCATTTACGCCGCCATATTTCGGTGTGATTGCGGTGTATTCTAAAAAATATACTTCAAAGTACATGCCGTATCCTTATAAGATTAAAACATATTTTTTTAATGAATTACATCTTTTGTCATGGTTAAAAGCAAACATTTTATCAATACTTTTTTTTTCCATTTTTTGTCTTTAATCGAGTAAGAATGACAAACTTCACAAGACTTTAGAAGAATATTATTTTTTTTTTTTGTAAGCAGATAACAAATTTTACTCCAGTAATTACATATTTAAGCAGTGATTTTTTTTGTCATTTGAAAAAATATTTATTTCTAAAAAAAATATCAACTTAATGTTAAATTTTGTATTAAATAGACTTTACAAAATAGTAGTATTTCATATTATGAACACAAAAACAGCAATAAACCACAAAATAATTTAATGTTGGGTGTCACGCCAAATCATCAAAATCCGCCACTGTGCCGCGGCGGTGCGTGCAGCCGGGGGCGGGGACCCATTCTGCTGACGTCATTCCAGACCAATTATTTCCCGCTTTTGACAACGGGCACATAATTTCGACAAACGGCGGTAGTGCACTTACAAGTAGTTTTCGGTAGGTACTTAACTAACTATCTAACCATAGCGTCGTTTGACCGCAGGGATAGGCAGAGAGGACGGACCGCCAAACAACACGCCACCCCTTGCTTTATCCACATCCATATATCGTCTCATACATACTCTTATGTTTCGGGTATTTTGACTCGTGACATAGTAATACTCAAATACTTGGATCACTTGGCCATTCATATTCTCTTCATATATACTCCTTTTTTTGTTTCTTTCCCAAACCATCTAAGCGTCCTTTTGCTAATCTTGCTCATTACGCTTACATAAGCGGTGCATTCTTTGCGAATCTCCAAATTTCGCATATGATCATACCTCTGCCAGTTACATGTCTCATTGCCATTCATCAGGGTAGGTACCAGCACTCCATTGTGGAATGCTGCTTGGCTTCTTTGGAATTTTTTTCACTTCTTTCAATATCTCTACCAGCCTTTCTCCCTCTTGCAAAGATACTTCCCAAGTAGGTAGGTATTTGAGTTTGGTAGGTGGGTAGGTAGGTGAATTCTTGACCAAATTTAAGCGTGCTAATTCAGCCGCTTGATTCTTGCTAGGCCAGTTCTCTTTTTAGAAGCTGCGGTGGCGCTAGAGACACAATGTGGGTAATCAAGGTTCGGAGGATATAGTATCAATCATTATAACCCTTAATATACAGTCGGAAGCAGTTGTGAAGGAAGTGAAAGAGAAAATAAACAATTATTTTATTATTATTTAAATATACACCAAGAAAAATATTACAAATTCAAAATTCATCATCATTTAGAATTTGATCGATTGCTAATTTTAGTGAGAATAGAAGTAAGTAAGTAGTAAGACGAGTCAAGGGTGGCCGAATATAGCGTCGTTCGTGTAAGAGCGTCGTCCCGCCTTGCCACGCTTGCCGAAAGATGTTTCACATCAAAAAACCATCCACAAAATCGTGCTAGCTACGCCACCGACTACAAAGTTCAGTGTAAATCCGGTCTTATTTTCGTCATGAAGTAAAAGTTTAAATTTATGCATTTATGTGTTCTAACGCTGTGTGAGTGTGTTTATATTTATTTGTGGCGCCATCACCCACTCATAACTTAAATACAAAGTTGAATTTTCGCAACACTGGACAAATAATAATGAACGTCATAAAATTCTCCACATGCATTTACATTATTTTTACCCTATAAATTATAAATGGTACGCGCCCAAAGTGCTTTTCAAAGCGCGAAAACTGGTCTGTTTATTCTAAAGGCGGCTTGCAATTTAGAAGCACATTTAAATAGCGTTTCAAGTATGTCATTTTGTATTATAAAAAAAACTGGTCTGCTTTCTGAAAAAAAAACTTCAAAAGGGGACCGCTTTCGAGTGCCACTTGCATTATTAAAATTTCATCCGCTTGAATGCAACTCGGTAGGCACCGGTTGTTAGCCGTTACAGGCAGGGACAGAATACAGACATTATTGTAATAACTTTTTGAGATTTTTTTTTAAAATGCCATATGCAATCAATATCGATGCACATAATAGAATATGGAACAAATGTTTGGGGAGGAGCAACAAACTCAGTTATCGGTCATATGGAAATCGCACAGAAAACCATCTCAAGGCGATGCACTACGTCGTGTAATATTTTAAATTGAGCCACTATCAATAACAACCCTTACGTAGATGGCGATAAGGTTTAAATTCCCGCTTAACACCATCCGCCTGTTTTGATTTATGCAAGAAAAAAACATGGCCAAAAAGTGTTATTTTATTTTGTGGATGTCCGGGCATAAATATTTAATTTTTTTCGATCATTTTATAAATAACTTAACTTGCGCCACATTATACAATAAAATCATAACCGAAAATGGGTTCTTAAGTATGAGATTTTGAACTCTAAAGCAGTTTTCATAGGCCTTTACACTATTTTTTTCTGGGCTTATAAATAGACTTATCTAAAAAATACTAGATTATTTCAAAGGCCAAGATGTATTCTACTTGTAGTATTTAATTAAAGCATCTGAAACATTTCTAGGCGACCAAATTTTCAAACCAAAAACACATGATTTTGCATTACTACGTATGGCATCGCCTTAAAGCTAATACTTAAGAGGAAGCTACAAGCCAAACATGTGTATATTCTTGGTATACCTTATATTGTAGGTGATAGGCTTTAAAATCGCTTGACAAACGGAGTATACAAACGTTCATTTTCAAGCACAAAACTGGTTTTTATTTATTTTGTAAATAATTTTATAAGAAAGCGAAAAAGTCAATCAAGTGAAACTGTCACAGATAATCTTAGCTATAATACTGTATTTTTTAAAAGTTGTTTCCTTTACGCCGTCATATATTTCTATTGAAAAAATATTTTTTTATGTAGTTTAAATTTATATTTTTTATTGAGTAATATATTTTTTATTTGTATTCTACTCAAGCGAAACGATAGGAAAATCTTCAATTTATCTAAAACATATTTTATGGTATTCGTAATGTACACCAATTCGTTATAAAGATTAATCAAAATAGTTATTTAGCTCTAAGCTTCGCCTTAAAGGTAGTACTTAAAAAGACATACGTAGAATGACAGGCAAAGACAAATTATTTGAAATGTTTGACGCACTAGATATATGTCAATTATATTTCAAAACTCTGTAAAAGAACATTTTTTACAACAAAAAAACAAATATCAACAAACACATACCATCATTAATAGACCAGTTAGATAAGGATTTAAAAAAAACTCCGACGGTGAACAAAAGCTTTGGACAAAGACACCACAAATACCAAGCAATAAAAGCTTTCAACATTCTTTCACTCGATACAAAAACTGATGGAAACAAAAAACATTTCAGATACAAAAAGAAAATATGGATTAAAGAAAAAATTTAACGAGATTAAAGTCTTCTTCATTCTTATATTCCTGATGATAACTTTATATGCCTTTTTCGAGTGCTGATAGCCTCCATTCAAAGCTCTGGTAAAACCGTAACTCTGATCTGGATTCCTGGACATGTTAGCATCTTGGATAATGATTGTTAACGCCGAAGTTAACATTTGGCGTGAATTTATCTTGAGCGCCACCTGTTTTTTTGTTTGAGTAATGGAAACAGGAAACCATTGATGGAATTTCAGGGTTTAAGTGGACAACGAGTGCTGGCATTCATAGGTTAGGTTATTGTAATAAGAAGATAAATTTATGAGTGTAAATTAGATAGATATAATTTAAAGATATGAGTCGCACAAAGTACAGAGAAGCGTTATACATCCTAATCTAGCTTTGGGCAAGAAGTTAATACGTTACTCTGGCATTTCAAGTCTTGAAATTATTGCGAACTGCGCCTTCCAGGTACGATGTCATCTTGTCAAAATAATTATACCGCTCGGGCGAGCGATGGCTTCAAATGGATTCTCCTTGTGAATCCATTTCATCGGTAAGCAGGTAGCAATTATGAATATTATCTGAGGTTCCAGAATAAGCGGAGGGTAGGCAAATTTACATCTTACTTGAGGATTTGAAGTGTGGCTTTGTATTGCCAATCCATTGGTCTTATTAGAGTTATCCTCGCCGGGATATTTAGATTGCCATTTTAATCCATCTGCCTATTGTAAGTTGAAAATGGCGATCAGGCTGTGATCCGTCGTTTTTATGATTCCACGGTGCTCCAAGCCGTTGAACCAAAAAATAAAGAATGACCGCTTCCTTCCTTCCGATTCCAATCTTGCCACCTTGAAGAAAAGTGTTGCCAGGCGCATCCCACACAGTTCCTTTTATGTGGGGAAGGAGAAGTTCTTACTTTGTTACGATTATATATGTAACATGATATTGCCGATTCCTTGGCAAAAAAAAGAGCATTCAACCCCATTGTTACCCTCGTAAACCACATTCCTCTATCTGAAATTTTCTCCATCCTCAAGATAGATTCCGTAATGTTTGTTCAGAGTGTTGTTGCATTACTAGTCAATCCAAGGGAGCCTGATAAGCTTCAATACAAAGGATTGTCTCTTCAAAACCGTGGTTTCAATTTCACCAAAAAATAATTTTCCTCACTTATTCCAATTAGACATTGTTCCGTTCCATCGCACCTTCACCGCCTTTATTACGGTATTTTTTTTTCATCTCACCCGGAGAAAACTGGTACAAAATATTGCTAATTTACTAAAAATCTGGTCAATTGATTCGTTTTACTGTAAAAAACAGGACTGCAGGCCTTTAACGAATGAATTGACAGATTTCCTAATAAACTATCAGTAAAACACGAATGTGAGGATGTCGGAAAACGTGATCATAAAATTTTTAATATTATCGAATTTTGTTATTATATTTATCAGGCAAACCGCTGCTGCATGTACACTTCTTCCGATGTATTCTGAACGGACAAATATTTTATTAGTAAATGGCTTACCATCACGTTTTTAACAGGATTTTAATAAATCCGTTATAGTCATTTTTCTCATTTCTTTTCATTTATCTTATTTCAATTTATCAGTTCATTATCTTTTTATTGTATAATATTATAAATGGAAGATGAGGACTGTATTGCTTAAAAACCATAAATTAATAAATAGTGATGAAAATAAAACAATTGCTTTGTTTTTAACCACGAATTGTGTGGTTATATGTCAAACCACGAAGCTAAAAATTTCTATAAAAAATAAAAATTTCAAACATCCAGAACAAAGTCATATCCGCTTGAACAAGCCATACCGTGGACGAATCATACCTCCGTGAGCCATACTGTCGAACTCGATATCTGAATTCTTAGTTAGCGGATTTTGGTTAAGGGATTTCACACACGATAGAGCCGCCGAGCTAATTTTGAGCGAATTTCTGAGCTAATTTTGGATTCACCGAATATCAAACGGAGACCGCCGAGCCAGGCCAAGCTAGTTGAGTTTCCCCATACAATGGATTTTTTAAAGTGAAAACCACACCAGAGTCCCAACTGCACCTAATCGTTTGAAGCCAGTAAGGCTATGGGATCCCTAATTTAGGTATGTTGTGAGGCTGAAGGTAGTGGGGAGGGGAAGTACTCGGCTATTCAGATCTGATCACCAAACACGGCTAAAGCCATTTCAAGCGACGTTTTAATTCTGAATTGTGGTTTTACACCTGGGCGATACTGAGAGTATCTTCCACTCCGAAACGTGCCGCAAACATACGATTTATTATTTTTAAATGAATAAATTGTGAAATAACACAAATACAATATAATAAGTACAATATAGTTTTGGCACGGCACTGGGCTATTTGTCTCGCTGACTCTGCCGTGTGTGTCCAGCTTTATGGTGTTGAATAGCGGTATCTATATGGTATCAGTGAGGCGGCCACTATAATCCTGTTTCAGGTTTTTGTTCAAATTTCATTATTCAAAAAGCAAGGAAAAGCCTTAGCGTTCTGAGAAAAGGCTTATAAGTTGCTGTTCTTATTTCTCATATTTTAAAGGTCTCTTGTTTTCGTATATTCGATTAGGTTATATACATATTTTTAAATTAATAGGTACTACTTAATAAATTGATGTTAGTAATTACATAGGGTAAGAAATTGAAATCACTGCATAGCTGAACATAATAATAATAATAATATTTGGATGATTGCACCTAAAGGGCGCTGTACAAATATATAACACATTTCTACAATGATCTATGTTATTACTAACTAAATATGGAGATAATTTGGACCATTCAGCGAAATGTCTCAGGATCAAATGGCTCTGCCGTGTGTGTTCATCTTTAGCGGATATGCAAGTACGTCGCGCGGGTAGCACTAGTCGCATCGGTCGCACCGGCCGCTCTGGTCGCATCTGCATACTGTTAACGGTTCCATGATAAATCAACAAACACATCGACAATTCAACACACCTTTAAAAAGTGATATAAAGTCATTAGAAATGATGATTTTTTTTTAAACCTAACCTAACCTAACCCGGTTAATAAAGATTTTGTTTCATCACTTTCCATGACTTTATATAACTTTTTAAAGATGTGATGAATTATCATTTTGATGATTTATCCGGTCCAGAGATGTGCTTTATTTCAAATAAATCCATTTCAAATGGAAATGCAAAATGCAAAATCGGTATTTTCCATTTTGCATTTTAAATGCTTTTCTCAATGCATTTTCCATTTTAAATGCTTTTTTGCAACATTCTTCCTACTATCTCCACTCATATTTTTTTCATAAGCCCCAAATATCAGTCGGTCCTGAACCTCGCTATGAGAGGTAGTTTACATTTGTCAAGTTGCTCCCTGGTAGGATCCCTGGAAATTGAGTGATACCATTACAAAAAATACTGAACATGGGGCCATGACGCTGTAATATTAAATGTTAGATAGCAGTTTCTATGTTTTTACGTTGGCAACATTAGTCCCGCGCAAATTTTTTGTTGTTTCATAATCTGTAGTCGTGGTGTTTTTGGATTTACCATCATGTAATATGTTTGTTTTACATTGATGTCCATTATTGAATGACAAAATTGTTTAAAAATTCTATAATTATTTTAATTGTTTGACCTGAGAAATCATTTTGCATTTTCAATGCATTTTGAAAATAGGTATTTTGCATTTTCAAATGGAAAAGTTTTGACCCATTTCCATTTTGCATTTCAAATGGTTTTGGTTACCCATTTTGCACATCTCTGATCCGGTCACAACTGTTAAAAGCTTCCAGCTGGCTGCAAAACCTTGCAGAAAGCATTAGTGGAACTATAATTACAATTGTATATGTAAAGAAGCAAGGGTTTTGTGTGTCCAATTACTGATAAAGTAACTAAAGAAATCAGGATAGATGTAAATGTAATGAATAAGATTAATAAAAGGATGCACAGATAACATTTCTATTTTTGAGACCGATAATTCGTGGTGGAATTCCATTATAATATATTATAATAAAACAAATAAAAAACTTTATTCCACTTAATTTTATTTTGACCGTAACCGGTTTCAGCTCGTCAAAGCCATCTTCAGACTGGTACACAAAATTCTTAGTCTACTGTTTATATACACAACATATGGGGGAGGGGGGAGAGGGGTAGTTTATAGGGTTTTAATCAATTTTATTTGTTACTAAGTCGTTTAAGATTGTGGAATTTCTAAATATTTGGTAATTCCAGTAAGCTAATTACCTTGGGTTTGTAGCTCATTTCAATATTTATTAGGAAAAAAACCTCACAGGTAATATGCATTATTAATGACCTAATTTTATTGTCAAATCATTATTTATGATGGGATTATATTTGCTTTTTGAAAAGATACATGTTTACATTTGAGAAATTATTATAGGAATTAAGAAAGTAGGGACTTAGCAACTGATACTAATAGCTTATTAATTACAAAGTTACTTATTGAAGGGGATAGTTTGAACATACAGAGCGGATAAACAAATAAAGTAGCAGATGGATAATTTGTGTATTAGGGAAGTATGTTTATGAGAGATGAAAAGGCTGACAGATATTGAAAGAAGGGTAAATGCAGGTAACTCACAAAAATATCCAAAGAAGCAAAGCTAGCAGTCCACAAAGGAGTACTGGCACCTACCCCGATGTATTGCAGCGAGGCATGGAACTGGCAGAGGAAGGATACAAGTAGACTGAATGCTGTAGAACTGAAATCCCCGAGGTTTATTTGTGGTAAAACCCGGTATGATGCAGTGAGAAATTTGGATACTCGTAAAGAATGTGAGGCTGATGTAAGCGTAATGCGTAAGATTAAGAAAGGGACGCTTAGATGGTGTTGACATGTAGAGCGAATGAATGAAGAAAGATAGCAGAAAATATTTATCGCGAAAGCGAATAGTAGAAGAAGTAGGGGGTGCCTGAGAAACACGTGGCACGACCAATTACGTCAAGTCACTTCAACTGAAGAATTTATGAGACGATGCATAAAATGTGAATGAAGTGAGGAGTGTGTACCAAGACAGAGGTGTGCTGCGGTTCATCCATTCTGTCCACACTTGCAGGAAACGGCGTGATGATTCGTTAGTAAATTTCTTTGGACAGCGACAATCTTAACAACGGATAATGATTTATTTTTGAGGTATTATGCCGTGTTGAGCCACCTCCTTATTTTAGCTAACGTTTCGGACAGCATTACTGTGTCCATCATCAGAGCAGATATTCACAATGAGGTAGCGTAACACGGCATATTACCCCAAAAATAAATCACTATAATCTTACAAACACTTATTTCTCAAAACCATCGAAGAAAAAAAATAATCTTCTAACCTTATCTAGGTAGATACCGACTATTAATTTGTCCACTTTCCTATGCTTTATAACCTCGTATCAGGTAAACATGGGTACATACATTGATTTAAATCCAAATGTAATGGCGTGTGTCACCTATTTCATTATAAGATTGAATTCACAAAATAAATTGATCTTTACAACAGATCCAACGTGAAGAATTCGTGTGGGGAGGGGACATCGGGACGAAACGGCCCACGGGGCACAAAAACACACAAATAGATTTACTAGGAAGACCTACGGTTTCAATTTGATCGCTAAGGGTTACGGTTGTGATGAATCCCTCCCTTACTTAAAAATACAACTCGGCAATAGGTAATTTAATTTTTGATCGTGCGCAATACCATTCTTTTGTGTCATTTCATCAACGGAACGGGCTGGAAATAGATATTTTAGATACGTATTTCACTACGTCAGGGGTCGGGCATCGGGGGAATTATTTGGACTGCAATAGGTATCTCTGCCTCTCAGTATCGCCCTGGTGCAGATACTGCAGGCCGGAAACACGTGGCACCTGCATTTGTCTTGATTAAGTATAATGACGTATTTCGAAAATATTACGATTTTTGTGTGATCCGACATATCAATCCATTCGTTAAGGGTCTGCAATCCCGTTTTTAACCGGATTACTAATAATTTGAAGGGATTCTTAATAAATTATTATAATTTATTTATTTATTCATTTCTTTAACGCCCAGAGGGCTTTTACACGTAAATAAATAATTATTAGTCTGAAACACCATACAAATTGAAAAAATTAATTCCGCTGACGGGAATTGAACTCGCAGCCTTCTGATTCTGGTCAGCTGCGCTTACCATTACGCTACGTCAGCTACTAATATTTTTATTCAACGACTATTTGTTATTAGATTTTTTAAATATATTCATTTAATTTTGTATCTTGATGATGCTTAAGCGAAACCCGTAGGTCGTAATAAATTGAAATAAATTCGTGGTTATATATAAAGTTATTATTGTTTAATTTCATTAACTAGCTAACGTACACCGGCTTTGCTGGGGGTTATCCTTTTCTAGAGATAGATACTACTTATACCATCGTGGAATTTTCTATGGGTCTTTCTAAGACAATATACAATTCCATTGTATATATAAAACTTCCGGAAGAAGTTCTCTAAATGATAGTGAAAAATTTATCAAAATTCGTCATGTAGTTTATAAGAACGAGGCGCACAAATAAACAGACAAGGATAGCGACTTTATTTATACTATTTAGACATATATGTATAGATAAAACAACGAAGTGACTGATTTATATAAAAATTTTTTGTATCATTTTTTATAAATGTGAATAAGGTGACCTTACTAGGGAATCCCTTTCTAAGGTCACATTGTACATGGTTTTGTGTGTCAATTGTAAATTAGGTCATTTTTTTTGTAAGTATTCATTTTTTTTAAAGTCAGTTGTATATAGTGTGCTAAAATATTACACGAGGAAACTTATAATACAGTAGCTAGAAGAAAACCATATAGAGAGGGAAAACACAGCTACCAGTACGAAATTGCGTAAGAGAAAAGAAGAGTTGGCCAACTAATCAACGCATCACCAAAGGCCACTCCTAAACTAGCAAATAGAGCATTCCTTCCAAGATATTCTACACTACAAGGTGCCACTGGTGCGTTTTTCGGAACCAATTTGGGAAGAAGCAGTGGAATTTTCCGAAATGCACTTCAGAAATAAAAATAATTTTTCATCAAATGCAACCGATTGTGTAATTCTCCTACAAAAACATGATTTAATGACTTCCAAAACAAACATATAAATATTTTTTTTCCTCCGTTGCTCATCTCACTAGGGAATTACTGTGTCGAGATGAGCAGTTTTACAATTATATTCAATCAAATAAGTACATCACATAACACATACATAGATGGATCACATCAAATATGGGGCTCCTAAGGTGATTCATGACAGAAGCTATGACACGGGCAATCCAAATGACATTAATCACTTTTTAAAAGTGTGTTGAATTGTCACTGTGTTGAGTTTTAATGGAACCGTTTTGCATAAAATAAATAGAAAATACAACTATTAGGTATATGTTTTTAATGCACTGGCTATTTTTACCTGTATCTGGAAAAAAATGATAATTAAATCACGCCCCACTGAATGTACAAGTTC
Organism: Hesperophylax consimilis; assembly: GCF_061612785.1. NCBI lineage: Eukaryota > Metazoa > Arthropoda > Insecta > Trichoptera > Limnephilidae > Hesperophylax > Hesperophylax consimilis. Next base: position 5,739,569 of record NC_142851.1, on the reverse strand, counting down.
AGAAAAAAATGAATGCATTAGACCAGGGGTGCTCAAACTTGAACTGCTGGCGATCTACCTCAATATTATTAGATTCCGATCGATCGACTCTGAGAAGCTGCAAGTATGTGTGATGCAGGATCAGTGTATATATAGGGACGTTGCATAATTGCATGGCTACGAATCCACATATAATTTGGAGGAACGACAGAAATTAGTTCGTAATATGCATTTTTTTAGTCAAGGTAGGTAAAAATAATATTTATTTAAGATTGCAATTTTATTGGTTCATACAAAAAACAAACGAGTTCTAGTTTCTAAACTTAACTAAATAACGACTTGAATGGATGGATGTTGAAGCGTGGCACTGCATGTCCTCAGCATACTTTTCATACGATGGTACGTAATTACCGAGTGCTAATCGCAAGCACGATGACATTTGTTCGTCAGTTAGCCGATTACGATATTTTGACCTAATTATCTTCATTTCAGAAAATGCAGACTCGCACAAGTAAGTTGACTCAAACATTGCCGTCAACTGAAGGGCGATTTGCCTTAGATTCGGATATTTATCTTCAGATATAAAATACCAGAATTTTGTATCAGATGCTGTGACTTTGAGTTGTATATCTGATATTATCTGCAATACCTCATTTTCAACAGAAGATGAGTCCATGTTAAACTGATATGCTATTTCAGTAGCAGATTCCTCAATGTTCTTACACGAAAAATGGTAACTCATAAAAGATGCGATATTTGCCAATTTACTGAAATCATAAAAACGTCTTTCGAATTCACCCAAAATATTTGATAATTCTCCCTCATCAATATCAAAATTCAACTCAGGAAACCTTGCTTTCAAAGGAATTTACGAGCTACCGGCATCTGTTTTTCCTCCCTTCTATAATCCGAGCCTCTTCAAGGCCCGCATTAACAAATCCCTTCCTACAGCCCCTACCTTATTCCGCCTCACAACGCCGCCCAACCGGGTGGTGACATAGTTCCCCTGTCTGTACACTGCACAGGCAGGGACACTCTCGTGAGGTGTCACATAAAAAATAAATAAAATAAAAAAGACGGAAAATGTTTCAGATCCTTTTTTTCAGTTGATCTATCATAAGTTGCAATTTACTTTGGAATGCGTTTATTGCGCTAATCATCTCAATAATAGTTTTAGAAATTCGCCAGCTGTTCCAGAACACCCCGTTCAGTAACTCAGTCCGCTACAAGCTACAAATAAATAATAAAAAAGAAGGCATGAAAAGTGGGAAATTTTTCTCGAGATCGACTCAAAAAGCACTCGCGATCGACACTCGCGTTTGAGCACCCCTGCATTAGACAGTACTTCTTTTGAAGTCGGTTATTTTTAATGATTTTCTCGTAAAAGAAATTAATAAATAATTTTATAGAGAAATAATCCAAATTACTTTATCCAGAAGTAGTTTTTGTTACAGGAGTTTAACCTTTTTATTGAATAGTCTCCATGCATCCTCTGCTCTATAGTTTTCTTGATACTTTAGCACTATTTCGCTGACGCATTATCATATTAAACACGTACTGTTTCTATATAAAATGGTGTCTCAGCCCTTTTTGGGGTAAATTTTCAATGAGTTTAATATTTTTCAATTGGTTCTGGAGTTCTGTCCGTGACTGAAATGAATCGCAGGGACCGTAGAGAGGTACGAATACAAATTGATGAGATACCCCTAGTGAGATACAGAATACTGCGCCTATAATAATAGTCTATGGTGAAACGAGTGACAGGTATGGCAAATGCCATGATTCAACGTGATGTATTGTCAATAGTGGGTAATCAATTCATGACTGTGTGAAAAAAACACCATGAATAAGAACCGTCGATACCTTTTCCGGTTTTTTTACATGGGAAATAACATTACAAATAAAGTGTATATTTTATACACATGTCTATTTACTATAGCAGCCAATAGAAATGTGCGGTGAGAAAATGAAGACAATGTTGGTAGTTCTTATTCTAAGTATAATACAGTTAAAATATGACCGAAGGAGATAGAGTCCCATTAGCTCAGTTGGTAGAGCGGTGCCCCGGCAAGACAAGGGTCCTGGGTTCGAGTCCTAGATGTGGCCATATATTTTTCTGTTTCCAATTTTCGTTTAGGAATCGTTAATATTGTCATCAATAATTAAATATTACAATTTGAGGTTTTACTCACTAAGTTATTCCAAAAGAAAGATATAAAAAAATCTATAAAGCAATCTATGGCAGTGATTTATTTGAAAACTTATGAAACTTCAAGTAATTTGACGGCCTCCATGGCCTAAGGATAAGGCTCTCGACTAGCAATCCGAAGGTCGCGGGCTCAAATCCCGGCGTGTGGAAATAAATTTTATTTGATGGAATTGTGTTATTTCACAACTCATTCATTTTTAATTAGATATATATATATATATATATAGTATACTTGCGGCACGTTCCAGAGTGTAAGATAATCTCAGTATCGCCCTGGTGAAAGACCAGTCTCCGTGGCTCCAGACGACTAGGAGCAGTTGGGACTCTTGTAAGGTATTAACAAATAATGTGATAACATTTCAACTAGTTTTTATTAGAGAACTATTATAATTTGATACAATTTGAGATATTTTTATTAGTCACAATGCTGCCTATGTCTCATGGGTTAACCTTATATTATTTGCAATAATCACAAGACTTTTACATCATCTGTTCCTACGTAATTCCAAGTTCCTGTTTCTTCACCTATTAAAATATTGAATAACACCGTTTTTGTGGGGAAACCGGTTGGGATTCCCGCGAAAAGCGCCAAATGAAACTAAACATCTTTCATGAATCACGCACTGACTCCCCAAATTAATGAATCACAATAATTTATCTACATGATGCAATTTTGGTAATTTTATACACTTGGCAACAGTAAAAAATTCCTTTAAAATAAGTCGAAAATGGAAATGTCAAACGTTTGTTGATTTATTTAGGTATCAAAATATTCGGCAAATACTCCGACTTTAAACATATATAAATAAAAAATAAGCACACTCAGGTGCAAGTAAGTATAGTGGTCGTAAGTAACTATTTGTGATTACCAGCAAACGCCATTAGAAATTAAATATAGACGGTTTGTTAATGGCAGCCATTAGGAGCCATTGTTTAATATTCTACATATTAATAACCTACAGAGAATTCCTTCAATTGTATTTTTTTTCATTATTACCAAAGGATTTTAGTCGTTAATTCCAAAGAAATTAATGTATTTCCTGTAAGGCTAATCGATCTTTTCCGGTTTTGAAAAAACAATTTGATTTGAAATTTTTTCCAAATAATCTATTTCAAATCTCGTTTAGCAAAAATTAAATAGAATATTTCCTATAGCCTCATACTGTCTTAGGTGGTTGGTAGGTAAGAACCTACTTCTGGCAATAAAAATTACACTATAAGAATTATATTGTTACTAGTGTTCAGTTCGTTAGTTTTTTTTTAGAAAAACACAGCCTAAAATATAGTTGTAAATAATTCCAGTATTTACCTACATATTTATAGTACTTTTTTGTCATTGGCTTAAAAAAATTTCATCTAGAGAAAGTGACGCATTTAAGAAATTCAAAAATGGGCATCTTTTGTCAGAAAAATTGTAACGACAAAGTTTTTTAAAACTTTTTTTGAATAGTTTTCCTCAAAGCCTATGTAATCCTTGAGGATATTGTGCGGAGGGTCTCTTTAAGGAAAGGAAGTAGAGGATGTTCTGGGAAGGAAAAATATATTTTTTTGTTTGTTTTTGAATCTTTATTTAGATGTACGCAAATTTTTTCATACATCTAGTAGGAAAATATAAAAAATACAAAATATAACAATTACATTTTAAGAGAAAAAGATAAATACACAAAATTAAATTATATAAGATATCTAGGTGGGGTGTAGGAATCTGTAGGTCAGTAGGTCCAGGAGTGACAGATGTGCGAATGTCAATCCATCCCTCCCACTGCGGTGCAAGGCGATGAGTCGCTAGAGTCCTGCTCGAGAGGTCAAATGGTCTCCCTTAACCAGTCCCTCCTGATCTAGCCCGCCGCGCAGTAAGTGGGCTGACTCAGCCCTGCTAAGTCATAAAACCTAAAATGCTAAGTGACCTATGACAGAGGTGTTGTTTATCCAATAAATGGTTCCCGGGGCGGCGCTCTCACACCGCCTCCCAAATTGATAAACAGTAGTCGATAAGACACTTAATCGTGACATGTCATCCTAGGGTGTCTCTTCATTCTTCCATCCGTTTACGTATCACATTTAATATATATTTTCAGGACATTTTTTAACTATCTCTTTTTTTATTTGAATTATTGTACTACATATTAATCATCTACTTCTAACAAAAGATTTCTTATTTTAATAGCACCATTAATATTGCCATCCTCTCGTGCGCTAGAATGTCTGTTCTGCCGTAAAATATCTTGAAAAGTCGTGGTAACGACTACTGCTGACCTTTTCAGGGAACGAATAAGCCATAGAGTATTCCAAGAGGAATGGACTATCAAGAGAGTTATGAACGTTATCATCTTTTATCTTAATTAGGGCACAGACATACGTCATCCACGCAATGGATTTAAATTCTTCTATATCCTATAAACTCCATACGGTCGATATGTTTGAGAAGATTATAGATTGACGGTGTACATAATTCAATCAAATATCTCTTAGCGTACCACTAAGTAGTAAGGGGCAGGGGAGAATACCTGATAAGGCGGGTGACGTGAGTCAATGGCAGACACCTGAGTTTCTCGTTCGTGTACCTTGAGGCAACTATTCGACACATTAGACGTGAGACATGCGACTTGAGACATAAGACGGCACCGTGCATATTACTGTACCGGTTGTCCACAAAGAAATACTGCTAGGATTGTAAAACCAGTCAAAATGTTAAAGATTCGGTAAAAAATAGTTTAAGGCGATTCCCCACGTGGTTTTTTATATTTTTTAAAATATTTTTTTTTTATTATAGCGACAATTTAAACATTGTGCATACAAAACATGATGTTAAATATTTGTACAGTAAGTCGTATTTTTTAGTCCTCCTCACTAGTGACCTGTGCTGAGGCGGACTAAAGTAACGTCGTGTAACATTGTAGTCGATCCGCCAACAATAATACTACTTATGTAGATGGCGATAAGGTTTAAATTAATTTTTAACACCTGCCGTCTGTTTTGATTTATGTTTGAAAAAAAAAACATCGCGTATTGAGTATTGAACTGTAAAGCTTTTTTTGTAAAACTGATATTTTCTGGGCTTATAAAACGACAACAAAAAATGCTCGATAGTGTCAAGGGCCATGATTTGTTCTATTCGCAGTATTTAATTAACGCATCTAAATATATGTGATCATATTTTCAAATAAAAAATACATGATTTTGCATTACTAAGTAAATTTAGTATTTTAAAATATCGATTGTCTGTGAAGCGCGTTATTCCTGTGTGAAACTTTGCTCTGAAAATCTTTGAATTTAAGCGTCATTTTGCAAAACTGGTACTGGAAGAATAATGCAGACATAATACGATTAGGTACTTAATATAATATAATGATTTTGCAGAAAATTGTTTTATTTGTCTTTTTCTTAATCGAAAAGATAATATCCCGTGATTTTATGAATTTTATGAATACTGCGATGATGGACGTTAGTTGTTAGTTGTATGGACGTGAAATTTTTTACGTTCATTCAACTCAAATTCGCTTTGAATTTGAGTGTCATTTTCAAAATTGTAATCAATTGTGTGAATAATGATTCTTATTTTAATGAAATAATTATTAATTTTATAATATTTTAAATGTGTATTTTTTGTGCATTTTTGATATATTTTTTTTTATGTGACACCTCACAAGAGCGTCCCTGCCTGTGCAGTGTACAGACAGGGGAACTATGTCACCACCCGGATGGGCGGCGTTGTGAGGCGGAATAAGGTAGGGGCTGTAGGAAGGGATTTGTTAATGCGGGCCTTGAAGAGGCTCGGATTATAGGAGGGAGGAAAAACAGATGCCGGTAGCTCGTTCCACATACGAGCCGACTTACAAAAAAACGAGTCGTAAAAACGGCCCGTTCTCATGAAGCCAACGTCAACCGTGAACGGGTGTTCAGTTCGTGTCCGTCGAGTTTCGCGCACGTGCACCGGTGCATCAGGAATCAATGCTGCTAGCTCCTTGGAGCAGGCTCCATTAAAATACCTGTAGAATAGACACAGCATGCCTACATTGCGTCTATGCATTAGAGAAGGCAATCGGTCTGTTAACAACGGATTGTCAATTAGACGGATCGCTCTCCTTTGCACAGATTCAAGAAAATGATATGCTTTGTTAATTTTCCAGTTTCCTAACGGCTTTGTGGTGATTTATTTTTGGGGTACAATGCCGTGTTGCGCTTTTCCTTTTTTAGGAAATAATTTTGGCCGTAAAAATCTCAAATCATATCTAAACTAACGGTGTTCATTCGAAAAATAAACGTCATTTTATAAATATGTTCAGCTTCACAAATCCATTAATTATAATATCCCGTGATTTTTCGCGGTTTGGCGTTAGTTGAATAGAAAAATATAGGCCACCTAAGAAGCAGATATCTTCATAGTTCAGACGCAATTCTCGAATATGATAAGCGTTCTTGGTTTTACGTTAGGTAAATAAATAATTACCCGACTTTTTCACTTAGCGATATTAAATGATTTTTATGGCATGTATTTATGTAAGTTTTATGTGTGATTTTCAGTTTTTTTGTTTTATTTTCTTATTCTTGAGTCATCGTTACTGATGCCCACTCCATTTGCACAGATGAACTACTCCTCGTGGTCCTGCGCTGCATGCAGATATAGCAGCGCCGAGGACACCGACTTACCGTGCACCCGAAAGACTTGATATTGAACTTTTAACATTTCGGTGATATTCTGTACTTCCATACCTTGCCAATGACCACGATCTTCTCCTGATAGGAGTTTTCAACTTGACTCAACTCAATTAAACATAAAATTAATCTAGTATCCTTATTTTTAATATTTACTAAAATAGTTACCGAGACGCACTTAAAACATGTAACAGAGTTTAATTGGTAGCTAAATTATCCTTTATATTTTTAATAATATAAGTGGATTCCCCACAATGCTTCGCTATAGCCACTACCAAAATTTTACTGTTAAAAAACTACATTACATAGACTTTTATACGATTCTGTGTCTCATTCCGATGCAGAGATAATGCGTTAAGTATTCCTCGGGCGTACTCGAATTCTTCTTATTATTTATTAATCTATTATCATTTACACTCCTGGCACTAATAACAACAAACTTTGAAATTTCAATCAGCGATAGCTTGAAATCGGTTGGGCGGTTTCGGAGATTAGCGTGTACGAACACAGTGACACGTGATTTTTATATGTATATACTAAGCTCGTTCAAATGCCTATCTTTATCTAGGCATAATTTATTTTAATAACCTTCCATGAAATTTAAAAAATATCAAAAATATTCAGGAATTTCATCTTAAATTAAAAATTACCTTAAACTATTATAAGTCCAAAATACGTTCTCTACTTACATCTAGAAGTAATATTGTTTAAATCTTGTGTTGTTTCTTAATAATTTATTTACCTTAATACTAACATGTACATAATTGAACTAGAATTCCCTCACCAAACACAAGAGCATTGTCTCTTTATGGTGAGGAAAGGCTACTTTAATTTCTATTGTTTTATATCTTGTTTATATCCTGTATACTTATCTATGTAAAAAAATATTTTCTTCAAATATTAAATAAAAAAATGTTAAGATTTCCGCACTAAATTTTATTTTTATAAAGTTGATAAAATGTTTTACGACCTCCGGTGTCATAGTCATGTTAAAGTATACCACATTATTGATGTTAATATACTAAATTATAACTAACTAACCAGTCATCGCGCCGTTTCCTCGCAGGGGTAGGCAGAGAGGACGGACCGCCAAACAACTTGGTCTTGGCACACACTCCTTGCCTCATTCACATTCATACATCGTCTCATACATACTCTTCTATTATTCTGACTCTTGACATGGCCCGACTCAAGTATCTGATTTTCTTGATCGTGCCATGTCTTCCTCGACTACGTATCTGAATGCGGTGCAGAATTATACACAATAATTTATTTATTTTATTTTACGCCCAGAAGGCTTTTACATATATACATAAAGGTAGTACAATTTAACATGAGAAATAAATATACATACATACATGAATTAAAAATAAAAGCAACAAAAATTTAAAGTACAGTGAAAAATAATAACAATAAAGTTACGATAAAAAAATACGTCCAAGATATAAAATTACAGCAACCAAAATTTAAGTTTATTATTTGATTATTGTTTCGGTTTGGTTTCGCATAGTACGAAACCGCTATATCGGGGAATTATATAATTATAACTATACCGCTAGTTGCAGGAGTTCGGAACTGTCGGATTTGGATTTTAATATTTTAAATAAGATAATTTGTAATGATGAAAAAATATTATAATTTTTTTATAACTAAATAATACTACATTTTTTTTTTTTAAAGAAAGTCAAACATTCCCGGGTTACGAATAACCCAACAATGTTTGAAAATCTCCTACTACCATCACAGAAAGCCGAAAATGTTACTTGTGTTGTGATGGAGGACTTAGCCAGCCGAGGAATCGAACACGCGACGTATTAGAATGGTTTATAATACTTCTATGAATCATACATTTAATTTCTAAGACTTAGGTAGAGATATGTTTAGTAAATTTGCCGATGTAGTTTGATAAATTTAACAAAGAACTTCTTCAATGAGAACTTGTATCATTGATAATTGATTTGATTATTTCATGTTTATATTGTATTAGTGACATATTCCATACATCTATGTGCGAATTCATATTTCCCAAGCTTTGAATTCTGTGTAGTGGTATATTGAACTGCGCCCTGGTCGTAGTATTACCGCAATAAAACGGGAGTACTGACCTTGTGTTTCTGGCTGGCATATTAAAAATAAGGAAACAACGTTACAAAAATCTTTACAAACATCGTTACAAACATCTCTACAAACATCTTTACAAACATCGTTACAAACATATCTACAAACATCGTTACAAACATCTATACAAACATCGTTACAAACATCTTTACAAACATCGTTACAAACATATCTACAAACATCGTTACAAACATCTATACAAACATCGTTACAAACATCTTTACAATAATCGTTACAAACATCTTTACAAACATCGTTACAAACATCTTTACAAACATCGTTACAAACATCTTTACAAACATCGTTACAAACATCTTTACAACCATCGTTACAAATATCTCTACAAACATCGTTACAAACATCTTTACAAACATAGTAAAAACATCTTTACAAACATCGAGAATTATAAGAATGCGTGCGGTAGTTTTTAATTTATTTTATCCGTTCACTCGTTTTCATCGGGCCATTCGGTATCCCTCGAGCCTGAGATTGACAGTTTCCCAATCTTCGCTAATCTCGCTATCGGATGTGGCAGACATCTCCCGACCGGGAACACGACATTCGACAGCAGAGCTGATTGAGATTCCTGTTTGCTAACGTGGCCAAGTCAAGTAGTGGGAACTTACCCTTAGAATCGAGACTCAGAAATACACGAGCCTAGAGATGCGATATGAGAATTCCCGGACATCCCAATGTAAAAGACTGACAGCATTAGTAATAAAAAATCACTTTACAACCGTTTAATGGTGTTTTGTTAAACACTGTACAAAGACTGTACAATTTCTAATTCGAAGTATTACTAATAAAAAATTATAATAAATATTGTGAACATGACCTGCTGAAAAAATTGCTTTGGCAGTTTAGCGGGTGCTTATAATGAAGGAAAAAAAAAATCCATTTTACCGGATTATTTCAAACATATTAATTTTTAATTGACTTTTACTGTGTGAATGTAATAAAACATCCATGAAACTAATGTTTTTTAATAACAAATTTATCTTGTGCCAAAACGAATGAAAAATAGCTGAATTTTTTGTTATCCTCTCGGAATTATTATGATAATTTTAACCATTTTTAATTGTATGAAAAAGATTAAAAGTGATGTGACGTTTTTCTTGCAATTTTTTTTTAAATATTGTGTATTTTGAATTTCGATTTCTGTGAAATTTTTGGTTTTGTTTGTTTGTTTTGATCTAAAATGTCTGTGAGTATGTGAAAATGTGTATTTTTCCAAACTTTTTCATTTTTGAAATGAATATATTAAACTTAAAAAAAATGACAGTCTGTTTAAAATACAAAGTCTAAAAGATAATTGTAGCTAGTTTCTGAAAATGTATTTGTTTTTAAGACACCTTAAAAATGAAGAATTATATAGAACATTTAAATTACTTTGGAAAAATTCCGAAATTCCATGAGAAAATATTATTATTTAAAGTTTATAGATAAGATAAACACCCACCTATGACTGGATAAGCAATGTTTGTATCTTTCCATGAACTGTTTTACGTCAGTTTCTATTTTATGTTTCAATAAGGAAGTTGAGTGAAAAATATTTTGACTTATAAAAAATATGTTCATGTAGATCAAAAAATATCGATTATAAATATATAAATATATTTATATATTATTATTCTTAGAATTAGTTAAACGTTCTTGAAAAAGCATTCAATAGCAATAGACTGTATACGCTCCACGATTGGTCGAAACAATTCTGACGTCACATGTGTCGTGACTTGTACGTACAACGGATCACCTATGGTGCATCTCTTTCTATTACATGAGAGATAGTCGGTTTAGATGAGAGAGGTGTATAGGCCAAAGGTTTATTTGGTTTGTCAAATATATCTACGTATTTGTTGTTATTATTATATGAAATGGATTTCTAAAGATACATATTCGTATAGTGCTTTATAATAATATGTTGTTTATTGCATAACTTAGAAGTTTTTATTATTATACATGTCACATAACATGTGATACACGTCAGGCCGCCGGCCGCCCAGAAAAGTCTCACAGTTAACTGGGCTGTAAACCGTTATTTTACTTTTGGTCTTTACTTTTCTGCGCGGTGGTCCTGAATTCGCGCGGGGAACGTCAACAAGTAGCGACGGCAATACCGTACAAGTACCGTACCGGGCAGGAAAAGCAAATATTCTAACTTAAAATATTAATTTAACTATGAAATCTTAATCAATTTTCTTTTTTTTTAATAACATCAATTCTAATAGACGGTTAACATTGGTAAAAAAATTACTGGAATTCCTTGTTGAAAAATTAAAAATTTTTCCATACAAAATGCTTAAGCGACGTGGTTTTCACAGTTCGAATGACGTCACACCACACCCCGCCTCTTACCGTTCGGATTCCGCTCGTTTTGGCGGGCTTAATAAAATTTAAACTTTGAGAATTAATTTAATTATGAAAACAAACTTTAAAAAAAAATACCAGTATTTAAGTTTGAATGCGAACATTGATAAAAAAAAAATAAAGAAAATGGACTCAACTTCCTTATTAGTAAGGTTTTCACATACACGGTAGTTATCAATTGAATAATATTTTCACAATGTAAGACCGTGAGGATATTGACGATTCAGGAAACTATGAAAGAAATCACCCGTCTTCCAATATACGTATCTGTCTACATATGAACAAGTTGCTGATTGTCCCCATTTGAACAGCTCCATCATCGTATACTAATTAATAATGCATTCATAACTTATTATTGTTTGGCATTAATACTGACCTGAATGTATGTCGGTTGCATTTGCATTGTCTTTCAACATAATAGCTTCATTATTTGTACAAGACATGGGATAATTAGGATACAAACGATTATTATAATGTTTCGGAGAATTTTACATGCCTAATCGTAGGTATCGTTTATTATACTTTGGTTATCATAATACTAATACTATTTATAATTAGCAGTCATCGAAGTAATTCTAGAACTTTGGCCCACGATAGACTTTTAACCAATTTCCTACACGGAAATAAATCGATTTTTATAAAACATTAATTTAGTTAAATTTTATCGATTTGTCAAAATAATGCATCACGCCGATGGCAGATAAATACAATATAACAATATTATATGAGTACAAATATAAAAGGTGATGACTGATTTTATTTGATTATGGTTCGATAAAGTTCCCCCAGGATGATCACATTCCGCTTACAAAATAAGATACACAGACTTAGTTTGGTATAACAAATGACGTATCGACGTGAATCCTTCCAAGAGGGCTGCAATATTCTTCTCACTCTTAAACCAAGCCATATCCTGGCAAAACAACGTTAAATAGCCCTTTACCCGCTTTTATATTACAACAGTCAAACATCACTACAGAACAAAATTCTCATATACAAATCAAAATGATTACCCATTACGACGTACGCCGCCCCAATTTGCGCCACAAGCAACACTAAAAGACTTGAAACCCTTCCAAATATTTTGCTTAGAAGATTCACCAAAAGCCCTTGGTTCGTCCGAAAAAGTATTATTAGTTCAAGTCCCCAGAAAATCCCTCCACTTAAAAAATACGTTAGGAGACCTAACCAAATCATTTTTCTCCAAACTTGCTTCAAATCCGAACCCAAACATCTCATGTCTCGGTCATTCAAATCCCAATGAACAACCCCTTTAACTTCAACCGCCTACCCATATCCTTCCCTTTTTATGCAAAATCTAAGTAATTTTATTTTATTTCATCAATGAAGTTTAATTTTTAGAATTTTACTAGGTTACTATTGTAAAATATGAATCTCCCAATATCGCTCTATTGATAAAATCTCTGTCATAAGTCACCCAAAGTGGTTTGCTACGTTTGTCGACTTAGCAGGGGTGCCCAGGTTCATCGGGTGAGTGTGTTCAGGATGCGCCTGCCCATCACCTGCGTGACGTGCCAGATCGGTAGAGGCTGGTTTGGGGAGACCTTTTGACGTCTCCAACTGGTCTCTATTGACCCATCGCCTTGCGCCGCAGCGGGAGGGATAGATTAATACTTCCGTTACTCGATACCTATATTCTTACTCACCCCTCTTACCTTTTTCCTTACCAGAACTTCATAATAATAATAATAATTGGATGACTTGTATAGCGCCGTTTTTGAGCAAAATCACCTCAAGGGCGCTGATTTATAATACATTTCTACAGTGATCTATGTTTTACTAACTATTTATGGAGATAATATACAGTACAATACTTACCTGGTAGGTCACTTGAGATTAACACTTAATTAACATTATCTAATTGTTTATTGGCGAAATTTAGATATAGGATTTAGGACATAATTGGAAAATTGAATAAAACTGGACTTTCTTTCAGGAATGGATTATTTAATTTAAGGATATGACAACTTAAAAAGGCAAGTTTTTAGTTCCGTCATTTTCTTAAAAATACCTTCCGCACAGCATCCCCAAAGAAGACATAGGGCCCCGAGGGAAATTGTTTATCTGCCTTCTGTGTGAGGTCGATATAAAAAAGAAAAAGAAACTGATTACTAAGGTAAAACAGGAATCTATTAATATTATTCTATTGATAAATTGAAGGAATTACGGAGACATCTGTTGACAGTATTAGTTGCCAATATTATTGAGCAATTCTTAATATTATAATAAATACTTGATTTTTATTGGAGTTTGTTATTAGAATATTATTGACTGTTCATTTTATGCCGAGAAAATGATAATGATTACGCCTTGGTGGTTCTCAGCATTGCGATGAAAATTTTCAATAAAAATGCCGGCAACCCGGGCGTTTATTTTATTGTGTTACTCGTCCATGGTTTTCTTTATTCCCCTCAATATACAAAGTCTGTTCCGAGGAGGTTAAATTAAGAAATTACATTTATTAAAAAAAAGTATATAATTTGTTTTTATTATAATTGCGTGCAAAGAATACACACTACGTATATATTACCCAAGAAATATAAAAATAAACATAGAAATAGAAAAGTTATAAACATAGTAGAAATAATCTTAATAACAATAATAATATTTGGCTAATTTATAGAGCGCCGTTTTCGTGAGAAATCACCTCAAGGACGCTGTACAAATATATTTCTTAATAGGAATACAGCAATTATTACATAAGAAATGGTTGTGAAGTTATTGTGAATATTCGTAAGATTATAATTAGGTACATGGTAATAGCAATGCAACAAATAAACGCGCACAATGAGCTTGTACAGTAGTTGTTAATTCATGAGAAATGGTTCGGAATAGTTTTATTTAATAGTTTTAAAATGTAGTGTTGGTAATTTATTTCAAATGTTAGTTTTTTTTATTTAGTCAACAGCGTTACAAATTTTTTGAACAGCCAACTCAAATTATTTGGGGTGATGTAAGTTTTTGGTTGTGTTTAGAAGATATTGAATTTGGCTGTACGTTCCTTTTTCGTTTTCCATATTTTTGACAGAGATATCCTTTGGCCAGATTGACGGGTTAAGGAAAGTTTATCGACGCTCGTTGGGGACTCCTATCTTAAACGAGCTGTTGTTTCCTCTAACGTTTAATTTGACTACTTAGAATTCAATACAGACTATCGTTTTTATGTATTTATAAATAATTGTTAATTTCAATATAATACCACTGCACGTAAAGTTTAATCAACATGGATTCTTCTAGCGATAGGATAGACATTCATCAAATATCGTGCAAAAACAGCGATCAACAGTAAGCCGATCAGGAAGTACAGCCAAATGGTGCTGGTCTGGAGGGACCCACTGATGGCATCCTCGATCCAGCTGATATACTTGGAAACTTCCGTGTAGACTCCAGGGAACCCCGACCTTGCACACCCTCTACCAAACGACACGATTCCAGCCACGGAACCTTCGCACACTAGAGCACCGCCGGAGTCTGCCTGATAAATACAAAGAAATATAATAATATTTTTTTCCAAAACATAATTTAAATATATATTTTTTAACCACAGACTAATACTTCCAATGCCCCGTTAAGATTTCGAAAGGTAATATTAAATCTTAAAAATTGATTAGGTAGGTTGGCTACTTGATGTACTTGATTGATTCCAAGGAAGTTTCGCTATGTATTTCAAAAAAAATTTACTGCGGATCTCCTACCCTAATCTATATAATATCTATATAAATAAAAAAATGTTAATGTCACTATCTTTAATCTCTGAAAGTTCTTTACCGATTGCTTTGAAATTTTGACACAATGTTGCACTTGATTACGCGTGTGTTTTTATATACCTACGAGACATATATTATATAAATATCATCTGTGACTGGTAAAAACATGCTTTTTTTTGGAAACCAGTTGTGTACAAACAAAACGCGCTATTGTTTCTCTATCTGCACAGACAGAATAATACAAATAGTCATTAATAATAAATCATCTATAATGGTACCAACTGTATTATATTAAAAAAAAATCCACTAGTGACGAAATCCAGAGAGAAAATTGAGGACTACATCTGTATGGACAAAACGCCGCCAGGTTTCCTTTACCCAAAAATTTAAAACATATGAGTTATTGGAAAACCGTTCGAGTGATAAGATACATTGAAAATCGGGCCCAAATTACTAAACTCAATGAAGACAAAAGTGAACCATTCGAATTAAATTTTGGAGTTCCATAAGGCAGTACGCTAGGTCCAATTCTATTTTAATTTGTCTTTTAATTGCGCTAACTTTGGGCTATATTACTGCAAATACTAACATGACCACAATTTAGGTAGGTTTATCTTCTTTATCTTCCACTGTTTATCTGTTCAGATTTCGTAATACCTACGAATGTAAGGGTCTGGAAAGATCGCGGGTGTGGAGGGTCGTTAATGGCTAGAAAGGGCTCAAACAAATTTATTCCACTTCTGATTACCACATATTGCAGATTGTTGGCGTACCTGGCATGAATCCTTGCCTCCAGCTTCAAATCCAGCGCAGATCATCTTGTCGTTAAGGGAATCACCGTAGGCCAATTTACAGTTGGCGTGGTTGTAGATAGGAATTTCCACGTACTGCAAAGCGTTGACGGTAGAGTAATTACCCTGTTTAACAATTATCACAATAATTACTAGGACATAGTTCACACCCTATAAATAAATTTGTAAGTGGCATTGCCTTAAACAAATGGACCTTTTAAATTGTTATTCATTTTTTAAAAATAATTAATTAAAAGCTACTAAACCTTTTCACTGAAGTGTTTATACCGTTGTTCGGAAAATTGTGGTACAAACGGAAACGGAATTCGGGAATCTACATATCATAGAAAACCCAAAAAACTTTTTTTTCATTTTGTAACATCTTGATTTTTAATTCCTTTTTTCGGTAACTAAAGGGTAAAGAAAATTTTTTGAGCTGGGCTGAAACTGAGCAGCTTTTTTGTGGTCTATAAGTGGGAACTTAAGAAACTAAACTCTCCAAACAAATATCATCGCTTCTATCAAGCCTTATATAAAATTGCTTCCCCTCCAATCAACATCTCATCTCTTCTAAGTCTGAACTATACTCTCAATTAAAATGAAATAAATGTACACAAATTGCCTCTCAATACAGCTGGTACTAGGAAAATCGATTTGTTTTCAAAATTGACCTAAAAAATTCCAAAGTCCCATTGGATTTACCTATTAAAAACAAAATTTCATATCAAAAAGGTGTACCATAAAATCCGCTACAAATATGGTGAAGATTTTGCAGTTTCCAACTTGTTCCACTATATTCCGGACACTATAAATGATTAAAAAAGGACAACCTCAAACGCAAAGCCCAAGAATGTGAACATCAATAGTAAATAAAATCTAGTTTTTTTTTGTCTTTGTATCTGGCACTAGAGTCTGATGATTAAGGTATGTATAATATTTTGACACAATAATACAAATAATGATTCTCTTTATTCCAGGATGCTAGGACGTTAGTGCAATCTCACACCTCCCATATTTATACATATTGAAAATATTAATAGTAATAATTTTTATAAAATACAAGAAAATCTAAAAATAAACAGTAATTATGTGAATGCAATTGATTTTTCAAAAGAAAATGTAAAATAAAAAACAATTATGAATAATAATGTCCGACGTGATCTTGAGCAATTATTAACTTAATTTTAAATTAACTTTAAATTAACTATTACCCAATGAATTATATGGGATATGAGGACAGTAATTAGAAAATTTTGAAACACAAATGTTAAGTAATTTTAAAAATGGGTTCTTACTTCGTTCGTGACTCCCCATCCACTGACAGAGCAGTTAGTATTGATATTTACGGAGATATTCCTTAAAGGAATGGTGTTGATGGAGGCCGCTAGAACTAGTCGAGTTTCTAGCTAAAACAAAATGGAAAAAAATACCTTTAATCGGATGAAAAAACCTAAATTGTGTAAGCTTTTATGTATTTAATCATTGAAGAAGAAGATATTACTAATTAATAAATCTAAAATAAACATCAAACAGAAAAAAGAGAGAGAAAATACAAGGTAACGGTCGTAACTGGGAATGTAAACCTTGATATCTTACCGGGATAATGCCTCTAACTACTGAGTTATTGCAACCTGATTTTCTACGTCAATTTACGTACGTTTTTATTTTCTATATTTTATTGGTTTTTTCTTCTTTTTTATTGATTAAATATTACGTTGAACGGAACCTTCATCAAGTTATCCACAAGTAGCTATTCCAAAAAATGAAATATTTGTGTTAATAGCATTAATACATAACCACTTATTAAACTATTAGTAAAACTATTATACAAGTATATATTAGAGGTGATAGTCATACATAAATCTCAGGGATTCACGTTCTACCCAAGCACATAGGGATCCGTGGGGAGCAAGTTCGGCGGTTTCGATTGCAGCGCGACAACGGTTGCCAAGGAAACGCAGTATGGCAGTGGTTCAGTAATTCAATAAATGCTGGCGTCCCACAGGGATCGGTTCTGTATCCGAATTTGTTTTTGTTGCACATCAATGACCTTTTGTCGTGTGCACCAAATCACTGCTACGCGAATGACAGTACATTCCATGATAGTTCTTTTTTGACAAGCCCCAAAAAGATACACAAACCCTCGGAGCTTGGAGGGCTTCGAAGCAAAGAATCGACGGTTACCTCGAGAGGGTTTCCTCTTGTCACGTGAGAACGAGTCGCTTCTTCGTCGAGTTAAACAGATCGGCTATGGAACGATTTTCCGACATCTGTTTTTTCTCTCTCCTACAACATAGGTCTCTTCAAGATCCATGTTCACTTCTTTCTCTACTTGAAAAGACCGTCTACACAGCATCCCCAGAGATGAAATAGGCCCTAAGGGAAATCATTGTCGTCCCGGCCTCCTGTGTGGAGATAATTTAATTAATAATAGATTGAAATACTATAGGAAAAATACGTATTTTCTAATGAAACTATCGTAAATGTTGGGTAAATTGCATTAACGAGTGTTTTACACAAACGATTTTATCACAGAAAGGGAGAACTTACTCCCGAATTCTCTGAAAATGTATTCAAACAGGCAGGACACTATCCCTCGCATAGCGCCGTTCTGACTAAATATGCTATCTGCGCAGTGCGCAGGTTTCGTCGGTTGAGGAAAACGCCAAAAGTTTTACCATTGGATGCATGGCGGGTATTCTATATTCAGAATGAAAGGGAACTTCTCTTCATACCAACAAAAAATAGCAGTTCTTAGTTACTTCATTAGAAGATGAGTCCTGTCTCTCTCAACTTCTAATGGAATATTGAAGGAAAATTGGAGTCAGAAGATGTTAATCGTAGTGTTGGAGGAACTGTACACCATTGTATTTATATACAGGGATGGCCCTTTCTATTGTTTTTCTTCATTGCTTCCCGAGTAAGCATATAAATATCTACATTTAAGTTAAGCACGTGTTCAATAAAAGGAATGGCAAATAAATAAATATCAAAATAAATAAAGCAATAAAAAAAGCACTTTTGCATAAAATACGTATTGGACGAGCGATTGTAGTATTGTAGTAGAGAGAGACGGTTTGAACACGACAAACATGTAGGTAGACATATGTAAAGAGTTTGCATGGTTATCGGGTGTCTCTTCACTGGCAGTAACGGCCTATTAATTTACCCGGAGAATATGGCAACGGTGGTGTGCAGCGTGCCAAGTACACCGAAGGCCATTTCTTGGATTGGATGCCAAATCGCCACTAACAATGATCCGTCGGGGTGCTTTAAACACAAATTATCAAAAAATACCAACCTCAAGGACGGCGATGTCATCAACGTGTTTCCCGACAGAATATCCCGCATGGACGTGGATAGCAAGCACTTTAATGAGAATCCCTCCTCCACTGAGATACACGCTACCCACGTACGCGACCAAATCTTTAGGTTGGAGAGTACGGCGTCTGAAAAATAAAACATTTTCTACATCGTTCTATTTGCCGAATTAAAATATTTTAAAGTATAAACTTAGTACAGATAGGTTGAGTGATTTCGCGATTTTAGATACGCCTTTATCATATCAAACTCAATTTTGGATTTAAGGCCAAAATATCAGCAAAACCTTTGAACGGAACAATTTTTTAAATCAAAGGTAAGGGAATTATCTTTTGCTTACTGTGGACTTTAACCGTGTCATTGTCACGCATTTTACTAAAGAGTAAAATTTGTATGATTTGTTTTATCAAATATATATGTTTATATCTACCATCATGACAGATAGTGGTTTTCTACAAGGGCAGTCCGATAATATATGTAAATATCTACCATCATGACAATCCGTGGTTTTCCACAAGGGCAGTCCTGTAATATATGTAAATATCTACCATCATGACAAACGGTGGTTTTCCACAAGGGCAGTCCTGTAATATATGTAAATATCTACCATCATGACAAACGGTGGTTTTCCACAAGGGCAGTCCTGTAATGAATGTAAATATCTACCACCATGACAGACATTGGTTTTCTACAAGGGCAGTCCGATAATATATGTAAATATCTACCATCATGACAAACAGTGGTTTTCCATAAGGGCAGTCCAATAATATATGTAAATATCTACCATCATGACAGACAGTGGTGAAATGATGAACAGGAAATGGTGGCATTATTATTCTCACAAATTGATTTTTTGGTAAACTTTTACCTACTTAACGCGCATTTAAAAAAATAAACTTTTCCATTAAAGTTAATGACAATAAAAAACGATTTTTTGCGTTAACTATTACGGAAAACAGTGCCATTTAATATTATTTTCGTAAATATTAATACACGCGTAAATCCTTTATATTTGATTGTAAAAATAGCACACAGACTTCTCATTAGAATCATATAAATAACTCTGGATTTTTCGTGTGTGTGTAATAAAAAGGCTCTGGCTTTAAATCATTTATATGATAAAAATTAAGATTCGCCCCTGCTACTGACGTACCTTTTCCATTTGTTTCTCAAATTCACATACCAAGAAACATTTTAAAATTTAGGCCCGAGCATCATAAAATGAATCAAACACGTTTTTTCGATATTTTTATGCACTGCAAAGTAATGCAAAATCATATGTTTTTGGTTTGACAATTTTATCGCTTAGAAATATTTTAGATGCTTGTTAAATACTGCAAAAGAGAACACATCTTGGCCTTTGAAATAATCGAGTATTTTTATTTAATCGTGAAGTCTTTTTATAAATTTCCTAGAAAATAAAACAAAGTTTCGGTCCTAAAAAACTGTTTCAAAATTCTAAATCTCCTACGAACCTATTTTAGTTTTTTTTCGGAACCCATGTTTGTGAAAAATTAAGTTCTCTAGAAAATTATCCTAAAACATTGAAATGTTTACTTGTTTTTTTTTCTTGTCGAAATCAAAACAAGGGGCTAGTGTTAAACGGGAATTTCAACATTCTAGCCATCTACATAAGAAGTGATATTGTTAGCGGCCCGATTCCAAATGTTACACGACGTGGTGCATCGCCTTCAGGCAGTACTCCACCTCATTGCCAACCGCGCATGAATTGCGTAACGTCCTTCACCTCAAGTTGGAGACTTGGCAGGAGTGCCCGAGTTCATCGGAAGAGGTATGTCCAGGTCTTGGTAGCGGATGCGCCTGCCCACCCGCTGCGTGGTGGGCCGTATCGAGAGAGGCTGGTTGAGAGAGACCTTGAGGGAAAATTATTTTCCTCAGAGCCTCCTGTGTGGAGTTAATGCAAAAACATAGAGCAGGAATTGCGTAATTTCTTCCGAAAATAATACGTACGGCTGCTTAATACAGTGTGCCGCAGTCAAAACGTGGTGGTCTGTGATCAGAATTCCCCCGCAGAAGTGTGTCAAGTCAGAAGCAGCCCTTAATGATACCTAAAACATAAATAGGTAGATTAACTAGTTATTACTGACTTCTGGATATTGTGGCATGAAATAGAGAGCCTATCAGATTTTTTATTTTTTCCACACCGTATTCAGTAAACATTTTACTTAGTAGATATAAGAACGGTTCTATAAATGGTATTTTTATAATGCGGGGTGTAAGGTGGGATTAAAATATCTATAATGTTCAATATTTGTTTACATATTATTAACCCCTTTCGGATTTTACATATTGTTACAAAAATAAACAGGTTGACTTTATCTATCCTGATTTTTTTGAGGCTTTCGACAAGGTGAATCATTAAAAATTGTTATGAGTGGAAATCTCCGCAAACTCTCATTCTCTTCTTACATTAAAAAAGAAGTCAAGCTGTTGTCCTAAAAGGTTACATGTCACAAAAAAAGCATTCCATCTGGGGTACCTCAAGGTTCCCATTTAGGGCCTCTGCTCTTTACTTTGTGCTTCGAGTCCTTGGAGTATCACTTGACTCTGAATTGTTAAAACCATACGTGAGATTTCATCTCAAATTTGCATCTGTCATTTGGAATCATCAATACCAAACTTATACTAACCGAATTGAAAATAATAACAAATACAAATTGAAACACATGTTGTATTGCTATGAAAATCATCAATTACTATTACTCTTTACAAACGAAGAAAAAAATTAACGTACTGTTTCAATATAAGATCGTGGACTGCCTTATTGACTCAGCTATATTAGAATATATTGCATTTCGTTGCCCTAAACACAATACCAGATCGAATATCTTATTTGACATTCAACAATTCAAATCAAAATACGCTCAAAACTTTTTACTCGGACGTATCTGCAAAACTTACTATTCCCAAAGAGATATTGATATTTTCCACAGTACCTTTAACATTTTAAAAATCAAATTAACTTTACAAAGTACTTAAACCAAAACAATTATTTTTTATTGTTCGTCTATCCTTTTCACATATGTTTTAACTTATTACTTTAAATAACTACTTTCTTCCTTACCTGTAACCAAAATAAAGATTTTAAATGGAACTTAACTGGTTTACTTTATACTCAAAATCTTAAATGCAAAATTAATTCACAAGTATAACATGTATATTCTTAAATAATTGCAAAATAAATACAAACATATGAATTTTAAAATTGCATCCTTTTAACGTCCAACATGACAAATATCAATAAAAAAAATCAAGACTACATTAATAATAGCAATAGACACCTGGCTGACAACTGTAAATATGTGAAACCATCCAAATAAGGCATTTCATAAATAAAAAGTAAATTAATCTATAAAGCCGAGGTAATCTATAATGCCTGCTTGTAATAAGTAAGTAAGTGGAAATTCAGCTGTGAAACACCACATAGCAAAAAGACGAGGTAATTATGCCTGCAGGTAATAAGTTAGTAATCGGAAATTCAGATGTGAAATATGTAAAATAAAACGAAATATGGGAAACTCCATATAGTTGTAATAAAATCATTGAATACCATTCCTACTAACCCCCTCCCCGAAATGGTGTGTATAGAACCATAGTTTGAGGAATGAGTTTACCAGTATGAAATGTTGTGTATAGAACCATTGTTTAAGGAATAAGTGTACCATTATGAAATGTTGTGTGTAGAACCATAGTTTAAGGAATGGGTGTACCAGTATGAAATGTTGTGTATAGAACCATAGTTTAAGAAATGAGTGTACCATTATGAAATGTTGTGTGTAGAACCATAGTTTAAGGAATGGGTGTACCAGTGTGAAATGTTGTGTATAGAACCATAGTTTAAGGAATAAGTGTATGAAGATGGATATAATATGCTGAAACCGGTAACGGTAAAAAGAAAACAAGTGGAAAAAAGTTTTAATAATTGTTTTAAAATTGTTTTATTCATTATCTCTCAACAAGTCAAAGCCTTAATGAACAAAGTCATATAAAATAGTTATCATTGCTTATGTTAATCATTCAGGATAAATAACAAGAATTTTTATAATTCGCCCCGGGATTTATTGGGTTTGGAGAGGACCTTTGACCCATCGGGTTGCGCCGCAGTTAGAGGGATATATTCATATGTTCGTCACTCCTGGACACACTTATCTCTAGATTCCTACCTGACACTCACACCTGTTACCTTCCCAGAATTTCCTCTCCTCCTTTTACTTAAAATAGACCCTCCACGCAGCATACCGAAATATGACATAGGCCCTGAGGGTTAGTGTATAAAAAAGCATCCAACCTGATAAGGAAATTGAGATGGCGAGGCCGGGTTTCCTCCAACGATCTTGATATCATTACTGTTAAGCTGGAAACCTTGCAATGAAGTTCCTAGAAATAAATGCTTTTTTGTAATACCACTGACAAATATAATCAAGCATGCTTATTTCAGTTTCTGCGTGAAATCTGGTTCAATGAACTCCAATTTTCTTTGAATTCATGAGTCATTTGGAACTGATTGCGATAAGATTTCGGACAATCCATAACGTACCTAGCTATAATGTAATAGATAAATATATATGTTTGCAATGATTACTAATGACGCAATATTTTATTGATAAATCATCACCGCGCCTAACATGGTACTATAAATACCCTTGCACAATTATTTTCTGTAAAAATTGTTTGGAAGAAGAAGCAGAGGAAGATCACTGATGCGTTGGAATCATCTAACTATAATATCTATACTCTTAGTTTAGACTAATCAAATATCACAGGAGACTGGAGATCGCGAAGAACGGGTTGTTACCGGGATAACGGAAGTGGTCACGATACTAGCAATGAAGTATAATTTTAAGTCAAAATTGTAATTATAATTTTAAATCAAAAGAGTCATACGACAAAATCAACTCAAAATTTGATGTAGATTTACCATTTTTCCTCTTGTTTACGGAATTACAGGAACGACGAATGAATGAGTACATTTCCTGATAAACTTTTAGTATATATTTGTAATATATTATTACGATATCGGAACACCTGTATTATCAATCAAATTCACGAGTATATATGAGCGCGTATTCCGATATATTGTGAATTTACTAAAAGCTTATCGGAAAATGGTCTGAAATCCCGTTTTTAACCAAATTGATAAATTCACAATCTTTGTTTCTCAGTGCGTGCACAAGTTATAATAATACTTATAATAAGGATTGAATCATTTCTGTAGCGCCGTTTTCGTGAGAAAATCACCCCAAGGGCGCTTAACAACTAAATTTATAATTTGACCAATTCCCTGCCACGTAGACTTATAACCACGATTTATGACTAGTGGCTTATAATTAAGATAAATTACTTACAACTTACAACTAAAACTTATGAAGTAAGTACCTATATTATAAACAGGACTTAACTAAAGGTAGTTACCAGTTACTCGACAGACTTTAATATTTAAAACAATAATAGTAATACATATATGATTGATTTGTGTAGCGTACTTTTTTATGAAAAATCACCACAAGGGCGCTTTAAGAATTTAAAACAACTGAAGAAATTTTTGACTCCGGTAACATAAACAAAACAAGTTTTTAAAACATTTCCTATAATTTACTTTAAGTAAGAATAAAAAGTACAAAGATAGTAGATTTTAATTAGTTAATTTAAAAAAAATGTAAAGCTTACCTGTTACAGCTGGAAGTAGGATTCCAAAAAGGAGAGAGATCATTTTCAGATCCATTGCAGCTTGTTTAACTATTGGAACTAAACGCTAATTACTGAAAACCAATTATTCTAATTTTTTTATCAGTAGGGAAAAAGATAACCTGTCGATATTTTAGTATAATGTGGTATCCGTCCTAATATTTAACCACAAATATCGGCGACGACGGTTCAAAATAATAAAAAAAGGATAAAATCGATGTATTTTTAGTGATCTTAAAAAGCGTTATCTTAGGGCCCAAAATACTTAGGATTATTAGATTTTGATAAAGCAATTAAAAAAATACTTTTCGAGCGTCTTGAAAGAATTACTATAGAAACAATAAACCAATACGCTTTGTCTGGGGAGGATCAGGAAGAAAATTTTAGATCCGCTTGTGAAGCCCCCGCATACCTAATTTCTATTGATAACAAGATAATATTTATACCTTTTTTATACCCAAACGTTAATTTTATGAAATTCTTTTGTTGGAAAAAAATTGTTTTGTTCTGCGTTAGGAATGAAAAAAAATCACTGTGTATTTTTAAATGCAACTTCAGCATTTGCCAAGAGATTTTTGCTCAATTTCTAACGAGACGTGTTTTATAAAATGTTTTTCACCATTTTCTCTTAATTATCATCGTTGTTTAATATTAGCGCGCTCCCTATAACATTCGAATTTACATATCTCCTTTCAAACCACCTTTGAACGCTTACTACGGGGACTTTATGTATTTATTTTTTACTATATATATATTTTTAAAATTTTATATACATATTAGAGTATTACAAGCTCATGCCCGTACAGGGGTAATCGTACATAGGTTTTGTTATGATGTAATAATAATGTTATGTAGAACCGAAAATAAAAATAATAATTAAAAAGCATGAACCCTTAAATGCATACTGTTGCAAAACGGCAACATACCGTTCAAACCACCTTTAACTCTTTGGTGTATACTTAATGCATGCCGTTTTAGAATTATCAAGTTCTCGGTAATATATTTTATCGAGTGGCATCACCTTTTTTTTCTTTCGCGAATATCAAATGTCACTTTTTCTTTAACAAAGTGAAGATTCTCGAAAATTAGTTGGAGGTTAGAAATACAGTTTGGCTTTGCTGTTATTATTTCGATTTTCTTAGGTAAGTAGATACAATAATACAATACTTATATGTAATAACTCGTATTTTTCCGGTACACTTAGGGTTGCCATCTCTAAAATTTGGCAACCAGGACAAGAGGCGTGAAAACCCCGGATTTTAGAGCCCATAACCCGGACATGTCAACAGGTTTTTTTAAACACAATCAGTGTAATAAAAACAGTTTAAAATGTCATAAATCACCTTTTTATTTATTTTCAGACCTTAAAATTGAATTTCGTCATCTTGTATCATCATTTTAAATGTACCTAACAAAACAGAATCTTATTACAGTTTGTTACACATTGTTTTCATAATAGTCAACAACAACAACAACAATACGGAGAGTGCACACGCATTATTTTTATCCTAACAAAATCATCTAAAGCAGTCATAAAAAGTATTAAATTCAAAGTGTTTCACCTAATTATATTAAATTAACACTGGCTTAAAGTTTACTAATTGTCAGAAAAGTATATAGTGCATTAAAAGTGTATAAAATAAGGATTAGTGTAATCAAGTGACAGTTGTTATAAGCCCCCCGCGCCCGCACCTACACCGCCCGCGCCGCCAGCGGTAGTACTTACACGCCCTACCAAAAATCCAGGGGTTCACAACTGTTTAAAAAAAAAAAATAACAATGGCTCTGAGTGATAAAGCTTCGCAGTACATTGCCAAAGTAAATGCGATAATCAGTGGATTGATCTCAATCGTTCATGAGCCTAGCAATAAATTCTCTAAGGAAAATATCGTAAAAATAATACCAAAAACAACCGAACTTATGGCTACGATTGCAGAATTGGTAGTCGATTTTGGAGTAATGCAAGGAGAATTAAATTCAATGAAAAATAATACGCAACTCAGCAGGACCAACCCGATTGACATTAATATGGGTGATATTGTCACCGAAATGGAAGATAGGGCCATCAGATCTAACAACGTCATATTACATAACGTTCCCGAGAGCTTGTCTGATGAAAAGGCAGTCATCATTACGGAAGATAGAGACAAAGTTTCTTCGGCTATAAAAGCTATCGACCCGTCATTAGATCTAATCAACGTCAAAGTATTCCGACTGGGTGCCAAGAAAATTGCCAACAAAAATCGTCCAATTAAATTGGAATTTACAAACAATATCGCACCGAGAACTCTCCTACGTAATAGCACCAAATTTAAAGACGGAATCAAAACAAGTAATGACTTAACCATCCTCCAAAGGAATCAATTGGTGGAGCTTAGAAAGCAGTTATTGTTCCGTCAAGAGAATGGTGAACCAAACCTTACCATAAAGTACATAAACTCCAAACCAACTATTGTTACAACCCTTCCAAAAAACGACACAATGTAAACAAACTGAAGTGCTATTACCAAAATGTCAGAGGCATGAAAACTAAACTTAAGGACTTTAAAATACATGCCCCAACACTGCCACATGACATCCTCATTCTTACGGAAACCTGGCTGGAACCATCCATCAACCCTGCTGAGCTTGGTCTAACCCACCATCATATTTACCGGTCTGACAGAAGTCAACAAACCAGCGCTAAATCTAGAGGCGGTGGCGTCATGATAGCTGTCAACAAGATACATCCTTCAAAACTTCTGAAAACCAAAAATTCTAATGTGGAGCAAGTTTACATTTTACTAAACGGCAAAAATCAAAAAAATATCATAGGCAGTGTTTATATTCCGCCATCATCAGATATAAGTGTATACAAAAGTCATTTCGAGGATATTGAACAACTGTCGTTTAAATTTCCAAATAGTAAAATCACTATCATCGGTGATTACAATTTACCAAAAATCAACTGGGGTACCCGCGACAATTCTACATTATCTCAAAACTCTAGCTTAACTGACACAGAAAAAGAAATAGTTGAATTATTTGATTTCCTTAACCTAGTTCAATTAAACAATGTAAAAAATGACAATAATAGATTACTAGATCTTGTTCTTTGTACCGACTTGTCAACTGCGGTTGAAAAGTCACTCGATTCAGTTCTTCCCCCTGATTCTCATCACCCACCTTTAGATATAACTGTATTATGTAACCCTATAAAATGCCAAATTAAAAACCAGACACAATATCCTAACTTTAATAAAGCCAATTATGTTGCAATACGCGATTATCTATATAACACTGACTGGTCTATACTAGAAGGAGGTAATCTCGATGAGAATATTAAAGCCTTTTACGATCATCTATATAAAACCATAGAAAACTTTGTCCCAATTAGTTATAAACTATCTTCAAATTTCCCTCGCTGGTTTAGCAAGGACCTCATTAACATAGTAATTGAGAAGAAAAAAGCGCATAAAATTTACAAAGAAACAACAAATCTTTCTGATTTTATAATTTTCAGCAAGCTGCGAAAAGATTGTAATAAATTATCAAACATTTGTTATAATAATTACATTAAGAATGTGGAATTTACGATTGGTAACAATGTAAAACATTTTTTCAACTATTGTAAAGCTCGAAATAACAACAACCTTGGCATACCTGAAACTATGCACTATAAACTGAAAACTTCCTGTAAAATCAAAGATATTGTCAATTTGTTTGCAGATTTTTTTAAGGATGTATATGAAACAGATATCCCTGATGAAGACATTCCAAACTTTGAGTCCGATATAAATTTACAACTATCTCAGATAAATATTGAGATTAAAGAAATTGCAGCATGTATCAAACTACTGGAACCTAAATCGTGCTCAGGGCCAGATAAAATTCCCCCCGTATTTCTAAAAAACTGTGGGAGTAGTGTCTCTTACCCTCTGTACCTACTATTTAATCAATCACTTTTAACAGGCAAGTTCCCACAAATATGGAAAAATAGCTTTCTCACTCCTATATTTAAAAGCGGAGACAAGTCTTTAGTTGAAAATTACAGACCAATATGCATACAATCGTCAATACCAAAAATTTTTGAAAAGTTAATTCTCCAAAAAATATGTTCTTGCATAAAATTTAATATCTCATCATTTCAACATGGTTTTATCTCTGGACGATCTACCTTAACTAACCTTACACTGTATGAACATTTTATCTCTGGTGCTCTTGCTAATAGAGAACAAGTTGATTCAATTTACACGGATTTTAGTAAAGCCTTTGATAAGGTTTGCATTAAAATTCTTATAAATAAATTGTCTAAATTAGGAATAAGTGGTAATTTATTATGTTGGATAAAGAATTATTTATCAAAACGTGTACTAACTGTCTGTATTAAAGAACACTTATCTTACGAATTTGAAGCCACTAGTGGTGTGCCTCAGGGTTCGCACCTTGGTCCAATATTGTTTATACTATTCATAAACGATGTCACTTCCATATTCAATGATGTTAACATATTATTATTTGCTGATGACATGAAAATATATAAAATCATAAAAAATATATACGACTGCTTGTCCCTCCAATCCAATTTTATAAAATTCGTAGAATGGTGTACCATTAACAAACTTACACTTAACATAAAAAATGTCAAATCATGAGTTTCTTTAGAATTAAAAACCCTATCAAATATAGTTACTCTTTTAACAATCACAGTCTATTGTCAGTACCTGTAATAAGGGACCTTGGAATAACCTTCGACTCTAAACTACTATTTACCAATCACATTGATATAATAACGGGTAAAGCAATGAAAATTCTGGGCTTCATTGTAAGAATTTGTAAAGATTTTAAAAATATCCAAACATTTAAAATACTATATACAACTCTGGTTAGGAGTCATTTAGAATACAATTCCCCCATATGGAACCCTTTCTACAAAAGCCATGCAAACTCCATTGAAAGAATCCAACGCAAATTTCTCAGATCAATTAATTTCAAATTAGGTATTCCCGCGGTTGACATAAACTATGAATCTTTATTACAAAAAATGAGACTCTTATCGTTAAAAGATAGAAGAATACTCAATGATCTTATTTTTTTATTTAAAATAAACAATAACTGGTTTGACTCCCCTGAATTGGTCTCATTAATAAATTACCATGTACCTAGTAGACCGACTCGACTCAAAACACCTTTCCACTGTGACAATACTATGACGAACGCAGAACAAAACTCAACCATAAATCGCTTGCATATTTTAGGCAATGAATATGCTAATATTGATCACGCTGCCGGTAATCTGTCTTCATACAAAAGATGCGTTAAACTAAATTTGTTTGCTAGTACCACGTAAATACATCATGTAAACATAATATGCCTACCAGTACTTCTATAACTATTAATGCACTTGAAATCATAAGTACTTGTAAAATTTATCATATCGGTTAACATAATCCAGGATTTATTTTTATTTTATTTTTTATTTTTTATTATTATTACATTTATTACATACAAGATATACAAATATAAAAGGAAGCTTTGACTGTCCAACTAGGAAGTTTCCCGTTTTAGGACAGTCAAATTGGCAGGTTGCGTGTACATAATTCCAGGTAAGTACATGTAAAATATAAAATAAAATTAAAATATAACATATTAAGAACATAGTAAGAAAGAAAAATAGAAAGAAAATATTTTTTTAGGAAAATACAATTTAGCAGTAATGAACAATAAAATCCAGATAGGTACATGTAAAATATAAAATAAAAATATAATATATCAATGTAAGAAAGAAAAATAAAAATTTTTTTTTTTAGGTAAATACAAAATACAAAATCGAGGAAATCAACTCAGACTACGTTTTTTAATAATTTTTCGGAATCTGTCCTACCTAAGTCTAATAACCATTTAGTAATTTTAGTACCGAAAGCTGATAATTCACATAGTTTAAATTGAGAGGGGATTTTGTTGTATATTTTTGGTCCCAAGTATGAGAAAACTTTTTGATAAGCCGCAGTATTGCTAGTTGGAATAGAAAGGTCGTTTCTGCTCTTACTTCTGGTGTGATGATTATGATCGACTGTTATCGTTTTGTTTTTATTTTTGTGGACGCAGATTGTTATTTTTTTTTATGTAACACTGTCGAACATCAAGCACATTAAACTCCTTGAAGAGAGCGTCGCTCGAGTATCTGAAGGGTTTCTTCATAATGACGCGTAGAATGGATTTCTGTGCCTTCAGTAGCGGGTATAATATTGTTAATCCTGTTCCACCCCATCCAATGCAACCGTAGGTTATGACGGAGTTACAGAGCTCGTAGTATATTTTTTTAATGTCTTGAGTTTTTATAATTTCCCGCAATGCTATAAATATATAAATAAGCTTGCGCACTTTATTAGCTGTGTTTTCAATTTGTTGTTTCCATTTAAGATGGTTATCCACTATTATACCTAAATATTTAATAGATTTAACACATTCAAGGGTTTCGCATTTACAAGTATGGTTATTATTTCCAAGGCTACACTTAATATTATGTATTGTGAGGTGATGAGGTGTTTTGGGTTGACCTGCAAGGGTAGCGCTAAATGTGAGATATTTTGTTTTTTGTATGTTTAGTGTAAGCAAATTACTGTCTAGCCACTGTTTTACTCTGTTTATACCTGTGTTCGCAAGGTGGTGTGTTTCTATCCAATCATCTCCTTCAAACAAAATAACTGTATCGTCAGCGAACGTGATAATTTTGCCACCAATGTGTTGGTTACAAAGTTCGTTTATGTATATAATAAAGAGAAGGGGCCCAAGTGTACTTCCTTGTGGTACCCCAAAAGTGTATTTTAGTGAAGTGCTAATAGCCTCGTTAATTCTGGTTTGTTGAAATCTATTAGATATATAACTTTCTATCCATTGAAAAGCTTTTCCCTTTATTCCTATATTTCTAAGTCTCTGTAAAAGAATTTTATGAGATATAGTGTCAAATGCCTTGGCCAGGTCCAGGAAAAGGGCAATAGTTTTCTTGCCATGGTTCATATTCCCTGCAATAGTTTCAGTGAGACATGCGATGGCATCATCCGTTCCCTTACCCGACCGAAAGCCGTATTGGTTAGGACTTAGAATGTTATGTTTCTCCACATATTCGTTTAACCTAGTTTTGAAAAGCTTTTCAATGACTTTGGATATCGCGCTTAATAGTGATATTGGCCTATAGTTTTCTACAAGAGATTTAGGTCCACTTTTGTGAATTGGGACAATTATTGATTTTTTGAAGTGATCAGGAAATATTCCTGATGCAAAACTTAAGTTGTAAATATATGATAGCGGAGCAGAAATCTGATTTTTATTTTTTTTTAGTATTTGTGTATTTAGACTATCTGGACCCTTTGCATGTGTAGTATTAAGGCCGTTGATTATTTTTAAGACCTCTTCTACAGTAGTTGGTTTAATATTAAATGAAAAAGATTGTTCCTTTGTTTCAATTGTCGATGCTAAAGAGTCTTCCGTTTTCGGGGTTTCTAATAAAAAAATTTTTGCTAGATTTGATCCAACAGATGCAAAATATTGATTAGTATGACATGCAATTGATTGATTGTCAGTTATAATCAAATTTCCGGTATTTAATTCAGTTACAGATGCATTGGTATTTCTTTTACTTTTAGTTATGTCTCTGACAACATTCCACATGTTTTTGCTGGAATTATCCTTATCAAGTAAGAATTTATAATAACGCTCTTTACATTTGCGAATAACGGTTTTGCAAATATTACGGTAACGGTAATAGTTTTGCTGTTTAGTATCGTTCAATGGGTCTCGTTTAGCTATTTTATGAAGGTGATTTCTTTTGTGTATAGATTTAACAATGCCGTTGGTAATCCATGGTGTGAGATGTATTTTACTATATGGAATGCGTTTAGTTATTGTGTGTTTTGTTATGAATGTATTAATTTCATTAATAAAATAGTTTAGAGCATTGTTAACTTCAGTCTCTTTATAAACATATTCCCAATTTTTATTATTAAGATCATTTAATAAAGCCTCATAATCGATAATCTGTTTGTGATTAATTTTATGTTTTTTGGGTGTTGAGTTTGGGATACTGATTGCAGTAGTGTAATGATCAGTGATTGTATTATGTATAACAAATGCATTTGAATTTGTTATATTTCTGGTATATATATGATCCAAACATGAGCTAGAGCTACCTTGTACCCTAGTTGGAGAATTAATATTGGAAATAAAGTTACTTTCAGCCATAGCACATAAGTAGTCGTCGGACTGCCTATGCAATACTTCTCCTATAGTATTTATATTCATGTCCCCGATCAGTACATATTGTGCATAATCCTTAGTTTTTTTTAACTCACCAATAAGATTTTCCAGGAAATCTTGGATGTCATTGAACGATGGTGATCGGTAGATAGCTAGGATACCTAAATTTTCATTAATGTTGATTTTTAAACAATTACACTGATTTATGTTTATTTCTTGTACTAAGGAATTTAATGTGTTGTCGATATATACTACTACTCCGCTATTTTGGTTAATATGCGATGTTGTATGGTATTCGTTATAGCCTGAAATTTGTTTGGCTATGTATGAATCATTTAACCTGCATTCAGTGAGAATTAGTACATGGAACTTTACCACAGCTTTTATTTTTTCCAAAAATATAAGAAAATCATCCAAGTTTCCCATCGTTCTAATATTTTGATGAACAATATTAATCCTATTAGATTCCCAATTAAATTGCATAATTTTGTTAATGTTTTCAAAAATTATTTCAGTATTTGGCACTAAGATACTATCGATTTCATGTTGAAGATCGTTTATTACCATTAGAATTCAAAAATTAATTGTTGTTTTCTGGGTAAAGTTATAAAACAGTATTTTATTATCATATAAATACTTGTAGTACGAAATATGTAGCGAAAAAACTGTAAAAAAAATGATGTAATTAGGAAAATTAAAATATATATGAGTAAGAAATAATATCTGAAATAAAATCCAGGAAATAAATAACGTATGTAGTTGGTGTGTGGCATTTTCTCTTTCAAAAGACAGTAAAAAGTAGTATAAGTATGAAAAATAAGTAATATCTGGGTTATATAAAATATGTTGATTAGAGTTCTCTTTTGCCGAATTATTAGTAATATTACTAATAAATCAAATAATAATCTTATAATAAGTGTAGTTACCATTCTAGAGAGAGTAAAGATTAAAATTAAAGTTAAAATTAAAATTAGGATTAAAATTGTTCCAGTACAAATTGGAGTTATGCAAAAACCTAGGTGTTCATATAATATAGTGCTGTTATGTAATAGAGTATGAAATGGCGATATAAAGCGGTAGTCAGTAGTTTTATCACGATAATCAGAATAAAGAGCAGGTAGTCAGAGCTTCGGTATAGCTTGTTCTGAGTCTATTAATATAGGTCGAGAAGAGTCATCTTTTTTCATGTAGATTAGACCTGCTTTCGTCCAGACGTACCTATATTTACATTCCGTCGCACGTTGGCGAGCTAGATACCAAAGCCGTTTGCCTTTAGACGTGAGGAGTTCTGAGACGTATATGGGTGTAATTGGGCCAGACAATCCGATTGTTCCCGTGTTTAGTTTGTCCCCAATATTTTCGCAAGACCTATTATATTTTTTTATAGCATTAAGGAGTTCCTCTTTTAACGGTATTGAATTAAAGTTAATTACCACTGACCTAGGTTTAACTGCTGGAGGAATATTTTTGTTTCTTTGTGATACTCTATATATATTATAAATATCATTTGTATTTAGTTGGCAGTCTACTATTTTACTGGTGTTGAATATAATGTCTTTTAAGGTTTGTGATGTTTCCTCTTTGAATTCTGGAAGCCCTCGAAGTTCCAAACAAGTATTGTTGATTCGTCTGTTCCTGTTTTCTTGGTCAATCTCGATCGCTATTATTCTTTTTTCTAGGTCTTCATTTCGTTCTGTCAAGAGACAAATTTTTATTTCATTTTCTTTATTTTTTTCGCTTTTTTTTTCTAAGACCTCAAGTCTTGAATTTAAGGCTGAGTTTACTTGTTCATGTAGTTTTTCCAAATTATTTATTCGATATTTTAAATCTTCTTGCTGTTGAGATATGTTTTGAATGGTTTTTAATATTTCATTATTTTGGAGCAGGATTGCATCGTATTACTTTTTATATTTAAATCATTGTCGGTACCTTGAGATAGGTATCTTATTGGTACATTTTATTGTTTTATTTTAATCTTTAAATTTTTATTTTTATTTTTACTTTTTCCTAATAAATTATGGTTTGTATTTTTATACTTTATATTTTAAACTATTCACTTTACAATTTACTTTTATACATTATAGTTTTTATACACTACTTATTACCTTACTTTTTACCTATTTTCTTAAATTTTACTAACATTCATACTGTTATTCTTCATGTTGTTGTACTATTATAAGTATGTCAATTATGTTAATGGCACGTGTTGTGCCGTATATGTGTAAATAAATAAATAAATAAATAAATAAATAATCAGTTAGAATTTTTTCATTCTTAAAATAAAACAAAAATTATTAATATATTTACTGTTATGAAAACTAAGCCTTATTAAAATATTAAACTTAACAAAATTCAATTAAATTTTTAAACAAAAATCATAAAAATACTGAGACCATTTTAGTATTCAGTCTTACAATTTTTGAGGTAACTCTTTTAACTGAATAATAATTATCTTCTTTAAATTTGTATCAGCAGCCATTTACACAACAAAATACCTCTTAACATAATATGAACTAAATTAAGTCTTCTTAAATCTTAAGCAACAAAACTGACCCTTGAGTTTAGACTTACTGGAATGTAAGTTACATTATTAATTTTTTAAAACATATAATATCCAAAACTATTCTCATTTATATCACCTTAAATTTTAATCAACAGCCATATTACCTTAACACGGGCATTAGCCTAGTATGGTTGTAAAAAAAACAACAATTGTAATCTAAAAAAATCTATGAAATAATAAAAAATAAAAATTCTACGTTTCTTTTACGTAATAAAAACAATCATAACTTTAACTACAAAAATGCATAGAAATTATAGCACTTGTAAGCACATTATTTGATTATCTAGCTATTAAAGATTTTTCCTCAGTTTCTTTCCTTTTCAGTTTTTTTTGTATTTATCACTCTTTCCGATAGCTTTTAGAATATCTTCCCTTTTTAAAAGGAATTTGTAAAAATCAATGCAGCTGTATTCTTGGAAATTGAATTTAATTTTAATTACTGGCGAGATTGTTTCTACGTTTAGTAAATTTCTTTCTTAGGTCCATTGTTGTAAAATCAATGAGAATATTCTCTCCACGTTGGCAAACCATTGGCAAACCCGGACTACAAATGAAACCCCGCCCGGACGCTCCCCGGACGCCTTCTAAACTAGGACAAATCCGGGGAAACCCGGACTGATGGCAACCCTAGGTACACTTATTAGTTTTGAGAATTTTTTTTAGGTTTTTAATTTTTTTTTTCATAAGTAAATTGTTCATATTATTTTTTATTAAATACATGGTGTTGTAAATCTGCAACAATTTTTTTTTTATCAAATATCATTAAAAAATTACAAAAAAAAAAAATTCTTTATATTTCCTTGCATATGCATGTAAATATCTACAAAATATATTTTTTTCCGGAAAAATTAATAAATCATGCATTTAAGGGACCATAATTAAACTGAAAGATATAGATATTTAAAGATACTTAGCATATTTAAAACTAATATAAGTTAAATACATGCAAAAGTTATTATGTATAAGACGTTTTTTTCGAAAGAAGTCTAAATCACATAACTCAATACTGTACAGAGCTGAGAAGGTCTTCAAATAAATACCAACCAATACAAAAGAGGAATATGTATTAAAATTTAAAAAAAGAAGAAATGAGATGCCTTAATTTTTATTTCACAATCAAAAAAATCGGGACACATTTATAGGTATAGGTATATAGGTATATATATATATATATATTTAACCAAACTTTATATTTATGGTCATTTTTAGTCATGTATATTATAATATATTTTGTCTAAAATATAAATTTTTTTAATGTACTTTTTACGTTTAATATAACTTAGTGTCCTCGTGGTAGTATGGTGACAGGATATAACGAAAATTAAGCAAGTACCTACAATTAAAGTCGGCATATTTATAAGTGAACATATTTTGAAATCATATATGAAATTTGAATTTTAATACAATTAACGTACATTAAGCATTTGATAAAATCATTACATTACATTTAATCAATTAACTGAAAAAGGTTGGAAAATAAACACAAGTGTGAGTATGTTACTTTTTATTGAAATAATATATGCTCCAATCTGTTAGACCTATTCTTAACTACTGTGCCACACGGTTATAAGATTGACGTCACAGCGCCTCTGGGATCATCTGACCACTGCCTAGTGACGACATCAATCCCTGTTAGCTTCAGACCAACCAATGAGAGACTGAGGAGAAAAGTGTGGCACTATAGGTCAGCAGATTGGTTCGGTATGCGGGCCCATTTCAACGCTTTTCCGTGGTCAGCTGTTTGTTTTCGGACTTCGGACCCTTCAAGATGTGCCCAGGAGATTGGTGAAGTCATCAAATCGGCGATGGATGGCTTCATTCAATCGACTACTAAAGAAACTGGTGTGGGCTCAAAGCCGTGGTTCAGTCGACAATGCTCCGAAGCAGTTCGACGAAAAAACGCGGCTTACCGAGCCTACAACACATCTCGAACGCCCGAAAGCAGATTAGCATACAACAAATCGGCAAAGGAATGCAAGAGAATCATTAATAGGTCAAAATTCGAACACGACCTGCAGACCAGCAAAAAGCTGGCTGCCTGCCCGCATGGCAGCAGAGCATTCTGGTCGCTTGCGGGCTCAATAGGTCGAAATTTTTGCAAACCCAGTTTGCCACCTCTTACCAGACCTGACGGCTGACTAGCAAACACCGCCACCGAAAAGGCTAACTTATTAGGGAAAATGTTTGCGGAAAACTCGACCCTCGACGACGGGGGTGCTGTTCCGCCGTCGGTTCCTCACTGCGGCTTCTATATGAAAAAGCTGAGGATCCGGCATCGGGATGTACTCCACGTCATACGGGGGCTCGATGTTAACAAAGCTAGTGGACCTGATGGAATACCTGCCCTGGTATTGCAGAGGTGTGCTGCGGAAATAGTTCCGGTTTTGACAAAGCTCTTCAAAATGTCCCTGAAGTGTGGCACTGTGCCCTCTGGTTGGAAAAAAGCGGTAATTCACCCTATTCCCAAGAAAGGTGACCGCTCCAACCCGGCCAACTACCGCCCCATAGCGATCACATCAGTTCTGTCCAAAGTGATGGAACGTGTGATCAACGACAAACTGCTCACATACCTCGAGAAGAACAAAATTATCAACGACCGTCAATACGGATTCCGGCGGAACCGCTCGTGCGGTGATCTTCTCGCGTATGTGACGCATGTTTGGGGGCGGTGCCTGGAACGTCACGGTGAGACCCAAACGGTCGCACTAGACATATCCAAGGCCTTTGACCGGGTCTGGCACCGAGGACTTGTCAACAAATTGCATTCTTACGGACTTCCCGCATCCCTGTGTACGTGGATTGCTAACTTTTTAAGGGATAGGTCGATTCAGGCGGTTGCTGACGGTTTCACCTCTTCCTCGCACTCCATAAATGCTGGCGTCCCACAGGGATCGGTTCTGTCTCCGACTTTGTTTTTGTTGCACATCAATGACCTTTTGACATGTGCACCGATTCATTGTTACGCGGATGACAGTACAGTTCATGATAGCTTTTTGTTTGATAAGCCCCCAAAGGGCACACAAACTCCAACGGCTCGGAGGGCTTTGAAGCAGAGAATGGACGGTTATCTCGAGAGTATTTCCTCCTGGGGTAAAAATAATCTCGTCGAATTTAATGTTTCAAAGACCCAATCCTGTCTGATTACGTCTAAAAGGGATCCAAATGATAATCTAGTCTCCTTCAACGGAAGCAATCTTCCGAACAGGCCTTCCATTGATATGCTTGGTGTAACTATAAGTGACCAGCTCAGGTACGGGGGCTCCATCGAAGCCAGAGTAAAGTTGGCCTCTCAGAAGCTGAGCGTACTGTACAGGGCCCGCAGATACTTTAATAGTACACAACTGCTCACCCTGTACAAATCGCAAGTGCGCCCTACGGTCGAATTTGGCAGCCATCTCTGGTCTGGAGCCCCTAAATACCTGAAAAAAACCCTTGACTCTGTGCAGAAACGGGCGGTCCGTTTGATAGATTCCCCAATCTTAACAAACGGACTGCAATCTTTAGAGCACAGGCGTCAGGTAGGTATGCTGTCCTTGTTCTATCGGTATTACAATGGAAGATGCTCTGAGGAACTAGCGTCATTGATCCCTTCGGCACCGGTGCGTAGTCGGGATACACGCCAAACGCGCGCCCAACATTTGTACACAGTTGACACTTGTCACATGAGAACGGGTCGCTTCTACGATTCGTTCTTAAGTTCAACAGCTCGGCTGT
This sequence comes from Hesperophylax consimilis, assembly GCF_061612785.1. Taxonomy (NCBI): domain Eukaryota; kingdom Metazoa; phylum Arthropoda; class Insecta; order Trichoptera; family Limnephilidae; genus Hesperophylax; species Hesperophylax consimilis. The sequence goes on along the minus strand of NC_142851.1, from coordinate 5,700,182 downwards.
GGAACGAACTGCCGGCCTCTGTGTTTCCTCCCTCCTACAACATGGGACTCTTCAAGACCCATGTTCACTCCTTCCTCTCCACAAAAAGACCCTCCACACAGCATCCCCAAAGATGACATAGGCCCTGAGGGAAATTATTTTCTTCAGGGCCTCCTGTGTGGAGTAAATATAAAAAAAAAAAAAAAAAAATGATAACTTAACTTCTCTACTATATGCATAGGAATATATTTGCAATATTTGTTATGTATGAACTTACATGCTATGTATTAAACTATATGATATGGGCCTTACTAGTAAAATTGTTTTAAATTTTACACAAAATTTTTACTTTTTTGAAAAAAAGGTTGTGTAAAATTAAAATCACGTTTAACGGATTTTCATAAATTTTAACGTACAAGTATATTAACTTTGGTTATTCGGTCGCATATCCTCACTGCATAATCCTTCGGCGACAATATTGTTAGTACAAATAATTGTGTAGCTGATTTCCACACAAGACGCCTGCACATATAAGTATATCGACTTTTGTTTTGCTTACAGCCATATATCATCTTTGCATACCCCTTCGGGACATTTATTTATATTATAGTATGAAAGACCTCCATGTTCGAGGGGTAAGGCTCTCAACTAGCAATCCGGAGGTCGCGATCAATTTGTGTTTTTATCAATTTAACGATTTATTCATTAAAAATAATATGTTGTATACTTGCGGTACGTTCCAGAGTGGAAGATACTTAACCTTGTTAGGTGACCAGATCTGGATAGACAGGTACTCACCCAATTTCCTATTCCCCATCTACTTCCGCTCCTCATTACCTTCATCCTCACAACATACTCCAATCGGGGCTGCCGTAGTCTCACTGGCTCCAGACGGTTGGGAGCAGTTGGAACTCTTCTGCAGTATTCACATGAAAAAGTAGATTTAACGTTTTTCCGTAAACAGACTGCAGATATAAGTATGTCGTATTTTGTAATTCGCCGCAGATCCTAACTGCGTATTCCTTCAGGAAAACCGCAACATCTTTATAAAAATAATTGTGTACCTAGTGGTATTCCAATTAAGACGCCTGCATTATAAGAGTATATCGACATTTGTTATAACTACAGCAGTATATCCTCACTCCATACCCCTTTGGGGACATTTAGTTAAGTAGATATTGCATATTTCAATAGCATTATTGTTATCAACGTACCGACAAGGACGTACAGAAGAAATAATCCTTGTGGTTTTCCAAAAGACGCCTGCATTATAAGAGTATATCGACATTTGTTATAACTACAGCAGTATATCCTCACTCCATACCCCTTTGGGGACATTTAGTTAAGTAGATATTGCATATTTCAATAGCATTATTGTTATCAACGTACCGACAAGGACGTACAGAAGAAATAATCCTTGTGGTTTTCCAAAAGACGCCTGCATTATAAGAGTATATCGACATTTGTTATAACTACAGCAGTATATCCTCACTCCATACCCCTTTGGGGACATTTAGTTAAGTAGATATTGCATATTTCAATAGCTTTATTGTTATCAACGTACCGACAAGGACGTACAGAAGAAATAATCCTTGTGGTTTTCCAAAAGACGCCTGCATTATAAGAGTATAGGTATCGACTTTTGTTATAACTACAGCAGTACATCCTCACTGCATACCTCTTCAGGGACATTTAGTTATATTATATGTAAGTAGATATTGCATATTTCAATGGCTTTATTGTTATCAAACATATTTGCTTTAAGGATTTCCAATCAGACGCCTGCAGATATAAATATATCGACTTTTGTCATGCAGCTGTCTATCCTCTATGCACGCGCTTACTATACCGACAAGGACGTACAGAAGAAATAATCCTTTGAGGGATCAACTGGCTGAGAGATCAACTGTCCAGGGATCATCTGTCAGGGGGGATCAACTCGATCAACAGTCGGTGGGTCAACTGTCACGGGATCAACTGTCGTGTCACCTGTTTCCCATAGTGTGAAACCGCTGTATCGGAGAACGAGCAATGTAGTTGTGCTTATGCATGCTGCAGTAGAATAGAGTATTGTGTCATGTTGTTCTTGTAGGTATGTGTACTAGGGTGTATCGATTTTTAACTTTTTTTTGTTTTCAAATTCCAAGTTGAAAAAAAGTTGCTACTAGGTACCACAACTTACCACAAAAAGTTTTGGATTTTTAAAAAAATATTTAGGTCTCCCGCACAAGGCCTAAAGTTTTAATTTTTTTCAAAAAATATCAAATTTTTTTTAAATTTAAAAAAATTATTCGTAACTTTAGTGTTTATTCAAAATTAAAAAACAGTAATACGAGGGCATAAAAATAAGTAAGAAACGATTTTTATTTATAAAAAAGGGATTTTAGGTCTCCCGCACAAGCCCTAAAGTTTGTTAATTTTGATGAAATTTTGTGTACATATATGAATCATGTTTTTTTTTAAGTTTAAACCACCGGAATTAATTGTACTTTTCTTACAGAAGGCATAAAATGAGACAATATATATACATAATTCATATATATATATATATATATATATATATATATATATATATTTATCGTAAAAATATATACCACATATATTATATATATCATATGTTTTATACCTGAAAAAAGATAGTTGGACGGTGTAAATTGTATGAGAAAGGTGTTGAAAGAAACAAATGTTATTTGCTATTACTGTTGTTTATTACAAAAGTATAAAAGGTTGTAACATGTCATAAAATGTAGTATAATAACTAAGTACAAAATGTTGCTGATTACTTTCCATACGACATGAGTGGCAGTTTTCTTGTTCTACTGCAAATTTACTGACTTGTTTAAGTATTCGTCCTTTCATCTTGGCTTCAAAATCTCAAATCAAAGTTATGTATAGTATTTACATAGGCCTAGTGAAAATTTTATGAATGTTATTACAGTTCCCAAATGAAATTTCAATTTAACATGGAAGACGGTATGATAAAAACGTTATTTAGAAACATTATAACTACAAAATAGTCGAAATTTTTTTACTTAAATTCTAATCCTTTGCAGAGGGTTTGTACTGGCTCTTGGTCTCGAACGTAGGTAGCTCTTTACGGTCTTCCAGTCTGGCACGGATAAAACCATCTCTTTCGATCAGCTCACATACTCGCTTCGAAGCTTCTGTGACTTCCTTGACAATTCGTTCCACCGCTTGAGTGTGAGAAGGAATTCTAAATTCAACCCTTCCACTTTTTCCAGTTTCCGCAATTGACTCCAACTCTTCTAGGCTTATATCAGTAACAAGAGGGGGTTCGGTTAATGAAGTGGATTGCCAGTCAATCATATCTATATAGTCTTCGGCATCAAAATTGATCTGAGGGGGTTTAAATACCCTTACCCCTTTCCTTTCGGTTGCGTCTGGATTCTCTTATAAGCCAAGGCTCTGATATGTTTTCGTTCATCGAACAGCATAGCTATCAGAACATGCTCTGGGTGAGCCATGAAAGCATTTCTCTGTAACGTTGCATGGACGACTTTTCTTAGCTCATCTATCCCCAAATCCCGCAACGTTCCATTCATTTTTTTATAATGATTATTTTCAGCAATTACTTGGAAGATTTATAAATAACGTCTTTATCATACTGTCTTCCATATTAAATTAAAATTTAATTTGGGAACTGTAATAATATTTATAAATTTTTCACTAGGCCTATGTAAATACTATACATAACTTTGATTTAAGGTTTTGAAGCCAAGATGAAAGGACGAATACTTAAACAAGTCAGTAAATTTGCAGTAGAACAAGAAAACTGCCACTCATGTCGTATGGAAAGTAATCAGCAACATTTTGTACTTAGTTATTATACTACATTTTATGACATGTTATAACCTTTTATACTTTTGTAATAAACAACAGTAATAGCAAATAACATTAATTTCTTTCAACGCCTTTCTCATACAATTTACACCGTCCAACTATCTTTTTTCAGGTATAAAACATATTATATATATAGTATATATGTGTTATATATTTTTACGATATATATATATATATATATATATATATATATATGAGTTATGTATATATATTGTCTCATTTTATGCCTTCTGTAAGAAAAGTACAATTAATTCCGGTGGTTTAAACTTAAAAAAAAACATGATTCATATATGTACACAAAATTTCATCAAAATTAACAAACTTTAGGGCTTGTACCTCGGCCTCACCATTGACCCATACCTCAAATGGAATATACATACCAGATCATTGCGAATAAAATTAGGAAAACAATACATTTCTTCAGATCCGTAAGGAACTTCCTTAACTTACAAATTCTAAAAACGATTTATTTTGCATTAACCCAATCTATCATTGAGTATGGTATCATTACATGGGGAGGGGGTACTTCATCAGCTCTAGATCCTGTTGAAAAGGCGCAGAAAACAATTATGAAAATTATTCTCAAACTTCCTCAAACTGCAAACAGTAACTTAATTTTCAACATAATGAGAGTATTTGATGTTCGACAGATCTATGTAAAAACTATCCTCATGCATCTCTTTAAAAACAAACACGTGCTTTACGAAAAAAAACTAACATTAGATTTACGCGTAATTCGAACAAAGACATGTTGCAAGTTCCAGCACTTTCTTCCACCTTTGGTCAACGTAGCTTTGGCTACTTTGCCACAAAGATCTTCAACATGCTCCCGGAAAATATTAAAGACAGTCAAACACGGAAAGAGTTTAAAAAAAAATTTAAAATTTGGATTTATTCAAATGATCGAGCCTACACTGGTGCCCTCACCCAAACGCCTTGTCATTGACAGTTATTGCAGTATGTACGGTGCTAAAACTTACTATATACGTATTGTGTAAATGCAAACAATAATAAAAAGTAACCAAATGCCTTGTCACAGTGAGTTATTATAGTATGTATTGTGTTTAAACTTATTCTATCTGTATCTTCAATATGTAAACAATGATGTAACCTAAAATAATGGATTGCTGTATGGGAACCCATATTAAACATTAACATATTAGCAAACCATAGACAAAATGGAGAAATAATTAACTAAAAATTCTGCCTCAATACAGGTTCGCCTAGTGAGGCAGGTTATGCACAACCTAAAATATAGTATATTATGCCATTTCTATATAACACTCTTACATTCATATATTTTTTTCTTATATTAGAAACTGCCGTATTATTGTAACATTATTCTTTCAACAATTTCATTGTTTCTAACTGATATATAATTATACAACTTACTAATGATATATTATATATATTCTGTAATTTTTTGATGAAATAAAAAATAAATTTATATATTGTCTCATTTTATGCCTTCTGTAAGAAAAGTACAATTAATTCCGGTGGTTTAAACTTAAAAAAAAACATGGTTCATATATGTACACAAAATTACAAAATTTCATCAAAATTGACAAACTTTAGGGCTTGTGCGGGAGACCTAAAATCCATTTTTTATAAATAAAAATCGTTTCTTACTTATTTTTATGCCCTAATATTACTGTTTTTTAACTTGGAATAAACACAAAAGTTACGATTTCATTTTTTTAAATTTAAAAAAAAAAAGATTTTTTTTGAAAAAAATTAAAAGTTTAGGCCTTGTGCGGGAGACCTAAACATTTTTTTAAAAATCCAAAACTTTTTGTGGTAAGTTGTGGTACCTAGTAGCAACTTTTTTTCAACTTGGAATTTAAAAACAAAAAAAAAGTTCAAAATCGATACACCCTAATGTGTACGTTTATAAGTTCCGTCTGTCTTCTAATGTATGAGTATTTATTAGGAAAGGATAACTTTTGTATTTATTTGTGCTCAATGCATGTCATTAAGTCAGTAGTTATCAGCCTTAGTCGTAAGTCACTACATATAAGTCGTAGATGTAAGTCACTAGTTATTATTATGAATCTTAGTTGTAAGTCAGTAATAATTTCTCATGCAATATTTGTACAGCCCGCTTTAGGTGATTTTTCACGAAAACGGCACTATATATATATCGGCCAAATATTATTACTATTTTATATTTTAGGAGCGATGAAACAGAATTGTTGCTGAGCGAATGTGGTTTAAGGTTAAGGACTACGCATCCCAGGTTTGACAACCTATCAGAAGGTTTATAAACTTAGAAATAACAGGCAGACAAAGTGGATCAAATGATATACGTCTGTATCTCGGCACATGCTACACTGCCTGTGTCAATCAAATTCATATATTAACATTTTCGAATATCCATTGTTATGTTTGCACAAAGCTAGCAAGAGCTTACTGTATAGTTATGTATGTCAATCACGCGTGGCCGGAAATCAAACATGCACCCAGAGCGTGTAAACACACTAATATATACGCATCTCGGCGTGTCTACAATCGGGTGAACACCAATACATACAAGTACATCCGCGATGTCTCTCCATGGCACGAGTCACGCGAGCTAGCAACCAATCGGATATCGTAGAATACCCCTCCCACTTGCGCCCGAAGCAGGTCAAGTACTCGCGGCCAGCTACCCACGCTTCAGTTCCCTGGGAGACGCGTAGAACGCACATGCTGTGTTAGTTCCGAGTTACTTTTTGCCGCCCAAATAAGTGACGCCGTAAATATGGATCGGCGGAGTTGTTTCATCTCGCGGGCCGCTGCTCGAGTACAAGTTCTCAGCTTCAAAGGGACCCCCAGAACCACAGCCCACTTGTTATAGAGCTGTGTCCTGTCTCCATCTGCCGATGGCCACCAGCCCCATACGTTATATAATTGGGTCATGTCTCCATCTGCCTGAGGTCCACCAGCACGCAACATTATATAATTGGGTCATGTCTCCTCCGTCCGGGCCACCTGCTGTCCACGGCCCAGACACCGCTGCTCACCAAAGCCGGGTCGTGAAGAACCCCTTGGCGAACCGACCCGTGCTCCAGCTCTTCCTCGCCGCATCCGCCCTTGCAGCGAGCCGCCTACCTCTGTTGATGTCGGCCGCCCTATCTACCGTCCACGCCAGGCTGAGACCAGTGAACTTGTAGACCCCTGCCTCAGTCCTGGGCGTCTGCCGCCCTAGCCTGTTGTGTGGAGCCCCTTGGCCCTCCAACCAGTGCCCCCGCCCTGCTCCATCGTCTCTGCGCCTCCAGCCGCCGCCCTGGCGCCCCCTTTGTCGTCTAGCGTGGTGTGCCTTCGGGGCCGCCCTTCTGCATCCATCCATGGCACCTGCCCTGGCACCTGCCGACCGTCTCACCGCATCCGCCGTAATCCACGTGAGCTAGTATTATACCTTGTCCATCAGAGCCTAGATTCAGTAGATCGCCAATATTAAGGATAGGCCTTAAAGAGCTTTGTACCTTTCGTAGACCTGTTGATAACCTGTTTTACCTGTACAATAAACACTCATATCAAGAGACTTGTTTCATTTGGGAAATTGACTATATATTAATCCACACCCTGAAGATTGGAGTACAAGCTCAGCTTGTGTACTCACCTATAGTATATTACTTGGCTTGAATGCTAATGTAACAACTTATAACTATAAGTTACGTTATCAAGCCCTAATGTAACACTGGCGCCACAACCTGGATAGTCAATTACCCGATGGAATGTGTCTTTTCTTGTTATGTTTTGCTGTAATATTCTTGTGTATTAATGTTTTTATCCACAGCTGTGTGTTATAGTTAATTCATTTCTGATCCGGGAGTGTTTGTTCCGCCGCCCGGTACACGTACGCAGTATATAGGTGCCGTCGGTAGTCGTAATGCGCAGTTCCAATTTCTAAATACGCAACAAACAAATACGAGAAATTACGGCGTAATAAACATTAAATGTGGATGTTTCCGAGAGATAGATGTGTTATTTCAATTTTGAAATGCAATTTAATTGTTTCATATAGAAATAATTCTTTTTGTCAGGTTAAGCTTTGCTTATCTGTTTCATTATAATAAGTTGAAATAATTCAAATACTATAAAGAACTTCCAAGTGTCAATTTGCGATAGGATTAAATTCAGTTATTGTTTTAATTCACATTCTTTAATAAATATCGTATTGGTTGTTTTTAAAATTAAGATCCATAGACTTTACCGGTCGTTCCCATTATTAAATCATGGATCAGAATAAAAACTCGCAACAGAAAAATATTACACAGAAAATAAATGTTTGGTCAAAAATAAAACACGCTACGAGCAGTAACTTGATATATATTAATAATTCACGTCTATTAAAATACCGACAAAAGATTCATTCCCGCGTCGCAATGAACAGTATTTACGCATAATAATAATAAATATGAATTCGTCAAAGGTCGCCGCGTTCATGTTGATACGTATATTTCTTTCTCGCACCCAATTAATGCAATATATTATGTAAACTATAATACATATTTCGTGCATTTTTAATAATATTATTTGAATAAACAAGGGGCTATATGTCATTCAATGTTTACAACTCAAAGACGTCATGAACCTTTGAGTGCATCTATTTTGGCTGGCATAGTAGCCACTCTGTTTATTTCATTATGTTTTCTGTGAGATTCTGAGTAGCTAACAGATATCTTGTAGAAATACATAATATATATATTTTTTTTTTATCTCTCTCTTCCATAACTAATACTCGTTTTAAAATATAAAATATAATAACAATAAATCGAAACTCAGACACTTTTATCACAATAAGTGAGTATTGTGATATAGAAGATATAAGTTGTAGTTATGAAGTAACTACATAAGTTATATAAAATTATATTTAAAAATATACATTTTTGTATATATTTCGTTACGAAACACGACACGTTACATTGATTGAGGGTTTAATTCAAGCAACCTTAAGTTTTAGTGGAATTTTTTTTATTTTAGTAAGGAAAAAACCGCCTTAAGTATTCAATATCCTGCCCGGGACCGAAAAATAAACTTAATTTATATTTCGTGGAATTATTGTACTAAGAATATATACCAATTTTTAGTACAAATTAAGGTTATATTTGTATATATAATCTTCTTTTCGTTGACAGGAAACGGCGTAAGAAATGTCCTGTACTTTTGAAGTGATGATTTCGTTCTTCATCACTTAAAGTTATCAGTGGTAGATTAGGAACCAATTTTGTAAATATAACTCAAATATCTTGTGTTATAAATTGTATAGTTCAAATGAGAAACCCCGTATGTGGTTTTTGTTCAGACATTCTCTTGTATAGAAAATTATGTCAAATATTTTTGTATTTAATTGGTTAACTACCAATTATTTGTTTTTTCTGGAATTTTTTTTTTCTCTCTCTCTTCTTGCGTAGTGAATACGTGTCGTTTCCTTAAGGAAGTCAAACTCTAGGAATCGGAGTATATAGATCTCGGTTATTAAATCGAAAAGACTCGAATAAGTCTTATATAACAGAAATGAATTATCACACACAGTAGTTGTTGAGTGGTATGTAATATGTTGTAAATTATAATTGGGTAAATTGTTCCCTAACTAATTATTAATTAGTTATGGGTTGTGTATTGTAATTTTTTGTAAACACGTAATTGATTGCCTCGGTATCAATATGGTAAAAAAAAAAAAAAAAACCAGCGTGTAAAGTCCTTCTTAAGTTGAGACGAAATAAAATTGTGTAATTGTATTATATGTTATGCCATGTCAATTATGGTGTAATTTTTTTTTAGTTGTAAACACGTATTTGATTGCCTCGGTATCAATAAAAAGAAATAACGTGTAAAGTCCTTCATAAAGTCGAGACGAAATAAAATTGTGTAATTGTAATATGTGTTACGCCATGTCAAGTGTGGTTTGTATGTTCTCATAGGAAGATGAATTTTAGTATATACCCGGTAAGAAGAAATAGTTTTTGTAAAGATAACGTAATTATGTCTTAGATTTGGAAATCTAAAATTGTTGGTCATTAAGGACAAATGGTGGTTGCATATTTATGTCATTTTGGGACATTATTGAATCTTAACCAAAGAATTGGGTTGATAATTGCACTTAAGGTCATTTTGGGTTTTGTCTGGTCATTTGGTGAGAACACTTTATGAGTGTTCTGAAAATTTTGTCGAACGTTTTCGTTACGACGTGCTGGTGTTTCTTGTTAACACCTGGTACAGCGCTGTACGGTTTATATGTTAAATGTTATAGGATGATATTAGCCTTATAATTAATTACATGGGAGGTCTTGGTAGCGTTGACCTGTATAATCAATATGCGATACGAGAGGATTGGTCTATATGCCTAAGAATTATTAGCAACCAGACAAACCATGACTAAATGAGAATATATTGTTAAAATCTTGAGTAGAATTTTTGTTGTTTTCCGTTTTTCAAAATTATCAATGGATAATAAGAAATAACATAACATGTGTATTGACACTTGTGTTGTATAGTGTCAAGAATTTCATTGTTAAAGACGCAAATATGGGTTGATTTCGGTCAATCGCATGATATAATCAGCGTACACATTCCCTGACAGGAATTTTGTGTATAAAAAACCATGTCTAGTTTAAGAATTTCATTGTAAAAAAAAAAAAAACGCGAAATATGGGTTGATTTTGGTCAATCGCATAAGCGTATAATATTCTCTAACCAGAATATCATTTTGTATAACATTATACAATTGTGAACATTGTTAATTGTTCTTCTTTTGTGGTTTGATGGAAAGTGTAGGCCTGGTAGTAAATTGAGTACATCCATTCGGATACACCACATTGTAGGCTACATTTGTTGTTTTGTGTTGTTTGAAAAGAGTAATATGTATTCTTTTTTTTCTCTCAAAAGTGGTGTATGAAAATCATAGCGTGTTTTGTATCGCGCCTTGGAGATCATTTCTGCAATTATTTTTGAAAGAGGTTTGGCAACCCTTGTTCAGTGTATTTGTTAGGGTTGTTCAACTTGGCTCTCAGGTAGTTAAATTTTTGTTTTGGCTCGTTAGGGAGTGATTAAATCTTTGTGAAATAAGGTAGCTCTGTACCTCTCTTAAGGCAAACAGGAGGACGTTGCCCTGCTTCAGCTACGTTGCCTGGGATCTTCTTTCATCGACAAGGAGGGTAGTGTTATGTTTGCACAAAGCTAGCAAGAGCTTACTGTATAGTTATGTATGTCAATCACGCGTGGCCGGAAATCAAACATGCACCCAGAGCGTGTAAACACACTAATATATACGCATCTCGGCGTGTCTACAATCGGGTGAACACCAATACATACAAGTACATCCGCGATGTCTCTCCATGGCACGAGTCACGCGAGCTAGCAACCAATCGGATATCGTAGAATACCCCTCCCACTTGCGCCCGAAGCAGGTCAAGTACTCGCGGCCAGCTACCCACGCTTCAGTTCCCTGGGAGACGCGTAGAACGCACATGCTGTGTTAGTTCCGAGTTACTTTTTGCCGCCCAAATAAGTGACGCCGTAAATATGGATCGGCGGAGTTGTTTCATCTCGCGGGCCGCTGCTCGAGTACAAGTTCTCAGCTTCAAAGGGACCCCCAGAACCACAGCCCACTTGTTATAGAGCTGTGTCCTGTCTCCATCTGCCGATGGCCACCAGCCCCATACGTTATATAATTGGGTCATGTCTCCATCTGCCTGAGGTCCACCAGCACGCAACATTATATAATTGGGTCATGTCTCCTCCGTCCGGGCCACCTGCTGTCCACGGCCCAGACACCGCTGCTCACCAAAGCCGGGTCGTGAAGAACCCCTTGGCGAACCGACCCGTGCTCCAGCTCTTCCTCGCCGCATCCGCCCTTGCAGCGAGCCGCCTACCTCTGTTGATGTCGGCCGCCCTATCTACCGTCCACGCCAGGCTGAGACCAGTGAACTTGTAGACCCCTGCCTCAGTCCTGGGCGTCTGCCGCCCTAGCCTGTTGTGTGGAGCCCCTTGGCCCTCCAACCAGTGCCCCCGCCCTGCTCCATCGTCTCTGCGCCTCCAGCCGCCGCCCTGGCGCCCCCTTTGTCGTCTAGCGTGGTGTGCCTTCGGGGCTGCCCTTCTGCATCCATCCATGGCACCTGCCCTGGCACCTGCCAACCGTCTCACCGCATCCGCCGTAATCCACGTGAGCTAGTATTATACCTTGTCCATCAGAGCCTAGATTCAGTAGATCGCCAATATTAAGGATAGGCCTTAAAGAGCTTTGTACCTTTCGTAGACCTGTTGATAACCTGTTTTACCTGTACAATAAACACTCATATCAAGAGACTTGTTTCATTTGGGAAATTGACTATATATTAATCCACACCCTGAAGATTGGAGTACAAGCTCAGCTTGTGTACTCACCTATAGTATATTACTTGGTTTGAATGCTAATGTAACAACTTATAACTATAAGTTACGTTATCAAGCCCTAATGTAACACCATATTCCATACTTTGTTGCTATTCAAACTTTTGATGATACTCTCTTCAACCGAGTACTTGTTTTCTTGATTGCGCAATTCTTCTTTAGGAGTCCCCTACTTATCTACCTACCCTTTCTACGTTTAATTGATTTAAATGTTATGTAAGAGTTCCTTTATTATTTTGTTCATTGGCAACATTTGCTTTGATTACTCAGTTTTTTTACTACAGTTAAACTAGACAATATACACACAACTACAACTGGTTCTTCTGTATTTACAATTTATGAGCAATACTGTACGTGCAATAAACCAATCAGAAAACGAACCATTTATTCGATAACTAACGCCTGCGCCATAGGTCACCCAAAATGGTTCGCTACGTTTGGTGACTTAGCAGGGATGCACGGGTTCATGGGGTGACGTTAGTCCGGGGCTTGGCGGCGGATGCATCTTACTAACAAGTGCGTGACAGACCAGATCAGGAGAGACTGGTTGATGGATACCTTTTGACCTTTCCAGCAGGACTCTCTCGAAACATCGATAAGCACCGCGGTGGGAGGGATGGATTCATACGTCTGTCACTCCTCGACACACTGACCCTCAGATTACTGCCCGCTTCTCATACCCTCTTCCTTCTCAGAATTTTCTCTTCTTCCTTTCTTCAAAAGACCCTCTACACAGCATTCCTGGGATACATAGGCCCTGGGATAGTTATTTTTCCCCAGGGCTTCCCGTGTGTTTCTTATGTAAATTTATTTTGTTTTTAATTATTATTTATTAACGCACTGGGCTTTTACAAAACAATTATAAATTAAATTGAAAACAAGAGTTTTTTTTAATTGGTTTTCAAGCTACAATCCCGTTAAACTGCAATAAAGCAGTTTGTCAACAGGATGTTAATGATCAATTACATACATAAACACATAATATTATTACTATAACTATACAATTAACACACCTAAAATAATATAAAGTATCTCTATTTAGTAACCATTGTTTCAGCATATATCTCAATCTATTTGTAGAATCGCAATTTTTTATATTAATGGGTAACATGTTAAGCATTTTTGGCACGTTAAATTCTAGGGTTCGCCGTCCGTATTTATTATTATATTTTGGAACAAGCATTCCTTCATTCTTTGTAAACCTTGTATTATATTCATGTTCCACTTTCCTTTTATAATCAGACTCAGATATATGTTGAATCAATATTTTGTACCATAATAAGGCATGCACCGGTAATATTGTTAAATTCCGATACAACAATGATATGTTTCGTCTCTGTGAAAAAATATGTTTTTGAGCTAATAACTTAACCATAGAATTTTGTACTGATTGCAGGTGGTTTAAATTAGTTTTACAAGAGTGACCCCAAGTAGTTAAACCATACCGTAAAGTTGATTCTGCGAGTGATAGGTAAATAATTTTTAAAATATTCACCGGAACGAAACATTTCAGTTTGTATATCCTACCCACTATCGCTCTCAGCCGCTTGCAAGTTTTGTTTATTTATGTATCCCATTTGAAATGACAATCAACAGTCACCCCCAAATAAACGTATTCATTTACCAGTTCAATACTTTCGCACATACAAGGCTGTAAAATGTTTTGATGAATACATATAAAGTTATGTGAAATTATTTTAGGCATGATCTGAAATGAAGCATGTGGAGACCGTATGTGCATCAATTTAGTTTTCTTGGTATTAATGATTAGACCTGCGTCATGTGACCATTTTATCAGGGACGTAAAGTCATGTTGCATATATTTAATCGCAATGGATAATTGTTCATCAGAGGATCGATAGAGAGAGGAGAGGAGAGTTTTTGTGGTTTGTGACACAACCACAGAAGCGTTTTTTGTCTGGCTTGTGTACTCAGCCAGGCCCCGCTACTTTTGCCGGCCGGAGGAATCCCGCCGGCCCCCTGAGCAGGCGCTCGCGCCCCCAACTGCCTTTCTTAAGGCAAAGCTTTTTTAGCGCAAATACTCAATACTACGCAGATTTACGCTGGCCCCCACAAACCGCCCGCAAGCACCCGAGAAGTGCTCCCTTTTTAAGAGGAGGCACCGACTTCCACAAGTCAAGATGTTCCCGACGAGGATGCTCCCCGCTGACCACGAGGAGACTCCCCGGTCGTGGTACCGCCCGGCGCTCACCAAATTACGCATCGCACTAAGACCGGGACCGTGCGCCTTACGATCCCCGCACCACAGCCCCGCCCCGAGGACCCAAGGACCCGGAGACCATCCACCACCACGGCTTCCATGACGCCCGACGCCACCGAGATGACGGAGCCCGCAGCAGGCCCCTCTTGGGCAGCAGGACCCAGTTCTGCCCCCACGCGCCCCCCGATAGGCCCAGCGTCGGCCTACGTGGCGCCCCCGAGACCGCAGCAGCCGATGGAGATGGCTGCCCCCCAGGATGGAGGCTGGACGAGGCCGTCCAACCCCGTGAAGAGGCCCATGTCCCCACGGGGACCACAACCGCTCCAGTGTGGCAACCGTTTTGAAGAGTTGCCCGAGGTAAGCGAAGGCGCTGGCGCGCCGCGTATAAAGCGTGCCAATACTAATACATCTGTCTCTCCCGCAGGTACCGGCAGGAGAGACCGCGTTCCCCCGGTTGTGATGACCCTGGGGAACATGACACACGCGCAGATCACAGCTGCGGTGCAAGGACATCTGGGGGCTGGTAAGCTCTTCACTTTCAGATACAACAGGGGCGGCACGGCTAACATCTTCGTGCGCACGATGGAGGACCACCGCGCCCTTACCAACGGGCTGCGAGCGGAGGCTCGCGGCTTCCACACGTTCACGGCCGAAGCGGAAAAGATGAAAAAGGCCGTCATCAAGGGCCTGCCGCTCGTCGAAGTGGAAGAAATAAAGGCAGATCTGGAATCACAAGGATTCCCAGCAGTGAAGGTGGTCACGATGACCGCCTCAATTGAGTATCCCCTATACTTAGCACACTTCAATAAGGAAGTCAACATGGGACAGCTGCGTGCGGCCGTCAAATATCTGTGCCACTGCCGCATTCGCCTCCAGAAGAACAGGAGCAACCATTTACAGCACGGCACCCAGTGCTACAGGTGCCAAGACTTCGGGCATGGGTCCCGAAACTGCTCGCACACAGCAAGGTGCGTAAAATGCTTACTGGAGCATGCTTCGGCAGAATGCCCAAAGAAGACAAGAGATGAGCCCGCCGCATGCTGCAACTGCTCAGGCCCGCATCCCGCCAACTACAGAGGCTGCCCCAAGCGGGTAGCGTACGTTGCCTCCATACAGCAGCGACCTGCCAGAAGGGCCCAACGCCCACCGGCAGAACAGAACCCGAGCAGGCCACCTCCTCAGCCGAGGACGGATGGACGCACATGGGCTAACGTAGCCGGAGGCACCGCCCCCGCTCAACAGCAGCGCGAGCCCGTGCCGCCCCCACAGCCCCGCCCCCAGCCCCGCCCACAGCAGGAGCACGTGCGCGCGCCCGACTCCTCAGAGGACAACCTGGATTTGATGGCCCTGCTCCAAGGACTCCTGAGGATGCGATCACAGCTCGCCCGCTGCACAACAAGAGCAGACAAGCTCGTCATCCTGATAGAGCTCCTAGACACCCTCGATGCCTAATACCGAGACGGTGAAAGTCCTCGTATGGAACGCATTTAGCGTGCGCAACAAGACAGACGAACTGCTCGCTTTAGCAAACGAATTACACACCGACATTATTCTCCTATCAGAATCCCACTTGAATCCAAGCGTACCGCTGAGAGTGCAAGGTTTCGAGATTTATCGTGACGACCGACAAGGAAGATCAGGTGGAGGAACCGCAATATTCGTTCGGCAATCTATGACGTCCACAAGAATCCCCACTCCGAAGTTGAAGTACGCCGAAGCCACGATTATCGAAGTCACCATAGAGGGTAGAGCGCACACCATCATCTCCGTATACTGCACCCACGTAACCTAGTGAGAGAAGATCTCAATAAATTGCTCAATCTGGGACCGATTGTTGTGATGGGAGGCGACTTGAACGCCAAACACAACTATTGGAATAACTACAGAGGAAATGCGAACGGAAATACGCTCTTTACACACATGCAGACAAATACCTATTCGATAATGGCGCCCGACAGACCTACGTACTACTCGCAACTATCTAGATATCCGAGTACACTGGACATAGTACTCGAGAAAAATGTCAAGACAATATCTCCACTGCGCACACTAGACGAACTGTCTTCGGACCACCTGCCCGTGAGCTTTACTATAGGCGGCACAACTTCAAGGACCCCCAGAAAACAGCGCAATTACAAGGATGCGAACTGGGAAGGATTCAAAAAAGAAGTCAACGAACGAATTCATCTCACTTCGGGAACTCTGCGCTCGCCACAAGAAATCGACGCAGCTACAAGCACTCTCACAGAGATTCTTCAAACAGCACAAGATACACACATTCCTCTCAAAGAAATACACCCATACACACAGACATAGGAATTAATAGACGAGAAGATAAAGGCGAGGGGTAAAATCAACTGTTGAAGAACGAAGGGAGTGATGATGACTGTGATTCGTCAATAAATCAATCTGACAGTAAATAGGCATCTCGCATTATAATATCACCATTTACTTCTTAAAAGTAAAATCTGCTTTGAATGAATAGACATTTTTACATGGGAGCGCAAATTACTCGCCACGTTATGAACGAATTTGCGAAGTCCAAATTCGGCAAAGTAAGGCAGCTTCTATATTCAGAGTCGTAGTTAGTTTCAGAGTATTTAGTTAAGACACTTTTATAAATGTTCATAATTTACTTCCCAGCAACCAACCAGCTTTGTGTTTCGCGTCCAGACGTTTCTCGATGTGATAGTAACAACTGATTCATATTATACGATGTGAATATGCTTAAAATAAAATAAAATAATGCTTATATATGGAATGTAATACGACAATTGGGTTTATTCTCTTTTTTCGCATCTATTTTTACCAGTTTTCATAGTACAAGTAAACATTTTGCCGTGTTATTTCGTAAAATGAACCGATGATGCCTCGACCATAGTTCGCACAAGAATGATGACGTCACGTTTTCAAATATCACTTGAGGCCGTACGCGAGCCCAGCCGGCTCAATGGAACCGGTATGGGGAGTGGGGATAATACGCTTTTAATCACTTAGGGCAGGTCTACCTAATATTCATATGTCTATGCCCATACACGATCAAGCTTCCCGAGTACGTTCTATCGCTCATCAAGTAGAAAAATCGCCTGCGACGCATGTTTCACCGCACACGCGACGCATATTTCAAGACAGCGTACAACTGCATGCAGAGGGAAATCAAGACCGAAATCGCAGAACTCAAGCGTGAACTTTGGGACAAAAAAGTCGCATCACTCACGCCGAAGGATAATTCCCTATGGAAAATGGCAAGCGCGCTGCGACATAAAGACTTCACAATCCCCCCGCTACAGAAATTGAACGGCCCCGGGACGGCGCTTTCGCTACAAGAAAAAGCTGAAACACTCGCCGACGGGTTCGAGAGAGCCTACGCCGCTACAGACGGCCTTTCCGACCCGGCTACGGACCGGATCGTAGCTGACTCTCTACGAGACTTGAGGGAAGCGGAGCAGACAAACGCTGAAGATATTCACTTTGCTACGCCAAGCGAGATTGCTGTCACAATCAGGCGATTGAGAACAAACAAGGCGCCGGGAAGCGATCAAATTCACAACATTTTACTCAAACATCTCCCTCAAAAAGCCATCATCTACACAACAAAATTTTTCAATGCCTGCCTTATGACCGGGCATTTCCCCCAGATTTGGAAATCAGCGACCGTGCTGCCTTTCGCAAAGCCGAATAAAGATAGAACGCATCCGACAAGTTACCGGCCGATTAGCCTATTATCTACGCTGAGCAAGGTATTTGAACAAATTATACTCAACAGGCTTGTACCACACCACGACGACAACAAAACGTTGCCAGACGAGCAGTTCGGCTTCAGAAAGAGGCACTCCACGACCCATCAACTCACCAGAGTAGCGGAATACATCGCAAGAAAATTTAACGAACATCGCTTCACCGCCGCTGCGCTCATCGACCTAGAGAAGGCATTCGACACCGTATGGATAGACGGGCTCGTGCATAAACTGCACCGCACTAACACGCCCATATACCTAACGAGACTGATACAGGAATACCTAAAGAATAGATCGTTCAGAGTGTTCATAAGGAACGTGCTATCTTCAATGCGTGAGATTTCAAAAGGCGTGCCGCAAGGAAGTTTACTTGGACCATTTCTCTTCATTCTGTTTACCTTCGACATCCCCCGAGACGAGAGATGCAATTTGTCTATCTACGCAGATGACGTCAAACTATACGTTTCCTCGCTGAAAGCGAATATGGCCGCTATTTACCTACAGAGGGCGCTCGACGCGCTCGTAGAATACTACAAAAAATGGCGCCTGAAACTGAACGAGGCGAAAACTGAAGCCATCATGTTCACGAGAAAACGTGTAAACAGAACACCTGACTTTAACATCGAAATGGGAGGACACAGCATAGAATGGAAAGATGAAGTGACATATCTGGGCCTGACCATGGACTCCCGCCTCAACTGGAAATCTCACCAAGCGAAGATGCACACGCGCACGCGACAAGCGATCGGCATGATGAAGCCAATTTTCAATAGACGGAGTCCGCTACTTCCCAAAACCAAACTCCTCGTCTACTACTCGCTCATTCGTCCAGTACTCTCTTATGCGATTCGCGTATGGAGCAGCATCTCACACACAGACCACAAGAATCTACAGACACTTCAAAATCTCTGCATTAAAATCACATACAACACGAGACTCAGAACAAACTTGAAGAGATTACACGAACGAGAACAAATTCCAACTCTATACGAATTCACACACAGACTGACTGAACGCTTTTACAAATCACTCACACTTAGTAAAAATCAACTAATACGAGACATAGGACAATACAATGCTCCGAGCGACCTGACATTCAGATACACACATAGACTACCTAAACACATCCTCATGGACCATGACCACATATGGCACATACCAGAACTAGACGCGGACGAATAGCGAGCAGTAGGTATTTCCTAAACTCCCGACTTTCTTCCCAAATATATAATGTTTATATATCTATTTATATATTTATATAATATTTTATAATTTTTATGTATATGTATGTTTATTTTCTATCTTCCCATAAGTATATATTAACATAAAAACAGACACACACACACACACATCTCAAAAATGCAGGACATCATATACCGATGTTACTGAAGGCCGCAAACGTTTCAAGTTGACGTTCGGCCGCTCCTTCCTGGGTAAGGTTTTCTGCGATTTTCCTTACTCCCAACGGCAAATGCGGAAGGACTCCAACAAAAGGGCGCAGCCAAAATTTCCTCCCCATTCCCAACACAACACAAACAGACACGTATGTAGTATATGGCCGCTGTAGGTCGCCGCTGGTGCTGATGCTGGATGATGATACATGCAATTTTAGTAGGGTTTTTAGGTAACAAATTTTTTCCCTACCGAGAAAATACAAGGCCTCTAAGTCTATAAAAGCCAGGTAATATTTAAATAAACCCATATGAGGTAAAAATTGTGAGGCGCATATGACGCCGTTCTATTTGTATAAAGAACATTAACTTTAAATTCAGTAAATTTAAATGATTCACCACTTCATGGAATATAAGAATCTAGAAAATGAAAAAAAAAAAAAAAAATTGTTCATCAGATATGACAAGAGCAGTGTCGTCAGCGTATACTAAGTGTCTTACATATTTAAATAATTTTTTCATTATTGATACAAATATAATATAAAGGAATTGACCCAAAATCGACCCCTGCGGGACTCCAGCACAGATTTTTTTCCTCCCACTCATTTTTTCTAATATTTTTACACAGATATGTCTATTAAATAAATAATTTTTAAACAAATTAAGTAGGTTACCTCTAATTCCAATTGCTTCTAAGATTTTTAATAATTTCTGTGGGTCAATTGTATCAAACGCTTTGGAGTTATCTATAAATAGTACTAAAACATGTCTTTTATGGTTTAATTCATTATTAATATAATTTGAAAAATCCTGTAATAAATTCTCTGTGCTTTTTTTTCTTTTGAAAGCCATATTGTTTTTGGTCTATAATGCCAAATTTTTCTAAGTATTTATTTAATTTTAAGGAAATATATTTTTCAAAAATTTTTTCAAGTGCAGGCAAGATACTGATAGGTCGATAGTTTTCTATTTCTGAGTGCTTTCCTCCTTTGTATATAGGCCTTATAATAGCACATTTAAGATCATTTGGCAATTCAGCTTCTATAATAAGTCTATTAACTAAGTGCGTTATAATGGGTCCTAAAATATCTATATGTCTTTTTATGTCGTACATTCTTATGTTGTCCATTCCCAAGGATTTTGAATTTTTATTTTCTTAACAATATTTTTTATCTCAGCGAGAGTTGCCTTTGGTAAATACATACTGTGAGGTAATTCTATTTGATTAACATTGGATGCCTTAAAATCACATCTGTGCAACATTTGGCTTATATTATCTGAGAAATAATTTACATATTGGTTTGTTACACTTTCCACCGTCTGTTCCTTTAACACATATTGTGAGATGACTTCATCACAATTACTTTTAGTTTTTCTTCCCAACATTTCATTTATTTCATCCCATGTTTGCTTAGTATTATTGAAACGTTTGAATTTATCTTTAAAATAACAATTTTTTCTTTTAGTAATTAATTTGTTGACATTATTTCGCATGTACATGTATTCATTTTTATAAGTTTTATTACAAGGAGAATTTTTCCATCTTCGAAACAATAAATCCCTTTTTTTATTAACTCTAAAATATCTGTAGTTATCCATTTTTTGATCGCATGTGGTCTTTTGGTTGGTTTTTCAAAAAAAAACACAGTGCTTTTTTATATAAATGAATGAAATTATTTTTAATTTGATGATACAAAAAGGTACTTTCTTGTTCATTGTAAAGAATTCCAATGTATTTCTCGGATGTGATTATCAATATGTTTTTGGGACAAAATTGTTATCTTTTTCATGTTTTTTAATGGTTCTTTTTGCACATCATATTTAATATTAACGGCTGTCATATAGTGATCTGCTATGGAAATCTCGCATACACACGCTGATAGCGAGTCTACTTGTTTAAGCCCGTTACTTTACCTAACGTATATATGATCTATGCATGATTGTGTTATGTTAGTTATAGTATAACTTAAATAAAAATATTTTTGTTAAAGAAACCTTGAAATTTGAAATATGAAAATTAAAAAAATGTATTGACGCATAAATTATGATTACTCATTATTTACATTAACTAAAATTGCTGCACTAATCTGGCTTTGAATCGATCAAAATTTAAATCAAAAATATCAGGTAATTAAAATTTATTTATTGCAAAACGTTTTACTATTTTTATTTTATTAATGAAATGAGGCATTCTTTCAGCTGTTGTGAAGATCGTTTATAAATAAACAAATAGTATTTTAGTTTCCGCCACCGCGCCATAAAAAACTTATATTTTCTTCTCCTTATAAGTGCACACCTTTACTCTTATACACAACAATTCCCCATTCTCTCATCATAATAATATTTTATCTCGCACAATCCAGTCGCGTCTGTCGGCATCCAGCGTTTGTAATCTTGTTTATGATGGTTTCAATTCTGACACGGTAAATTTTAGCAAGCTCTCAACTTTAACAGTCAAAATTGGACTTGTGTCATAAAATACCCGAGGTGTTTGTGAATTGCGGGCGTCAACAGCACCGGTTCGTGTTTCGGTTGCCTCTTTCGTGGTATTTTCAAGTATGGAGTAGTAATACAATTCGTAAAATGAATGCTGTGCAGGCAATGAACCTAAATCACGCTTCAGCCATGACTAAGCCGACTTTATTGCAGCTTAAGTTTGGCTTAGTCTTACTTTTTATGCTAATGGTTATCTACTATTTTATGATCACATAAACACATGACTAATGAACCAAATGTCAAACTGGAGATAAAAACATATCCATTGGGGGTAACAAACAAAACCATAACAAACAACATACGTCCTATTCCACAATAATGGTGCAGCTCTTTCGTAAGAATTTTTTACACAGCACAAAAATTTTGAAAATGAGACAAACGATGTACGTATGTGTTGCTTCTACCAAGGGCAAAATGTAAACATAATCACGAGTCTCCCTAAGGAAACCGTGCGATTGTCGCGGGAATTATAAAAGCCCCCAATAAAATAAAAATAAACACATTAAAACATATATCAATCAAATTAATTGCGCAATTTTATATAATTTATTTTATCATGTCAGTCACTCCTGGACACACTGACCCCCAAATTCCCGCACACTCCTCAAACCTATTTACTTCCCATTAATTTCTCTCCCATATTTCCTTAACATACTCTTCAAACAGCATCCCAAAAGATGACTAGGTCATGAGAGAAATTTTAAAAGAATGCAACACCTATTACGTAATAATAAATATAACCTCCCCTGATATCGGGTTCAGACTTTTCAATTTTAGTTGATCAACTCGACCACTTGAAAGCATATTGATAAGTGTAAACTTTCTTTCAATAATGTTTATAGGTAGAAATCTTGTCGTCTAATAAAAGTTGACCAACTAAAATTGAAAGGTTTGAACCCGCTATAGGGGTAAATTAAAACAGACATTTGTTTTGAAGCTTACAGTTAATTGTTGACTGAACTGTTCCTCAATCGACGTGCATAGAAAGTTAAACCTACATATTCCATATAATAGAAAACATGAGACTTATTTTGTAAAAGCACTCATTTCTTTTTCGCGTTTAATACTTCTTAGTAATCATATCATTCAATTTCAGACCTCTACTAAATCAATCTGTTCTGTGCCTTTGCTTCTACTACTTAGTTTGCGTTCGTCGTTAGAAGTTAGGTTTCTTAGTTAGACGTTTGCTAATTTTTCGTGTAAACTCAAATATTTAAAATATAGTGGTCTTCTCATTTCATGGAAGCTTACAATTCCAAAGATTCTTACATTTCCTTAGAAACCATTTTAAGTATTTTGTCCAATCAAATCAATTCAAAACCACAGCACAAAGGGACAACGCATAGTTTCGACGAGTACTCTTCTAGAAATATGAGCAATTTGAATTTTCTATAATATTTCTATACGCATTTAACAATGCAAGGGCTCCCCCAGGTCCCTTTGTACGGGGTCCCTATTCCCTTGTCCCTCACAATGCAGAACTCCTTTTAGCAACTGCAGGCATTCGTGCGACTGCTTTTCTAAAGGGACCGTAAATATGAAATTGGTCCATTAGGTCCTAAAATTTGTTTTTTTATATTTTACAATGCTCTCGAACCGTGGACGCAGGCCCGGACTAACATAATATGTTAATAAATATATACGTGTTTTGGGGGCTAAGAGATGTAGGTTCACCAGGAAACATTTTTACTACATCCATTTTTAAAATTATACGTACTTACATATTTTTAAATTTTCGAGTCTTTAGAAAACCACACTTTTGAACTTTACTGAGTTTTATTTTACAATGGAACAATCACATGATGCTTTCAAATGTCTATACTTTTAAAAAAGGCTCAGTGCCTCTTGGTAGTCAGATGGACGTTGTTTACTCGGCGCGGCGGTTCGTAATGGAAGAGGGGAGATATTAACAAATATATCTGTTTTATTGTGAAAATATTACTTGATGTTTTTCAAATATCAAAACAAAATGATTTCATCTTGTGAGCCTTGAGAAGGCTCATCATCACCTAAAAAATGACCTGATTCAGTCGAGTTCAAAACCTAAAACTTAAAACTTAGCCCAACAGAGGGCAGCAGTATTATTATTTTATGTCAAATTTCTACATCTATGATTTAGCAATCTAAAAATGAGAATTTCATCTATCTTTTAAATATAAATAAAAATGTTAATGTTCGTTTGTTCAAAATCTTAAATTTACAAAATTTCTGCATCGATTGCTTTGAAATATTGACTCAATGTTGTTGAATTCAAATACGTGTGTATTTTTATATACCTATATTCGTAATAAACATAACATTTTTGTCACTGGTAAAAACGTACTTTTGCAGAAAAACAGCGCCATCTGTTGTACAAACATGTTTTTTTAAACAGCGCTATCTGTTAGAAAAAAATGTTTTTTTAAGGAGCGCCATCTGTTGGACGTAAAAGTAACATTTTTATCTGCACAGACAGACTGCAAAAACGCGTGGCGGGGTACAAAGTTAAAAATATAGATCAATACCTAACTAAATGATATTTTTTAGTTATCGAAATTGATTGTACTTATATACAATTCAATTAAAATACTTCGTTTTGGGCAATAAAAAACAATAATTGGTCGGTTCAATTATATACAATGTCTTGAGATATTTTTTAAAAATTAATTGCCAGAAAGATTCAGAAATATTAATAACTGTCGGGTTAGCTGAGAGTTTCACAGATGCACTTGTTATGAAATATTATTTCATAAACTCAAGTAGGCTCAGGTAGGCTAATTTCGAAAGGGTAATAAATTAATTATGATTCTTGACAGGCAACACAGAGATGAGCGGTCAGGAGAAAGGGGGGGGGCCGTTTCCTCACTCTTGTTAGAGAGCCGGCGGGACCCCGGTTCGGTAACGACAGTCGCAGAGATTATTAATTTAAAAACCGGATTACGGAATGTGATACAGTCAATCGTGAATCGATAGATTTTTACCCTGATGGGTTTGTTATTTTAAATATCCAACATGATATTGGAGTTATCGAGGAAGTGCGTGATTCACATTTTAAAACCATAACGGCGACATTTTGATCAGCATGTCGGTAGATTGAAATCGACAATTAATCGGAGCCATCTCTGGGTTGACCGTGGTCGCGGTTATAAATTCATCATCCTGGGCCTTGTACAGGCATGTTATTAATATTCTGGGCCGAGCCTTAGTTAATCTCGCCGAGCAAATCTTTGGGCGGATGTCGATTGGTGCCTAACACACGAGGGGGCCAGCGCGCAGCAGCAGAATATTCCGAAGGAGGGTTGAGAGGCATCCGACTTGCCTCGGATCGCACCGATGCATTCCTCACCGTCATGGATTTCCCATCTTCAAGAATACCTAGCCAAGTTTAGATAGTCAGAGTAGCTCATAACACGGTCGATCTCGGGTGAGTGTCTTAATTAAAATATTGGTATGATCAGACATTTAAATATATAATCAGTGTGCAATTTAAACAATTAAACTGTTTTATTTAATCATCACATCACCCTGTGACACAATAGCATGACAGCGGTGCCCACCGCCCGAGAGGTAAGTCTTTCATGATCCGAAAGGAGCTGGCGACGCGTCGGACAGACATAGCATGATAGAAATATCATGCTTTGGCGCTCTATTCATTAGAAAAGTTTGTCCGACGTGTCATTAACTTTAAACCCGCATAATATTTGGCGCCCAACGTGGCAGTGACAGTGACACTCAATGACAGTGCAAAGAACTTGCTTGGAAGTCCGCAAGATGGCAGCTAGTACCAGTAGTCGCCAGGGCCAGTTAGGCTGCTTCCAGACAAACATGATGTTTGCAGATCTCATTTAGCTAGCTCCTAGGTAGGTCTACTATCGAATTCACTATTGAATAAAAGCCTGATTTAATATAAAGAACCTATTCTTTAAAATCACTTTCCACGACGAGTTGGAGAACAGTTTTTGGGAAAAAAACCATAACAATTTAAAAGATTTTAAATTTCATCTTAAAAACACACACTGAAATGATATTATAAAATAAATATTTTTTATTTTATAAGCAATAATTATTAGCCTGAAACACTCATCCACAATGAAAAATCTCCTGATAAAAGATATACACCAACGGGACTTGAACCCGTGTCCTTTCAATTTCCGGTCGACAGCTCTGACCACTGAGCTATGGCGGCTTATCTCTTATCCGCGAAATAATTCAATATATACTAGTGTTCCATTCAACAATTACTGCTTGTTACATTTTTTTCACCTGAAACAACCTTGTCTTAAACATTAGTTTACCAAAAAATAATAATTAATATTTGACAAGTTCTAGTATCATAACTAAAAAATGTAGACAATTTGTCTCGACGCCATCTAGTGAGAGAGTTAGCACTTACAATGCCTTTCTCATATAAAATAAAGTTGGTTGCTATTATTTTATTAACTAAATTAATTTTTGAATTAATTTTTTGTTAATTTATAAAGTTTATTTGTAAATTGAAATACGTATTAACGTTTAAGTATTTAGATTTAATTTTTTCTTCGTTGAAGCTATGGCCTGTCTCTATTAAACAGTTAGCAAACTCGAAATAGTTATTATTTCGTAAACAGAGTTCATGCTCTCTGATTCTAGTTTTAACTTATATTTTTTATACTGTGCGACACATTCCTTACATTCTAAAGTGTATATCCCATTTTTTTCTAATTTATTGGTAATATCCTTGTTATTATTGTAGAAAGCTGCAGAATTATGATTAAGTAGATAAAATATAAACTGTTGAATTCCCGAAAATAATCTTTTTACATCTAGTGGACCGCGTAATGCTACGCTATTGCTAATTTCTTTGTCAGACGTCTCCTTGCACTTCTTCACTTCCTACACCAGTCCCTACTGAATCCCAAAATGTTACTATTAAAAAAACTTCATTATATCGACTTCAATTCGACTTCGTATCTCATTCTGGTGCAGAGATATTGTGTTAAGCATTCCTCGAGCGCACCTGACTTCTTATAGGTACGAGGTCTATGTGTTAACAATATGAGCTACGCAGATGATATGGTTCTGATGGCACCGTCAATACGGGGATTGAGATATTGTGTTAAGCATTCCTCGAGCGCACCTGACTTCTTATACGAGGTCTATGTGTTAACAATATGAGCTACGCAGATGATATGGTTCTGATGGCACCGTCAATACGGGGATTAAGAATTCTCCTGAAAATCTGTGAAGAATTTGCGCACGAAACCAACATGATCTATAATGCGAAAAAAACAGCACTGTTGGTCATAAAACACGGGAAAGGCCCAAAAAACATTCCCCCAGTCTTTTTGAATGGTGAGATTCTGAAAACTGTAGAAACCACAAAATATCTAGGACATGTCATCAACAACAAGTTAACGGATGATGAAGATATTGACAGGCAGAGACGTGTACTGAGTATAAAATATAACATGCTCAGTAGAAGATTTCGGCTCTGTAGTCCACGAGTGAAAAGGACGCTCTTCTTAGCCTTTTGCACCACCCTGTACACATGCTAGCTCTGGGCTAATTTCAAGAAAAGAACAATGGAAAGGCTTCGGGTTCAATATAACAACGCTTACCGATTGATGTTCGGACTCCCCAGGCACTGCAGTGCCTCCTCAATGTTTGCAGAAGGGCGAGTTCCAGGATTTACAGCTCTGTTAAGAACCAGGATTGCAGGACTGAGGGAAAGGATAAACCATTCCAGAAGCTCCCACAACCTTAGATCCGATGGATTCCCGTGCTTCTCTGCTTTAATTTAATTTCATTTTCAATTTAATTTTTAATTTTTAATTTTTATTTAATCTCTTTTTATTTATTTTACTATATGTAAATACTATCTGTACTTATATCCTCTTTGGTATGTGTGGGATTGCACTAACCTCCCCACATCCTGTAATAAAGAATTTATTATTATTATTATTATACCATTCAAACCAATCTCTAAAAACAAACTTTTAAATTTTCAGCGACATCGGTAGACTACTTTTGAGTTTGCGGGCACAAACATACGCACGGTGAATTTTTATGTATTAAGAAGATTACTACTAATTTAATGAAAAAATAAGAAATTACAGATACAGTGAAAAGTTTACAGTCGTAAAAGATAATAATTGATAGAAAAATCTGTAATTTTCCTACTGTCCATAATATTATTAATTTTTCGGATTAATTCATAATTATTCACAAATTGCTCAACTATGCGTTAATTATCTTGGTTGAAGCAGGTATATAAATATGATCTAACCAATGCAATTACACAGCGGAACTTGTTTTATAATTTAACTATTTTTTATACTTAAATGGAATAGTAATATTATTAAATAATTCTACAAATTAAACTTGACAATCATAAATGAAGAATTAGAATAACAGAAGAAGTACGTAAAATTAACATTATTCTACCTTACTAACAAAAGTCAAATTTATTTTATTTTGAAAATAATTTTAGTTCATTTAAGGATGCGCCACAATTGCTCAGGGTTTCTGAGGATAAATCCGGCCCTGCCTCGGAAGAAATGATGGCCGCACCTTGACTGAGGGATATTTAAAAATTCTCGCATTTATCTACTACAAAGGTGCAGCTAAAACCGGCCAATTAACACGAAATAATATTTCAAAGAGATGTAAGCAAGTCTATATAAGGAAGGTGAACAAAAAAATCCCACAGCATCCAGCATCGGAATTGTCATTATTGCTTTTAGAAATCTGGGATGAAAAAATCGCATAGGCGTCTTGTTATTATTTACTTGTGATAAATGTGGCAGTTTACATTTTACATTACTCAATTTTTATTTTCGGTGATTCAATCTTCGGACCCTGGGAGATGTATCTTCGGCAGAATTGAGTCATTAATCTTTTCTTTGGTATTGTTCAATTTCTTTGTCGAATACGTTATCAATGGCTTATGATAAAAATAAAAAAACAACACATTTTTGTAAATAGTTTTTCATTCGTTGATTCATTTATATAGTTTGATGTTACCAGAGGTGTTGGCTTCTAGCGTCTATTTTTGTTTTTTATTTCATTATTTTAATATTTTATCTAGTTACAGAAATAACTTATTGCCCATCTCACTAGGTGTGAAACGCCTGTGTTGAGATGGCAATTTACAGGGTGATTGCTAGCTAGGTTTTTGTTAAAATAAAATAGGTTTTTGTTTTTAGATTATACGATTCAAGTACGATCACAGTAGACTGTCGCTCTTATCCTGATAGTTGTTAAAATATCAAGGATGTATTAACTATGATGAATTCCTAATAGATAGTGGTTAATAGTTATGTTTATTAATATTCTTTCGTTTTGATCAAAAATGTTTGTGTTAAAGTTTTTTTTCAACATTTTTCATGTTTAAAGTAAAATTAAATATGAATGTATATTTCATCTAGTTTCTTAAATATGAAGATAAATATAGTACATTTAAAATACCTTGGAAAAATTACGAAATTATTATTTTTTCAAGTTTATATGACAGATATACAATCCTCTTAGACTGGATAAGCAATGTACGAGATATAACGTATGTATCGTTCCATGAACTATTTTATATCAGTTTCTATTTTAGGTTTTATTTAGTAAAGTTTTCACATACACAGTCGTTTATCAGTTGCATAAAATTTTCAATCTGTTTTTTAGTAAGACCGCTCAGGGGCCAAAAATATATGACTACTTAACCGATAATCCAGTGGAAGATTTTTTTGTTTTAAATTAGATACAAAAACGATATACTTACAAATGTGCGTCTAGGATAAGCTGCAATACAAGTTAGTGTGAATACAATTAAATTATGGCGCTGTTCTAAAAACAAGGTTTGTCTTGTAAACCAGCTGGATACAGTGTTGGAACTGAATATTTATATGTAACCAATATATAATTAATTTTGTTTATGCATGCTTATGTAGGTTTCAGTACCCCTTCAATAAATATATATTTTTAATTACCTCTAAAGCAGTATTGGATTTTGACAGTCAGTGTGGTAAATATTAAAAAAAAAAACTTTAAAAGCACCGCTTTTCGATTACAAACAATCATTACAACGGACAAGTACATAAGGAATAAAGGCAAAACGTTTTTGGCTCTGTGTCTTTGGAATAACGGAAATAAAAACTATTCGACTTGAAGCACTTTCTTATCTTTGTCCATTCGCATCTCTGACGTAAAATCACAATTATTCTCAGTTTTATAGTATTCGTCCAATAAAACTCAAATGCCGATTCACTCAATGGCAATGGGCAGTAATACAATAAACATAAAAATTTAAAACCTTTGTTTTCGGATTTGGCTCATTCCAATGACCATAAAAAAGATGAACGGGTGTGTTCTTTTTCTTTGAGAAACCATATACGACGGAAGATAAAACGTAATCGTCGTTAAAAACAACGAAAGTTTAACACGTGGTAGTGTTCTCCAGTGACTTTTTAACATTTTACCATTGTTTTTTTAATAATATAAACTATAAAATTCACTGCATCCCAAACCAAAGTGTTGTGTACAACGGATAAAGTGCGCGGATTGGCCGCTTTAATTATGAGCTCACCTTTCAGGGCTCCTATTGGTTGCGTTTGTGTTGTGAATTTGTCATACCCCTTGTTTACAATCGAAACTATCTAAATTCTGTGTATTAAATCCTTTTAAAGTGACAATTGTGCGTCGAAAGAGATTACTCTCATCTCGCAAAATACTTTTTAGTATACATTTGTGTATTTTTTCTTTTAAATAAAATTATCCAGAACCTACAAAAAAACATATCCGATAATTTCGTGAATAAAACAGAAACTTTTCGGTAAAACCGATAGTGGATTTCGTAGATACATTCATAGTGATAAACTGATTAAAGTTATTTGTGCTCAATTAGTGCAAATATAAAAAAAATCGTGATATAAAAACTCGATACGGCGACTTTTGTTTTGATTTACATAGAGCTAGACCGATTGCCCACCTACGAATTTTCAGGCGCAAAGCTGAACAGAACTAATACTCTGTTTCAAACATTGTTTTTTTTTTATGTGTCCTTATAAAGTAGTGTTTAATAATGAATCGTCCTAAAAAACGACACATAAGCACCATGATGTCTCCTAGTCCAGAGGATATAGGAGGAAAGTGCGTCACGATTGAGGATGCGGATGAAAACAGCTCGGTTACGTCATCCAAAGGCTCGGACGTCACCGAAGCGGAATATCCTTGCGCTTCAGGAGTAGATGTGCTCAATGAAACCCAAGCAAATTTGACAGCTCTTCAACTTGTGTTAGCAGAGAAGCAATCTAAGGTCTCAAAAGACCAGCAGCTGAGGATCGCTAGAAACGTATCGGAAGTTTTCAGATCCGTATCTCAGCTGTTGTTGGAGCGAGAGACGATGCGTGCGGATTTAGCTACAGTTACAGCACAACTTAGAATGGCAGAAATAAAAATACGCCACGAGAAGAGGGAAAAAAGGCACCTTGAGCAAAAAATCATACAATTAGAGTCTGATCTCGGGCCTGTAATGCGGAGAGTGGCAGTGGCAACGGAGGCTACCCTCTCTTTTGCTGACATCGCCCGAAAACAGCCATATGATGCTCACCAACCCCCACCAATCACTCAACAAGGACATCGCGTCGGACCACCAAGACCTGCCGTTTGCATCTTTCCAACGGATGCGGACGCCACAAAGGACAGTGACGGTACGAAAAAAATGATTGAAGATACAATTCGGCCATCTGAACTAGGCGTTCGGGTCACGGGAATAAAAAAAATAAGAAATAAAGGCATCCTAATCAATACGGCAACCACGGGCGAACAACAAAAGCTATTAAATGCACCTTGCTTCGACAACTCGAGCAAACTGAAGGCCCGACTACCGTCAAAGCGTCTACCGAGACTGATATTCTTTAATGTTCCCCGGGACCTGACCGACGAAGATTTTTTAAGGATGGCTCTCACTGGTATTCCCAACGTTGAAGACATTGAAGAAACTATTGCAGGCTGTAAACTAAGTCACCTGGCTGGTGCTCGCACAGGTAACGCTTGTCACCGTATCTACGCAGTACCCGCTACCGTACGTAAATTTCTAGTCGAGCAAGAGAAAGTATTTATAAGCTGGACTATTTGCCGCGTCCGAGATTTTATTGGCCTTACTGTCTGCACCAAATGCTACATGATTGGTCACTCATACAAGTATTGCAGAGATACCAAACCCACATGTGGACATTGTGCTCAACAGAATCATACTGGTGAGTCCTGCCCAAATTCCACCATCAAACCAGTTTGCGCGACATGCACCAGATTTGGTAAGCCTGCTGATCACTCAACTGGAGATAGGGACAACTGCCCGGCCTACATCGCTGCACTCAAGAACGACCTTGCAACTATAGATTATGGAGTGTAACATACATGAGCATAAGTGCCTCACCATCGAGAATTATAATCCCGTGACGAACTGTCTACGAATAATGTATATGAACGCGAGAAGCATCCGTAATAAGTTTGATGAGATCGAAGAAAAAGTAAGAAGTTCGCGGTACATTGTACACGTGCTCGTCATTACGGAAACGTGGCTTAAGATTGGAGAGGAAAAGTTTTACTCCCTGAATGGTTACAAAAGTGTTTTTTCTTCTCGCCCCAACGAAGGAGGAGGCGGCGTAGCAATATATGTGATTGATACTATGAAGTGTGCAATTATTGAAAATTTCTCAAATGAAAATTCCTTTTTAGGTATAACGCTTAGTAGCAGTGATAGGAAACCAGTTAACATCTATGCTATCTATCGAAAACCCAACACAAATATGCAGGATTTTCTAATACATCTAGAAAAAATACTGAACGAAAGTAGACAAGATACATTAATATTCGGAGACTTTAACATTGACATATCCATATCCACACATTCTTCATTAAATTTTTGCAACATCTTACAATCTTACAATTTTTCAATACATAACAAAACATTTCCCACAAGAGTCACTGATACAAGCTGCACCTTAATAGATCACATCTTATCAAATAGGCAAAACATTCAGACTACTATATCGAATATTGATGATCCACTTAGTGACCATAATATACTTATTGTTGATTATAAGAACAACTTAAAAAAATGTTTTAATAATAGAACCAAATCCCGGATTACGAGACCTATCATCAACAGTATGTCAGTAAAATCCTATCTTCTTGATAACAATTTCACGATCAACTTAAGCAACTCAGAAGACCCTTTTAAAAGTTTCAATTACCACATTAAAAAGGCAATAGAATCAGGTACAACTACACCAAAAACAGGATTAAGAAGTCGGGTACAACTGAATACTCCGTGGTTTGATTCCAAATTAAATACATTAATCAAAGAACGAAACCAGATTCACAAGCAGTGGAAACAAGACCCTGGTAATCTTACTCTTGTAACACTTAAAAAGAGATTGAGAAATACCATTACTAATTATAGGCGAAATCTAAAACACAAATATTATGCGAACAGCTTTCAACAAAACCAAAATAACCCCACTAAAACCTGGAAAATCATAAACTCTATTCTATCAAACCGAACACATAAACCAACTAACGAAATAGAATCCCTCGTGGTAAATGACTGCGTAATTAAGGATCCGAGCCAAATAGCATCCGCATTTAATGAGTTTTTTCTCTCAATAGGAAAAAAGCTAGCAGCTACCATTCCGTCATTCCCGGATGACTGTAATACCGTTTTTGTGGAACCGAAGGCTTGCCAATCCTTGTACATGGCTAGGACAAACAAAGATGAGGTACTGAGGATCATCTCTAAAACTAAGCTGAAAGCAGCACCGGGACTCGATGGAGTAACACCATCAGTTCTTAAGACTTGTAAAGAAGAATTAGCGGGTCACCTTACAGAACTTTTTAATTGGTCACTGTCCTCGGGAAAGTTTCCAAATGAATTAAAGTTAGCGAAGATAATACCTATACACAAAGGAGACTGTAAAACATGTATCTCTAACTACCGTCCTATATCACTTCTATCGGTTTTTTCAAAAGTATTTGAGACCATAATCAAAGATAGACTCCTAAAATACATATCTGCGAATAATATCCTTACACCACAACAATATGGCTTTCGGAAAAATTCTAGTACTCAATGTGCCGCCTTTGATTTTATCTCCAACCTTCAACAGTATATAGACCAGGGTGAATATGTGGCAGCCATATTTATAGATCTCAAAAAAGCCTTTGATACGGTCGATCATGAAATACTCTTAAAGAAATTGGAATATTTGGGAATTGTTGGGAAGCCCCTAAATCTCCTCCGAAGCTACTTAGATGATAGATTTTGTCTTGTTGAAGTCAAAGGTGTCTCGAGTGGCTTAGGTAAAATCACATGTGGAGTGCCACAGGGATCAATTCTTGGGCCTCTGCTTTTCTTGCTATATGTCAATGACATAACTAAATGTGGTATCTCTGGAAACCTCCAACTTTATGCGGATGACACTGTAATCTATTATCACAGTACAAGCCTGAGTGACCTGGAGTCTCAAATGAATGTAGATGTCTCAATTCTAGCTAATTGGCTGCGTATTAATAAATTGAGCCTCAATATAAAAAAAACGCACTACCTAACTTTCGGTAATAAGGATTATGTGCCAATGAATATCACACTTGGAACTGAGAAGCTCCAAAATATAGAAGTCACGAAATATTTAGGGCTATTAATAGACTCTAAACTTTCGTGGAATTCCCATGTTGAGCATGTGAAATCTAAAATATCCCCAATAACCGGCGTACTGTACCGACTCCAAGGTCTTCTCTCTACATCTCTACTAAGGGCCACATACTATGCGATGATTCACTCCCATCTGAGTTATTTAGTTAGTATCTGGGGCACTATTACTAAAAAACAAATATCAGAAATACAAGTGATTCAAAATCGAGCAATAAGGAATATCTACCGTCTACCGTGGGATACACATATCAAAGATATATATTTAAAGACAAACATACTTCCTTTTACGGTTCTACCTAAATACAATATCACTTGTACAATATTACAAATCATACATAGATCCTCACACACTAACATCAAACCAGCATTTAATTCAGACATACACCAGCACAAAACACGGTCCCAAAATCTAATACACCTAGCATCGTCTACCCACACAACAAAATTTGGTATTAACTCATTACAATATATTGCATATAGACAATACAATGCATTACCTAATGAAATAAAGCAATCAGTAACTAACAAAAAAATATTAGTTAAAACGCTTAAAGATTATTTCCTGAAAATGTTTTTAAACCAGTGAATTTTCGCTCACTTTCATATGTTGGTTTACTATGTTTCATGTGTATAGATGTCTCTCAGTATTTCTAAAATCTCTATTCTTAACAATGTATTTTTCCTTTTTTATTTATTTTTCTTTTCCTTTTCAATATGTTGTATTTTTTTAAAAGTGTAATATCCTTGTAAAATGTATTTTATGTGTCTGTACTTCCCGTAATGAGTTTTATCTCAACTCATTGGGAATAATGTGTTACTTACCATGTTTTTTGTAATACATTATAAATAAATAAATAAATAAATAAAATATTTGCTTTATTCTTGTAGTAGCTACCTTGAAATTCGACCTACAATTTACCCAAACAAACGATGATTGTTTTGCACAAATCAATTATGTACAGAGACGGGTCAAATATCTTTTGAAACGATCATTAGAAGTCCTGAGGCATGACTGAATACTGAATCTACTATACTTTGTGACAGGCAATTTACATCAGTAATGACAGGCGTGACATGAGTCACTTTGACGTAAAGTCATGGAAGATGATGATTACGCATAATTGTGTTGTAAGACAGAATATCGGAATATGAAAAGCATATGCCAGGAACGAGACAGATTTGATTTTGATAATATGAACCATTAGCCACCACTTCATCATGTCCTTGTGAATCAAAGGGGTTTTTAAATAGTGGTAAGTCTTACTTTGGTTTTTGTAGTGTTTTTTTTAAAAATTTAGTTTGGGCGTCCCGAGCTAAATTCCACCTGAATGGTAGGAACTACATTTCGCAGTTTTTGTTGAATTGAAATACAGAGTATCGGGCCAATTAGGACCTCTGTTTTTTGAAAACGGTGAATTATTATAGGTTTTTGAAAGTAATGTTTTTTATGATAAAATTTCGTAGAATATACATATAGAAAACTCATTGGAATTAAATATTGCCAATTTATTAAGAATCTTTTTTTGTTATTTGTTTTTGGGGTATTATGCCGTGTTGCGCTAACTCCTTCTTCAGCCAACGTTTCGGACAGCATTGCAGTGTCCATCATCAGGGCAGATGTGTTATTTAACCCCAAAAACAAATAACAAAAATACTTTTGGCCGTGAAAATCTTAAATCTCTTCAAATTATTTGTAATCTGGTAAAAACGGGATATTTGGCCCCTAACGAATGAATTGAAAGGTTTCCTAATAAACATTTAGTAAAATACGAACGTATTATCACGATGTCAGAATTCAGAAGTTCATAAAAATCTTAATATTTCAGAATTTCGTCGTTGTGTAGTCAAATGTAGTCATCAAGTCAAATGCAGGCACATGAATACGTGTTCCGATATGATAGGAAATTACAAATAGTTTATCAGGAAACGGCCTGCTAACCTACTTTTAACCTGATCACCCATAACTTGAAGAAGTTTTGGACTAGCCTAAAAGAAGAATAATCGGAAAAGTGGTGACAGGATAACTCATCAAAATGAAAGTTATAACAAGAACTAGGAACATAGGAAACAACTTAACCTAGTTTTTGTTTCATCACTTTTAATGACTTTCTATAGGTGTGTTGAATTGTCATTTTGATTAGTTACCATGGACCCCGGAAAAGTATGGCATAAGCTTAATGAATACAATATTCATTGTTTTGTTACACTAAATAAATATTTTACAAATATATAAAATTTAAATTACTGTCGATCACGTGGTTTCGAATTTCGAATGTGCAAGATAGACAGACTCTTAATGGCAGTACCATGGATAATAGAAAGAAAAACTGACTGACGCAGAGCTACGACCAAACTGCACGGACTATCAAAGGGGCGGAGCCAGTTAAAGATATCAGTTAGGTGTGAAGTAGAAATAAAATCCGTGAGCCTCTGTTCGTAGATGCACTTTGCAGTAGTATCTATGGGTGAACGATATTGACGACACCTTTGTAAGCACGTTCTCACCCTAATAATGGTTCTCCCATCTCACCTTCTCGTAGATGAGGAATGTTTGGAAGTATTGATTCTTCGGATCTGACAGTAATATTAACTACGGCAACCGGATAAAACAGAACATGATAGGATAACATAATAAGATGGGTTAGGTAGTTAGGTTAGGTTAAATAAAATTAGTTTGTCTTTCAGTAAAATTATGAATTATTATTTATATTCGGTTTTGTCATGGAACCCTTCAATATTACGCTCTGAGGCAATCGTCAGGACTAGTGCAATAAGAGATAGGCGAAGTGGGCGATCACGAGGAGGCAGAACGAGGTGCTGCTAGTCAGGAGGGACCCACTGATGGCATCATCGATCCAGCTGATATACTTGGAGACCTCCGTGTAGACTCCAGGGAACCCTGGCTCGGCACATCCTGTACCAAAGGATACGATTCCAGCCACGGAACCTTCGCACACGAGAGGACCGCCGGAATCTCCCTGAAAAATACAAAAGTAATACTATTGTAAATATGTTTTGCACAACATATCACGGAAGACAGTCGATTTAAAGCTTAAGGTAACTCCTTATTTAATTATTTGCGATTTGGGCGGCGTATAAGGGTACCGCCGCCACGGGAACCATTTATTGAATAACCAACACCTCTGATGTAGGTGGTTTGAAACCAAGCGGTTTGATACGTTTGGTGACTGAGGTGTGCCCGAATTCATGGGGTGAGGTTTGTATAGGTCTTGGCAGCGGATGCGTCTGCCCACCTGCTGCGTGGCGGACTAGATTGGAAGAGACTGGTTGAGGGAGTCTTTTCGAACTCTCCAGGACGACCCTGGACCCATCGCATCGGGATAGGGATGGATTCATACGTCCAGCACTCCAATACACGTTGACCATTTATAATTTTTTTTTATCCACAACTATTTTAGATACTCCTAGTGCCCCGTTATGACTTCACAAGTCAATATTCAATTTCAACAATTGCTTAGGTAGGTTAGGAAAATTTGTGTTGAAAAATGAATTTTGCGGATTTATTAAAACGCTGTTAAATAGATGACATGAGGCTATTTCCTATTAAACTATAATACTTTCAGAATATATCGGAACACGTGATCATACAGCTGCGTTTATACTGTTATTATTTAATCACGAAATACGAAAATATTCAAATTTATATGAACACGTGTACCGACATCGCCATATCTGTCAATTTATTCGTTAAGGGCCTGCAGTCCCATTTTTAACATGAATACGAATAAAATAAAGATATTTTTAATAAATCATCAATATTTTAAAGTAGTATTAGTCGGGAACGCCCGAGGAAGACACGGCACTATCAAGTGAATTAGATACTCGAGTCGGGCCATGTCAAGAGTCAGAATATTAGAAGAGTATATATGAGACGATGTATGAATGTGAATAAGGTAAGAAGTGTGTGCCAAGACCGTGTTGTTTGGCGTTCCGTCCTCTCTGCCTACCCTTGCGGGGAAACGGCGTGATGCTTAGTTAGTTAGTAAGTGCCCTTGAGGTGATTTCTCACGAAAACGGGGCTATATAAATTAGCCAAATATTATTATTATTATTTTCTCCGTACAACTTAATTTAGGAAAGATTCCATAGAAGTTTTGCCATAAATCGCAAAAAAAGTGCAGCTCTCCTACACTATTATTACTAGGAGTTCTGTGAATAGTAGAAGTGGCATAATGTTGATTATTCCGATTTAACAGCTCGTGCGCCGGAGCGCATGTGCGTGCGCTAGCGAAATTAAAATGCACCATCAAATACGGCTACCATCTTGAAAGGATTAGTCGTACCCGGAACACACGAACAAATTTACAGAAAGAGGACTTCGCTATGCTCAGTCAATTATTATTAATAATAATACGGAGACGGTGTACTTCGTATTTCACCTCATTCCTTTAACAGTTACTAGGTCCCTTCCATACGTTCACCAGGATTGTAGTTGGATAGTTGGTTCCATAGTGTGTCTTCCAAAGTAGCTGAGCCTTGTTCTCTTCAGGGCGGGACATAGGTAAATGGGAATCTCTTCATCCTATTGACGTTTTCTGCATCTATTAGTGATTACCACTTCCAACAGCTGCATGTGTCCTATCGATTCCCTCAGTGAGTGCTCTGCCATATTGAGTAGTTATTAACCATATTAATAGTTATTGTAGTAGCTGGTTCATCTACTAGGGTCTGGGTCGTTTACGAGTATGGGACATTTGAATATTCCGATAGTTACGATTTTTTTACGATTTATAAGTACAGCATGTGATATAAAAGATAACTGATCTCCAATTTATATAAACTTATCGACCCTCAGGCTTTAGCCAGACTAGTGAAATTGATCATGTGTTCCAGAAAGCTCTTGATAATTTCCCCCTGGAAATGTAATGGAAAATTGTGCTAACTTAGGTCCATATTATTTCTACTTCTAACACGATCACAATAAAGATAGGTACTTCTACTATTATATCTTTTCAGATTTCGTAATACCAACTTATGAAAGAGTTTAAGTTTGCTGGTGTGTAGGTCCGTTAATTGAGTAGAAAGGGATCAAACAAATTTATCCCTCTTCTGATTA
Organism: Hesperophylax consimilis; assembly: GCF_061612785.1. Taxonomy (NCBI): domain Eukaryota; kingdom Metazoa; phylum Arthropoda; class Insecta; order Trichoptera; family Limnephilidae; genus Hesperophylax; species Hesperophylax consimilis. Next base: position 5,660,386 of record NC_142851.1, on the reverse strand, counting down.
ACATATTATATTGCAGATTGTTGGCGTACCTGACACGAATCCTTGCCGCCGGCTGGAAGTCCAGCGCAGATCATCTTGCTATTAAGGGTGTCACCGTAGATTAATTTACAGTCGTTGTAGTTGTAAATGGGCAAATACACGTACTGCAAACCGTTGGCGGTAGTTTGATTATTCTGTTTAAAAAATTGTCACAATAATTAGGAGGTGGTAATACATTCCCTAGAAAAAATCGGTAAGAGGCTTTGCCTAAAACAAATGGGTATAGTTTGGAAAAAAATGTTATTGTAAAATAATAAAAAAAAATTATGTTTTTCTTAAGTATTTATACAGTGTCCGGAATATAGTGCTACAAGCGGAAAACTCGGAAATCTACATCACATAGAGAATCCCAAAAATACAGTTTTTAAAAATTTTATTTAATTTTTTTATTTTTTCGACAACTAACTGACTTTTTAACTAACTGAAGAGAGGACGGACCACCAAACAACTCGGTCTTGGCACATACTCCTAGCCTCGTTCACATTAATACCTCATCTCGTACATACTCAAGTATCTGAATCACTTGATCATATCTTCCTCAGGCGTCCCCAACTTCTTTTACCTTTCACATTTGCGTCATATGTTTTCCTAAAACTCCCTTCTTTGTTCATTTGCTCTACATGCACAGACCATAAAAGCGTAACTTTCTTAATATTACTAATTACGCTTACATTCTTTGCGGATCTCCACTTTTATCGACTATCGTAAATGGATTTACCACACATACGCCAATTTCGACAACTAAACGGTCAAAATGAACTGTGACGGGTCTATACTTCGACTATTTTAAAAGACAATAAACAACTGGTAATCCAGTAGCTACAGATTTTTAGGTACTCGAAAACGAAAGCTCAAATACAAAAAAAGTTATACCATAAAATTGACCCCAAATGTGATGTAGATTATAAAAGTTTGTATCATAAGTTTCCAGGCATGGTATGATTGGAAAAGTGCAACCTCAAATACAAAGTTCATAATGGTAAACAATATCTAGTTTTTTATGTTTGTTTCTTGTATGACATTCATTTGGCACGAAAATGATTATTTATGCTAACAATTCTGTGGATGCTGATAACAAACTGTGATAATTTCCGAGATTTTTTTTGCCATTAGCGCCACACATTTACCTAAAGGGATGTAAATTATTTTAGCGTTTTTTTTTATTTTTAATTTTGTGCATAAGTTTGTTTGGGACTGCAGCACTGTGCAGCTTAATGAGTATGGAGTAAGTCAGTGATACTCAACCTTTTTGTTCTGCGGGCCACAACACTATACTGGTCAGTGTTGCCAACGGTGTGAGCTTGATTCCCCCTTTTATTATTCGAAATGGGGGGGGGGGGGTTGTTAGAGAATTTCTGTAAAACATAATAATTCCCCACAAAAAAAATTCAAAATGAGTGCTCCCCACAAAATATTTGAAATCCATGAAGGGGGGGTTGTTGCAGAACTTCGCTGAAAAAAAAATCCGCACAGCCAAAAACATCATATGTAATTCCCCACCCACAACAATTTTTTGAAATCCATCGGGGGGGGGGGGTAGCTACAGAATTCCATTTTCGAAAATTTCCGGCCGCGAAAAACATTATATCAAATAGATATATAAAGATAAGTTCAAGAGGTTTTTGTTATGTTTAGTAGCCTAAATAGCGATACATACGCCGTCGTTGGTAGTAACACCGGTAACCATTTAACTTTGGAACTGTCAAAAATGTATGTGTTGCCACGAGCAAAATTATTTGCGCGCATATTTGTCTGTCAAATCTTTGTTTTTTAGAGATAGATCTAGCGTGTGCAGTTATGGTGTGCAGTAGCAACACTCTTATACCATATTATATTATATAGATAGTATATTATACTTATACTATCCTCTTCGGGTTTCAATGTCTGTATGTCAAAGTCGCAATTAATCTCAAATTAACGTGATATAGAATGCCAGATTTTGTAAATCATGTTCCTGATATTAAATGTATTGAGGGCCGCACAAAACAGCTCGGCGGGCCGCATGCGGCCCGCGGGCCGCAGGTTGAGTATGACTGGTCAGTAAGTGGTCAGTTGACAATAATTAGAAAATTTTGAAACACATCGAATAAAGTCAGCACGTTCTTACAGTATTCAACACTCCCCAACCACTGACTGAGCAGTTAGTGTTGATTATCGTGGAGTTCATCCGTAAAGGAATGGTGTTGATGGAGGTCGTTAGATACATACTAGTTGCCAGCTGAAACAAAATTAGCAAAAATTAGCTTAAATCGGATAAAAAACACCCATCTCCACTATTTGAAATGTTCACCTAAATTGTATAAATAAGTTTACATTTATGGAATTAAAAATCAATATATAATATTTTTACTGTTTGTTTTTGGGGTATTATGCCATGTTGCGCTAACTCCTTCTTTAGCCGACGTTTCGGACAGCGTTGCAGTGTCCATCATCAGGGCAGATCCGGTAGATCCGAAGATGTGAAACGTCGGCTAAAGAAGGAGTTAGCGCAACACGGCATAACACCCCAAAAACAAACAATAAAAATGCTTTTGGCCGTGAGAATCTAAAAACTTACCAATATATAATATGTTTCAAACAATACGCCATAGGTGGTTCGATAGGTTTAGTGACTTAACATGGGTGCCCTGGTTCATGGGTTGAGGCTCGTTTACTGGTAAGGAATTAGCATCATAGTCGGGAAACAAAACAATATATTATTTCTTATCCAAAAGTATTATAAAATCGTTGACAGCCCTGTTTTACTAAAGCCAAATTGCGATACTTGCCCAGCTATTCCAAGTAGAATTAATTTTGAAGGCAACAATAAACTCACTACTAATTACTCTATTATAATATTTTGCTAGATTATACATGTGAAAAAGTCACTTTTTTATACATATTAATATTCTGTTCAAATAAAATATTCTCTGTTATTATAACATTCTAGGCTTTAATAGAATTTACTTTATACTAATTACTATTTATTATCATAAACACTTCATACCTCGATTTGATAGTCAGGTTTTATACAAACCTAGTATTCATTCAACAATTTCTATACTAGTGGATATTTCTTTTAATTATGTATTGTTTAACTGCACTTCTATTAACAACTGTATCACTTGCAACAATATTTTTGTGTACACATTACTTGTTCTGTAATCACTCTATTGTAAAAGCCATTGTATGGCGTTTAAATAAATAAATAAATATGTCATGGCGGCGGATGCGTCTGAGCCAAATTGGCCAAATTTGAGTAGACTGGTTGAGAGAGATCTTTTTACCTCTCCAGTGGGACTTTCTAGACTAGTCGCCCTGCACCGCCGTGGATTGGATGAATTCAAACATCTTCACTCCTGGACAAACTGACCCCCAGATTCCTATCCATCCCTCATACCTTTTTCCTTGCCTGATCTTCCTCTCCTTCCATTCAAAATGTCTCTGTGGTACCTTAGACTCACGTTACTTACACATATAAAGAGTTAGCACAGTTGTCCGTGTCTCTTCACTATCACCTGTCATTCGAGACTATGGCAAGTACATAGTGTACCAGACCGTTAACTTACCCCGAGAATATTGCAATTTCTTGCATTGGAAGTCAAACCGCCATGAAAAATGATCAAATACAAATTGAAATTCAAAAAAATATCTATTGCACAAAAATACAGAGTACAAAGGGTATAGCTTATAGGTTACATCATATTTCTTCCAGCTAACCCAACAAATACACATTATATTACATAACCCAACAATTACATGCTAAAAAATGTATGTAAATAAAAAACAGAGTTATTTAATTTATGTAAGGTATTCAATTTCTTGCATTGGAAGCCAAACCGCCATGAAAAATGATCAAATTTAAAACAATATTTATTGCACAAAAATACAGAGTACAAAGGGTATAGCTTATAGGTTACATCATATTTCTTCCAGCTAACCCAACAAATACACATTATATTACATAACCCAACAATTACATGTTAACAAATGTATGTAAATAAAAAATAAAAAAAACAGAGGTATTTAATTTATGTAAGGTATTCATTAAAGGTGTAGTGACATTTCTTTTACAGAAATGTTTTTAGTGATGAACTAAATTTAAGTATGTCGGTTATTTGTTTGATGCTACGTAGAAGGTTGTTAAATAATTTAATGGACTGTAGTGTGGTCCTTTTTGAAATATAGTTTTGTTTGCTTTTGGGATTAGTAAATTTTCTGTAAACCTTGTAGCGTGTTTATGTGTTGAGTTTTTTTGTGGAAACTTTTCTGGAGATGATCGAACTAACAAGCATAACTCCATTATATATATGTCCATCACTGTCATGATCCGTCGTGGTGCTTTAAATACAAATAACCAAAGAATACCCACCTTAAGGATGGCGATGTCATCAACCTTATTGTTGACGGAATATCCACTATGGACGTGTATAACAAGCACAGCACTGAATTTCCCTCCTTCATTGAGATATACGCTACCCACGTAAGCGACAAAATCTTGAGGCTGGAGAGTACGATCTCTGAAAAAGAAAACATATGTTTTGGAATATAAACGCACCACGATTTTACGCCCATCTGGTCTTTTACAAGGATTAAAGAACATATTATGCTTAGTGAGCTCCCGAAAATTATACCCAAAGTTTTTCAAACACGAAATAACGTTAACCTGATCAACTACATATGAAACAGTATTAGTAAAACACGTAACAGTAAGAAAAAATAAAATAGATTCTAGAACAATACAACATATTAGATAAACCATTAAAAGTACATTACCAACGCAAGTATAATTTTTAGGATTCAACAACGTGCAAATTAAGAATACAATGCAATCAATGTTGAGTACTCACACTGGCGCCTGTTAATATTTATTTATTTATTTATTAACGGACTGTTAAATTACAACACAATATATATTATGCGGAATTGATACAAGAAAAAATGGAACAATTTCAGATTAAAATATAAAAATTATAGCTATGAAAAAATAGGGTAAAAATATGACAAGTCAAGACAGGAACAAGGTATTGATGAAGTTCCCGACATTTGCCACATCAATACAAAATAACGGATAAAAGATCATTAAGACACACGTCTTTGACACAAGTTGACAAGTCTGGCCATTCTGGACATTGGTCAATGGTATCCATAATTTGCGGTGTTGAATGAGGAAAAGAAAATAAAAAGAGTTTACGGTAAGGAAATTGAAAGGGATGATATATACCATTAATAATTATGAAAATGAAGATGAGATCAAAGTCTTTACTACGTTTTTCTAAATAAGGAAAGTTTAATTTTACTTAAACTACAAGTCAATACTCGTACGAAGAATATCTTCGAAGTTATATAAAGTCAGGTGTATTTCAACAAGAACGTTGACAAGAAATAGCTATAATTCAAAAAGCTACTGGATGATCCATACCAGGTTCCCTTTGCGAGAATGAAAGACGAATGAGTGGATTGAAGAAGGAGTGACCTTGGAGGAAAATTAGGACCAAATAGGATTCTATAATCAAAATTAAAGAACTTTCAGATAAAGGACTAGATTCATCAAGACTAGGAAATATCTCTAGCTATTTACTGGATTCTTTTAAAACTAAATATTGTTTCTTTTGTGGGTGTTACCCAAATCGAAATTCTTTACACGGAAGGCTGGCTCTTAATGGCGTGTTCACTACCCTAACTTATTTAAACAAATAGACTTTGCTAATTTGGCATTTAATATTTTTAGTGCACATATTCAACTCACATTGCAACGTAATTTCCATTTTTATCTGTGCAGTTTTAAAATACTCCTTACTTTGAATAAAAATAAACCAAGAAGGTAATATTCTTTGTTGCATACCTACTTTTAAAAAATAGTATAGAATTTGAAACAAGCTATGCGACAAAATGAATGATCAAGCCCGTATATCTTACTCCAACCGACTTACTGTTTTTACCAATTCCATTTATTTCTAAAATACTGGTCGGAAATTATATAAAATGGACCCGAGCATTCTAAAATAAAACAACACGTTTTTGCGATAAGGCGTTCCACCTTATAACTACTCGCCCAGGAATTGCAAAACCAACACCTCTGCCATAAGTTACCTTAAGTGGTTCGATACATTGGGATACTTATCAGGGTTGCCCGGGTTCATGGGAAGAGGTTCTTCCAGGTCTTGGCGATGAATTCGCCTTCTCATCAGCTGCATGGGGGACCGAATAGGGAGAGGCTGGTTGAGAGAGATCCTGAACGGAAATTATTTTCCTCAGGACCTCCTGTGTGGAGTTGATGTAATAAACAGAGCAAGAATTGCGTAATTTTTCCCGAATATCATGGGGACTTCACAGAGTGCAAAACAATAATACGTACGAACGTTTTATGCAATGTGCCGCAGTCAAAACGTGGTGGTATGTGATCAAGGTTCCCCCGCAGAAGTGTGTCCTAGCTGAAGAGGTAGTCCTCAATGATACCTAAAACATAAATAGGTAGATTACTTACTTATTACTGAGTCCTGTTCTGTAATGATGGCACGAGAAACTGAGAACCAGTGTCGTGATGTCTATGGAAATTTCACTAGATCTAGGAAGAAAAAACTAAAAAATTCTGAAACTTTGACTACATGAGCTCAAAATTCTGGAGAAATTTCAAATATTAAGGGGTACGAAATATAAAATAAAAGCTCATTCTGTAAACTAGGGAAAATCCAGGAAATTTTTTTATCTGAAATCTAGGGAAATAAAAAAAATTGGTTAATAAATACCATCACTGCAGAGAACGTATTTTGTGCGTAAAATATATTTCAAATGATGCGTTAGGTATTAATATGTGACTTTAAATGTAAATTGATTATTATTCAAAAAATACTAAAATGTTAAAACGATTCTAAAAAAAATCAAACGATTTCCCTTCCCTAGATATTTTTCGAAAAATTATATACCCTTAAAATTAAAAATTAGGCAAGAAAAATGCAACTATTCAAATCTAAACAGAATAATACGTACTTCGTAAAAACACAAAAACTTGATTTGGTTAGCGTTAGATTCAAAACAGCGCCTTTGGAGTGTTTTTCCACAAAAACGGTGCCATAGAAATTATCCAAGTATTATTATTGAAGGAATTAATATTTATCCTAATCTTGAGAACCAATACAGCTTAACGCCATTATCATTTTCTCGGTATAAAACGGTACAACAAACTATTATCTATTAACAAACTTAAACTAAAAGAACAAACACATCGTGCAATTATACCATTTACGTTTACGCAAACTGCCGCATACAAATTATGGCGCATTGGTAAAAAAGTTTCCTTTCCTTATTGTGAGATTACCTAATTGCCGATAAAACTATAGAAGAACACTGATGTTTCATAATTAACTTAATTAATTTAACATTTAGATGAGACATGGATCGAAAAAATTCTCTCCACTTTTGTACGTCCAATTAATGTTATTTATTTATCACATTAGGACATCCGTATCGTTTTAACAATTTACACATTTGAATGAAGGAAATTAATATATATATAAACACAAAAAATTACAAGAAGAAAGATAGAACATGTTACGTGAGTGGCCAGTTAGGTATTTTGAGAATGAATGCATGGACAATATAACAACAATATATATATAAATAAATTGTTGTTATAATATAAATATATATTTATATTGAGGGATCAGTGGGAGTTATAGGTCCAATTAATATTTAATCCAATTAATTTTTAATTCACACACAAAATAACAAAATGGATTAAAGAACAAAAAAGACAATATTACCAAAATGTCATAGCATAAAATAACAATAAAACCTACACGTAACACACAAAACCAATATAAACACACATCACTCACAAACACACAAGATTATTTTCATTGTATTACTTTTTAATTTTAAATGTATTATTATGTATTTCGTATTTTTAATTTTATATGTATTATTTTCTTTTTAAATTTATCATTTTCTCTTTAAATAATATGTAGATTATATTTTAATATTATAAAATGAAGGCCTCAGCACGGGCTAGTCACCCAGTGAGGCCTACATTACTGGAAAACATAAATTGTAAAAAATAATGTACCAAATAAATAAATAAATAAATTAGAAGTTCTACCGCGCCGAACCCTCTGATATGAAAATATCTGGAGTCGGCGAATTATTTTCCCATTTAATCTCTGGTGATTTGACGTGTTGTTCTTGTATTTTTTTGTATTTATTATGCTTATATAATGCACTTGCATAATGTGGATTGACTAGATGATCATTTGTGGAAAAGTGTGTGAAAGGGTTTAGTTGTTCCTGTGGGGAAGATTTAACCCGGACATAAAGTCGGAAAAAAAATTGAACCAATAAATCAAAGAGGAAACAACTAGGGTTACACTCTGTGTTAGCAAACGGAACATATATAATATCTCATTATTTAAGGCCCCGTAGTAAGCGTTCAAAAATGGTTTGAAAGGGAGGTATGTAAATACGAATGTTAGAGGGAGCGCGCTAATATTAAAAATCCATAACATTTAAGCAAATATTGTGAAAATATTTAATAAAATACGGCTCGTTTGAAATAGAGCAAATATCTCTTGACAAATGCTTTAGTTGCATTTAAAGATAACTGTGAATGTTTGTTCATGCCTATAACATATTAAATAACAGAACGAAACGAGTTTGTGATAATTTTCGTAGCTTACTTTGCGATTTTTTTTCTATCAAGGGAATTTAAAATAATCAATTTTTCGGCATATCAAATGTATAATTATTATCTTCAAAAGTAACAAATTTTTTTGGAACTTAAAATCTTAAAGAGCTAAAAAGAAACTGGTTATAAATCGGAAGAAATTGGATACGTAATATGGCCATCCTCTGTCAACGCAATTATTCTAATAATATTTTTTAAATTTAACCAAGGAATTGGAACACTTAATATAACCTGGAACAATATTAAACACAAGTTGAGCCTGATTCAAATAGTTTCTTTGACTAAAATATGTTTTAGTCGAAGAAACTATTTGAGCCAATTCTAGTGGTACGGATTTGTTGTTTTCTTTCTGCAAAATTATTATACATAACTGAACTGCCACAGTAACAACATATTGTATTTATTTAGCGATAAATTGAAAATGTCCGGTAAATGACTCAGTAAAACTATTTCTCTCCATCAGTATTCTGGACACCATATGAGGAATACATATGGTAGTTATTCTCTATTACATACGTAGTGGAATTTAAAAGCTTATCAATGCAGGCAATTCTGTGCTATCAAATGCATCATTTAGAATTTTATTTTGAAATACCATATATGTCAGTGATAATTCTTCTCTCTGGTAATTTAAGTCATTTAAAATAATTTAAACAAGTGTTGTGGGTCAAAATATTTGCAGGAATCCTCATTTTAATACTTAGAAAACGAAATAATTTAATTTGTATCCTTTCAATAATTTTATATACTTTTAATAACTTGTACATGAATTAATGTAGGTTCCAGACGGGAGAATCGTATTCCAACAAAAATATAACATTAAGACGAGACAATACCCTAAAATAAAGCCAGAATCTTGACGACGAAGCAGCAGTGCATGGACATTATATTGGACAGACCTGACGTTGAATTTCTGAAACACTATTTCTGATTAACGTATTACTAAAATCTCTAATGCATCTAAAGGGATCCCCCGGAGAGTTACTAATTCATCGTCTGGATAACCAAAATCTGGTGTTTGTGTTAATTTTATAGTTCAAACAAGTTATATAAAATTTTCAAACCATTTTATATTAAAAATATTTTAATTTTAAGGTATTGTTTTTATTATCCTAAAATATAAATAACTTACATCCCTCTGGAATCAATTGAGATTTTGGTAATATGTTCACCAGAAATGAGTCTTATGTCTCCTTGTTGAAATTTCTAGTAAACCTAGATATAAATCCCAAAATTTTTTAAGCTATTTTTAGAGATTTTCGTTATGTGGTTAACATATGAAATATTTAATTGAAAGGTGATGTCTAAGTCTTTAATTTGTTTTAATGTCTCAAGAGCATTGTAAAGAGGAAGACATGGCACGATCAAGTGAATCAGATACTCGAGTCGGGCCATGTCAAAATAATAGAAGAGTATGTATGAGACGATGTATGAATTTGAATGAGGCAAGAAGTGTGTGCCAAGACCGAGTTGTTTGGCGGTCCTTCCTCTCTGCCTACCCCTACGGGGAAACGGCGTGATAGTTGATAGTTAGTTAGCATTGAAAATTGTAACATATTACTTATGCTCATAATTTTTTATATAAAATAATAATAATTATTATAATTGTTCACTGTGCCTTGGCTCAAGACGGATAAGAAAACGTAACAAGGCTTAATACCCCAAAATTACAATACTTAGTAACCAGATAATAATTTTAGACTTATTAGAAATATTCATGTACTTTTCCGTCATTTACATATTATTTGCAGACACGTTTTGCGAATTATCATAGCATGATTTAAAACCAATCAACATGTAAATAATCGACTGAAATAGGATTATTAAATAAAATAAATTTTAGAGGGTATGTTGAACAAGAAGAATTGTAATGCGTAATCTCAAAGACCCAACCTCCACCCTAATCACGAAATTCTTACTCTTTTAGTTTGTTCTTGGTCTGGATCTTTACTCCCTTGTGCACATTTTAATTTATCGATTTGTCACTGCGAGCGGCACGAATAGCCAACAGCAAATAGCGAACATCCAACAGCAAATAGCGAACGGCGATAGTGAATACTGAATAATGCATAGTAAACAGTGAATAGTCAATAGTGAATAGCGAATAGCGAATAGCGAATAGCGAATAGCGAATAGCGAATAGCGAATAGCGAATAGCGAATAGCGAATAGCGAATAGCGAATAGCGAATAGCGAATAGCGAATAGCGAATAGCGAATAGCGAATAGCGAATAGCGAATAGCGAATAGCGAATAGCGAATAGCGAATAGCGAATAGCGAATAGCGAATAGCGAATAGCGAAGAGTGAATAGTGAATAATGAATAGTGAAAAGTGAATAGAGAATATTGAAAAGCGAATAGCAAATAGTGTTTAGTGAAGAGTGAATAGTGAATAGCGAATAGTGAATAGTGAATAGCGAATAGTGAATAGTGAATAGCGTACAGCAAACAGTAAAGGCGGGCAATTATTGTGCTTCTGGCTGTGGGTTTTTTTAAAAAAAAATTTTATAGTGAATACCTCACAAGAGTCCCAACTGCTCCCGTCTGGAGCCAGTGAGACTATGGCATCCCCGATTGGGGGATGTTGTGAGGCTGAAGGTAAGTGGGGAAGGGAAAGAGGAAGGTGGGGAAGTACCTGGCTATTCAGATCTAGTCACTAAACACGGCTAAAGCCATTTGGAGCAACGTTTCAATTCTGAATGGTGGTCTTACACCAGAGCGATACTGGTAGTATCTTCCACTCTGGAACGTGCCGCAAATATACTATATATTATTTTAATTAATTAATTGTGAAATAACACAAATTAATCAAATAAAATTTATTCACGCCGGGTTCGAACCCGCGACCTTCGGAATGGCAGTCCAATGCGTTACCACTGGACTATGCCGGCCGTCAAAAAAAAATGCCAAAAGTTCACAACAGATTATATATCTATACAAATATGTAAGGGCGGTTTGCATTGTAAATCGGATTCTTGACGACATCTGATAATGTTCCTGGAATAAGCTTCATCAAATCCATGTTCTATTAGTATTACAACAAAAACTCTGCACAAACAATGATATAAGAAATTATAAAAAATAATACCTGATAAGGAAATTGATTGGGCAGTGCCGGGCTTCCTCCAACGATCTTAGTTTCGGCTGCATAGTTAGGCTGGAAATGTTGCGATGATGTTCCTACAAATAAATGCATTATTGCTACACTGAATATAATAATAAGCGTGTTTGATTTCGGAAATGAAATGGGGAGACCAGTCTGGTGAAAATTGATGGGAGCACCCTCCACAATAAGTATTCCACTGAAATAGGGCTCCAAAGAATATCTAATACTTCTGCATATTGGTTACCTAATGTAGTGTTGATATCTGGTTGTAATTTCAATACTGCCCAACAAATTTGGGTAGAGTTGTAGCAGTTATATCTAGCCCGCTACAGAGCTATAACAGCAATCAGTTCCCATCACTGATTTACGGCTTCTTTTGCCACATGGCAACTTCAAGAGGAAACGGGAGACGGGCTTGCGGACAATGCGGCCATCTTCAGTATTCAACAGGCTGGGGTTCCGGGACGTTGTGACGGAAGAGAAGACTCGAGCCACCACATGGGTCGACATATTTTACGAGCTACGATGACGCCGCAGTTAGTTTATTTTACCTTGGTCATCCAACGCTCTACTCTTTAAATTTTAGCAATGCTGAATTGCACTGCTTGGCGCCCATTTACGTTTATCAGGTCAGTTAACTTTCAATGTCATCAACCTTATTGTCAACTTCTCAATGTAATTTTAAATTTTACAACCGTGCATTCTATCCTTCGGATGATGCACACCCCTGAGATATTAACTATTGATTTAAAGAGTTCTCATGTTATCTAAAGTTGTAGGAATAAATATTGTTATCTTGGAATTGTTTTCCCTTTCTTTTATTTCTACACTTTGTTACCTCAAAACATGGTTCATTGGTGACAAAGTGCCTTGTACCTAATATCCCCGTTATAAATGGCGGCAACGTGGCTTATGTAGTCATAACCGTTATAGAGTGTATATATCTAAGTCATTGTTATTCGGTTTATGTAGTTTTAAGATATTTCCAATGGTGACGATAGTTACGCCACATGACAGAGATAACATGTAGCTATACCCGAATGATTAGGAGCACAGTCGATGCTAGCCGATTTCTAGGCCGGCAGCTCAGTTCGAGTTGCTCCCCTCTTAGAATAACTCCTATAATCCTGCTAGATATTCATTGTAATGATCTTACGATAATAAAGTAACTCGTAATCTATGACAGACCGAAATTTGATTGAAAACTCCTGACCTTAAAGTGTATTCCATCCTAAGAAGACAATTGACAATATACCAGTAAATTACACCTAAGCTGTGTATGTGTATGTGTGGTATAAGAGTGTTTACAAACGCATTTGGATTGATTTCATTGTTGCTGTGAAACATATTTTTAGTTGGCATGACTCTGTTAGGAACAAGTAAAATAAATAAGGGAATTATACCAATTTTTCGTCGAATAGTTAATAATAAAGATATTAATTGTTAATAAAAAATATTTATTAATTTTATTATTTTAAATAAACTTTTATTACTTATTCATAACTCCAATTGGTGAATGATCTTGACTGAGTTGATTGATATAACGGTTTGTAAATGCAAATTATTAGAAATCCGTTTTCTTAAAATAAGAGGGACCTAAAAATTTGGCGTTATTTTTCGGCGAAATTAATGGTAAAATTCGAGTTATTTTTTGAGGTATTTTGAGAAATTTTGTGTTCTTTATGGTATTTTGCTAAAAAGCGATGCTATTTTAACATAATTGTATTTTGCAGCATAAATTTTTTAAAAAAAACGACTGAGGGTACGTGTAGTAAAATATATACAAAAAATACGAATTAAGCTTTTTCTACCAAAAAATTAAATTGCGATTTACGAAAAGACAAAATTGAGTTTTAAAAAAAGACGAATTTGTCGTAAAAAATTGCGTTATCGCAGACTTGAAAGGTTTTCTTTTTATAGCTATAAGCTTTAGATTACATGAATCTATGAGCAAATGCTAAATGATTGGTGTTCAATAAAACGAAGTATTATTTTACGAAAATTACTCATAGGTAAGTGAAAACATACCAAGGATAGTGCGAATTAATCATGCCGCAATAATTTTATTTTTAAATCACAAATTGCTCTATCAAAATGTTTGCAATTGTAATCGGCTAATATGTGACATGATAAGTGACACGTAATAAACAATTACATATAAAGTAAACAATTACATATATAATAAACAATTACATATATAATAAACAATCACATATAAAATAAACAATTACATATATAATAAACAATTTCATATATATAAACAATTACATATAGAATGAGTAAATATACTAATATGATTCAAACTAACTAAAATAATGCAGACGGGCAAAGCACCTGGTGAAAGACCACCTTTCAGAATTGAAACGTTGCATGCAATATGTTTGGTTGTTCTGAATAGCCAAGTACTTCCCCTCCTTCCACTTCTCCATCTCTTTCTCCTCCCCACTAGCTTCAGCCTCACAACATACCTCAATTGGGGATGCCATAGTTTCACTATCTCGAGACGGGAATCATATGCGGTACTGACAGAAAAAATAAAATTAAAAAAAGCCTTCACTTTGCCTCTTGGAAGGGTTATTGATATGATTGCGAATCTCGTCGACTAATTTATTTTATTTAAAAATATATATACTACCAATTACAATATATCTAAGACATCCTATATATACCTACAACATCCTACAAAATGCATACACTTTGTTTGAAAACAAATTAAAATACGGGGATTATTTTATTGCTGTGTACAAAACATAAATTATATTATATTTTAATATTCTATGACTAAAACTTTATAGGTGTAATGTAAATTCACAAAACTACGCAGGTTAATCTACATTATAACTTGACCACAAAAAACGCAATATGTAGATACGTTAATCATATGTTTCATATAATTTCAGATGTTATTGGTGTTATTTATATTTACGTTCTTCAAATCATTTATAGCAGGTATCTACTGCAAAAATATTGATTAAATCTCAATTATGTAATGAAATCTCATCAAAATTAATAAAATCTTTTTTATCATTTTTATCAATTAAATCTCATTTTTTATGAATTAAATCTCATCAAAATTAATAAAATCTTTTTTATCATTTTTATCAATTAAATCTCATTTATGTTAATAAAATCACACTCAGATTAATTAAATTTAATTTTTAATTTTTATTAATCAAATCTCATTTATGTTAATGAAATCACATTCAAATTAATTAAATTTCATTTATGATTTTTATTAATTAAATCTCATTTTTGATTCATTAAAATATTAAATAAATATAATTTATATTATGCAATTTATATTATGCTGATATAGGCCAAGTCCACATTTCTCGTGTGTGACTAGCTTAACACACGACCGGAATTAAATCTAATCAAATTACGCCCACCATTATTATTAATTATTGGAATCACATGGGTCAAAAATTTTATAATTTTTTTTTAACCAGGCCGAAACCGGTTGGCGTCTATGTACGATTAAAGTGACGTTCTCAAACATATTACAGAAGTTTCTGGCGTTTCATTTATATAAAAATATATTACTTTTAAGTTATTGCACTTGAATAAAAATATATAGGTAGTCACAATAGGTATAAAATATATTGTAGGCACGTATGTATCTAATACATCGCTTCTCTTGGTTTGAAAGGGTTATTTTGTTAATTTTGTAATTGTGTATTGTGAAAATTTCGTACAAGAATATTACAGAATTACAGTGTTTAACAATAGAATAAAAAATAACACTAGAATTGCCTACAAATTTTAATGGAAAAAATGTTGTATTTATCTCAACCGCCCAGCGTTCCGTCTCACTTACACTCGTGTGACATCGTAGATTTACATCCCATTTGAATTTCGTAAGAATAGTTTTGTATGGAAACTTAAGCCTTGATTAGGCAAATATTTAGATCACGAAACACGCACACAATGCACTCCTTGAGTTATTCTTAATTCTATGGTTTTAAACAACACGTATATACTTAAGAAACATAATAGTTATCATCCGCCAACTTGGAGGAATAATATTACTTTTACTTTGCCAAATTAATAAATTTTCATATTCCGTCAAGATTAACCCGACAATCTGATTTATTTTATTTACCCTCGTGTAGAACAAATATTAGAAAAAATTCCCAATTCCTCGTGTTTGTGCATACCTAATACTCGTATAATACAAAATTTCACAGCATTGACATTTTTAGTAATAACCTAAAGAAATGTCGATATGAAGTAATGCGTACGATCGATTATTAATATTAGAGTATGGAATGTATCGGGAGCATCTCCTATCCTCTTCCTCTCGCCTTCCTATAACCCAAAATTAATTTTAAGATATTAATACTTCATTTCCAATGAACTTTAGCATAAGAAACTTCTGTGGCTTGACTTCAGTTCACTTGTATATTTATCATTGTATAATTTGTAAAAGCTGTTTGTTTCTTACAAATAAATATATAATTTCGTACGAGTGTATCAAAGAGTACCTGTAATATATGTCCATTATTTGGCCTCTTCTAAACAAAACCATATCTTAGAAATAGAAAAAGTACAAAAGAGGTTTATGCATTACCTATACGTGAGAGATACATACTATCCATCCCTGAATTCATTTTTGTTCTTAACAGGAATGCTTGATTTCAACACCTTAGAAACCCACCGACAAATATATTTTTTAAACTTAATCTCTGGAATACTTAAACCACCTATGTTGAAAGAGGATGACTTACAGGTATACTCGTAAGATATTCCATGAATTTTTTATGCTCCGAAAGCGAGGACTTCTGCTTATCAGAACTCGCCAATCAACAGAGCGACTCAACAATTTAACGATTTTGCATTATCAATCGACATTTCCATCTACAGACTTACAGACTTCTCTTACAGACAGTTCAGCAAACTATCGTTTGCCACATGTCAACATTATTAAAATGGCGTTTTATTAATGAGACCTGTTAATTGAATAATTCTCTCCGTGCAGAATTACTCACGGACAGATTTACACTTGCCTAAATTACACGTACTGGAATTATAGACGTAGGTACATGTCAAAAATGAGTTTTTAATAGGTAGGTTTAAATTTTTCAATGGTCAGCGTGTTCTAAATAATAGATATTACAAATACAGTGTAACTGGACGTACTTGCGTAATAGCGATTACTGACCTATTTAGAGCAAGTTGTTTCACAGAATTTTAACAATTCATCAAATTACAAAGTTAAGTTCTGTGAAAATTTTAGTAAAATTCTGTTTTTATATCATCATGAGCTAGTTTACTTTACACAACTAAAATAATAACCGAAATTGAAAACGAACTTTGAAATTTTGATGATTTGTTCAAATTCTGTGAAACAACCCAGTTTCAAATGACTGATGTAATGTTTGTATCCAGTAACTTAAAATCAACAAAAGTGAACAAAATACATTTTTTAAGGTACCTTTAAGATAATCTATTTTAGGATTTTTAAATAAAAAAATGCAATGCAAACCTGTTACAGCTAGAAATAAGACGATTCCAAAAAGGAGAGAGAATGTTTTGAGATCCATTGTAGCTTGTTTTAAAACTAAACACAAATGACACCACCAACTCGCAAAATGATTCTAGTATTTATTCTGTAGGGAAAAAGATAACCTGATGATGTTTTAGTAGTAAAGGGTATCCGTCCTCGTGTCTGACCACCAATATCCGCTAATGTTTAAAATAATAAAAAAAGTTGTTAGTGATCTTAAAAATCATGAATCGTCAAGTCCGAAAATACTTTTTTATAAATAACATTTCATAAGTCAGGAAAAAAAAATAATCAGCAAAATTAACTTTTCCTCCGATCTAAAGCAATTTAAAAAAAATGGTATTGTATTTTTATGCCCGCTTAAGAGGAAGCTACAAGCCAAAATGTGTATATTCTTGATATACCTTTTATTGTAGGTAATAGGCATTACAATCGCTTGACAAACGGAGTCTAGAAACATTCGATTTCAAGCACAAAACTGGTTTTTATTTATTTTGTAAATAATTTTATAGTAGGTAGGTATAGCAAAAAAGTTAATCAAGTGAAACTATCACAGATAATCTTAGCTATAATACTGTATTTTTCAAAGCTCGTTTCCTTTACGCGTTCATACATTTCTATTGAAAAAAAATATTTTTTAGTTGTTTGCATTTATATTTTTATTGAGTATTTTTTTTTATTTTAATTGTATTCTACTCAAGCGAAACGATAGGAAAACCTTCAATTTATCTAAAACATTTTTTTTGGTATTCATAATGTACACCAATTCGTTATAAAGATTAATCAAAATAGTGATTTAGCATTAAGCTTCGCCTTAAAAGATATTCAGAGATTGCATCGCCTAATCAATGTTTTTTTTTGTGAATACCGGGCAGGAGTCTTTCTCCCGATGCCATTGTTTTCGGGAATCAACGAATTATAGTTCCACTCACTTTTGTGTCACGTTATATTATTCCAACGTTTCGTTCTCGGCTATTCGCTCTACATCTTGAAACCAAGTAAATGTGATTTCTTCGTCTCCTCATTATGCGTGCACAGTAGTAGTCATCGCCACAACTTGTTCAAGATACCACACGTCAGAACATGTTCTAGCACAGCATAGGATGACAAGAGGAATGACACATTATAATTAATTTTTCTAATACAGTTGGTATATTTCAATACTCTTTAAATTAATCAGAAGATTAATCAGTCGTCCAAAAATTAAAATATTTTTTCTTTTTTTTAAATGATTTTCGAAACTTCGCAATTCACTCACATAATATGGTTTTAACACGAAAGTCCAATTTTTTTTTATTTTCTTTAATAATGTGCATACCTACAATAAAAAACGATTTTGAAATGCGTACAAACTCTGGTACAAGTACCCTTTTATCTTATCTCCATTGATAGCGATTAATAAATTATTTATCTTTTTCAATTATTGCACACCAAACAAAACCGTTATTCGTAAAAAACAATTGATCAAAGTTTCTAATGAAATTGTTTTGTAACCTAGATAGTGTCTCGGATAAACACAAAGTATGTTGGTTAACACGCCTGTCCCGTTAAAACAAGAGATCCTGGATTCGATTCCTAGTTGTGATTGTTATCGTTTTATTCTTCTGTGTCTTGTTCTGTTTCATGTTTCTTTTAGATTTATTAGTATTATATTATATTGATGCGTATAATCTTAAGTATAAGTTAAAAGAAAAAATTGTTCCTGAATTGATTAATATTTTCATTTAATTATTTAGTTATAAAATACATTTAATTGACATTTACAAGATATTGATGTATTGAATCACCTTAATAGGCAACTGCCTGTTTCATGTGAACAATACATTACATTTATTTTGTATTAAGTGTAAACAATATAATGTGAGATTTTGGGCCTTAATAATAAACGTTTTTGAAACCCTACACAACTGATAACCAACCGTTAATGTAATGGTTGATTCTCAGCAGCACAAAATCTAAAACACGCCAATTATTAGGGAGGTAAAAATTAATTTAATATATATTTTTTTGATTGCATCTTGGATTTCTCCTTATTTTCATTGTTTTTGTGAAGACCGCAGAAAAATTGCCTAAAGCCATTCATCACCCAAATTATGGAATTTTGTAAAGCTGAAGAAAATGGAAATGTGATGTATGTATTTGACTAGAGGAAGTTTACGAAGTATCTGAATAGACTGGTGTGTAATTTGATGTAATTATGTGTATCGAAGGACCGTTTTGATAATGAATTTAGTGTGTCAACAAACCACTGCACCAGGAAGATAAATTTCGCATAAGGAAAAGACTCACCGGGTATTTTGCAGTACAATTCTCTTAGGTATGTGTAAAAACGTGTTCTATTTTGGTATTGATTTTCGTACAATTTAAGAAGGCCATCGCGGACATCATACCATTATCTAAAAAAATTGCATGTTTATTACATTTTAATTTAAAAAATTGATAAAAGGACTATCATATGTGTTTATTACTGATTTTGAACGTTCATTACTTACTGATCAGTAGTCACTACAGTCGCGTGTATTTTATTAATGATTTGTTGACGGGAACGGCAAATAACAGAGGTTTTCATGTGATCTATGGTTACGTACAAAGTGTTACCATTTTGTGACAATTTGGTAGATGCAGTCTCGAAATAATGTATCTTCCATAATGGCAACTATCTGTATGAAATCGTAAGTATAAAAGTGATGATTGTGCAAAGCAAATATCTTGCATATGGATCCCGATAAAGTTTCCACGTGTAAAAGAAGCACTGTGTAAAATGCCCATTACTCCCCAGAGTCCAAATAACCCGAACCAGCTGTTGTTGGTTAACAACACGAGTATTGTGATATGAAAAGAAAGAGAATATACAGAAGAAGAATTGTGCCATTTTACCAAAGCGGCACTGAAAGCATGTTCCATTATAAACGCTCAGAATAATAAGACGTACCCAACACACTACGTACAACAGTTCCTGAGCTTTCTTGCAGTATTTAATTGAGTTGTAATTTTTTTCGGCGACATCAATTCAATAAAATAAATTACTTAAAATTTCCCCTTCGCCAATAGCTAGAACTTTAGGCCAACCCATTTGATTTACGAGATACGCATTGTTCCGTTCCCACTGCAACATTGGTGCAAAAGAAAATGGCATTTTATTCAAAGAAATTATTCATAAAATCATTCCTCTACATTCTACATTGATTGATTCCTTCCGTTATTCTTGCAAACAATTTATTCAGCCCACGATGAAAATCGCTGCATTGAATCGATGGTTTTACTTGACATGCGCATACCAAAGTTGTTCCTTCTTCGAATCGGATTTAAATATGGAATATCATGTTTGAATAATATCTTTCGTAACAAGATGGCGGTGAGCGGGAACTCATCTGTCATTTTCCTCCGAGGTCTTACCAAGTCTAATGAGGGAGTTGGTATAAACATGAGTGGCTCGATTGAGGAGTTTATTTTGTTGTCCTGGAAGAATGATGTTGTCAACAAAGTACGGGTATGGTTGTATCATTCGATTTTCGTAAAAAATAAAGTCTCCTTTTTTAGAAATACAGCAATTTAGCAATGACTTTTTGCAAATGGCGGAATACCGATTCAGTATTATAATGCTCAACCATGGCACAAAATAGCATATTATTTCTACATTCGCCGTTGTCGTTGGCCAACACTTCGCTTTTAAATTATTTATTTAATTGCGTTGTTATTTTAGATACGGAAAACTTAAGTGCTTATTATTCATGATTCACGATAAAGTACACTCAAACGTTTCCAAACGACCAGCCCACTCACAGATTCGTTGTGAATCTTGTACGCAAAAATGTTTTCCAATATTATGAACGTTTCTATAATACAAGTCACTTTTGCTAGAAGTATAGTATTGATGATTTCACGATTATGAATACTATACACGTCACTTTTGCAAGATGTTAAATGTTCAACAGAATATGGAAAGTTTCTATAATACAAATCACTTTTGCGAGAAGTATTTGCGAGATGATTTCACGATTATCAATACTATACAAGTCACTTTTGCAAGATGTTAAATGTTCAACAGAATATGGAAAGTTTCTAAAATACAAGTCACTTTTGCAAGATGTAAAATGTTCAACAGAATATGGAACATTTCTATAGTACAAGTCACTTTTGTGAGATGTTAAATTTTCAACAGAATATAGAACATTTCTATAATACAAGTCACTTTTGCGAGATGATAAATGTTCAACAGAATATGGAACGTTTCTATAATAACAAGTCAGTTATGCGAGATGTTATAGTATTGATGATTTCACGATTGCTTAGAAAAATTGAATGGTCAAACGCCTTAGAACCGATAATTCCATAGGTACAAGAGACAAGCGATACAGACCAAGAACCAATATTAGTACGAAACCGCGCTCACAACGCGTGTCAACAACATCGTTCACGCATTACTAATTACTAATTTTTTTACACATATCATCACAGGAGGACCTGAAAATAATTTCCCTCATGCCAATGTAATCTCTGGAAATGCTGTGTGAGTGGAGACTCTTTTAAGAAAATGAAGGAGATGAGGTTCTTGGAAGGAAAAATTATGAGGGGTGGGTTGGAATCTGGGGGTCAGTGTGTCCAGGAATAACGGACTTATGAACCCATCCCACCCACTACGGTTTTAGTCCGGTTAGAGAGATGAAAAGAGTTCCAACTGGTCCAAAATCTCTGACCATGGAAGGAGATGGTAAAGGGGAAGTACCTGGCTATTCAGATCTTTGCGTTGCGCTGACCTAGAAGTTTCAGAGATAATAAGCTGTGCAAAATTCAAGCCAACAGTTCTCTTATTCTGCAGAGTTTTTACTGCTTTGTACAGATATGCAAGAATTCTGTAAATTTCATAAGACACTCTCGCTGAACGGTCTCGAAAAAACTTAGGTATGTTAAAAAACACGATGTAGGTATCTTGCGGCAATATCTAGTGTTTGTTATCCGTGTGGGTATTAGAAATTATCATAAAATAGCAATTAATAAATAAAGTCATATTAATTTTAGGAGTCTTTAAACGCTAAGATTAGTAGATATTTAACTAGAAAATTATAAAACATAGATATTTATCAGGGATTCTACGAAGGCAATATTAGAGTGAAACGACAGTACCTAGTAATGGGAAATATCGATTTTTCATGGAACATTGGACTGTTATTTCACAATATTTCATTTAAGTTTTGATTAATTTAACTTAATTTGTCTTATTAAATTGTAAAACGGGGGCCTTAAGCTCACATTACCAAAAAATAGTTTATAAAAAAAATACTGCTAATGAATGAATTGTATATTTTTTTAATTTATCTCTTTTGTTTTCGGTAATGAATGAATGCAAATCTTCGAAGCGGAAATTAACCCACTTTACGACATTCGATCGAGCTAAACTCAACAGATAGATTCTTTGTCGATAAAAATGCATTCTGTTAACTTTTGGTGGCTATCACAATTTTTTCAGAAATCGGAAGAAATTACAGCCAGTTAATATCCGAAATAAATGTAGGGCCTATCCGATCAGCATTTGGCAGGGTGGGTAAGTGTTGTTGACTCCAGTTCCTGAGGAGGAAGAATCAATCTTAAGTCAAACTATTTTTTTATTGTTATGTTTTAAGTTTTAAAAGATTAAAATAGTTATAAAGTGACTTTTTTAATATCACAAGAAAACAGTTGTGATATATACTTGCTTAGGTAAGTACAATCAATGGATTTTATTATCTTTGATTGTTTTGATCGGTTCGATTTTTGATAATATTATGACGTTGGCGGTCAATGGAAATTGGGTCAATAGCCTAATTTATAAGGGGTGGCAGAGAGGATAAGCCGCCACAAAACTGTGCATTGGCACACACTACTTGCTTCATTCGCAAGCATAATCTCATAAACAATCGTCTGTTATTCTACTCTTGACCAAATTCAAGCATTTACATTTAATTTACTTGGTCATGCAATGTTTTTCTAGGGAGTCCCCGACATCTACAAATTACTTTCACGTCATATATTCTCCATATACTCTCCGTTCAATCCTTTCACATGTCCAAAACACCTAAGTGTCACTTTCTTATCTTGTTCTTACGCTTTCATCATTCCAGAAAATAAACATTGAAATACTAAAACTGTATTGGATCATCCTCAAAAAAACATTTGGGTATCACAGCAATACACTATTTGAAGATTTACGAATTCTGGATGTTAGACAATTTTACACGAAGAATTCCTCCTTGTTGGACGATCAAAACATTTTACAAACTGTAAATGTATACGTCCTGTACTAAATACATTTTTTTTTAAATTGCTGTTTTGTAACATTAGTGGGTGGTTCATCTTCGAACAGTTTCCCATCTCCTTCCCCTCCCCACTACCTGGGCTATATTATACACTATAACTCGATAGATAATCTCAAATCTTCTGATTCTAATAACGTGAAAATTCTTTCGTAAAAACTGATCGATAAAAATATTTGTAATTATGATTGGAAATCGCTTCTAAAGGAAACCGAATGTTCTGTTATTTATTTAAAAATTAAAAATTATTTTGATGACTTGTACAAAAACAGCACGGTTGAAATTAGCAAAAAATCTAAAAGCAGACCTCATGCCATAAATGACTGGATATCTACGGATGCACTATATAAAATTAAAAAAAGAGATTATTTATATAAACGTTGGAAAAATGCTCCAACAAACAAATACTATGAAAAAGAATATAAGTGTTACCGAAATGTTTTAAATAAATTGTTACTTAAATTAAAAACCACATACTATAATGATAAATTCAAAAACCTTTTTCAAGAATCAAAAAAAACATGGGACGAGTGTAATCAAATTTTAGGAAAGAAATGTAAAAATAATTGTGACCAAGTTGCCTCCAAATATTTGATGAAAGATCAGACCAAAGAAAATGTAAATAATGATTTTGTTAATTATTTCTCTGATAGTGTTTGCAATATGTTACATAAATATAATTATAGGACAACTGGGTTTGAACCAGAGGAGATGACTCAAAGTATGTACCTACCAAGGGCCAAAATTTCTGATATAGAAAGCATTGTAAGACAACTTAAAAACTCTTCTCCTGGAATTGATAATATCAGAATGAGCGATATTAAAAAAAACACATATCTACCTTAGGTCCAATTATAACCCATTTTGTTAATAGAATCATATTTGAGGCAAAAATTCCAGATGACTTAAAATGTAGTATCATTCAACCCATTTATAAAGGCGGTGATCACACTGTATTGGGTAATTATAGACCGATTAGTATTTTGCCATCACTCGAAAAAATCCTTGAAAAATACATTCAGCTTAAATTGATTAAATATTTAGAAGATTTTTCTAGTATTGATACAAATCAATACGGCTTCCAGAAAAAAAAGGGCACTGAAATGCTAATTCAGAAGTTTGCCAGCCTAATAAATAATGAATTAAATAGTAAAAATCATGTATTAGTCTTATTTATAGATTATTCCAAGGCATTTGACACTATTAATCATAAAAAATTATTGAAAATATTAGAAATCATAGAAATAAGAGGGAAACTTTTAAAACTCTTTGAAAATTACTTGAGCAACCGATGCATGAAAATAAAACTTTTGAACACCTTAAGTAAACAAAGGAAAATATTAGCAGGCGTTCCTCAAGGTTCCATATTAAGCCCAATTTTATATATTATTTATGTATCTTTTATTAAGTACATTTTTAAACATGTAAAACACATTGTATATGCGGACGATACTGCATTGGTGATTTCTCGCAGTGATTTGCAATTATGTATTGAACTATTACAAAAAGATTACATTGAACTTTTGAAATGGTCTCACGACTCTGGTTTAATTATAAATGCCAAAAAAACTAAATTGATACATATTAGATCACCCAATGCTAAGACAAATATTATTACACCTGAAATAAAGACTCACACTTCAAATTGCTTACATGTTGGTATTCCTGCAATATGTACATGTGAAAATATTGAACTGGTCACAGAGTATGTATATTTAGGTATTATTATTGATTGTTTTTTCAAATGGGACTTACAAATAAATAAAGTCTGTGAACGTCTGAGATCTATTGTTAATAGATTATATCAATTAAAATTCTATGTTCCAATACGTACACTTAGAATAATTTATTTATCACTAGCTGAATCTATTATAAGGTATGGAATCACAGCTTGGGGACTTTCATGTAAAACAAATATAAACCATGTTCAATCAGTTCAAAATTCACTAGTTAAATTATTAGCTCATAAAAGTTTATACGAACAAAGGCATAATGTTCCATACCTTTATCAGAATCTTAAAATTTTCTCAGTAAGATAAATTCTGTGGTATAAAATTATATTTCAGCATATGAATAGCCCTATATACATAAATAGACTGGACCACACTTACAATACTCGTTTTACGATAAATGAAGGACTAATTGTACCTAAGCATTTAAACAAATATGGACAAAGAACACTGGACTACATGATACCTAGTTGCTTAAATATGTTACCTGCTGAAATAAAAAAAATGTACAAATGTAAAAACAAATATTATGTTGAAAAATTGGCTCGCTGAAAGAAATAGTTTGTATAAGAGTCTAATACAAACTATAGGTAGATACTATCACTGTTGTGTATATGTTTTTTTATATTTTTAAAACAAATTGTTATTTTTTATTGTTATCACTGTTATCATTAAGTAATATAAGTTTTTTTCTTTTTTTTGATATTTTTTATGTGAATTGTTGCCGTCGACAAACTACTGAAAAGTAGTTTATTGGAACTTTTCTGTTTTTTTTTTCTGTATTTTATTTTATTATTTACTGTAATATATATTTTTGTCTTGCTTTCTTTAAATAAAAAAAAATTAAAAAAATGTAAAGTATCAGTAAAGAAGAAAATAATACTAAAAAATCTAAACGAAACATGAAACAGAAAAAGAAAATAAACATTGCAATATAATAACTACATTTAGCGGTGGGTGTACTAAAACTGTTTTGGATCTTCTTCAAAAAAACATTTAGGTATCACAGCAATTTGAAGAGTTATGAGTTCTGTATGTTAGACAATTGTACACGAGCAAATTAATTTTAAACACTCTAATAAACAAAGTCATCGTAACCCTTTTATTGAACACACGATAGTCGACACTCAAGGAAAAAATCCTATCGTACCACTCACAACTAACACTTTCCTCTGTCAAAGACACTTGTCATTCTTAGAGCCAAAACTATACAACTTCATACCTGATGCTTGGAAAAGGGAAAACACAAGTGTTCTTCACAAATTAACCACTATTTGGCTAAATAAATTAGGGAAAAAGGAGATTGAGTGATCTCTTACTTCTCTGAAAATGCATAAATAGTTTTGTCTGTATAAAAAACTTCAATCCTTGAAGAATGACATACAAATAATTCAATCCAATATTGTTTTCGTATGCCATTCTTGAAAAAATTGAGTTTTTATCCGGAAAAAACTTTTTATTCATAATAATGTTGCGTATGTACAGGCGCAAATACATAATTCGTTTTGATATTGTAAACCATAACTTGTAAAAAGCGTATTTGGTAAAATAATTTTACTAACGCCATTTCTAGATTATAACGAACGTTGCGTTTAACCTTAATCCTTTAATAATAAGTAAACGTTTGTTCATAAAGTACGCTGAACAAACGACACTTAACTTTATGTTAAAATCAATTATTTTCTTTTAGTCTTTCTCTTAAAAATACGTATGTAGCACCAAATAAACAACAAAAAAAAACTTAAAATTTTGATGTTATGATGTCAAATTTTCTTAATTTTACAAAATATGTATTTAGGACTAATTTATGTTCGTTTTTGTTATTATGTTCTACCAAATATGTATATGGAGTTAACCAACATGGAATGCAACCAACAGTTACCAATCTTTAGGTTTTAACCTTTTATTGTTAAGAATATGTATCCGTCATTTAATTGCTTTTATTATTTTAATTAATATGATAAACAAACAACAACCAACTTTCTGTTTTAATCTATTTTAATTTATTTTTATTCTCTCTCCGTTTTATTTATTTTTTCAATCTTTAATTGCACAAAAATATGAGTGCTAATTTATCTAAATTTTACCTGACTTAAAACGGGAATTCCTCCTTATTGGAAAATCAAAAAATTTTGCAAAATGTAAATGTATATGTCCTGTATATTTCGGTTTTGTAACATTTGTGGGTGGTCTACTTTCATCTTCGAAAATTTTTCCATCTCCTTCCCCTCCCCGCTACATCCAGCCTCACAACATACCCCAATTGGGGACGCCGTAGTCTTACTGGCTTCTGACGGTTGGGAACATTAGGAACTCTTGTGTGGCATTCACAAAAACTTTAATGAAACAATGGATTTTACGAAATCAAAGGAAATTTCTTGAAATCAAATCTTAGGATTGTAAACATGAAAGATTATTTAATGTAATGTATCCTTGAAGAAGAAGATAAAACCAACAAATCTAGGAAACGAACCCAGGATCCCTGTCTTACCAGGACAGCGTCTTTAGCCACTCGACCATTAGGACCTAATTATCAAACGTTTCCTAGTTGTAACCGTTATCTTTTACTTATTTTCTGTATCTTATTCTGTTTCATGTTTCGTTTAAATTTGTTAGTATTATCTTCATTTTCAATGAAAGATTATATTTATGAAACTGACTACAAAGTAAATACCTCATAATTTGGGTATTTCAAAAATAATTTTCTAAGCAACACTAAAATAAAAATTGTTTCATAAAATTTTCCTGGAAAGTTTTCATAATATTTGGCCTTTTTTAAATAGAGAAGTTGCAAAAATAATGAGAATTATCTAAGTTAAATTGCTATGTTTATCTGGCAAGCGCGGAAAGGTGTGACTTCTATTAGTCATAAGCCTAAGCTGACTTTAAACGACCCACCAAATGACATAAGCCAACCTCAAGCTTCCCTACCTTCTTTGGTCCCATTTCTTGCGAAAGATAAAATATATTTTAATGCCATTCATTGATGATAATACCTACCTACGCCAAATTTTTTTATGGTCGGTTGTAGATCCTTTCGGCCTTACTATTTAAAGGTTTTGTTTACTATTATTGCTACTGGTTTCCAGGAATTTTGACGAAATAATAATTCTAAAATAGATTATGTTGGGAAGCATTGATTTAAATAATAGTAATGTTATTACTACAAGAAAATACGATGAAAGAGTAGAAGACAATCAAAAGCAACATCATTCTCCGACTACTAAGAATACCCGAAACTTTCCATATTCCTTTTCAAAGAACCAACACCTTCTCCCAACGTCTTGTGCAAATGTGTCGACTATAATAATACAACATCCACTGAGGTCACCGGATCTTCCTCGGAACTTTTATAAACTTATCGAATATCTTGTTTTCGCTTACTTCACTTGACTCAAAATTTATTGTATCTTTTTGTAAACGTTGTTGGTTTTTTTTGTTTGTTTTTTTTTTTGGTTTATTGGTTTAATAGGTACAGTTATAATGTATACATATTACAAAGTTGTTTTTTTTTAAATATCAGAAAGAGTAAAGTAACACACCTTTTCTTTGAGCAAACGCTCGTGTTAAAAAGGTATTGTTGTTTTATATATTTTTTCGTTGATTTTAAAATAAGCAATATTCTTACATGTTTTTTGTACACCTCTATTGTACGGGTGGTACCTGATAAAGAAATTTGGAATAATACAAAAACATAAAAAAAAACAGTTTTAATGGGACTATGAAAAGTTAAAAAAAAGTGTCTTTGACTTTCGTAGTGTCGAGATTGAAGTTTTAGTCATCAGAGAATTTGACCCGCGCTACCTAGATGCGAAATCAAAGCTTGCAACCAGTTTAATGCAAACGGATTAGAACACGTTATAAAGTATTGCGTATTTGAGAAATATTTAAATAAAAAATAAACATGAACATAGTTTTGTCTTGTTTGTAATAATAAAATCCCATATAGATTCCAGTTCTATAAACCCAAACGAAATGTTCTGAATGAAATAAACATCTCGGTTTTCCCTGAACCTACGCGCATAAATAATAGCTTTGTTGATGTGTTTTATATTTCTTGATATTCATAAAAAAAGTGGGAATTTTGTTACCTATTTCCTTCTAAAATTCAGATCATGGATTTACCTCATTCGTGATGTTGTTACATTATAAAAAATCAGTGATTCTCAACGTGGGCGATATCACCCTCCCCCCCTGGGGGTTTAGTAAGTTCCACGGGAGCGGTGAAAGGGGGTGGTTAAAGGGGGCGGTGAAAGGCTTCAAGAGGGCAGTGAAGGACTGAAATAGGGGTCAGAGGAATAAAAAAATGCATTTAATGCGTTTAAATAAGTCGTAGGTTGCTTATCATATTGCAAGAATCTTGCTAATGAACTGTTCAATTATTGTGTAGGTATTATTAGCGCCTCTGAGGTGATTTTTGTGACAAAAACTGTGTTATATAAATCAGTAAATAATTCTAATATTAAATATTATTTTTGGTATATTGGTAATACTCTTTCAAAAAGCCACATTTCCAGGCTACAAATAATCTTAGAATGTTACTAATCCACAAACTTCCATCATTATAAGTAGAAAATGTGGCTTGTGCAATTATGCTTGTGGACTAAATTAGTAGAAGATCGAACCCTCAATGAGAGGGAATCAATAACTAACACGCAATCGTCCGGTTGGTCGTGATATTTGATATTTGATAAACATGCATCCTTCATTTTATAAAATTTTCGCCTGCATCGCTTTTCCGCGTGTACATTTTGTCGTTTGAATTTTCCGTATTGACACATTGATATTCCCAATCCCAACGTTCAAAGTTCATTGGTATAATCTTTTTAAAATATAGAGACCGTCCAATAGATCGCATCGCCAAGAGACAGGGGACTATTGCATCTTCAATTGGGGGTTGTTTTCCTGAAAGGTGTGGGATGGGTGAGGAGATGAATGAGAGGAAGGTTGGGAATAACTGACCACACTAAACACGACTTCCAATCGTTGAAGCTGCTCAGTAACGGATTCTAGCTTTATATCAATTAAAAAATCTTTCATCTCCTATGTTCTACACAGTTAACCCTTCAGTACTTTCATCACTTTTGTACAGTTTGTAACGTTTTCTATGTATTTCAAATGCGCTATATAAGCTTATTTTTAAATTTTCGGTACAAAAATACTGTTTTAGAAACAAGATGAAATAATCTTTCGGGTGTACGCATTTAAAATAAACATAACTATTTATAAATAATAAAATTTTAATATCATTTGTGAAAAATTTGTCAAAAACGCTAATCACATTTATACTTAATATTATAATCTTTATAGTTAAATGTGAAAAATTGAAAGAACTCGATATTTAAAAAACAAGTCCTTTTTGTTTGGGAAATTCGTAAGAAAATTGTACCTCACTATTAGTAAAAAATAACACATAATTTTTAAAGTTAAACCGATTGTTACGATAGCGGCGCGAAATATGTTGGATTCCAGTATTAAAATTTGAGGCAAACTGGAAAGAATTATTATTTCTCTTTCTAACGTCAAAAAAAAAGTTTTTCCGTTTTTTTAAAAAAGATAAAAATACTTTTATAAAATATTGACGCCCGGTCATACTCGTGTTTGACCCTCAAACGCTGGAGGGGTTAATCGATCTGCTCAAAATTTATCTTCATGTTTTATTAATTTCGCCAATTTGAACTCACTTCAGTCACACTGACACGGCCACAATACAATTCTATTGGTTTATCGATTTTGGATTGTGTTAAGTGTTGTTTGTTATAAAATGATCGACTGGTCAGTTGCTGAGTTGGTATCGCGTCTGGTTCCCACCCAGTTGTCGTGAGTTCAATTACTGGCTAAATCCTCCATCACCTCTCAACTCACTTCAATTACTGGCTAAGTCCTCCATCGCCTCTCAAGTCTGGAATCACACATAGACAAGATTAAGAGAGTTCAAAATCGTTTTCTTTGATATCCGTTGCCATCGTCCTCATGAGTCATTATGAGTTTTTTTTATGATTTTATCGCTGGAAAGTCATCGAAATTTCGCAGACGTACTATTTTTACGAAAATTCCGGCTGAATGATAGATTGCCCGGAACGGCTTTAAAGAATTCAATTAATAGTGCCCATCAGACAAACCAGACAAAACGACATATTAAACAAACCAAAATGCAACGATAACTCAAAACAAAACACATTCATTCACCGCCATTCATACATTTTTAACACTTCATACAGTGAATTCGGCATATTTAACACATTATCAAATCTAAAATCAGTAAATAAAATTTACACAATAAATATCGACGGCGGAAAGTCAAAATGGCGTAAGCGACAATTTAGTCAAAAATGAGTTGAACATACAATTTTGATTAGAATTTTTGACCAATCAAAACTGTATGTTTGACTATTTTTTATTAAATTGTCGCTTACGCCCTTCATCACTACAGAAGAAACATTTTCTGCTCACTGTGATGTTAGCATGAGATTTTAAAGATTTGTCAGGTTTTTCGTAACCCGAAAATGTTTGTCTTTCTTTTACTATGATGCTATTTTTTAATTTACTATAAGTATTAGTACAATTGTGAAAAAAATTCCAAAATGATTTCATTAACTGAAGACGATAGAAGATAAATTATCACCGCAATTAGCGCAATTTTATCTAAAAAACAAAATAAAATCTTTAAGTACATCTTTTCTCTACATATTACAAACAATTATTGCTTGTTTCATTTGAGAAATAATTGTTTCGATATCTCACAGAGCGTGGCGACATAATTGTGTTACATAGGTTTTATTAAAAAAACGATGAATCAAATCAATTTTGTGTCGATATCAACACCAATTTAATTAAAGTTCAAAAGTGTTGTTGTAATACTATTGTTCTCCATAAATACACATGACTGCATTGAATTATTGTTGTTTTTACGTACGTTGTATTTACAATATAAATCAGTCGTATCAATTGGCAATTGTATTTATGAAGTCACTGAATCTCATTTCGACACATATATTATTTGCAATAATTTCAACAAATGTTAATTAAATCTAGGGTTTTCGAAAACGAGCATCAGCAAGTATTTATACTACTATAGGTATACTACTTAGACCGGCAATAATAATAATATTTGGCTAATTTATATAGCGCCGTTTACGTAAAAAAAATCACCTGAATGGCTATGTCAATTTCTACCGATGTATAACAATTTTCTCGCTAACTCTTTAAATTATTTAGTTCCATTATTCAGTTCGCTTCATTATTATCGTTTTTTTTAATATTAGCTTTAACATTCGTATTTACATATTTCCCTTTCAAAACATCTTTGTACACAGCTATTGGACGGGTAGTACCTGATCGAGGAGTATGGAATAATACTCGTAGCATGGGGATGTGCAACACTATCAGCCATAGATCGAAGACTGAAAAATTAATCTGTAAAGTTATACTGTAATAACAACCATTGTAGATATATTCAACAAATTTAGTTTGAACTCATCTCTTTTACAAGATAAAGAGTCGGTTTTACATAAATACACAAAACACACGGTTTTAAACCAACGAACTCTTACAAATACAACATTTGAGAAAGAAATTTCGAGTACATTGTGACTAAAATATGCAATAATATACCTGACAATACAAGACAATTAAAAAATCTACACAAAACAAATTTAAGATTTTGACTAAACATTGGATCATAAACATAAAAACTCATACGAATCTAAATTTAAAGTTCATAAATCTATCAAATATTGTTGCTTCCAGCTTATCAAAAAAATGTAACTGTAAAAATGAAGCAACCCTTATTATTAGCGCCGTTTTCTTAAAAAATCAACTCAAGGGCTATGTCAAGAGTAATAATAAACTAGGGGTTTAAGTTTAACCATCTTTGAACGCTTACTACGGGGCCTTAAATGTAACAGTCTATCCTCTTAGTGTATCCCTACGGGAAAATGTCGTGATGCTTAGTAGTCAGTTTTAATTACACAATAAAAAAATGTTCATATTGCGAGACAGAAGTTTTATGTTTCCATTTGCGTCGCATAGATGGCGGTAGTCGTCCGTAAACCAGGCACATTATATTATTCTCCAAGTTTGAAACCATTTTCAAGCAATTCGCATGTCGGTTGTTCCGAGAGTTATTTTGATTATAAAAATTACCTTAATTTTATTACCACTTTTAACAATGCTATTATGCGAAATGGAAATCACCGTTTCTTTTTTCCGATACGTTGCCACACTAAAACTAATTAGCATTTTGACATACGGCTCATTTAAAATTATAAAACACTATTCTCAGCGTGATCAATGTGATCATTTTGAACGTCTTGCATCCGGCGTAAAGTTGTCAGTGATTCAGAAACAGGAATTCAATAGAAATAGTTATAAGAAATAATATTAATTATCTGGCTAATGCAAAACTCTAATATATTTGGATGATTCATTATATTATTACGCTGGTAACAATTTTTCCGTCTACCAGTGATTAATTGATTCACGTGTGAAACGTTCAGTTGTTTATAAATATGAAGATATTATTTATTACCAATTTTCATGGAATTTATTCAAGTAAACATTATTATTTTGTTTATTTTTGATTTAAAAAATGTGTTTTTTTTTATAAATTTAATTTAGATTAAATTTGATAATATTATTATTAAGTTCTGCAAGTGTTTTAGTTTTTTATTATTGTGACAGCTGTCACAAAAAAAAATTAAATGGAGTTCTACGAATTAAACACAAAAACAATAAATAAAAAATGTGTAATTTTTGTAATAATAAACCGAATGGAAATAAGTAAACTAAGATGTTCTCTTACCACGAGTAACGAGCAAATTAATTAACCCATCACTGAATTAGAAGATAATACTAACAAATCTAAACTAAACATGAAACAGAACAAGATACAGAAAATTTTAAAAAAGATAACGGTCTCAACTCGAAATCGAACCCAGGATCTATGTCATGTTTCATGTTCCGTTTTATATTTCGTTTAAATTTGTTAGTATTACCTTCTATTTCAATGATATATAACATTGATATAATGAAAAGGTTAATACAAAAATTACATCATTTAGACTTTTAGAAAAATTCAATATAAATAAAAATCGGTTATGTTTATGCGAGACACTATCTAGGTAACAAAAATTTTTTTTTACAACTTTGTAATCATTCAAAAAGGTAAAAATATTGGAAAAATTAGTTGCAAGATAATATTGTTAATTCTGAACTTGAAATATGAGATCACTAGAAATGATGTATAATAATAAGGTTCCAATGGGCGAGTGGATAAAGACGTTGTCCCGGTAAGACAGAAATCCTGAGACCGTTTAATTATTAATTTCTGTGTCTTGTTCTGTTTCATGTTTCGTTTAGATTTGATAGTATTATCTTATTCTTCAATTAAATAATATTAATGCTATGATCTATCAAAAAACACAACGTGAACTATTTTGCGTCAAACAGACGTCACACACACTGTACATACATCATAAATTGCACATCGGTACTTACACGAAAGTTATTTCAAAACAATAAACTTCCGTCGTCATTATCATTACGATCGTTATATTACGCTACCTTGATGTGTATAACATATCTTTGTATTATATCATGCGAGAAAATAGGTTATTCGTTAACCGATTCTCTGCTGCGGAACAAGATAATTCATAGTTAAAAATATTTCACATGACGGTAATAGTAGGCAATTTAACGTACCTACCCAGAACGCTATCAGCGCCATGCTGAAAAATGAAGAAAAAAAATGGCCGAAGGAAAAGGGGAAGTAAATTGAGCGAGACGGACGCCGACTTTGGCGAGAGGGATGCAAAATACAGCTGACACATCCCGCAAACGCGTAAGAGGGAGATACAAACAAGAGACGAGACATATCCCTGGCCGTTGAAACTAAACACCCATCGAGTGTTTTTGGAACATCATCAAAAAGTTGAATTATTTTCATTGTGGATATGTGTGGTTTCAGGGGATTTTCCAGGATGGGGTGCAATTTTTCTCGCTGTGTCTGCAGTTAGTAGTAGCGTCCAGGCGACGAGCAGGGGGCTGGTCGCGGGGCGCCATCGGATTTTCCGCAGTCGGAGAGAGACCGCGAACAGAGTTGGTTGTGTCATAACAGTGAAATATTCGCAGCTCGTGTGTACTATATACCGTGGATTGAGGTGTGTATCTGAATCAGCTGATCGGCATACATGCGGGAGGTGACGTTGGGCTACATACGCTACAGTCAGCCGTCTACCAGAGCCGTCAATACACTCTCGACCGCCGTGCAGCGAGGTCTGTCCTAGTAGATTATCGTCTTTGTTATTACCCAGTTCACGTTACAATACAACACGGTGGCTTCTCAATTCGGATTATTGTGAAGTGCATTTCATTTGGGATTTAAGTGTTTTACTCGAGTGCCTACCGCTTTTAGGAATATAAGCGTCGACCGAAGTGAGAATTTAACCGAAGTGCCATAAAGTTAACAAAAATATAATTCAGTGTTTACATTCTGCTGAATTGAAGATTCGTACAGTTGTGGTGAAGATTGATCTATATTCGGTGCGGAGATCAAACAGTTCAGAGATCAAAAGACGCGTGTCGCAATACAGTGTGTCGGGGTTTCCATGGTGACAGCCAACCCTCGGATTTGTGCAGCGTGAGAGCTTTAGTTGGATAAGGAATAGGGCACACTGTGCTCAGTGCCCGCAGTGAAGTACAGTGTGTAGTGAACCACTAATAATAGTGAGTTTATGTAATAACAGTGTCTCGAGGCGTTCGTAAAATCCTATGAGTGCGTCCTTGTGAGATGGCCATGGCCCTGGCCGCAGAATGTTACATGCCCCAGCTGGGCTGCGAAGCGTTGTACCCTGGCGCGGGGG
This sequence comes from Hesperophylax consimilis, assembly GCF_061612785.1. NCBI lineage: Eukaryota > Metazoa > Arthropoda > Insecta > Trichoptera > Limnephilidae > Hesperophylax > Hesperophylax consimilis. The sequence continues at coordinate 5,624,195 of NC_142851.1, read as the reverse complement.
CTCGCCTGCCGCACCACACCCCTCCCCCACACCACCTGCCGACTCCCCCTGCGCCAAAGGATTACTCCCTGCCCCTGCACGTGGACTGCAGCGTGGAGTACGAGCTCCCGGACTGCGCCAAGCCGCCCCAGGGGGTGAAGATTGAGCCCCTCCTCATGATCCACCCTGCGCACTTCCGCAGGCTGGACAGCTTGCGGCGGTGTCCCTTCGTGAACAACCTCCCCGTGGCCTCTGGCGGAGGCGGGGGGCGCGCGGCTTACGAGCTGCCGCCCCACGGCGCCCCCATGCCGCCGGCTAAGCCCGCCCGCCCCCGCGCCTCCGCCAAGGTGAAGGAGTCCCCCGGCCTGCAGCAGCAGGAGGTGAAGCGCTGGACGCACGTGGCCAAGAACCACTGCTGCAAGGGCGTGGTGCAGTACGGCCAGGCCGGCTACAGATTGCCCGAGGCCCCGGACCCCTACTGGGGTGCTTGCGGAGGCCCCGCGGCCCTGGCGCCGCTGGAGCCCTACGCGCCTAAGGAGGGCGACACCCTGGAGAACAGTTTTGGCAAGTGTCCTCAGCAGAAATACCGGTCTGCCCGGCAAAAGACTCACCCATATGTGATTGACTCTAGTGTATTAGCCGGCGGCCATATGGCGTTAGCTCAAAACTGTGATAAAACTTTCGAAATGTTACAGGGTAATCGGTTAATTTCTCCGTTTCACGCCAAAATGTTTAGCGGTGAAAGCGTCTATCAAAATTATCCAATTGTGATGTATAAATAGTATCTTATTGAATAGACAATAATTGTGGCGCTCGTATCGCGATGGTTGCCAGCGGCTAGCAGGATGTACGCTAATAGGTTTCCGCAGCCCGCAGACCATCAGAGTGGTGCAGACACCACACCGCACACTAGACTTCTTCTAGTAGACTCGACTGATGCAAGGAAAAGATCTCACCAAGCGGATGTTGCTAATTACCTCTCCTCTCCAGTCTCTTGTGCTAATCGCGCGTTACTCTCGCTTTACGCTTTACTGTAAATCCATTCATTAGTCTGAACTAAAATACGACTTGCCTTTTAGTAAAACGATAGAACATTGAACCATTCCCTGTTCCCAGCCGCGGTTGGGTATTTTATCGGAGTAGCGTTTTGTCGACAGAAAATCTAAATCTCTAAACTCTAATGAACCTTTATTATCTGAACTCCAAAAAAGCAATTAAAGTTTTGATATCATTAGTTTTATGTACGTCACGATTCGTGCCAAACGTTTTATTGCAGTCATTAAATTTGTCTACAGGGTATAAGAAACATTATTTTAACGCTAGAAGGTTCCTGCCTTCGGTTTAGTTTGTTTGCCAAATTTTGTGACATCGTTATGTACAAGTTGTTTGCGCTACATTTTGAGTATCGATGATTATTATTTAAATTGTCGGTTGATGTTAATTTTATAGTTTCATCGTTAAAACCTGTACAGTTTCTGAGCCAATCGATCGTAACGAAATTGTTTTCTTTTATTTTAAGTCATTTGTCAATTTGACAAATTGCCAATAAGAATTTAATCGTGTAGTGAAAAGAGACTTGTCTGCCTCGGGCAGATACGGGATTCGATCTCCTGGCTTCGAGACAAATCGTGCAATCAATTCATCTATCGAGCATATAATAATAATTTGATCGATAGATTGATAAGCACCATTTGGGCACAAATCACGTCTTTTGTATCAGATCCAGATAAACAGTTATATACCCACGTAAAAGGTTCGCTCTTACCCTGCATCATTTCATAAATCTCCTACTTTGAAGTTGAATTAGGTATAATCTCTTCAAGAATTATCTCTGTTTTGTGTTGTTGAAATTCCGTCCGCTTGCTCCACGATTAATATAATTTGAAATCTAGCCCTGAGATAGCATTGCATTCTCCGGAGCCGCGGCCCATTATATTTCTGAGATATGATCTCTTCTGTTTGAAGAAATAACCACAGCCTACAATCAGAATGACTTTGATGTTCAGTGGGTAGGTGAATAATGACTTCTTCATACATTCAATTTTCATCTCGTTCTTGAAATCACATCGTTCCATAAAAACAATGATTCATACATGGCATGGCTAATGTGTTCATATTCGTAGTTATTATTTATAATAAATTATAAATTTGGTCATGTTCGTTCTTTAATTTCGTTGATTATTATAATATTAATAATGTTGGGCCGTTAGTCAAAACAGAATTTCTGATCAATTCAATGAATCACTACGCCACTTTTTAAAAGCAAACTCAATTCTGGTGAACGTGTGTGAAAAACTAAACACCATTATTGTTCCTAACTTGTTATTAATCATGATTTAATGTTGTTAAAGTGTAATTTAATGTTAAATCGACAATGATTCAACTCTATTGCAAATCAACAACACTTGCTCGAAGCTCTTATTGAAATAGGTTTATTTTTATGAATAATATTAACGTGGGATAAAACAAAATTAATGAAAGGAAGTTGTCGACATTGTATTTTACAAAGGCAAACTCGTTGCTTTCCGGAAGAATGATTGCTAGTTAAAGTTAAGAGTGAAAAGTAATTTCGTCAACGACATACCCATTTAAACGTCGCATTCCCAAAGGCACTAATTTTAGTTTAAAGTACCTCGCGGAATGTCGGCTCTTATTTAAGTTGGCTTCTCGCCGATAGCGTACCATCACGTTCTGAATAAACGTAGTCTTTCTGTAAGAAAGGCCATTCTTATTTTATTATTCGTTACGTTAAACATAGGATCCATTCTTTGAATATAAAACTTTTCGCTGTATTGACTCCGTTGTCCTGCTCTTTGTATTTTGTGTTCACATGTATTTTAGAAAACTTTCTGTTTTGGGATAGTTGTGCCTTTCTATTTATAAGTTGTGCGAATTCCGTGTGTTCGCTCGTAACTGAGAATCTCAAGTATGGATATTATATGATACGGCGGATAGGAATATCTCAAGATGTTTGGCGTAGTTTGTTTAATGATAGGATCAGTATATTTGTGTAATCGTCGATCGTCCGATAAGTTCCATCTAGTATCTATCTATTTCCATCTACTATTCCCTGTGGCCTTACAGCTTACAGCTCTACCAGGAGACCAGAAGCAAAAACGGAATGCTCGTACGAGTAGTTAAGTCCGACGCAGCGTGCGACCTTTGCTGGCGACATTGCTGAAGATTTATGGAGTCTCCTGGTTCGCTTTGAAATGCCTTATTTTTAGCATGCAGTTCGGGTATGCCTTTCTTCCCTCGCTCCATTGTCACCGTCATGGTTGGGGATATTTTTTGCCGCTGACACTGTATCGCGAGAGAACGGGGAACGAGAGAACAGAAGAGTCGGTATAATTGTGCCGCTTGCTTTTGCGATACGTTTTGTGAGATCTTTTGCGTGCGCATGAATTATTCAATAGAAATGGTTAACCTCCTCTCATGTTCGTCTCCATGATGCTTTACATATACTGAGACGTGTTCTAATTATTTATTAATGTCGTGCGTCGCTACTATCGAGGCGAAATCTCGGCCACTCCCCCTGAGATATGACTGCTTGACTCGTTCACTTTAGAATTTTATTTTTTGAATACATTGTAAATATGCTAAATTATCCAGTATATATATATATAACTTTATATAAATAGGATGAATGAGTCCCTCAGAGTTCGCTGTAAAACCTCTGTTTGAACATTCCACTGTGTATATATTGTGGCATGGTGAGTCCAACAGAGACGCCCGCAGCCCAGAACCCAGAACCCAGAACCCAGTAGTCCCAATACGCCGTGGTCTCTGTGCTGGCGCTGTATGAAGGGTGTCGAGAACTGAATGTTTGGGTTCTTTAGAAAACCGAGGTTTTTCGGAGTTTTCGCCAAAATTTGGATTACGGCAACGACAAAGTCACTATATTTTCCTTGTTGTATACGTTTTGTAACTATTGTTTGTATAGTTACATATTTATTTGTATAATTATATTTAAAGAAAAAACAATGTTTTGTAGTAAAAATATTACTCATTTCGATATATGAAACCTTTGTAGTGCGATGCTAAAGTGACTATGTATGTATTTATTGTTATTTGGTATGAAAGAATGAATAGACGAATTGTAGAGAGTTTTAAGTTAACTGATAAAGATATGATACTGATATAATGATGTGACCCGTAATCTGTAATCGACGTTATAAGATTTAGTCAGTATTATTGCCAAATGTTATTTATTAAGTAAATAGTTCGCTTTGGAAACAAAAAAATACTACAAAACACAAAATAAATATTCCATTATGATAATTGCTAAATGATGTAAAAAATAACAATATATTTTGTTGTCATACTGTAGCTGGAGTTGGTGTATAAACTAGATTATTATTTTATTCTCATTGTGATAATTGTTTTTTAGTTTAATTATAGTTTTGTAAATATGTTTTATATCTCGTTTTGTTCGGTTTCCTATAAATTAGAGGCAGGTGGATAGTTATTAGCCATTTTAGCAGCACTGCAAAGGTACCTACCTATGTGAATGTAGAATATAACGTACAACAAATATATAACTACATTTGAACTGGAACACTAGAATATTCATTACGCTTATTGTTGACCTACAGTTGTTGTATGCGAATATATTGTATTAAATGTTTGCGAGTATTGCCAAATACATACCAAAAATTATTATTATATGGAATACCTTGTTTTATTTTACGGTTCTCTTTCAACACATTTCTACCATTGTCGTTCTGGCAATTACACAAAGGATAGCAACTGCTGCCAATCTTACGTTGCTTTATACACATCTACCTTAATTAATCATGATCTTAAACCCGTTAATTATTAGGAAACATCATATGAATTTTTAACGGGTTAAATCATTATGTTGGCTGCCTGCTTTTTGTAAGATACAGCATTGTAACACGTGATCTGGGCTTGGTAGACATTAAGTGAAAATGTACAATTTTTACATTGGTAATAATAATAATTGGATAATTTGTGTAGCGCCGTTTTTTGTGAAAAATCACCTCATAGGCGCTGTACTATTTATTAATCTTTAAAAACATATGCAGAAATACATTCTTACCTGACAGGTCACTTCAGATAAACACATGTTTATTTACAAACATATGCAGAAAAACATACTCACCTGGCAGGTCACTTCAGATAAACACAGTTTATTAAAACAAGTTTACGACTTTGCACGCAGAGGACACTATGGTAAAAACACTGGATATTACATGATTTAAAATTTTTTTATTTTACACTCTATTACTATTGACCATTTGTTAGAAGATTAGTGGCAAAAGTTTAGTTGATATTTATATTTTAAATACTGGAGAATTTAAAACTCTTGAGGACTGTAGATTTTTAATGAAACGTCCTTAAAAATGATGATATCAACAAGGTCCTAAAACAGAAGAGAAAAAAATCAATTTATTACGAAGAAAACACAGATTAGGATGATAAAATTAATGAAGTGGATTACTAAACACTAACAAGTTGAAGCTAAACAAGTTATAGCTATCCGACCTGTCCGAATACTAAATTAGTTTATAATAAGAATGAATTTGATTGTGTGACAAGGGGGGAATTGAAAAATTTTTAAAAACACAAACAAATAACACAAACAAACTAAAATACAAATTATTTTCGAAACTTCGAGAAGTGTCAAAAATAATTTAACCGGTATAAAACTGGTTTCTTTTATACACCATTATTATATTTTATGAAATGACATGGATAATATTTAAATAGTCAATTGATCGATATTCCGGTGGGCGGGTGGGTGGGTAGGTCGCTCGACCAGGAGTCAGATTGATTAAGTTCAAATCTCACTGCGGGTACGGAGTCCCATCTCAGAAAAAGTTTTTTTCTGTGAAAAATGTTTTACTAACACATTACTCACATATATAATTCTTTGAATAAAAAAAGTTTTCGTATGCCGACTGTTCACTACAGTTTCATAATTAGAACTTATATATTACGCTTTTCCACAATTTCGTGTATAAACATGATGACCTTGACTTCAAGGTTGTTTAATTTTTTTAGACAAGTGCATATTTTATAGCCAAATGGCTTAATCTGGAAACGACACAGCAAGCTGAAAGTAGTTGTGTTTACTTGAAATATCATGATGGCAGAGTTCGGGGGTTTTGCTGCTTCATACAAACAGATTCGTACCTATATATTGCTAATTTATTAAGAATCTCTTAAAATTATTCGTAATCCGATTGAAAACGGGATTGCAGGTCCTTAACCAATAAATTGATAGGTTGCCCAGTAAACTTTAAACAAAATACTAACGTATTGTCACGATGTTGGAACTCGTGTTCATAAAAATCGCAATATTTCCGCATTTCATTATTCTATATTATCAAGGCAAATGTAGGTGCATGAACAGGTGTTTCGATATGTTAGGAATATACGAAAAGTTTATCAGGCCTGCAATCCCGTTTTCAACCGGATTACCAATAATTAGAAGAGATTTAAAAATATATAACAAAACTCATTTTCTCCATGCTTCTCTACAGCCACCTATTATTTAATTATTTTACTGTAATAACAAAACTAGCATTTAAAACGATTCTAAACAAATTAATAATAATATAATATCACAGCAAGAAAGCTTAAAACAAAATGAACAACTGTATTTTAAATCACCTTTAAAAATAAATGGTCTCACAATTCAAAACAATTAATTATTCTAAATTTGAAATGTATTGACAACGAACTGCGTGAATCGAGAACGAGAATAAAATTTGCACACTGGTACTATGAAATAATATTATTTAAACGACAAACAGACCAGGTACTTTAGGTACTAACAGACCAGCCTCGTTATGCAAATTTGATTTGAAATTCTACCATTTATAATTTAATAGTTATTATTATTGTTTAACCAATACAAGTATTATGCAAAATTTATTGAGCTATGAAAAGAAGTAAGGATAACAATTATTATTGCTACAACGAGTATTTCCAAATGATTAGTGTTTAGCATTTACATTTGAAATCATTACCACGATACGAAATCCAATCGAATACAACTGACACGAAACTCCATCAATCATTTATCAAACGTCGATATTATGTTTTCATAAATTGCTAACATACTTTTAAGAATAACTAGGAAGATATATTGGTAAAATTATGCATAATAAGTACCTATCTAGGTACATAGTTACCGATGTGTGTATTGATAGAACTACAGCTTCACATGATCTTTGCAGGTGGTAAGTACATGAATAGAAAGGTCACCGGATAAATCATCAAAATGATAATTCATCACATCTTTAAAAAGTTATATATAGTCATGGAAAGTGATGAAACAAAAACTTTATTAACTGGCTTAAGTAGGTTAGGTTAGGTTATGTTTATTATTGAAACAGTTTTTTTTTGTATAATACCTACCATTTTTCCCATCATATACTATCCATCTCCTTCCCTAAAAATAGCCTTACCCACATTGGAGAAAATAAGAAGATTTATGTTGCACTGCAAATTGTCGCAAGTCAGTCGAATTCGTGTCGTATAACAACCAATTGAATGAACTCTTCACTGTCGTATTTTAATATAAATTTGATTTACGGTTCATTGTACGTGTTACAGGTTAGGTTAGGTTTTAATTTTTTTTATCGTTTCTAATGACTTTATATCACTTTTTAAAGGTGTAATTGTCACTGTGTTGAGTTATCATGGAACCGAATAGAAGACGCCATGTATTTAAAAAATATATTAATGTAAATACTTTCAAATTGGATTTCTTCACACTTTTTAAAAGATGGTTACCAAATACATAACTTAGTTTTGTTCACTTATAACTTATAATCCCCGGTAGGTTAACAAAAAAACAGTTTTAAAGATAATCTCACACGAGCGCTATACTTTCATACGGAGCCGGCCCTGAGCCAGAGGCGCCTGGCGCAAGTAAAGTTTTGGTGACCCTTGTCGAGACTAGTAGACGCCTAGGTAGGTGATCACTATAATCAATAATAAAAGGTTCATTTGTTTTTTTATGAAGCTCCGTTTTAATGAAAAATATCCCAAAGGGCGATGTGTTAGGACTGTTAGATATTATCAGCGCCTTAGAATTTACTAAGCCCACGTATATTATGAGAGAGATATGATTTTAAATTCCCCCCAAATTAGGGTCCACAATCTACGGTCTAAGACGGTCCTGTGCACTTGTCTGGGGGAGGCTTTTAATATGACATGTGTTATCAAATGCACACGGGAAACAAACTGCGATGTCTTGTTTATTCGATCTTTGACATCCCAAAGGGCTTAATCGCTGAATGGGTAATATGGTGAGAATTTTTAAATTTTTTTTTTTAATCCAGTTTCATAATTTTACTAACACTTTTTACTCCAAATAACGTCAAAAATCACTGGTTAGGTAAGTCTCTTAACATCCCGTATATTATGAGAGTATAGAACTTGTGTGAGACTAATATTAATCGAAAAAATATTATAACGTGTTGTGTTAAATTTGATATACTAGTTGGTGTATTATATTTTTGCTCTATTACTAGCTTTGAAGGTGTTACGTTAAGTAATAAAACTAGTTATTTAGTAATCTTTTATAATCCAGAGATCTATATTACACTTTATCTAGAGTGGCTACGTCTCCGACTGCAAAGCTAATAACATGTGTACCTAAAGCTTGACGTAGTGTAGACTCAGCTTTTTTACACCCCAGTATTAATTAAAATGCCCCGGCAATATAAGGGTCCTGGGTTCGAGTCCTAGATGTGACCGTATCTTCTGATTTTTCGGTTTCAGATTATCGTTTAGGAATATTGTCTTCAATAATTAAATATTAATTAAAACGTTTGTGATCTGAAGGCTGAAGGAGCATGTACATGTATCTTGTTAAAATCAGTTTTAAAGACTCACCTCACACAGAAAATTTTACGCATAAATAAATCAAAACAAAAAGTTTTAATATTGAGATGTTTGATATTTATGGTAAAAGTAGTTATATCGGGCATAACAATATTTAAAATGATTTTCATGTTTTTCTTCGAACTAGTCAATTGTACGGTTTTTATTCCTCGTATGCAAAACACATTGTACAAGTTTCGGCGAGAAACTTTTCTATTGAAATATATTTTTATTTTATTTAATATTTGAAAAACCTAAGACTATGCGTAAAAATTCCCGTTTGGCTTCACATTATAAATAAAGTTTTTATTTCAGTTGTCGGGTTTTAGCAAGTTCTTCATTATTCATCAAGTAAAAAAACTTCACAATGCTTTCTTTTCGGTAAGCACTTTATACGGACTTTTTTTTTTGTTTTTCCAAAGGCATGTAAAATTTATTTAACCATTTTCTGGATGGTTTTTATACCAATTAAATTTATAAAAACAACATGAAAATAATTTAAGACCCCATAAACAAAACATGAAAACAACGTGCTTCGTTAGTACCTACCTAATAATTATTTTGTTTTTCTGTAAGTCAATCTGCAAGGAACATAAAAAAAAACGGAAAGAATTTTTTTTATTTTTGGGTTTAAGTTAGCTTTTTTATTATTGTTTTTTTTTTATATGAATACAGCACAATAGTCCAACTGCTTCCAACCGTCTGGACCCAGTGAGTCTATGGCATCCCCTATTGGGTATGTTGTGAGCTTTAAAGTATTGGGGAGGGGAAAGGGATGGGGAAATACCTGGCTATTCAGATCTGGTCACCAAACTCGGCGAAAGTTAATTCAAGCAATGTTTTAATTCTCAATGGTTGCCTTATACCAGGGCGATACGGAGAGTATATTCCATTCTGAAACATACCGCAAATATTGTGAAATAACACAAATTATTTAAAAGAAATCACTTGCGCACGCCGAGATTTGAACCCGCGACCTCCTGATTGCTAGTCGAGAGCCTACACCTCGACCCCGGAGGAATCCACGGGCTTCTAAAGTTTATTACATAACACGAACATAATATTTAAATAAAATATAGGTTACATAAAATAAAAATAATTTCTAATTTTTTGTAATCATTGAAGACAGTATAAGTGACTCTCAAACGAAAATTTAAAACGGAAAAATCAGAAAAAGTTTCGGTCACATTTAGGAATTGTACCCAGGAATAATAGAACAAGAGCTAATTCCACTCTATCCCCTATTTATATATATATTATATATTACGTCATATTTAATTGTATCATACTTCAACAAAGAACTACCAACATTATCTTCATTCTCTTAACTCATATTTTTTTATTGACAGCTAGTTTTATGTATGATTGCAAGATTCTTTCCGAACTAAAAGTAATCTAGACAGGGTTTTTGATAAATATATCAATTTTTATTTTAATGTCTGACATCTATTGACTTTTTCACAAATGTTCATGAATGTAAAAAATATTAAACAATTTCCTTCACAGTACAGTACGAACGTTCCATTTATAATGTTATGGCCTCTAGTTTGTATGAAACACAGACATATGAATATATAGACTAGAAATTAAAGGTGAGGGGTAAAATCAACTGTTGAAGAACGAAGGGGGTAAGGCTGACTGTGATTCGTCAATAAATCAATCTGACAGTATATAGGCATCTCGCATTATAGTATCACCATTTATTTCTTAAAAGTAAAATCTGCTATTGAATGAATAGACATTTTTTACATGGGAGCGCAAATTACTCGCCACGTTATGAACAAATTTGCGAAGTCCAAATTCGGCAAAAAAATTCGGTTATATTTTCAGAGTCGAATATTTCGTTTAAGTATTTAGTTAAGACACTTTTATAAATGTTCATAATTTACTTCCCAGCAACCAACCAGCTTTGTGTTTCGCGTCCAGACGTTTCTCGATGTGATAGTAACAACTGATTCATATTATACGATGTGAATATGCTTAAAATAAAGTAAAATAATGCTTATATATGGAATGTAATACGACAATTGGGTTTATTCTCTTTTTCACATCTATTTTTACAAGTTTTCATATCACAAGCCATTATTTCGCCGTGTTATTTCATAAAATGCCTCGACCATAGCTCGACGCTAGTTCGAACAAGAATGATGACGTCACATTCTCAAGATTCACGGGAAGCCATACGCGAGCCCAGCCGGCTCCAATGGAACCGGTATGGGGAGTGGGGAATAATACGCTTTTAATCACTTAGGGCAGGTTTACTAATATTCATATGTCTATGGTATGAAATGAATTATATGAAAAAAATCATAGCTAAATAAATTTATTTTTATTTATGTCTATTCTTGAATACACATTTAACAAATGATTACAGCGGTTTATATTGTAGTACAGAGAAAAAAGTACAGAACATAGGTTGATATAGGTAAAACTGTGTTTGGGTGATATTGTATGTAACGTGAACACCTCACTAGGAAAACCTGTGCTGAGGTGTTAACTTATTTGTGATTAAGTGTGACAGGTATTTATGTGTTATAGTAGAAAGTTTTTTTTTTTCACAGACATATATTGAAACATGAAAACGCACATTTATATGTGAGTGTATGTATTTTTGGATAATACTTGAATAACGTGTATAATATATAATTTTACTTATTATATTTTGTTTATATTAGTTTTCCATTAGTGTTTACCCTTTGAGCAAATTAAATTATACACAAAAAATAATCATTTCTCCCATTACGTACTCGGGCAAAATCGGTTAAATACCAATAATTATTAAATGACTTCTTGCATATACATAAGATTAGATATCTTTACATCTTATAGGTTTTATAATCTATAAGTGTTTGTTTATAACCGCCAATAGCACCGTTATCTTATCAACGTGTGGAAAATAATTTTAAAAACATTTTGTATTTATAACTAAATAAATAATTATAAATAAATACGTAACACACTTACAGTCAATATTTTCCTCACTAAAATATTAAACCAACGGGATTACATCGTAAACCTATTCCAAAATGAGTAAATAGTGTTTACTTAGACATTATACGTAATCTACTAACATAAGTTAATTTAAGCTTGTGACAGACCATGCTATAAGGGCTCTATATTTTCTTGGTTTGGCCTATTTCAGCGTATCACTAGCCATACATTCGCATTGGTAGTGTATGAGTGTATGACTGGCAGTCAAGTGAGTTGACTTCAAATCCCACAGCGGTCACCGGCATCTGATTACTTCTATCAAAAGAGCGTTTTATTAAAAAAAAAAGAAATATGAATTTCTTCTTATAATTTAATAGGATTAAGTTGTTCAGTTAGAACTCGTTTGAGCTTGTAACTGCATAAGGATTTACAATCTCATTATCTTATAGATATCTTCTCAAAGCTTTCATAACAACTCGAAGGTTGCAAAAAGAAAGAAAAAAACACCAATTTACGTACCTATGTTGTGAGGGAGGGGGGGGGTGTGGAAGAGAAAGGTGACGAAGTATGGTCCTGTCTCTTTTACCAGGGCGATACTGAGAGTCAAAAGATAATTTGTTTTCAGACTGTTTCTCTATTTTGAATATTTATTTCTTTATTGACCTTTAAAACCAACTAATCTACTTTCGTAGTTTTTTCCCGATTCATATCACATAGGTATCGACAACATTGCATATGTTTATGACATGGTGCATTTCAAATTATTTTCAAAAGGTTATATACGCAATGAAAATAAATAATACAAGCAAATTATTGATTTATGTTTATGATGACAGAGAATAGCGCAAATATTTGGATACGATAATATACTCGAATATATATGTATACCTACATGTATTTAAGTAGAAGTGATAATAGAGCGTAATAATTGTATTTGTTAATCATTAAAGATTAACAATTACTCTCAAACAAAAAATGTGAAACAGAAAAATCAGAAAAAAAATCGTTTTCATCTAAGAATTGAACCCATGACCTCAGAACCTTGGACTACCGAATCTTTTTTCTGATTTTTATGTTTCACTCTTTTCGTCTAATATATTATCTTCAATGATTGCCACCAAAAATATATGCATTTTCATCAACAACGAGTCTATTTTCCGAGTTTCAGCTCGATTGGATGTCGGGAAGTGGGTTAATTTATCATGAAAACAAAATTTAATTCAAATAGATTTTTAATTTTTTTTTATCATGAATTTTACAAAAAAAAATATATTTTCGGTGATTTTCTTAACTACCATGACGGTATTAAGGTAGGTAATCTTATTATTATTTATGTAAGAACAACAAAATAATATTTTGAAGAACAAATAATAAAACATAAGGAAAAAGGACATGTTATGGTAATACAAAAAATTAAAAAATACATTTATTATAGAAACCATATTAGAAATAAAAATAAAAATTAAAAAATACACTTATTATAGAAACCATATTAGAAATAAAAATTAAAAAATATATTTATCATAGAAACCATATTAAAAATAAAAATGAAAATTAAAAAAATACATTTATTATAGAAATCATATTAGAAATAATTATATATATTCAAAATAAAATTGCACCCTTTAAAAATAACAGAAATCTTACTTCATACTCATACAAATACTTCCTACTCCTAAATGTAAAAAAACAATAGGACAGTTCAACCATGAATATCTCGGAGTTAAATTTTTTAACTCATTACCAGAAAAAATTAGAAACATGAATGCAAATATAAACGAATTCAAAAGCCACCTTAAAAAGTATTCCGAACAGTTGAACTGAATCGTACCAAATATAAACCAATATAACAACACCCCCCATACACACAAGCCCTGCTTATTTATGGGGGTACATCAAATACTAATATTATGTAATTAATAACTGTACTATATTGTGTAATTATACTATGTAATTGTTATATTATGTAATTCGTGTATCTTTTTTTTACAAAAAAAAAATAATAATAATAAAAGGATATTTTAAAGAAAGTAGAAAAAATATTAAAAGTAAGATTAAAATACATTCAAAATTATACAAATTAATCTTGGTACGTACTTATCTAGAAATATACCTATTTACGGTCACATTGTGACATTTTTTCTTTAAAGAATACTTGTCCCCTTTTATAGCCAATGTCGAAGGCGGAAAGTAAAAAGGGAAATAGAATTATTTGACCTTATATCGGTGTTCAATGCATTGTATATTTTAGGAGCGATGAACCAGAATTGTCTTTGACGGAATGTGGTTCAAGTTGCAGGGACCCGCATCCCAAGTTTGATGAAAAGCGGTGTGTAATAATTGATGTCGTGGAGATACCGGCAGGATATTTTTCCATAATAGCGTATTGTGGTACATGTAGCTTGCATATTTCCATAAACTTGTCCTGGTAAATAACTCTCGAATATCCAAGACCCTAATTTTAGCAAATAGTTCGTTTGAGGGGAGGGTTGGTTGGCATTTAAATGTAATTCTTCAAATTAGTTTTTGTACCGTAATAACTGGATTGATAATAGATTCAGCACAACCACCCCATCCCACAACACCATATGTTGCTACAAATTAGAAAAGGGAAAAATAGACGCTTCTTACAGTGTCCAAGTCTAAGTTGGGCCTAAGAGAGCAGAATATATGGCAGAGCTTATGGAGTCTTTTTATTGCATCGTTTATGGGCCTCCCAGCGTAGTTGACCATTGATGATTATTCCCAAATATTTGTTACACTTCCTTTGATGATTTTAGGGTGGAACATGTGAAATGGATATTAGGTGAGATTTCAAGAGTGTTTAGATTGAGTGAACACGAGAGGTTGATTGGTTTAGGACAGTTATTGCAAGCATTGTGTTTTCGTATAAAAATGTTATGTGTTGTGTTTTGTATTAAGTGTGAGGAGGTTTGTGTCTAGTCAATGCTTTAATTTTATTAGGCCATTATTAGTTTTATCAGTTACTGATTACCATGCTTCATCTTCAAATATTAAAACTGTATCATCTGCAAATGATAATATCTTACCTCCAATATCATGATGCACAGTGTGTTGATGTATAATGTATATAATAAATAAAAGTGGGCCTAGTACACTACCTTGAATCGTAAATGTTTTTTAAAAGACAAACAATGTAAGAACAAACTACTTGTAACAATTTTTGTTAGCACTTCCTTCAATTTTCCATGACGCAAATAGATACATAGTGTTTGCAATGAACGAGTAGGTGTGATTTATTTAATCTTAAATAAAATTTCAAGTAGATAAATATAGTTAATCGACAATCAATCATCATTACTCCATGACTTAAGCATGGTTCAATTGTTATTATTATCCGAGTGCCGGCACGACCCAGGTGAGGTCACCGCTGCTGCTACGTATACACTTTTATATAAAGTCAGTAATGCGTTATTTGATAACATGATCGACAATCTATGTATGTTCTAGAAAAGCGATGGCGAACCTATGTCATAATGTGTGTCAATATTATTGGGGAAGCTTCTGATGTTTGGACTTAGCCTCGGTACCTACATAGAATAAGAGTATTTGATAAATTAAAACCATGGTTTATTAATAAATTATATGAATTAATTTTATTAAAATAATAAAATTAATTCATATAATAAAATTAATTCATATAGTAAAATTAATTCATATTATAAGAATAATCACTTTCCGCTTGACAACAATGAACCTAAGCCCTCACTTATAGAAAGAAAGGGCCTTAGATAAAATTTACTTGAACGATTGGAAATCAATAGACGAATGAATGATCCTAATTTACCATTAATTAATAAAGTAAGGAAAATAACTTTTTCCCCATTTCTCAGTATGTTCACAAGACCTAAAAAAATCGTATTTAAATAAGGTAATGGCAGTCACGTCATTATTAAACAATTTAGAAAAAAATACCACTTAATGTGGGGAAAACAGATTTCACCCCACAGAATAGAAAATCTATTGTCACAATTATCTTCCCGATAAATCGATTTAGCCGGTAATAAATTATTTAAGACATCATGAAAATTAAAATAAGTTCAATAGAATCATATAAATAAGTTGTCTTAACCTGTCCTAAACCATAGTTCGAAAATGGCCTTGAACGCTATCACAATAATAAAAAACTAAAATTCTGCAAGTACTTTAGTTTTTTAATAAAATCAAATTTAATTATACATTTATATAATTATATCATGTTGTTATATAATAAAATGGTAGGTCAAATAATTTTAGAATTATCATTACACGACAAAAGTGTAAAAACCAAAAAAAAATGGGTAACCTAATTTGAACAACTGTCCTCTTGCTTGGACCACTGGTTTGATATAATCGAACCAAGGCATTTAAGGCAGGGTCCAATCATATCGCTTCTTCCTTCTTCAGCCAACCTTTCAGAAGAGTATTGCAGAGACCACCACTAAGGCAGATGTAATCTACCCTGATGATGACGGAGATACAGAGTGGGCCCCTTGATTTTTCGTGCAAAAAAAACCTGTTCCTCCTCATTTAGTTAACGTTTCAGATACCTCTGCGGTTTTCACGATTACTTATTGATTCAAAATGAAAATTTGCAAACATAAAAAAGAAGAACGGAAAGAGCAAGAATTCATTATATTTTACATATAATAAAGAAGAACACAAGTTTGAAAAACGATGCTGGTGACCAGATCTGAATAGCCAGGTACTACCTCACCTTCCTCTCCCCAACTCCTTCCCCTCCCACTACCTACAGCCTCACAACATACCACAGTAGGGGATACGACAGTCTGACTTGCTCCAGACGGTTGGGAGCAGTTGGAACTCTTGTGCGGTTTCACATAAAAAAATACAAATATTAAAAGAAATTATAAAAATTTCACTGACTTAATGTCTTGGTTCTAGACCATTTAGGA
This sequence comes from Hesperophylax consimilis, assembly GCF_061612785.1. NCBI lineage: Eukaryota > Metazoa > Arthropoda > Insecta > Trichoptera > Limnephilidae > Hesperophylax > Hesperophylax consimilis. The sequence continues at coordinate 5,607,507 of NC_142851.1, read as the reverse complement.
TGCTGTGTGTATCTCTCACACTTGCCTGCAATTGTACATAACCATCCCGTTTAAATTTCTTGAACATGGGGAAAACAGTTTTGCATGGAAATATAGGCCCAAATTGGGCTTTCATTTGAATCACGAAACATGCCCACAAGTCATTTCTTGTGTTGTTCTTTATTCTATAATCATTATTAATTCGCGGTAGTTTGTCACCCCTGTTCTAGATTAACGTCGCGCGGAATTTAAAATTCATACCAAGTTCATACTAAGCCAGAGATAAAAAAGCAGTTTTTTTATGGTTTGATCGATGCTATTAAGGATGTGAAATGACATGTTTACAGCCGGTGACAAAGTTGCTGTCTACGAAAATGGAAACCGTACACATTTTTGCATGAATAAAGTGTGTCGAAAATGCATAAATAAATATAAAATTGTATTGGATTGCTATTATTCAAAGTAGCTTAGTTTATTTAAAAAAATGGAACTGATGTGTTATAAATTCAGACAAGCGATAAAGTACCTACTTATAAGATAATATTTTTTTAACAGAAATTATTTTAATTGCATGTTTGAAATTTTGTTTAAATTTCTTTAAGTTTGTTGTTTTTTTATTTTAATTATTTATTGATAATATTTTTACATAAGAATTCGAATTTAAAAGGGAATTCAATGAGGAGTGTGCATTGATTTTAAAACAGACTAACAGACAGACTTACCACAGCCAAATTGAAAAATATTTCATAAATACATTTGGAAAGATATACAGAAGTTAGAGAGTTCCAAGAAAGATTGTGTCACTGGTTAATAAAGTTGCTGTGATAATATCCTTCAAGAGCTTTTGCCAATGTTTTTTAGTTTGTCACTGGAAGTTTTAGGTTACTAGGTAATGCGTTGTATTGGGTATATCCGATGATTATAAGGAGTTCATTAAAAATAATTGTGTCGAGTGAGTAGATGACGATAAGTGTATTTGATTTAGTGATCGTGTTTTGCGCTGGTGACAATTAAAGACTTGTTTAGTGTTGGTGTTGAATTATTTGTAGAATGGCAGTTACGGGGCTTTTATCCACCTACTTCGTATATCTATAATTATCCTCACTGAACAGAAAATCAGTAGAAGTGTGATCTATACCGATATGAAAGAAAAACAGAGTCGCCAATGACTTTTAGGTCTCAGACGTGGCAATGAAATAAGATAAAGACTGAAGTAAGATAAATTTGGACTTAAATCAGGTACGCCTAAAACACAATTCTCTCAGTTTATCTCTCCAGTGTTTATCCTCAACTTTAGCCTACCTGTCAGCTGTCACGAGAGACCAACTACACACTCGTGATGTTTACGGCCATTGGATGTGATTCCATCTCATTCTTCGAATCATTCCAATTCCAAGCGAGTCGGAAAGATTCCATGAATCGGTCCCCATGTGTTCCATAGAAACAGTCGGATACAGTGAGAAGGTAGACAGATATGTAGGTGGGTACCTATTGGGTAGGGTACGGCTATGTACATCGAATCTCCATAAATATCTGATCGACGTTCCGAGTCGGGGCACGATCCTTGATTGATACGGCCCCGTGGGATAATCGAAGGCAGTCACTCGTACCAGCATACGAGAAATGCTCAGTCACATGGGATGCTTACAATACAGCTATAAGTCAGATATATACATAACCACTAGCGACCGAAATCTTGCAGTAGTTTTACAATATCTAAGAAAGATTCTATGGAAGATCTAATTTCATCAGCCGTAAATAGTAAACACATCGAATACTCGTATGCAGCTCAAAGTTATTAAACGATTTCCAGTTTTAATCTTCTCTAAATAACTTATGATTAATTTAGATAATATGTGTATAATATTTTCCGTCCACTTCGGAGAGCCGTCTTAAATAAACTAACCAACTAACTAACACGCCGTTTCTCCACAGGGGTAGAGAGACAAGACGGACCACCAAACAACTCTGCCTTGGCAAACACTCCTTCTCTCATTCTCATTCACATATCGTCTCATACATACTCTTCAATTATTCTGACTCCTGACTGATCAAGAATTTGATTCGTCCCCGACTTACTTTACCATTCACTTTTGCGTCATATATTCTCCTTACACTCCTTTCTTTGTTCATTTGCTCTTTATGCCCAAACCATCTGAGCGTCCCTTTCTTAATCTTACTCACTACGCCTTGCATTCTTTAGGGATCTCTACATTCCGCACATAATCATATGTTTATGGTTTTACCACACATACGCCTCAGGCGTCTCATTTATACAGCATTCAGCTTGAAATAGAGATTCATAATAAGGAATAAAAAAAATCCTCAGGCGATATAAGCATGAAATATGTACTTTTTGATTGAATTATTACACATTTTTTGGAAGTTGGTTTTTAAAACGCTTTTCCCGCCACGATCCCGCAAAATCATTGTACAGACTTCAACACCTACGAAAAATGATAACACAAGGAATATCATTTTAAGTAATATTAAAATGAAATTGTCATGAGTAATCACCCCCTGAAGTTTAGTTGTATGATCATGGTTTACAATGAATATTTTGATTTTTTTGAAAATTGGCACTTAATTTACTTGTCCCGCCAGCATCGAGCACACTCATCGTAGAGACGTCAATACGTAAAATGATTTGTCAAACAGCGGCCCACGGAGTCTCACCGTGGCACACGTATTTCGAAGCTTTCACGAAAACGTGTGTAATACGAATGCACGTATGTTTTTAATAGAAAAAACACGATTGGCTAGCGTCGTGCCACACCAATCGTTTCGCTGGCCAATCAAACGTGCACACGCGGCTCGCTAAATGGAAAACGTCTGGAATGGTTAGCTCACGATTTTCTAGTCTTTCTTGGCAAAACTACGTCTGCATCTTTAATCTTCACCGGACAACTTCTCAGCATCCCGGCTTGTCACCTAGGGCCAGGAAAAAGAAGATGGCACCTTTAAAACTAAGCAGGATCGTTACGACAAACTTAGCCATCAACGCTAGCATATCCATAGCTGCTTAATCGACCGGTCGGTGTCTGAGTTGACATCGCGTTTGGGTCCCACCCAGGCGTAGTTGTTCAATTCCTCGGTTGTCTTCCATCCTCGTCCGTCCTCCATCACAACACAAGCTTTTCAAATATTATAAGTTATTACAATATTTGAAACATGGGAATGTTTGTCTTTCTTCAAAAAAGAAAAAAATATATTGAAACTTTTTATCAGTCAGCTAACAATATTGACACATTTTTATGTATCGCATTTCTCAGTTTCAAACATAAAATTCAAAAGAGTTCGTTTAGAACGATTTTGTGAGTTAAATGATTTTTTGTATTAAGAAGTTGCTAGCCATCAACCGTAATATCGCGGCAATATCTATCGAGATTCCGTTTACCCAATTCAAGTATTTTTCTTTTTTTTAAAGAAGTCAACTTTTGCTAATGATGGGTAACGACAAGTTTATCTGTTGAGTAAACAGACTTGATAAACTAACCATTATCCACCGAAAATTATGATAAAAACTTTTATATTTAAATGTCAATGTTGACATTTTTAAGACGTTCGTTCCAGACGTAATTGAATAGTTAACTTACGATGTTCTGTGATTTCTCTGCAAAATTACGTCTGCATCTATAAAAAATAACTTCGCAGCATCCCACCTTGTCGCCGAGGGCCGGGTGTAGAGAATAGCAGGCCGCCTACTCTATCGACTAACTATCAAATAACAGAGGATGATTGCCGAACCTTGCGGCACGCCGCGCCGCCCGCGTCGGCTCGTGAATCGTGCCATGTTGATCATGCTGTGGCTTAATCCGCGGCTCGTAGTCGAAGTTCCTCAAACAAATTTAAAATTTTGCCTGAAGTGCAGAGGATATTAGAAATCCTTTAATAGCATTTCTGTATATTTTTCCTAGTATTTTCCATCATTTCATTATCAAATGTACCAGTGCGTCTTCAATCCATTTGCAATATTCGACGGTAATGAGAGGAAAGAGAAAATTTTAACTAACCAACTAACCATCACGCCGTTTCTCCGCACGAGTAGCAGAGAGGACGGACCGCCAAACAACTCGGTCTTGACACACATTTTTGCTTCGTTCACATTCATACATCGTCTCATACATATTCTTCTGTTATTCTGACTCTTGACATGGCCCGACTCAAGTATCTGATTCACTTGGTCGTGCCATGTCTTCCTCGGACGTCCCCGATTTCCGACGTCCCTTTCTTGATCTTACTCATTACCCTTACATCATCCTTGCACTCTTTGCGGATCTCCACGTTTCTAACACGATAATACATGGTTTTACTACACATACGCCTCAGGGATCACATTTCTACAGTATTCAGTCTACTTCCATCCCTTTTCTGCCAGTTCCATGCCTTACTTCCATACATCAGGGTAGGTACCAGCACTCCATTATGGACTGTTAGCTTCGCTTCTTTGGACATTTTTTGTTAGCGCCAACTGCGTTCAGTCCTCCATTAATGGAGTAGAAAATTTTTAATAGTTCTAAAGAACGACCCTGTGCACATAACCTTATTTACTGAGCTAAAGTTGTTAATATTTTGGATACTGTTTTGGAGTCAATATCTCCGATTGAATACACCAGCTGTTAAATGTCTGTTGCCTTTTGGATAGTCGTATATTTGTGAATTTGATTTTCCAATGTAATGTAATGAAATGAAATCCAAAAATAAGAGCGGTTCTGTAACCTGAGGAGTTACTGTTTGTTTATCTAATTTAGAACCGCGTTTTGACATAATTCTTTATAAAAATCAATTTAATCTGTAGCAATGCTACGAGAATGTTCCAGAAAGACGGCAAATTCATGTTAATGAAGTAGGTACATTTGTACTTTTTAAATGCATTTTAATTTGGTGTGGCGTGCCATTCACAAGTGTACCGTGAAGTAAAACGTTTGGCCGACACTGATAGTGCTCATTTTCCTCTGCAGGAAAATAAATTCACTTGTATTTAACGTTAGGTGCGTACACAAAACACTTGTCATTCTAGAACATATACACTTAATTTACAAATATACCTTTTGGATAAAAAACACTCCAGATACCGGGAGATAACAACACAATAATTTACTTTCACGTGTATAAAGTTGCACGAACTGTATAAATAGGTTTACATGATAGATTAAGTGCAGATCAATAATAATATACACGTTCCCACCTAACTAAGCTTTTATTTCAATAAGGTTTTATTATTTAAATGTGATTATTTTATTACATTAGTAATTAGTAATACAAGTAATTTTTCAACTTCTAATTTTTAATTTCTAATTTCACGAATGATGATTTTTCCACAAATTCGACTTTACGGAGATTTTGCCATTGATTTCACTACATACCATAATTCTCAGTACGTATCCAAATTTTAGTCCGTTCGGCGCCATTCCTGAGAAAACGGCTTCCAAAGTTCAAACCAATGCCTTGCATGTATGATCGTAAGAATGATGATTTTTACACAAATGCTACACTCTGCAGATGTTTTCGTTGATTCGACTTTAGACCATAATTCTTAGTATTTAACCATTATTTTAATCCGTTCGGCCCAATAGAGCCTGAGAAAACGACTTTTAAACTTCAAACCCGATTTCAAATTTGACAGTCTCCTTGGTCGAGGGGTAAGGCTTTTGACTAACAAGCAGGTGGTCGTGGGTTCAAATCGGTTCCATGCTAACTCAACACAGTGATTATTCAACACACTTTTAAAAAGTGATATAAAGTCATTAGAAACGATTAAAAAAATATAACCTAACCTAACCTAACCTGACCCACTTAACCCAGTTAGTAAATTTTTTGTTTCATCACTTTCCATGACTTTATATAACATTTTAAAGATGTGATGAATTATCATTTTGATGATTTATCCGGTCACCGTTCAAATCCAGGCGTGAGAAAGTAAATTTTATTTTATTAATTTGTGTTATTTATATACGGGCATTGTCAAGGTCTTGATCAGATTTGGAGAGACTGATTGAGGCAGATCTTTTTACCTACTTACCCAGCAGGACTCTCTCGACCCATCGTTCTCTGCGCCGCAGTGGGAGGGATGAATTCAAACGACCGTCACTCCTGGACACATTGACCCCCGGATTCCTATCCACCCCTCATACTTCTTAACTTCCCTGATTTTTCTCTCCTTCCGTTCCTTAAAATACCCTGCACACATTATCATTAAAAATGATATGGGCCCTGAAGGAAACTGTGTGGAGCCAATGTAAAAAAAAATCATTTATAGTCGATATATATCTCTCAGTTGCTTGACCGTTCTATGTTTGTGACCAGATCTGAACAGCCAGAAAATTCCTCACCTTCCTCTCCCCATCTCCTTCCTTTCCTCACTGCCTTCAGTTTCACAATATACCGCCATTGCCATAGTCTCACTAGCTCCAGATGGTATGGAGCAGTTGGGACAGTTGCGCGATTTTACATTTAAAAAAACCCAAGCCTTGCATTTATGCCCATAAGAATGATGATTTTACCACAAATGTTAAATTATGCAGATTTTGTTAAGTTTGAGAAATATCGTTTTACTGTAATAAAATTATAGTAAAACGATAATAAATATTTTACTATAATAAATTTTTTTTTTTTTAGAAAATTTAAAAAAAAATTCAATTTTTTTTATCTTGTTATCGTGATCGTGATCGTGTTCATGTCACATGCGATGATCACACTGATGTTCATACCATGTGTCAAATCATTCAGACTACTTCAGTCAAAAGACGTAATGTCAAAGATATATTACTTGATTATTTAATAATGTTATCTTGAACGTTGTTCATTGACTACAACATGTGTTCAACGTTCATCCCATCTTAAACAAGAAGTTCGTATGAAGGATAAACATATTTCGAAAGATAAAGAATGCATGACATTGATATTGATTGAGCTTTTGTTTGATTAAAATATTGTATGTTTGCTTACATCATGAAAGAAAAGAAAAAAAATCATGAATAACCGTCATGTCTGACTGTGGAAATATGAGCCTCGCTTACAAATATGTATTCAAAGTTTTTTTCTTACTTTAAATAGTGGTTAAAACTTTAAACAGCTGTGGTGGGACTTCGGTTACACCAAACATAAATAAATTTTAATAGTGGAACGTCAATAAATATTGTTTACATTTTAACAATAATTATTTATAAAGGTAAATCTTGGAGTAGTTCATTTGAGTTTTAACACGTGTTAGATATTTCTTTGGTTAGGACAAGGACAATATTATACTTAGTGTACGGTGTCCAGAAACTCGTAGTACAAGCGGGAAACTGATCACCACACAGAGAACCTATGTTATACATAGTGCAAATAATAATAATAATATTTGGATGGTTTGCATAGCGCCGTTTTTCGTGAAAAATCACCTCAAGGGCGCTGTTAAAATATATAATATATTTCTATAATGCTTTATCGTATTACTCAATATCAGTGGCGGTTCGTGGTCTTTTTAACAGGGGGTTCAGAAATTCAAGAGAAGAAAAACATATCTAATTAAAATTTACTTACTGTTGTCCTTCGTCAAATAGTCGAATACGGCAGCAGTCACACAACTTAAATAAAGTTAGTGGGAGGGGTACCTACATATTATTGTTTTTAAATCACTTCACTAGACACAAATATTAGATAATGAGAAAAGTTTTATAGGAATTAAATTGTTTAATGTTTTTATAGCACTCAATGTATGTTGCTAATTATTATTGTTTTTTCGAGAAGAATAATTTCGTAGAATATACATATAATAGATATTTAAAACATTAAAAAAAAAACAAATAAAGGTGGCACGAAATAAATTTACTAAGTCTACTTCAATAGGTAGTAGATTTGCAAATGCCATAAGCAAACGGTTGGAGAAATGCAGAAACAAGAAAACAAAAATATGTACAAAAATGACTACAAAGTTAAATACCATAATATAACATAAAAAATAACACTTGCTTCCCTAAAGGTCAAACGTCGACCGCGAAGTTCTCGGGTTTCTTAGGTTACATTCGTCAATGTTCGGAGGTCACGTGATAACATAACGCGTGTTCGGCGCACACAATTTGTCTTACTTTTGCAAAGAAAGACCAAATTTTGTATATGTCACCGTCATAGGGATCTGTACCGGCTAAAATTCTTTTGTATGAAGAGTTTGGCGCGGATTTCAACTCGCACAAAATTTGGAATATGTATCGTATTTTTCGGTGGCGCGGGTTTTGAAGGCGAAATTTTAATAGCGTGCTATCTATAATGTGCTTATATTATTATAAAACAAGTTTGTTTTATTTTCTCATCTTTTTAATGGGGGTTCGCCGCACAAACGCACTTTAGAGAAAACCGCCACTGCTCAATATATATTATCCTTTTCATTGAACTTTTGAAGATTGTACCCGTCAATGAAGAAGAAGATAATACTTACAAATCTAAACGAAACATGAAACAGAACAAGACACAGGAAATAATAAGATAACCGATTCAACTGGGATTGGTTAATTCTGAATTTGAGATATGAAATCGACAAATATGACGTATAATAATTGGGTCTCAATGGTCGACTAGATAAAGACGTTGTCCCGGTAAAACACAGATCCTGATTTCGATTCCCAGTTGAGACCGTTATCTTTTTATTTTGTATGTCTTGTTCTGTTTCATGTTTTATTTAGATTTGTTAGTATTATCTTACGAAACTATTATCAACTTATGTCTAACAGATTGCATCCACCGGTTCTTCAATTGCATTTGACCAATGAATGTGATGCTGCGTTAGAATGTACAATTTTATTTATTTATTTATATTCTGTACATGCAGATAATATACAGGACCATACTTAAATGTTTACAAAAATTAAATTAAATTTATATGTGTAATTTCAGATTGGTAGATATATAGTTACTCTCTGTAACGTCCTTGTGAAATACCACCCTGGAGGTTATGGGGAAGATGAGTTTTGGAAAGTACCTGACTATTCAGATGTGGTCACAAAACACGCGTAATTTCAAGCCACGTTTGACTATGCATTTTCACGGACTTCTAAATCATTTGATATGATTACGTCAATAATTCGTTGTATTGCAAGCCAAATAATTAACATCACGATTTTGGTATTATAAATCTTCGCAATTGCTTCTTACCTTCCTTTTCGCTGAACATAATTACCTATAGATCTTCAATATTGCTCCAACGAGGCTTCATAAGCTGACAAGCTACAGGTCACTAGAGGTCGCAGGCAGATGATTAATGAAAGGTTGATGCCATAGTTGGATTGCCAACTGATGGGGTTCAATAGGTAGCCATTTGATAAATTTAACATTGGCAACTTGTACGCAGAATTCAATCAGGTTTTTAACGAAGTCTGTTGTGATTGTGGACGTGACCATGTGTTATATTGTTAGTTATATCGCAATTTGTCGGCAGGTCAATTTCACAATATACAACACTAAAACATGCATATAACGAGAAGCAACAATATTGAAAATAGATAAAGAATAATAAGATTTTAAGTGAAGGCAATACAACTGCATAAAATACATATACAGATAGATATAAAACATACTCATAGGCATACATACAACATACTTAAACACAGTCATAGGCATACATACAACATACTTAAACACAGTCATAGGCATACATACAACATACTTAAACACAGTCATAGGCATACATACAACATACTTAAACACAGTCATAGGCATACATACAACATACTTAAACACAGTCATAGGCATACATACAACATACTTAAACACAGTCATAGGCATACAGACAACATACTTAAAAACACTCATAGGCATACACACAACACACCTAAACACACTCATATGCATACATGCCTTATGTACCGGGAAAATGCGAAGTAGCATCTTGAGAACTGGGAACTAGGCAACACTTTCTTATATGACGTTCTTTTAAGTATGATTCAATTTAATAGTATTATTATGTCAATGAATGCACAGTTTAGGATTATTGTAAACGGAAGTGGCGCCCTCTGTTATTTTGAAAAAAAAAACTGTTTGAAATTTTCAAACATTTTTTTAAAAGAAAGATAAACATTCCCTGGTTACGAATAACCCGACAATATTTAAAAATCTCCTACTACCACCACAGCAAGCGGAAAATTTTACCCGTGCTGTGATTGAGGACTTAGCAAGCCGAGGAATTGAACACACTACGCCTGGGTGGGACCCAAACGCGATATCAACTCGGCCACCGATCGGTCAATGCATACTTATACTAATGTATTTAGAAATAATATCAATATAAAAAAATCTATTAACCTTTTTTCAGCATTATTTTGAGGCTATTGGTGCAATTTGATTCACTTTTTATATGCATTGGTACCATATTAAAAATAATAGATACAAGATAAGTTAATGTTCTTTGCCCGTATTTATTAGTAACTAGCTGATGTGTACCTGGCGTTGCTAGACTTTTCTCTAATTTCAATAAATATAATAATCATAGACATATGATTATTAGTAGACCTGCCCTAAGTGATTAAAAGCGTATTATCCCCACTCCCCATACCGGTTCCATCGGAGCCGGCTGTGCTCGCGTATGGCCTCAAGTGAAATTTGAAAACGTGACGTCATCATTCTTGTGCGAACTATGGTCGAGGCATCATCGGTTCATTTTACGAAATAACACGGCAAAATGTTGACTTGTACTATGAAAACTTGTAAAAATAGATGTGAAAAAGAGAATAAACCCAATTGTCGTATTACATTCCATATATAAGCATTATTTTACTTTATTTTAAGCATATTCACATCGTATAATATGAATCAGTTGTTACTATCACATCGAGAAACGTCTGGACGCGAAACACAAAGCTGGTTGGTTGCTGGGAAGTAAATTATGAACATTTATAAAAGTGTCTTAACTAAATACTTAAACGAAATATTCGACTCTGAAAATATAACCGAATTTGGACTTCGCAAATTAGTTCATAACGTGGCGAGTAATTTGCGCTCCCATGTAGAAATGTCTATTCATTCAAAAGCAGATTTTACTTTTAAGAAGTAAATGGTGATATTATAATGCGAGATGCCTATTTACTGTCAGATTGATTTATTGACGAATCACAGTCAGCTTCACTCCCTTCGTTCTTCAACAGTTGATTTTACCCCTCGCCATTATCTTCTCGTCTATTAATTCCTATGTCTGTGATAATAATGTATTTCTCTGGCGCCTCTGACTTCTTCCACCATTCACTACTGTATACCACAATGTTACTGTTAAAAAAACTACATTACAGCGATTTTAATTCGACTCCGTATCACATTATGGTGTAGAGATATTGCATTAAGTATTCCTCGAGCATCCCCAACCTTTTCTACCATTTAAACATCTCTAAAGACTACTGGCACTAATAACAACAAACTTTAAAATTTGCGCCGATGTCGGTCAACTACTTTTCGAGTTTTGCGAGCACAAAAATAATCTGGCTGAATTTTTATATGTTAAGATGTTCTCGAACGTTCCAGACTATTTCCGAAAATTCCACAACCATCCAGAATGTTCCGTGAATGGAATGTTGTGGAATGCTCTTGAATACTCTAAAATGTCTTGGACAGTTCTAGAAATTTCTAGAGAGCGAAACTTTCAGCCCTTTTATCTTCAAAAGCACGCCCTTCATGTAAAAACGGAAACCTTCTTCTTGGATGGGGGATAGAGGGCTACCACACCATATAACTATCTTGATCGTAACGGGACTGGTTTTAGAGTTTTAGCGGCACACACATTGTACACTTACTTTTATAATATATGTTGATTTTTAGAATGAACATACATTCATTTTGACTAAATCTAAATTTTAAACCATAATATCCTTCGAACGGGTATTAATTGACTCGTGTAATTATTTTATATATCTTTGTACAAAAATAAGAGTTAATCAATTGTATCAGCCGGTCCGGATGTATAAAGGAGTAAAAAGATCCTATATAAATTAGCTATGTCTCGTTATCTTTCAAATAGGTATAGATCACATTTCTACGAATTTTCTGTTTTTTTAATTTGTTTTATTTATTTTAAGTTAAAAGAAATATACATATCACTTTATTAACTTCAAAATACCCATTAAATATCTAAAGATTACTGTTTACTACCTAACATACATAAGTACATTTCAATTTTGCTCACTAATCTTAAGAGCAGACAGTTTTTTTCTTAAAAACATTCATTCTATTTTCTGTTGTCCAGCTATCGGACATGAGATTGTATGTGTGCACACCCTCATGGCCTATGTTTCTTTTACCACTTTCAGTCTTTACTGAATTTATGTTCAGTTTATTATTTTGTCTTGTGTAGTGTTCATATACTTGTGATGTTTTTGTCTGTATAAATCCATTTTGGATTTTGTGGATTAATAAGCATATATTATGTTATATTCTATAGTTTTCTAATTTTGAGTAAGTTTGTTTTATGGTATACCTTTTTATTGTGAGTATCTGGATTACACTTAAAAAGTGTTTAATGAGTTTACTCTGTATTATTTGTAGTTCGTTTAAATTTTTATATATTTCAATACGAAAATTTAGGTGGGACTGTATTAAACTAAAGTATAATCCCCTCTTTACTCGTATTGCTGTTCAGTGTATAAAATCAATCATGTATTGAGTTAGTGGTAATCTGGCCCACTGTATCTGTTATCTGAAGGTTGAGGTCAAATAATTGACTGGAAATGTTAGTGTCACGAACTGGTGGGTCTCGTTTATAAAAAGGTTTTCGACTGCAGTGATAAATATACAACATTAAACTATACTTGAGAAGAAAGCAGTCGAAGCTATCAAAAGCTTAGATTTTTTGCTCTATTTCCAACTATCTCATTATTACGATATCTCCAGGCGTGAACGAAAAAATGGTAGATTGTTATATTTATGTCATGTCATCTTAAATTTTATCATGGAAGAAGAAGATAATATGAATAAATCTTTTAAACATTTAAGAAATAAACAAAATTACGTAAGAGACATAGAATTACTACAATACTACGTAATACAGAGATCAAGAGTTCGATTCCTAGTTGCGTCCGTTACCTTTATGTTTTTATTTTTTGTGTCTTGTTCTGTTTCATGTTTCGTTTTATCTTCCTCTTAAATGATTACATTGATGGATTATAGTTATAAAAAAAAAGAAAATTACTTATCTTAAATTATTTTTTTTTATATAAAATCGATGGAAAATCAAGCTTAAACCCGATAATTAAATATTAAATTATTCTTATCTTTCTGTGAACAGAAATGTCCGCAGGTGGTGCAGGCAGACATTTTAATAAAGTTTTGGCTAAATATTGTATAAAGCTGTGTTCCTGGTCGTATTTATCTTTAAAATTAAAATAAACCGTTACGAGCAAAAACATATTCCCATAATGTAATCACCGGGACTTTATTAATTACGTTTTTATATTCATATTATTTCTTCTCGTTGCTGAGTATGGCCAGTGCAGAACAGACTTCTCGGGAGCTGCAACCTTCCTTATAAGATTTTCCATCACTTAAGGCCGTGTTTATTGTCAAGTGGACGGCATAACGCCCGTGACCACTTTGTTAATTTGCAGATGAATTGAATTGAATGGGACTGTAGAATTGGCTATGCTTAAATAGCATTTTTTTTTTCAAATCGTTCATAATTTGAACGCATTGAAAAGTCATTTTCGCTCCTTTCAGCGTTTAAACAATACATTTTTGGACTTTTTTGATTATGATTTTTTTTCAGAAGATCATTTTCTGTATTGAATACAATAATAATTGTGACGTCATGTTATCATGTAACTATCTGTTATCGTGCACTTATCAGCAGACTATGCAGTTATTCCGTTTGTATTCGACTACATACATGAGTTCTGTATAATTATGTTGTTACAGCGGGATTAGATGGAAAAAAATAATGAAATTGATATGTAAAATAAACGATGTTCAGTAACTATAATGTTTTTGTGTAGTAAAAAAGAAAGATACGTATTTGAAAATCATACTGTATAAAAATTGCACCCTACATTAAACTGTCCGGCAAAAAGGAGCCTGCTTATGTTTGGAATGTGATACCGATTGCGGCGTGATTGAGCTTTTTGCAGCAACTCATCTCGGTTTACAATTCAAAAACAATCCTCCTGTCAGTTCTAAAATCACCTTGTCAATCTGTTCCTTGTCAAGACAAAAGCTGGTGATAGTGCGGGATCGAAAGATGCCTCTCGATCACTCATCGTCCAAGGATGAGAACTCCAGCCAAAAAGAAATAATGATAACGAAATCGAGCGGAACTATCGGTCACCAGCCAAAGGAATGCTCACTGCTCTGGGCTGTTGAACAAGGAATGAATCATGCTACGATTTGAACTCCTAAGGTTTTGTGATCCGATCGCAGGTGTGGCAACCGATGTGTCCTAAAAAATTCAAGGATAACAATCAACCAATGCACAGCGATTAATGCGTACATACAGGAGGTGCCACCCATCGAAACCATAGACATAAAGTAAGAAGAAGGATCCACTCAGCGTATTACAAATCATTTATGTAACTATCTATGTAGTTACTTTCCCCTAAACTCAGTTGACTCCTTTTATACCGCAGTCTTGTGAATTCCGCACAAGAGTCCTAATATGGAGTATGTTGTGAAGTTGAACGGAGTGATGAAAGAAGGAGATAAGGATATTGAAGGTTGTCAAGTACCTGGCTACTCAAATCTGGTCACAAAAATGTTCAAATCCATTTCAAGCAACGTTTCTATTTTGAGTGTATCTATTGCTTTACAAAGCATTGGCAATCTAACAAAGTACCTGTTATTTGTAATACAATAACATCAATGTAATGGGCAGTTCAATGTAATAGATACTATACGCCTGACAATTTTAAATACGTCACAGTATTTTTACAGCATTTTATTGTCAGAGGTACGCCCGTCTTCAGAAGAATTTAGATGTGGGATAAGTTCGTGGACCGATACCATCAGCCGTGATGTCGTGTCTGATGGCTGAACGGCTGGAATTCTAGCCTGTATACTTAGAGATGGGGTTTGGGGTCCCGATCTCAGAGACGTCAGCTTTCATAACACGTAATCCCTAACATGTTAATATCCTCGGAGCATCGGAGTGACTTGAACGATAATGCCAGTCTGAAGTAATATGCACTGCCGTCACTGAATATAAATAAAATTATATTTAATAGTGCAGACCCGTGAAAAATCACGATAGTCTGAATTCTCGAGAGTCAGATCCAATTTTGAAAATGGTAATAAAAAATATTTTCTGTTGAAAATATTAAATTATGGGTAGGTACTTTATCGCTTGTTTGATTTTTTTAAGCGGTCCGTTCCAAATTTGAAAATTATACTTAAATTCAAAATAAATTTGAGTTCATTGATCCAGATCTCAGACAGCCGAAAATAGTAGTCACCATCAGTAGCGGCTCGTGACTTTTGGGTGTACTAGAGTGCTAATATTACAAAAAATGGCATTATTGATTTTTTGTATGAAGATTTTCAGGAAATTCGTGAGGCGCACGGCCAAACTGAAATTCCCTGAAAATCTGAATACAAAAAAAACCCTTTTCGTCTAAAAAAACATATATTTTTTAAAATTTTATTTAAATAAATATCTCTCTTATTGTATTTGTATCGGATTGCCATTTTTTTTAAATTAATTAACTTTAATCGTTTTTTGTGACTGATCAGTAGAGTTATTATTGGATTATTTAATTATTTCTACTTTTAAAGTATGTTATAAAAAAACCTATCCATCAAAGATAATAACACCGATGAATGAGCCATGATGAAATTGATTGGAAAACAAATAACTCCGTTATCTTTACAGCTGATTTTAGTGTCAATGTCAATAGGTTTCTAAATAAATTATCTCGTTTTATATATTGATAAAAGTGTCTGCTTCAAACATAGACATAAACAAAATTTGTTTAATCAGCTATGGCCTATAATGGTTAACTACCTACTTATAATTATTGTCTTGCAATTAACGTCCATCCAAACTACCTACAAAAATCTTGTAAAAATATTCTATTATTCAATCTAAGATCGAAGAGACTGAAGTCTAAATTATTTTATCGTAACATTTCAGGACCGGTATATCAGTTGCTTTTTATCCTCGCTTAGTTGTTATGACGCGCTTAGCACATATCCTTAAATAGGTTGTAAGCATGGATATCACCAATATTTACACGTTTTTCTAATTTATTAAAAAATAAATCTGTTCTAAATATTGGTAAGCCGGTTAAAAACGGGATTGCAGGCCGTTTCCTGATAAAATATTTTCTGTTGAATTCGTAATATATATGAACACGTGTTCATGCACCTGAGTTGGCCTTGACAACATACAGTGACGAAATGCGAAAATATTCGGACTTTATATATTCGTAATTTACTAAAAGTTTGTCAAGAAATCTGTTATTTCATTCGTTAAGGCCTTTCATCCCGTTTTTAACCGGAATATCAAAAATTTGAAAAGATTCTTAATAAATTATCAATATTCATTTTTCTCCGTGCATTAGGTTTTCGGGTGGCATCATCTTGTAAACTTAATGCCCTGTTCGCATTAGGAGCAAAATAGCTCCCTGCGTCTTACAATATTTTAGTAGAGCCACTTAAACATTTAATTTAGAATCTAGGTAGGCACGCGTAACCACACAAAAGCCCCTTTCAAACTGTTTAAGGATGATAATACACGGTGTGATATACGATTACGCCGTTTGAAGAAGTAGGTACGGCTCCTATATCGCTGGCTGTTTATAGGTATACGGAATGCCCGTGGTCGATTATTATTGGTACCAGGTATGCCGACTGTCGACTGTCGACTGTCGACTGCATGTGCCGGCCGTGCCTGCGACTGCGCTGCAACATGTCGCGCCGGAAACGCGCGGTCGCTGCATTTTAATTAGCGGCTATCGGCACTCGATTAGAAGCACGCATTTGGCTTTAATGTTAATGCAAACTGCGTCATGGTTATTTGGTTTGATTAACACTGGCCAACTTTGGCTATTCGGTTACCTACTGCCATTGGTGCACAACTAAGAGATTCGCTTTAGAAACGACGTAAATGCATGCGATTCAATGCATCAAATGGCCATCCAGTATATGAGAGATGTATCGTCTTTTCATACGAATTCGAGATGAAAAAAAGGACGTATTGATTTTTGATATCTATTTTCGCACAGTTTAAGATGGCGGATATTATTTGATAATTAAAAATTCGTGGTAGAATTCTACCATATACCATATTGATTTATTAAAACAATTTATGACAATATTGGAAAACTACTGACGTCTATCATTATTTTATTTAAATAAATGTTTGTGTTTATTTCGTTTAATATTTCAAATATTGACGAAAAAGACTACATTATGACTTTTGATTACTGATTGTGAAAGTGTATTTTTGTTTGTTATTGTTAATTTCGCATGTATTGTTCATAATTTATTGACGGCAATGGCAAAGGCAAATGACAGATGATTTCCTGATCTATGGTTATGTTCAATGACTTTTGCCAATTTTTGACGCTATGGTACATTCTAAAAATATTATTTCTTCTCTAATGGAAACTATCTAAGTATATGAAATCATAAGTTTTACTAGCGAAAATAAGTAGTTGCCGTTAGTGTAAAGATAAGATTTTCCATACGGGTCCCGATGTAATTTCCATATGGGGCTCAGTAATAAAAAAGTATCGTGTAAGACGCCCAATATGATACACTGTAGGCAGACATTGGAGGGGACCCACCCTTTCCCAAGGCAGACAATTAACTCTTTCAGATTTAGTGTTCTGAGAAATACACTCTAATAGGTTAATCTCATTTAGATGGCGTCTGATCCGTTTCCTTTAGCTGACCCAGGAGGTCTAGCAAGGACGATCAATAAACCCCTATGTCAATACGACATTGAAGAAATCCGTCATGTTCTATTAGCAATATTTTCGAGTAAAATCAGAATAGGATTCCGACAGTCAGTAGACTTGTCTCTCTTACTTGACGTAGTTATAAATTTTATCTGTATTTTAAGTTGATTAAATTCACAAGTATTATTGTTTGAGAACAAGTGAGTAATTTTTTCTTATTCTTGCATCCATTGTCCCACAATCCTTTGAAAGAGATATCATGCTCTATTTCTACTAAACTATAACACGTGACATTTTAGCACCCAACGGGTTAATTCGTTACTTAAAGTCGCTACTTTTAGCGCTACCTTTGGCCTCCAAGGTGTCGGATAATTTCTCAATATGTACAACTACAATTCGTTATGCAAAATTACTGACTTTTTTAATGAATGTGGTGAACTAACTAAGCTCTTAGAACTGAGAGAAATCGTATACACGATCCATTGACTTAATTAATTCATCTAAAACGCGATCATTTGATTCCGTTCCAGCTTCGAGAAACAAAACCTGTTAGTTATGACTAATCACCTCATTAACCTTCTAACTCCCTTTTTAATCGTCAAAAAGTACATGCGGACTACCAATGTATATTAAAGTTAATATTTCAACTCGATATTATTAATTTATTAGTATTTTTAAGTTTTACGTAGCCGTTTGACGTTTAGGATTGTCATTTCATAGAAAGATGCGCCAGTGTTGCACTATCAGTATCAGTTTGGCTATCAACAGCGCGAGCGTGCTCGGAATTTATAATAATAAGATTAATGCAAAACACTTTATTGGTATCTTTGAAGAGTTCGAACAGACGTCTACGACTAATTATTGCAGCCGTCAGTCGAGGAATAATTCAGGGTGATAATTTCCTAGGAACATTATTTATTTGAGGTCGACTCATCTAGTGTTGACTGCATCAGCGGGTTATCGCGTTCGGCCTCTCGCTACTAGCTAGCGTAGGTCCGTCGCGTCGTTACCGCGGGCCAAACGCATTATCGCGTTGTGTGCTAGCTCCGGAATGCAAATGCTGAGTGCTCCAACGAATGTGTTCGCATTGTGAAGTTGATAGATAAAACAGACGGTCATAATAGAATTGGAACGAATTTCCACTCGGCTCCCGCGTTGAGTAACGCATGAAATACTACTGTAAACAATTAAACCACGGGCCAGACGTGTCCAATGGGAGACCGAAAAAGATAACGTAGGTGCTCAAAGACATATTAACATTTTAAACTATTTGTAGCAAGCTTTTAAATGGCGTGGAGACCTCAACACTTAACCAAACATTGTCGTGGGTGCTAAGCACATCCATGTCGACAACTAAACAGATTCGATATTTTTTTTTTATTTATTACGATTTGATTCGACTAACTAAACTGTGGACGTTTGTTTATCAATACGCTAGCACACGCAGAAAAATGAGTGTTGATTAAATTAGGCTGATTTATTAAAAACAGGATAAAAACGTGATGGGAAGACATTTCCTAATAAAATATTATTACATTCAGAATATATGGGAACACGTGTTTGTGCAGCTGCACTTATAGATAAATATAGTGACGAAAGGCGACAACATTAATTTTGAATGAATTTTGAACACGTGTTTCCACATCCTTATAACACATTACTGATGAGAATACGATTAATTTGACCAGATTTTCACTAAGTTTTCTTCGTGCTCGCCGGACGCCACTTTATATCGAGAATTTTATCGATCTCGGTTAAAAAATTGCCTTACGATATCAACTCTGATATACTTTATCTACGGCATGGTCAGTTTGTCGTCAAAGCGTCAATGTTGTGAGTTACTATGTTTTGCGAAACTGATTTCATGAATATTATTTTAAGCATTTACTGATACTTTTTTTACTGATGACGTGTTAAAGAAAACGTTATTAGGAAACAGAACAAATTTTAGTCGATGTCAACTGTCAAACGTCATTGCCGAATATGATGATAAAGTGTGCGGTGAGAAGATTGCCCTAAATTCAAAAAGGTAATGCGAATGAAATAAAAATCCCACCTTTGGAGCCAATGGATCAATCCAAGGAAATATTGTAAGACTAATATTGTAAATTAGGGAAGGAAAGAAGAATACAAATAAGGTAAAGACGCTTAGGAAGGTAGGTACTTCTTATCCTGCTAACAATCATACAAAATTAGATTGCTAGAGATTTTCAACCAGTTCGCACCACAAAATGCAGTTAAAGTTTTCCTCTGAGACAACTAATCGCATTTCGCCTTTTCTACATCCTCGCGCCGCCTGACGTCTGACCCGCCCGTGGCTTTGTTTTATCGCTGCGGTAAGGCGAACACACGAGCCCCCCATACCACAGTACGTGGTTCAGGTTTCCAAGGAGGTATTACTCGTACCCTGTATCTGTATAGTCTGTGCCAGTACCCACAGCCCGCAGCGAAGTTATGTGATCCTGGGCCAACCGGTCCCACTTCAGACCCGGCCGAGAGCTGACTTATGATGCCATGGAGTTACTGGATACGTATTAATTACAGAATTTAAGAACGCCTGTGGGTATCATATACGGTGAGGAATCGAAAAGTAAGCAGATATATTATGAGCACTTAATCCGGAAATTGTTTCTTTATGAATGTTCGTTTTTATGTGTGATAATCGCATTACTTAGAGAAGATAGGAAAGGAGAAGTATCAATCCTTAGACCCATTGATCATGATCATCAAAGCCATTTCAAGCAACATCGTTCCAATGTGCAACAACGTGGTCCTTCCCCAGGACGATACCGACGGCATCTATAAGTCAATGCCTGCTGTACACGCTTTCTCGGTGAGACATTCCCAAAGAAAGAGAACCCAACTGCGCTCGTCGTATCGCGCATTAGGTGTTTGTAATTAGTTCTTGACTACATAATATGCAACATTTAACGACGAAATCAAACGGGAAACATCGGTAAGATTCTTCGCCCGGAACCTGAGTCGAAACAGCTAAAACATTAGCTTTGTTTGACGGGACTAACACAGTTAAATCGATAACTTTACAATATCGGGTAGATAGGCGAAACTACTAATTTTACTCCAATTTACGGAGTACGGTCGCGCTGTTGATAGCCAGATAAATATTGATGATGCAAGTGGTATACGCTGGCAACACTGGCGCATTTTCATATGAACTGAACGTCAAACGGCTACGACAAACTTAAAACTACTAATAAATTGAAAATGTTGAATTGAAATATTATCTTAAATATACATTGCCAGTCCAGATGTACTTTTGACACTAAAAAGGGAGTTAATTAGTTGATGATTGTTTCTCCAAACTGAAACGGAATCACTTGATCGCGTCTTAGATGAATTAATTAAGTCTATGGATCAGTATATATTTCATCAACATAATTTTGTTTTTGTTATTCTTCGTTACAGCACCCGCTAAATTGACATTATCTCACATCTCATGGGCTTTATCGATTTAGCCAGGTACCTCTCAACTCCCAATCTACCTCTCTTACTCGATCTTCCCCTCCAGACTGCCATTTCAATTATGCTATATAATTTCATCACAAAACAAACTTAATAAAAATGACATTGGGTAAACACGTGTCAAAAGCCAACAGCTTTATTGCTTCCTTGCTCCTGCCGTGTGGAATGTCGTGTGGCGGATAGGCATGGGATAGAATGGGAAAATTCCAGAAAAAATGTATAGTGGGTATCTTGTTATTCTAAGCACGTTATTTGTAATCTATAGATCACCAAAATACCAGAAGCAAGAGCAAAGTCCAATAACGTTCATAAAATGTAGGTACAGGTAGCGTTTGCAAAATCAATCTAATTAAAAATAAAGTTTTCAGGCAGGGAATGACTATCTAAGGAGTCATGCAATATATTAAAACTAAGTATAGCAAGATTTGCATTCCCATAGGTATATATCAACATAAAGCAGCCATACACATACACACCCCATAATGCAGGACATCATATACTGAAGGCCGTCTCTGATTTATGTTGACAGATCTGATGGAGGTTTTCTATGGTTTTCTTAATTCAACAGGCAAATGCGGAGGAATTCCTAAGAATATACCATAGCAGACTCTTTCCTAATCTCAACACAATACAAACAGACATGTATGTAGTTTATAGACGCGGTTGGCTGCTGGTGATGCCGAAGGCGATGCCATACGTAGTAATGCAAAATCATGTGTTTTTGGTTTGAAAATTTGGTCGCCTAAAATTTTTTCAGATGCTTTAATTAAATACTGCGAGTAGAATATATCTTGGCCTATGAAATAGTCGAGTATTTTTTATTTAAGTCTTTTTATAAGCGCATAAAAAATAATGTAAGGGCCTATGAAAACTGCTTTAAAGTTCAAAATCTCCTACTTACGAACCTATTTTCGGTTATGATTTTATTGTAAATGTGGCAAATTAAGTTATTTATAAAATGATCGAAAAAAAATTAAGTATTTTTGCCTGAACATCTACAAAATAAAATAAAAGGCACTTTTTGGCCATGTTTTTTTCTTGCATAAATCAAAACAAGCGGATGGTGTTAAGCGGGAATTTAAACCTTATCGCCATCTACGTAAGGGTTGTTATTGATAGCAGTGCATCGCCTGAAGCTGAAAACATGCAATTAAAAAAATTTTTCCCTACCGAGAAAATACAAGGCTTCTAAGTCTATAATAGCCAGGTAACATTTATCCATATGAGGTAAAAGACGCCGTTCTACTTGTATAGAAAAAATTAAATTTAAATTTAGTTAATTTAAATGATTCACCACTTCATGGCAAATAAGAATCTAGAAAATAAAAAAAAAAAACAAAATTTGCGTCATTAATTACGTAATTATTTAATTACACATTTTCATTGGGTGTTTGCTATTTCACCTAGGAACCTACCTATAATTATAAAATAATTAATACGATCCAGAGTGATACACATCTACCAATTAGTGTGTTTAGTGATCAGATCTGAATAGCCAGGTAACTAATTTCAAACCTTCTTCCTCATCTCCTATCCCCACACCGTTCAGTCGCACAACATACCTCAATTGGGCTTGCCAAAGTCTCACTGACTCTAGGCAGTTAAAAAAATGCTTCGGTTTAAATGAAGGCTCGTATGAATTATTCATTTACTAGAATAAACATCGCTCTTGCATATTTAATAAATCCCTTAGTATGAGTAACGAATAAAGTCTCTAACCTTGCCTATTTTCAGTACTGTGACGTCAGCGTGGTACCGTGTTCTATTTGTATGAATAATTACTGTCCAACGTAGTTAATGTCACCCTTGACCCTTTCTACAAAGTGCCACTTTTAAACAAAGAGAACCGAAGGAAATACGAACTGGAAAGCAAATTTAATATAAACCAACAGTTCCCAGTTCCCATGCGTAGCTTTTTCCCATGGCGTTCTAAAGAAAATATGAATTTCAAAAAGGTAAAATCATTTCAATGGTAAAAAATGTATCAGTATTTTTGATATGTACCTTTTTGTATGGTTGCATGTAACTGAACGTAGTTTTCAGCGTTTCAGCACGTGTAATAGTGTAGAATTAATTTTAAATTCATGAAAGGTCCATGTGGTGTGACACGTTCTTTATAACCCAGAAGCTGTTAAGCAATTCCGCATTCCTAACAAGCAAATTAACACCTATTTATCAAAAAGTATCAAAACGATTCAAACGTTTTTGTTCAATCTTTTTAAATGATTACTTCCTTTTGATGGGTCTTTGCACTATTGGCGTAGTTCTTGTTCGCTTGAGAATGCGACATATTTATATGGCAGTATTATGTGAACCGTGCCGCTGCGAGCAATAATTCTGATAATGGCAGTGTGGAATGAATACGGCACGAAAAAAAAATTCACACGCGCTTTTATTTAAACACGTTATTAGGTTATAAAAAGGCATTTACCGCACTAACACACGGAGGAAACGCACACACACACACACACACATGATAAAATTTATGTGGTCACACGCTCAACTCAACGTACATTAACTATTTCACCTTCAAACGTGGATAGCAGGTACTAACATTAGTTTTCATACTGGAAAGTACACCAAAAACAATTTCATTGGGGCCTAATTTTCTTTTGAATTGCATAAATTCTGACACTATTCGTTTTTCAATGGTAAACGTATTCAAAATAACTTATTAAAGGCCAATCTTTACCGAGATAAAACCCCGATTAAACGGATTACGCCTCAAAAAAAGTTTTTAATCCTAGTAAACTTTGTTGTTAACAGTTTTATAGTCTATTTCCTAATTTACATTCTGCTGTTTTTGATATTTTGAGTAATTTTTTACTTGTATTTAAACGACCCGTCAATATCAAATGAAGTTTTAGAAAAAAAAAATCAACAAATTTTTTTTTTTTTTTTTTTTTTTTTTTTTTTTTTTTTTTTTTTTTTTTTTTTTTTTTTTTTTTATAAATTTAATTTAGATTAAATTTGATAATATTATTATTAAGTTCTGCAAGTGTTTTAGTTTTTTATTATTGTGACAGCTGTTTCGGCTTACAAGGCCATTTTCAAACTGTGGTTAGTCCACATTGAGACGACGTTTTTATACTATTTCAAATGTAAATTTTGAAGGTGCATACATTGATTTATTACTGGTTACACCGATGACATGATCTATTGTTGGTTAAACCAATCTATGTTTTCCCCTCAGTAAATGGTAATGGGTTCTTAATTATTTACTAATGACTTTATTGCTATGAATTATTTGGGTGCATTATACTGCTTGGGTTTTGTGAAAATACTAAGAAGTGGTGAGTAAATTATTTTCCGTACTTTATTAATTAGTGTTAAATTTGGGTCATTCGTTCGTTTATTGATTTCTAATTGTTCAAGTAAATTTAATCTAATGCCCTTTTTTTCTATATGCAATGGTTTAGGACCCTTGTTGTTAAGTGGGTTATGATTATTCACCAAGAGATGTTCTGCGAATTTTGAGGATGTGTTTTTATTATTATAACATCGTATATGTTCTTGGAATCTAGTTGAGAATGCCCTCCCCGTTTGTCCGATGTAAGTGGCGTTACAATCGGCGTGGTCACATTTTAATTCATATATGCCACTGTTATTGAGTATAGGGATTTTACTTTTAGAGTTTTTAAGGCTTGTTCCTAAATTATTGTTTGTTCGAAAAGCTATATTTAAACCACATTTTTTAATTTCTTTTGCAATTTTTTCAGATATTGGGCCGAGGAATTCGAGACATGCAAATTTTTCTATATTTTTGTTATTTACCGGATATATTAAATTGATTTTATTTTTATATTTCTTATTTTTTATTATTTTTTCAATGTTATTTGCCTCATAGCCGTTATTAATCGCGATCGTTTTTATCGTTTCCTTTTCTTTTACATAAGCTTTATTGTCTAAGGGAATGTTAATGAGTCTATGTGCTATGGCAATGATATATATTACCAACAACATGATGGTCTCCCCATGGGGTCACCATTAAGTCCACTTCTAGCGGAGATATTTATGGATTATATTGAAAATATAATTCTTAAATCTCCCTTAGCTAAACATATAGTATATTATGTCCGATATAAAATTTTAACAGGACAAAATTTTACTTTTTATAACATACCCATAAAAATAATTTATACGAAGGTATAAAAAGATAATTAATTTCTTTTTCGGAATAATTACTCCAAAATATTATTTCATTATATTATTAACATTCCCTTAGACAATAAAGCTTATGTAAAAGAAAAGGAAACGATAAAAACGATCGCGATTAATAACGGCTATGAGGCAAATAACATTGAAAAAATAATAAAAAATAAGAAATATAAAAATAAAATCAATTTAATATATCCGGTAAATAACAAAAATATAGAAAAATTTGCATGTCTCGAATTCCTCGGCCCAATATCTGAAAAAATTGCAAAAGAAATTAAAAAATGTGGTTTAAATATAGCTTTTCGAACAAACAATAATTTAGGAACAAGCCTTAAAAACTCTAAAAGTAAAATCCCTATACTCAATAACAGTGGCATATATGAATTAAAATGTGACCACGCCGATTGTAACGCCACTTACATCGGACAAACGGGGAGGGCATTCTCAACTAGATTCCAAGAACATATACGATGTTATAATAATAAAAACACATCCTCAAAATTCGCAGAACATCTCTTGGTGAATAATCATAACCCACTTAACAACAAGGGTCCTAAACCATTGCATATAGAAAAAAAGGGCATTAGATTAAATTTACTTGAACAATTAGAAATCAATAAACGAACGAATGACCCAAATTTAACACTAATTAATAAAGTACGGAAAATAATTTACTCACCACTTCTTAGTATTTTCACAAAACCCAAGCAGTATAATGCACCCAAATAATTCATAGCAATAAAGTCATTAGTAAATAATTAAGAACCCATTACCATTTACTGAGGGGAAAACATAGATTGGTTTAACCAACAATAGATCATGTCATCGGTGTAACCAGTAATAAATCAATGTATGCACCTTCAAAATTTACATTTGAAATAGTATAAAAACGTCGTCTCAATGTGGACTAACCACAGTTTGAAAATGGCCTTGTAAGCCGAAACAGCTGTCACAATAATAAAAAACTAAAACACTTGCAGAACTTAATAATAATATTATCAAATTTAATCTAAATTAAATTTATAAAAAAATTAAATGGAGTTCTACGAATTAAACACAAAAACAATAAATAAACAAATGTTTTGTTTCACAAAATAATTCATTTACGAGGAAAATTTTAACAGGACAAAATTTTACTTTTTATAACATACCCATAAAAATAATTTATACGAAGGTATAAAAAGATAATTAATTTCTTTTTCGGAATAATTACTCCAAAATATTATTTCATTATATTATAGTGTAAGTAAAAATGTGTAAATGAGGTCGAAAGCTTGTTTTTCCACTAGGACCAACATTAAACATGCTTTGAACTAATTTAATTCCTAGTATTTTTACTCAGATAGTCAGACATTATATTTTCAGTATTTTTTATTAAACTGAACATTTCCAAGTTTCCATTCACAGAAAACTCATAAACAGCGGTGTATTCAGTTTCGATTACAAACATTCTATTACTCCGTTCGTCGAAGACTGTTGTTTCAAACGAACGTTTGTTATTCGATGTTTTTTCCCAGAAATGTTGAGAACAAAAAATAGGAAGTCGGATTCATCATTCTTACAAATTGACATTATTCCATGATATTATAATTTATCGAAGTTCATTAAAAAATCGTATCTTTTAGGCGAATCATTGATTTGAATATTGATCGTAAAATTTTGGCCGCTAGCGATGAATAAGTTTCTATAATTTTTATTAAATTGAATAAATTTCTAAAACAAGAATGTAAGGTAAACTATTCAAATAAACTTTCTGATGCCATAATATATTCTCAACATAAAAATGCGAAAAGTAAGATAAAAATATATTTCATCACGTATAAAAACATATTTCATGACTTATAAATACATTTTTCATGACGTATTTACAATCTTAATTTTTGCTGATGTCCTCAAGATTTTAGAATTAGAAGTAAAATTTATCATTGTTATACACTTCAAGATAATATCAACAAATTATTAATTTTGTGTATTGAAAACAGACTTTACTTTACTTTACTAAATATATTAAAATGTCAAATAGTCGGATTTTTTCGAATAAAAAATGCATATTTAAATACAGAATTGATAACATTCTCTCGAGACATTAACTTAAAGAGTGAGGCATCTTTTTTCAATCGAATTATTATTTTGTTAGTTACATAAAGGAAATCTTTAACAAGTACTTATAAATTTTTGGGATTTATAACAAGGTTAACTAGAAATTTTAACAATATTAAGTGTATTAAACTGTTATATATTTTTTTAAGAGTCTACTTGAGCACAATTCTCCCATCTGGAACCCACATTACAATTTTCATGTACAAGCTATTGAATGAATATAAAATAAATTCTCACGCTTTTTAAGTTTCAAAATTGGTTATCCAGCAATTTTGTTGAGCACCATTTTAATTGAAATGAATATGCTTAAATTGTCGGAAAGAAGGATTTTCACTGACTTATTATTTCCATATAAAATTCTAAATAATGCATGATACTCCAGAATTGCTTGAATTGATAAGTTTTCGGATCCCACTACGTAATACTTGAAGTCGGGATTTATTTCAGTGCAGAAATTCTGGGACTAACTACCATATGTATTCCTCATTGCCCAGAAAACCTATGGAGGAAAATAATTGTACCAAGGCAGTGAACTTCTTTAATTTATCACTTAACAAATACACAAGACATAAAAAAATCAAATTAACATACCTACAGATTATTTAGATCATATGCTATTTTTGTGAACCCCGCATAAGAGTCCCAACTGCACAAAACTGATGGAAGCCAGTGGTTTTATGGCATTCACAATATTGTGGTATTTTGTGGGGTGGGGAAGGTAAGGAGGTGGTAAAGAGGATGGTTGAGTACCTGGCTATTCAGATCTGGTCAGCAAACCCGGCGAAAGCGTGATACTACATCAAAAGGGCATAGTCTCTAATTTATCTTTTTCGCTAAAACAAAATTTGGCCAAAGAAATTTTAAATATTTTGTAACAAAGTTATAGAATGCATTTCCACTGGCTATTAGACAGAACACAAATTGCGCTTTGTATAAATTGGACACCAAATCATGGATAACCAGCTCAAACCAAACACCAACGATTTTTTTAACCGTCCTTATTCATTTATAAGTGTTACCAACAATGGGTTACAATTATTGTTCTATATTGATTGTCTTTTATTTTGATTGAAATAATGTATTGTTAATTTGTTGGGGTTTCCCAGCGAGACAGGTACAGAATAAAAAAAACATTTCAGGCTGCGTTTCAATTTCCAATGGTGGTCCAGGGTGATACTGGAAGAATCTGTCACTTATGTTTATGAATACAAATGTTTTTTAAACAGGTATTTGTAATTATTATTAAGGTCAAACACCTATTCTGACCGTTTTTAATAAAATATAAATGAAAAAAATATCTTTAAGCATTTTCCAAATATTGCATATTAAAACCATTTTTCCGCGAATTGAACGGGAAAATGAAGCGTTGAAACGAATAATGAACAGAAAAGCTTGAGGACAATAATTATTATTGGAATTTTCGTCTTTCTCTTCAAAAATAATTTTCCGAGAGAAATCTGAGGATGTTCGATGCGAAAATCTGAATATTATTATTTTATTCAAAGGAAATCACCGCGTATTCAAGAGTTTTCAAAGAAAATTCGATTACGCTGAATAACTTTATTGAGAACACTTTTATTTATTAAATCCAATACGGGATAGAAGAGTTTTTTTGTTGTTTTGAGAATCATATATACTAAACCTATGTAGGTATGATCATATTGCTCTTTATAAAAGGTTTTTCTAAATATGGCCATGATTTCAAAAAGCAACAAACAGGATGACATGGAATTTTTACTTGGATTTGAAATTATTTGAATTCCTCCTACTTTCAACACTATAAGCGCAAAAACGAGCTTGTACAGTGATGATGGACTCTATTAATGCTGGAAAGTTCTACAGCTCGGAAATTAACTTACGAGTCTTACAGTAAGCCTTATTGTGTGGTCTTACACCAGGGCGAAATTGAGAGTATTTTCCACTCTGGATCGTGCCGCAAATATACTATATATTATTTTGATTTTTATGTGAACATTTCAAAGCGCTATAGCTCTATAGCTCGGAAATAAAGTTAAGAGTCTTACAGTAGCCTTATTGTGTGGTCTAAGACCAGTTCGATATTGAGAGTATTTTCCATTCTGGATCATGCCGCAAATCTACTATATATTATTTTAAATAAGTAATTTTTGAAATAACACAAATAAATCAAATAAAATTTACTTGCACGCCGGGATTAGAACCCGCAACCTTCAGCTTGCTTGTCGAGAGTCTTACCCATCGACTACGGACACAGTCAAGAATCAAACATGTTTCGTAATACAAACTTTATTATTTGATTATGTATGTACCAATAATCTTATGATGATTCGAGAATCGTAGAGTTAAAAATATGCTATGAAGATAATACTGAAATCATAAGAAATATAAATTTAAAAGGTTCGTGGCCTTTATTGTAAATGGAGCTCATTTGTATTTTAAAATACAATTCCATATTGGGTAGGAAAGATTTATAGGAAAATATAAATAACCAACAAAATCCGACTGTCCGGGATGTTTTCTACGACTAAAGCTGAGTGCATTCAACAATAATTATTAATTGAAAATGGATTTCCTGTCCATAAAACTGTCTTTTTGGATACTAATGAATTAATTTACACAACCCATTAACTGGTATTTATTTAGTTGAATGCTTTACTTGTTTACCTGCTTAGAAAGCGCATGTCCAAATATGTTTTCATACGTATTTATACCTCGTTATGTACCGCACGGGGTGAGCAGAATGTAGCTAATCTTTGAATATAATATTAACATGATCCGTGAAGGTTATTTATTTCATATCAACAGTGTAATAAATTAACTATAAAAAATAATTGCATGTCTCAGTATACAAGCAAATACTAGAAATGATAATAAAAAAATAACTGTGTCATTTGGTTGTAAAATGATGACAGAAAGTATAAAATTAATACAGGTTCTAGAAGTATATACATGCAGGAGATACAAGTCTGTGCAAATTATAATATACAAGTCGGTGCAAAATATTATATACAAAGCCATGTAAATTATAATATACAATTCCATTCAAATTATATGTAGAGTTAGGTTATATATTTCATTCAAGAAGAATATAACGATCTTATACGTTGACAAAGAAGTGCCGGTTTTAAAACAGTGCGTGACCATCGACTTTATTTATATTTGACTGTTTTTGTATTAAAAAATCTGAATAAACATGAAACAGAACAAGACACAGAAAATAAATAAATAATCAAAGTTGAGACCGTTATATTACATTGATGGTTATAACCTTAAAAAGTTAAAGAAAAGTTGTTCCAGTAAAATTTAAATCAATATTGATTGAAAAGATATGATATTATAGCTTTCTTGTTTCTACTATCCGCCATATCTCTTACTAACTTCATGTAATCTAGGTACAAACAAGTGTTTAAAATGCTCAGTCCTAGTTTTGTTACATTTAAACAGGATTTTGGAACGAGCAGCTCTCGTAGGTATATGAAAGTCTATTAAGGATAATTGAAGCAATCGATCCCTTTCAACCATTATTTATTATATGTCCACGTATTATACCAACTTTGACATTAAATCGTATAACTAACTACATGAGATAAAATGATATTTGAAAATTCTTCCAAACACATAACATACACTTCAGCCTTCGTATAAATGTATTTAGTTTAATAGATAAACAGAACGCTTAAATCAAAATCAAACGTTAAAAACAACAATTTATTTTTCCTGCAGTATTTGCCGAGATATTATTTACATCATAATAATATAAATTATTATGTATAGTTCTTCCAATAAGGAATACATTCTGGAAGTAAACATAGGTACACGATAGTTATAAACATACGTGTAGATATTGGCATTGACTGACTAAAAACGGGAAAATCTTCCTAGTTGGACAGTCGAAAAACTTACATAGTTAAAAATTGTCATAATATTATATATTCCGTGCAATTGAATTTAAAAACGGGAACCATTTATTGGAGAACCAACACCTCCGCCATAGGTCCACAACAAGTGATTTGATACGTTTGGTGACATAGCAGGTGCCCGGCTCATGGGGTGAGGTTTATCCGGGTCTTGGCTGAGGATGCGTGTGCCCACCAATTACGTGGCAGGCCCGATCGGGAGAGACTTGTTGAGGGAGAATTAAACTCTCCAGGAAGTCTCTCTCCATCGCTTTGCACCGCAATGGGATGGATGGATTCGACTACACCCAAATCTTCTACTGAGCATGTTACATTTTATACTCAGTACACGCCTCTGCCTGTCAATATCTTCATCAACCGTTAACTTGTTGTTGGTGACATGTCCTAGATATTTTGTGGTTTCTACTGTTTGAGTTTAGAGTTTTATTTGTTTAGGATCTGGTTTTTAACGAGGTTTTTGGTTGAATTGGAATATGGAGTTTTTGTTGGAGGAGGTGTAGTAATGTAGATTTAGCATAAAGTTATCTTATTGACAAGACTTCTAATGTTTTGTAAATTTCGCTTGATTCTGTGTCGAATGGTACTTTTAGGATTATTTTAATTATCGCCTTTTGAATTGGGTAAATTGTCATTCTTGTAGCACTTCCCCAAGCTAGTATTCCATATGTGGCAATGGATTGACACAGTGCAAAATACATGGATCTGAGTATTGTTAGAGGGAAAATGTTTTTGATGGACTTCATTAGGTAAACATTCATTTCCTTCATTCATTCATTTCCTTCCTTTCCTAAAAACCTCCACATAGCGTCCCCAAAGATGGCATAGGCCCCAAGGGGAATTATTTACTTCAGGGCGTCCTGCGTGGAGATAATGTAAAAAATCACAATAAAGGAACTTAAGCTTAAGTATCTGTAAGCCATAGAACCGACTAGAAACATTATTCGAAAATTACCAAAAAAAAACATTTTTGGAAACAAATAAACTTTACGTAGTACTTGATTTCACAGTGGGCAATCTCTTGAAGAAAATACATATAAATAAATATATATTTTTCTATTTTTTTATTTCTTGGTAGAGCAATACCGATGAGTTACAAGATTCGTTGTGGGAGTTAATAGGTACAATTTTACATTGGTATTTTGATATCAAAATTATAAGTTTCACATACAAATCAGTACTAAAGAGAAAAAAGGAGGTTAAATAGAAAAAAACAAGAAAAAACAAAAAAGGAAACAAACAGGGATATACACATTTCTTCAGACTGATTCGTGGATGGTTAGAAAACTCAGTCATCATGGAGAGCATTAATTACTATGTTCCCGGTGGTTATCTCCGTCACTGACAACATAGACTATTCTATCTCCCGACCTGCAGGACTAACTTGCTAATACCCGAATTGAACAGAATCAATTTTATTATCAATGTTATCGACATTTTTAGCATCAATGAAGTTGCCTTTAAAAGCCAAGCTCTATTAATACTAGCATACTTGATGTACGCACAGTTTATATTTAATTTTATATATTTGTAACAATTTTTATGACCAAATGTATTTTTAAATCGCATTAGGTAAAATATATTATGCTCGATTATAAACACAGGGGATAGAAAAGGAGAGAAAATGAAACAAGATAAAACACAATACGACAGTAATAATTAAGTATTTTCGTTTTTGTAGTACTTAAAAATGAATATGAGGTATCATCGATAATTCATTCGCTCGTCATAATATATTAATTATGATAAATTCTTGTGACATAAGTATTGTGTTGTAAGTTCGTATCTGCACTTTACGTCGTTAGATTAATTTGTACTTAGCATGTTACTAAGTAAACGTTTAATCCAGACTAGATGCTATAAAACACAAAATTGATTCTAGCAATTTTTACAATTTTATATGAAATGTTGTTACTACCCGGATACAATTTGAAATATGAAAATTGCTGATACATAGAGATCGAATTTCATTAAGATGTAATTATTACTGATGGGTTTCAGAGGATTTTAGGTTTCAAAGTTATATTGACTGTCCAAATTTTCTCAGTTGTTTTTATTAATCTACAGTAAAATAGATATTTTAATACTAATTCCGCATATGAAATCCAACTGCTTCCTGTTAACCGGAGCCAGTGAGACTGTTAAATCCCCGATTAGGGTAGTATACGTTGTGAGACTGAATAACATGGGGAGGGGTCGGAGATGATGAAGAGGAAGGTAGGGGGATAGCTGGCTATTCAGATCTGGTCACCATAGAGGTCTAAAGCTACTGACATTAAATATATCGATAAATAAGCTCTCACCATTTTTTTACATATGTTTTAAAGAAACTTCGGTGAATTGTATTTTATATGTTGTCTAACGAGTTGTAAATTAATGTAAATTTTAGGTAATTTCTTAAAACTTGTCATTTGGGCATTGTTTTCGCATTTCGAATATACGGCGCATAGCCAGGAAAAAAACATAAATCACTCCTCGGTGTTTTCTAATATTTAATGTGAAAAAAAACTTATCCATAGGTACATGAAATGCTGAATGAATACAATAATAATTTTAGCCTCAAAATAACCTATCGTGGTCAGAAAGTTTTATTAATTAGTTATTTATCAAAAAATTTTGGTTTACCCATATTTTTGTCAACAGACTTACCAATTACTTAGGTGTAGAAATACACTGTTAAATAAGTACAAAATCTGTTACAAATATTTGAAGAAGGAAAATCTTTTAAACGGTGAGTTCTGGAGTCAAGAAATTAATGTGTGGAGCTGTTCTGCCTGAAATATCTAGGTTTCTGCAGCTAATCAAATAAAATAAAAACTTAAAAACATTTACAAACGGTGATCGGTAATAAAAGTTTCGTTATGTAGGTAGGTACCAAATTCTAAAAAAATAGCAGTTCGGGACGCCTGGAAAATTTAAAAGATCGAAATTGATTTTTATTGAAGGAAGTGAACGTGAAGTCGAGTAAACAAGTCTTTATATTTTTGGTAATAAATCAACTCTTTTATAATTATTAGCATACATAAAGAAATATATTACAAATTAAAGTTATGTACATTTACACAATGCGGTTAAATTGTATCGTAAACGAATCATTTTTCAAAAAGAAATACTACGATTAAGATTTTAGTAAAAATATTGATATTAAAGAAAGCCTGGTTGCACAACAACAAACTTCACTTTGGATTTAAGAAAAATAGTTGAGATTAGCTCCAAGACGATAAAACATCTCACAAAGTTTATGATTCGATGAGTCTTTCTCGCACAGAGTTTTGGAGGCCGAGAGAAAAGAGCCGACGTTTCACGAGGCTGGCCGAATGAAGCGTCGTACCGAGCAAACCTGTATTGCCACGCTTGCTATGCAAGAGTCGATTTTAGATGTTTTACATAAAAAAGATTTTTAGATAAGTCTCGAGAGAAACCGGGTTGTACCTATCTAAGTACGGGTAATAACAAATGAGGTGATTTTTCACAGAAAGTTACTCAAATACTACTTTAGTTAACAACAAGCAATTAATTCAAAAGTCAGCATTACGTATTTACGCATTGTTATCGCATTTATAAAAAAACACGGGAACTCTGAATCATAAATCTCATCGCTGAAAGTTATATTTGTAAAGAAACTGATAACATAAAAAACTATGGCCCGGTACAGCAGTTGATTTTAAGCTCGGCTTGATTGGAATGTTGAGCTGTGCGCGGCTTGTAACATAATCCGTATATGGTTAGTAAGCCTAGATATCAGCAATGTTACACGTATTGTCTATGATTTTTAATAGAGGAACGTGTATATTTTTATTTGAAAAATCATGCAACTGTTCTACATGAGTGGTATATTATATGCTGGATTTTTGATCAATTCCCCACTTCAATCAGCATGATGCCATGTGCAAGGGTACTAATTTTAAATAGTATTTGTTTTGCTGGAGTCAGTGCACTATTCGTGAAATTATGACGAACAAACCGCTGAAAAAAAACTGTCCTGACGCCGATAATTCCATTTTATAATAGCTTACCAGAATATTTTTCTTTTTTAGATTGATTTCAATTAATTACATCAACATTCCTCATCACTCAATGAATGGTGACCGGATAAATCATCACAATGATAATTCATCACATCTTTAAAAAGTTATATAAAGTCATGGAAAGTGAACGAAAACTTTATTAACTGGGTTAAGTAGGTTAGGTTAGGGTAAAAAAAAATTTTTTTCATCGTTTTTAATGACTTTATATCACTTTTTAAAAGTGTGTTGAATTGTCACTGTGTTGAGTTATCATGGAACCCGTTGAATATAATAGTCCTATAATCGTATGTAATTACTTACATAAACGTCATATTTGACATTTGTTATTTGCTAGCGCCTCTGCGTCTAAAAAGGGAACTATTCTGCAGCTTACCAAGACGAAGGCTTGAGCTGGCGATTTAGCTCGCTTAAATTTAAGCGAGGAATATCACACATAGCTAGAATACGGATGACTGATATACCGGGCCTATGAACTACATAATACACATTAGCCAGCTATACACGTTTTACTGGTTCACGAGAATCGTCAAAACTGTACAACTTATTAAACCTTGGAATAAAATCTCCGGCCCTTGCGTTTCTTGTCATAAAAAATTTAATTTTATGTGGAAATTTTCTTTTTTACGTAACCGCACTGAGATAAAAAAATACAATGGGTTAGCTTCCCGACCTGCTCGCCTCGGGAAATAAAACTTTATGTTTGTTGTTTTTATTTTCTCTCCCCTTGATAGGACGTGCCATGGTTTGTCACGCTAAAATTATGGCCGATAAATAACACATCGGTGTTTGTGTGTTTCACTCTCTGTCACAGTATTATTTAACCTGACTAGACTAACTAACTAACCATCACGCCGTTTCCCCGAAAGGGTAGGCAGAGAGAACGGACCGCCAAACAACTTGGTCTTGGCACACACTCCTTGCCTCATTTATATTCATACATCGTCTCATACATACTCTTCTATTATTTACTATCTTGACATGGCCCGACTGAAGTATCTGATTCACTTGGTCGTGCCATGTCTTCTTCGGACGTCCCCGACTTCTGCTACCATTCACATTTGCATCGTATATTCTCCTTACACTCCTTTCTTCGCTCATTCGCTCTACATGCCCAAACCATCTAAGCGTACTTTTCTTAATCTTACTCATTACGCTTATATCAGCCTTGCAGTCTTTGCGGATCTCCACATTTCTCACACGATTGACACGATCATACATGGTTTTACCACATATGCGCCTCAGGGATCTCATTTCTACAGCATTCAGTGTACTTTCATACTTTCTCTGACAGTTCCATGACTCACTTCCGTACATCAGGGTAGGTACCAGCACTCCATAGTGGACTGCAAGCTTCGCTTCTTTGGAGAATTTTTTGTTAGCGCCAACTGCGTTCAGTCCTCCATTAATAGAGTTTCCTGCATTTACCCTTCTTTCAATACTCTGTCAGCCTTCCCATCTCTCGTAATTATACTCCCTAGATACACAAACTCATCCACCTGCTCCAAGTATTCCTCATTCACAACTATATTGCACAATGTTTTCGTACTCTCTCTTTCAAACACCATGAACCATGACTTCAGCGCCCTTGAGGTGATTTTTCACAAAGACGGCGCTATAAAAGTCATCCAATTATTATTATTATTATTTATTAAGACTTACTTACATTCATCATTAACTCATTCTCCATACATACTCGTACTTTGTTTATCCTAGACACGAGATAAACTAAATAGTATTATTTTAAAAACAAAACAATATGAAATATTTTAAAACAACAGTGTTATTTTCAACGAAAACTACAAAGGACCATCATCACATGGATCGGTAAGAATCGTGTAAAATTTGCAGGAGAACGTTCTTTAAAATTTCATTTCGCTAGACATATTTAAATAAAGGAGATTTTTTTTAAGCACAGTGTGCCTTGTTTGTCATAAAATGTGAGAACATCTAACACGCATGTAATGTTTTCAATCATAAAAATTAATAGCTGTATCCACTCGTGGAAGATGTCAATCGTCTTGTGATTTAAAATTACCTCAATGACACTCCGAGGTCCTAAAAAACATAACGAGACAACAGATGAATAGGAAGTGGGAATGGTGTCAAGGTTTAATTTAATGGGTAAGTACTAAGTACTTAATATGGTTAGTATCTCTTCTTCACACCATTGATCGCGAAGGCTTCGTCGTGACTGTTGTATCTGTTTACAAGTGATTGCGATTTGTAATTGAATAATCCATCGACCAGATCGTACCTTAAAATAATAAATGTTACCTTCGATTAATTAAACACAGCCATAGAAAATAATTATGTTATGGTATGTGGTAAAAAGGTTGGGTAAAAAATTACCACACGGTTAGTTTTCCCATGGAATAGGAATATCTTTCTATCATTAGACTAGTATTTTTAAGTCATCCTCGAGTGTCCCCGAGTTTTTCTACCATTCACTAGTGTTATTTTTACTATTAAAATATTCCGTAGACTTTAATTCGACTTCTCTCATTCGGGGATAGAGAGAATGCGTTAAGTCTTCCTCAAGTGTACCTGACTTCTTCTACAATTCAAACTCTCTGAATACCCCTGACACCAATAAGAACAAACTATAAAATTTTCAGCTAAATCGATCCAGTAGTTTAGGACACACAGTGGTAACAGCAGTGACAAAGTACGTAATGTGATTCAACTGTAATGGAGTTTCAATCACTGAAGAAATGTTGAAAAAACGTGTGATTCTATTACATGGCTGATGGATTTCTTTGGCTTTTAGTTAATTAAGTCGCCAAATTATGAAGGGCAGTGCTGATATTACAGGAGATTATTTGGAGTTTGCTAGATCGTGACAACCCGGTGAAGCGAGAACAGGATAATAAGACGTGGAAAAATTTCCCAGGCGGGCACTCGAGTTCGTTCTCCCTATAAAAATGATATAACCCAACCTAGCGGCTTACGATGACCTACTTACTCCTTTGTTAAACCCAAACAAACGGATAAATCAAATACGGTCGTTTTTCTCTACAATTTTCCTCTGCCAACCATTAATACAACATTCTTGATAATACGAAAAAAGAACTGCTTTTTATTTTGTAGATGCTAATTTACCATGAAGTGGTGAATCATTTGAATTTTTCTGAATTTAAAGTTAATGTACTTTATACAGATAGAACGACGTCTTGTTACGACGATTTTTAACTCATATGGGCTTTTAAAAAAAAGTTAAATTGTATAAATCATCAAATTATAACATTAATTCTCAAGTTCTGTGAAAGTCTTATTCAAGTTCCGTTAATATATCACTGTGGGCCAGTTAGTTTACAGAACTGTATCAATAGTAACAGTACTTGAATAGAATTGCAACAGAATTTGAAAATTAACTGAATTTTGAAGAATTGTTCAAAATCCATTGCCGAATGACCATTTGATGACTCGAATTTATTAAGACGTGAATTTATGCGAGACAACTGGGCCTGAACAAAACGGTGCTGAATTACTTTGTCACATTTGAATTTCAGCGAAACAATTGTGTCTAAGTGTAGGTATTTAAAGTAATCGATATTTATATTTCAAGTGTTCAAGCGTCTCGCAAATCAAAAACGTTTCGAAACTCTGCATTACTCATTATATTATTGACAAATAATAATCTACAATCTACGCTTTGTTTTTGAAACTAGGTATTTAATGGGAAATCATGACATAGAAATAGTATTCCTAATTAACTCTGGGAATGCAGTGTCACACTAATAACTAATAACGAAACACTGTCGGAGACAAATAATAACTAAGCACACAATATGTATATAATTATTGTGCTGGTTTTGTTTGTCCAAATATCGCAAGAGCCCAGGAAAGTTTACCATATTTACCTGTAACTTTACAGTTACCTGTGTTTCTGTATACCTACCTGAGATGTTTACCTTTAGTTATGGAAGTAAATAGCGCTGTCACACGGCGAAATAAGGCGCGAGTCAACTCGCCCGCTGTAAAAATCTGTTTAATTTAACTCCGAGGCTGGGGGACCTTGTTTGCATCTTTAAATGCCTCTCCTGCTATTTCTTATGTACTTTGAAATTACCTACTTTCATTTGGCTTGAGTAAACCTTTGTCTTTACTAGAGGCTTTCATAATGAGGCTATATTTATGGTCCGAGCTTTGCAGGGGCCGGCATTTGAAAAATAATGAACATTATGAATAAGGAACTCAAGTCCATTTAAAAAAATCAATAATGACCTTCTAACTTAAATATCATTACATATTTCTAAATTGTTAAATTTTTAATTTTTCGGGTCTCTTTTTTCGTTCGGTGCTGTATTTTGAATGGGAGTTTTTATTCTTAAGATTTTCCGCTTCTAACATTGAATTATTTTTCCTAAGTAAAATGTTAGCATCTCGACACTAATGTTATTATATAGAACAAAAGTGCAACAATAAATCCATGATAAATAATTTACCGGTTTTTAAAAACCTGCATTACAACATTTTCGTCGGTTCTAATGTAAATGTTTACCAGGGTTGCCAAAGCATTTGTTTTAAAATACCCTCAAGAGATGAAGAGATGTTCAAATTTCCCACAAGTTCCTTTACCTCCAAAATGAATTTTAATAACTTCCCCCTGAATTGGTAGCCGTGATGTGTATATTGTAGACCATCGATATATTACTCACGTAGACTGGTTGTGATGAATCTATCCATAATAATGTAAAGAGTGTCCAGGTTTAAAGTGGGCTGATTTAGGGGGGTGATACTACATGATTTTAGAAGTAAAAAAATATATAAACTTTTATCGAAATTCTAATGTATTAAAGTAGTTTTTAGGTTTAATATTTTTGTTTTCCAGTGAAGCGTTTTCCGATCGTGATCTAAATAACTTATTTTCTCGCATTGTACATAAAAAGTACGTTTCGTAAGTAGGAGAATTTGCACTATAAATAATTTTTCTAGGCCTGATACATAATTTTTCGTAGGATTATAAAAGTACATTTCAAATGATGATCGATTATATGTGTTATACTCGCAGTATTTAATTAGAACATCTGTAATATTTCTAGGCGATCGAATTTTACATTACTTTGCATTGTATCGCCAAAATACTTTGAGAGGTGAAATTATAAACCTACAAATACAATATTCAAGATGTAAAGATCTCTGCGAATTACACGAGGTCAGACCTAATGGTATTTATAAAGGTAATCAGATTTCTGCTACAGTTGTTGATGACACTCTAATTCAAAGAATTTGGACTTCTAGTTATAAAATGAATAATACATTAATTTTTTTTAGTCCTTTAAAGTTTAATAAAATATACATTATTTTTAATTTTGTATCTCAAAGTTACCATAAATCTCTCTTCAACAGGAATCAGTCGCTGATAATTGCGGAGCAAGCAGGACACACTGAGTATTTTTACTAACAAAATGAGTATTTCTGATTTATTATAATTCTGTTAAAAACAGGACATATAGCTGTCCCAAAGGGAGATCGTACATACGTCATCGTCTGTGTGAAAATGAAAAAGACAGATGATACTAGAACGATAACGTCGCGTACGACCTCTTTCTAAAACTTACGTCACTTCAAACCTCATAGCATCACCATCGCCTACTTAAAACGCAGTGCTTTAGTATTAGATCTTCGACTGAATCTTAGAATTCGTAATAATAACAAAATAAAATTATACGAACAACATTATTATTTTATCTCCATGTGGATTATGGACGTACGACCAAATTGATGAAACCGGGTTAATGAAATGGATGTGAGATACGATCTTTGTTGATATTAAATTTCTCTTGTGTCGCAGCTGTCCATATTTAAAAAA
Organism: Hesperophylax consimilis; assembly: GCF_061612785.1. Lineage (NCBI taxonomy): Eukaryota > Metazoa > Arthropoda > Insecta > Trichoptera > Limnephilidae > Hesperophylax > Hesperophylax consimilis. The sequence continues at coordinate 5,566,211 of NC_142851.1, read as the reverse complement.
TGATATTAAATTTTACTCACTGATTTAATCATTGCGATGTGGTTTGCATTAATAATATGGCGGTGTTTTGCGATCTACTCAAGATAGTGGATTATTTGCACAGAAATAATCGAATAAATACATTTTTAAATGAAAAATGTGATACCATTCCTATTAAAATGACTACATAACTACAAGAGTAAGGCAATATTTAATAGTATTTTTGATAGCACTACTATTCAAGAATAATATTTAAATAAAATGCTGCGAATATTCCTTCATTTGTAAATGAAACAATACTAGGAACAACTTTTCTTTTTTACTTATTTTGAAGGTTATGCAAGTAAATTTAATATATCATTGAAGAAGAACTAACTAACTAACCATCACGCCGTTTCCACGAAGGGGTAGGCAGAGAGGACGGACCGCCAAACAACTCGGTCATGGCACACACTTCTTTCCTCATTCACATTCATGCATCGTCTCATACATACTCTTCTATTATTCTATTGACTTTTGACATGGCCCGACTTGAGTATCTGATTCACTAGATCGTGCCATGAAGTTTGAAGACGAAGATAATACTAATAAATGTATACGAAACAGAAAAAGACACGGAAAAAAATAACGGTCACAACTAGGAATAGAACCCAGGATCTATCCCAGGAAATATATGGGACAAATCAGTTGCTAGAAGATATTCTTAATTCTGAATTTGAAATATGAGTTCGATAAATATGATGTTTAATAATTCAGCCCCAATGGTCAAGTTGGTCAAGACGCCTGTTTCTGTAAAACAAGAGATCCTGTGTTCGATTCCTAGTTGTGACCGTTATTTTTTTATTTTTCTACTTTTACTCTTTACGCCGACCGGTTTCGGAAAAACCGTTCCTTCTTTTAGGAAAATACATACTAACTTAACATTACAACATAATGGGTGAGCGTATATTATTAGGTGTTAAAGTGGGGGTGGAGGCGTGACTAGAGATTAGTGAATAGTGGGGGGGAGGAGATAGACGGTGATTGGAAACATAACTAATATTGGACTGTATGATTTTACAACAAACTATTCATGTTAAAATTTAAAAAAATTAAATTTATTTACAACAAACTGTTCAAGTTTTTTTTTTATAAATATGATACAAACTTATTCAGCTATGTTATGACATCACTATTATGCACTTATCAAACTCCATTGTGCAACTTTAGATACATCATTATATCTTTCATACTTCTTCACGTGCATTTTTTATCGCAGTATTAATTTAGTTTTGTTCTGTAATACAAAATTTGACGTAATAAAGGTTTGCTAAATAAAAACATAGTACGTTTGATTACTATGAACAAAGTTACTACACATTGCTCTGCAACTACTTTCATAGTACTTATTTTGTACTTTGTTTATTATATACAATTATTGAACTCCCTTGTACAACAGAACTCTCTATGCCAGCTTTATTGTACATGCTTATATCGTTCATAATCAGTTTATTATGTTATGTACTGTACACTTATTATTTTACTGCTGAACAAGTTGCCTATAACAATGGGTACATATAAAAGCCTTCTAAGCGTGAATAATTAAATAACATTTAAACATTATTATTAAGGGATAGCTGTACCCGGTTTCGCATTGCTGTAGCTTAGTCTGTCTATGCAGATAGAGAAACTAGCGAGTTTTGCGTCCAATAGATGGCCCCGTTTTTCAAAAAAAGCACCTGTTTATCTGTCACCTGACTCGTATATAAAATATAGGAATATATAAAAAACACGTGTATTCGAATGCAACGTTGAGTCAAAATTTCAAAGCAATCGTTGAAGAACTTTTGGAGATTTAAGATTTTGAACAAACGAACAATTACATTTTTATTTATATAGATAATTTTTAACGGTGTCAATTATAGAATATTTGAATGTCCAATTAATTCGAAAACCACTTTCACTACATTAACTACATAGCTATTCAGTTTTCGGAACGGCCTTGGGGTCCCCCATCCACAGTTGAAAGGTTGTCCACCACTTACAGAACACCCTGTATATTATAACCTCATTCTGTGCTTCAATTCGAAGGGAACAGTGACTAGGTTGACAAATATCTACAAAATCCCATTGCTATTGATCGATTTCCAAATGCCTCGGGGCAGAGAGCAAAGCAAACAGCAATCAGAATTTACTATCACATGTTTTATTTGTCTACGTTTTTCCAACTGAACGAAACGCAGCTGTTGAAAAGATTTTCTTTGGCTCTTTTGGAACGCTGACGAAAAAAAAACGATTTTGGTAAATCTACCTGACTCAGCATAGATTGGGATCTAAAATTTTAGCACTTTCTTTACTTGATTTCGATTTTTACTATAACAAATTTTTTTTTATTTATTTTTTTATTTTTTATTTTTTTTTTTAAAAGAAAGACAAACATTCCCAGGTTACGAATAACCCAACAATGTTTGAAAATCTCCTACATTTATTTATTTTATGTAAAAATATATGTATATATATATATACATCTTTTTTGGTTTGGCTGAGGATTGAAACATCATCCTCAGGGACTGGAGTCAACCGCGCTAACAACTGAGCCAAATCACGATTGGGTATAAGACCGAAATTTATTTCGTACATTAACTGCTGTAATGTCATCCAATTTCAGAGAAATGTGTATATGTCCGCGTGTTTAGTGTGTACGCGTGATTGCCACAAAAATTGATAGAATGTCATCGACGAGTCTATCTACGGAGTTTCAGCTCAGGTAGTGGGTTAATTTCCATTTCATTCATAAATTCACTCAAGAAAAAAAAGTGGAATTCAGATAGATGATTTTAAAAATGCTTTCCACCAGTATTCCCGTCAAAGAGTCTTCGTGGGAGTAGAAAGACTTATAATTGAAACTGCTGACGTGTACCCGGTGCTGGGAGTTATCCTTAAGAGATAGACATATACCATTGCGGACTTTTCTGTAGGCCTTTTAAAGATATATATTTCAGTAGTGCGTTATTTTAATGTATCTCATAAGGTTTAGCCAGCGTTAGCAATGTAAACGCCCGGAAATATTTTTTTTACGGCTTAACTAAAAAATATCGACTTTTCTATACTTTATTTAAATATAATATGCATGTGATATATATGTAAACCTTCCGGAGGAAATTTTCTAAATGATTTTAAAAACCCTATCAAATTCCGCTGTGTAGTTTGGAAGAACAAAGCGCTCAAAAAGACAGACGCGGATATCAACTTTATTTTATGAATGCTGGCGTCCCACAGGGATCGGTTCTGTCTCCGACTTTGTTTTTGTTGCACATCAATGACCTTTTGACATGTGCACCGATTCATTGCTACGCGGATGACAGTACAGTTCATGATAGCTTTTTGTTTGACAAGCCCCCAAAGGGCACACAGACTCCAACGGCTCGGAGGGCTTTGAAGCAGAGAATGGACGGTTATCTCGAGAGTATTTCCTCCTGGGGTAAAAATAATCTCGTCGAATTTAATGTTTCAAAGACCCAATCCTGTCTGATTATGTCTAAAAGGGATCCAAATGATAATATAGTCTCCTTCAACGGAAGCAATCTTCCGAACAGGCCTTCCATTGATGTGCTTGGTGTAACTATAAGTGACCAGCTCAGGTACGGGGGCTCCATCGAAGCCAGAGTAAAGTTGGCCTCTCAGAAGCAGAGCGTACTGTACAGGGCCCGCAGATACCTTAATAGTACACAACTGCTGACCCTGTACAAATCGCAAGTGCGCCCTACTGTCGAATTTAGCAGCCATCTCTGGTCCGGAGCCCCTAAATACCTGAAAAAAACCCTTGACTCTGTGCAAAAACGGGCGGTCCGTTTGATAGATTCCCCAATCTTAACAAACGGACTGCAATCTTTGGAGCACAGGCGTCAGGTAGGTATGCTGTCCTTGTTCTATCGGTATTACAATGGAAGATGCTCTGAGGAACTAGCGTCATTGATCCCTTCGGCACCGGTGCGTAGTCGGGATACACGCCAAACGCGCGCCCAACATTTGTACACGGTTGAAATTTGTCACATGAGAACGGGTCGCTTCTACGATTCGTTCTTAGGTTCAACAGCTCGGCTGTGGAACGAAGTGCCGGCCTCTGTGTTTCCTCCCTCCTACAACATGGGACTCTTCAAGACCCATGTTCACTCCTTCCTCTCCACAAAAAGACCCTCCACACAGCATCCCCAAAGATGTCATATATGCCCTGAGGGAAATTATTTTCTTCAGGGCCTCCTGTGTGGAGTTAATATATATAAAAAAATACTATTTAGAGAAGATAAGAGCAACTAAACTAAAGGCAGTCGACAATAATTTTCAGTAGTCATATGTTTGTCATAGAGCACGATTTAGATTAATTTGAAAGTTGATATTTCAATGTTGAAGACATCGTTCTTGTTTTAAATTTAGCAAAGAAAGCACGATTCAGAAAGAACAAGACAGCGTTATCCAAAACATCTCAATTTATCCAATATAAAGGCGTCTGTTGTGTTTCTCCAATCTTCTCAGCAGTTTTACAACTGATAATAAAAGCGAGATGTATAGTCTGAATCGCACTAGAGGGATGAATTGAAAAAGGCATACCTGATAAACGGAACCGCCATTTTTTATTTATTTTTCCCGCCTTCGTGGGATTTGGCGGGTGGAAATATAAAATTTGATTTATTATTTACTCTACAAACAGTGTGGGCTGTTTCGCGTAACTGTGTACGCACACATCTCGTGGGCGCCATGTTCTCTCCAGTGCGCGAGGAGAGAGCCATTGAGATGAAATATGGTGTTTACACTGTACTTCCTCGTCTGAGCATTGAGAATTTTAAAGCAAAAAAATAAATAGCGTATTTGCTATGCGAGAATCAGCTGTTTGTGATGTTTTCATTTACGTCTCATATATTATATGTTTATTACTATGCCAGTACTTTAACCTTTTATAGCTAAATAATGTTAACAACGTACATTTTGAAAACTTTTAATAACACTATCAAAAATGTAATCTTTGAAAAATCGTCTCGATTGTTTGCCATACCCAGCGATCAATCGGTATATATTTGATACAATGATGACAGATAGTACACATTTCATAAACTTTTGGTACCTACACGTTTGGCGTATGGTGAGTACATATTTGGTACAAATTTGGTACACAATTATTTCATGTTACGGACGCATTTGGTACAAATTCGGTACACATTGTGTATTCTATGGAAACACAGGAGTAAATGAGTACGCATTGCGTACATACGTTGGGTACTAAGTCATACATTGAGTACACATTGGCAGTACATTGTGTTCAATTTTGTACACAATTTGTATATTAGAAGGTTAAGTTTCAATGAATGACACTATCTGAAACAGGTAAATTTGGTACATGATCGGTACACATTTAGTCCACATTCTTTACATATTTGGCACACATATAGTACATATTCTGTACAAAATTGGTACATATTTGGTGCATGATCCGTACAAATAATGGGTACACATTTTGTACACAATCGTCACATCATTACCTTCGCATTTGGTGCAAATTCGGTACACATTGGGTATTCTCTAGAAACACATAAGCGTACATCGTATGTGTATGCATTGAGTACCTATTTGTAGGGTACATGTTTGTTGTAGTTATACATTGGAATACATTGAGTTAAATAATCATTTCGCACACAATTTGTGAATCAGAGGGTACGGCTAAGTGCTATGACGCAATATTCAAATAAATGTTCCCAATTACCAATGTTTAAGACGCCACAGCATACTTCATCTTAAAATATTTAAAAATTATATCGCCTATTTGTGTCTTCTAACCAAATTGTGTCGACTATATAATAAGATGGAGTGTGCTGAAGTAGACATTTTATACGGATTCAGATAAAAAGTTTTTTGAATCTAAAAAATAAGTGTGCTAATTATATTACCTATGTATTATTTGTATCTCTTTTTTGTGTCTCTTGTGTCGCATTTTATTAGAATTTTTTTGCCTATCTGTACTATTTTTTAATTTTATATTTCGCATTTATTATTTTTATTTTGTTTAGATATTTATCCCTATGTCTGAGTAGATTTTTGTGATTGTACGTACTTATTTGTGTATTAAATAAGCTTTTATAAAAATAATAATATTAATATGATTTGTATGGCTCCGTTTTTGTGCAAAATCACATCAAGGGATTAACTGGACTGTTTTCACGTAAGTGAGATCTATAAAAACCTAGTATAAAGAAAAAAATAAAAAAAATGTGAAGAACGGAAATAGCTCCCTTGAAAGTGGTTGGAATTAGGGAATAAAACCCAACACATGCGTACAAGAGCAAACAACCAACCCACTTTGCCAAACGAAACAAATAAAGGCTCTCTCTTTATTTTACAAAATTAAAAGTAATACATTTAGTTCCATGTTCTGTTTAACATTAGAGATTTGATTTTCACGCTGTGCCAACAATTAAAATGACTAGTCACTTTAATATCTAGATAGCAACAAAAAACAAACAACATGCGAATTTGAAACAGTGCTAATAAAAGTGAACGTTTCACAAACGCACCAATGTTTTATCGATCGGATGAAAAGGCGATGCGGATAAAATGGATTTAGTAACGTGATGGATTGCATCAGATATTTCCAAAACCTAATTAGTTGAAAAAAGAAGTTCATTTTGGTAGCAGGATATCTCAACATAATGACAGTTCATCACACCCTTAAAGTGGTATTATAAGGACATGAAAAGTTATGAAACAATAACTAGGTTAAAAAGGTTACGTATGTTAGGTTTAATTGTCTTTTTTTCATACCTTTAATGAGTTTATATCACATTTTAAACGTGTGTTGTATTATCATCATGTTGAGTTCTCATGGGATCCATTTATTTTATTACTCTAGATTTTGGAATGTATTGCATTGCTGTCTAGACCCCGAACTGGAGAGGTCAAAGGGCCTAAACCTAAAACCGTAAACCTAAACCGGGATGTCAAAGATATACTGCATGGGGAGGATTGATGCAGGACGGGAAGGATTGAGGACTGGAGACGAATTGAGAGGGACCGCAGTCAGTCGAGAGCATTTAAGAGAATGTCAAATCCCACCCTGGAACCGCCGCGATGACGATGACAAGAAGTTGGTAGTTAGTATGGACGACAATCAAATAGTCCCTATCTTCAATTCAACAATGTTGGTTCTATTTTTTAATGTGAAACGGCACAAGATTCCCAACTGTTCCCAATCGTCTGGAGTTAGTGAGACTATGGCATCCCCAATTGGATGTTGTGAGGATGAAGGTAGTGGGGATAGAAAAGAGATGGGGAAGAGGAAGGTGGAGTAGTACCTCACCAAAGTCACCAAACACGGCCAAGGCGATTTCAAGCAACGTTTAAATTGTGAATGATGGTCTTTCACAAGGGCGATACCTAGAGTATCTTCCACTCTGGAAATTTCCGAAAATACACTAATTTTAAATAAATAATTTACGTGCCGGGATTTTAACCCGTGATATTCGGCTTAGTCGAGAGCTTTACCACTGGACCATGGAGGCCGGTTCACGTTCACACAGTTCACAGGCTCAAACGGAAAAGAGCACCGAGTTTCAAATTATTATTCGACCTCTTCCTCGGATCATACTACTTTGTACGCTTCAGGCGTTAAAAAACGTGCTAATTGTGATTTCACGCATGCAATTTTTTACTGTGCAAATTTATAAATTATCTGTTTAAGAATCTTTGAACTATGTATGTACCTACATTATTAATGTTAATGTAATTCTGTGTGTGTGAGCATGTGAGAGGGTTGTGTGAGGCTGTGTGTGAATCGTGTATTGCTATTGTATGCCTGTTTCAGTGGCGTACAGCTATTTTGTTTTAGAAGAGCTTTGATTTTTTAAAGACATTTATGTATTTGAATTTCACTTTTGTTGTGAATGAATGAATGCAAATCTTGTTGCGAATGAAATTAACTCACTTCCCGATCTAGCTGAAAATCGGCAGATTGACCCGTTGTGGGTGACAATGCATTCTATCAACTTTTCGTAGCAATTACGCATACACACGCGTAAATATAGTGGGGTTAATGCCTAAAGTTGGTAAATACATTTAAGATTTTTTAGGTTTTTTGAGATGGCGATTATTTTAATGTTTATGTATTATATATATATATATAATAATAATTTTATATATTTAAATGTATAAAATTTTTTATATATACATCCTGGTTAGGTTCCCTCTTATCTCGTTAAGTAGCTTTTTATCGTCTGATTTTTTATGAAACTTTGTAACTTCATTATTTATAAAATAAACAAGAAAAATATTGTGAAAGCTGTTTTTTTAAAAACACCATGATTAATTATTTTTTTTCCAAAAACCTGATATTGTAATGAACCACAAACTTTTAAATTGAGTTTACTACTAAACATGTTTTTGTAAGTTACCGACTTAATGATATACGTGCGCCCTTGAGGTGATTTTGCACAAAAACGGCGCAATACAAATCATCCAAATATTATTATTATTTCTCTGAAATTGGAAAAGCAGTTAATATACGAAATAAATGTAGGTCCTACCCAATCGAGAATTGGCGTTCAATCCTCAGTCAAACAATTTTTTTTAACCATTTATTTATTTCTCGTTAATTTAATTGTAGATACTCGAGTAGTTGCTTAGTGCGTGATTTTTGTTTCAGTCTTTGAAGTCATTATAACGGTTTTCATCAAAACATTAAGGTGAATCGTGCGACGATGAGTATACCTTTTGATATCATTTGACAAAATGATTTTCTCTCTGTAGTATTTTATGTTTTTTTAATAGAAGCATATGCTTGTTCAAGTTCGACAGTGTCTGGTACGGGAATTTAAAATACCTACGTAAAATTAAACATATTGTTTTAGAAAATCGTGAATACGGATAAAAGGTCACCGCACGTCACTGTTTCTTGATTGTAAAAAAAATCTCGCACCCTGCCATTGGAATGTGTAAACACAGATCTAAACAGTAATGGCCGCTTCAAACGTATGGATTGCGTTTCGCTCCAACACTGAAACCTGAAACGGCTCTAAATGGGTCCAAAACACATAAAATGGAGACACCACATTTTATTATGACACACGCCATTTAGTATTTAGTACAAAACTAGCGCACAAAGGTGAAAATCACGGGATTATATAATTGTAGGATTTGTGAAGCTGAAAGTATACAGAGAGAAATGGATTTTTGCCCTCACGATAAATTTATCATGACGATTAAAAGAATTTTCGTTGTAATGCAAAAAAAAATCGGAGTATCATGAACACGTGATCCGACAACAATTTACCATTCGAATGAACACCGTTAGTACTTTAAAAACCATTATTCAGATTTAGATCTGTCAAAAATAAACAAAAGAAATACACATTTCAAAAGTAGAATTCTTATTATTAATTATTAAAAAAATACATTTGATTACTACCTACTTATTTAATACTTATGAGTTCCATTTTTGAAAATTAGAAGTTCATTGAACTTGAATTATTTCACGCATTACGAAGGAATAATTGTAATACGGCGCTGTGTAATGGGGTGATTTTACACAAAAACGGCGCTATACAAATCATTAAAATATTATTATTTCAAAACACGGATGCATACACCCACAACTAAACTTATTTTGCATACAGCAAGGAACGGCAACAGAAGGACCGCAAAGGGTATAAAACTGTCCGCCAAAACATATTTTTTTAACTGTGCTAATTTATCTGCAGTAATTTGTTGTAAGTTGTAATGCTATTTTAACTGTTTTAACTAAAATGTTAAAACTTTTTGACGATCCAGTTAAGGCGATGCACTACCTAGTCATTAAAAATCATGTGTTTTTGGTTTGAAAATTTGGTCGCTTAGAAATGTTTCAGATGCTTCAATTAAATACTGCGAGTAGAATACATCTTGGCCTTTGAAATTATCGAGTATTTTTTTGACAAGTCTATTTATAAGCCCAGAAAAAATAATGTATAAGGTCTATGAAAACTGCTTTAAAGTTCAAAATCTCCTACTTACGAACCCATTTTCGATTATAATTTTATTGTATAATGTGGAAAATTAAGTTATTTATAAAATGATCGGAAAATAATTAAATATTTATGCCTGAACATCCACAAAATAAAATAAAAGGCACTTTATGGCCATGTTTTTTTCTTGCATATATCAAAACAGGCGGATGGTGTTAAGCGGGAACTTAAACCTTATCGCCATCTACGTATGGGGTGTTATTGATAGCGGCTCGATTTAAAATATTACACGACGTAGTGCATCGCCTTAAAGCAGTGATGCGGGGACTTCTTGTGCCCACTTGCTTAAATAAAATAAATAATAATCAACAGCATTCATTTTTTGGTTAAACCTTGGGCCTTCACAATTTTTTGGGTTGGACATTTTATTTTTATTTCATCCGTCGTTATTTTTGTGAGGCACGTTCGTGATGTTAGCCTTGCGTTGTGTGCTCTGCATACATCATCGTGAAATTTGTCACTACCGCCGCTTGTGCGTTGACCCGACTAAAAAATAGTGAGTTGATGTAAAATTTGAAAGGTAAATTTACACAGCGGGCCGGTGGCGGGGATCGCAGCCTACTCCTGCATACGAACTGTGAACTGTTTACTAAACATAGAATTGCGACAGGACCGCATTTAAAATATTATAACAGAAATAAGTGCATACTTAAAACAAAATGTTCCGGAACAAGGAGGTTCTCAGGGTCTTAAACGAGTTGAAAATCGAAAAAGCCAGCATGCCAGACGGAATACCTTCCCCGCTCCTGAAGAAATGCTCTGCAGAATTAACCCCGGTCCTCTCAAAATTCTTTAAACTCACACTCACAGTGGAAAAATGCTAGATTATTGGCGATCGTCCACTAAATCCCTATAAGGGAGATAGCTACGATCATTCCAATTACCGTCCCATGGCCATCACTTCCATACTCTAAAAGGTATTGGAAATTTTGGTTAGTAACAAATTTTTCACATACCACGAGAACAACAACATCCTAAGCGATCGGCAATATGGATTTCGTCGAAACCGATCATGTGGCATCTGCTCTGGTGTGTAAGGCAAATTGGGGGCGGTTCTTTCAACGTTTTGGAGAAACTCAAACCATCGGGTTGGTATCACCAAAGCCTTTGATAAGGTCTGACACCGGGCGCTTGTCGGAAAGTTACCTTCGTATGAGATCCATCCAACTCTGCAGGATAACAAATCAAACCGTAGCTGACGGCTCTTCTTCCTCTCGGTACCAAATCAATGCGAGGGTGGCACAAGGATGCCGATGCTGTTTTTGTTGCACATCTAGACAAATGTGTACCAATTCATTGTTACGCTGGCGTTCACGAGAGCTATCTTTTTGGCAACCACTCTTCCACTCTTGATGTTCGTACAGCTAGTGAAGTTTTGAGACAAATGTTGACAATCACTTCTAGAACGTTTGTGCCTTTGGTAAGGCCAACCTGGTCAGATTCAATGTATTAAAAATCCAAGCGTGTCTGATTTCAATCAGACGAGATCAATGATTGTATGGTGCAATTTGATGGAAGCAACCTGCCCAATAAAGACTCCATTGAAGTAAGTATATCAGACTGGCTCAAGTACCTATCGGGGCTCTATAAAAGCCCGAGTAAATCTGGCGCACAAGAAACTGAGCGTCTTGAATAGCCCTAGCAGATTCATCAACAGTAACCAGATGCTAACCATATAAAAATCTCAAGAACGCCAATTAATTGAATTTGGGAGACACCTCTCGGCTGGAGCCCCACAATACTTGATGAACCTACTTGTTTCTGTGCAAAGGGGGCATTCTGACTGATTGACAATCCATTGTTAACAGACCGATTGCCACATCTAATGCACAGACGCAATGTGGGCAGGCTGAGTCTGTTCAGGTATTTTAATGGAGTCTGCTCTAAAGTGCAATCAGCATTGATCCCCGGTGCACCGGTGCACGTGCGTGAAACTCGTACGACGTACACGAGCGGAACACCCGTTCACAGTTGATGTTGGCTCCATGAGAACGGGCCATTTCTTCGAGTCGTTTTTGTGTAAGACGGCTTGTATATGGATCGAGTTACCGGCATTTGTTTTTCCTCCATATAATCCGGGCCCCTTCAAGACCCGCATTAATAAATCCCTTCCTACAGCCCCCACCTTAACCCGTCTCACAACGCTGCCTAACCGGGTGGCATAGCTCCCCTGCCTTTACACTGTACAGGCAGGGTGCTCTTATGAGATTTATTTATGAAATATTTATTTGAATATATATTGATAAACAAATTATTATACAACAAAGTAACAAATTATGTTCCATTCGAACAGTTAAATTTCAAAGGAAAAAATATGATATTACCTACTACAACCTAGGTACGTACCAAAAAATAAAATAGTTCATCTATGACGTCGTTACAAGGATGACTGATTTTCAACGCAATCATTTAGAAATTACCAGGCAATAATTCCACTCATGGAAACACACGTAAAATTATAACGAATAACGCCATTTAAATATTCAATTATTCCGTTATCCGAAACTAGCCAAGTAAATGTTATGTAATTTAGTCGCATTTTCGTTTGAAAATAACGCTTGTATTTCGATGGTAGCAGTTAGTCTGGTTGGTGACCTGGTTTAAGCCGTTTTGTGCCGTAACGATTAACAAGATTGAATCATTTTCATCGGTAATAATCCCATTTATTAGGGAACGTTATATCTTTTTTTAAATTGTTGACGAGTTTCAAAGGTCCGAATTCATTTAGCTGATTGGTTTTTTAATTGAAACTAGAACTTAAAAGGTTTGACTCGTATTTAAATGCTGAACCAGATTTTGAAATGGCTTTAAAATATAACGGTAAAAGGGATTTAGGTGATATTTTCACCGAAAAATTGGAATCAGAAACTTTTTTGAAAGGAAAGCTCTTTACAATAAAAGATATAAATTTGTTTAAGGTTTTATAAGTTTGTTTTAAATGTTTTAGACCACTTTAATTTTAATTGTACTCTACCGGTTTCGGAAGCACCCTTCCTTCATCAGGAGAATATTAAAACTAACCTATGATACAAAATATTGACAAATATATACACAAAAAATATAATTTAGGTGTTTGAGTGGGAGGTTCACAAAGGGGGACGGGTAATTGCGGGAATTCCAGCAATAACAGAGCGGTTTACTGGAAATATATCTAGAATGGGACTAAACGATAAAATAATTTGGTTATTCAATATACTTATACTTATATATTGTATACTATTGTATACAATAAACTTATAGTATATTATGAAATTTTCACACCTATTTCTATCTAGAATTTTAATCCAGCTATCTATCAGAACGAAAATTTGACCTCACTTCTAAGACACCAGACACGCCCATAAAACAATTCTATTGGTTTATTTAGTCAGCAGTTGTACAATATACATATAGTGTCTATCTAAAAAATATAAGTATAAAACTATCCTAAACGATTTTTTCTGTTTTTTTAATAATTGTGTACAGTAGGATCATATCAGATCGGATCTCCTTCCCTTTCCCAAACGCTTCAGCCTCAAATGTCACCCCAATTGGGGATTTCATAGTCCTACTGACCCCGGAAAGTGTGGACCAGATGGGTACCGAAGGACCATGACTCATTTTTATTAAAAACGGGAGTCACGGCACTAGCTCAATATTTTCGTACGGCTCAAAGAGTCCACTCACTTGAGGGACGGCTCAATTGAACGGGAGCTGTGAGCACTGAGCTCAGAGCGCACGAGCAATTATACGCCTCACCCGATATGGCTCCACCCGTACGACTCCCCCGCTACGGCTCCCCCGCTACGGCGTATGAATGATCGTAAAACTCAATAACAATTAATACTTGGATAATCTTAATGGCGATATCTTTTATAAAATATCTCTTGATAAACAAAAGAGTAACCGTTTAATTGAGCCGTGGTACGGTTTACCGGGAGTCGTGCAAATACGGCTCCTCAAAAAGAGCTTGCGGTTCGCTCATAAACGACTCATTACTACAGCTGGGATTCTTGAGCGGTATTCACCTAAAAAAAACCAAAATGAACACTTTTTATTTAACGTATCAATCTCCAAATTTACTTTCTGGATTAATTCAGATTTGTGATGTTCATACATCTTTTTTGTGTCATTTTATACATCAAGCATTAATATATTATTATTATGTATTGGAATATAATGGGCCTGAATTCCGGCCTGTTGCTAAGCCTGTGAATAAGGAATCTTTGTTAGAAGTGACGTTTGTCCGAAACAGACATTTCAAATAGCGGGGTAAATGTTTGTTTGGAATACATTCAATACGAACTTCAGGCTGGCAGCATTCCTTTAGTACAATAGAATCCATGGATTCATCAGAAGTTTTGTGTATATAAGTGTGTAGGTAGACATGTTAAACCTATGATAGGTATGGTAGCCTAAATAATTGACAGAGCAGAGCGAAGTCTCTTTTTAAATATATGTACATTTGTTTGTGCATTCCGATTCCGTTTTCGAAAATCTGCTGCATCTACCTTATTATTCAAGTAAGCTTTACTTCGACTAGATTATTTTTAAATCCCTACATACATTTGAATTTCACTTTTTTTTTCGAGATTGGATGAAAATCTTGGAAGTGGAAATTAAACCACTTCTCAACATCCAATCGAGCTGAAATTCGGCAGATAGACTCGTTGTCCATGAAAATGAAATTGGTAAACATCATATTTAAAAATTTATAGCAGTAAACGTATTCAGTTAACTTTAAATTTACTTACAAATTTTATTACAAACGTTACAGTAACCTCACTTTTTTGTCGTTTCTTGTTAAAATAAATAATAAAAAACTTACGAAGTTTTAATATTTTTTTTCAAATTGCGGTTGGAAATTTTGGTTTAATAAAGGTGTACATTTTAATTCTCTGTGGTTGAAAAATATAATTTAAATATAAAGCGTGGTGTTTTCTCTTTCTAACACCGTTTAGATGACATTTCTAACCATGCCAGTAACGGAGACACAACGATTTCTATTATACCGTATGAGCTGTTCCCAAAATCGAATAAATTAGCATTAGGTGCTAATACTCGCTATTGCCTAAATAAAAATGTGAAACCTTTTTGCGAAGAGCTAAAGTCACATGAAATTTGTCGAATGGGCAAATTCACACCACAGAAGATTTTAGAAGTTTCTGCGGTGCGCAGAAATGTTGAAATATTGAGAGTTATGAAACTATGGATTCCTAACTTCAAGACTTATGCAGATTACTCTAATAGGATGTCAAACTAAGCCCTAATATCAAATTCCAGGACACGAGATTTCTACGCCAGGATCTTATCAATACTGCCAAAATAATACATGTAAGAAGATATTTCTCGTAAACTTATGAATAACATTCATGGGAAGTAATAAAAATATGGTTATTTCTCTGGCTCCGATTCAGAAATGTATTCTTTATGCCTTATTACTGTGGTAGGACTAGTACTAGAAGCCAAAGCCAAGGCACAGGACCCTCAAATAATTCATTGGCGATATAAAAAGCAAACGGGCTCGTGTGGCAGTACTTTATGTATTATATCTCTGGTCGTAAAGCGTGAAATATATTAATATAAAGCCAGAGTGCTGTCCTCTGATGTCGGTAGGTTTGGATTGAAGATTGTGGAGAGTTTGGCTTATCAGAATAAATCATAAATTAACTAAACCCACAGTGAATTATATCAGTCTATATTGGAAGTAAAAATACACTTCAACTTGTTGACAAATAAGAAAAACCCGTATTCGATAAAATATTTTAAAAAAATGTCGGCCATATAGAACCGACGCGCGACAGAATAAGTTCAATGTGCTTTTCGAGTTATTCCGTCATCTAACGGTTTGTAGAGATTAGATATCGGCTGATAGAAGCAGGAAACCCGTTCGACTATCCTACTAAAACCTTCCGAACAGTAAGCTCTGGAGTCTTGAAATTTGTACAGCCTCTCTGCAACATCTAGTATCGCCTGTATTTTCAGTTAAAGTTAAAAATAAAATATTTTTTTAGTGCAGTTTTCGAAGAAAAATCACAACAAGTCCGCTGTACAAATTTGACTTCCTAGGCTCTATCTTACTATGTACAAAAAGCTACATAAAACATACTTTCTTGGCAGGTCACTTCAGATAAACTCAGTTTTATTAAAACGTTTAAGATGGAAAACGACGATTTTGCAAGCAGAGGACGATAATATTAAAAATACTGTAAATTTTTTTTAAATTTTTATTAAATAGGTAATTACTTTAAAATAGTAATTACCTTGGGTTTCTACATATTATTAGATTTTTATAATACTCTTCCATGCACGGAAAAAAGGAGTATTATTCATTTATTAAAACTCTCATTGAATTGAAAATAAATGTAAAAGAAACATGAAACAGAAACAAGATACAGAAAAAAAAAGATAACGGTCACAACTAGGAATCGAACCCAGGATCTCTTGTCTTACCGGGACAGCGTCTTAAACAACTTATCGATTGCGTAATTTTCCGTTATATCAAATTACCTTCAATAGCTTTTGAAGATTATATCCACCATTGTAATATATCATTGAATAAGAAGATAATACTAATATATATTAAAGAAACCTAAAACAAAGATATAGTTTTTTATGTTTATCCCAGACACTATCTAGGTTACAAGCCAATTCTTTAAAACTTTCAAATCATTCTAAAAGATAGATGCCAAAAATATGCGAAAAATCACTTACAAAATAATTCTTTATTTTAAATATAATATCGACAAAAAACTATGTATGATAATTAGGTCCGAACGGTAATACAGAGATCCTGAGTTCGATTCCCAGTTGAGAACGTTATCTTTTTATTTTTCTGTGTCTTGTTCTGTTTCATTTTTCGCTTAGATTTATTTCGTTTATGATATTGAAAAAAGCAGGTAACTCCAAAATTTGCCTTCATATACACCATATTTTGAAAGGATTGCCCAGAACACCCTTGAAGGATGAAAGTCAGAAACATTGGAAAAAAATTGAACAGAGGAATGGAGGACTGAACGCCGTTGGCGCTAACAAAAAAATGTCCAAAGAAGCGAAGTTAGCAGACCACAATGGAGTACTGAAATGAGATCTCTGAGGCGCATGTGAGATAAAACCATTAATGATGGTGTTAGAAATGTGGATATACGCAAAGAGTGCAAGGCTGTTGTATGCGTAATGAGTAAGATTAAGAAAGGGACGCTTAGATGGTTTGGGCATGTAGAGCGAATGAGCGAAGAAAGAAGTGTAAGGAAAATATATGACGCAAATGCCAATGGTAGCAGAAGTCGGGGACGCCCAAGGAAGACATAGCACGAGCAAGTGAATCAGATACTGTAATTACAGAATATCAAAATCTTCTCAGTGGAAATGGTTTAGAAAGTGTAATATTAGATGTGAGTAGGGATGTAATATTGGATGGAAAAAATGTTAAATCATGTATTGATCATATTGCAATACGTAACCGCTTTAACATTGTATTGTCATGTTTTGTAACGAATAAAATATCCGACCATTATAGGGAAAGACGTACTTAAAAAAGATCTAAATTAAATTAAAATTAATTTAGTTGGAAAAAAAATTAATGAGCTTTGTACCTCTGTAAATTGAAAAGTTGTAAAAATGAGAGATTTCTTTCAATCAAACTGAATACTACTCAGTTTTGTAAGACACTGTAAAATATAAATGTAAAAAAAAAAACGGAATAAAGAAATCATTAAAAAAAAAGATACTTGAGTCAGGTCATGTCAAGAGTCAGAATAATAAAAGAGTATATATGAGACGATGTGTGAATGTGAATGAGGCAAGAAGTGTGTGTCAAGACCGAGTTGTTTGGCGGTCCGTCCTCTCTGCCTACTCCTTCGGAATATGTTAGTTAGTTATTTAGTTGATTAGTATTATCTCCTTTTTCTGATGATATTTCTACGAGACTTTGAGTCATCGATATAACTGTCAGAAAATAAAGCAAGACGCCATACAGTTCGTTTCACATTTTGAAAGGATCACAAATAAGAAGAAAATAAAATTAAACTTGTTGGAATCCGAGTAGTCACTACTGGTTATAGATAAAATAAATTACAATATAATATTTATAGAAACATGAAAGCTTGGTAAGCTAACAAAGCTGCCACACAAAAACCCGATTCCCTTGTCCATTTCTTATGGCCCGAGGATGCGATAAAAACCGTAAGCGAAGCAAAGAATACTTTTTATCAGTCTCATTTTATTTTTATGTTGAAGAGGATTCTGATCGTGATAAAAAAGTCTCGAGCGTATAAAAGTAAAAAGTCTTTTGAACTGAGAAAGATTAGCATAAAAGGATGTTGGCCTAACCTAATTTTAAGTTTCCCCAAAGACCAGCATTTTGATATGTAAGTACCTACAGGGGCGTGCTGTGAAGTTTTTTTAATGTCAATAAGCGTACAAATTCTAGCTATTGCGCCGTTACCCCGTAGGATTATGCACATATAATAGATAACTGACACACAAGTGTGTCTTGTCACAAACCTGTATCTTCATTCACGGTCGATTTGAATATTGACATGATCCATGCTTTTGATTCATTCGATCGTGCCATGTGTTTCTATTCCATTATTCTACCATTCTTATATATTCTTCTTTCAACCTCTATACACTCCAAAACCATCTAAGAGTCAATCACTTAGTCTTAATAATTACACCTACAACAGCCTTGCATTCTTTGCTAATCTCCATATTTTTAACAACGTCATTCGTGGATTTACTACACAAACACATCAGGGATCTCATTTATATGTATATCATTCAGTCTATTTTCATCCTTCATCTACCATACATCAGGGATAGTATCATCACTCAATTACACAATTGTGGGCTACTACTAGCTTCGCTCATTTGGACATTTTTCACTCATTTTTTGTTAGCGCCAACGGAGTTCATACAAATTATTGTAAGCAATAATTAGTCGACTGAAATATCAATACAAATTGAAAATATCTCACGAGTAAAAATAAATGCCGCCGACGGGAATTGAACCCGCACCTTCTGATGTCCGGTCAGATGCTATGGACCACTGAGCCACGTCGTCGGCTTATTTCCAACACGCCAGATAATTCAATATGTACTAGTACTTCAACTTTTTTTTGTGGGAAAGGCTTTGTTAGTGCTAAATTTTCCACTAGATGGCGTCCAGATATATTATATCTACATTTGTTAGTGAAATATTTTGACTTGTCAAATATTTTTTTATTTTTATAATGATAAACTAATGTTTATAAAACAAGGTTTTATGCATAGCACAAAGGATAAAAAAATATTTAAAGCAACAATTAGTCGCCTGAAATATCATTACAAATTGAAAATATCTCCCGAGTAAAAATAACTTATGACAAAAATAACCTACTTATGAGTTCATAATGAATTATGAACTCATAAGAATTATGAATTATGAGAAAAATAACTTACGTAAATGAGTTCATAAACTTTTCTGCATTTTCGCTTCTTTCAATCAATATACATAAGTTTATCTAATTGATAAGATATTTTTAAATAAAGCTTTACAAAATTTTATGATTTTCTCATGAACGGCACGCCTCTGAGTGGGAACCTATCGTGTACCAACACATTTATGTTTCACATTTTATGTTTTCGGACAGTGAATATAATATGTCAAATATTATGTTTTATCGAAGAAAATGAGGAGATAACAGAAGAGATGAACTGCGTGACTAAAATTGTTTTTTCTACTACATTCATGTTGTTAAATGAAAGCAATACTGCTGTGACAGACGAAATTCAAGAAGGTCGTAACAAGTGGTAAAATAATCAAGAACCTAGAATGAAAACACCCGGATGAATTGACGCAGAAAGAAAGTGCATATATTACACAGTGTATGGAAACTAGTGCTACAAGCGGGCAACTAGTGAAAAAACGTATTTTTGAAATTGGGAGGCGGAGAAACCATTTATTGAATAACCAACACTCCTTTGTGGAACTAATGTAATAAAAGTCAAAAGCTTTTGGAGCTGGATCTATAAACAAACCTCATTCTGGAAAGCCACATTCCCACTATCTCCGGGCAGTTGGGACTCTCGTGATAACTAAAAAAACATCACAAAACATGACTCTAAATGAAAAAAGGTGAATAATTATCAAAAACAATTACATAGCTTCGCAATTTAACTAACTTGTCTAGGTACTGGCAAATGATTGAAGAGGGCACATTTGAATGTAAGCTTTTGTGCGCACCGATAGTATCGGAAGTTTCGAATAAGTTTTTCGAAGTAGTTAATAATAATAATTTATTATAATAAACTAATATTAGGACAAACTACGAAAAAAAATTTCATTAGAAATGTTTGAAACCATGTAAGAAACTACTTTGAAAAATACACTATTATGGCCAATTGGGTATATACGAGGCGTATCCAGAAAGTAAGTGTACTGAATTTTTGTAGGTTACAAATCTTTTTATTGAAACAAAAAAATTACATGGTTACCGTAGTACATATGTAAGCTATTTTTCGACATAGTCGCCATTCCTCTCAATCCAGGTGGTGAAGCGGGGGATCAACTTTTTGATGCCTTCCTCGAAGTAGTTTCCCGCCAACACCTTCGTCCACTTTTCCACCTCCTCCTTTACCTCCTCGTCGGTTAAAAACCTTTTTCCACCCATGTACAGCTTCAGGGAGGTAAAGAGATAATAATCTGAAGGTGCTAGGTTAAGGGAATGCGCGGAGTGGTTCAGGATATCCCATTTAAACGAAGCAAGCAGTTCCTTCGTGGCGTTGGCCGTGTGTGGTCTGGCACTGTCGTGCAGCAGGCTGACTCCCTTTGTCAGCATGCCTCTCCTCTTGATATGAATCGCCTTCCGCAATTTTTTTAGGGTCTCACAGTATCTTGCAGAGTTGATGGTCTCCACTTGAGGCAGATATTCAATAAAAATTATGCCTTGACAGTCCCAAAACACGGATGCCACGATTTTATTGGCTGAAATTGTGGTTTTGAACTTTTTGGTGGAGGGTGAAGAGGTGAGAACCGTTTTTAAACTCGCGATACCACTTGTACACACTCGTACAATTCATAGCTTTATCACCATATGCAGTTTTAACCTCATTATAAACCTCAAACGGAGGTTTTTCCTTCCAAACGAGATAACGGATGAGCCGCGTATTTCGCATTTGGCGGGAGATTGGATTGACATTTTTCACGAAACGTGTTGTCGCGTTGACACTTCTCAACGTACTGACCTTGAACAGGTCTCGTTGCGGAGGGGAAACTGGAATGTGCTATATTTTTTGTTCGATTAGTATTAACATTACGCGTATTTGTATTTAATTTGTATTGAATGCGTTCATTTCCATGTTTGACAGGCTGTCTTATAACCACTCGAGCATAATATAACCTCGAAATATAAATGTTCCACATTCTGCTGTTCACACATCTGCTTACTGCGGTTTAAAGCCAATGAATCCAGCCAGATTTCAGCGTTTATCCTATATTTTTAAGAACCATATAAATTTGACATATAATGGCAAGCGATCACTCATCATCATCATCATCATCACTCATATCATCTATTCACACATCGGTATTGGCTATTCCTTTCTTGTGCGTTTCATTATTCGCTTTGCATCTATAAACTTTAATGTGCTATATCTTTTGTTCGATTAGTACAAACTAAAAATGAAAAACAGAACATTTTAGCATGTTTACTTTCAGTATTCATAATTCTCTCCATGTGTAATTCTAGCATTGTAATATAATTATTTTTAAACCTAACCTAACATAAAAAAATAAATTTATATATATATGAAATTTATTTGGCACCCACTTCTACACAATTTTAACCTATTAAATAATCACAGTTTTTGATGTTATTTGAGTGGTTGAGTAGGTAAAATTCATTTCATGTTTAATTTTATCAGGGTCTAATTCTGGCAGTATTGGTACGTGAAATTCACACCCAAATGTAATTTCGTCTGAAACCTCAAAAAACATTTTTTTCTAGCTGTGTATTCATATTATAACCCGCAGTCAAATACACACTGGAGAGATAATAATATAACTAAGTGTTAAATAAATTTGGTGAAAACTCTAGACGATTTATGGGTACGTTTTAGGTTATCTGATAAACGTGCTAATAATAATAATAATAAAAGTTCTTGACTACTTAATTGTTTCTATAAATTGCATGGCCTTCCAAATATCAGAAGGCCAATATTTATGTAAAGAAGTAGGTAATCTCAATGAATTCGACCTTTGCGATATTATAAATAATTATACAAATAAACTCCTGTAATTTATAACTTTTTGCTGGTAATGATGTTAATGGATTGTTTGTGCCAGCGATTTTAAACTGTGGTCCGGATACACCGAAAATATCACCAACGTAGATAAATATTATTCACACTAAAAAAACATAAATGTACAAACCTATTTTACGGTAAAGCCCGTCCTTACTCTTGCTGTTTCGCGGTACTTGAACAATTCATCATATTTCAAAGTTGATTTTAAAGTTCTGTGAAGGTTTTATTCATATTTTCAAGTACGAATAACCTGACAATGTTTGAAATTCTCCTACTACCACCACAGTAAGCGGAAAATATTGCTTATGTAGTGATGGAGGACTTAGTCAGCCGAGGAATTGAACGTGCGACATTTGGGTGGGACGCAAACGCGATGCCAACCTAGCTACTGACCGATATCGGATCGATATGCGTAACTACCGATGATTTTATTACGATTTCTCGAGCACGGTTGCGCTGTTGATAGCCTGACTGATAAATATATACAAATATACGCTGGCAAAAGAGCAGGTATTTTCTATGAATTGACATTTCTGAACGTCAGGCGGCTACGTAAAGTTAAAAATACTAATAAATTGACTAATTAAATTGAATGGAAATAATAAATTTCATGTACATTTGCAGTTCGTTATAACTCATAGTACTCGCAGTAGTTTATAACTCAATCATTTTAACTAAGAACATTTGTTTCTCCAGGCTGGAATGGAACCAATTTATTACGTCTTAAATGAATTATTTAAATACATGGCTCATTTATACGATTTCTTTCAATTCTAAGAGCTTAGTTAATAATTCATTAATTAATGAACCAGTTATTTTGTACAAAGTTGTGCATGTTGACATCTTATCCTACACCTTAGAGGTCGCGTTGTAATTAGTGTCTTTTGTCTACCGACTGTTGGAATCATATTTTGACATCTCGTTCACTAACCATAGATGACGGATTTCGTCGATATAGTATTGCCATGGAGCTTTATCGATCACTCGTGCTAGAACCCCAGGACGATACTGAGAGTATCTACAACTCAAAGGTACCTGACTACGCAATAAATCAAAGAAATTATTGAATTTATTCCCCATTGAATGTAACAGAATTTCCGGCTGCACGCTGTATAATATTTTTTCCTGGGGGATAAATCAGAATTCATCAAATCAACCATTGAATATTCATTTAATTTTAATTGAGTTTTGACAATCGCATCACTCGTGGCCATTTTGAATTTTGGGTTACTACGGAACAATGTAACTCATAGATTGGTAAGTTTCGAAATTGGCAACTGGATCAGCAAAATCTATAAATAAATGTTGACGAGATAAATAAACGACGATGGTCGAGGGGTAAGCCTCTTTACTAGCAATCCGAAGGTCCCGGGTTCAAATCCCGGCGTGTACAAGTAAATTGTGTTATTTCACAACTTAACAAAAAATAATTTATAGTAGGATATGTGCAGCACGTTTAGAATTGGACAATTGGTTAAAATGGCTTTAGCCATCTTTGGATGCCAGATCTGAATAGCCAGATGCTTCCCCACCTTTCTTTCACAACCTTCAGCTTCCGAACATACCCCAATTGGTGATGCCACAGTATCACTGGCACCAGACCGTTGGGAGCAGTTGGGACTCTTGTGCGGTGTTCACAAAAATAAAGGTTTTATGATTTCCTTTTTTGAAACAAATAGTGATAATCCCGATGATGTCATCATCGGGATCTCCCCTACTGAGGATTTCATTTACATTTTATCAAAATTTAGTAGTATGGATAATATGAAGTAAATATAAAAATATTATGTAGTGTTTTTTCTGAAATAATAATAAATATATTACATTGTGATTTTATTGCTGTTGAGTGGTGTCAGTTTCAGTGTGTATTTGGTGTAAGTATATTTACTATTTCTGATTGCCCATTGTTTTGTATTCAGATTTTTATTTGATATTTAAATGTTACAAGATTGATGTGAGTTTTGAATGAGAGTGGGATTTGGTTGTAAAGTTTAGAACCATAAGTAACCATAGTAAGTTTTTTGCCCAAATGTATTTGTAGTATCTTGTTGGATATGATTTTAACCTAGTGTTGGTTGTTATTTCTTTTGTTTATTATTTATGAATATTAACGAGTATTGTTTTATAATAGAGTTGAAGACATGATTTTATAGTTAAAATGTTTTTCAAAATATAGTTTGGATATTGAATAATGTAAAAATGTATACACTACCTACGTAGGTATACAAGTTATTTTTAAAATGATGTAATTAATTATCTAATTACTTAATAATAATAAAATAACAAAATTATCAACGACCGTCAATACAGATTACGGCGGAACCGCTCGTGCGGTGATCTTCTCGCGTATGTGTCGCATGTTTGGGGGCGTTGCCTGGAACGTCACGGTGAGACCCAAACGGTCGCACTAGACATATCCGAGGCCTTTGACCGGGTTTGGCACCGAGGACTTTTTAAGGGATAGGTCGATTCAGGCAGTTGCTGAGGGTTTCACCTCTTCCTCACACTCTATAAATGCTGGCGTCCCACAGGGATCGGTTCTGTCTCCGACTTTGTTTTTGTTGCACATCAATGACCTTTTGACATGTGCACCGATTCATTGTTACGCGGATGACAGTACAGTTCATGATAGCTTTTTATTTGACAATCCCCCAAAGGGCACACAAACTCCAACGGCTCGGAGGGCTTTGAAGCAGAAAATGGACGGTTATCTCGAGAGTATTTCCTCCTGGGGTAAAAATAGCCTCGTCGAATTTAATGTTTCAAAGATCCAATCCTGTCTGATTACGTCTAAAAGGGATCTTAATGATAATATAGTCTCCTTCAACGGAAGCAATCTTCCGAACAGGCCTTCCATTGATATGCTTGGTGTAACTATAAGTGACCAGCTCAGGTACGGGGGCTCCATCGAAGCCAGAGTAAAGCTGGCCTCTCAGAAGCTGGGCGTACTGTACAGGGCCCGCAGATACTTTAATAGTACACAACTGCTGACCCTGTACAAATCGCAAGTGCGCCCTACTGTCGAATTTGGCAGCCATCTCAGGTCCGGAGCCCCTAAATACCTGAAAAAAACCCTTGACTCTGTGCAAAAACGGGCGGTCCGTTTGATAGATTCCCCAATCTTAACAAACGGACTGCAATCTTTAGAGCACAGGCGTCAGGTAGGTATGCTGTCCTTGTTCTATCGGTATTACAATGGAAGATGCTCTGAGGAACTAGCGTAATTGATCCCTTCGGCACCGGTGCGTAGTCGGGATACACGCCAAACGCGCGCCCAACATTTGTACACGGTTGACATTTGTCACATGAGAACGGGTCGCTTCTACGATTCGTTCTTAAGTTCAACAGCTCGGCTGTGGAACGAACTGCCGACCTCTGTGTTTCCTCCCTCCTACAACATGGGACTCTTCAAGACCCATGTTCACTCCTTCCTCTCCACAAAAAGACCCTCCACACAGCATCCCCAAAGATGACATAGGCCCTGAGGGAAATTATTTTCTTCAGGGCCTCCTGTGTGGAGTTAATATATAAAGTTCAATACAATTTTTATTTAACAATAAATAACCTAATCTAAAAGAATGATGGTTTTTTAAACACACTCAGTGGTCATGTTCTTACAAAATACTACAACATTACAATGCTCCTTATTCACACTGTGACGCTGATTTCCATGTTTTGTGGACCTAACATAATGTAATATATTATTTTAAAGTGCAGATGAAATTATTTACGTTATCCTTATAGTAAAATAAGTGTTCTGTGGTCCATGTGGATACATTTACATGTTGTTGTTTCAATAGACAGTCTGATTGGTTCCAAAATCATTTCGTGTTTATTATTTTTTAAATCTGTAATAATCTCAGAATATAACAATCTGCATAACAGAAATAAATTAATAAAAAATATATAATATGATTTATTTAATTGCTTTATTGTAGGCCTAATGAAAAATTAACAAAATTGATGAAAGACCAAAGTATTCATAAACACATAAAACAGAACTCTGTTTATTATTTATTATTTTTTACAATTGTTGAAAAGAATGTGACCTTACTATGGTACTCCGTTCTAAGGTCACATTGTACTTCATTATTTGTATGAATTATAAAGTGTGTTAAATTTTTTTTAAGAAAGTTTTTGTAAGCATG
Source organism: Hesperophylax consimilis (assembly GCF_061612785.1). Lineage (NCBI taxonomy): Eukaryota > Metazoa > Arthropoda > Insecta > Trichoptera > Limnephilidae > Hesperophylax > Hesperophylax consimilis. The sequence goes on along the minus strand of NC_142851.1, from coordinate 5,539,798 downwards.
TCAAAATATAACAAGAGAAAAATTATAAAGCGAAATAATCATAACATTATAGAAGAACAATATATGATGGAAAAACATAGTGAAAAAATTACCTAACATAGCTTAGCGTTAATCTTTGTTAGGTTGTTAAAATTTTATCTATATGAGTAACATGGAAATAAACATAACATTATATAAGAAAAATATATAGTGTAAAAACAGATAAAGCGGATAAAATAAAATGACGTAACAGAATGTTAATTTTTGTTAAGTTGCAACATTTTTTTCTATAAGAGTTTCATAGAAATATTCTTCAGCATTAGAAACTAAATGCTTTCTGCTTGTGCAGGGGGGATGTTACAGGGTGGCCACAGACCTGGAAAACCGGGAAAACCGGGAATTATCAGGGAATTTTACCGAACCGGGAATTATCAGGGAAATGTCAGGGAATTTTAAAATATTCTTAAAATATCAGGGAATTCCAACAATAAAACGAAATTCGTTATTTACGATTTGTGAAGTCCCAAAGTTGTGTTTTATTACTTTTACTTGCGGCCTGTGTAACAAAAGATATGCCTACAAAGACAAACTAAATAAGTAGGTATTTTTTTATTATTATTTTCGTAAATAGCCCTTGCAACACAATCATGTCGTAAACCACCCGCCTTGATTTTTACCCTATACTATGTAGGTGCGAAATCTGTAAAGAAAAAGCTAGCAAAGTTACAACAAAGTGTCAAAATGGTCGGACACCCAGTACGGTCGTAATAAAATTTAAAGATCATCATTATCAACATTTTTACAAAGTATCAATACAGTAGAACCTTGTTAATTCGAAATCCACGGGACATCAAAAATCAAATTTCGAATTAAGGAATTCCCACATAATTCGAATTTTTATGAAAAAAAAAAAATACGCCGAAAATCGATTTTCTCGGCCGCCTCTTCAAATCCGGGTGGTATTTTAGTTGTAAATTCGTATTAATACCAATTATTTCTTTATTTTCGCGGCCGATTACCGTAGCGGCGGGCCCTTTAAATTCAGATATTCGCAATAAATTCGTAAAAATGCTATATATTTACGCGTAAATCGAGATTTCGCTGCCGATTTCGGTCGCGGCCTACCCTTTAAATTGAGATATTCGTAAAAATACGATATATTTCCGCGTAAATCGAGATTTCGCGGTAATTTTCCGTCGCAGCCGGCACATTATTTCAAATATCTGAATTTAAATTCGTAAAAATACGATATATTTCCGCGTTAAACGAGAATTCGCGGCCGTATTCCGTCGCGGCCAGCTCTTAAAATTCAGATTCGAAAAAAATTCGCAAAAATACGATATATTTCCGTGTAAATCGAGAATGCGCGGCCGATTTCCGTCGCGGCCGACCCTTTAAATTAAGATATTTCATGTAAATTCGTAAAAATATGAAATATTTCCGCGTAAATCGAATTTTATCGGCAGTTTTTCGTCGCGGCCGGCCTTTTAAGTTCAGATATTTGAAGTATATTCGTAAAAATATGTCTCGGCGTGAATCGAAATTTTTCGGCCGATTTCCGTCACGACGTATTTTTTAACTCGGATATTCGAAGTAAAGATAGTAAAAATACGATATATTTCCGCGTAAATTGAAATTTCGCGTCCGATTTCCGTCGCGGCGGGCCCTTAAAATTTCAGATATTCGAAATAAATTCGTAAAAATACGATACATTTACGCGTAAATCGAAATTTCGCGGCCGAGTTTCGTCGCGGCCGACCCTTTAAATACTATATTTGGTGTAAACTCGTAAAACTACGACATATATCCGCGTAAAACGTATTTTCTCCGCCCTTCAAACTCGGATATTCGAAATAAATTTGAAAAAATACAACATTCCAGTGTAAATCGATTCAGATTTACACAATAATAATACTAATTGTATAATATTAATTGGATGATGTATAACCACGTAAAAATACATTTTTCGGTGTTTTACCGCCACGGCTGACTTTTAGATTCAGATTTACGAAATATTATGATTTATTTTCGCAAAAATCAAATTTTTTCGAATTTCACGAACAAATTTTCGTGCGCGGAGAAAAATAAATTTCGAATTACGAATTAACGAATTTCGAATTAAAAAAATTTTTGTATGAAAAAATTTTTCTGCGGTAATTTTTTTGGCGAAAATTTCGAATTACGCGTTTTTTCGAATTATCGGGGTTCTACTGTACTTACTTTTGTTTATTTGTCTATTTTTGTCTGGTCTTTTCATTTGTACACAAATTGTCTTCAGGCGAAATATCATAAATTTGTAATAAGTGTATTTTGTTTTGAATAGATCATTGTGGTGCAAAGAAATAATAAATGCTTTAGATGACGGAATTCCTTTTATTTATGTATCTGTTCTAATTTTCTGGCGTAGATGAAAATCGTGTTTCAAAAATAAAATTTTGAACGATATGTCCTTTATACCAAATAAAACATATCAGGGAAAAATATAGAAACTGTCCTGGAAAACCTGGAATTATCAGGGAATTTTGAAATCCGTTTTTTGTGGCCACCCTGAGTTACTGTGTAGGTACTATGCGTGGAATAAGTTTGAGAATTATATGTTACAAAATGTAACATATCTACTACTAGTGTGCATGATGTGATCATTTTTAAGTGGACTGTTGACATATACGTTTTTTGGAGCGCTTATCTCATGACATTTTCATGTTAATAATCTGTAAATGTTCCTAAACATCAAATAAACAGTCAAACATAACTAACTGACTAACCATCAGGCCGTTTCCCCGTAGGGGTAGGCAGAGGTCAGACAGCCAAACAACTCGGTCTTGGCACACACTCCTTGCCTCATTCACATTCAAACATCGTTTCCTACATAGTCTTCTATTATTCTGACTCTTCACATGGCCCGAGACAAGTATCTGATTCACTTGATCGTGCCATGTCTTCCTCGGGCGTCCCCGACTTCTGCTATTGCTACTATAATACTATCCAAACCAGATGAAGACAATCGTAGCTTTTGATTTTGTTTGAAACGTACCTATAACTTTTAAAATATCACTTTCTTATTATATTACTAGGCATCGGATTATATCCCCCACTAAAATAAAGAGCATATGTGTACTATCAATGCCAAAATATAATTAACCTAATTTATGTGGTAAAACTAGGAATATATCTTTTGGAACCGGTATTAGGGAATTTTTGAATTCATGTGATTGGGTTATTTATTTTATTTTTTTGATAAAAAAAATCCCGTTTTTACGATAATACGTGATTATATATAATACACGGATATTAAAAAAAAAATAATTTAAACCACAGAAAAAGGTTTTATTTTGCAAATATGCAATTACACATAACCCGATATCTACTTATTACTTAACCACTCGAACGATCGCGCGTCAAAAAACTTTTTTCTCCGATTGCTCGCGGTTTTTTGGCGACGAATTTGAATATTTTCCGCCAACATTAAAAAAATCAAACCTCCGAATTTTAATACGGAGACATAAAACTGATTGTAGTGCTATACAGCCAATGAATTCACCTATATTTTTATAATTATTCTATATTTTTAGAATTGATAGATAAATTATTAAAAAATCTTAAACTTTATGAATGCGCGAAATTAGCGTTTTTGTGATTTGAAATTGCCGCCAGTGGCAGTTTTAAATATCTTTATAGAATATTTTCTACGTTTTTATGTTCTCTATGGCCTGTTTGATAACTACAGATGCAAGAATATAATGGGAAAATAATTTTTTGTACGTTATGCTCTCTTCAAAAGTTTGGTTAGAAAATAATTTTTTAAAATTTGAGTGCGTGACGTGTCAAAATTGAAATCACTGTATTATACTATATAATAAATTTACCACAAAAACTGGTATTACGTTAGGAAGATACATTAACTGTCTACAATTATTAATAAGCATAGTCGCCGTGTTGGCTTTATTTTATTCATTTGATGAATTATACAGAGAGCCTATTTCACGATGTCAAAATCATGGTGCTACTTTTTAAATAATTGTAAATTAGAACTGGAGATTTGTAACCATGTTTTTATATAACGTGCAAAACGAGGAAATAAGGCTTAAAATGAGATATACATCATAGATATAAACATTGCCAATATTTCAGGGGGATACTTTGAAAGTTGATGAAATTCACCAATATTTGACGAAAAATCACTACTGACAGCTACCTTAAGGTCAATCTACATAGGGTATATCGGAATATGTAAAATGATGATAAATTTGTATATATATATCAAACCTTTGTATGACCGTAGAATGGCAAATAAAATCATAGTGATAATTTTATATCTAAACGCAAAGGTATCGAAAAAAAATGGATGAGGGGAAAATAATTGATGGAACCAATAATTGATTTATTTATTAAGCCCTAATATCCTTTTAAATCAATATTACAGTTGTATGGTTACAATGAAAGAGCAGTATTTTGATTTAAACATTGTTTACACACTTTGTCATAATAAAAATGTATTCAGTTTATTGGTTTATTCATAATTTAAGAAAATCAATACATAATAATATCATTGTGCCTCGCTATAGAGTGAGATTCTGAGTATCGCTCTGGTGAGGGACCACCATTCAGAATTGAACATTGCTTGAATTGGCTTAGTTATGTTTAGTGACTAGATCTGGAAAAGACTAATACCTTGATACATTAAAATTGCCAAGAATACATACATTTCCTCTTTATTCGTGGGAGCCCATTTATTGGTACGCGCATGACGCTTAAATTGTTTTTTCGCAATCCATTGATCTGCATACCTGTTGGTCTCTCTCGCGATCAGTTCAACGAAATCTGCATCAAAGATTTTAAGAAAGGCATCCACAGGTTTGCCCATTTCGTCGGTATTGAAAGTTGGTCCCGGCGTGCCTGTGAAAGTCTCCCTTATCCCAGTAAAACGTAAGATATCATTAGACCAATCGAAAGAGTAACCTTCAGGCGGCAGAATCAAACGCATTGCCTCACTATCTACCTGGTCTTGTCTACTAAAGTCTATGGCCATAGCGGAGTTAGGTGAAACGTTGATAATATTATGATAAGGTATTGGCGGCATGCAGAAGGTATCCTCATCGCTCTCTTCGTGGTCGACGTCACTCGCTTCGTCATCCTCGTCGCTCGATCTGTCCATTTCTGAAACAACAGAAAACCCAAATTAATTTAATGTGTCTATATTACGATAACCCACTGCCTCTGGTACGGCTTATGACTCGCAATACGATGGTCGCGGGATCAAATCAAATAAATTATATTTGAATAATTAGTGTTATTTTCACACAAAATTCATTTAAAATAATATATATTATATTTGCGGCACGTTCCAGAGTGGAAGATACCCATAGTATCGCCCTGGTGTAAGACCCCATTCAGAATTGAAACGTTGCTTGAAATGGCTTTTGACGGCCGGCATAGTCCAGTGGTAACGCATTGGACTGCCATTCCGAAGGTCGCCGGTTCGAACCCGGCGTGCGCAAATAAATTTTATTTGATTGATTTGTGTTATTTCACAATTAATTAATTAAAATAATAATTAAAATAATATATAGTATATTTGCGGCACGTTCCAGAGTGGAAGATACTACCAGTATCGCCCTGGTGTAAGACCACCATTCAGAATTGAAACGTTGCTCCAAATGGCTTTAGCCGTGTTTAGTGACTAGATCTGAATAGCCAGGTACTTCCCCACCTTCCTCTTTCCCTTCCCCACTTACCTTCAGCCTCACAACATCCCCCAATTGGGGATGCCATAGTCTCACTGGCTCCAGCTGAGGCTCTTGTGAGGTATTCATATAAAAAAAAATATAAAAAGTTAATCAAATACTTGAGGCGGGCAATGTCAGGAGTCAGAATAGCACAGTCAGGTAGGTATGGAATGAAGAAAAGAGTGTGTGTGCCAAGATCGAGTTGCATGGTGGTTCATCCTCTCTGCCTACCGAAATGGCGTGAAGGTAAGTTAGTTAGTTTTATAACTCACGGTTTCCAAGTACAGACTCTTCTAGTACAGCTGCCTCGTCCACGTTACTTTTTCTGCCCATGTCTGACTCTGAAATAAAAGAAAACACAAATTTACAGTAGAATTTGGATATAATGACTTTGCATTTAACGGTCTACTGTTTTAAGTGACGATAATGTAAACTCTAGTAAGGTTTCATAGCTTTTAGTAGGAAAACGTATCCGTTTAAAGTGACCAACTACGTAAAGCGACCTATTTTAATGATAATTTGTCCGGTTACAAAACCCACCTACCAATACAGCCTCGCAACACAATGAGTCCCGTGAAGCGAAAGTGTTTTTTCAATTTAAGAAAAAAATGCTGTATTACACCGTTTAGAAGCCGGTGAATCAAATGTAATCCTCGCAAAGAAGTTCGGCATGTCTTATTTCTCACTCTGCAATACCCGTTACAGAAAAAAGATGTGTAATGATGCATCCACGACATAACAACAATACATTTTGTATGTTTGTTATGTGGAATTTTTAAGTACTATGCTTATTTCCTGCCAATATACCAACAGTGAAACTGTGCTAGGGATATCAATATAAAATATAGATAATTGATTTTATATTGAGCCCCTGGTATGACATTTCAAAAAATAAACTCACCGTTCCCAAACGCCGACAATTCTTCGTAGAATGGTACGTCCACCCACAGCTCGCTGTGATAGCCGGCTTCCGGAGAGAAGAGTTCCCCACTCCGCGATGTCCCAGGTAACGGCTCGGGAGATGCTGCACGGATAGGCATAATTGGTGCATTGGGAGCCGTTGATTGGGTCTGTGCGGGAGTGGACATCCACGGTGGTGGTACGGGTCGTGGCAACGGTGAAGGCGTCCCTTGTGAAAAGGGACACGTTGTTCTCTCCGGAGATGGAATTCTGAAAACATTTACATAAATCATAGAAAATTGTTCTCATTCACGTGTGAAACAGTAAGTACAGTATGTAAATAAACAATAAAATAAGAACTCTGTAAAATATGCACTGAATGTGCCAAATGCACAGAGCGCTGAACTTACCAACTCTCACTGTAAGAGTGGAACGCTGTCAGGAAAAAACAATAATATTGTACCAAGCATCTAAATACGATTACTTACTTTTGTTTAGTTTTTCTTGGAGGTGCGGTAGGGAGCAAAATGCGCGCCGCCTGCTTCTTGAATTTTCGGCTTTCCAGCTCTAGCCGGAAGGAAGCAGGCAGGGCCCTAACAGCCTTTAGGGCCTTGACGCGATCCTCTCGCACCAGTAGCAAAGCAGGGTCGCTGTTTAAATAAATACAAATATATGATGAGTTCAACGGCCACAGCAAAGTACTTTCATAAAAAAACATTAAAAAATACTAACACTCCAGACGAGGCTGCAATTGCAGCTCTGCGTTGACGTCCACGTGCAGGTAGTCCGGCACCAGCTCGTACCCCACGTCTCCCTTTTCCTCTGCCTCCTCTTGCAGTCAGCACCGCTCTATAAATTTTAAATTGAAAACACTTAATGTAAGTACTTAAATGTTTAAATTTTGTTAAATATTGCACTAATATAAAATTTGAAAATAATTATTGGGTTGTGGAGTGATCCCTTTCCCTGGACGACAGCTGTTTCTGCACAAATTTGGTAAAAGTAAACAAATTAATTAATTATACAACTAAATTACTAAATTTTTATTGTGTGACGAAGGCTTTACACCATTTTACATGTGAAAAAGAGTCAACTTTTTGACATATGACTTAAAATAATTGGTTAGCAAATATCTGTATTAATAATGAACCAATTCAAATAAAACTTATATATATCTCTTTGTTTTGAATCACTGTGATGGAATATCTATATTTCAAATGCGCGAGTGCAGTATTTAAGACATTATTGTAAATCAAAAACAGATGACGTCTTCAGTTGACGTAATCTTACACAAAAACTTCAACCAAAACAATATAATACAAACAAACGAATTAAAAACGCATTTCAAAGATAGATAAGTCAATCATGATTACACAGATATATAATTATGCGTTAAAAACCCAATAAATTAATTACTTACGGCATTTTAGGAAGAGTCCAAAATTTCGTGAATGTTGAAAATTTATAATTTTGTTTTTGACAGGACGCCATAAAAAAAACCGCGAAAACTCGTTAAATAACACTTCAAAGACAACGGATAAGTTCATAGACAAAGAGAATATATTATCAGCTATTCGATAAAACAAGTAGCTGGCCATGGAAACGTTTTAAATAATTACAATAAATATTTTACGAATGGTAGAAAAATCGGTCCATTTTTGGACCGATATCAATCGCAGAAAAATAAAAGTGGTCGATTTTTCGACCGAAATCGTTCCAGTGGGTAACCAACCTGCCGTAATACCCACATTCTATTTTCTATAAACACTTAAAAAATATTGTGCGTAAAGGCCACAATTTGTTTCGACACCTTATAAAAATGTTAATTTTTGATCTATGATTTAATCAAATATTTTAGCCTGTGGCATAGGCAATAGGCATAAATTAATTAAAATTAATCCATTCACTTTATTCATTCATCTTTAATGATAATAATATGTAGGTGGCTTTGAAAGATATAATATTATTTCAAACACCAAATATCCTTTATGATTGCCAACAATAAATAGAGTACTTCCTACATTCAATAGTGACATGGGTTATGATATTACATATATTATACTCAACAGGAAGCACTGATAGAGTTAGAGAGTTAGTTAATGCACCTCCCTTTAATGCTTGTTCCTGCATTCCCCCACTCAATCTATTACCCAATTACCTGTCCCTCTGTCCAGCAGTTTGGAGTACCTTCATTCAGTGACATTGCAAAAATATATTTAAACATGATCCGTCTGTCCAGAAAGCCTGTGCAGTGTACACATTAAGTGTTCCCTCAGTTCATTTTATTCGATTCGATTAAAGAAGCTTGTGCCATGCCTCAAATCCATAATATCGATTGAAAAGAACAAGGGCAGCTTAGAATTCTTTCTGATTCTAACTGGTAATCACAGCTACCCGAATAGGCGTGTCAAATATTGATTACAGTTCACATTAAAACCACAAACTGATTCGTATACAATATTGCTGCTACAACGGCCTTAAGAAGTGGGTTCTCTAAGTCTCGCACTACTGATGACCAACATTCAAAATAAAAAAAAGTTGCTTGAATTGTCTTTAGCCGTATTTTCCTTTTCTTATCTCTCTTCTCTCCCCAAACTCCTCAGCCCCACAACGTACCCCAATTGTGGATGTCATAGTCTCGCTGACTCCAGACGATTGGCAGCAGCGAAGCCTTATGCTACTCAAAAAGGAACCCTTGAATTTATGTGAATTTGGTCCTTATGGTGAAAAATCTTAATACATCTTTAGATTGTTTATTTTTTTATTCAATAGCGTAGGCAGACGCACACAAATTTATCTACCTACGCCGCTCACAATATATGATACAACTTTTGAAAACAATAAACCGAAGGGAATTCACGTAACCAAAAATAAACACACAATGAAAATTCATGGTTCTCAAGCACGGTTACATAATTAAAAAGGCTATGTTAAATTTCGTCTGTTGTTGTTACTTTTAAGCATTTCAATGAATAAAAGTTTGTTTTATATTCTTCGTTGACTATAAAGTATCTATTATTATTTTTTTATTATTTCCATCGTATTGCAGTCGAACAAAACTAAATGAAAACATTTTCCATAGAGGTACTTCAACAATGCTTCCAGGAGGTCTTTTGAAAAGGTCTATTTTAAAGTCAACCGCAAAAATCATATTTTTATGGACTCTCCGAGCTCGTAATACGGACAGATTTGTTATATTGTGATTAATGTCGAAAAGTTCCTACTTTATTATTTATAACGACAATTGACAAAGGAGAAAGAAAAGAATTGGATGTTTACGTTATCGTAATGTTTTTTTTTAACTTTTGATTGAAGATTAATAAATTTGAGTTGCGTCCATCCGTTGCGCATTGTTCAAATTAATGAATAGCATTTTATTATTTTCTTTAATAAAAGATTTCTACTTTCATATCTGTGTTGAAATTTGTAGGTCTCCTGAATTTACAAACTAAGCGCGGTCAAATCGATGACTTAACAATGCCGAATTGATAGGTTTAACCGATAACGATTTTATAGCAAAATTGCGGGTATTTTCTATGGATCGGCATTAAAAAAGCCTCGTTATACGTTTCAGTTTTAGTGGATCAACTCTGTTGAATGACACTTGAAACCATATTGACCGGTGTTCAAAAAGTTGATTGTCTTTATAGTGAGATATATTGTTTAATTTTTATCGTTTAATAAAAGTTGATCAACTAAAAGCGAAACATCATAACGCGGCAGCATACATGTCAAACATCAAACGACTACGAACGTACAAAGAAATTATTGAAAATGTCCAATTGACGCATGTACTTTTTAATGCTAAAAAGGGAGTTAATTGGTCAATGAGGTATTAAGCTATAACTTGTGACATTTTGAACAACTTTCTGAATTCTATTTCTCCGATCTCGAAAGGATTCACCTGATCGCAAATACAATGTATTTTCAACTATACGAGCTTCGTTAATCTGCCTCCGTTCATTGGTGTGCCAGTAATTGTTCAGTGAAGACGTTATTAAAAAAAGTTCTCTATATTGATAGTTACCAAAGCTTATCTTATTCTTAAATTTATTTTTGTATGTCGGCTGTTAACCTTCCTACCTTATGCCAGAAAACAACGGATGAATGATATTTCTTATTTTTAATGTTTCACCCAACTTCCATACAACATAAATATAATTTTTTAAGAATTATTTACATAAAATAAGACCAAATGGCTTTTAAAATAATTACAAGCAGATTTTGTTGAGGTTTGGGTTGAGGTAGTTCGGATAATGCTTCATCGCGGCCAAACGCCGGTCAAAAATCATATGAAGCATAAAAATAAAGATTGGAACAACAGAACAGCTGATAGTTCGTTGTACATAAATGGGTTGGGTTGATTGGTGATTGATTGGTATAACGATTAAAGGCCCGGCCGGCGAGATTAATGGCCCGATTCCTGCTGCGATCATGACCGTTCATAAAACATGGATAATTCATCGGTTAATTATTTCAAAGAGTAATTAAAATTTCAATCAACTAAAAGTTGATAATTCGTGGAAATATTTCCATTCATGCATTGCTAAAGGTTCAGTACTAAATGGCGTTGCGATTATGAATTTCAGGGACTTTTTATGATACCTTCAATATAATATTTAGTCTTACTTATATACTTTACTATATAATACTGGAAAGTACGTTACAGCACAACCATGAAACCGAGAATGTTAACACTAAAATTGTCAACATACAAAGAACCATGTAAGAGACAATTTTGTAAGCTGTTTTTCTACAAATTAAACATAAATACGAATGTATTGTGTCAGCGCTTTATTAGCAGCAGACACATACCTGGATGGATGACGAACCTCGTGCTGGCACTGTTGGTGGACGCGGTAGTCTCTCTCACTGCAGCAGCTGGTCCAGTTTCTTCACCATCTAGGATTCTTGCTGCAGAGTCTCCATCTTCTATCTTAGTCGAACGTCACAGCGGTGCTACCAAGGTGTGTTATCTATGTGAAGATATTGTGTCAGCGCTTTATTAGCAGTAGACACATACCTGGATGGATGACGAACTTCGTGCTGGCGCTCCTGGTGGACGCGGTAGTCTCTCTCGCTGCAGCAGATGGTCCAGTTTATTCATCACCTAGGATTCTTGCTGCAGAGTCTCCATCTTCTATCTTCGTCGAACGTCACAGCGGTGCTGCCAAGGTGTGTTATCTATGTAAGGATATTGTGTCAGCGCTTTATTGGCAGCAGACACATACCTAGATGGATGATGAACCTCGTGTTGGCACTGTTGGTGGACTCTCTCGCTGCAGCAGTTGGTTAAGTTTCTTCACCACCTAGGATTCTTGCTGCAGAGTATCCATCTTATATCTTCATGTCACCTGTTCCTGTTCTTCATTCTATTTTACTTAACTTCACTTTATTTTGGTAATATTTTTTTTTTGTAATACCTGCATAAATTGTAAAGCGCCCCTAAGGTGATAACTCACGAAAGCGGCGCTATAAAAATTGTCCAATTATTATTATTATTATTAGAGGGAGCGCGATAATATTTAAAAAAAAAAACAATAATAATTATGGGAAAATGGTGAAAATATTTAATAAAACACGACTCGTTTGAAATAGAGCAAAATTCTCTGGACAAATGCTTTAGTTACATTTAAAGATACGCTGTGAATTTTTTCATGCCTTTAACATATTAAATAATAGAACAAAATCTGTTTTTAATAATTTTCGGAGCTTACTTAGCGATTTTTTTCTGTCGAGAGATTTCATATTATTAACGTTTCGGCATAACGAATCTTTAGATATTATCTTAAAAAATAACATATCATTTTTTTGGAACTCAAAAACTTAAAGAGTTAACAAGAAACTTGATATAAATCGGTAGAAATTGGATACGAGGGGCGATGCACCACATCATGTAACAATAACACTCCTTATGTAGATGGCGGCAAGGTTTAAACTGAGGCTTACACCAGAATTGATTTATTCAAGAAGAAACATCGCTTAAAAAATTGTTTTAAATTTTATTTTGCGAAGTTCAGGCACAAATATTTAAATGTTTTATAATCACTTTCTTATGCATTTAATTTTCCACATATGCCATAAAACCATAACCGAAAATGAGTTCGTAAGTAGGAGATTTTAAACTTTAATGCAATTTTTATAGGACTAACAATCGATGGTTTCAAAGGCCAAGACGTGTTCTACTCGCAGTATTTAATTAAATCATCAAAATATTTTCTAAGCGATCAAATTTTCAAACCATGAATTTGCATTTCTGTGTAGTCCACAAAAATTAGCGGCCATCATAGAGCAACACAATTAGAGGCGTTATTACGTACTAATAACATCTTTTCTTGCATTAGAACGCGATAAGCTCTGCACGTTGACCGGATTCGTTAGTTTTAGTAAGATCGTTGGAGGTCAAAAAAGTGGAACCTATTTTTTCGTGTCATGTCTCATTCAAATATATTTTTCAATGGAGATGGTAAAAAGGAGCGGTTTTATTATTTTTCTATTTTAGCTTATTTTATTAACTTAAATTATTTTTATGACTTACCACGTTTGGCCTCGATGCGCCTTTTTCATTGTGCGTGTAGCGGAAACAACTTTTTGGCTTGTTTTCTGTGAGAAAACAGAGTTGCTGACCCAGTTTTCTGAACACCACAGGTATCGCAAAAAAATTCATAAAATATTTTCTTATTTAATATCGCATTCCATAAATTATTTGGCTTTCTGAGGCTTATCGTCAAACTCCTGCCCCATATTTCTCTGCCAATAGGAGTGCAAATAATAAACTTGGGGTTGGATAAATTGGGTGTACACAATTGCTCAGGGCTCTTAGTTAGTAAAAAAAATATGTAAAATATAATTATCTTAAATGAAAACATACCATGATACATAATATAGTGTTATGTGGACTGAACAAATTAATACAGATTATCATTATTTATCTGGATATGGCTTGTCTTACAAAATCGGTCGAATAATTCGTCCTAATAATGGGTAATTTCATAAGTAACCTCGCTGGGAAAGCACAATTTATTGTGAAAAAAATTTGGTCCTTTCAGACCAATAAAAGGCAAAAAGCAATTCGATCTTTTGACTGCGAAATAATGCTATTTAATTTTAATAAATGTGTGTAACCAGTTTTTGGAACCAATAACTTTGGTTTCGGTGTCATTTTTTGCATCTAAACGCCCTGTCTAGGTATTGTGCATAATAAAAAGTGTGTCAAAGAACGTACCTTACTTACTTCAACTAGTGATTCCTGACATTATTGGGAGTGAAAATGGTTAAAGAAATTTTGTTCTCTGTTCAAAAAAACGAAATTTGTTGTCTTTCACATGTCAACCAAAAATGTCACCGAACACCAAAATTTTATTTACATTTTCAATAATGTCAAGAAAATGATTAGGTTTGGTTAGGTTAGTAAGTAAGTTAGGTAGGTCCTGTAACAAACCTGTTCAACATTAATTTTTCACTGAATAAAAGTTTGGGTGTTCCTTCAATAGATAAGTTGACACGTTCCTTTATCGTCTCACACACGGAATACATTTATTAAAATACTCTCTGATATTGACAATTCAGCAGCTTCTTCAAATAACTTGGACTGAAAAATTAATTATGTTTCCTTTTTCTTCGCAAAGGACGTTGTAAGTACAGGGTTTTCCAATAAGAGGTGTTATTTTGATATTCAATCGTAAAAGATCAATGGTTTCGTTGCTTGTGTTGCACGTAGCGCCGTCTGGAAGTAAACGTTGTCCAGATCAATACCATCTAATTCGGGCCATAAAAAATCATTAATCATTCACCGTAACTGTTGCTAAAGCCTCATTTTCAAAAAAGTAAGATCCAATGACTCCGCCGGACCATAAACCGCACCAAACAGTCACACGTTGAGGATAGAGAGGCTTTTCAACAATAACTCTTGGGTTTTCCGAGCCCCAGATGCGATGATTTTGCTTGTTGACGAAGCCACCGAGGTGGAAATGGGCCTCATCACTCAAGATGATTTGCATTTGATTCACTCAAGTGAATTTTAATAATTTAAATGCGTTGTTGAAGCGTGTATCGTTCCATTTTTATTAATGGCGTAGTTTCTACTTATCAAATATCAAAAAACGACAGCTTTAAAAGTAAAATCTACTGAAATAGGGGGCTATACAAAATAACACCGGTCAGTGGTTGAGTGGGCATAGCGCTTGGGTCTCACCCGAGCGTCGCGTGTTCGATTCCTCGGCTGGCTAAGTCCTCCATCACAACACAAGCAACATTTTCGGCTTTCTGTGGTGGTAGTAGGAGATTTTCAAACATTGTTGGGTTATTCGTAACCTGGGAATGTTTGTCTTTCTTTTTAAATAAATAAAAAAAAAAAAAAACCTCTTACTGGAAAATACTGTATTTTAGGAATTCAGGAGTTGAGAACTTAGAAACCTTAATGTGAAGTTCTATCTTATATTAACCCCAAAACGGTACAATAAAACACCTCTGCCATAGGTCGTGGCGGGCTGGATCACGAGAGACTGGTTGAGTGGGACCATTTGACCAGCAGGACTCTCTCAGATTCCTACCCGCCCCTCATACATTTTTCCTTCCCAGAATTTCTTATCCGTCCTTTCCTTAAAGAAAACCATAATGCTAAATTAATGACATTTTTTTATACCACACAACTCTCACAATCCTTTAAAAAAAGTTACGCAACTCTTTGTACATTCAAAAATGTAATACCCACGTTTAAAATATGCTTTCAGATTTTTTATAGCCTGTTTTAAAAGTTACACTTGGAAATCAAAGGCGAAACACGCGGCGGTTAACTTATGCGTAATAATACAACAACAGACATTGTTCATCTCTGACCTTGGAAATCAAAGGTCTTTTAAATACATATTTCATTTGTTGAACCAACGTAATAAATGCAGGAATAAAAATTGAGGTGAATTTAAGTAAGTACTCCGCCTCGTGATTATGGCCACGGGCATTCATTTTTTTAATAGAATAATAATAATAAAAAATAAACGGCGCTCTACAAATTATCCAATTTTTTTCCGTTTTTGTGAAAAATCACCTCAAGGGCGCTGTACAATTTATTTCCTAGGATCTACATTTGTTATTTAGAAAAGATACCAAAACATACTTACCTGGCAAGTCACTTTCAACAAACACACTTATATTAAAAAGTTTATGTTTATAAAAGATAGAACTGCACGCAGAGGACACTATATCAAAAAACACTGGTCGTCGCATGATCTTAAGTCTGCTATAGTTTTTATTTTAATTTAAATGTATTTTAACTGTCTTAAAAGCCTACAAATTGTTAGTTGTTATCATTTTTATTTTTATTTATTTATTTTTAATTATTATTTTTATTTATTTTATTTTATTTTTAGTATTTTTTACATTTTGTTAATTTAAATTTAAATTGCCGTCAACTGTGAAAGTGGAGGTTTCTGAAATTATGGATACGACTGTCTGAAAAGGTGCGTTTTAAGTTTAGACCTAAATTCTGTCGAGTCTGCGATCATTCTCAAATCATGTGGCAGTCCATTCCAGGCTTTAGGTCCTGACACGGCAAAAGCACGCTCACCGAACTTAGTATCTGGTGTGCGCTTTGGTTCCTTCAACCTTCCGATAGCTGATGACGTTGCTGGCCTAAGGGTTGACTGTCGGGAATTGGAATCTTCTGGAATACACAATTCTGATAAATAAGCCGGAGCCATTCCGTTAAGTGACTTAAATACCATCCAGCATACCTTGAACTGGATTCTTTCAGGACATTTGAGCCAGTGCAGATTTTTGAGATGCTCTGAAATGTGGGAGTATTTAGATACTCCGGTGATAAGCCTTGCCGCGGCGTTGAAAACGGGTTGTAATTTGTTGATTTGACATTTAGGGAGACTTGCATATATTCCGTTGCAATAATCTAGACGTGAAACAACATAGGAATTGACTAGCAATTTAGTCGCCTCTGTTGGCAGGTTTCTCCGCACTGCTTTAATTTGCCTTAATTGAAAGAACCCCGTGCTTACAGTTCTGTTCACCTGAGTTTTAAGGGTAAAATTAGCGTCCAGATTGACACCCAGTAATTTGATGCACGTTTTTGGAGTGATGTCACTTCCGAAAATGGTTATTGGGGAGTTTTCAATGTTATGCTGACGTCTGCTTGTAGCAGTCCACAGAAACTCAGTCTTTGTGGGATTCAGTTTCAATCTATTTGAGGTCATCCAGCGAGCATAGCATCCAGCATCCAGCGAACATAGCAGGTACTTATTTTTTTGATTATTTTATTTGTATTTGTAAAGGGAGGTCGGAATAAAAGCAAACCAGGTAGGAGGCTTTGTGGAAAGGATTTAAACGAGACGTAATATTTTTGAATTGGATAATTTATTCAACTGAATCAACGTAATGATTTGTAAATGCGTGGGTTGTTTTTATCCCTTGATAAGAATTCACCTTGGGATGACACGAGGTGCTTTCATTAGATTTAAAGAACCAGAATGGTACTTTGTTATATTTTCTTTATTATGTTGGTAATTAATAAAATATAAATATAAGATCGATAGAAATGACGCAAACTTGTCCCGGTAGGGCAGATACTTTGTTTGATCCCCAGTTACGTCCGTTACCTTTTTAAATGTTCTGTGACTTGTCCTGTTTCATATGTCGTTTAGATTGGTTAATATTATATTAGAAAATTAAATATTAGGTATATTTATTTATTTGTAAAGTCACGCCCGGCTGGGCTTTTACATGGTATTTTCTTATTTTTTTTACAAAGAACAACAAAATAAAAAAAAAATAAAAAATCAAAGTAAAATCAAAAAAAAAAATCAAAAAAAAATAGAAGACATAATAAAACACAACCTCTTAAACAAAAACAATGTCAAAACGAAATAAAGTGGAAACTAGATACTCCACCATGCAAGATGGAAAAATATAATGGAAAATTACAAAACTTTGGAAAAATAAACAGAGCTACTTAGTTTCTATAGTTAAATTATATTATATTTGATATTTTTCTTTCTGAAATAAATTGGGTATTGACTTGTTCATATTTGGTGAATGATTTGTTGAATATATCAACAACATCTTTATAGTCATTACCCAAATTTTCTATACGGCGAACGGGGGTATAGAATTGAGATAGATATTGATATTGATAGATATTGATGCGTACAACCTTCAAAAGTCATTCCAATAAATTTAAACGTACATAATTATTTTTGTGTTGGAGTGGAGTTATTCGTGATATTAATGATATCTTTTAATTTAAAAATATACTTACTATTGTAACATAATAATTATTTCAGGCAATGAAATTTTAGACTTGAAACATAAAACTACGCTAGATGCACCCAAATAGAACAAACGTAAATTAATAATGAATAATGAATCTTTTGCAAAAAATAAACAAGTCGACCGCATATATACAGACTTTTCAAAAGCATTCGACAAAGTATCTCATAAACTACTAACCCGAAAACTATTTGCCCTAGGAGTAAGAGACAACATGCTAAAATGGTTCACTAGCTATTTAACTAATCGTAAACTATTTGTTAAAATAAAATCTTTGCTATCGAAAGCTTTCTGTGCGACCAGTGGCCTACCGCAAGGTAGTCACCTTGGTCCCGTTTTGTTTCTCATTTTCATTAACGATATAACAAATTGCTTCGACGATGTCGAGGTATTGCTCTTTGCTGATGACATCAAGCTATACAAAAAAATAACTGATGTAAATCATTGCCAAATACTACAATCAAATATTAATAAGTTTAAAGATTGGTGCGTACAAAATAATCTGTTTTTAAATGTAGACAAATGCAAAACCCTGACTTTCTGAAGAAATAAAAATCCTGTTTTATTTGAATATTCCATTAACAATACAGCTTTAGAAAGAGTCACGGAAATGAGAGATCTCGGAATTATTTTGGATGAAAAACTTAGTTTCGCCAATCATATCCACCAAATTGTAAACAAAGGCATGAAAACACTAGGCTTCGTATTAAGAACAACTAAAAACTTTAACTCCATACAAGCCATTAAACTGTTACATATCTCTAGTTAGAAGCATAATTGAATACAACTCAGTAGTTTGGTCTCCCTCTTACAAAATTCACATTAATAACATTGAGCGAATACAAAAAAAATTTCTGCGTTTTATAAATTTTAAATTAAATATCCCACTAGAAGACTTACAATATCATTTCTTATTAAACACTCTAAAAATACACACATTGGAAGACAGGCGTAAAATAAACGATTTAACTTTTTTATTCAAGATTCTAAACTCTAAATTCGACTGTTGCGAACTTCTGCAACTCATAAACTTACGAATACCTACAATAACAACACGACAAAATACACTATTCCACTGCAACACACATAAGCGAAATTACATTGCGAACTCCCCAATACAACGGTTTCACACTATGGGAAACCAATACTTAGGTGATGTCGATATATTTAACATTAACTTTGCGAATTTTGTGGATTATGTAAAAGACCTATTTCAATACTATTCCTAAATGGAAGTTATATTTTTGTAAACCAGTCAAATCGCTGTATTTTTTAATTTATGTTCTTGATATTTTTAATTTTGTTTCTCGCATATACTTATGTAATTTTATTTTTATTATTTCTTTCTTTTCTTTCTTATGTTTCAAAACTGTCATTAAATTTGTACCACCCACATGTAAAAGCCCTCTGGGCGTTAAATAAATGAATAAATAAATAAATAAACAAGTAATAATATTTTTAAATAAATAAAGAATTATGTGAACCCTGCAGAAGCGAGAATTGCTCACGAAGCAAATCAATTGAATTAAAAAAATTGAAGTGGTTAAATCAAATGTTGATTATTTTTTTTTATAAGTTTACTATATTTGATAAAGCAGTATTTGATAGATGTTTAAAAAAAGATTTTGCTGTCGGATATTTTAATTTGAAACCCTCGAAAAATATGTTTGCTCACTATGATCCCGAAGAGATAACTTAGGCAATAGATGAAGATCAATAATTGATATAGGTAGGTTCTCGACGTAATATTTGTTTTTTTGATAAGGCAGGTAGGTAAACGACAAATGTTAACTCTACGTAACTTCTTTCCACCAGACTACGTAAAAAATAAGCACTCAAATGTTTGTAGGATTTTTTGGACAAATTGACAATCCGTTGTTTTTGTTTTGTGTCTGACATCGACAAGTAAAACAAATGCCCTTGAAACTAAAAACGCTGCGAAATGGCAAAGTACAAAGTTTTTTTAAAAATAATATTCATATTTAATCATTGAAGTAAATATTAGCGACTCTCAAATGAAAATTTGAAACAGAAAAAGATTTGGTCGCATCTGGGAATTGAACCCAGCTCTTTTCTCTACCACTGAGCTAATTCCACCTTAAACCCATATTTAAATGAATTACCCTTCGACTCAGAACTAAAAACATTATCTTCATTTTCTTAACGTATATTTTTATTGTTGTATTGCTAATGTTGTCTTCAATGATTAAATATTAAAATTTTAAGTTTTTCTCATTAAGTTATTAAAAAAAAAT
The DNA here is from genome assembly GCF_061612785.1 of Hesperophylax consimilis. Taxonomy (NCBI): domain Eukaryota; kingdom Metazoa; phylum Arthropoda; class Insecta; order Trichoptera; family Limnephilidae; genus Hesperophylax; species Hesperophylax consimilis. The sequence continues at coordinate 5,519,664 of NC_142851.1, read as the reverse complement.
GTCATGAATTCGTGTACTGATGATAGCCCAGTAGCTTAGCTTAGCTCACATCTATCTATTCGTGATCTACATACGGAAATAAATCGATCCAAACGATATATATTTGGCATGTAAATGATATGGAGCAGTCAGCCTTTTAAATGGTACCGATGGACGACATTTAACTTCAAATGAAGATTAATGGCACGTTAACATTTGATATCAGCTCTGAAATAAAACTGAGCCAGAATTATTGATACCGTTGATTTGTGACGTCCACCATAGATAAGTGCCGGCACGAGGAATTGATTCACTTTATCGTGCCATTCCTTTCTTGGGAGTCACAGACTTGTTCTTACATTCATTTTTGCGTCGTGTATTATCCTGATAATTACTTATTCGTCCATCTGCTCTTCATGTTTTAAACATGTGAAACGACCACTTCTTAATAGGTGGGTACTTCCTTACCTTCCTCTCCCATCTCTTTCCCCTCCCACCCTAATATCTTCAGCCTCACAACATACCCCAATTGGCGATGACATAGTCTCACCGGGTGCAGACGGTAAGGAGCAGTTATTACGTACGTGGTATTCACACAAAAAAATAACATGCAGTCTCTTCCAGTTTTATATCCAACTGCCATAATTTAAGGTTGGTATCAGTACTCCATTGTGTACTGCTAGGTTTTACTAAATTATTTTGATATTCCACAACAATTATGTGATTGTTCGAAGGCTTCATCTATATTCAGTGATCTGAATAGGTACTTCCCAACCTTCCTATTCCCCACCTCCTTCCGCAACCCTCTTTCTAAAAACCTGGTTGGTACATATGGTACACGGAGAAAACTTACTGGTATAAAATTTTGTTAATTTGCACGTGTTTATACTCGTAATAATAGGATTAACGCAGCTGAACGGAACACGTGTTCAGATGTATTATGAAAGAACTAATAGTTTATCAGGAGATGTCTTGCTATCACCTTTTAAAAAAAAATTGCGTGTAGGCCCACTGGCACAGAGCAGTTGTCCCAACTATTGTGCGAAAAGAAAGTTAAAAATTTGGTTTATTGCCATATTCGTGTGTTTACTTACCAACTTATTGCCTTTCAGATATCTCTACAAAGGTCGGCGCCTCTATCACCTCACCCCTATCACAGAGTTTTAAGAGAGATCAATCAGTATTTATTCTTGATACTGCAAAAGGCAATCTGGGATTTTCTTTACAAATTTTGTTAATAATAATATTGAAGACTAATAATTTCCATAAAGCCATTTGTGAAGTATTCATTCGTGCCCACTTAGCACAGCTGGAAATATTACTAAAAACACAGATCAATAAAGTTTTTTAAAGCCTTTAAAATTCTCTCAATGCAACATGAAAATAATTATTCATCGTGCATCACACATTTCAACACGTAATGTTACTTTGACCTCTTCGACTAAACACTTGTAGCATAAAATCTACTAATAAATGATGAACACAGTACAGTGGCATATTTAACACTTTTTTCCAAACAACGTTTTTTTGTTTAACGGATCTTTCTCACACAGAACTCGGTGTTTTTTTTTTATATACAAAATTTTTAACAATTTACTATGTACCACTTACTTTAGAGACAAATTACATTCCAAGGTCTGTTATCTATGTGAGGATATTGTGTCAGCGCTTTATTAGCAGCAGACACATACCTGGACGGATGATGAACCTCGTGCTGGCACTGCTAGTGGACGCGGTGGACTCTCTCGCTGCAGCAGCTGGTCCAGTTTCTTCACCACCTAGGATTCTTGCTGCACAGTCTCCATCTTCGTGTCACCTGTTCCTGTTCTTCATTTTACTTAACTTAACTTCACTTTATTTTTGTAATATTTATATTTTTTGTAATACCTGCATCAATTGTAAAGCGTCCCTGAGGTGATATCTCACAAAAGCGGCACAGAAAGACAGAAAGAAAATATTAGACTAAAATGATTAAACAAATCAAAATACAGAATTGATAACTGTAGGTATAAACCAATCAAATGTATAGCTTAGTTCAAAGTGATTTTTTTTTTTAAATATATCAAGATGTACAAAAATGTTAAAAAAATGTATGTGAGAAGTATTAGAAATCACCAAAGTGATTAAAAAATAAATTAAAAAGTAAAAAAATGTATGTTTATATCAGACTAAATGAAGATGATCTATTTTAATTTTAATAAATAAGTAACGCAGCCATGTACTTTGTCCTAACATAATTAATTTTTACATTATATGATTTGAGATTTTCACGGCCAAAAGAATTATCTTGATTATTTATGAATGTTTGTATAAAGGTGCGTGAGGATTATTTTTGCGTATTTCTGCCGAACGTCAAACACATTCAAGTTCGAGTCTGTAATTAGAGGTAGCCTAAGGATTATTTTGATGATGGTTTTCTATGTTTTTACGATTGAGTCTAGTGCAGATGAAGTGCTATGATTCCATACACAATGATAGATTGACAGACAGCAAAGCAGATCATTTTCAAGTGTTGTAAGTCGAGAAAATTAGTTTCATTTTGGTGTATCCGTCAAGTACACGACACAAAGAAATGTTAAGCTTAGCTCTGTCTTTAATATCTCGGGGTGGAACTGTCCAACAGTCGGCCGATTACTGCACAGATTGCTAGTCGATATAATTGTACTGTTGTGCCACTGGCACCGACAGAATCAAATCCACTGCTAAGCGACAAATAAATTTTACTGAGAACTGCTATTATTCCTCTTCTAGAGTAATGATAAATAAAAGACGATAATTTGGATGCATCATTGATTGATTATATTATTGAAAGGAATGTTTTACACCCTCCATTCTAAACTCACCCACTGAAGAACATTAAAAGTTTTTTTTGCTTTTTATAGAATAAGTTTAACAAGTTACAATGAACTTGTTAAATTAATTGGACGGGTTACAACTTAAAACCTACTATTACCTGTCAAAGCCAGTTTCAGCGTGACGTTATGATAGTAAAAAAGTGTACGATTCTAATTTTTTTATTGAAAAGTAAATAACAAAGACTTCATTTTAGGAGCAACTTTTACATTTTGACTCATTTTAAATGTTATACCCATTTATTGAATATATCATTGAAGAAGAAGATAATACTTATACATCTAAACGAAGCATGAAACAGTACAAGACAAAAAGATAACGGTCACTACTGACTTGGTCGACTTGACCATTGGGACCTATTTATTAAACGTCATATTTCAAATTCAGAATTAACAATATCATCTTGCAAATAATTTTTCCCAAACTTTTTGTATCTACCTTTTTAAAAGGAAACAAATCAACAAATCAAAAAATCTAGTGACATTGGTTTGTAACCTAAGTACGTCTGTAGGACAAGAGATCCTAGGTTCGATTCCTAGTTGTGATCGTTATCTTTTTTTCTATGTTTTGTATTGTTTCATGTTTCGTTTAGATTTATTAGTCTTATCTTCTTCTTTAATGATGTACTTTATTTTTATTTATTATTTACAAATTGAATAGTATAACACTGTTTACATAGAATACGTAGAAAATAAAAAGGAAAACAATATCAGTATCACTGAGCAAAAGTTGCTTGGTTATTGAGAAGTAGACTGACCACGTCTTGCCAATCTTATCTGTTTAAAAATTTTAAGAATACTAATTTTAGCATCCAGTTTTTCTTCTGCAGTAAGAGCCTGAAGTGAGGGAACAAGCGACAAAGCAAAGTATTTATCTTCGTCTTTTGTATCGTCTGATGTTTTTAATAAAACTTCATCCAAATCTTTTGCTGTTGGCTTTAATTCCTTAATTTGTTTTTTCCGTGGTGGGGTAGGTGTGGATTTCTGCGCCAAAGGATCAGATTCTTCCTCATCCATATCGTACAGACCTATATTAACTTCTCCTGGTAGATTTTCGAGACACGGAAGTAGAAATAACAATCTATCAAAGTATATGTACTTGCGTTTTTTGGTCAAAGCTTGACCTGACTTCATATTATTTTGAGCATTCCATTCCCTACGGAAAGAAGTCCGTAAATTGTTCCATTTTTTCACTACTTCGCAACCTGAAATGATACAAATAAAACCAATTAATATTAATTCCTTACATAATACATCTGTCGACCGGAGCTAGGTTCAAGTTTCAATGCGCTGTCCTTTGAATATCTGATTGAAGCGTCTACAATAATGATATATTACTGAAACTACAATACATGTGTGCAAATATTTATTTATTTATTTGTTTGTTACAAAAATATTACAGCATAGATTTTGACTGTCCAACTAGGAAGGTCTCCCGTTTTAGGACAGTCAAATTGACAGTGAATATACTTAATGGTGAAATCACCGATAAAATTTATTTTGAGGGATTACAAGAGTGAAAGCGAGGATACATGTAGCCTTTATATTACTTTATTTTAATACATAATAAAATAAACAGTAAAATAATAGAAATAAAATTAAAATAAAAGAAAATAAAATTTATATAAAAATTTAAATTTGTAAAAAAAATTTAAATTTGTAAACAGAAGAAATAAATCAGGCGCTTGTATCACATAATTATCATACAATGTTTTTTAACATCTTATTTTTTAACGTAAAATAAAATGAAAATAATAGAAATAAAATTAAAATAAAAAAATAAAATTAAAATAAAAATTTAAATTTGTAATAAAAATTTAAATTTGTAATAAAAATTTAAATTTGTAAACAGAAGAAATAAATCAGGCGCTTGTATCACATAATTATCATACAATATTTTTTAACATCGAAATAAGACTATAAGACTTAAGAAATAAATCAGGCGCTTGTAACACATAATTATCATACAATATTTTTTCACAGTATTTCTGACTCCAACCTGCCTAAGTCTAGTAACCATTTTGTTATTTTTGGGCCAAAGGATGGCATTTCACACAGATTTAGTTGCGAAGGAATTTTGTTATATAATTTTGGTCCCAGGTATGAAAATATTTTTTGAAAAGCCGCTGTGGTACTTGTTGGAATATAAAGGTCATTTCTGCCTTTGCTTCTGGTTTGATGTTGGTGTTCGATTGTTTTCATTTTATGTTTATTTTTATGAGCATAGATTATTGTCTTCTTTATGTAACTCTGTCGAACATCGAGTACATTAAATTCTATAATATGAAACATGCTTTAATCGTTGTATCTACAAGTTCAACAAAAAATAAGATGATTGGATTCAAATGAACAAAACCATATCCTACAAATAGAAAAAGTACAAAAGAGGTTAATACGTTAACTATATATGAAAGAATACAAGTACCTACTATCCATTCCTGTATCAATATATCTTTGTAATCTTAATACTTAATCCACATTTATTGAAAAAGGTTAACATATATTTGCCTAACAAGTATACTCGTGGGAGATCCCATGCACTTTTTTTATATTCCGAAAGCGAGGACTTCTGTCCATCAGAACGTGCCAAACATGCTAAGGAGTTTTCATTAAGGTGTGTAAGATAACTGAGATATCTCAGTTATTTCCACTAAGGTGTGTAAAATATAAAAGATATATTATTTTCATCAAGTTGTTTTTTTATAGTTTTCTGTTTTTGTTTTCTGTATGTAACATTAATTTAATTTGGAAACTTAATTAGTTAATGCAACGTGTAAAATATAATTATTTATATAAAATTGTAAAACTGTCCAATACACTAAAAAATAGGGTACCGCCGCCCCGGGGAACCTTTTATTAGATAACCAACACCTCTGCCATAGGTCATCCCGAGGGTTCGCTACGTTTGGTGACTTAGCAGGGGTGTCTGGGTTAATCGGGGGAAGTGTGTTCAGGACGCGCTTGCCCACCACCCGCGTAGCGTGCCAGATCGAGAGAGGCTTGCTTGTGGATACACTTTGACCTCTCCAACTGGTTTCTCGACCCATCGCTTTGCACCGCAGCCGGAGGTATTAATTTAGACACGCTGATCCCTAGATTCCTACCCACCCCTTATAACTTTTTCCTTCCCAGAAATTTCTCTCTTTAAAAAAACTCTTCTAATATGACACAGGCCGTGAGTGAAATTATTTTTGTCAGGGCTTCCTGTGAAGGGTTAATGTAAATAAATGGATGTTAGGAATGTGTGTTGGGGCGATTAATGGAAGATATACACGAATGGTGCAGCGGAACATTCCCAATCGTCATATTTTTAACTATAAGAACTTATTATCTTATTTTTCAATGGCTTGGACGGACGAAGATTATAGATTCTTATTCAAAGAAGTCGGTTATTGTGGAACAGCTTCGGAAACATTTAAAACACTTAACATATGCCAACGGCTTTCTGAAAACCAGCAAATGTCTCCCCCGGGAAGGAAATCGGCCATTGAGATAACAAGTAATTTTGGTCAATGAAGCTTTTGACGTAGAAAATAACATGTTACATCCATTACCTGCATCATAACGCTGCCCAACCGGGTAGCGACATAGTTCCCTGCCTGTATCTGTTCCACTGTACAGATAGAGGCGCTCTTGTGAGGTGTCACAAAAAAAAATAATATAAAATCTTTTGTATCTATCTATAAACAAATAAATTTAGCTCTATGCCGTCCAATAGATGTAAATATCAATTTTTGATTCCGTATTATCCTTATAGGTTCTCCACAATTATACAATCTAAGATTTATTAATAAGTACAATTTAGCATCCAACGCTCCTAACGCTGTAGGTACGACCGAAAACAAAATACAAAATCCGGTCTACCGGGTCTACGCGCGCCGATTATCGCGTTACAATCGAGGTACAAGTTTCGATAAGATATTAGTATGCAAAAGCGCCTCTAATTGAATAGCTCAATGATGCAAGGGTCCATATTTCATTTCGATATGACATAGCATAATAATTATAGGTACCTACAGTAGTCCCAGATAGAGGTCGTACGCGATGTTATCGTTCTTGTATCTTCTGTCGTTTTCGTTTTCATATAAGACGTGCGAAAGGAAGATTTTTCATCGATGACTTTCGTGCGACCTCTCTATGGGAATACTTTAATTAGTATGAAAAAAATATACCTTTTTTTCTTCGTTTCTCGCTATTAAGTTGACTCCATTCAGGAATAATCGCTTCACATACTTCCATCCACAGGTTTTTTTTTATTTGTACATCTGAGTAGTCTTTTAAATTTTTTTGATACAGTGCTGGTCGCTTCTCGATCTCTTCGATTAACTTTTCGGTTAAACATTCTACAATTAACGCCATTATGCCGTTGACTGCAAGCGTGCGTACCCCCCTCGCCGCAGCTCGGAGCTAACTGAGGCATCGCCGATTGATCGGTCGCAGTCGGCGAGCCTGCGCGGTCGCACGCCATACTGATTTGCAGTCGGCCGATAGATGGCAGACTTTTTATTGAAATGGAATCGGGCAGCCCACCAAATGTTTTGTCGGCCGATTTCAAATCATTTTGTGCGCTATGATTTCACGCTAACTAAGCAACCGATTAAATTGTCGGCCAATAAAGTCTGTAGTCAGTGGTCGGTTTTTTTTTTATTTTTTCTATCGGGCTACAACGTGTCAATAATATGTGTACCCAACACGATCTCATACGATCACTGAATAAACAGCTGATTGATTAAAAATTGAATGAATGGTTTTGTTTGTGCAAAATCATTTACAAAGCTTAGGTATACCATTTCAGTCATGAGTCCTATAGACCAGACTTCCATATAAAAAAAACCTTCTATCTTCTAAACTCATTAATAAAATGTAGAACTGTAATGGAATAGGTTTTGTAAATGATTTTGCACACTCAATGCTACTCTATTACAGTCGTAACGATGACTAAAATGATATAGGCTTTGTAATTGATTTTGCACACTCAATGCTACTCTATTACAGTCGTCATCATGACTGAAATGATATAGGCTTTGTAAATGATTTTGCACGATAAAAAGCTACTCTATCACAGTCCTTACCGTAAATGAAATGATATAGGTTTTGTACATGATTTTTAACAATCAAAAGCTTCTCTTTTTGCAGCAGTCGTCAACATAACTGAAATGTGTGAAACGCGGCGTTTTTACAAACCCATATATTTTTCAATGCTTTTTCAATAGGCAATATTTACAAATTATATATATATATATATAATTTGTAAATATATCTATATATATATATATATACTTTGACCACAAATCCAAATTTAAGTTTAGTTTGAAAAAGGCCGCCCAGGCGTTCCTCTTAAGATTGACGAGTTAAACGAAATATTGGTTGAATTTATTGTGATAATAATAGTACCTGCCTGACGCTAGGCACACATTTTTATAATATTTTAAGAATGTTTGACGGTAGGCAGATATATATGTATGCCAAAACAATAATCAATAATGTTCATAAAAATATACGTAAATACTATGAACACTAATCGAAATATATATATTTGTGTGAGCTTTGTAAACACGCCGCCTGGCCATAGAAGTCATGAAGTGAGGTAGGGAAGAAGGAAGACAAGAGAAAGGTTGGGATACTACCCTACTATAAGACCAATCACTAAACCTAAAAAAGACATTTTAAGCAACGAGGTTTATTAAAATCTGCCCGTAAAAAAACATAAGATTTTAAAAATAAATATAAACATACCGTTCTAAGGAGTTCGTTAAATTATATTATGCGCCAATGAAAAAGATAGTGCTGACTGCTCAGTCACAAAGACCCGCTCATTGTTGTCAATTAACAAAGAATATTCAACATTTTGAAATACCGACATTTACAATGTGTTAACCTCGTCACAAATATGTCATTTCGATATTCAATGGTATCTCTTTTTACAGATATGGTGAGTTCATGCCTCTATAGATATAGAATGGCATTTAATGGCCCTGCAATCAATTCTGTCATTTGTATGTAGTATGGTACGGACCCCCATTCATCGGAATAAATAACAGCAATTGACACAAGTACCCACGTCAGACTTCACATGTCACAAGTATGTTCAAACTACTCAGAGATGGAACAAAAATATCGATGTTTAGGAATCAGCTGATTCATCTGTTCGAAAGATCGTCGTGCCATGATATTATTAGACATTATTTGAGAAGCGAAGATAATCAGGTGCTGACGTAATTGAAAGATTTTAAAGAAATTAAAGATTTTTCGATGCTATCTATTATAATCTTTATTTTAAACATGTTATCTTTTAGGATTTAAAACTGTTGGATGCTATTTTTTTGTTGGATTAATAATTCTCACGTTTTTGATTAAGTTAAATTAAATTTGGATTTGGGGCCAAAATACCCAACCAAAATGAATTATTATTCATTTAATCAAAGGGTGTAGCAAAAATATAGTACGGGTATGTCTTACTTTATTTATTTGTGTTTCAAACGATAATTTCAAACTATTTAACCATTTTGAATTGCTAAGGAGAACCCCACAATTTATTAAATAAACATGACAGCGTCACCAGCAGATCATTCACAAAAGGGGATAACGAATTGAAGAGACTCGAATTTCAAATGAATGGGAAGTAGTGATGTACAAACACAGTTGGTTCTTTGGTACCCACTCGCTTCTTCGTTGACTCCGTTCTCGTGGGAAAGAGACGATGATGTTGATGTGATCGTCATTATTTGTGTCGATTTAATAAGATTTCGAGTCTCGAACGAACCGAACCGTGGGACGGGAAGAAATGGGCACGCATAAATTTGTCGATTCGTTTCGCGAATTAATATAACGTTTCGATTATATTATTGAGTTTGACTAATTGACGATTGCCTGAATGAGGAATCAAATTTATCGATGTTTTAACTAACGTACAATATTATTCACGTAACACCTTATCGACATTTCCTGCTTCAATCACTACCTTATGGAAAGTAATGTACACATTACATTCGATAAAATTAATACCAATGCATTTTTTATTATATTTATTATGTTATTAAAAATATAGTGCACTTTCTTAAGGCGATGCACTACGTCGTGTAATATTTTAAATTTAGCCGCTATCAATAATAACCCTTACGTAGATGGCGATAAGGTTTAAATTCCCGCTTAACACCATCCGCCTGTTTTGATTTATTCAAGAAAAAAACATTTCCAAAAAGTGCCTTTTATTTTATTTTGTTCAGGCATAAACATTCATTTTTTTTCGATCATTTTATAAATAACTTAATTTGCCACATTATACAATAAAATCATAACCGAAAATGGGTTCGTAAGTAGGAGATTTTGAACTTTAAAGCAGTTTTCATAGGCCTTATACATTATTTTTTCTGGGCTTATAAAAAAATACTCGATTATTTCAAAGGCCAAGATGTATCGCAGTATTTAGTTAAAGCATCTGAAACATTTCTAGGCGACCAAGTTTTCAAACCAAAAACACATGATTTTGCATCACTACGTATGGCATCGCCTTAACGTGACTTAACTTAAATTTATGTTAACTTACATTTTTTTCCCATCTTGCATATTTTTCTTATCTACATTTCGTGTGGAAGATACTGTCAGTATCGGCCTGGTGTAAGACCACCATTTAGAATTGAAATGGCTTTAGCAGTGTTTGTTGAGCAGACGCTAATAACTAGGTTCTTCAGCCTCACAATATAGCCCACTTGGGGATAGTCTCACTGGCTCCAGACGCACTGAAAAAATACTGATTTGTTAAAATCCTGTTGATAACGGGTTAGCATGTCGTTTCTTAATAAACTTTTAGTAACTAACTAGCTAATCACACATACCGTTTCTCCGCAGGGGTTGGCAGAGAGGACGGAACGCCAAACAACTCGGTCTTTACATACACTCCTTGCATCATTTGCATTCATATATTGTCTCTTCCATTATTCTGACTCTTGACATGGCCCGACTCAACTATCTGATTCACTTGATCGTGCCATGTCTTCCTCGAACTTTCCTGACTTCTACCTTTTATGAACTTTTAGTACATTCATAATTTATCAGAACACGAGTTCATGCACCTGCGTTTGTCTTGATAATATAAAATTACGAAAATATTAGAATTTTAATGAAGACGTGTTCCGAAATTGCCATAACACATTTGTGTTTTATTGATAATTTACTAGGAATCCTGTCAATTCATTCGTATGGCCCGCAGTCCCGTTTTTAATCGGAATAAATATAATTAGAAGAGATTTTTAATAAATTAGTAATATTTTAAAAGGAGATTGTGTTAAGTTTGTAAAATAAAATTAAAAAATATATAGATTTCTTAATATCAGCACACGCCGTTCGAGAGATTTTGTTAGTTGACATTTAAAAAAAAACAGCTGTCTGCTATAATTAAGATTAGACGCATTTATAGGTCAAATATTCGAGTTCCGTTATTCAAAATAAATTAAACACGTAAAATGAAAAAAAATATTCATAGAATGAAACACGTCCTAGAGTCCAGGTGAACCAGAATTTCACGAATATTATATAGAGCCCGTGTAAAGTGAAAATAAACAGTTTCATGTAGGAGTCATTTTTCTTCATTATCTCACTCCGAGTGTCAAAGTTGCCGCACTAAATAACGTTCGTTATTACGAAAATCCCGCGAAATCTGACGGTTAAATTGCTCAGTCATGCAAAATAAAAATGTTTCGGGTTTTTACAATATCGTTCTCAAAATGTTAACTTTAATAATATCATTAATTACATCTATTTTAATGTTTCCCAGTATCAGATCTCTAAGTAATAAACGTATTTTATGAATATATACATATTTTTCCACGTACTTCACTTACTTAATAATAATATTTGGCCAATTTAGCGCCGCTTTCGTGAAATATCACCTCAACCACCTATGCAAATATATTTATTAAATAATAAATACAGCTGGCTTACGACTAGGATTCTTAATAACTACTAACTTACATCTAAGACATATTTCTAGTGACTTACGACTAAGGCTCATAACTACTGACTTAAAACTAGAGACTTACGACTAAGGCCTATAACTACTGTCTTAATGAGTAATTAAAAAATAATTACCTTGCGAGTAAATTATTTTACTGTTTTCAGTCTTACTGGTAAGTTTCAGATATGATTTGAGATTTTCACGGAAAAAATTATTATTGTGATGTCTGTATGAACGTGTGTAAGTGCAAGCAAGATAGCATGCTTGCGAGATGCTATAAAAGACGATGCATACTAGAATCGTGTCTCCTTTGTTACAAGCAGCTCCCCAATAAATACCAGTACATATATCACCTAAGATTATCATTATTGTGTACGACCTTCACCCGCTATAATACTCCATACATTACAATTATAGTGATTTATTTTTGGGGTATTATGCATTGTTACGCTACCTCCTTCTTTAGCCAACTTTTCACATCTTCCCTGGTGATGGATACTGTAATGCTGTCCGAAACGTTGGCTAAAGAAGGAGGTAGCGTAACATGGCATAGTACCCCAAACATAAATCACTGTGATAGGTTTCATGTTAAACTTTTAGTGAAAAAGGAATGTATTAACGCAACGTCGGAATACTTGTTGATAAAATCGTATTATTTTCGCATTTCATTTCATGAACACGTGTACCGATATATTCGGAAAGTACAAAGATTTTATTAGGAAACTGCCTGCTGTTCCGTTTTTGATAAATTAATTAAACTCGATTTTGATAAACAACTGATGGTAGGTACACTATAGGTACCTAACGCCGCGCCGCCGTAGCGTCTGATTTATTTATTTTTATCCAAAAATATTTTCTAAAAACTTCAACTTTGGATTCGATTTGCACGGAAACGAAAACAAACACCAAAAAGGTACGAGTACCACAAAATCGACTCCAGACGATTCCAACCGAAGACAGATTCTGGCAGATGTAAAGTTGGCTAAAGCTAAAACACGGAATAATACCCCAAAATAAATCACGATAATTCTTATTGCAATGAAAATCTCAGATCTTTGGTGAACGTTTTTTACATATCACAGTCAATTTTCTTAACTTCACAATTATCATAAGCTGTATAGGGTGTCCGGGGGTAAAGTGCGTAAACTTTGAAGGTGATTCTAGTAGAAGAAAAAAAAGGTAAATAACTTTCCCGTAGTTTTTTTCCCATACAAAATATATTTTTCCACGTAAGAATATATTTTTTCCATGCAAAAAATTCAACTTTTGCACCTTAAACTAACTTAAAACGTTGAATTTTCGAAAAAAGTTGTACATATTTCTTACTTGCATTGTAGAATCATCTCCCGAAGTTTGAACTCTTTACCCCCGGACATCCTGTATATATATATATATATATATATTATTATAACTTTACAAAATGATAAAAACAACATACATATAAATGATATTGAGGTACACGAAAAAAATCTTACACTTTTTTCACAAAAATGGCACAATACACGGTGTCTGGAAACTAGTGGTAAATGCGGGAAACTAGTTTATTCCAAATATGATTTGAGATTTTCACGGCCAAAAGTATTTTTGTTATTTGTTTTTGGGGTGTTATGCCGTGCAGCGCTAACTCCTACTTTACTTTTTTTTCTTTTCGTTTTCGTGTAGATCGAGTTGGTTAGTTTTTTTGTTTTATTTTTTTTGGGTTTATGACAAAAAAAAATCGGATGATACGGGGTTATGTACTATCAGCTTTTTATTATCTTTTAAATCTGATAAAGCGTAGACACAGGTCAAAAAATGTTTTTTTGGTTTCTCTAAATGATGTAGGTTCATAGTTTCCCGCTTGTAGGTACCACTAGATTCCGAACCATATGATAAATTATGTATGTATTACTAAGCACCATTGCCTTGGAACCAAAAAGGCCACGAATTTATGCATCAGCCATTATGTCTGGAAAAGTCACCACAGAATTCCAAAAAGGTAATGTTACAAGTCACAGCAGATCAATAACTCTTTTTCCCATAGATGGTCTGGACATGGCAGCCGTGATTATTGAATTGGAGGCGTTAATGGAGAGAAAGCTCTTTTAATAAGGTGTTGAACGGTGTTTATTTACATTTTATCGATTAGTATTTTCTTTGCCCAGACGATGACGGTTCGTCTCAATTATTTACGAAAGAAATTATTTTTATGTTTCTTCCTAAAAATACAATGAGGTACTAGTATTTTTTTAAACTTTGATCCATCATATTATTTTGTTTGTATTATACTTAAAGAGTTATGAAGACAGTAATATTATTTTTTCTATATCTTATGAACTTACAAAGCGAACTAAAACGTATGTCACGGAGTATAATATAAACAGAGTCGTGTAACTTCACACGATACACGATTCAGTACAATAAAGAAGGTAAAAAAAATTTTACATGTTTTTTGAAAATAGTTATTAGTTTAATAAAATTTTGTTTCCTTTAGCCTGTGTGCGTTTTTTTTTACATTAGTTCTGCATAGGAGGGAGAAGAGATAATTTCTTTCTTTTTTTGAAGTGAAGGAAATGAAAATGGTATGAGGAATAGGTAGCGATCAAGTGTTCAGTGTGTTCAGGAGTGACGGACTTATGATTCCATCCGTCCCTCCGCGGCACAAGACGATGAATCGAGAGAGACTAGCTGGAGAGGTCAAAAAGTTTCAGCAGCTGGGGGGCATTCGCATCCGCCGTCATGACCTAAACACAACTTACCCGTTTAACCCCCGGACACCTCTGCTGAGTCACCAAACGTAGCGAACCTTGGGGTTGCCTATCGCAGATGTATTGGTAATAAATGGTTCAATAAATGGTTCCCGGGATGATGGTACCCAACCCACCTCCCGAATTGTACATACACAAAGGTATATTTTTTTAAGCACTTTATTTTTGACAGCCTCACATATTGTTTAACCGTCTTACACTGAGAAAAATGAGTAGGGCGGATTTATTAAAATCCTGTTAAAAACGTGATGGCATGCCATTCCCACAACCGCTTTGTCCATATGACGCACAGGTGGGGTGGGGCCTTAAACGGTCGGCGACGTGTGAACCACCGAACATGTGGTCAAATAATTTCCGTTGCATTCATTCCCCGGCGGGATTGATGAGGTCCACAGGGCGACGACCGAAGACTAGACTAGCTCACTAATCCAGATGTCTCTCTTTGACCCCCCAACCATACGAAAGAAGAAGAAGAACTGACAGTTTGTTAGGAAGCCTGTTAATTCATTCGTTAAAGCAAAACCTCCAGATAAAAGGCCGAGACACTCATTCAAAGCAGCCTCCTAACTTGTATGGGATTAAAAAAAAAAAGTTTTAAGTTTTTTTCAATTTATTCTTTTTTATTAAAACACCCTAAAATATTTAGTCAATTTAAAAATATAAATAAAAATACATTTTTTGTAGGTTCCCATACAAATTAGGAGGCTGATTTGATTCAGTGTCCCGGCCTTGTGATTTTTGTTAAAGGCCTGCAGTTCCGTTTTTAACTGGAATACGAATAATTTGACTACATTTTAATACATTAGCAATATTTTATATCAGAAAGTTTTATCCGTGTTCGCGCCCGTTCAAAGTTGGTGACGTAAAGCCGGCCTAAAACCTGGTTTAACACTATTGTAATCAAACAAACGCCATGGTAATAAGTCAAGTCAAAGATCTGTAAATCAGCCACTAAGATGTTGGGTTTTGTCATACACAATTCGAAAGACTTGACCAACCTTGCAGTAATAAGGCTGCTCTACTTTAGCTTAGTACGTAGCATTCTCGAGAATGGATCTCAGGTATGGGGGCCAGAGGACACTGTCAATGTAGTAATGGTCGAGAAGATACAAAAGAAGTTTTTACGATACCTCTACTCTACATGAGAGAGTTTGGTTATTACCCATGGCTGTTTCCAACAGCATTTATCTTGGGAATGCTGGGTGTATGCAGCCTTAGTTCCAGAAGATATGTTGCATTACTCCTGATGACGTGTAAGCTTCTAAACGGTTTAGTATCAATACCAGACATTCTGGCTAAAATAGGATTTTATGTCCCGGATAATTTTGCGCGTGGCCGCCAACACAGGCTTTTGATTCTTCCTATGTGCAGAACTGACTTACCAATGGTGATGCCCTTGGGAAGAATCACTAGGTTAATTAACTGCCTCGCAGGAAATGTGGATATTTTCCACATGTCCTACAACGTATTTAAACGTGAAATATTATTATTCAATACTTAACATTGTAAACCTAAATTTGAAACTTTTTTCTTTGTCCCACTTGTAAATGTATTTGTTATTCACTTTTTTGTAAATTTTAATTATCGATATTGTAATGTTCTGGCTCATACTGTTTTTGCAAATAAACAATAAATAAATAAATAAAGTTAATAATTATTATAAATAAATCTCGGTTCTGGCCTTACGCGCCGCGTAATATTTACACCACGTTTTTTTAGTAAGGCTGTAAGTATATTCATTGAAATGAAAAATTCCATTGTTCCATCTTTAGACTTGATAGACATTACTTCCAATTATTTCCAATAATGTTTACCGTGATCAAAATATTTAAACGCAGACAATTTCCACCGTTGTTGTTTACACATTCACCACACCAAAGCTGTTTATTAGCACAATAATATTTCCGTCACATAATTTATTATTTTTTACCAGGAATAATTTATTATTTCCATTCCGCTGACATTGACGTCGGCTGAATGTTAATCAAAATGTTATGAAAGCCGTTTTATAAATAAGTCATGTCGGATATTCGCGAAAACGTGACATTACGTAAAAATTACGACAAGTACGACGGATTAAGAACGAGCGAGGGAGGCCTTTTAATACGAAAATGTATTTATGTATATTATTTTGACTGTATTTATTGTGTGGGAAAGCTAACGTAAGCGCCTGACGATCCGAGTTTTATTTTACTCAGAATTGAATATGATGGGGTATTTTTTTGCAATATCAACAGTCTAAAGTCAGGGTGTGGTTTGTGTGTCATTTTGTGTCATTTTCGTATCACTTGTTGTAATTTGGTGTCATTTCGTATGATTTGGTGTCATTTGGTGTCAATCGCCATCGTTTGATTCACTTGGTGTAATTTGGTGTTATTTGTTGTAATTTGGTGTCATTTGGTGTTATTTAGTGTCAATTGCTGTCTTGTGATTAATTAATTTTGCCTATTGATTATTTTATTTTATTTTTGCAACTATTTAAACATTGTACATACAAAACACTAAAGTGAATTTATGTATATTAATTGTATTTCTAGTCCTCTTCACTAGCGTGTCCTGTGCTGAGGCGGACTAAAGTTATTTCGTTTTATTTCATTTGTCTTCAATGTCATTTTTAATATCTTCTTCAGAGTTGACCTCTTTCGGCAGGATTTTTATTCTTGATTTGTACCCATTAAACTTTTCTATTCATTTTAGATCTTCGGGAAGAATGTTGTGGAGTGTTTTTGCAAAATACATGAAGTTTCTTTGCCTGAATGTGGTTTTATAACTTTGAATATTTTTTACATCGTTTTGATTCGAAAAAGTGTGATAAATCGCGGTGTAGCAGAGGATTTCATATTTTTGAATCGTTTCAATATTACATGGTGTCATTTTGTGTCGATTTCTATCGTTTAGTGTCATTTGGTACCTCTTGATGTCATTTGGTGTTGTTTGGTATCACTTGGTGTCATTCGGTGTCATTGCTTATTGCTAGATCTTTTATGTGAATAGAGTTTACCAAAATGCTTTTGTCAAGTAGAGTTAAAATGCATGCTATTTTTGGTAAAGATTATTGATGTGCCATGAGTGGCTGAAGAAAGCAGAAGAAGAGGATGGAGAAAAGGAATGGGAAGATTAGGAAATACCTGGCTGTTCATATATCATCACTAAACTAAAGCTCCTAGATTAAGTACGTTAAGGGTTTTCTCATATTCGCAAGGGGAAATAATGTACATGCTTCAGAGCGGAATATACTTTTTATTTTATTTTTTATTTCAATTTAAACATTCCATACACAATAATTGCATGCCACAGAAAACAAGCATAATCAAACAGCAGTAATAATTTAAACAAAAATAACAACTAACTGTGGTATTTGATCATAAAATGACGAAAGTAAATAAAATTAATACAAGCTCTAGACATACAAAATATTATAAACAAGTATGAGTAGACTTAGGTTTAATTAATAATGCTTTAAAAGAAATGATAGTATAGCCTTCTTGTAACTAGCTTCTTTGCAGTTAAACACATCCGCTTCATCTGCGTACCTATTACTAACTTCATGTAATCTAGGTACAAGGGAGTGTTTGAAATGCTCAGTCTTGGAATTGTTACAATTAAACAGGGTTTTAGAATTTTTTCTTTAATAATCTATGTTATTGATAGTATTGCACCTTTTAAGTACAGTATGGCAATATATTGTCATGGTTCTTTATGACCCTTGGGCCATAGAAAACGTCTCGCAAACTTGACACCGCATAGGGAAAACGTCTCTGTCACATGCTTATTGGAAATGAATTATTTTACTTAGTCAATAAAGAGTTAATAATAAATGATAAAATTTCATAAAAATAATAAATATTATTATCATTACGGGGACATGATACTATGAAAAACAAAGAGGGCAACTAAATAGTTAAATAAAATAAAATAATAAATAGTTCAGATGTACTAAAGCAGAAATTGTCAAGAGTCACGCAGTACCCCCGCGTAGCTCCAATCAGTTGAATTATTGTTTAGTATACTAAAAAAAATAAGAAAAAAAAAACTTTTTATACTTAAATACGCCAATCATAAAAAAAACTCTTTCATTCGGCAGCAAAAAATCCACGACAAAAAATCGTCTGAAAAATTGTAAAAGTTGCAAAAAACCTGAGGTATTATTTAGCGATGATTAATTTTGCCGATAAAAATTTCCAGGCATTTCTTTACATTGGAAAATACAAAACTTGAAAATACAACGTCTTTGAAAGCTCCCCTTCCAGTCTGGCCTACGCCGCGCCTTGAATAGGCAACTTATAATAGTGCGCTCACAGAGAAGGTTCATGCAGTATTTTCCCTTTTATTTTCCACGCTTTTCCCCTACTAACCAGAGGTGTGGAACCTTTCGCACTGTTTAAAATGAAAGAATATAGCGTATTATGTGATCACGTCATTTGTTTAAAGACAGTCAATACTGTATCAAATCAGTGTGTCATCAAGAGCTCCATGTCAAAACAGAACAGAATAGTAATAAAACAGAACACTTTTAAAAAGTCATGTATAGTGATGAAACAACTTATTGACATTAATTCCACACAGCAGGCCATGAGGAAAATAATTTTCCTCGGGACCATTTTTTTTAGTGAAAATGTAGGATGGAGGAAACACACCTAGTAAACCAAGTTTTTACTTAAATATTTTTTCAAAAGTTTGTCACTTTTCTGTTTGGTCCGGTTACCGTCATCAATACATGTACCAATTGAAAAACAATTATATGTAAATGAAACAACTTTGTTTAGACCACGTTAATGTTTTAATGTTTAATTTTTAATTTATTAATGTTTCATTTACAACTTTGTTAAAAAGTTTCAAAGTTTCAAGTTGCCTTTTCTTCAGGATAATGAAAGTTAAAAATACTTATTATAATTTTTTAAATACATTACATAGATACTTTTTATGTACAGCAGATAAAATAATAATATTGCATAAAAACTGAAAATATTTCAAATGTGTAGGTTTAAGTGCTATCAAGTCAATATAAGTCCTGAGGCAAATAATTTCCCCTCTAAGCCTATGTTATCTTTGGGGATGCTGCACACAGGGTGAGGGTCTTTTTAAGGAAAGGAATGAGAGGAAGTTCTGGGAAGGAAAAAGGTATAAGGGGTGGGTAAGAATCTAGGGATTAGTTTGTCCAGAAGTGACGAACGAATGATCTGTTCCTCTCGCTGCGGCGCAAGGCGATGGATGAAGAGAGGCCAGTTAGAGGGGTCAAAGGGTCTCCTGAAACCAGCCTTTACCGATCCCGCACGCCACGTAGCTAGTAAGTAGGCGCATCCTGAATAAACCTCACCCGATGAACCCGGGCACCCCTGCTAAACGCCAAACGTAGCGAACCACTTAGGGTGACCTATGGCAGAGGTGTTGGTTGTCCAATAAATGGTTCCCGGGGCGGCGGTACCCAATCCCGACTCCCAGATTGTAAGTTCTCATAGCTACTAAGTATGTTATCACTGATCTTCAGATTCCTACCTTCATACCCTTTTCCTTCCTTGCAATTTCTCTCCTTCCTTTCATTTAGAAGACCATAAATGATTAAAACAGTGAAAAATAAAACAGTAATATAATAGTAATGCTCGCAAACCGGAGGTTGGCGATCTTCTTCAACATTATAAAATACAGTTTCCTTAGAATCCAGAAATGCCATCGCTACAATGTTGTATTGAAAGTTTCCACGAGCGTGACTTTGACGATTTAGAAACTTGGGAGCGGATTTTGAAAGGTATTTTATGAGAAGCATTCAAACTTTTACTACGTAGGATGCACTGGGCGTATTCCAGAATTTAGGCGATTATGTTGGTGTATGTAAAAAAATTATAAACATGTATTTTATTACGCAAGTAAATTGAATTTATTGTCTTCATATTTCATGACACTGAAGAGGTTAACCGAAAGACATATAAGCAAATGAGAATATGCTTAGGTCCTACCGGGGTTATCATTTATCCAGTTCCTACCTATCCCTAATCATCACCTTGCTGGAAAAGGTTTTGTAATTTGGAACAACGGCAAGAACATAGTGTAAATTCTAGTGCATTTGTTTTAAAAACAGAAGAAGAACTGGGACTACCTTGGAGACAATTGGTGTTTTTCGTGTAAGTACATAAATCTATTTGAAAAATAAAAAAAGGAGGAAATCGACTAACTTGGAAATCCATAACGTCGTTTAAGTACTCATTCGATTAGTTGTGGCGATAATTACGTCGAGGTATCGCGCTGGAACTCACTATATTGTGATTGTGTTGTGCAATCTTTCGCAGAGATACACTGGTCATCATGTTTTTACTTCTTCCATACATCGTTCATTCCTACACATACAATCATTTAATTCCAACAAACACCATTTCATTTCGTCTCCTTTTAAATATTTACAGTCCACTTTCGTGTTCATCTGAAGCAGTTAATTCGTAAGCAGTAACAATCTTTTTCTCAATATTTTCCCATTTAACCTATTTTTGCCCATCTAACGACCATTTAATTTCCTAATTAACTGCCCCTTCCATTCCATCATCAATTCTTCTGCCGATTAGGGTTTGCCTTTGGTTACCCTTCTCCTAATGCAAATCTATATTTAACTTTTAGTATTTGACTTATCCCGATGAAGAGACCAATTGTTCTTGAAACATGTAGATTTTGTATATAAGAAGTGTGGTAAGCAAAGTAATTTGACTTTGATTAATTAATTATGTCATATCATTACAAAGTAAAAGCAACTTGTAAAAGTACTTGTCATTTTCTTCACAGTTTAAATTTTGATTTTGGGTTAACCGTGACATGTGGCATTTGATTTTTAAATAAGTCTATTTGAATTTCACTTTTGCTGCCGGGACAAAATGAAGGCAAATCCTCGAATCGGAAACTAACCCACTACATCTGATTGAGCTGAAACTCTCGTCAGATAGAATGCATTCCATCATCTTTCGGTGTCAACCAAATACACATACGTGGATATACGCATTTTTCTGAAATCGGACGATATTACAGCAGGTAATGTACGAAATAAATGTCCTACACGATTGACATCTGGCAAGGTCAGTAGCGCGGTTGACTCCGGTCCTAGGGAAGGAGGGTTCAATCTTCAGCCAAAAATATATACATATTTTTTATGTTTAAAAATACATAGTATTAAAATGAATAGTGTTAAAGTTTAAGAAAATCGATTTTTTTCGGGGTTGATTTTTTACATGCTACATGAACAGATAGGCCTAAGAAAATTGACGTTATAACCTCAATCATTATAAGTACAAATTTTCATATGTACCTATTCATTTTGGAAGACTTCTTTTTCGAAACACTTATAACATAATTTCTCGTATGTGCAATCAAATGCAAGGTTTCTTTGTATGTGGTTATAAATAATAACCACATAGTTGCGATAATTCATAATAATTATCATTATCATTTCCCGAATCGAATTGTCGATATATTTCCATTTCATTAGTAATAAATTATAACAACGAAGCCAATTAACTTCAGGTAGCTTGCGTCATCTATTTTTCAGGAAATAATTAAAAGGCATTACCGATGGATGTCTGTATAGAATTGATTTAATTTTAATCGAAATCCATTAGTGAAACGTGTATTCACGTAGGTACTAAAAATGGAATTTAAATACTGGCTACATAATATAACAAAGGGATATGACGTCATGATAATTGATGATTATGTACTTGGAATCCTCGTAAAATGAAGATAGTTAATTCTTTACGATGCTTCCGGTAATCAAGCAATAGATGTCAAAGATAAGCCACAGGTGCGTATGTTAGTAACTCGCTCAAAAGCATGCTAGTTGCGGTCGTCAGGGTGTCAGAGGCATGTGTATCCAGGGCCAACCCTTAGCCCTTTGTCAAAACTATTAGACGCCTAAGTAGGTGATCACTATAATCAATAATATTCGGATCAAGTACATACAGTATCAGCGTCTTGGCGCCTTGTCAATTTTGCGCTCGGAGCGTACAGCTCCAATCAGGGCCAGCCCTATGCAGGCGCGATTGGAGCAGTCCGCTCCTGGCGCTGAATTGCCAAGGGGCTGATAATACCTAACACCGATCGCAGTATCCTTGAGATTATTTTCTATTTATTTAATAAAACGGCGCAACACAAACATATAAATCATCCAAATATTATTGATTACAGTGATTGATTGATTATCACCTAACTAGGCGTCTACTGGTTTTGACAATGGGCGCTTAAATTTTACTCGCTTCAGGCGCCGTTTGGCTTATGTCCGGCTCCGGCTCCAATTGCGTCCGCATAGGGCTGGCCCTGTGTGTATCGTATCGCTGATAGTAACTCGCTTGTTAGAATTTTCGCATGCCAGTGCACGCGGTGTGAACGCGTACATATCTGAATGTGATCTACCAACTTTTTTCTTCATCTAAGTCAGCTATGCATACGAAACTAGAGATGTAAGTAGCTCGCATGACTATATCTAGCGTGTGTATATATACTGAACTTCATTAACGCGAGCGGGTGGCATGCCAGCTACTCACCATAAGCATGCTTTTCACTCGCATGTGTATCCGCATCTTTAGAGTAAGAAAATTACTGTTGTTATAAATAATACGGTGTAACATTAATTCTCAAGATACGATTAAGCATTTATGATATTCAGTTAACTACCCTCCACACGAAATTCAAGATTCACGTGAAAGTATTGCTGAATGTGTGATTGAAACCTAGATTTACATATAAAAATTTTGTTTACAAATTTTTTAGTTTTTTTTTTAAATTGTTTTTTTACATAATTCTTACAAAACTGAGTAATATTATGGTTAATTTTAAGAAATATTATTATTACACTTTTCATACTTTAGATGTTATCAGTAAGTTTAACATGAATGTAATAACATAAATACACTTTTTTTATCGATTTCCATATTTTTTAGGGATCGTATTAACTTACTTTAGAAATTTTTGTACACATATTTATAATTCTACATTATTTATGCTTGGTTGAAATTGTATTCTATAACCTCTGACATCGTTATAAAACAACAATGGACAAACTTTCATTCAATGTGAAATTTAACCAAAATATAGTGAATTTACAGGTAAATTGTCGACATACTCTGCACATCCTGAGATGACTTATGCAGAGGTTCTATATTGCCAAACATTGTTAAATTGGACCAGGTTTTAACATAACTTAACACTTCCGTGACGAACGGGGGTAATACATTTACCCCAAACGAGACTTTTGAGCGATACCTATGTTATTTTTACGTCACATACTCAAATTTAAGGTTATCCTAGAAAAACTAATCAGTAATCGATCTGCTTAAAAAAAATTTTTTTTTACATTAGTTCCACACAAGAGGCCCTAAAGAAAATATTTTCCTTCAGGGTCTGTGTCATCTGTGGGGATGCTGTGGGAGGGAAAAAAGGAGAGTAGGATCTGGGAAGGAAAAGATATGAAGGGTGGGAAAAAATCTAGGTCATCAGTGTGTCCAGAAGCGACAAACGTTTAAGTTCATCCCTCCCATTGCGATGCAAGGCGATGGGTCGAGAGAGTCCTGCTGGAGAAAAAAGATCTCTCTCAACCAGTTTCTCTGTAGGTGGGGAGACGCATCTGCCTCCAAGACCTAGGACAATCCTTACCCCATGAACCGGGACACCCCTGCTGAGTCACAAAACATAGCGAACCACTTGGGGTGACCTATGGCAGAGCTGTTGGTTATCCAATAAATGGTTGCCGGGGCTGCGGTACCTAATTAAAATTAGAAATTCTAGAAAGAAAAACTGCTACTTTTTGCTGCTAATATGCACAAATATTATTTCTATAATACTTAATAAAATATATATTACTGGCCGCTGGTCACCGGTCACCGGTCACTGGTCACTACCACCGCCAACCACCGCATAGGTGACAAGCCACCACAGTCTTTCGCAGTAGTGAGATAGCAAAACAAATTGCAGATTCTGTTCGAAGGCTAAGAATTATAATCGTAGCCAACACTGAATTCGTTATTTTAAGGTACCTTTAGGAATATAGATGGCACTAGATGGGCCTCCAAGGTGAACCATACGACTGACTTAAAAGAGTCAGAATTGATACGATAAAGATTTTCTCTTTATGTGAATACTGTTCAAAAGTCCCAACTGGTCCCAACCATCTGAAGTCAGTAGATCTATGTCATTCTCGTATGTGGCATGTTCTGAGGCTGAGTTTGTCTTTGTCTTCCAATACCCCGATAATGATATGTGTCGACAAAAAAATTCGACGAAAACTAATTTATTTCCTACTTTTAAAATAATGGAAACTAACCGAGATAAACTTGGGGAAACGGAGTATTGACAGTTATTTAGGATTACGTATTTGCTAATAAAAAAATACTTAACAAAAAAACACCTATAAATAAATATAAAACTAATTCCATTCAAGTAGTTCTGTGTAACAGTATACCTCGCGTCCAAAAATGCGTATTTCTAATTTTCTCTTATTTAATAAATCAAAACCAAAAGTTACTCTGAAATCAGAATGTACTTCAATACATACCTGCTTACTTAATAAGCACGACGATTAAACGATCGATAAAATTTGAAAAGGGAATATTTACT
The DNA here is from genome assembly GCF_061612785.1 of Hesperophylax consimilis. Classification (NCBI taxonomy): domain Eukaryota; kingdom Metazoa; phylum Arthropoda; class Insecta; order Trichoptera; family Limnephilidae; genus Hesperophylax; species Hesperophylax consimilis. Next base: position 5,494,549 of record NC_142851.1, on the reverse strand, counting down.
AAATCATTAACACGTCGTGTGCTGATGAATGTGTTTATATATTTTATAAATTATAAACATAATTAAAATATGATATATTATTATAAATAAAATCCTAAATAATGGTCTGGACTCAACAGAACTTACCAATTTAATAAATCTTCATATTCCGTCTAGATCAACCCGACAATCTGCTTTATTTTCTCTACCCAAAAAAGTGTAGAACAAACAGTCGAAAAAATTCCCCGATTCCTCGTATATGTGCACAATATAATACAAAATTTTACAGCATTGACATTTTTGGTAATAACCTAAAGAAATATCGATATGAAGTAATGCGTACGATAGATTGTTAATATGAGAGTATGTTATGTATCGGTAGCATCTCCTATCCTCCTTCCTATTTTCCTCTTCCTCTCCCCTTCCTTTAACACCAAATTAATTTTAATATATTAAAACCCCATTTCCATTGAACTTTAACATAAGAAACTTCTGTGGCTTGACTTCTGTTAACTTGTATATTTATATCTATCATTGTATATTATATAAAAGTTGTTTGTTTCTTACAAAATAAATAAATAAATTAGGGAAATAATCTCTCATAAGTATTTCCCCCAGAAAGGCTATCCTCTACGGCGGCGGACGACAAGTTAAAACGGCCACCATCTTGAACCGGAACAGGAACGTAAAAAAATTACGGATAGACTAAATGCAAACGCTCGTGTCTTGAGTTAAAAGAGGACTTCTTTGATTTTGGGGAGATTTGATTTATATACAAATGTAGAGTTTTATTCCGAGGTTTATGAAATTTTACACACTTACCACAGAATGACACGAAGCCCGGGTAACGCCGGGAAATTCAGCCAGCAGTTTATATTATGATATTGTCTCTCCCAAGCCTTCGTTATTTTGTATCTTTGTGGCTTGTCCATGGTACCGAAATGGTTCGATGAATTTAATTTTAGCCATGTAAATTGACCTATCGTTGATTGCGACAGTTTTCGATGAAAAACACAATAATAAATAAGAGAATCAAAGCTAATTGGAACAATGCCAATAATTAATATCGTACGCGTCAAAAGACACGACTTACTTTGAAATGCTTTGAACAATGTTGCTCCAGCTTTTTCGCGGCTACTTGAAAATGTACCTTCATAAAAGATGATATAAGTATCAAATTGATATTTATTATTACTATTTCAGATAGAAGCCAGTACTGTAAATAATTTAGAGTTCCCTTGATACAAGACAATTTCAAGAATAGAAATATTTTATTATTTAATGAACAGGCAGAATTCTGCCGATGCATCCATGTCTGATTTCACAATAAGTTTTACATTCATTGGGTTAATTAATTAGCACTCTCTTTAGGGTGAATTGCCTAATACAAAAAAAAAATATAATGTAATTATTATTATTTTTTTAAAGATAAACTAATTTTTATAAGACAAGGTTTTTTATGCATAACACAAAGGATAACAAATTATTATAAGCAATAATTAGTCGCCTAAAAATTGATATTTCAGGCGACAAATTGAAAATATCTGTCGAGTAAAAATAAGTGTAAAAAAATGAAGTTGGTTGTTTACAGGTGAAAAAATATACTAAACAGTAATTGTTGATTGAAGTTCTAGTACATATTGAATTATTTGGCGTGTTGGGAATAAGCTGACATAGCTCAGTGGTCCAGAGTACCTGACCGAATATCAGAAGGTGCGGGTTCATTTCCCTTCTTCGACATTTATTTTTTCTCGGCAGATATTTTCAATTTGTATGGATATTTCAGGCGACTAATTTTTGCTTATAATAATAATATTTGGATGATTTATAAAGAGCCATTTTTGTGCAAAATCATCTCAAGGGCGCTGGTTAAACTTATTGTGAAATAGTTTAGTTTAGTGATTTTAACTTAGTCCTGTAAATTGGAAATTAATTAAGCTACACACGGAGAAAAATGAGAAATGATGATTGCACAGTTTAGGGTTTGGTATACGGACAGCACGCCTCTGGTCTGTTGCTTTTTGATCAAGTCACTCAACTAAGAATCATCTCAGTTATTACTATTATAAAATATTATTTACAGTGAATCTGGTTGCTATTGGTATTATTTAATTTATTTTACAATTAACATTTGATTTGTTTAGATTACTTGTATTTCCGATAAATGCATAATCGAAAACTAAACAGTACAATAACTTAGTGCATAGAACCTCAAATTGTAATATTTAATTATTGAAAACAATATTAGCGATTCCTAAAGGAAAATTTGAAACAGAAAAATAAGAAAAAGGTACGGTCACATTTAGGACTTGAACCCAGGAACCTTGCCTTGCCGGGACACCGCTCTACCAACTGAACTAGTGGGAACCTCTCTCTTTCGGTCATATTTAAGTGTATCATACTTCGAATAAGAACTACCCACATTGTCTTAATTTTCTCACCGCACTTTTTTTTGCACATCTTCCGATCATACACAAAGAAAAATAAAGACAATGTTGGTAGTTCTTATTCGAATTGTAATTCAGTTAAATATGACCGAAGGAGATAGGGTCCCATTAGCTCAGTTGGTAGAGCGGTGCCCCGGCAAGGCAAGGGTCTTGGGTTCAAGTCTTAGATGTGACCGTATCTTTTCTGTTTCAAATTTTCGTTTAGGAATCGCTAATATTGTGTTCAGTAATTAAAGTTTTACACGCTGAGCAAAGAACGTCTAACAATTTAATTATATATAAATAAAAGTATTTTAATTTCTTATAAATATAAAAAACTCAAAGACTATACAAATACCACAAAGAAATCCACACAAAGCAATACTATCGTGGTCTAACGTATAAGGCAATCGGTACTAGGTACATACATGAGTAATGTTTTGTTTTGAAGGTGCCAACCTCGTATTTCCTTTAACAATGGCTATTCAGAATTGGATGAATAGAATTTGAATTTCAACACAATTGTGAATTTAACATTTTAGAAAACGCCTATCGGCTAAGTGTTAAATAATGCAGAGATAATGAATTTTGCATTTAAATATTGTTTAAAACATCACAACGAAAATCATGATTGCGTTGTGATTTAATGTGTATTAAAATTTACATGGGCAAAGAACGGTGGGCTAATCTTTGACTAAAATCTCATTAAATTAGTTTATTGCTTTCTTCCTGTATTAGCTTTTTGGGTCATCTTTTATTATCATAAAATTTCCTTTGTTCATAAAAATAAAAAAATCTTTTCAATTTTTTCGTCTCTAAACTTAGCCTGAAGTGATATAATTGTATTTTCGAAGGAAGTAAACACTTTGGGGGTGACATTATATATTAATTGAAAAAACACACTTTGTAATACACCACTTTTTATTTTGAATCAATAATGACAACTAACCGGTTTCGCTTATCTGAAGCTTCATCAGGACTTATTATATTAACTATATTATTATATTAATTATATTAACAGTACATTAAATATATTATTGTATTAATTGTATTAACAGTTAATATAATAAGCCCTGATGCAGCTTGAGATAAGCGAAACCCGGTTGGCTGTCATTATTGATTCAAAATAAAAAGTGTTTTATTACAAAGTGTGTTTTTTCAATTAACATATGATTTAATTGTGTTTTGTATTTTGAATTCCAGGCTGGAATAAAATTTTTAAAAATCAACTCCACATTTATTTATCAGCATGGAGATATCTGTACTGCGTGGTACAGCCAGAAACAATTCCTAAATGCACTCGTACTCGTAACATTCACGTGTCGAGGTTTTCAAGCCACGAGGTACGTTTTGCATCAATCTTCTCCAGGATTCAGTAGGGTAACCATGTCTTTGTCTCACTTTATGATGTATTGGGAGTTTATCAATAATTGTATCTAGAACAATATCGAAGTGAAACTTTTAACTTAGTTACCATCTGTGCACTTGCAGGGTATTTTGCTAATGTGCTTACGGCGTATCTCTACATTTTCACAATCGGCTACAGATCTTGATTTTACATTAAACTGTTTAAAATGACTGCTTACATATCACCCGTACTCCCGCAGGGATCTATGCTCTAATCATAACTTGAAATCTTAGTATGAGCCACAAGAAGCAATCACAATAATAATTGGAGCAGTTAGTTGCGGTTAACTTATGGAAGAAAGACGAAAGTTCCACAAGTTCCAACATCAAAGAGATTACTTCATTTTGAAATACACGAGACTAAATTATGGCGATATTAGCAATTAGATTTATCTTGGACAACTATTCATACATGAAGAATGGAGGCAGAGATGATATATTTCAAGAACATGTAAGATAAAGTTTTGATGGTCTGTTTTTGTAAGCGCATAACTTTTAAAAGCGTTCAACCACCATGTTTGAAAAGCGTGCTTTTATGGAAGGCGAAATAGATTTTAGTTTCTTTGATAACAAATTAATATAAAATGTAAATAAATAAAAAAAAACACATTTTATTTCAGCGATTATACTGACAAAGAATGGGTTCTTACAAAACAGTTTTTTTTTAAATTTTATTCATTGTTCTTTAGTATTATCCCGTTAAAGTGCAATGAAGCAGTTAATCAACAGGATGTACATTGTACATGTTCAATTTCAATGTAAATATGTGTACATAATATTATTACTAATTATAAATATTAATACACAATATTGTTATTTATTATAAAAAATTCAGATTATTATTATTGGCACAGATATTCTAAAATTAAAGTAAATCTACATGCTAATGAATATCAACCGTTGATTGATATTAATGACTAGCATAAAGAATAAATTATAAATATAGTAATCTCTACTGAATCTATTTGGGTATTTGCAATTTTTGATATTACTTGGTAACATTTTGGGCACGTTATATTCTAGGGTTCTTTGTTCGTATTTATTGCTATATTTTGTAACGAGCATGCCTTAATTCTTTGTGACTAATTAGGTATATTTATTAATGGAAGCATAGTTAAAAACGACGAAAAACGCCGATGCCAACGGGCAGGATATATTGCTTCTAGAAGAGACGAATCTCATTCAGTGGTCCCAGGAGGAATCAAAAGAGTTCAAGGCCGTCCGAAATCCCCCTGGATCGTCGACATAAGCAAGTTAGACGAAAATACATGGCACCGCAAAGCAAGGAACCAAAGAGAATGGAAACACCATGGGTAATCGACTCGCTCATACTAGATGATGCTAGAACTCGAGTAGACTTTTTACCATGCTTTGTGTCGTCAAAGCGCTGCAGTAGCGCGGGAGCCCAAATAATGTTGTGATGTCGTTAAGGTTTTGATGCAGCTGCTTGCAATAAACAGATAGGGTAATAGTGTTAAATGAGCATCCATTTGTTGAATATTTTAAAAATCACTCGAAGCCTAAATTAAATTTCCTACAGTTAAAAACCTACACTATAAATAATGCCATTTAAAAATGATTCTTGATATTTAATTTCGATTGCGGATATTTAAATATTACTACTCGTGCCAAAGACACACATGTTGAATGTTTATTTATCAATAAATTGATAAACATGTTCACTTTTTCTCGAAAGGGTTAGGTTAATGAACGTCTTGTAATAATGCTATTATTCGTTTTATGAAAAAACGGTTTATTTAAAAATAAGCTCTGCTGTGTAATTACGGCTGTCGCGCGTAGTAATAATTGCAATCAGAACATGTTTACAAAAACAGTTTTTTATAAATTAAATAATAACATCATTAATACAGCGTAAAACAAAATGTTTAACTTAAAATGTAGTTCAAGAATAGGTGATGATAAAAATGATAAAAAATTAATATGTTCTTAGTGAAATAGAAAATATATTTTTATTAATAGATGCATTTAAAAGTAATAAAACCTTCTTCCCCAGGGACTGTAGTCAACCGCACCAACTGAGTCAAATCCCGATTAGGTAGGACCAAAAATTATTTCTATATTAACTGCTGTAATGTCATCCAATTTCGGAGAAATGTGTGTATGTTTACGTGTGTGCATTCGATTGCTATTGAAAATTGATAGAATGCACTGTTATCGACAACGAGCCTATCTGTCGAGTTTCAGCGCAAAGCTCAAAGAATTTCCTTCATTCATCAACGAAAACAAAAGCAAATTCAAATAGACGTATTTAAAAATATAAATAAAATGTCTTGGTCTAAAATTCCTAATATTCGCTATCTGCTAGTCGTTTGCACAATATAATAAAACCTTTAACTAATTTTGAATGTACATATTATTTTCTCATTGTATGTTAATTTAAAACCACCAACTTAATCCAAAGAAATAAAAATACAAGACACGATACAAATTATGATTGTGCTAGGGATCTGCCTGTTGAAATGCAACGATGAAAGAAGTAATTACCTCATCTCATCTCTAACCGTTACATCTAGATGCAGAATCATCTCCGCGGATTGCTCTGATGGGGAAACTCTGGAAGCAGATGAGCGATTCTCAGAGAAACCGCATGATTGCTAAGTCCGGAATTACAAAAAAATTCTCAGCTTTCCAAGTCATGATCCGAACACTTACCATACAACCTTACAAAAAATAGAGATTCACGAGATCTAATGCTCCAGGGATATTGTATATTGTGTTATGCGTATTTTATTAGATATATAAGCGTTTATATAGCAGAGATATATGGATATAAGTATTTTGGACGTTGTAATATCCTTCATATTAGTATATGAGCTCATCCATAAATGGTAATCTATCTCAATAAAGTCCAAAGTGTTTGTTGAAGCCTGTGTTTTATTGATCAAGAGAGTCTGTGAGAAAACCCAGGAGTTACGACGGACGTGGTAAGGGTTAGTTAATAAAATCATTGTCGTCATCATAGGCGCTACCTGCAAAACTGGCCATAAATCACGGTTAACAGAGATCATTAAAAAAAACCATTCTGAACTTCAAACCTGGACGAGGTTCCTGCCCATCGTTCCAATAATGGATTCAAAATAATTTAGAAAATTTGGATCCTGGTTCTGAAATGAATCTGATGATATGCTGAAATGGACTAGGCAATTATACATTCCTTAGATTTATTTTAACCAAAAATATGTGGTCGAAAGTTCCCACTAGACCACGGAAAGCGTAATCCATAAAGTCAAGCCCGTTCATTTTAAAGAAGTGAGAATGTCCAAATATTATTTGAATAGGTCACAAATTTTATTTTCGGAAAATATGTTTTAAAAATTAGTGGAATCATGGTTTTGTTGGGATAGCCTTTTCTTTAGAGGCAAAGTAGGCTTCTTTCCTAACATTGTTCCATGTAATTCTGTTATTTGGCCCTTTTACACCAATCGTGAAGTTGAAGTCGACATTGAGTATTATTAGTCATGATGAATTTAATTTTGTGTTAATGTTTACCTTCGTTTTACACGGTAACGAATATCGTTAAATTTTGCGAAGATTGGCAGTAGGCCAAATACATCAATTTAAAGATAAAGACCTGAGTAATTATTGTTATTATCTTTTGAGTAAATAATGCTTTATATTTTTACTGTGAATTTTATTAGCTTAGCCGATTGCGCAATTCATCATGTTGGTGTACGAAGCCAAGCTGTGGCTAAGTTTGTTGACAGTTGCTAAGTTTGTTTGTTTGGCAACGAATTGATGGAAAATGTTTCGCACCCGATTTCCTCCACGATTCGTCCCGAGTTTTAGTTTAAATATTTTTTTCTGCTTAGATAACTATGTCTTTCATATGTACAAAATTAAACTCAAAGAAGAATTCCTGTTACTTATGTACATTGTAATTTTCTGTTCGATTTCGTGAAAATCATACTATTCACAATATTGCCTATGAAGACCCACAGAATACATTGTTTTTAACAAATTTATTTTGGGTTCGATATGGTTTATTTCTGGTTACCATATTTTAACTCACATTTTTGTGAAAGTTCTGAACAAAAAACTACACTGTTTTAATGATAATGAGAATTTATTCCAAAATGTATGCAGTCATAGTACAATGCAATACATTCCCTATTTTGAAATACTATATATATAAACACGAAAATGTGTGTAAGCAGCCGCTTATGGAGGATATTTGGATATCTCCCGTCTCCAGAGGGCCATCAAGGGGGACTCCATCCAGGAAACCATGGCAGTGATGATTGGCGTAGTCTGCGCCATAAGCTTCCCATGTGGTGGCGGAGAAGCGCTCTGAAAGAAATTTGTTACCGAATGACAACAATTTCTTTGTTACCAAATGACATCATTCCATGGCTTTTTGTTGCGAATGACAGTGCTGTTATTTATTATCATCATTGGAAACTTCAAACAAGGTCTGTGTGGAAAATATATTATGGTGAAAAATTATATTGTTAAAAACATGTCAGTTATATCTTTGCTCGCCAGTTTTTAGTGATAAAAACGTTTCGCTAAAAGTGAACATTAAAATATGAATAATAGAATTGACATTAAACTATAAATTGCTTGAATTTCAACATAACGACATTCCTTTACGAGAGATTTCTTGACTGAAGTGACTGAAGAGAAAATCCCTAGGAGTGTGATCAAAACCGATTTGAAAGAAAACAGATGTCGCCAATTTATATATAAGATCTTTCATGATGCCAAATAATTTAACTATCTGTTTACAAAATAAACTCGTTGTGTTGAAATCTATCCATCTTATTTATAAACATTAATGTTTCTTTATTTGTGCCGTATAGACTCAAAAAGTTCTGGACAGATTTCAATGAAAATTTCAAAATTTATTCTTATTAGTGCGAGGAGTGTTTAGAGAGTAGATTAAATTGGAGAAAAAGTCGGGGATAACAGGAAAGACTTAACGCATGTCTCTGCACAAGAATGAAGTACGATGGCGATTTAAAGTCGACGTTATGGAATTTTTTAACAGTAACAGTATAGAATTCACATAAATACATGAAGTGAATGGTAGAAAAAGTTAAGGACGCCTGAGGAAGACATGGCACCATGAAGTTAATCGAATACCTTTATGTGGTAGAATGTGGCGTACGTGGTGAACGAAGAAAGGGTTTTTCAATAAGTTTAGTGCTAAGTAAGGTAATATTTAGCTTACTTTGGGAAAACAGGCACGCCCACGACACATTTCTATCCTTTTATCTATTCAGTGACTTCAACATTCCATCAGCCATCTATGCCAATGTCCAATTCAATAAATTTGTCGGAATCATTCTCGAAATTTACATGGAATGACGGACATCGAAATGACACTAAAATGATTATTTTTCTCGCATCTTATTCATTTGACCTTTACCTGTGTTTTACGCTTATTTTTCCAATGAAAATCCGTAACTATTCAATAGCGCCTTGTAAGGTCTGACCTCGCCTTGAATTATTTTTCGATTATGCATTCCGCGAGTGTCATGTTTTGTATTTTGTGCGAACAATAAAATGTTTTGGCGTTTGTTTTGCCGTATCCACATTTGTCACAATGACTGGGTAAAATACCTACTGAATATGTGCAAGAAATATTTAAAACAGTTGATATAATAATCCACAAAAAACATGAAATTTGATACTTTCTTCGGAAGAAACGAAAACTAGGGAAAAATTTCGCAGGAATTTTTTTTTTAATATATTTGTGTTATGACATCACAACCTTTAATTTATTTACGTAAAAATCAGGAAAACATACAGTTTTAAGCTGAAAAATCTGAGCGCTCCGTCACGGCTCTGACGTCACCAGGTACCAATTATATACCCACCCATAAGCAGTTACTGTGTAGTGTGTACCTCATCTTTAGACGTAGTAATGCAAAATCATGCATTTTTGGTTTGAAAATTTGGTCGCCTAGAAATGTGTCAGATGCTTTAATTAAATACTGCGAGTAGAATACATCTTGGCCTTTGAAATAATCGAGTATTTATTTTTATAAGCCCAGAAAAAATAATGTATAAGGCCTATGAAAACTGCTTTAAAGTTCAAAATCTCCTACTTACAAACCCATTTTCGGTTATGATTTTATTGTATAAAGTGGCATTAAGTATTTATAAAATGATCGAAAAAAAAATTAATAATAATGCCTGAACATCCACAAAATAAAATAAAAGGCACTTTTTGGCCATGTTTTTTTCATGCATAAATCAAAACAGGCGGATGGTGTTAAGCGGGAATTTAGACCTTATCGCCATCTACGTAAGGGTTGTTATTGATAACAGCTCAATTTAAAATATTAAACGATTTAGTGCATCGCCTTAAGTTAGTTACGTGTATTTTTTACAGTTCAGTACCTATATACATATTTTTTGACGTTCCAATATTGTATCACTTCAAACATGTTCTCATTTTGCTTCGTTTTCTTACAATTTGAGTTCTTAAGTTCTGTTTACTATCCTTTGCTGTTTTACAGCTTACAAGGGTTATTTATTACGAACAAAATTCTAATTTCATGTTATAGTTTATGTCTTATACTGTGAGTTATATCATGTAAAATACGGAAGGATTTAATGAATCGAATAAATAAATAAATACGGCCAAGGACGCAAAAAATAATATTTGTACAGCCATTTAGAGGTGGTTTTACACTAAAACGGCGCTATAAAAATCATCCAAATATTATACATAATTTTATATGTGTCATCATCGGATGCAATTTATTATGGCACTAATTTATTTTTTCCGTTTTGGTCCGTTTTTACGAGCTTAAAATAACTTGAATTATTTGATTTAAAAAAAAATTATACTTGATTTCCTAATAACTAATCTAATACTTCTCTTTTCTAAGACACACATTGTGAATATAATTTGTGACTATTTACAAAATTACCGAGACATACCATAAATGTTGTATTTACAGCAGATAAGGCTCATTGGCCCATAATGATTATAATATAACTCCGGTTCTGAACTAAATCCGATAACCGGAATTATTTTACAACTGTTTCAGCAAACCCAACTATAAATAAATAATGTTTGGATAGTTCTCGAATTTCCCACATTTAATGTTGTGAATATTATCTAAATGTTTTCAAAATGAAGCCAATTTCCTATTATAATAACAACATAATACAACAATAACATTCAATGACAGCTGTCGTGGTTTTATTTCACTCTTGAAATATCTCAAAATAAAATAAAAAATTCTAGCTAAAATCTAAATATCTATATTTTAATAGCTTTAATAGTGAAGTGAAGTTATACTAATTAATATTTCGTGCCAAAATGACTACACGAGCAACTGCAAAAACACTAAATACTACGGACACCCAACTCCTCCAACTTCTTGACAAAAAGTTTGAAGAATTTAAGGTACAATTTCTGGAAATCATCAGAAACGAGTATAAAGAAGAAATCGAGGAATTAAAAAATAAAATATTAACTCTAGAAAAAAAAATTGATACGAAAAAAAACAACAACCTTGAAAAAACTCTGGAACAAAACGCCGTAATACAAAGTGAATTTAAAGAATTACAAAATCAATTGGATGCTAACGAACAACACGCACGCATTAATAACATAGAGATCATTGGGATACCAGAAAAAAAACAAGAGAACCTGACGGAGATTATCAAAAGGATCTATTCAGAATTAAATATAGTAAGCGACGACATTGAATACGCCACCCGAGTCACCCCCAAGGAGAAGATTGAAGGAAGACCGCGGAATATTATAGTAAAACTAAAGGGCAGGAAACAGAAAGACGAAATCATAGCAGCAATCCGGACAAGAAGCGGCCTAACAGCAGAGGATATTAACTTTAATGGAAAACAACGGATCTATATAAATGAACATTTAACTCATAAAAACAAAGTACTCTACAAAAAGGTCAGAGAGTTTACCAAAATTAATAAATTCAAATTCTGTTGGATCAAAAATTGTAAAATTTATGTAAGACTTAATGAAAACACAAATCACCATTGCATAAATAATTATAATGATCTAGAAAAACTAAAAACATACAATATTTCCATCAACTAACTTTCCAGCAACTTTATATTAACTGCACTATATGTACATATTATTCAATATCGACATCTTCAATTGCGAATTTACTAAATATAAAATGACCTTAAAAGAGTATTTCACTGATGTTTCTTGAATTGATGTTCCTGATGTTTATGTTTCTAGTATTTATATATGTATAATCCTATTATGGTATGATTTATATGCACAACATTGTCTTCTTATGGTTATGGTTATGATATGATTTATATGCACAATATTGTTTGTATTCTTATGGTTACCAATGTATCGATAATCTTTTATTTTATATAAATTTTAGTTTTTTTTCCCTTTATTTTTGTTGTATTATTTTGTTCTATTATTTTAAACAATTCTTTAATTTTATATAATTATAACTTCACATTTCTCATAAATTTAATTATTTCTTCTAATGCTGTCTTACGTAAAGTCAAAAGGAGGAAATCCGTAATTGGTTTTATTTTGGCTATTTTACTTATGTACAATCTGTAAAAATGTAAACTGTTGATTTTCCCAAAAATGAATAAATAAATAATATTGTACGTAATGGAATTATTATTTATTAAATAATAATATTATTTGTTTTCACGTTTTGACCACACGGAAAATGATTATTTCTAATCTCTTCAAACTATTGATTATTCCGGTTAAAAACAGGATCGCAGGCCTTATGAATGAATTAACAGGTTTTCTGATTACGTTAACTTTTAGTAAATTACGAATATATTATCATGTTGCCGGGATACGTGTTCATGAAAATTTGCAATTTTTTACATCAAAACAAAAATTCATGACACATTATTAAGGTAAATCGATAAAAAATGCTTTATCAATAAGGCAGGTTAATTTGTTGTGAGGGAAAAATCGATTTCTCTCCGTACAAGCACATTTATTTTTCTTTGAATAATGCCCTTTACAAAACAGGTAGATGGTGCCCTTGAAGTTATATTTTTAACGAACTAAAAAAACGGAAAAAAAACGTCTACGTTCGCAACAAGGCGCGGAAGTATGTCACCATAGTAACTTACTGCATTTAAATTAAGAAATAGCTATAAATAAATGAGAACTTCAACATAAAACTTTTTATCGTTTTTCTTTAAATAACATCGTGTCAACAGTGTCAACTATGCCTATATTAGACCATCAGTATTCTGGGTTTCTAGTTTTCTGTTTTTTTAACAAAAAAAAACACTCCACAATCGCAAACAATTAATCGTCAAAAGTGTCTCTATTCGTGAGATATCAATTATTATTGATAACGGATGACGGTCGTGACGGACATTACGAAACTCGGCAGTTGAATAACATAATTATAATGAAGAACGAATTGAAGAATAGATTGAAGAGTGAATAAATATTACTTACCGGTGGAATCTTTTCATATCCACAAGAATAAGTATAATAATTGTGATTATTCTCGAATTTGTGGAATTCCACAAGCATTGTTAATTGCATTGGTAATTTAACGCGAAACTCGGTGTGATTAACTTTCAACTCTGTTTTTACAACTATCATTATAAAAATTATCAACTTAGTTCAATTTTTTACCAAAGTATACTTAAAATTAAGTTATATAAGAAAAGACAATAAGTAATATTAAACGAAAAAAAAACTATTAACTAGCAATAATTTGTTTACAATAATAGTATTAACCAATTAATTGCCGGTTATTAATATTATTGTCTGTAGGTATCTAATTATTTGTCTATTCTTAATTATATCTTAATTTTAAACATATTTTCTATGTCCTAATAAATTTGCTATACAATGACATATTTTCGTAATTAAAGTTTAAAATTATTTACATACGTTTTCCTTTAATTTTGTGTCTTCTGGTAATTCGCCAAATATCTAGATTGCTTCGTACATCAATGACTTATGACTCTTTAGTTTTGTTTCTGAATGGGAGTCTTATATTATTTCTTTTCCGCGTCTTATAAAATATATTTCATAAAACCCGTTCTCAGACCTAATTTTACAATTTTATTAGATACAAAACATGTAAGTAAATAAAATGGACTGTATTTAAAATAATAATAATAATTTTTATTAAAAATAGTTGTGAAGATAAAGTATGTTATTTTCATTTGAAAATGACACCGCACAGAATAATGTAAGGAGATTCCGGGTCTGAATATGAAGAGTAAGCATTACGTATTGATCTACATATAGTAAATGTATTTGATTATTTAGAAGCAATACGTCTAAACCAGAGATGTGCTTTATTTCAAATAAATCCATTTCAAATGGAAATGCAAAATGCAAAATGGGTATTTTCCATTTTGCATTTAAAATGCTTTTCTAAAAACCATTTTGCATTTTGCATTTTAAATGCTTTTCTCAATGCATTTTCCATTTTAAATGCTTTTTTTGCAACATTCTTCCTGTTATCCCCATTCATCTTTTCATCATAGGCCCAGTATATCAGTCGGTCCTCAACCTCGCTATGAGAGATAATTTACGTCTGTCAAGTTGCTACCCGGTAGGAGCACTGGCAATTAAGTGATGCCATTAAAAAATACAGATTCAAATAGTGAACACGGGGCCATGACGCTGTAATATTAAATTTTAGATAGCATTTTTTTTTTTTTACATTAGTCCCGCGCAAATTTTTTGCGTTTTCAATGGTTTCATAATCTGTGATCGTGGTGTTTTTGAATTTAAAATCATGTAAGTACTGTAATTATTATTATTATATCTCATGTCGAACTATCTACCTATGCACGCTTCCTAAAGAAAACCAATATATTATGCTAGAATTGTAGAAAGCTATGTTAGTATATTCAGTAGTTTAAGAATATACAAGTGAAGATGGATTTGGATGGATAATTTGTATGGCATTGCTTATCTTATTTCATTATATAAATATATGTACGAACTGCATTTTAACCAAATATATTTTTTCTTTGAGAGATATCAATACATTACCACAAATATGAAGTATTTGCTTCAAAGATGTTACCATCATTGGCAGCATTGAGAATGGAAATGTTTCGGCCACTTACTCAACTTGTTCAAAGGTTTTAAAAGGAAGCATGGTCGCTACCACGAGTACCTAAAATTCGTGCTACAGTGTCGCATCCATTTTTTTAAATGAAGTACCTACACACCTAAAGAACAGAAGGACAGAGTTCGTTCAGTGCTTTTACTACAAATAAGGAAATTAAAAGAAAGTACCAAAAATTTTATGTATAAATCCACAAAGTGGAACTAATAGTACAAGATGAATCTTATTTTTTTCGAAGATAATGAAGATTTATCTGATTCTTCCGCAGCAACAGCAGGAACTCCAGATTTAGAAGCCTTGCAATACCTTCAAGACAAAAGAACCGATTTTGAAATGTTTCATGACTACCCTACTGTTAAGCACATGTTCATCAAATGCAATACTTGTCTTCCGAGTTCAGCACAAGTAGAATGTCTCTTTTCAAATGGAGGTATAATCATGAGACTTCATAGAAGAAAGATGAGTGATGATGTTTTTGAGAAGTTCGTACTTCGAAAATCTAATAATGGCTAAGGCTACATAATATAGAATATATATTGGTTTTCTCAAAGTTGTATTATATTATCTGTGGGTTTTCTAGTGCGCCTGCTTTGAGTTTTCTGTGACAATCTATGGTCAAATAATGGGTGCGCACTAGAAAACAACATTTTATATTGTCTGATTGTCTCACTGTCCTGTATTTCTTTATTGTTCACTGGTGGATGGCCCCTCACTAGAGAGTTACTACATAAATGATGATGGCCCTAGGAAAAAAAACATTAAAAATGACAATATTTAGTTAATAATAGATTCTATTATATTCCAATCAAATTCAATTGTTTTTTACACAGTACATATCAGTATGTATGATTTGTTATTCCACAAGTTGTTCTACATTGATGTCCATTATTAAATGACAAAGTTGTTTACAATTTCAATAATTATTTCAAACCTGAGAAACCATTTTGCATTTTCAATGCATTTTGAAAATAGGTATTTTGCATTTTGCATTTGAAATGCTTTTCTAAAAACCATTTTGCATTTTGCATTTTCAAATGGAAAAGTTTTGACCCATTTCCATTTTGCATTTCAAATGGTTTTGGATACCCATTTTGCACATCTCTGGTCTAAACTAATCATCGAAAATCCAGGCAAGGCCCGGTACGAATCACAAACCGTAAAAAACACTTTGAAACGGGAAATAAGCGAACGTATTTATAAAACATAGGTATTAACATATCTGTATTAAGTGAACAATTTATAGGATAATGGCTTGTTTTTTAGATGTCGTGTCCACATTTACGATTCTCTTCAAAAAATGTGTTTTATCCTTCTAAGAATTTGCTGCACTGTACAAAGTTAATATTTATTTATACTTGAATGAACAACATAAAATTACTGCTTTAATGGTTTTCGAATGCATTAGTGATCCTAGCAGCAGAGAAACTATTTGTTAGCATTACTGACATAAATTAGTTAATTGCTTAACTCCTCAGGATAATTTGTTCGGTTTTGGGAACAAACGGCTATAACCCGATTTTAGGAACAGCTTGTATGATCTAACAGAACTCCCTTTCTGTCGTGGTTACAAATATGATCTAAACGGTTTTAGAAATGTAAAACACCACGCTTTATATTCTAATATATATGTTAACCACAGAAGAGTTGAATTTGAGAAAAAAAATGAAGTATAATAATAATAATAATAATTGGATAATTTGTAGAGCGCCGTTTTTGTGAAAAATCACCTCAAGGGCGCTGTAAAATTTATTTCCTAGAATCTACATTTGTTATTTAGACCAACTGTGCCAGCACGAGGTTCGTCATCCGTTCAGGCATGTGTCTGCCGCCAATATAGCGCTGACATGTGTCTGCTGCCAATAAAGAGCGCCGACACAACATCCTCACATAGATAACAGACCTTGGCAGCACCGCTGTGCAAAATCACCTCATCCTAGTCTACCTTAGTCTCTCCAGTCACCTCCCAGCCTTTCATGCTACCTAGTGCATCCTCTCGACCCTTTCAGACTCCTTCCTGGCTCCAATACCTAAAATCCAGCAAAAAAAAAATTGTATGAAACGACATAAAGTGAGGTGGCGATTATGTTTATAAAACATTTGTCCAATAAAATATGTTTTATTTTGTTATCAGTAATTTAAGTTCAATGTTAGACGAAAAACGTAACGTAAGCCATTTTGAACGCTTTTTGTGTTTGATTTTAAAATATTAATATTTCAAAAGTGATATGTTTCTTTCGATAATCGGATAAATCATCGCAATGATAATTCATCACTTCTTTAAAAAGTTATATAAAGTCATGGAGAGTGATGAAACACAAACTTTATTAACTGGGTTAGGTAGGTTGGATTAGGTTAGGTTAGGTTAAAAAAAAATCATTGTTTCTAATGGCTTTAAAAGTGTGTTGAATTGTCACTGTGTTGAGTTATCATGGAATCGTTTCTTTCTAATAATAAAATTTGAAATGAAGTATTTCACCACCTTTCAAAAACAGTTATTGTTTTTGTATAATATAAGAAATATCCAATTTACTTAGATTTTATTGAGAAGCGGAAATGCACATAAATTTTTCGACTTTCTGACAGTATCTTTAAGAAATATTGCATTCAATATGCTGTCAAGAAGCCTGGAGGGTTAAATATAGACCCAAGCGGCGTGTTTATAAAATGCACGAAATGTTTATTTAAGAAAAATACTTATTTGAACGTACGTGCCTACCAAAGATATTGTTCTTCTAATATCTTTGGTGCCTACTAAATGATGACTTGTAAAATCATTTTAATGGAATAACCAACGCCGTAAAATGCAAAGGTAATTTACTAAGTGACAATTTGTAACTAATTTGGTAGAATGATCTAAGCTTGAAACTACTAAATTGCATTTTGAAAACTAATTATGTTTGTTATTAGGTTGGTATTATTCTTTATAGTACCTTAGTAGGCGTTGTAAGTAGGTACCTAGTAATATAAATATAATAAAAATAATTAAATAGTATAAACTTAACTTGAAGAATAAAACTACTAAGTAATACTCTGTATTTAAATAAAGAAGCGATTTGATTTTTATACAAAGATTTGATTTTTATACAAATCTATGGGTTTATTCCGAGATTCACGACATACATTTGACCTTCAAAAAACTAGTAAGGTCTACCCCTTAAAGGAGGATTTTAATACTTCTTGATGAAATGTTGCCCACTTGACGTTCTAAATAGAGAAAAAATATGTCCAAATCTGATTTCGACAAACTCTTCGGTGCATCGCCGGGGACTCAGATAGTTTATTATCCGGGCCTCTTCGAGACCCGCATTAATAAATCTCTTTCCACACCCGCTTCACAATGCTGCCAAACCGGGTGGTGACATAGTTCCCCTGTCTTTAAATTGTACAGACAGGCTCTTGTTAGGTGTCACACAAAAAATGCTTTGCAAAACAATCAGCCTGAAAATCTTGTTTGCAATTACTTTTTTTTCCTTAAGCATTTCCGTCAGACACAGAAGTGCCTTAGCCCCACTGGCTTAGGGCAAATCAATTTTGATAGCCACGATAACCGTGGCTTTGTTCAATCTTCAATTCCGCATGTCGATAAGATCAAAATGAACCAACATAGGTACACGTACGGTATGAATACCTAATAAAAATCATATCGCGTGGTCAAGGGCTGGTTGGGATAAAACAATGATGGATGCACTGAATAAAGAATCACTAGAAGCGTGAATAATACTGAAATAAAATACACTTTGTCAATTTTTGGTTAGGAGCAGTTGGGACTCTTGTACTAAATTCGATAATGTTAGATTTTTTTAATATTTGACATATTACACTAGAAGTAAGGAAAAATTGAGCTTACTTCGAGGAGTCGGACAACACACTTCTATGGGTTTATCTATTCAGTGGCTGGGTGGGTTCGTTGTTTGCAGAGTGGTGTGGGTAGGGTAGGTACTAACTGGGCTATGGCGGGCTCTAAAGCATTCGTTCTTCTTTTACGACTTTTTGTTCATCGAAAAAATCATATTTACTTTGTTGTTTAAATACGTGACTAGACTCGGCCAACCAATTTCGGGCAGCATCTTTATATGCCGCGTCAGGTCAGGGGTCGAGAACAATGGAAACGTTTTTGTACGAAAACAGAATATATCTACAAGCACTAAAACCAAAATATTCACAGAACTTCAATTACATTACTACATTTGGTATATTTTAAATTGAATTTTGAATTGAAGGCACGATAGTAACGTACAATTAAAATCTTCAAAGGTCTGAACATCATGTCAATTAAACAACTCTATTTTAAAACAATATTTATTTATATGAATAAATACAAAACACAAGAAATAACGACTAACACGTATATTAGAAACATGAGATCTCAGGGTCAAAAACATATCCAACAAACAACTACAATTACTATATTTGGACAAAAAACCTTTCTATATCATGCTACAACATAATCCCACTAAAAATCCACTTTAAATCACAAATAAAAGGCTGTACACAATATAGGGAGATCAGAAACAGAAAATATACTGCCACCAAACACAGAATGAAACCGAATCCACTCAACAGCTTTAAAGTCACCTAAGTTGTAATATATTTATAAAATTACGCATTAATTCACTTCACATTATCCATACTACTAAATTTCAATAATAATAAGCAAATGAAATCCTCAGCGCGGTATATTCCAGTGAGGATATCATCCCAGCGTATGATATCATCAGCGAAGATTTAGCAATGTATGTGTATTTTGGGCGTGTCTGTGTGTGAGTAGTTAGCTCAATTTGGTTAGAATTTTCTTCTTTTATTTTGACTCTTCACATGACCCGACTTCATTCACTTCATTCACTTGGTCATGCCATATCTTCTTCAGCCGTCTCCGACTTCTTCCACAATTTACTATTGCATCACAAATATTACATCTGCTCCACACTTCCAATATATCTAAACGTCCCTTTTTCTATTTTTCTTAATCCTATTCATTACGCTTACGTTAACTTTGCATTAGTTCCAGATCATCAGATTCGTTAACAGTCTAAGCTGAGTTAACTACATGTACGCCTCAGGGATCTCATTTTCACAGCTTTCAATCCTTTTTCATCCTTCCCCTGTCAGTTCCTTGCCTAACTGTTGATTATCACGGTTTTGGATATCACGGTTGGCATCATCACACTTTGTGAACTGCATGCCTTAATCCATAACTTTGGATTAAGTATATATTAATTTTAAATTAACTTTGTATCAACTTTATTTTGAATTTATGTTAACTTTATATTGACTTTTTATTAACTTTATCTTAACCTTATAGTAAATTTATATTAACTTTATATAAAAATTATATTAACTTTATACTAACTTTGTATTAACTTAATATTGACTTTGTACTCGCTTTACCTTAACTACTTAACTTCATATTTACTGTATATTAAGTTTATATTAACTTAATATTAAATTTATATTAACTTTATACTAACTTTGTATTAACTTAATATTGACTTTGTACTCGCTTTACCTTAACTACTTAACTTCATATTTACTGTATATTAAGTTTATATTGACTTTATGTTAAATTTTTATTGACTTTATATTAACTTTACGTTGACTTCATGTTTACTTTAATTGTTGAATGTTAAATTTTATATTAACTTTGTATTAAATTTATATTAACTTTAAGCTACCGCTTTCAGTCATCCCTGTATTCCTGGGAAAGGATTAAGAAATGTAATTTATTCAGATTTAGAAGAAAATACTTACACAATGACTAATGACTCACACAGCATAAGTCCTCGGGTAAGAAGGACACCTATTTATTTATTTTATTACTTTACATAAATAACTTTAAAAGGTTCCTACCCCCTAAAAGCCTACCACCGTCGGCCTGGACCTAAACAAATAGCGGCACAGCCTCTATTTGAGCACAGATTACTTTTTCACGGAAATGCAGGGGCGTATCCGCAGTTCTACAGCCCCTCATCCAACCCCAACCCCCGCCCTTTTGCCCGGGGGCTACTATTCCGTATTAGGACGGCGCAGGAATAGAATATTTCTGTAGTAGTCATAAAATATTATGTAGTTATACTAGATTAAGTCATCCTATACAGGCGGAGACTAAAAACTGTGCTCCATTTGGTCGGGGGGGGGTACAAGGTGAAAAATGAATACTTATTCAAATTAAAACGGGATTGTAGGCCGTTTAATGATAAGCTATTATTGGAATCGTACTAAGAATCACTGTCTGAAGCGAAATCTGCATAAAATAGCATCGTCAAGAAAAACATCTTTCTTACTGGCATAAATGAAAGACATGGGTTCGAACATTAAGAGTCGTTTTCTCAATTTCTATGTTGCCGAACGGAATGAAATTTTGGAATCGTACTAAGAATCACGGTCTGAAGCGAAATCAATATGAAAATCTGCATAAATAACCATTTGTGGGAAAATCATCATTCTAACGGGCACAAATACAAGACATGGGTTCGAACTTTAAGAGTCGTTTTCTCAGGTTCTATGGCTCCGAACGGAATGAAATTTTGGAATCGTACTAAGAATCATGGTCTGAAGCGAAATCAATATCAAAATCTGCACATGATAAGCTATTCATAACTTCCTAATTTATTGGAATACGTGTTCATGCAACTGCATTTGCTTTGATAATATATAATGACGTAATGCGAAAATATTAGGATTTTTATGAACATGTGTTCCGATATATATTATTAATAATAATAATAATAATACTTGGATGACTTTTATAGCGCCGTTTTTGTGCAAAAACACCTCAAGGGCGTTTATCAGGAAACATGTAGGAAACTGAGTATTGCTGTAATATAAAGAATCTCTTCAAACTATTAGTAAATTCGGTTAAAAACGGGATTGTAGGGCCATAATGAATGAATTAGATCCAATAAGTATTGCAATTGAGTGTCAAATATTGCCAGTTGAGTGATACTCACATCACTACGAACCATTCCGAATATTTTCAAAATTAGCAAAACCTTGCCGAAGGTCATGTGACATTTGTTTTGCCATAGAATAAAGAAAAACACTAGAAATGCCTTCCATACAGATTTGAATGGAAATTAATGTCTCCACTGACTTAGTAGGTACCTTTAGGTTCTAATTCATTTACTTGCAGCACTCTGTCACTATCAGACTTACCTTACATCGTATATCGCCACACCATTTAAATTGCGTAATGATGATGAAACACAGTTTTGAATTGGAAATTTAAGCGAAGAAAAGTCTGAATTTTGGATCACAAAAACGCAAACATTGCATTTTTTGTTTTCTTTTTTATTATATCTGTTTTGCTGTATAATAAAGACGATTTTTTTTCCGTTCACTCAACGCGCACAACAGAGGCGTCTAACGTTGATGATGGTTGTAAGTCGACTAAAATCGTTGGACAATAGGTGGATGTACCAACCTCCACCAAAGTTGAACCATTTTTTTCGCTAAGTGTCTCATCTTATTATAATAAATCTATGGTCAAAGATTTACTATATTTTAAAGAAGATCACAAGAAATGCTATCTCGGTGTGCTTCTTGATCCAAATATCTGGAAAATCAGGCCTTAAAAATTGTGTTTAATCATCATTATGTATTTCAAATAGGTAACTATATACGATGTCAGGCAAGTGTAAGAGAGGAGCGTGTGCGAAATGGGCAGAATCAAAAATAATTAAGCGTGATGAAAATATGTTTTAATGTATGACAAGGATATTCATGTGTAAATGAGACGATTGTGACGAGATATAAATGGGTATGTCTGCTTTGTAATTGCGCCGTTTTACAAGTAACCTTCCATCAAGTAACTATTTCAATAGTGCAAAAAAACTATTATACTCTATTATTATTAGTCGAGCCTATCGTTAATAATACTTAAGATCATTCAGTAATTATCTAAGGAAGAAGAAATAACACACTAAGGTAATAATAATAACATGGCATTTATATAGCGCAGTTTAGTGTCATTTCACTTCAAGTGCGCTTAACTATAACATATTTATAAACGGTAATTTAGTATTAGTGGTCATGTTCTTAAAATTATTCTTACAGTGTGTGTTACCCAATACAGATCTAATATTATAACACTAAATATACTGTTTATACAAAGTGATGACAAAACTCTACATATTGGCGCAGCCGGTAGGATCAGTGGCGACAGAGGTTTCACATCTACATGGAAGGCCTTTCTAGTTTGTATTATCTATTCAGTATTCATTGTAGAAGCATCAGAAGATTATTCAGTTTTATTTAACAAAGCCATCTGCTGCCCTTTATCTTTGTAGTTTGGCATAGTGAAAGATAAAAAACGACCTAAAACATGGGTTTTCATGCGCAGTGTACTTTACTGGTGTCAATTCTTACCCGAGTTTGTTTATTTTCGAGCGGATGTTTAATGAACGATAAAATAATAGCATCTAACAACTAATAATTGTCAGAATTCTTGAAAAATAATTAAGATTTGTTTATCCTTTGGACAAAAACACTACAGATTCCAGGCTATAAAACTATTCAATTCACTTCCAACACAATATAAAACATCTAATCTTACAGAATACAAAAAACACATATGGAACTGGCTACAATCCTGTTAATATTTAATTTTTTATATTTCACTTTTTTGGAATAACTATGGAAAAACTACTGTTATAACTATGGAAAAATCGATTTTATATTTTAATTTTTAATGTTTCTCTGTGTAACCAACTCCACTGTATTGTTTTAGAATTATATAACTTTACAATTGAAAAAGTCCTCCACAACACAGGTGAACTCCTAGCGTGGAGGACAATATACTATACCATTGTTTAACAAATATATTAAAGCATAAAAAAAAAAAAAAAAAAAAAAAAAAAAAAAAAAAAAAAAAAAAAATATATATATATATATTTAGTAACCTTGGGTTCTGAACATGTACCATAAAGCAGGTATCTGTTTTTTTTCGATGCAAACAAATCTGTTGAAAGGGGAATCTGGCATCATGGAATTTACAGTCTTATCTGTTTAGAAATTAGGGGACATGAAACAATATTCAGCTCTCAAATTCATTTCCATCACGAACATTTTGTTTATAAATTTATTTTTGCCATTTGTACAAGTTTAAAAATGTCTAATTTATTATAATTTACATACTTACAATACTTATTTATTGCATTTTCTTTTGATTAGTATGGCTCCTACAATCCAGCCTGAATCTATCAATGGTTTCCGGCAGCGCATTATAATACTGTATTCCTTTGTAAGTATTATGGGTAGCCTAATTTTATTGCACGTTGTTGTGTCATGTCTGTTAAAGTCCTAGTTGTATATAATTTTCTCTAAAAAGTATTTTGGTTATTCATTATTTTATGTATAAATATCATCGCGTTCAAGGTCAGCATCTATCATAATGTTAGCCATTTTAGTTACTTTAACATTTTAGTTTATTTTTAAAAATCTATAAAAAAATGTGGAGCTTCGACATACTTTACTAGATTATCCACATTAGATTTTTTTTTAAAACGTCGTCTGACGTTCCCGGGTTATGATAACCTGATAACATTAAAAAAAACTTCTACTACAGGATGGAGGAATTTGCTTGCAGAAGAATTGAACACGTGACGCACAGCACCAGTATGGGAACCAGACATGATTGCCCATTTAGCCACTAACCGATTATAATAAATACAAGTAATGTCGCTTTTTCTAATAATATATAAATAAGTAAGGAATATCAAGTTTATCATTACAAAGTGTAATGCTGTTTATGAGTTTTTTTTTGTATAGAGTTGGTTTTCGTTTGGTGCTACTAACATTATTTAGTAAATAAATCAATAAGCTGACGGAATTATGTAAGAATGCAAACTGAGAATAAATCAAGATTGGGATCTCGGCACGAGAAACTCGTGAACCGAAGCAGGCCCGATGCTGGGATTAAAGAGATGAACGAAACGCGATAAGGACTCGGTGTAAAAGGCAAAGGGCATGACTTCTGAAGTTGAATGGAGTATGAAATGAAAATAACTTTATTTTAATATTATGTTAATTTTATTAAGACTAAATTGCGATACAACAATTTTCCGACGAATTACCGTAGAACCTAGAAATAACACAGTTTTTTCTAAAATTTTCATTCTTGACTTACATAAAAGTCCCATATAAATAAACAAAAATTGAATAGGTTTATCTGATACACTATCTAGGTTACAATTAATACTTTGCAATCATACAAAAAGGGTGACAGCAAAAAATGGTTTTAATTGAGTATAAACCGGTAATTCAACCTTTGAAAACGTGATATCATAATAATAATCAACTCTCAGTAGCTCAGTTGTTAGAGTGTTCTCCCATTTTATTTTCAGTTTCATGTTTTATTTAGATTAGTTTATTAGTTTAATTAACATTTTTTAATTTTTTCCCTGTTTTTGCTTTTATAAACCGTCCTTTACTTTTGCATTGTACATTGTCCCAAATCCCGTGTCGCTTTGTAATTATTGTTAAATAATTTATAAATAAATATTATCTCATTTAATAATTAAATTTTAAATATTTTTATAGTAAAAATTGTAATGTAAAACCATTCAGTTATTTCAACATTTTTGTTCAATTTAAAATAAATATAATTAATTCTAAATAATACTAAACGTAAAAAATGTTGTAAACGTAAAAAAATTGATAAAAACTCCACATTTCGAAAACACGTTTTGCTTAGGGAATTTCTAATAAACTTCATTTTTTATATTGTTTATATAATAACAAATAAGAAATGTTTTTTAAACTTAAAATTAATGTTACGGTAGCGGCGCTAAACCTGAATTAAAAAATTGAACTAAATTATTCAATTTGGCTGATTTTACAATTTTATGTATGGCATACAGCATAAATATATATTTTTTTTAATTATAAACTAATGTTTATAAGACAAGGTTTTATGCATAGCATAAACGATAACAAATAATTATAAGCAATAAATAGTCGCCTGAAATATCAATACTAATTGAATGGATTAGTTTATCAATAAAAAAATATAATATTTGACAAGTCTAAAATATTTCACCAATAAATGAAGATATTATGTGTCTGTGAGAAATTTAGCACTAAAAAAGCCTTTTCATACAAATATAAAGTTGGTTGTTTACAGGTGGAAAAAATATAATAAGCAGTAATTGTTGATTGAGGTACTAGTACATATTGAATCATTTGGCGAGTTGGAAATAAGCTGACATAGCTCAGTGGTTTCAGAGCACCTGACCGGACATCAGAAGGCACGGGTTCAATTACCGTTGGCGGCATTTATTTTTACTCAAGAAAACTTTTCAATTTGTATTGATATTTCAGGCGACTAATTATTGCTTATAATTATTTGATAAATATTTGAGGTAAGCTGGAAAGAATTATTATCTCTCTTTCTAATGTCTTTATTATTATTTCCGCATGATAGAAGAAAAGATAAAAAGTTTTATAAAATATGGAAGACCGGTCATAACTAACTAACTAACTAACCATCACGCCGTTTTCCAGCATGGGTAGGCAGAGAGGACGGACCGCCAAACAACTCGGTCTTGGCACACACTCCTTGCCTCTTTCACATTCATACATCGTCTCATACATACTCTTCTATTGTTCTGACTCTTGACATAGCCCGAATCAAGTATCTGATTCACTTGGTCGTGTCATGTCTTCCTCGGGCATCCCCGACTTCTGCTACCATTCACATTTGCATCGTATATTTTCCTTACACTCCTTTCTTCGCTCATTCGCTCTACATGCCCAAACCATCTAAGCGTCCCTTTCTTGATCTTACTCACTACGCTTACGTCAGCCTTGCACTCTTTGCGGATATCCACATTCCTCACACGATCATACATGGTTTTACCACACATACGCCTCAGGGATGAGATAAATAAAGACCGGTCATATATGACCCTAACACGCTGGAGGGTCAATGAAGATAATAATATATTAACCTTTAAAAAATATGCTTTAAGAAAATTAAGATAGTGATGCTAGCTCTCAGAAGAAAGGATGATGTTGTTCACAATTATAGACGTCCTGGGTTCAACTCCCATGCGACCGATTCTTTTTTGTCTTTTCTGTTTCATATTTTTCGTTTGAGATTTGATTGTCTTCAATGATTATGAATTACATTTTATTTTAATTTAAGAAGATCTTTTGTGCATTTATTTATCTTACATTCCAGTTTCATAGTGTGAATCAAGTCAAATAGAAGCGAGAAGCATTCAAGATATTACCATAAAGGACGGTGGAAACTAGAAACGTTGTCGTTTTCTATTATTTCTATAGCTTCTCTGCACAAAGCGCAGGAAGTTTTGAATGCTGTGACCTATTTGCATTTCTTTTCTACTCCGCCTTGAATCTTTGACCTCTTCCACACTTTTGCAACGCTTAAATTCTTACCGGTTTTTTTAAACATTTTTTCAATAGACTTATTTTCTATATAAAGTACCTTCCTACGTCGGAGTGTATTGACTTAAATAATAAGTTTTGCGAGAAGTGGGAAAAAATATATATCTAAAGCAGCTATCTCGGTTTTTTTGCAGTAGAAATGTGGTATTCATTCGTACATGCAGTGAAATTGTACACGACTGTATAAAGAATAAAGAGATCCAAAAATAATGCCCGATGTAACCTTATTGAAAAAATTAAAGGGAGTTTACACAATACTTTTTTTCATACCGATACCCACATGGAAACTTTATAGGAACTGAAGATATGAAAAATCTTCGCTTTTGCTTACAAGATCAATATTTTCATACTTACGATTTCATACAGTGGCCATTAGAGAAGAAAAAATATTTTGGCACATTAATAAATTGTATAAAAATGGCAACAACTTGAACTTAACCATACATAAAATGAAAGCATCTATCATTTTGCTTTTCCGTTACCGTCCACAAGTCATCAAAAATACAGAAGAAATTCACAATAATATAATAAACATGCATCATTTTCGCGTACCACAATGACGGAATACAGATGTCAAATATTGTCCGCCATCTTTAACTGTATTCGAAAATCGGTACCAGAATGCGTTTTTTGTTTCATTCCTAATACATATTATGAAAAGACGACCCATAATATGGAAACTGGATGAAAAAAATCATCGTGTCACCCTTAAGAAAGAGACGCTAAGGTGATTAGGACACCGTTCCAACGGGACGATGAGGTTTAGACCGACAAAGAAAGTTATGCGATAATGAGCTCTAAAGCAGTTTTCTTTGGAGCCAATTATCGCATGATAATTAGGTGTCACCTTGCTGTTTCAAGAGGCCTATTAATATGTAAAGCGGATGTGTTCATATTAAGAAATCAGGAAAGATATTGTATCTGAACCATTCACTGGAACGAGTGTCAGAATAGAGTTCTGTGGCGACTCTTCCCATTTCTGCTTACCCTGAGTAGATAGGTCTATAGGTCTTCACTGTCTAAAATAGTCTCTGTTTTTTTAAATTTCCATTTTTATACTGACATTTACAATATATATTTTGAAACAATTTTAAACTCTTTTTAACTAATGAGAACGCGAGTTTTTTTTTTCTAATAAACATCATGACGGAATGCTACAATAACAGTATGTAGATATCAATATCGTAACTCATAAAACATTCGCTTTTAACTGAAACTTTGTTACGAATACTGACAATTCATTCGTTAAAGTCCCGTTTTTAACGGGAAAAAGAATAAATTGAACAGAAATTAACATTATTTTATGTCAGTAAGTTTTCTCCGTGTAGTCGACCTTACCAATGGAGAAATAATGGGTATTTTGAGTAGTAGAAATGATGGGTTGTTAGTGAAGTTTGAGTTATGACTATTTTTAATGATTAGGTACCTACTTAATGCCTTCGGGAACGCCTGAAGAAGGTGAAACGAAGGTATTTGTTAAGATAATTATGGTTCCTTCAATAACAGTCCATACATGCGGACAACTAGTCAAAAAATAATTTCGATCACTCGGTCAATAGTTTATCTTTCTTATTTCAACTTCAAAATATGCATCTAAATTTATTCCATGTCGATAACTTTAATACTGCGGAATGCACAAGTAATAAGATTATATTCAAGTCTCAACGTGCATATTCCGTTTCGAGCCATGAAGCCCTTTGAGATATCAAAGATGCCGGCGGAGACAGGGTCCATTGAGAGAGGAAGACATATCTGTCTGTTTGCCATCGGAAGTGCATTTGATAAAACATGTCATATTAAATGCTCCCCTGGTTGTGTGCAGTTAAAATAGTTGCATGTTGCAAAATATTTAAAAAGACCGGATAGTGGTTGAGTGGGCAAATACGTCGGTTTCCACCCGTGCCTAGATTGGTAAATCCTCTTCATGAAACAAGAAAGATTTTGAGTTTTTTAAATTTTTGAAAATGCAATTATTTGTTGCACCTTCCGAAGGCGTTGGGGAAGTATCAAACTGTCCTTCGCAAGTCGAAACAACTGTCACACGTAATAATTACACAATAACCAAACTTACAGGAAGAATTTCTCAAGTTATTCGAAACCCGGGAATAAAGTAAAGTAAACAGAATAGTCTTCCTAAAATGTAGGCAGGTGTAGTACCTATAAAGCTCAAGTTGAAATGGTTAGAATGGTAGTACCCGCAGAATTGCCCAGGTGAAAGATCTATATAAATACCATCTAGCGTTGCTTGAAAAGGTTTTAACCGTGTTTAGAGACCAGATATGATTATCCGGGTACTTCCCAACCTTTCTCCATCCCTATCTCCTTCCTACCCCTTCAGTCTTCAGCCCCACATATAATTGAGTCTCTCGAATAAGTGACTGCAAACCCGTCTCAGATTATATTTTTTGTCGCATTAAATGCACTCGTAAAAATTTCACTATGGTGATAAATGTTTCAAATTAAATTTTACGTATTTACACACATCACAGGATACCGACAATATTTCCAAGATTGCTGCAATAATTGATGTAGGAACCAATTATTGCATCAGGTATTAGTTGCCTAATCGGATGATCGCCTATTTATTGTAGGTACCTTTCTAACATGATCTTCCTTCGAGTTTATCTAATTGATGCACACCTTACATGCTTATTAGTTATCAACTCAAGACCGAGGACTTTTAATAGTCTCCATACATGGATATGGTCAGTTATTAAATACTGCAGTAAATGGTCTGCTTGAAAACAAGAATTAAAATCATGTCGGTTAAATACAGTTAAACATTTAATTGCATTCAAAAATCAAATTAATTTACATGTAACTATTTTAGTTTATTTTATGTCATTATTTGAAAAATACTGTCGCACGTATATTGTATTAATAAAAACATGAAAAAATTCTGCTTAAGTGCAATGACTTTACAATATTACTTGATACATTTTGTTTTAATTTTTTGAGACAATATTAAGTCTAGATATACTGTAGCGTCATTGTTTATCTGTACTTGCATATTATATTCGTTATTATGGTGTTAACTCATAATATTAAGTCTTGATGTACTGTAACGTCATTGCTTATATGTAGATATAACGTACCTACCTGCATATATTCATTAATATGGTGTTAACTCATAATAAGTAAATCCTGATAGTAACGAGATATTTTGCTGTACCAACAATTAAAGATTTTCTGGTTGTGTCTAAAAGTAGCCTAATAATTTTAAAATAAATCCGAAAGTTTGTAAGCATGATTTTAATTGAAATAGCACGAAGTATAAATAAAGCATACATATGATTTCTTATATTAGTGCGTAGTAATGATTTAACCTAACATTAATAAAGGCGGACAAACCAAGGAATACACATCTATATATCCATCACAACACAAGCAACATTTCCCACATACTGTGGTGGTAGTAGAAAATTTTCAAATGTTATCAGGTTATTCGTAATCGTATATACATATTTTTTATTTAGTTTTTTTACACCAATTTCAATTAATCATCAACTCGCTTTCCCGTAACTTACAAGTTTTTATCACAACTTTAAAACAACAATAATAAAAGCCCACATTCCTACCCTCGTCAGAACTGTTACAAAGAATATCATTTTAAAATTCCTTCGAAGAAATGTCGCCAGGGGACCGTTATAAAAACACGGTGTATTTATAGACCCCATTAGGGCTATGGGGTATTAGGCTCGTAGGAAGGGAAAATCACAATATACAATATGTACATTCTCTGAGCCTTCTCCGTAAGCTTATGGGTAATGGCGTCCATTATAGTCTAAATGTTTAATCTTTCAGTGGCTTGGAATGCCGTGGTCACTAAGTACCCTCCCACTCATTAGGTAGACAGAAAATCCGTTTTATTAGAGGCAGTCGATTAGATTCAAGGGTTCTTTAGATATATTTAATCTACTATTATCACATTTTCAAAGAATTTCAAAATGCCCTACTACCAACGAGTATCAAATCTTTTGTAATATATTTTTTTAGTTGATGTCAAAATTTTACTCGCGCCAGGCACCGTTTGGCTTAGGGCCAGCCCTGCTACCAGCTCCCAACCGTCTGGAGCCAGTGAGACTGTGGCATCCCCAAGTGGGGTATGTTGCGAGGCTGAAGGTAGCCGTGAGTGGAAAGAGACGAGAAGAGGAAGGTGGGGAATTACCTGGCTATTCATATCTGCTTGCCAAACACAACTAAAGCCATTCAAGCCACATTTCAATTCTGAATGGTGGTCTTACACAGAGGTGAAACTTAGAGTATCTTCCACTCTGGAACGTGCTGAAAATATACCACATTTTATATTAAATTAAAAAATTGTGAAGTAAAACGAAATAATAAATCAAAATTTTCATCGAGAGCCTTTCCCTCGTCCACAGAGCGTCCGTTTTAGTGTAAAAATCTTATTTGTGTAAATTTGGGATTGTTGAGTGGCGTTGCGGTTCTTCTTAACATTGTTGA
The DNA here is from genome assembly GCF_061612785.1 of Hesperophylax consimilis. Lineage (NCBI taxonomy): Eukaryota > Metazoa > Arthropoda > Insecta > Trichoptera > Limnephilidae > Hesperophylax > Hesperophylax consimilis. The sequence goes on along the minus strand of NC_142851.1, from coordinate 5,462,805 downwards.
TTTTCAGAGCAGTTGTTTAGAGCGTAGAACAGTCCAGTAGTGTCCGCTTTAGTAGCACATTCAAGATTTTTTTATCTGACCTTATGTAGACATAGCAAGACCGCCCGAAGTGTTGACTAAAAGGCAGTTGGTGAAGGGACAATTCCTCTAAAGTCAGTCAGCATAATGCTTACTGGTCGTAAGAATTTGAAGCAATTTGTAATACAATATACTTTACTATAGTTTATAATATTATACAGGAATATAAGGTCGGGATAGTGGAAAATGTCACTCGTAGCTGTCAGATTTATATTGACAGCCCCCATAGTATAGCGTCAGCAATATGAAGAATGCGCGAATTTGCTAACGTTTTTTCGCGAAGCTTGACAAATATCGATCTGGGATAATTTAAATCGAAATATCGATTTACCAAAGCAAATACGGTAAGCATGATTGAATTGACCGGATTTCCTTGCAAATAAAAACAGACCGGGTCGATGACGTTAGAAATGTTATCTGAAGAAAGTGAAATTAGCAACAAAACGCGAAATGCTAAAATTACCAATTTTTTGAGGTTCGGAATAAAGTGATGTCAGTCTAAAAAAATCTGGCATTAATATTATTATGAGTACGACTTTAAATCGATCAGTATACGGCCCTCATCCTCGTATAGCTATATACTCGAATGTTGCAGCAGCGCATTAAAGAATCTTTAAGACTGCATATATTTTTGTTAAAATGGCTTTCGGAATGTTTACTGCTGTTCGCCATTGCATTTTCTGAATGGATTTGACAAAAACTTGTTTTATTTTGATTAATGTAGGTATCATGACATAAGGTTTACTGAAAATCCCTTAATTTATTTTTACACAATCCGATAAGTTATTCCCGATCTTAAGCTTGGATCGGACAGTGTCATGATTGATTATTATCACGACCGATAGGCTAATGGTTTTAAGTACATGTCTTTAAATTCCAGTTTTGTTTATTTGAATCAATGTATAAATGAAATGGAAGTTAACCCACTTCCAGACATTTGATTGAGTTGTAACTCGGCAGATAGACTCGTTGTCGATTACAGTGCATTTTATCAACTTTTAACAATCACGCATACACGCGTGACATATAAATTGGATGACGTTACAGCAATTATAATGTGAAATAAATGTCGGTCCTACCCAATTAGGATTTGGCTAAATCCCCAGTCAAATATAAAATATAAATACATGTATTACAGTAAAAAAATCATGTCCTTTGTGATGATGTTTTAAAAGCATTCCACTTCCTGCATTTTGGGTCAGAAATCTTCGAGGAGACAGAGCATTGTCCAAACAATCGCAAAGTTATAAGATAATGTTCATTCTCTATAAACCGAGGTTTCGGACAGCTTTACGGTGATCATCATCATTGCAAATATAGATTTGTGAAGTCCTCCTGTCTACAGACACTGTACACCTGTAATCTGCTTGATGAAGGTAACATTAGGTTTTTTCAAAAACCAGCTTTAAGCTTGGTCTTTTGTTAGTCTACAAAATATATGCGACGTACATAAAAGAATAAATTACGAGTTTCGTAAACGTCTATTATAAACTGTTATTAAATCCGATTCACAATAAAAAAATCTCCGTAAAATCGTATTAAAGGTTATTTCTGAAAAGCTGTCAGATTTTATAGCCTTTATTCTTTAATATTTAACGTCACGTTATTTCCAACAACTGTGCTCGGGGCGTTAAATAATAAAGGTGAGCGTTAATACTATGAAATACATTGCTTCTTAACCACTGCCATTTATAACTTTCTGGTTAAAACTTTAACGTTTTACCTCGGGGAGAAGAGTGGTTATAAGATAGGAGAAAATAGATAGATTCAACTTAGTTTTATGGTATTTAAGTTTAAGGATAAGTACCGAAACTATGTATTTTGGATTTCAAACAGGGTAATTTAAACGTAGGTTAGCCAGAACTAATGGCACTCTCGTGATAAAACACGTCTTACGTCTCGCGTGGTTTCCACTATATGTGCAGTAGACGTTGAATTATTGGATGAATAACGAATATACTGCCAAAATTAATATGTTTTAATTTATGCATAAAGTAAGTATTAGGTTTGGGTGGATTACCAGGTCACTCTATACAATAAAAGTACCTACATAGATTGTGCCTAATTTATACAGTGATGCAGTAGGTACCTACCTGAGGGTCTAACACAGTGAATCGATAACTTTTTAACTATCGGATCGATAGGCTAGCAACTACCAATGATTTTATACTAATTTACCGAGCACGGTTCGCGATGATTGATATCCAGACCGATGTTGATAACGCAATAAATCAGAATTGATATTACACTAGCAAAACTGGCGCATCGCACAATGCATTGACGTTCCTGAACGTCAGACAGCTACAAATACTTATTAATTGACAATATCTAATTGAAATACTAACTTTAAAAATAAATTGACAGTCCGCATGTACTTTTGACACTAAAAAGAAGTTAATATTCATGAAATCATTAATCACGACTAACAATGGAGAAGCTAGGTCGGAATCGATTGATCGCGTCTAAGCTGAATTATTTAAGTGTGTGGAGGGTGTATACGATTTCTTTCAGATCTGAGAGCTTCGTTAGTTCAGCCCCATTTATTAATTAGCCCGTTATTTTGCAAAACGAACGACACTATGCGACATAGAAACATTAAGTATCTAAATTATTTTTTAATATATGTATTTGAAACGATATTTCTTATTTATCGACTCTTCGGTGTCGGTCAGATAATGAATATTTTTTTACATATTTATAAAAAAATATATGTTAATGTTTATCAGTTTAAAAAAATATATTTAAATTTCTAAGCATCACAATGATAACCAACTGCCCGAAGGCAGTGGGATAATGGCATCCTCAACTAGGGTATATACTCGTATTGTGAGGCTGAAGAGAGTGGGGATGTGAGAGTGGATGGAAGAGTTGATGTGGAAGATTACCTTGGTAGTCAGATCCGGTCACCAAACACGGCTAAAGCCATTTAAAGGAAGGTTTTGAAACTGAATGATTATCTTTTACCAGGGTGATGAGATTAATTCCTCTATTGGACGTGCCATAAACATATCTTTGAAATATTAATTATACTATGTACGTGAAATCATTAAAAATGTATTTAATTTATTTGTTCGCTAAGTTTTGTTTTATGGCAGTTCATATATGATAAGGCTATATCCAAAACTATATAAATGTATACATATAACTAACTTACTAACTAGTTGATCAATGATCATCACAAAAGCTTTCAGCCCTCCATTAATAGAGTTACCTGCATTTACCCTTCCTTTAGTAACAGTTTCTTCTTCCTTCTCAGCCTTCCCATCTCTCGTAAACATATTTCCTAAGTGCAGAAACTCATCCTCCTGCTCTAAGTATTCCTCATTCACAACTATATTGCACACTGTTTTCGTACTCTCTCTTTCAAATACCATGACTTTAGACTTACTTACATTCATCATTAATTCATTATCCATACATACTTTGTTCATCCTAGACACAAGAGGCTGTAGATCTTCTGGGTTTAAAAAGGGCTACATAATATTACACACTAAGTTGAGAGGCTACTAAAATCAAACTTTATCTAAAAAAAATACCTTATTTTACATCAGTAGTTAGGAGTAGTAAAATTTTGGCAAACTTTGTTAGTGCCTCACTGTGGACAAATTATAAAATATTCTTAGTTTATGATCTCATAAATGTTTATTTGAAATGGCATTTTAACCCGTCACGATAATTTGTTCGGTTCTGCGAAAAAACAGCTATTACACGTAGAGTCAATTTGTTCGCCTTTTGGAACAGCTCATATGTTCTTATGGAAATCGTAACATCTACCTTACTGTAATGGTGAGAAATATGAAGTAAGCGGTGTTAAAACGAGATATTACCACCAATTATATTCAAATCCAGAAATTAGCCACAGAAAAAAATAAATTTACACCTATATGAAACCAAAAGTTCCGAAAGCAATTTGAGAAAAAAAAAAGAAATTTTCTTCATTTTTATGAATTATTTTTATATAAAATAAACAAAATGTGAAATAGCAGTAATATTTACAAAGCAAAAAATTTTGTTAAAAAATAAGTTTTTAATTTGAGTTCAGTGCTTAGACGAAAAACGCAAGGTGAAAAATTTACAAAAAAATTCTGTAGGTATTTGTTTTAAAAATTTTAATATATCAAAATTTAATAATATGAAAACCAAATAAATGCAATATTTCTGATATTGTCTTTTAGTCTTTAAGAAATGTAACGGTCAGTGTGCAAAAAACCCGAGGGGTTAATAATAATTAATGTTATGTATTACTGAACAAGTTATGTGAGTACAGAATTTTTACAAATTATCGTATGGTTGCTTTTATCTTTTTTGAATAGCGTTATTTATCGATTGTATATTATTTCATAGAACTTGGCCGCTGTGGGATTTGAACCGAGGGGCGGTATCGGTGGTCAAGTGATTAATAGTCTTGTTGTACCAAACACGGTGGGCGTTATTTTTCACACATCGACATTGGTACCTACATTATTCTTCGAACGAGATGTAGTTGAAGGTTAGGATATAAATAAGATTTCAGTATTTTTACGTGAAACCGCATAATAAGGGACTCTTTTGAGATGGGAAGAGTCGTAGGTGTGGAAGTAGGCACCTGGCTATACAGATCTGTTCACCAAACATGGCTAAAGCCATTTCAAGTAACGTTTCAATTCTGCATGGTGGTTTTACATCAGGGCGATACTGAGAGTATCTTCCACTCTGGAACGTGCCGCAAGTAATATATATTATTTTTAATAACAAATTCATCAAATAAAATTTACTTGCGCACGCCGGGATTTAAACCCGCTACCTTCGGATTGTCAGTCAATAGCCTTACCCATAGACAACGTAGGCCGATCTTATTTTCAAGCAAAAATACGATTTTAGTTTGAAAATAATTACTCTTATTTTAAGATGGAGACACTTAACGCTATACGCATCATGGTTTGCCCTATTTCTGCATATACTATTAATGGGAATGAATGGCAAGTGTTATGCTGAAATTGTCTAAGCCACGAGAATATATATCGCGTTTATAGCGTGGTCTTTCATAGGCTTTAATTTTGAGCATGAATTTTCCCTCTCGTAGGTTGGACTAATTTATTTGGATGATTTAAGTAGTTTATTGATGTAAACAACAGATTGAGGGTTTATATTTGAAAAAAAATAAAGCATTAACAAATCGAAAATACCAAAGGCCTTAATAATGGTGACTTTTGTAAAAAAAAATAGTGACAGTAAAGTTTGAGTCAAATTAAATATGAATTATTACCTCAAGATGATATTAAAGGCTACCAAATAACTTAAGACTACAAAATTTACTTTTATGCTTGGATGTTTATCAAAAAAATGATCAAACCTTGATACAGGCAGCGCTAAAATCTAGACCAAATAGACAGACCATCATTCAGAATCGAAATGTTTTCTGAAATGGTTTTAATCGTGTTTAGTGACAAAATCTGGATAGACAGGTACTTCCCAACCTTCATCATTCTCGTTTCCATCATCTTCCACCCCTTCAGCTTAACAACATACCCCAATAGGGATGCCATGACTACACTGTCTCCGAGCCTTTGGAACTCTTGTGCAGTATTCACATTTTTTCCTGTTCAAAACCCTCACTCTATCGAACAACTTATTTTGTATGTCTTTTTGAAAATCTGTTAAACATAAACATAATACAAGATTCACTCATAATGAAGGATTGGTGGTTACGAATATTGCGTTAGAATCCTATACTATATTTTACCCAGCATATTTGAAAAACTATCAATGTCAATTGAAAATAATACCATTATTCATACTGATAAGTCAACTATAATAATAAGAAAGTGGCTAAATGATTTATATTGATGCCTTTCTGATGCCCTCGTATTGCTAATTGGAATTATTTTCATCACGATTTATAATTTTAAAATACACGTGTAACTTCCAATATCCATAAATCTATTGATATTATAACTGTTCAATTATACTTGCCTATATAATACTTGTACTTATAGTGTTATAATATTATATGAGTTGATATTTATTTATAATTACAGAGTTAATGTAACTTATTGATCTAACTCTTAGCTCTATATCTATGAACCTATTGACCTAACTGTTAATGTGATATTCAATCATTATTATACAGAGTCATTTGAAAATATTCTCATATTTACCATGTTACCTACATTTTTTTCAATTATTTAAAAAATTTTGTTAGATATACTTATTTATGGAATACAAAATTAATAAAAAAACCTTTTTTTCAAGCGGAAAAAGAAAGAAACAAAACTTGCATACTATTTAAAGAAAGAAAGAAAAATGTAGTTAACAAGGAAAAATATAAAAGTTAATTAACAAAAAAATACCACATTAGCAATGCCAGCACGTGCGTATACCTGGAATAGTTAAGACAGAATAACTTGATCAAATGTATATATTATTATATTATAAATGTGTATGTGCGTGGAGATATAGACATACATATTCATTCACACACGCACAAACATATATGTTCATGTACATATAAAATACACACACGTGCATAGTGGTTTTATTTAAATATACAATCATACATTATATTATATTTTTATAAATTTAAAATGGGCATTCCAGCAATTTTGTTTGTTGAATGAAATGAAATATGCTTTAATTGTCTGAGAGAATGATTTTCACAGAATTAGTATTTCTATTTAAAATTCTAAATGATGCATTTGATGGTCCATAATTGTTGGCATTGATAAGCTTTTGGATTACACTAGGTAATTCTGCTATTAATATGTATTCCTCGTTGTCCAGAATACTTATGAAGGGAATTTATCATACCGAGTCAATGGCAATCTTTAATGTATCACTTAACAAATACAAAAGATTGTTACTGTGACAGTTTAGTTATGTATAATTAATATATAATTTTAACTATTCATATGTAAAGGTCCTTGAAAAGGGCGTTAATAAAGTAGTAAATTAATAAATAAAATTGTAAGAATAAAAAAAATCAGTGTTTACAGATTTATAACTCAAAAAGTTAAATAAAAGATTAAGAATTTGTAGCTACAGAAATTACTGTTAAAATATTGTCAATATGGTAAGTTGACAAACTACAAACGTAGTTTAACAGGTTTTAGATGTTAATAAAGAAAAATAAATGTGTGTGAATAATAAAATCAAATGTAAGCCAACTACTTCCCAACTTATTTCCACTCAAATACTTCCTGCTTTTCTATTGCCTCTATCAGCCTGGCTGTGGCTTAATCTGACCATTCCGTAATTAAATCTAGATAAGCCCTATTTGTATTGTCCGGTAGCTTTGAACTAAATAGGTACTGCGGCAGAACTTATTCCAAATAAATAATACCTACCCATGAAACATTATAATGTATGGCCTCTTTTCACAGAACGGGAAATGATAAATATTCTGGGATTTATGGAGGTCTGGATATTTCGATATCAAGTCTAGTATAATTAAGTACATATTATTACCTCTACGTTACTAAGATAGGGTTTTAATCACCGTAGCCAAATCGATTTCATTGCATGAAATATATATTTATTTCATTATCAGGAATCGTGAAATCTACGAAAACATTTTTTAATAGATAATAACCAAAATGACATACTTAACTACGAATAAAAAATAACGAAAATATAATATAATATTTAAATTTTAAAAATCATAAAAAGTGCATTAAAATTTTCACTAATAATTTATTTCCACTTATAATGATTGTTAAAAAGCTTCTAGCTATGTAGTCTTGAAAAACAATAATCATACATATCTCTAAATTTATAGATTTTGTATCTAATAAAGTGGTTTCAAAGTAATAACCACTCGAGCCACTTTTTGGCATATAATGCCAAGTTTACAAAATTTTTTTGAGCGCACGCTTGCCATAGACTATACGTACTATCCATTTCTGTATCTATCTCTCTTAACTATATTGCCTACACACTCTATAACTCTTTCCAGATATGTATAAAAACAGTCAGCATAATCAAAAAAATCAAAGTGAGGCTAGGTAATTCTTGTGGTGTTGTTTTGTTTCTTTCCCTCTCCTTTTCTATCACCTGTATTTGTAATCGAGCATAATCTATTTTTACCAATGTATTAGTGGGTAAGTACCTTCTTCTCAATACCTTGGCTCTGTGCTTATGTGTATATCCCTGTTTGTATCCTTTTTTTGTTTCTTCTTGTTTGTTCTACTTAACCTCCCTTTTTTTATTTGTGTATTGTTTTGTATGTGAAATTTATATAAAATACTAATGTAAAATTGTACCTATTAATTCCCATCTATGTATTGTAAGTTTCTCTCGTCCTACAATGAGTTTTGTAACTCATCGGGATTGCTCTACCAAGAAAAATTATTTTTGTTCTTAACAGGAATGCTCGATTTTAACACCTTAGTAGCACACCGAATAATATTTTTAAGCAAACATTTTTTTAAACTAATCTCTGGAAATATACTCAATCTACCTATAATGAAAGAGGTTAAAAATACTTATACGTATGTACCTAACAAGTATATTACCCATGCACTCTTTTATACTCGGAAAACGAGGACTTATGCCTATCAGAACTCAACAATCAACAGAGCGACTCAACTGCTTAACTATTCTGCATCGTCCATCGATATTTTTAACTTCACTTACAGACAGTTTAGAAACTATCTTTTCACAAAATAGTAAAATAGAGAACATAAACAAATAATTGATAAAATGATTACTCAGACAAACGTCAATATTCCCAACTCCGAAATGTAAAAAAAACAATAGGGCAATTCAACTATAAATATCTTTGAGTAAATTTTTTTAACTCACTACCAGAAAGTATCCGAAATATAAATTACAATAAAGATTTTAAACTTCACATTAAAAAACACACTGAAAACATTAACTGAATACTGAATATAATGGGCATATTACTAGGTATAACCTAAAATATGAGATAAACGTTGAAATCTACGTGGATTCTTTGTAGAGGTGGGTCCTGTGAGTACAGGTACAAAAAAATACCTGGAAAAAATAACGTTTACAAAATACTTAAACTATTTTATACCAACCTGAGGATTAATTAATCATAAATAATTAGTAAACTGTACCCAGATAATTTCTGCCCACAACGATTCCCCATAAATTTTCTAGGTAAAAGTAATTTCCCCAATTACTTATTTAGTTAATTAGTTATTCGAATCCATATACATTGGAGGGGGGGGGGGGGAAATCCCCTGTCAGAAAATTCCTCACATTTTTCAATACCTATTCAAAGTACCCATTAAAAGAACCTGTTACAAATACCCATCAAAAGAAGTATCCATTAAAAGTACCTATTAAAAATACCCAGTAAAAGTACCTATTGAAATACCCATCACTAGTACCTATTAAAAAATCATATTAAAAACACCTGTTGCAAGTACCTACTAAAATTACCTATCAAAAATACTTGTAAGTAATAAATACTTAGTCCCAGTACAAAATACTTGTGAGTATTTTGGAACCAGGTATTTTGGAGATTTGTCACAAGTACAAAGTACCGCATGAAAATACCCGGTACTTTTACTGGGTACAATAAATACGCCTCTCCTCTAATTCATTGGCTTTAAAACCGCAGTAGGCAGTTTAATATGTTTCCTTATTAATATTTTGAGGAATGTCATAAATGAAATAAAATGGAAAATATGAAACTAATCGCTGCAATGCGTAGTAATGAGAAACAGTAAAAATCTTAAATTAAGAAATATGATATGATTTTATCTTCTGTGAAGCATGTCTTGCTTTTCCATCTACAATATTTAGGTGAATTCAATCGAAACCTCATTGCCATTATGAATGACACGAACCATAGAGCTTTGAAAATCGTTTTAGCTATAATAAAAAATATTTCGAGCATTTGGGCGCAGTCGGGCAGCAAAATAAATAATTTGATAAGAGTAATACCTACTAATGTTATTACGGTTTCCATGCAAAAAATATTGAATCATCGATTACGATTGTAATGAACGGTAACCGCAGGTTGTAAAAATCTCTAAGGTAACTTTATCGTAACCGCCGATTATCTTGACGATAATTTACGTGATTTAAAAAATATAATATTCTAAATTTTAATACCTTCCATAGGTTCAATTTTTTTAAAATATGAAACCATAATATCTTTCTTTCAGTAAATAACCTTTTAAAAATTGGAATATCGCTGAAGTGTGATTGCAAGAATCCAATAAGATATTTTTTAGTTTGTTTATTTAAAAAAATAATGTCAGGTACATTAGTAACATAAAATATATTACAACGTACATAGTGTTAATTTCACATATTCATTATTGATATACATTTAAGATGTACCACCATGATAAAACTAGGCTTGTTTAAGGCTCGGGGGATGTGTTATATGTTAAAGTATTCAATTTACATTGTGAAATTTAAAGTCTTTATTGCTGTTTATATTTATAATACTATTTTTTTTTTAATACTTTAATCCTAAATATTTATAGTTAAATTCCATCATTGTTTTTTTATATTTGAATTTCCTCATTGTTTTTTGTTATATTTGAATTCCCTCATTGTTTTTTATATTTTTGAATTCCCTCATTGTTTGTTTTTTATATTTGAATTCCCTCATTGTTTTTATATATTTGAATTCCCTCACTGTTTGTTTTTATATTTTAATTCCCTGATTGTTAATTTTTGCACTATGTATTTAGGAGAATTGATGTATGTCTGAGTTTTGCTATTATTTTTAAGTGGTGGAGCTTTATTTATTATATTATCTTGTTGCATGATAAAAGAATAATGCATTTAGTTTTCTGATTTTAAATTCTACGGCATTACTAATTTGGATAACGTTGTAAGTTGTAAGGATGAAATGAGATCGATGGGAAGTAGATTGGGAAGATGAAGCTTAGGAAAAATTAAAAAAAATATTTTGTTTGTGTACCGCAAAAGAGTGCCAACTGCTCCCAACCGTCTGGAGTCAGTGAGACTATGGATGGCATCCCCAATTGGGGTACGTTGTGAGGCTGAAGGTAGTGGGGAAGGGATGAAGATGGGAAAGAGGAAGTTCTTTGCTATTCGTATCTGGTAACCAAACACGGGTAAATCCAATTCAAGCAAGATTTTGATTCTGAATGGTAGTCATTCACCAGGGCGATACTGAAAGTATCTAATAGTCTTTAACAATATTCATTATTTTAAATTCTAAAATAACACAAGATGATCAAATAAAATTCACATGTATTTACTAGCCTGAAACTCTGCGTCCGGAGCAAGTTAAGGAGGTTACCGCTATGCTAAGGAAGCAGAAAGTTATTGTAGTCAGTTTATTAGTTTTGAAATTAATTTATTTTTAATCAATATAATTATTTTATGTACTTTTAATTTTTAATTAATATTGATTGATATTACTATTTTATAAAGAAATACAAATTGCACTTTATCCAGTGTGGTATGTGTTTACTTTGATTTTATCAAAGAAAATGAAATGAGAATAGTACGTGAAAAAAACAACATTAAATAAATTATCTATTCCCAGGTGGGATTAATGACTCTTTATTATTTAATTAGTTTTATTCAAATCAAAGGTCGATCTTGATAAAAAACAGATATTTGTTATACGAGGCAGTCAATAGCTACCATGCGTCATTTAAAAATAACACTTTGATAACGAAATTTAATAAAGAAAATATTCAATATTTTATTTTTCGTTATATTTGGCGAATTAACCACAATGCTAGCAACAGTGTTCATATCAAGGGCAATTACTTTCGGTATAGACTGTAATTAATGATTTCTTGAAACATTTTAAACTTTTTCCACTTATTTTATTTTATTTAGCGGTTTTAGCTTATTATAGCCATCTTCAGACTGGTACAATTTTTCTTAAATTATGGTTGATTCAATCGACATTTTGATGAGGGGGTTAATAAGGGTGGAATACTACGATTTTATTATATGGATTTTCCCATCTTGGTTGCTTTGTCGTTTTTAAAATTATTTGGTTATTACCAGTAGGCACAATTACCTCGGTTTCGTAGAGTATTTTACTATTTATTTACGGTATACCTGATTTGGATTCTTTTGACCCGTTTACAAACAATAATACTAATAATAATATTTGGTGTACAATGACCTTTCTTTTTACTAACTATGGAAATGCAAACTACGAGTATTTTAAACTTATTGCATCAATAATATAAAACTATATGTACAATGTATTTGAGCAATGAAATGATTCTGCGTTAGAATGTACATATATTATTGTTATTATGATTTATTTATATTTTGTACAGGCAGATAATATACAAGACCATACTTACCTGGAAAATCATTTGAGATTAACCCTGTTTATTGTTTATTAGAGAAACTTAGAGACTCAGTTCGCACGAAAAGGACACAATTGGAACACGTGTAATTGGAAATGCCACTATTCAATGCAAGTATTTATTTAATAACATAGTTTATGGTATATTTATACCGTTGATATTAAATAAACATGTTTTTATGTTCTTTAACAATTGGGTTTAGTGGAGAAAAATACATTTTATGCGCGGCCGTAGAACAGAACTAGGATTTAATACGAATTTATCATCCTAAATGTGATTCGTCCCTCTCCACATTGCTATTATGCTAATTCATTATATTCTTGGAAATATAGAATTTCTGATTCCATGTGCTGCAGGCTGCGGTAATCACTAGTGTGGCTGCTTTGCTTGATGTTGATGTATTTGTGCACTAGGCATTGTTTCTTGCACTACTGAATGAACCACAAATGTTGTGAAGTCATCCGTCAGTTTTTTGTAAATTCTGTTCATGTGCCCCTGTGTTTTTTACGTTTTTTTTTTAGTTATAAAAAATAAATTTTTGTATCCAGTATAAACTTTTTAACAACATATTTCTATGACATTAAGGACACATTACAAAACATCTCAAAATTATTCATTATAGTATTTAGGCATAACCCACGAAAAGTAGCAAGGCTTTTAGCTTCTTTAAGAGCTGTCGGTAGTTCATTAAAAATCTTAAATCCTTTAAAATAGAGATTATTTTGGGTTCCCGACCAATTTGTTCTTGGAAGTCTAAAATCTCCTGAGCTTCTCGTGAGGTAGCCATGTATTTCGAAATTAAAATTTACATTCTTAATAATGTATTTCGGGAGCATCTTATTTTTTAACATAAATATGAATATTAGTGTATTATAAATTATTCGCTGTCTCACACTTAACATTCCTAGTTTTTTTCTGCATAATGATTATCTTAGAATACCTACTACAATTCAATACTGCTCGCATGTCTCTATTTTGAATTATTTTCAATTTCTTTATCTGTGTTTGACTGCACAAGGAAACGAAACTAGAATATTAATTTAAACGAGATGGTACTATGCTATTATAAATACTATGCTATTATAAAAGACATATCTTCAAAAAAATATCTTCTTTGCCATTTTCTTATCTAATAATTCAAAGTAAGAATTAAATTTGAGTCGATGTTCTATTATAATACCCAAGTATTTGATTTCCTATATTTCTTCGTTGTCTATGATAATTTTACTGATTTTTTTTTACCTATTACCATGTATTTACTTATAATTTGTTTATATTTAACCACATATATATTTGATCCAGGTCGAACTATATTTTAAGCATAGCTTCTTTAAAATTATTTCCTATTAAATATGATATATTGAAACATTATTAAAAAATTTGCGTTAATATAAAATTTTCATGCATATCTTCGCTCCAAACATTAATTTTTTAAACTCTTATTTATTATTAGACGACGTATGAATGTGAACGAAGCAAGGAGTAATTGTCAAGACAGTTTTTTTTCTTACTCTTGCCTCTCTGCCCTCTCTGCGGTGGAATGACTTGATAGTTAGTTGGTTTATTCATTTCGCGTATGTCGACAGAATTGTTCACTTTCCCACTAATATACAATTAAGTTGGATGGAATGTTTATATTTTACAAAGTACATATGTGTTCTAGTTATTTATTGATATGAATGTCGTACGTTGTCTAATCCGTGGGTTTATTTACGCATTTAATTATTTATCGAGAGAAATTTATCATTCATGATATTATTATTCATGGAATTATTTTTTTTATTAACCGGCAGCTCAATACTTAGGCAATCTTGTGTGATAATTTTCAAAGATAAATAATAATTTCAACGGAAATAATTAAAAACATTTTTAGAGTAAACAGCTGGTATGATAAATAAGAAATAATTCAAAAGTAGATACGATAATTAGTAACGTCTACTACGCAGTGTTCTTCAGTGAAATTTCTTCAAAATGTGTACGTCACTGACAGACACACAGACAATAATTTGAATAGATTGAAAATTATAAATAAATACGGACAACGGACTTTCTCTTATCTTGTGCCTACCATATTTAATAAGATTCCAATGGACTTAAAAATTCAATCAAATTGCACAACCGAATTAAAAAATGGTTAATAGATCAAGCCTTTTTATACTGATATTGTTTATAATCTTATGTATATGTATATATATGAATATGAGTAATTTGCCTGTGTTACAACCAGAGATGTGCAAAATGGGTACCCAAAACCATTTGAAATGCAAAATGGAAATGGGTCAAAACTTTTCCATTTGAAAATGCAAAATGTAAAATGGTTTTTAGAAAAGCATTTCAAATGCAAAATGCAAAATACCTATTTTCAAAATGCATTGAAAATGCAAAATGGTTTCTCAGGTCAAACAATTAAAATAATTATAGAATTTTTAAACAATTTTGTCATTTAATAATGGACATCAATGTAGAACAAACATATTACATGATGGTAAATCCAAAAACACCACGACCATAAATATACCACTCTCACCACGACTACAGATTATGAAACCACAAAAAAATTGCGCGGGACTAATGTTGCCAACGTAAAAACATAGAAACTGCTATCTAACATTTAATATTACAGCGTCATGGCCCCATGTTCAGTATTTAAATCAGTATTTTTTGTAATGGTATCACTCAATTGCCAGGGCTCCTACCAGGGAGCAACTTGACAAATGTAAATTATCTCTCATAGCGAGGTTGAGGACCGACTGATATTTGGGGCTTATGAAAAAAAGATGAGTGGAGATAGTAGGAAGAATGTTGCAAAAAAGCATTTAAAATGGAAAATGCATTGAGAAAAGCATTTAAAATGCAAAATGCAAAATGGTTTTTAGAAAAGCATTTAAAATGCAAAATGGTTTTTAGAAAAGCATTTAAAATGCAAAATGGAAAATACCCATTTTGCATTTTGCATTTCCATTTGAAATGGATTTATTTGAAATAAAGCACATCTCTGGTTACAACTGACTGTCTATGTACTTTAATATTTTGTATTGTAGTAAGTTAAAAGTTATTCTATTGTTTCTTTTTTATACATGGCTCTGTTTTGTAGTTATTTAAGTTCTTATTTAAATTCTTCTGTATCTATTTTAAATATTGTGATTTCTCGTTATTTGTATGCTTTAGTAATATATTAATATTGTTAAACTGACCTGCTGACAAACTGTTTTGGCAGTTTAGCGGGTATAAATAATAAAAAAAAATAAAAAAAGCTAAGCTAATCTTACGTTCCAATACAATTGAAAAATTGTGATTTTTTAATGTGAGTACTGCACAAGAGTCCCAACTGTTCCCAACCGTCTGGAGCCAGTGAGACGACGGCATCCCTACTTGGGGTATGTTATGAGGCTGAAGGAAGTTTAGAGCGGAAGGAAACGAGGGAATCCTGGCTATTAAAATCTGGGCCCTAAAAGATGGCTAAAACCATTTCAACCAACGTTTCAATACTAAGAGAATCTTGCACCCTGGAATGTCCCGCAAGTATCTTCTTAATATATTAAAAAGAATTCAGTCTGCTTATGTTTGTGCTCGCAAAATACTTAAATTAATCGACTGATATTGCTGAAAAGTTTATCCTTATTAGTGCGAGGAGTGTACTGCTCCGGAATGAGATACGGAGTCGAATAAAAGTCGATCTAATGTAGTTTGTTGACAGTGACATTGTGGTATACAGTAGTGAATGGTGGAAGAAGTCGGAGATGCCCGAGAAAGACATTGGCAATAGCGAAGCATTGCGCTGCGGCCTGGGGCTCTATTCCTGAATCGAGGGCGCTCGTAATCGCCGTCGAAAGTACGTACGTTGGTCGTCGTTGCTATTCCCGAAATTGGTCGAAGGTACATACTTCGACACCAAACGTCAAGTCATTCCACACAACAACTACTGGGTATAACCAGTAGAAACAGGGCAGCGAGTGGTAGGTTGTTGGCGTTTCTATGGAATTGGCTGTCAAAATCTAGTCTAGCTGTCTCTGTAGCTAATTTTTGTTTTACCGCGCGGATTCCGCAAATGTAAAAGTGGGTGAAAATTTCCCACTTACTAAGTCTTTATCGGAGCTTACAAAAGCTCAATTAAGAGTTGCTTTTGGCAATTTGTAATATGTCCCGCAGCCATTTCTGTTTTGAATAACGAATAACTGTTGTCTGTTTGACAGTCACACCATAGAAATCCCAAAAACATCAGAAACATAGACAATATTCACAGGAGTGCCAATATAATCATCTCTTCTACCAACTTCGACCGTTCGACGCTCAAGAATACGTAAAATTGAAACATTCGAAAAAGTTAGTCGCGACGACTAGTAGTTTTTCACTCGAAGACGGCGCATACGAAAACGATTGATCGTTTAACTCCAGAATCGCAGGCCTGGAGTGGGGCGTGGTACTTGTGGCAAAGCATATTGCTATGCGCCGCAGCTAGACTGATATACCTACACTTTTATAAAACGATAGTTTTTGAACCCAGTTTGAAAAAAAATAATTATATTATTATTAAATTATTAACTTTTTAAATTTTCATCAATAATTTTTACATCAAGCGACAAGAAATTGAGTTGACAATAACTTTTATATTACATTTGTCTATTTATTTTTTTATTTTTTCGCTATCAATAATTTAGTAAAAACAAACGTAAGTTGAGCTATTTTTGAAACTTTTTTATGTTTGTTTGCATTAAAAAAAAAAAATTTATAATAATTAAAATTGAAAGCGTATGTATATCATCACCTTCCATAAACAGATTTTTATTTATTTTTCGGATACGTTTTCGATACGAAAAATTCAATTTATTTGGATTTTATTGCAAGACGGAAATACTCTGACATTCTGACAGAATATGCCAGAGGCCCGAGGGATTAGTTAAATTTGGATTTTGATTTACGGGTCAAGTTTTTCCATTTATTTTTGCGCCGTTTTCCATTTTACTAATCCCATAGAGATTGATTTTCAGATGAACAGAGTAATTTAATATGCATATTTATTTTGGTCAGCGGTCACAATGAAAAGCCTGTTTAATTATAATTCATTAATGTGGGTGGTTTAAAAGCTTGGCTTTTAATCTGTTTTGATTGAAATGCGGCAGTAAAGTTTTATTTTATTTTCACAATTTAACAAAGACAATAGACAAATATTAAGAGATGTCTCACCACCATGTATATATTAGATATAAAATATAAAATTACGTGAATTTACAAGGATCTATGGAACTGAACTCTGAAACCAGGGGTCTACAAACTGTAAGACGAAAATAATTTATTTTAAATATACATTTTTTTATTAGTTTCAAATGTTTCGAGGGTGTATCCTTAATGTAAGTATTTTTAAATTTTTTGTACAAATTTTATAAGATTACAATTTTGGTGATTTTCTCAACTACCATATTATGGTAGTCGTACATAATTTAGGTAAATATTTTGTATAACAAATAATAAAACATAAGGGAAAAGGACTAAAAAAGAATGTTACGGTAAAACAAAAATAAATTCAAAATATTATAGAAACCATATTAAAAATTAAAATAAAGATTAAACTGATTTATTAAAAGATATTTTAATGAAAATCGAAATTAAAATATTAAAAGTAAGTTTAAAATACATACAAAATCATTCGAAAATGATTTTTAGGTAAGTTTTAGTATAAGGCTAATTATAAGTATAAATTCAATGTTTTCAATTCTCCTCATGATTTTGTTTTGAGACGCTGTGTAGTTTAAAAAATATATATTTGTATTTAGTTTCTCTCAGTCATGTTTTTACCTTGGTTATAAATATATTCATTTCTGTTATATTTTTTGTTTGATTTGGTAGAACATTATATAGATACCTGAATGATATTTTTATGAAACATAATATTAGTAATTAGGTGTTTTTGTCCCTTTAAAATTATGTATTATGAACCTACACTATTATTTTTATGCCATCTGCCATTTTAAAACTGGCTTAGGATTTTATCTCTTTATTAAAAAAAAAAATATATTATATATATCAAATATGATTTAAGATTTTCACGGCCAAAAGTATTTTTGTTATTTGTTTTTGGGGTATTATGCCGTGTTGCGCTAACTCCTTCTTTAGCCAACGTTTCGGACAGCATTGCAGTGTTGCAGTGTTGCAATGCTGTCCGAAACGTTGGCTAAAGAAGGAGTTAGCGCAACACGGCATAATACCCCAAAAACAAATAACAAAAATATTATATATATTTAAATGCAGCTTTACATCTATAATTTTTATTTTTATTTATTTTTACCAAAACATTAAAAAATCTCTTGATATCTCTGTATAGTGCAGTAAATCATATTAAATAATAAAAACTTGGTAAAGTCCGTAGGGGCGTTTATAATATACAAATAACCCCAAACATACAAATTAACGTCTTCGTTTTATTCTTTGATAGTTATTATATTTTTTGCATTAAATTAAAAATAGTTACACTTCATTATAATGTCAATCATAATTATAATATTTAATGTCAATTTTAAATTATTAATGTCAATCATAATTATTTACTAAACACATGTTTTAGATCTTTCTTTCAATATGCTTCTAAGTAAGGTACACTTTTAATTTCACTGGGTACTAAGTGACACATTTGAATGCCCTTATTCAGTAAACAATTGAATTTAACAAGTTTCATGACTTCATGATTAAAGATGGAAATAACAAAATAAAAACCATTATATTTACAAAAAATCTCTTTAATTTACAGGAAGTCAGAGTTCAAGCGAAATCGTTGCTGAAACAAACAAACCTGTTTTCTGCTTTATAATTACTTTAATTATTATTATTTTCATTAGAATTATATTGAAAACAGAACAGCCTGTGTTTGTTTAAAATACGTCATTGAGAATGCTCGCTATGTTCAGCAAACGACTCACTCTATTGAATACTTGTGGTAAATAATTGTAAGTTCAAATTTCATTCAGGGATAGTTCAATTAAAATTCCGCTGCGAAATTTCTGCAGAACATTTTTCAGTTAAAATACCACGGTCAGGTTCACAATGCACTTTGTTTCTCAGATTAACCGATAACGTTAAATAACTATCGATAAATAACGTTAAATATTCCCATTAGCTGGCTGTAATGCAGCAAAATATGTGGTTACCTGAAGGCAAACGCTAAACCCATTGTTAATTCGATATACCATAAATTTATGTAGTTATGTTAAAATAATGTATCTCGTGGTTAAAAATTTGAGCCACATTTACAACATAATGCAGATACTTTTATGATGCTAACCTACGTACCCACTAAGAGATTCGAACGCTTAAATTATATTTTTAAATGCTAACCTACGTACCCACTAAGAGATTCGAACGCTTAAATTATATTTTTAAATGCTAACCTACGTACCCACTAAGAGATTCGAACATTTAAATTATATTTTTAGATGCTAACCTACGTACCCACTAAGAGATTCGAACGTTTAAATTATATTTTTAAATGCTAACCTACGTACCCACTCAGAGATTCGACCGTTCACATAACATTTTTATGATGCTAACCTACGTACCCACTGAGAGATTCAACCGTTAACATTATATTTTCTGTTCATATTAAATACGTATATTAATTACCATTTATTAATTTTCTGGAAATCTACAGGTTCTATTTTACTAGTTAGTAACGTGTTATCGTGTAGTAAATCCAAAATAAAACCATTTATGGATTTCCTCCTTGTGACTTTACCTCTTGACCTTTTACTAAAAAATAATTAAATTAAAAAAAAAACGTAATAAAATCATTCATGATAATAAATCAATCACGATTTTTTTAACAAGTCATAAATATGTTTTTTTTTTAAATTTTGATTAATTCAAAAACAATATTTTATAATTAAAAATTGTCTGATTCTTGCCTTAAATTACTGTTATATTCCATCAAACATAAATGTAAATAAACACTACAAAAAACAGATTTACGACTGATAACATAATTATTTTTTACATGAGTGGAAAGGTAGGTTTTCCCAGTATTGACATGGCACTGGATGTGACAAGATAGTAATAATAACTTATTCCAAATCTGACAAACAAATTTTTTAATTATGTAGCTATCTTCAAGTGGATTAACAATTATTTATTAGCACTTGTTAGATGGCAGATAATCGATTGGAAAGTTTCGATATTCGAAGATTTGATATGAGTGACATCATCTATATACATATTCAATTGATGACCATATAATATTCGGACACATACAAATCGATGAACTAATTTACAAGTATCTAATCCTAACACTTTCTTGAATTCAAATGGCCACTCGATGCGATATAATTGCTTACTTATTCAAGCCTGTGTGTTTAAAATGTTCTGGAGATTAAATAATAGTGTTTCTTTATTTACTGGTTTTTCTAAAATAGTATAATTTTTTTTTCTTTTTTTTTAAATCACTTAATTTTTTTTAAAATTATTTTTTTTGTATTTATTTCTCAATAAATTTTATTAAGACTTAATAATATTGATTTATATTACACTCTCCTGATTAAGTTGAGGCTTGTGCTTAAAAGAGAACTTATATACACTACTACTTGTGTATATTATTCTGTAAAGTTATAAAATTTAAACAAAATAAAGTGAAGTAATAAAGTGATAATTTTCAAAGCGACGAGTTTAAAGTGAAAGGTTACCGAGTGAAGTTAAGTGAAAAGTCAAACATGTATATTACAGTGTAAAGTTACAAAATGTTTTTCTGTAATTGAGATTGTAAAGCAATCATTTTCAAAGCGATATTTAAAGTTTATAGTAAAAAGTTACAAAGTGAGGTTTTAAAGTGAAAAGTTACAGAGTAAAGTTTAGTGAAAAGTTAGACATGCCTTTTCATCAATATGAATTAAAAAAATAATATTTAATTACCTAATTTGAATTTTGTGAATTACAATCTAAAATAATTAAGAGAATTAATATCATTACTGAATCATTTTCAGTTAATATAAGGTGAAGTGACTATTTCACAGCATGTAATAATACGCCACTACAATGGTGCGTATAAACAAAACCAATTTACAAACAGGCACACTGAGCAAGTCATTTCCACAATGGATAATGGTATTAAAAATCCGTTTTGACATTTTAGGAAAAAAAAACACGTGTTCTACTTATATTCTAAAAGACCAATATTTTATCAGGAAATTTACATGATTTCACTTTTTTTAAAAGATTTTTTCTCAAGTCATTTCTTTGATATTAATGTAAGAACTCATCTATAGATGATACTCGTAGAAGTGTATGAGGTTTTATATAGATGACATCTGCTGTCGAGTATTGTATTACCGAAGGGATAATAAATAAGGGATGAACCTCTAGGTTGGGGTCCATATTATTCCAACCGTCTGGCAATTAAGATATCTGTGCCATTGTCAATCTATCACATTAAAAATCCAAGTGCTTTGTTGAAGCCGGAGTTTTATTTAATCAGAGAGTTTGCAAAAGACCCCGGAGATGCAAAAACTTCTGTCATCATGTAGAATCACCCTTAAAGTTTGTGCGGACACCCTGCACGGAGAAAACTTTCTGATATGAAATACCGTTAATTTATTAAAAATCTGGTCATATTATTAATTTTCCTGTTAAAAATGGGACTGCAGGCCTATAACAAATGAATTAAAAGAATATCAGTCAGTGTTCTTACCAAAGTATGAGTCAATAGCGAATGTTTTATGAGGACTGCTTTACACGTGTTCATACAAATATAGATAGTGATATTGACATACTGATATTGTTGCGTTCCGTCTTGAAATTTATTATGAAAAAACACGTGTTCTCCATATATTCTTAATGACTAATATTTTATCAGGAAGTTGGTATGCTGTCAACTTTTTAAAAGTATCATTTTTCTTCGTGTGTGTGTATAACAAATCTAACAGAAAATAATAAAATATTTCCAAGGTTTGATAAAGGATATTTCAATGCAATAAAACGGTCTACCGGCGGCCAATGACATTTCCCACGACCGCCGAACAAGGTTTATAAAATCCAGTCATACATAAAATATAATAATATCATCTCGTTCCGCCCATCTATTTTTGTCATGGACCTGACAGGGCCAATCTCCATTTCAGTTCGCATTTCACATAAGTCCGAGTGTGGAATTACGAAATAAAAATTGAGTACGGTCAGATTGACGGAATGTAAAAAATAAAATGTAAATCTAACTACGTGTTAATGTTAAATGTCTTCATACAACCATATTATTTGACATAGTCAGGAGTAATCATACTTACACACAATTTGTCGTACGTACGACATCATATCGGTTATCTCGAGAGTATTTCCTCCTGGGGTAAAAATAATCTCGTCGAATTTAATGTTTCAAAGACCCAATCCTGTCTGATTACGTCTAAAAGGGATCCAAATGATAATCTAGTCTCCTTCAACGGAAGCAATCTTCCTAACAGGCCTTCCATTGATATGCTTGGTGTAACTATAAGTGACCAGCTCAGGTACGGGGGCTCCATCGAAGCCAGAGTAAAGTTGGCCTCTCAGAAGCTGGGCGTACTGTACAGGGCCCGCAGATACTTTAATAGTACACAACTGCTGACCCTGTACAAATCGCAAGTGCGCCCTACTGTCGAATTTGGCAGCCATCTCTGGTCCGGAGCCCCTAAATACCTGAAAAAAACCCTTGACTCTATGCAAAAACGGGCGGTCCGTTTGATAGATTCCCCAATCTTAACAGAC
Organism: Hesperophylax consimilis; assembly: GCF_061612785.1. Taxonomy (NCBI): domain Eukaryota; kingdom Metazoa; phylum Arthropoda; class Insecta; order Trichoptera; family Limnephilidae; genus Hesperophylax; species Hesperophylax consimilis. Next base: position 5,439,742 of record NC_142851.1, on the reverse strand, counting down.
GGACTGCAATCTTTAGAGCACAGGCGTCAGGTAGGTATGCTGTCCTTGTTCTATCGGTATTACAATGGAAGATGCTCTGAGGAACTAGCGTCATTGATCCCTTCGGCACCGGTGCGTAGTCGGGATACACGCCAAACGCGCGCCCAACATTTGTACACGGTTGACATTTGTCACATGTGAACGGGTCGCTTCTACGATTCGTTCTTAAGTTCAACAGCTCGGCTGTGGAACGAGCTGCCGGCCTCTGTGTTTCCTCCCTCCTACAACATGGGACTCTTCAAGACCCATGTTCACTCCTTCCTCTCCACAAAAAGACCCTCCACACATCTCTGCATCCAGACTTTCTCAACCAATCGCCTTGCACCACAGTTGGAGTGATGGATTTATACATCCGCCACTCCTGATAATCTAATTCACACCGTTTGTGATAAGCCCCTTTCCATATTGAAAAAAATAGATCACGCAATAAACATTACTTTTACAATAATATAAATAATTTAAAAATTGAAATAATTAGCGATCGCGTGATACGTGATGAATGTTTTAAAAGACGTGTAGCTACGTAATGACATAATTCTTTTTCCGATGAGAATTTAATATAGCTATAGTTTGTAGATTAATTAGAGAGTAAGTTACGAGAGCTTAAATAAATTTAATGACATTTGCGACCGGGTTAAAGTCATGCTTCTTTCATATCTCGAGTTAAATTATGGGAAACTTTACGAATGAAAGATCCTCACGACATCTGCCGTCTCTGGCTCGCTGAGAGCTTTCGATTCGCCCGAGATAAAGCCTTAAAGTTAACTGCCTCGAAACATGACTTGACTTTTAACGGTCGGCCATTGCAACCGAAGTTAGGCTACACAATTAACAGGCGCTGCGCACGAAAGTTTCAAAGAGCGAATTATAATAGGTCATTATTATAAGGAGTCGGTTTCAGCGTTACAGGGTGCACTTTGCAGTTGCACGTAAAAACTGTGCTTATCTTTTGCTTAGGATATAGATAATGCATTTCTTGTCTAACAAAGGAGGCATTACGCTTAGAAATTAACAAAGGATTTTATAAATGGGGCAGTGCTCGCATTTGAATGTAACAAACAAACCGGAATGCTGCATAGTTGGTCTATGTGCAATGTGCATGAATATGGTTGGATTACTATAATTCATCGGTTCTTCCATTACACAAAACATTTTAAAAATACCGGTCTGATACATGCAGTTTTGGTTCCTGCACTTAGTGTTTCATTTATTTATTAGTTGAAATTGATGCTACAAGTAAAATAAATAATAATAGAGCGCCGTAAAACAATGTTTTAGTTCAAATACTTATATTTACTATCACACCATATTTGCTTATAACTAATAACATTAGCACATATTTTTTATAGGAAGGTGTTTGTAAAGTTGTCTATATCGTCACATTATACAATCTACACATTCGAGACATTGAATTGAAAAAGGCAAAAATTTTATTAAATAACCCGTGAATATTTTATGACTCTCCACTAATCCCTAGTCACGCCTCCACCCCCACTTTAACACTCAGTAATATATCATGCTCACGCATTGTTTTGTAATGTAAATTTAGTATATTTTGCGGAAAGAATGAACGGCAGTTCCGAAACCGGTCGCGTATAGTAAAATAAAATAGTCGTTTAAACATAATAACTTATCCGTGTATAATGGATAATCACAAAGTTATAGCTACATTCTAAAGTATTTAATAATTCTCAATTAGTACAAAACAAAAGTATAATTAATTATAAATTAAGACAATTTAACGAGGAAATGAATATTCGAATCTGCTACTTCATAATTCATTTATATTTCATTAATTAGAAACAAACAACTCCGTTCTCATCACAAATGAATAATTCATAAACATATTCAAAACAGTAAAAAGATTTTTAAATTGTAAATTAATGTGCAAAGTACAACGTGTAGGTAATTCAGAAAATAAAATTGAAATTCGACAAGTTTAATATGAAAACAATTTGGTTGAAATTGAATTATTTACGCCAAAGAAATATTTCATCCCAAAACATTATTTCACTCTGACCGTATTCACCCTCGGGACAAAAATATTAATAATTGAGATTCATAATTCAACTGAAATGACTATGTGATGTTTTTTTGTAACTCTCCCTCGGTTTTGAGATATAAACATGAAATAATAACGGGTGATAGCGGATTTTAATATTTCAAAATATCGTTAAATGCATAAATGTGAACTAATAATTCTAAACGAAACAGAACAAGACACAGAACATTATAAAGATAGCGGTCTCAACTGGGAATCGAAACCAGGATTTGCCTTACCAGGACAACCACTCGACCATTTTGACCCAATTGTAATACGTCATTTTTGTCGATCTCATATATCAAATTAAGAATTAATTATAATATTTTAAAACTAATTTTTACCATAGTTGGATGATTACAAAGTTCTAAAGAATTGGTTTATAACCTTAGACTTTTAAATTAATTGCAAATACTTTTAAAATAATTTATTACGCCAAGAATAAAGAAATTTAATAAATTAGTTTTGTATGTTAGCAATGTGCATGAAAAAATATGTAAGTGTAGTAATTGTTTGTAGTGTGTATAAGTTGAGATTGTGCGAGTAATTGGCGAGTTATATACTATTATGATTAGATTGGAATAGCCAGACACTCGCAAGTCTACCCCGCCCCCCAATTCATTCAGTCTCGCGACATTCACACACAGTGCAATAGGAATTATTAAAATTATGTTCTCACAGGATATCGAATATTGTAATGCATAAATGTGAAAGTGTTGCGGCCCTGAAAAGGGCCTTTTGGACTCCACAATCGTAAGAACATGGGTCAAAGGAGGCAAGGGTCATTTCAATGTGTTTCAGCGAATCGTTTACGCCTTCTTCTCAGTCTTCTTGGGCAGGAGAACGGCCTGGATGTTCGGCAGAACGCCTCCTTGCGCGATGGTCACGCCGGAGAGCAGCTTGTTGAGCTCCTCGTCGTTGCGGATGGCCAGCTGCAAATGACGGGGGATGATCCTGGTCTTCTTGTTGTCTCTGGCGGCGTTGCCGGCAAGCTCGAGAACCTCAGCGGCTAGGTACTCCATCACGGCAGCGAGGTATACTGGAGCTCCAGCGCCGACTCTTTCTCCGTAGTTGCCCTTTCTCAGCAAGCGGTGGATTCTACCCACGGGGAACTGGAGCCCGGCACGGCTAGAACGGGACTTTGCCTTTCCCTTCGCCTTGCCTCCTTTGCCACGGCCAGACATGATAAAGTAGTAGCTGCTTTCCTGGACTGCTGCAGTAGTAGATCAGACTCGGTCGGAGTCTTGAGTTCGAATGATTATGAAACCGTATTTTCGCTCTATTTACGCTCACGGCGAACGCTTGGCACCATCTGCCTTATCCCCCCTCTCTCTCAGCGACCTGCGCATTGTGTGTTTTCGATTATTCTAGCGAGGGGAGAAAGCCGTCGGTCCGTTCTGAGAGTGATATGATCTGAAAATTTACCTATTGAATTATCGTATTTTTTCCAACACCACGCTACAACTACTAAACTACAACATGCCGCCTAAAACCAGTGGAAAAGCTGCCAAGAAGTCGGGATAGGCCCAGAAAAACATCACAAAAGATAAGAAGAAATCAAAACGCAAACGCAAGGAGAGTTACGCAATCTACATATATAAAGTTCTGAAGCAGGTGCACCCCGATACTGGAATCTCGTCCAAGGCGATGAGCATCATGAACAGCTTCGTTAACGACATCTTCGAGCGAATCGCAGCGGAGGCGTCCCGCTTGGCCCAGTACAACAAGAGGTCCACCATCACCAGCAGGGAGATCCAGACCGCTGTCAGACTTCTGCTGCCCGGGGAACTGGCCAAGCACGCGGTCTCCGAAGGCACCAAGGCCGTCACCAAGTATACCAGCTCCAAGTAAAAACATTTTGGCTCAAGCAGAGTCTTGCCGCTGAGAGCTCCGTTGTAATCGGTAGCATCTCTCTGCGTCGTTTATTAGAAAAAGGGAGAAGTTAAAGATGCCTTCGTTATTTTCTATACTTTAATCATTGTATTGCATATTTAAAATTCACATGCATTTGTATTCAAATAATAATAAAAGTGTTTCATGAGAGTTCAGTTGTAACTTTTGATCATATTATCATTATTTTATGATAATCTACGATGAAATATTCTGTGAAAATTACTGTCTTTGTGTATTACTATGAATGTAATAAAATAATTTTTTTATTTATTTGTGGTTTTTTACATCAATTTTACTAAACATCCTTACCAAAAAATACATTTTATGTAACTACCTAGTATTTTCTTTAGTTTCCGAATGGCAAAAATTTATAATCTTATAAAAACGTTTCTGTAATTTCTAATCATGTACCTGTCACTTATCTTAAAACCACAACGATTGGTAAAGCAGCGGAAGTTTGAATAACATTAAGATAAAACAACTTTTTTTGTTTCCCAAGAATATTTGATATCCAAGAACCCACGATAAAGTAACGTTTTTTCATACCTCCATAACGGTGCAGTAGAGAGAGAACTGATCGTTGAAAGATCGTTATTACATATTATTTATCCTCTTCGATACACAATCAAATGCCTTTAAAGAGTAGTAGAAAATCTTAGAATATAAAACAATAAATTTTTATTGGAATGACTTTTCCTTTTAAAGGTTGAAGAAAAAATAATAATAATAAATCTAAACGAAACCTGAAACAGAACAAGAACCCAGGATCTCTGAATATGTTTATCCGGGACACTATCTAGGTTACAAACCAATTCTTTAGAACTTTGTGATAATTCAAAAGATAGCTGCTAAAAATATGGAAAAAAATTGAAGTATAAATATTAGGTCGAATGGTTAAATACGTTGTCCCGGTAAGAAAAATTAAGTATAGACTAGAAATAAAATGTTAAATATTATGGCTATAAAATATACTGCATAAACAAATATCCAGGGTTCGATTCCCAGTTAAGACCGTTATCTTTTTATTTTTCTACGTCTTGTTCTGTTTCATATTTTGCTTTGATTTGTAAGTACTATCTTATAAAACCAATTGTAAAATCCAAATTGTTGGTACACAAGATTTTTATTAAAAAATATATAGGACAAAGAGTAAAGTAATATTATGTAATATGTATTTATTTATTTATTTACGCCTTGAAGGCATTTACATGTATATATTACTGTAGATAAGTTGTTCAGGAGTACAATAATAAGTTTACAGTACATAACATAATAAACTGAATATAACAATGGCAGGTACAGTACAAGTTATCGAAGACAGTTGTAAAAAGGATATACAGAGGATTGCTGGATTATTATGGTGCACCAATCTACCCTGATAATTCTTCGAGACAAATGGTAGGTAGTCATCTATGGGTAGTTTGTGTAGTGTTTTCTGTAATACGATTCAAAATAAATTTACATAAGGACATGAAGAGAAATTATTGGTCAAATGAAAGACACCTGCAACCAATCATCACATCAATCCTGCAGAGATAAGCAGATAGGATATAATGCTACACATTTTAACCTTGGAATATCCTCCTGAAACACATTTATTAACAATCTCACACAAATGACTAAAAAAAACATAATAAAAACACAATCGTGTTTTATATGTATTAAGAAATCCAAATGTATAATTGTATAGCTTAGTTCCTGATGAAATTAAAAATGTACAGCTTAGTTCCTTATAAAATTAAAAAATTATAGCTTAGTTCTTGATGAAATTAATAATGTATAGCTTAGTTCCTGATGAAATTAAAAGTGTATGGCCAAGTTCCGATGAAATTGAAAATGCATCTAGTTTAAGCTAATTCAAGGAAAAATGTAAAAATGATGTAGTATAAGAAGTGAAAAAAAAAGTTAAATTGTACATATGAATATATTTATTGGACCACATGAAGTAGATCTATTTTATGAGTGATAAAAAATAAAAAAATATCTTTGCATGACCCGACTAAAGCGTTTGATTCACTTGATAATGCAATGTAATAAGGTTATTAATACATATTTTTAGTAAGAATTGCATTATTTTACCTAAATTTAATATGTTATGTAAATGTATACTCAAAATGTAAATGTTTTATTTTATAATTTCATAAAGCTATATAGGCAACGACCTAATTAAAATTATCTCAATTCAATGTGTGCAGAAATTAATGTTTTCGAGGAGATACGGATATTAATATGTAAGAAAATTCATAGTTAATATTAAACTAGATAAGCAGCCAACGTTAATAAAAATTATCATTATAGATTAATTAATTTAATAATAGTGTACCCAGTTATCGAATTAGACGTGGAATGAATCTGAACAAAATGAAATACGAAGGTAGTTTAAGTACTACCTCAAATGGTTAATCAATCAAATTCCTTAGCGTGCCTTTCTCACATTCGTGGCTTGGGTCGCGGTAAATTTCTCCTGTTTTTATCAAACCTACGATGCTTTGTATGATGGGATTAAATTTTAAAAAAGCTTCATTAAAAAGAGCCGAAAATTCAGTTGAAACCTGCCTGTAAAGAATCAAAGAAATATTAACGGAAGTTTACGTAATTAATTTACTGTTTATCAGCAAAGCTCGGTTATTTTTTTTCGGTTTTTTTTAAACGTCTCTGTAAAGTAATTTATGTTTTCAGCACAAAATTGGGTTTCTCGAAGTAATCTATTTTGAAAAATGTTCTGCAAGACAGCCTCGCACGACTTTCGCCCGAAACGGGATAAAATGAACAAAAAAGCTTGCGAGCCAAAGTAGAGTAGGTTTATGCCAAAAAAGCTTATAATATATGTAGTTTATATCTCCCATGTGTCCCACCGTATTGCCTGAACTCACTTCACGACTCATTAGGGCGCTGGAAATAGCAGTTTTTTGTCTCCTTTCACCACTTTTAAATGGGTATTTTCCTTCTCATTTTCCGTCGAGTTTTTCGCTATTCCCTACTATTGCCTTCTTTCCCCACTCCACTCCCGGACATCCTGAAGTGTGAAGAATTGGACGGGAGGGGTTGGGTGGTGAGGTGGAAGAGGGGAGAAGTCGTAGGAAATGGGATGCATTGGAAAAGGGGGTGATTGATATGGCAAGATATTATGTAATGATTTGTATTTCTTCCGTCATGTGGGGAATATATGACAACGCGTAGAAAGCAGCTGGAATGGTTATAAATGCGTCTGGATATTCGACGGCTTTTGTAAGTGGCGATTTATTTATATGATAATTAGAAGTAATAAAATTACGTGGTGATTTTAAAGGAAACGCAAGATACAAGGTTTTATTAAATGATTTAACTATGTTGAGGATCCAGATTTCCAGTGAATCATAAGTAATCTATCATATATAAAAAAATATATTCCGAAAATACTTTGAAAAAAATCTCTTAGTTTTAAAAGTTTATTTGGGTCTTATTAATTGGTACATCGCTCTTGGGGTGATTTTTCACGTACAAAATAATGTCATATTTTCGTTGTTAGTTTTATAAAGATTACAGTGCAGTTGGATACCTAGTTTAAAAATCACCTTCTCCAAGTGCGTTCTTCTATGGAAGGTTGGCTATCATCAGTGCAATCTTCACTCTGAAGGCTGCAGCCTGGATCAATTCAGTAAAGACGAAGAAATACAAGCCACGAAGTAGTAAAATTTAACAGGACATCTTTATATCATACATTGTTAATATAATACATCGTTAGTGATTAATTATCTAAAAAGCAGTCACCCAATATCTGGGAACCAACTCGGATTTCAACCTATAAAAAGTACTGATGAAGCGATTACTGCTGTCGCAGACTTTGTTGTTTCAATCTTAGATAAGGGAAAAATGCATTTCCATCTTCCTTGTCCTTTCAAAACCATATGATACGATATCCCACGACATACTGATAAATATACTAAGTGCAATGGGAATAACATGAAAAGACCTAGATCTCTTTCATAGTTACAACTAATCGAACCCAATATGTTAAAATTCAAAATAAATAAATAAATCATTCTCGCCCAACCGAATTTGGAGTTCCCCAAGGAAGTGTCCTAGGCCCAACTTTGTTTCTCCTGTACATCAACTCGTGGGCTACACATGTAATATCTTTGGAGCTAACCATTCAAGTGTTTACACACAAACAAAAAGGCTGGGAAATAAATAAATTAGAAATAAATTTTCCAACAACATGAAATTGTATCATTTTAAAAATAAATGTTTTAAAAAGTTAGTATCTGAACTCCCTATTTCGGTTGGTTTGAACTCCAGGCGTGAACTCTCTCTGTGGCGCAGTTATCATTTCAAATTCATATTTTTCAGAATAACATTGTCGTAAAACTGTAGACGGTTGTCCTGTTGTCGTTTGGGACTACAAAGTTAGTACGATCGCAGTGTTCCGCACTTGGATATTGTGAGCAGTAAGTAAAGTACAAGTACCGCATTTCCCCGTCGCACAAAGCTCAGAATATCAATATCAGGTGGCAAAAATACGTCAAATCTTATTCAAATCAACATGTTTTATTAGAAATAACTTTAGTGACCGAGAGTCTAAAGTTTAAATTTAAGAATCATAATGGTTCTTTGTTTATATTTTTCTAGTTTGACTGTACATAATGGTAACCTGGATACTAAATTAAGCTTTAACGTGGACATTAACATTCATATATAGGCACATCCTACAAATACTCTGAACTGATAGGATTTAAAATTTAGAAGTTTGTCGTCAAATGATAAAGAATTTTTAAATATTACCAGTTATAAAAAAGAATACTCAAAAATGTTTGCCACTAATATAATATTCATAATTGATTTAAGATCCAGGTAAAAAAATTGGTAACTTTTTTTTTTCAACTGGGTGGACAACTGTAGTGCATGTGAGAACGAAAGAGTGAGATAGATGACACAAGAATGAGAGTGCGAATGAGTGTGCGCGAATTTTTCAAAAACATATGTAATCATTGGTATTGTGGGGTTACGAGTGAAAGGTTGAGTATGTTTCATATGGGCGCTCAGCGGAAGAGTGGCCGAACCAACAAAAAAATTAACAAGCGAAAACATCAAATTGTTAAAGATTTTTGTCATATCTATGAGGCCATAGTGGCTCAGTTTTAGTTTTCACTGTTTACAAACGAGGGCGCTATATAACATCGTTCTTCCGTTACTAAATTAGTAATTTATCTTTAGAAATCTGATGTTTTCGCTGATTATTGTGATTTTTCATAAAAACGGCGCTATACAAGTTATAAAAATAATAATTTTTATTAATTTTTGGTTGGAACACTCTTCCGCTGAGCGCCTCATATATCAAGTCTGTTATACTGTAAAACTTGGTAATTTCATAAATATGTATATTATAAATGGGAGCTGGACTTCTTTATCTACCTCACGCATATACCTCATGGTATAATAGTGATATTACATTGGCGCAGCTGATAGGATTATAAAAAGTTTTCTGGAAAAGAATGACCACATTTTTTTACGAACGTGCTTTGTCCAGCTTAAGTAAGTTTCCGAACCGCTGTGCAGCGTCTGGGTTACATCAGCAAGTTGTTTAGGTAGAAGATAAATACAACATGGAGCTGCTGACTCCAGACTGTGGACCACCGCCACGGAAACAGCGGAGAATATAATCATACTTCTGAATTCTGAACATAAACTCCATAACTATGCTTAATATATCTATCCCGTCTATCTTCGCTGTGGAACATGGAAGCGTGTTTCTTCTTCTCGTGTTCTCGTCCCCCGGTGCCCAGTTAGCTTATGATATTAGACACTGTGCAGTCTCATGGGGTAACCAAATTTTCAAAAAAATTAGATAATAAACCGAAAATTATATAAGCTGTGATTTTGTATAAGCACACTGGCGAACGAATTGCTGTAAACAGTATTACAAAATGTAAGATTCAATCTCAATCCAAATAGACAATACAGCGCTGTTACCCTAATATAAAAATATTTTTTCTGACTGAATTCCGAAGGGCTCGATAGATAGAGCAATTGTTCGAACGCTGTAGAACCGACATTTATTTTGTATATTAATTATCATAATGTCATCCAATTTCGATGAAATGCATAAAAATCTACGCGTGTGTACGTGATTGCTACCAAAACAGACAGAATGCATTGTCATTGGCAACGAGCCTATCTACCGAGTTTTAGCTTGATAGGACGTCGGGGAGTGAGTTAATTTCCGCTTCCAAGATCTGCATTAATTCATTACCGTAATCAAATAGATGAATTTAAAAAGCAAATAGCTAGGAAACCATTATAAAATAATAAATACTGTTGTCGTTTTAGGATCGTAAGAAAGATATTGATTAATTCATTGCAAATCCATCTTTGATAACATTGTAATGTTTACAAAAGTAAAACGAATTATTGATTTCATCAATATGAAATCAAAAGTAATACATATAAAGTTTCACATTATTCAATTACAATTTCTGATAAGCTCGTGACTGTAATATGTATGAATTACATTAACTTCCTTTCGCAAATTGAAAAGGAAAACATCAACATGAAACTCGATAATTCACGTATAAACCGCCCTTGCTTTCCATTATTGCCATTACATCGTTTCTCTCATTCCGATGTTCAATAATGATTAGTCATTTCTTATCAAAATTACTTCTGGCAAATAAATGATTGTCTAACTAACTAACTAACTAACCATCACGCCGTTTCCCCGCAGGGGTAGGCAGAGAGGACGGACCGCCAAACAACTCGGTCTTGGCACACACTCCTTGCCTCATTCACATTCATACATCGTCTCATACATACTCTTCTATTGTTCTGACTCTTGACATGGCCTGACTCAAGTATCTGATTCACTTGGTCGTGCCATGTCTTCCTCGGGCGTCCCCGACTTCTGATACCATTCACATTTGCATCGTATATTCTCCTTACACTCCTATCTTCGCTCATTCGCTCTACATGCCCAAACCATCTAAGCGTCCCTTTCTTGATCTTACTCATTACGCTTACATCAGCCTTGCACTCTTTGCGGATATCCACATTCCTCAAACGATCATACATGGTTTTACCACACATACGCCTCAGGGATCTCATTTCAACAGCATTCAATCTACTTTCATCCTTTCTTTGCCAGTTCCATGCCTCACTTCCATACATCAGGGTAGGTACCAGCACTCCATTGTGGACTGCTAACTTCGCTTCTTTGGACAATTTTTTGTTAGCGCCAACTGCGTTCAGTCCTCCATTAATGGAGTTACCTGCATTTACTCTTCTTTCAATATCTCTATGATTGTCCGTGATGGAAAATAGCATTACCCATTTATAATTTTGTTTATTTGGTTTTACGCCCAGCTAGGCTTTTACGAGTACATAGATTATAAGAACAGAATACAATACACCGAAAATTATGCGAGTTAAAAATTAGTGTATAATTTAAACGGTAAAAATAAGTAAATATTTATTAGTTGTTTTTTAAAATATTTATTTTATAACTAACTGATGTGTACTCGGTGTTGCTCGAGGTTATGAATGGTTTGGAGTGAAATTTTGAGGTTTTTAATTCTGGATATAATTGCATTCTCCGTTGCATACTCAATCCGATAAAGATAAAATGTTAAGTCTTCATCGGACGTCCCTGACATTTTTTACCATTCACTACTGTATACAACATTGATACTAATAAAAAAAAACATTATATTGGCTATGTATCTCATTCCATTGCAGAGATAATTCACTCAGTCTTCTTATATCATTCAGACCACCTTCTAAACACTTCTGGAATTAATTAGAACAAACTTTGAAATTTTCAGACAAGCAAATAAACAATGTTTTATATTTATAGAAGATATCACAAATTATTAAAACTACATTACCTAAGCTGCAATAATTTGTAGGATTCACCATGTTGCTGGTAGGAAAATAATAAATAAACCATAAAAAAACTAACGAGTCAGTAAATACATCATCATCAGCACCCCCAAATTTGTTGCAAAGATCGTACGTTAATTTAGTTAGGGAATTGTGTCTGATGGTTGGTCGTGTACGTGTTGCAAAAAATGTTGCATTTTTGTCTTGCATTCCTGGTTTGCACATGGAATTAGGTGCTTAATGACTCTGATGTAATATAACCAGGTCTGAAATAATTCTACATTAGTCCTATTGAGTCAGACAGTGTAATTAGTAATTAGATGCAATGGATTAAACTCACTTATGATTAATGTTTTCATTTGGAATTTTGAATTTAAGATTTATGTAGGTACGTAGGAAATTTGCTGAACCCGCTCTATATTGTTAGAGTGAACTTTATACAAAGGGGACAAAACAGGTGAATTATAATCCACTTGAAATGTAGAGCGTTCTCATACAATCTAAGGACTTGAAATAATTTGAATTTCTGCAAAGAAAAAAAGAAATCCTTCACTTTTATGCTGCCCTAATAATGAAGTAGACATTTTAAATGATTCGATTAATCACTTTACGGCAACATAAGACTTTAATAACGGGGGTTTGCTCGACGTTATCATTTCAATTATTTCTGATGTAAAAAATCTCAAATGTTTCTAGAGGAATACCTACGGATGCAAGTTATTTATATTTTAGATACATCATAAAATGGAGATTATGTCACATTATGATGCGAGTCTTCAAGTCCATCATAAGGGTAGATGCGAATCATTATAACTGTTTTATGCTAGTCCCACAAATAAGAATGTACTAAGCAAAATGTGGTAAATTAGCTCGAAAATTGTTTAGGTGGAAATTTATTTAATTTTTAGAAATATGACGGGCGTATTTTCTTTGAAACTGTTTTCTTAGCCACGCGATATGACGAGGGCAGTTTATCATGTACACATATGTAATAAAACACGCTCTGTTTAATTTGGAACCACTTCGGATTCTAGTATATTTCCAGACGACGAGATATTTCCTCGCAGACTGCTGAAGTACTGTGGGCTGTAAAGAGACTTAAAAGTAATCCTAGAAATTATGACATTGAACAGTGAAGATGTTGCGTTAGAAGTGCGTTTTGGGCGTCTCAGTTTGCGAGATTTTTTCTTTACAAAAAATTATCATAATTTGTACATTTCTATTAATTTGCTTCTATTGATTCATCTTAATTTAAACATTATTATTTATAAATGTATAATAATACATTATTATACATTTAAACAGTTTATGTATAGGGTTTGCAATCCCGCAGGATTTCAGAAATATTCCATCCATCGGATTCGCGGGATTTTTATGTGCGGGTTTTGCGGGATTAGGATGCGGAAAAAAAACTAAATTTACACCAAAATCATGCTGAAACGATGTGAAAAATTTAAGATCTGGAATCGATTTTAAAGAGAGAGATGCCGCTTTGAAGCCCCTTTAAGAACGGTAGTATCAGAGTCCCAAGAATAGGGCAATGAGAATATCTGGTACTTAGGCGAAATTGATTTTCAAAAGCAACTAAAATATTGAAGGAACCAAATTAACCAATAGTGAAACAGATGCTACATACATAAAATAATAAAAAACTTATTTTAAATATTTACCAAATTTTTTTTGGACATTCACAGTCCAATGAAATCATGCTACCAAAAAAGGACAAAGCGAATACGCAAAATAGTTTACAAGCACCTATTGGTAGATTCGAGATATAATGTAACTGGCACATTAAGCTAGACAAAATATAGTAAAGATGTTCAAATAAATTAGTAACTTTTAAACTTTGATGTATAAATTAAAAAAATAAAATTAATAAATTAAAATTAAAGGAGCAGTTTGGACATTGTCAAATAGAGTTCTGTGCAAAGATGGTTCTGTGTTTGAAGAGGTAAGCTATTATGTTTTATATCATTAAAGAAGAAGATAATACTAAGGAATTTAAACGAAACGTGACACAGAACAAGACACAGTAAATAAAAAAATAACGGTTTCAACTGGGAATCGAACACAGGATGTCTGTCTTGCTGGGACAACGTCCTTATCCACTCAACCATTGGGGCCTAATTCAGAATCAACAATATTACACGGAGAAAAATTATTTTGGTTGATTTATTAAAGTCCCGTTTAAAACAGGAATGCAGACGATTTTCTAATAAACTTTTAGTAAATTTATAAAATATCGAAGCACGTTTTCATGGACCTGCATTTGTCCTGATAATATACAATGAAGAAATGCGAACATATTAGAAATTTCATGAACACGTGTTCCAATGACACTTTTGTGTATTACTGAAAGTTTGTCAGGAAACCTATCAATTCGTTAGTTAAAGACCAAGGCGTCAACAACGAGATTGCACGTTGTTAACCAGATTACGAATAATTTAAAGAGATTCTCAACAAGTTAGCAATTTTTTTATATCAGTAGGTTTTCTCTGTGTATAGCCTTCAAAAGTTAAGGAAAAGTTGTTCCAATAAAAAATTTGTATATTTTCATCGATCTGTATGGGGTCTACCAATCGATAGGTACTCTAGCAACAACCGTTTAATTTTAAATAGCTATAGATCACACTTCTAGGGATAATTAGTTCAGTGTCCATGAAATTTTTCATAATATCTTGCCATACTTGTTCAAAGAAACTGGTTTGTAAGTACCTAAGTATTAGTATTATGATTGCAGTTAGAGAGTCAAACGACGAGGTTGAATTGAACACAATTCGGTTTGCTCATAAAAAGTAAAATATTTGTCTTCGACCTTTATACGAGTATTTCCCTGAAATGTTCATTTTTTGTGCGGCTTTTATATAAGAATTTTTTCTAATTTGCAGTCGGCGGCGGCATTCGTAACTTCTTCCTTTGTTAGCCTGAATTTTCACTGTATCAAACCTTACGATTTATATAACTTACATTACATTGTGTAATACGATTTTTTTTTTAATCATTATTACAAACTTTCCAATTCTAACGGATAAGTTATTTTAATTTAGTTCACAAGACCCAAAAATTTAATTACTTGCATATTTGCACGAATGATATTTAATATTTTCAACTTAAAGATTACATCATGTTACAGTATATAATTCGAATATAAAGTGTTTTCCCGAACTCATCACAGACTCGACAGAATTTAGATCTAAACTCAAAACAATTATATCCATAACTTCATTCAGTAATTTTTCACCTCCACATTCAACGACACTGTGAATCTTTGGTGTATAACTACTATTCATGCCTAAATAAATCTCTCAATAGATCGATATTTCGGGCTTTTTGTATGAAACAAATCGGTCCTAAAAAAACAAAGATATGCCAAATATAAAATTCGCAATCGGAAATTACTTACTTTACAAGACACTATGTCTATGGAATAAACTTTCAGAGTTTTTCATTGATGGATATAGTTAGGCAATCATATGACGTCACAATATTTCTGTTTCAATTTTCTATCTGAGTTATACCCCTGTATCCCATGATTTTATATTTAAACCTAAGTAGAATTTTCAAGTTTTTTAAAGTTTTTTTTTCAGTTCAACAATCCTAAAATTAAAGAAATATACTTTTTACTTCACTTTTTAAAATATTTTTTAACCGATCTTGTAATAAATGTGACATAATTAGTAATGGAAGATAAAATGGGAACTGTAGAATCATGCAAAGTTCGGTGTTTTTAATACAAGTAGTGTCCTATGCGTAAGTCGTATCTTCTCCAAGCTTCTACAATCTAATAAAAGCGTGTTTATCTGATGTGACCCTCGAGGTAAGTATGTTATCTGTATCTGCTTGTAAATTATTACATACAGCCTAGAAAGTCATATTTATACAGTGCTCTAGAAGTGATTTTTCACGAAAAAGGCGTGATACAAATTATCCAATTATTATTATTAACATCCTTCGAAATTATCCTTAGGTTCTCACAAGAAATATTAATACACAAGAATTTGAAGAAAGAAAGATTTATTTTTTAACCCTCATGTGTGTAGACAGGAAAGAAACACTACAAAATACTTAGCTACTAAGTTCATTATTTGATTCTCAAGTGTTCTTGAAGAGTTTCCAATATCCGGGAACAAGTCGCTGTTTGGTTTTAAACCAAGGCATAACCAGTACCTACAGACTCTCGTAAATTATTACTTTCATATTATAAGTAGTTGTAAGTTAAGGACCCGTGGTAAGCGTTCAAAGATGGTTTGAAAGGGAAATATATGAATACGAATGTTAGAGGGAGAGCGCTAATATAAAAAAAACGATAATAATTAAGCGAAAATGGTGAAAATATTTAATAAAACTTGATTTGTTTAAAATAGGGCAAAAATTTATCGGCAAGTGTTTCAGTTGTGTTTAAAGATACACTGTGATCTTTTTAAATTCTTATAACATATTAAATCACATAACAAAACGTATTTTTAATAATTTTCGGAGCTTACATGCGATTTTTTTCTATCGAGGAAAATTCATGTAGTAAACGTTTCAGCATAACAAATAAGTATGTATATTATCTTCAAAACAAATATTTTTTTGGAACTTAAAAACATAAAGAGTTAACGAGAAACGAGTTGTAAATCTGTAGAAATTGGGTATGCGTTGTCTTAATAGTTAAGCATAAAAGGAAAAGATGTAGATATGTATTCGTTTTTGTTACAATATTTAAAAAAATACTTACAACAATATTGAATCGCTTAGTCATAATATAGAGTTATAATTAATTAATATTTGAGAAAGAAGGAAAGAAGAGTAGTCAAATAAAAGTTTGTCCTTAGTTTTATCTAACGATCATTTTGTACACTGTATTTGTACCGGTGGGTCTATTGTATGTATCCCTGATCTGGGGTATGTTGTGAAGTTGACAGGAGTTGGGAACGGAAGAAAATTGGAAGAGAAAGGTTGGGGTTACTCAAATATGGACATTTAAAACGGCGTTGTCGTTTCAAGCAATCTTTCGGATCCGAAAAGCAGACTAACACCAGGGCGATTCTGAGAGTAAATATCTACCACTCTGGAACATTGCAATAAGATATTCTACATTTCATTTTTTTTATATTGTGTTTTTTTCTACTCACTCCGGGCTTAGAACACGCGACCAATGATTCCCGAGCCAAGAGGCATAATATAAAATTTCTTGTCTGATATAATATTTCAACATCATTTATCTTAATCGTGGTTTCTTGGGAGAGATTTACAGCGGAAACCCATTTCAAATGACAACTTAATGTGGGATACATAATAATATATGAGCTGTTGATATGAATATTTTTTCTTGTCTGAATAATGACATTATTCCGAGTACAAAAAATAATAATGGAGCTATTATAAAAGAAGGTCGCTTTAATGACTCACATCATAATGATGATGGCTACTCAAAATTATATCCTCAATAAAAAATACATGCTTATTAATAGGTGACTGTTTTTATCTAAAGGTTAGATAAATAAACCTGTTTACCTATCCCTGAAAAATATACCCAATTTGGCATTTTATAAAAATAATCATAAAAACGACAACAAAACCTTTACAGAGTCATCCGTCAAGCATGAACCGCCATATCAATTCCATTTGACATCAACATCAAACCCAATACAGCGTACGTAATAAGTTGAATCTCGTATCCAAAATGTATCCAGTTACAAGGTGGTTTCTCGTATCGAGTAACCATCTATTATATTATAAGTCTATACGGCTAAGGGAATGCCACAGGGTCGAGAGGTAGGTCCACTCCAATCTGCCTCATCTCGCATTTTACCATCTCATTGTTCTTGGCTGCATGATGATATCTTGGCTGTATCGTGATGAAAGAATCAGATATTATAGATACTGGATTGCTGATGAATAAAACATTGGCTATGGTGCTTTCGAGTTCTGTAGGAAGAAGGCTAAGGTATTATATTTTCTTGGATTTCTACAAAAACGGTAGTTATAAATAAGTGGATTTATATATTATAAGTATTATCAGCTCTGCTTACAATACAATACAATACAACATGTTTACTGAGGCGTACAGTTTTAATTCTTCAAAGATATAAATTTATAGGGTACAATACGCAAGTCATAAAAAACTTGTTTTGATTGCTTTCTCGCCAATAAATATGCAGGTACTTAGTTGAACAAAAGCTTACATATATTTATATACATGGTGATTATCTCGGAGAGATGAATTTCATTGTTTTTCTGTTCATTTTGTCTTGATAACGTTATATTCGTAGGTAACAATGGTTTTGCCATGCCTGTATCTCTGGGAGGAGTTGCCGTGTCGAAAGAGGTTCGTAGTGCACAACTATTTTAAGGTTTGGTTAAGTAAATTAAGCCTTAAAAACAAGTATTGTATGGACCTAATAAAACTTAATGCAAGTTTTGACAAGACATTCTAATGGGCAACGTTGTAACAAATCATCAGATCAGTCAAATATGTCTTTCTGTATTTTTGTTCTCTCTCCTTTATTTCTGTAAGCCTCACAATTTAGATAAGCCATATTCCAACCGGATTCAAACAGTAGAACAATTATATGGTTCAAAAACACGTTTACGAACTTGACTCGTAACGAATTTTAATGCATACTTTTGGTAATTGGTCAGTTTTGTTATATTAAAGAATTAGTTCTTACCATTATCTTTTTTAGGATTTTATTTACCATTCTTTAATCGTTTATTAAATTACGTAGCATGCTTTTTGAACCGTTTACCTTAACGATCTCAGTCCCTGTTTCGCTCTGAATCGTGACTGCGCGCTTTGTAATGTAGGAGCATTTTCTTACATTTAAATTTAACACTCGGCCGATCACAGTGTTAAGTTAGACAGAGTACTTCAACTATAGGTAAGTACGTGACTCTGTGAGTGGGGAATCAGGTTTACCGAAACTTAACTCGAAAAGGGGACTAATGACTGATATTTAATACCCGAAACGTGCAGCCTGTGGGGTTTCGGCTATTACCAACAGAAATGAATGCAGTTATTTTTGAAAAACATATTTTTTTCATTTAATCTTTTTCCTGATTGACTCCAAACACGACACGAAAATAATACGGTATTTATGTAAATTTTGTTTTTTTCTACTGGGTAAAAATAACTCGCGTTTTTGAAGTCTATATGAATAGTCAACTCAGACTACTACAAAACAAAGGATAAATATTAACTTAATTTAAGAATGCTGTTGAAATGAGATCCCTGAGGCGTATGTGTGGTAAAACCATGTATGATCGTGTGAGGAATGTAGAGATCCGCAAAGAGTGCAAGGCTGATGTAAGCGTAATGAGTAAGATCAAGAAAGGGACGCTTAGATGGTTTGGGCATGTAGAGCGAATGAGCGAAGAAAGGAGTGTAAGGAGAATATACGATGCAAATGTGAATGGTAGCAGAAGTCGGGGACGCCCGAGGAAGACATGGCACGACCAAGTGAATCAGATACTTGAGTCGAGCCATGTCAAGAGTCAACGAGAATAATAGAAGAATATGTATGAGACGATGTATGAATGTGAATGAGACAAGAAGTGTGTGCCAAGACCGAGTTATTTGGCGGTCCGTTCTCTCTGCCTACCCCTGCGGAAAACGGCGTGATGGTTAGTTAGTTAGTTAATTTAAAAATGATACTTCACCATAAACTATAAACATCAGTTTCCTAATTTAAATTAAATCTACTATTAATTATTACTAGTATATTTCAAATTAAAATTACTATAATGATAGAGAATTTAAGTCACCCGCGTGAAGTGTGAAAATTGCGACCAAAATGTCAGCCATCACATTTCTAATGAACCTCCAAACAAAACGGTCTTGACACAAACTCCTTAATAATAAATAAGTGAATAATAATAATTCGATAATTTGTATAGCGCCGTTTTTGTGAAAAATCACCTCACTTTTCATAATGTGAATTATTCACATCCATGCATCGTCTCATACATACCCTTATGTTATTCTGACACTTGACATGTCTCAACAGAATTAATCGTGCCATCTCTTCTTTGGGCGTCCCGACTTTTACCATTTCACATAAGCGTCATTTATTCCTCTTACATTCCTTTTTTCGTTCATTCGCTCTACATGCCCAAACCATCTAAGTGTTCCTTTCTTAATCGGACTCATTGCGCCTTTGCATTATTATTATTATTTATTGGATAATTTGTATAGCGCCGCTTTTGTGAGATATCACCTCAGGGGCGCTTTACAGTTGATGCAGGTATTACAAAATATAAATATTACAAAAATAAGTGAAATTAAGTTAAATAAAATGAAGTACATGAACAGGTGATGAAGTACAGGAACAGGTGATACGAAGATAGAAGATGGAGAATCTGCAGCAAGAATCCTAGGTGGTGAATAAACTGGACCAGCTGATGCAGCGAAAGAGTCCACCGCGTCCACCAACAGTGCCAGCACGAGGTTCGTCATCCGTCCAGGTATGTGTTTGCTGCTAATCTTTGCGAATTTCTCACACGATCAAACGTGGACTTATCACACATAGGCCCCAGGGATCTCATTTCTGCAGCATTCGGCCTACTATCATCTTCAAAGTTTTCATATCCTAAAAACATTTTTATTTGCCTTTGAACCCTTTTTTCAGGCCCAGAGACACGGAAATAACACAGTTTGTGGAGAATATAAAAAATGGGATTAAGCTCGCCAGAGTGGAAAATACTCTCAGTATCGCTTTGGTGTAAGACCACCAATCAGAATTGAAACGTTGCTTGAAATGGCTTTAATCGTGTTTGGTGACCAGATCTGAATAGCCAGGTACTTCCCAACCTTTATCTGCCTCATCTCCTTTCCCTCCCCACTACCTTCAGCCTCACAACATATCCGATTGGAGATGCCATAGTCTCACTGGCTCCAAATGGTTGAGAGCAGTTGGGACTCTTGTGCGGTTTAACATAAATAAAAATTATATCAGAAATTTTCTCAGTGTACCTACTCTGAATTTACAGAACAGAAAAAAATTGAATAAAATAACTCTTGTTAATTAAGTACCTTATAAACTTCATCTTCACCATTTTCAGCCTAACAACATTACCAACAGACTCTGGGTAGTTGGAACTCTTGTATAATCGTCAAAAAAATATCGCACAAGAGGTTCAAACAAAGTCGCCTGGCTATCGATTATATTGCCTTTCAAAAAATGAGGGCAGAATGTAATAAGCTCTCTACTAAATGTTATAACAGTTACATGTGTGTTGTCGAAGGCTCTCTCATAGAGGACTCAAATTTCTTTTGGAAATATGTTAAATCCCAAAAAGAAAATGGAACTCATATACCTAGTACTATGTCATTCGATTGTAAACAATCACAAAATCTACAGGAAACTGTTAATCTGTTTGCTGAGTTTTTTGGAGGTGTATATGTTAGTAATAGTGTAGACAGTAAGTACTCTTGTTCTAATTTGGTTGAAAACCTTGATATATCTGACTGTACAGTAACTATAGAGGACGTTATGTCTAAGCTGAAGAGTCTCGATTCCCGCAAATCCTCAGGACCCGATAAAGTTCCACCTAGATTCCTAGTTAATTGTATGCATTCATTGTCACATCCCATACATAAGTTATTTATGAAGTCACTCTCATCAGGTGTGTTTCCTGACCTTTGGAAGTTTAGTCATTTGACGCCTATTTTCAAAAAAGGAAATAAGAGCGAAGTAACAAATTATAGGCCAATATGCATAATGTCTTCTTTACCCAAACTTTTCGAAAGCCTAGTACTAGACAAGTTGATATCTCAATTTAAACGAGTAATCTCACCAATTCAACATGGATTTATTAAAGGAAGATCAACGCTTTCCAATTTAATATTATACACTAATGATATCGTTAATGGCTTTATCACATCATATCAAACTGACTCCATATATACTGACTTCAGTAAAGCATTTGATAAAGTAAACCACAGAATCTTAATACGTAAATTAAAATTGTTGGGAGTGAGAGGGAGCATGTTTGAATGGTTTAAGAGTTATCTGTTGGGAAGGTACTTAGCGGTAAAGGTTGATTCATTCACTTCTTACAAATTTGCGGCATCAAGTGGAGTACCGCAGGGATCTCATCTGGGCCCAATATTATTTTGTTTGTTCATCAATGACATAGTAAATATTTTTAGCAAAGTCAAAGTTCTGTTATTTGCCGATGATTTGAAGATCTACAGAATAATTAAAGATGATAATGATCGCGCTATTTTGCAGTCGAATCTGAATAAACTATTTGCTTGGTGTTCAGAAAATGATTTGCAACTAAATATTAGTAAATGCCAGATTATTAGTTTTTACAAAGGTAAAAATCCTCTTCATTTTTCTTATTTCATTAATGGCGCTAATCTTCTTCGAGTTTCACAGATTCTAGATCTCGGTATCTTATTCCACGAAAGTCTACAGTTTAACTTACACATCGATGAAACTACTAGCGATGCAATGAGAATGCTCGGTTTTATTTTGAGAATGGGGGCAAAGTTTAAAAATGTGTTAACTTTAAAACATTTATATTGCTCATTAGTACGAAGTAAAATAGAATATAATTCAACAGTATGGTCACCGTTCTACAAAGTCCATTCTCAAGCCTTAGAAAAGGTACAAAATAAATTTCTTCGGTACATCAATTTTAAAATGAATATTCCCATCGAATTTATAAATTATAATAACTTACGTACCGAAACCAGACTTCTCAAACTATCGGATAGAAGAGTTCTAACTGATATATTATTTTTATTCAAAATTATCAAATATCTCATTGACAGCCCTGAATTATTGGAATTAATTTATATGAATGTACCTGCCAGACAAACTCGAAGCATAGACACTTTTAAATGTAACAATAACCTCAATACTAACTACTCTTTGTACTCACCAATTCCAAGAATTCATCACCTTGCAAACAAATATTGTAAACTTATCGACATATTTGGTGTTAATAACTTTGAGAGTTTCAAAAGGCAACTAATTTTAGACCTTTTTGCTAGTTATTAACTTGTAATATTTATTAGCTTTAAAAAAGATCTTGTTTTCATACTTTGATTTACTAAACCATATTATTTTCTAAATACCTTATGAGTAAATTATATTTAGCTATTTTATCCATGTACATGTTACACTTAAATACATAAACTGTCAACTTACTATGTAAAAGCCCGATAGGGCGTTAATAAATAATAAATAAATAAATAAATAATGCCACATAAAAACCAAATAAATAATAACATAATACTTACGGGAAGAAATGTTTTCATGTTGAAAATTTTGAATAGAAATGATTGAACTAAATTTAATTCCTGCCCTTTCTTGAAAGTTATTAATCAGTTCCGAACATTGTTTTAAAATTTGATATAATATAATGATTTATGCTACAAATAATATATTCAAAATTCATTAGAAATAGTTAGCAGGAATGCTATTCCGAACCATCGGCTTCTTTCCGATATCCGGTCATTAAAAATATCCTCCGAATAAATCACGATTAATTTCATGAATAACATAATAACGAAAAATCATTTATTACAACATTTTATTACTCGCTGTAGAAGCTTTACAAAGTTGGTACAGTTCAAATAATTTCAAGGGAAACTGACCCTTAATTCGTCGGCGATAAAGCTTAATTTCGATACGAGAATAGAGCCTTCACTGTGGAGTTTTCGTGTTTCTCGCCTGCTCTTGTTTTGTTTGTATGGCGGCGTCTCTCTCTAAAAGGGACACCCGCCGACTTTTCGGAAGCGATAAATTTGATTTATTAATTTGCCTTTATAAACAGATGCTCGACTAAACCGGGCCAGGAGGCTTATTCCGAACGGGGCTTTGGCGATTTAACGCATTCAATTACCGCTCGCTTTTATCACTCTTCTATCCTGATTTAATACTATATCTATATATATATATATACATAAAAAAAATGTTTCTGCTACTGTTTTTTATACAAGTCTACGGTTTTATTTTGAGATTGATGAAATGTCGCACACTTGAAATTCAAAATAAGAGGAAGGTGACTATCTACACGGGATTTCTACGAATCAACCCATATTCATTTCCCATCTCAAAGCAGGATTTTAATACTCTTGATCACATTTTGCACACTTAACTTTTTTTAAAATTTTATTTGGAAAACCAACAGTTATTACAAGGTATGGTGTAGTAAGTGT
Organism: Hesperophylax consimilis; assembly: GCF_061612785.1. Taxonomy (NCBI): domain Eukaryota; kingdom Metazoa; phylum Arthropoda; class Insecta; order Trichoptera; family Limnephilidae; genus Hesperophylax; species Hesperophylax consimilis. Next base: position 5,415,761 of record NC_142851.1, on the reverse strand, counting down.
TAATTATTTAACCAATAATAGTTTTTCACTGAGGTATTTTAATTATTTAGTTAATATATGTAATATTTATGTAAGAAAAAAAGTTACATTAGCCTATAGGGATGGGATGGCGGAAGGGAGGGGTATGGGATGGATCTAGTCTGTGTAATGTGTAGCATGTACGTGTGTGTATTAATAAAAAAATAATAATGATAATATAATTATTTATTGATTTTAGGTTTCAAATTGTGGGGTGCTGAGTTAAATAAGTCTAATTCACTGTATGAAGTATTAAAATTGTATGAAGCACGGTGAATAAAAGCATTTTATTTTGAGTTAGTGTTACATTGAGGGATGTTTAATGTGTGATTTTGTCTGGTTTGTCTGATGGGTACTCTTAATTGAATTCTTTTTAGTAATTCCGGGCAATCTATCACAGAGGTGGCAATTTTTTGTAAAAATAGTACGTCTGCGGAGTTTCTACGACTTTCTAGTGACGAAATCCTGAAAACGCTGCTGACTCCTCGTGACTCAGATGAGGACAATAGGCCCAAAAATCAAGCTATCGTAGAAAACGATATTGCACTTTCTCAATCTTTTCTATGTGTGACTTATACGTGGGATTCCAGACTTGAGAGGCGTCCTCCAGAGAACTGCGTACATACGCAAAGTACAGCATTTTCTTTCCAAATAAGAATAAAATAACTTTCGAAGTCTTTTTTACACTAGCTCTTAACCAGATTACCAATAATTTGAAGAGATTCATCATAATGAAAGTTACTGAAAGTTCCTGTAAGAACTAGCAATGACGAAATCTCCACCAATCTTAACATCATGTCAATTAAACAACTATATTCTAAAAATCATAAGTACAAAATCCAAGAAATAACAACAAACACGTACAATAGAAACACTAGATCTCATAGTCAAAAACTTATCCAACAAATAACTACTAATACAACTTTTGGGCAAAAAAGCTTCTTATATCATAGTATTAAACTCTACAATAAAATACCACTCTCACTCAAAAACTCAACATTATAACATTTAAATCTCAAATAAAAAGCTTAATATAGGGAGATCTGAAATAGAAAATAAACTGATATTAAAACAGACTAAAACCGAATCTAATAAACTGAACTATACAAAAAAATCTTATCTTACTTAATTTAAAAATATTTAAATTAAAAAAAATATATATACTACATGATATATGTTTATAATTAAATCCATATGTTACTTTGTCGTAATATTAATTTCTTATAATTAAATTATAATATGTAAATGAAATCCTCAACACGGGAGATCCCAGTGAGGATATCATTATCTGTATATGTTACTAAGAAAAGAAAACAATAAATCATTATTATTATTACAATGTAGCAATCCTTATTTTTCTCCGTGTAGGTACAATAATTTATTCAAATATTCACAATAAACGATGTTTATTGTACCATTTAAATATGAATATAATTTAATCTTTTTCACCGGAGTACCTTATTTAACACAGTGGTTATCAAGCTATTGAAGAAGTATAAAAAAAGATATATCAAAGGGTGTGGTAGTTTGACTCTTAGTTCAGAATAAGGGAGCTTCCCCGGTGTTAGAAAATTTGAAATTGGAATACAAATTCAAATTGATGTTATTTGAGCTAATGATTTCGAACGCTTTTGAATTTAAATGTTCTCAGTTGGGTAGTTACATATATAATATATTTAAAGAATTATTCGAGTTTCGAATTGGCTCTTTATTTGGAAATGATTATAATTATTTTAGGGTCGCCTAGAAGTTACAAAGAAATAACTGGTGGGAATTTTGGTACCAAAATAAAAGGAAATTGTTAACTACACAAATAAATGATTATTATTTAATTGGGTTAAATAAAGTAGACAATTTAAAGAATTCCCTAGATATACGCTGTCCCAATTAGTCATACTTGTTCCAAACGCCATCCACAATCTAAAAGATGTTTGAAATGACTTTTGCTGTGTTCGGTGACAAGATTCGGATAGCCAGGTAGGTACTTCCCCAACTTCCTCTTCCCATCTTCTTCATCTCCCCACTTTTTCTATACTTACAAAGTACCCCAATTAGACATACTTGTTCCACACGGTTGTTAACAGTTTGTGTAACGAAGAAAATTACCGATTTAAAATATTGCAAATATTTTAAATTTTCTTATAATTATTCATATTCCTGTTAAAAACGGGACTGGAGGCATCGAACGAATGAATTGACTGATTTCCTAATAAACTCTCAGTTAAATACGACTGTGTTATGACGATATCGGAACATGTATTGATAAAAATTCTCTTATTTTCGGATTTTGTCATTACATAAAGTACTAATATTTTATTACGAATTAGCATGCTATCACATTATTAACAGGATTTTAATAAATCAGCAATGTTAATTTTTCTATGTGAACTATTGTGCAGTATTCACATTAAATAAAATAAATTTCAAATACCAAGATTTATGAAGAAGAATAACAAAAAAATAGCCCAAACGCTATTTGATTTGTAAACGTTTAATGAAATAAAAATGATGCTTTAATACACCTTGTGCTTATTATCATTTTTGGTCGAAAGCGATTATTGATGACGGTCGGGCGATATTCAATCATATCATTCTTTCTCGCTACAGTGAAATCTACACAAATTCTTCCTTTTCATTTCTTTTCCCTTTGTTTCTTCCACTCCAAGACTGCGGTCTTCCCTGTTTCTTGCTCGCTATTCCTTTCTTCTTGTTGTTCATTATTCTTCTCCCTATTGTCTGTTTCTTTTCTTCGGGAGTTGGAAAAGAACCCTCAACGTGGCGACACATTGTAGAAACTTTATTTGCGCTATTGTCATAATGGCAACAATTCAAAGCAGGGGATGTAATTTTATCACATATTTTTAAAACATTCCCAATAATAATAATTCTTCGGAGAGTAATTTGACAGTTTATATTTCTGTGGAATAATAGGGAATGATGAATTGTTCTCATTCTTTAAAGTTCCAAATTTTTCGACTTGTATTAAACGAATGAAGCTTGGAATTAAGTTTTATTACAGTTTTATAGGTCATATTTTTTGCCCAAAATAATTATGTATCTGCCGAGACACTCTGTTAAGATATAAATTAGTCAGTCGGGCTTGAACTCTTCAAGAGGGAAGATTAAAACACAACTCGACGGCCTCCGTGGTCGAGCGGTAAGGCTCTCGACCAGCGATCCGGAGATCAGGGTATCTATTCCAGAGTCTCTACCACGAATTACTCGCTATGCGCCATCTACAAACGAAAATCTCTACGACTTTTGTCATAAGTTATATTTATACATTCTTGAGTGTCGAACGGTTGAAGAGATGACTGTGTTGGCAACCCTGTGAATATTGTCTATGTTTCTGATGTGTTTGAGGTTTCTATGGAGTTAATTTGAAATGTCAAAAACAAACCGTTGCCGCGTCGTTCTGTCAACGTTTTTATTTGCTACCGCACTTTTTCTGAAATGAATGGCGGTGGTGGATACATATCGAAATGCCAGAAAAATGGTTAAAACAACTTTTCAGAACTAAACGAATCCGATACCAACTTCGAAAAGCGCGCGGGAAACGATCTTTTTTTTGTATAAGGCAATTCACCAGGATGCAATGAGATTTTGACAGTTTTGCCGATCTCTACTGCTTCAACCCACTCGTTGTTTAAGTCGAATGAATTTTGACGTATGGCGTGTAGTATGTACTCGTACTTTCGGTGAGACTCAATAATAACAAACTCTACCAGTGTATGTACTTTCGGCGGAAATTGCGAGCGATCGAGACTGGGGAATAGAGCACCAGTGGTTCATTCATATCCCAGCGTGCGTAAATAATTTCTATTTCAATTAATTTTTGTTGATTCGCAGTAAAGCCATACTAAATAACATGTTGTATAGCTGCGACACGTTCCAGAGTGGAAGATACCATCAGTATCGACCACCATTCAGAATTGAACGTTGCTTGAAATGGCTTTGGCAATGTTTGGTGACCTTCCTTTTCCCATCTTCTTCCCCTAACCATTATCTTCAGCCTAATTACATGCCACAATTTTGTTGATTCCGGACGGTTGGTAGCAGTCGGGGCTCATCTGCAGTACTCACATACAAGAGGAGGACCATCATCGATTACCTCTGACATAAGGATAAAGGTTTGAGGTTGGGTAGGAAGCTTAGGGTCAAAAGGTATCCCTCAACCAGTCTCTCCCGATCCGGCCTATCACGCAGTATATGGGTTGACTGATCCGCCGTCAAGACCTAGACAAAACTTACCCCATCAACCCAGGCACCCCTGCTAAGTCACCGAACGCAGCGAACCACTTGGGGTAACCTATAGCACTGGTGTTGATTTTGGTTGGGCATATCCGCCTCAATAAATTGAATATTATGAGGAACGCCAATTATGAAGTACACCAAATAACTCCGTGCTTGCTGAGTCATGTTTTCCTGATATTTGACCATTTTCTCCCACCATCCGCTCTATGTCCGAACCATATAATTGTCTGTTTAATATTAAAATAATTTTATGATTATTCCACATCCAAGTTCGTACTCAAATTGCCCTTTCCCTTGTTTTTGTTCCTTTGCTAAAAGTCTTACCTTAGAAAAAACAAGAATTCTGACGCCAGTGTCATTTGTTTCATGATTGGGATTGGGAGTGCATGTTATTTCGCTGCTTGTATCAATAATTTCGTGAAAAGTCCATTAAATAGTGCAAATACTCAATAAGTGAACCCCAAGTTCAATAGTGTCTTGTAGAGAATGATCAGAGCTCATGTTGTGAAAATCTAACATTAATGGTGCTTGTGATGTACACCTATAAGTGACCCACGGAATCTTCAAGAAATCAGCAGGACTCCGAAAAGAAACCAACATCATCACCTGGTATAAAACTTCCTTTCTTTTAATCTGACGGCCGGCGTGGTCTAGTGGTATACGCTTTTGACTACAGATCCGAAGGTCGCGGGTTCGAACCCGGCGTGCGCAAATAAATTTTATTTGATTAATTTGTGTTATGTCACAATTAATTAATTTAAAATAATATATAGTATATTTGCGGCACGTTCCAGAGTGGAAGATACTTTCAGTATCGCCCTGGTGTAAGACCACCATTCAGAATTGAAACGTTGCTTGAAATGGCTTTAGCCGTGTTTGGTGACCAGATCTGAATAGCCAGGTACTTCCCCACCTTCCTCTTCCCCATCTCCCTCCCCTCCCCAATACCCTCAGCCTCACAACATACCCCAATTGGGGATGCCATAGTCTCACTGGCTCCAGACGGGAGCAGTTGGGACTCTTGTGCGGTATTACTGTAAAAAAAAAAAAAAAACCTTTTATTTTCTGGTGATATTAACACCATCGATTGATCTTTTCTTTTCAGTTAAATGCAGTCCATTTTAAATATTTAGACGATGCACTACGTCGTGTAATATTTTAAATTGAGCTGCTATCAATAACAACCCTTACGTAGATGGCGATAAGGTTTAAATTCCCTCTAAACACTATCCACCTGTTTTGATTTATGCAAGAAAAAAACATGGCCAAAAATTGCTTTTTATTATATTTTGTGCATGTTCAGGTATAAATATTCAATTTTTTCCGATCATTTTATAAATAACTTAATTTGTCACATTATACAATAAAATCATAACCGTAAATGGGTTCGTAAGTAGGAGATTTTTAACTTTAAAGCAGTTTTCATAGGCCGCATACATTATTTTTTTCTGGGCTTATAAAAATACGTATCTAAAAAATACTCGATTATTTCAAAGGCCAAGAGATGTATTCTATTCGCAGTATTTAATTAAAGCATCTGAAACATTTCTAGGCGACCAAATTTTAAACCAAAAACACATGATTTTGCATTACTACGGTACTAAACAGTGTACTTTACTTAGATTTGTCCATAACGCTTTCACGAAAAAAACAACTACGTTTCAATGTTACGCTCGTAATTGTCTGAACTTAATTGGTACTTAGGTATATCATTTGCAAATAATTGTGTTTTGATGTTAATTTTCTCAAAAATGGATGCAATAAGAATAATGTATTTGTAAGATAGGTAAATATCCGGGTTCTTAACCCTTCAAGTTTTTAAATATTTTTACCAACAAGTCCCAACGACATTGTGAATTTTCTTAGAATTTCGGAATACCTACTCCCGAATGTAAAATGAAAATATAAAATGTTTGATTATTGAAGACAATATTAGCGATTCCTAAACGAAAATCTGAAACCCCGGCAAAGCAAGAGTCTTGGGTTCGAGTCCTAGATGTGACCGTATCTTTTTCTGATTTTTCCATTTCAGATTGTCATTTAGGAATCGGTTATATTGTCTTCAATAGTTAAATATTACAATTTGAGGTTTTACTCACTAAGTTATTCCAAAATATAAATATCAAAAAGGTGCTACATTTTACATATTTTTGAAGTTGTCGTAAAAAGAAATACAATTTTAGAAATTAGATTAAATTATCTTTGAAACATTTGCATTTGAAAAAAAATTGATATTTCTAAAAAAATAATTTTTATTATCAAACATGAAAATGTTATCAAAAAAACTTACCAGGACATTTTGACTCTGAACGTCCATAGGTCCACGAATTTTGAAATAATTCTATATTTATAAAACATATTCCTTTTATGCAGGTAATAAGTAAAAACACTGTCACATCATTTTTTATACAATTATATATTTTTTAACTTTCAACTGTCAATGAAAAAACGCCGAAATTCGTAATCACGAATTTTACAAATATTTTTTTTTATCTATGCAATAATGTATAAATATTTGATACAAACTGTGAAGAATAATTATTTATCTTTCCAATGACGAACAGGTCAGATCTGTCCTTCAGAGGCTATAATGGAATATGATGTTTGTGGCCAGTAATGTCCTTTCGAGGACTGAAGGGTTAAGTCAGAGCTAACCTTTCGAAAGAGAATATCTACACCTAATAATAAATTCAAAAAGTATAATAATAGGTTTCCTTCGTAGTTCTATATTATTTGTTATCGGATTATCGGGGTAGGAAATAACATATTCATATCCCGAGAAACCAATAAAATAATGTTTTATTTGTACCTTTCACCCTATTTACATAATGTCTGTAAATACGTACAGAAAAGTTGAAGTAAATATGAAACGTTTCCAGCTTATTTCCTAAGAAGTTACGCGAAAGATCCCTGAATTCAAGAAAGTTCTGTGAGAATTTAATTCTAACTTTTAACTTCGAACTCGATCAGTTCTGTTCGGAACGGATTCCGACGGGAACTAAAAATCCTGTCAAGCCTCTGTTCACTGTTGGCAAATTCAATTTATTTTTAGTTCGTGCAAAGTTGTACGCTAGTTAAAAATGCTAAAACTTTCAAAGAATTAATGCTTGGTAAATCAATGTATTCCGTGAACTATTAACACACTATTTTATTAAACACGGAGGGAGCGGCCACGCGCTATCCAGCATACATTTTTAAGATATACAAGGTCGGGCAAAGGTAACATCATAACGTGAATTTGCAATATTTTTTGCAAATGATGTCAAATGTCATTGTGCTTTGACATTTATGTTGCGGACAGATAGAGAATTAGTTGACAATAAGCAATTGAGCGATAAACACCAGAATTACGAAGAATTATTGTTACTGCTTATTTGACCAATTTCCTATCTGTTGTTTTAACGTACAGTGAATTTCGTCGACGTTTTCCTAGTCGTCCTGCACGCGTTTATCACAGCAAACCACAAACCTTGCGAGTCTTGAAAGCCAACATTGAAGAAGAAATTACCAAATTGGAGCCATTGGAGACGTTTTGCGGACAACATTTTTTAATTTTTAATGTCATCTATTTTACACCTCCAAATAAACTTTCCGTAAAACCAGCCATTTTTTTTTAAATTTCTAACAAAATGGTAGCCAATTCACACTATGACATTACTTTTGCCCAACCTTGTATTAACTATAAACTCTGTCTACCAACAGAAACTATAAATAACAACCACTTGATGAAAGAATTGACATTATTCTCTCAGATGGAAGACTTGTTTCCGACTTGATTTTTATTTTTAAAATTGTTAATGGTTTGGTAAACAGCCCTGATTTACTCAGCCTAATTCCTTCCGTATACCTTCCTAATACCTTCCGTATTCCAACTAGAACTACTCGATTGAAAATTCTTTTTTTATTTTCAACTACAGCAATAACAAACTGAGTCATTTAGATACTCGCTTATACCTATAGATCGCATGCAGTTAGAAATACTCTCGCAGAAATAGTAGATGTGTTTAACTGCACGGAATATAGTTACAAGAAGGATATAATAATATAAATCAAAAATTATAATAATACATTTTAGCGTAATACTATTCTTCCATATAATTTGAAAAGCAAATTTTACTCTATGAGACTATTCCACTAAATTATTATATACATATAGTATTATAATAATAATTATAAATTATTACGTACCGACTAGAAATACGAGGCAAAGTGCTACATTTTTCTGTGACAATTTTAAAACCAACTATAAAGCTCATAAATAAATAGACTACATCATTTTGGCAATAAATTTGGGAATATTGTAGACATGCTTAAAGATTCCGTATTACTTATAAAACGAAATCTTTTTAATCATTTTACTGAGATATATGAATTCACAACTCCGTAGTGAATACACTTTTATTTTTATATGTATATGTTCCTCAATACATATTTAGCTTTCCGTAATCCACACTATTAATTTGAATTTATCTTAATTTAATCAAAAATCATAATTTATTGTAAACTATGTAACACAACTGTATTACTTGTTAACTATTTTTGTAAAAGCCCATTAGGGCGTAAATAAATAAATAAATAAATATCACATGTTTGAAAACGCCCGTATGGGCGTATTATATACTATGTAAATATAATTGCAATAAAAAGATACTATTTTTATAATTAATAAAATATGTTAGAGACACAAACACAAATACTAGTGATACATATATATATATATATAGCAATAGCGGAATTTTTTTTCTGAATATATATAAATCATCTACGAAAATGTCTACTTCAGCACACTATATCTATATAACATTAACATAATTGTAATTACCACACTAAATTTCCTCCATCAGAGTATCAAACAAAAAAATAATGACGGTCGTAAAACTACCAAATTATTATTTAACATCGTACGGGTCTTATTAGCAGGCGGCAGTGAGGAGTATCGAAACCAGGTACCTTATTCACCATTCACCGACAACAAAAGACCAATAATGATGGAAGGCATGCGGTTTTACATTAAAAACCTTTTAGCTCATATACACCATACATTCTATACAACAAACAGTACACAACACGTAGTCTGGATATATTAATTACACGATGAGAATGTAAATTAAGTTAAAAGCTTTATTATTGGATATGTTAAAACGATGATCAAAACAACCTAAGTAAAACGAATTAAACTAAACTGAAAGCTGTTTAATAATAACATACAAATTTTACAGTATATGTACGAGGAATACACGAAGCAAAATAGAAAAATCAATTAGGATTTTCGAATTTTGAACAATAGATTAATAAGGAACACGCAATATATACAAAGAGTACATACTCGCTTTACTCGTTTTTTTTTACATTAACCCCACATAAGAGGCCTGAGGAAAAAATATTTTCCCCGAGGAAAATTATTTGCCGTGAGGAAAATGTGTGGATATGTCATATTTTGGAATGCTCCCTGGAGGGTCTTTTTTAAGTAAAGGAAGGAAAGGGAGTTCTGGGAACGTAAAAGAATCTTAGGATCAGTGAATATAGGAGTGACGGACATGAATATATCCCTCCCACTGCGGCGCAAGGCGATATGTCAAGATACCAGTTGGAGAGGTCAAAGGGTGTCCCCAAACCAGTCTTTCTCGATCTCACCCTCTTTCGTCGGAATAGGTTTCTATAGTGAAGAATTTCGAAAAGGCAATAAACGTTAAAATCTTTAAATCCCAGCCAAGAATGATAATAATATCAAATAATTGAATAACTTGAACAGCGCAGTTTTTGTGAAAAATCAGATCCGTTCTCAGTATTTTATTCTAGTCATTTGTACATTCAAACTTATATGCATAGATTATTAAATATTTATTATTTAAAAAATGTTCCTTTGATTAATATGGCTCCTACAGTCCAGCTTGAATCTACCAGCAGCGCATTATAATATTGCATTTCTGTAAGGTATTGTAGTAAAGCGTGTTGGTGAGTTTTGCAAAGGTGTTTATTCAGAAACTGACAAAGGTAAGAGAGAGGACGAGACACGCTACCATACCTTTATATAATCTCTGCAACCATACTGTCTCCCTTGCACTCATCCTATATCACGCAAACATTAGAATTCTTTTGTAGAGTAAACTGTTTTGTGTATTGGCTTTGTCATTTTTTGATAGTCTAATTTCATCGCACGTCCTTGTTTTATGCCTGTGAATTTCCTTGTGGTATATAATTTGGTTTGAAAAGTATTTTGTCAACAGGTTATATATTATTTTATGTATAAATATCATCGCATTCAAGGTCAGTATCTGTTCCACTGTTAGCTAATTTAGCACCTTTAATATAGTTAAGCCGAGGTGTCATAATCTTGTTGGCTTCGGACAGATGGTATAATCGTGTGGTCATCAGTCAATATATAAAACAAAATTAAAAAAAAGGGTGCGCCGGTTGGGATCAGAATTTTTGATGAAAACCAACGGAAAAAACTCTATCCATTGGCAATGTGTGCAGCGCTGAATATATTTCTTTCCATCTCCGTAATGCCAACTTTACGACCGCTCCGGAATGGCCTTCGCATCGTGGGTAATAAAAATTGGATATTACATAGTGTTATTGCTGAAGATGTAGTGGAGGAGATAGTATGGAAGTGGGGGAGCTCTCAATGGGGGGCACTTCGGAAACTTGTCTTCTCGAATATTGTCGTTTTGATGGTTTCAAATATGTATTTTAAAATGTAGCCCATAAAATATGATCAATACCTTAGAAACCAGTAGGGGTTCATTGAGATCGATCGGGAGTTCATCGGAGATTAGAAAATGGAAAAAAATGAATTCATCCATAAACCCTATGTTGGTCTTTTCCATAATTATACATATTTTTTCCTAGATCTAAAGGAATCACATCACTGCACCAGAAATTATCTTATCTAGCAACAATACAAAAATTGGCTATTCGGGCATCTGTGGATTGAGTATAATGTAGTAGTTTTTTTAAAAAAAGTTTTAAAATCTAAAATTTCAATTAAAACAAAATCGTTCGATTTTTTAAACATAAAAAGTAACATCTTCAGTAATTAACTTATTTTAATGACAACTTAAAACACGATAATCACAGAAATAAATATAATGATTTTTGCAAAATTCCGTACAAATTTAGTGTCATAGTCGCTGCGCACCCGGGCAGCTATAATAGATTCCTAAGGTTTGCAAACTAGCACGATTTACCGCTGAAGCGGCAAGATTAGTTTTACATGAACTATTTTCATAGAACAGAAAGTTCCACTGTCGCGGATTTTGAAACGCGCATATGGATTAATTTAGCACTTGCTCTCAGGCAGTATTAATACGGACGGGTGAATTTTAGGTGTGGTAAATTTATAATGCAAATGGGTATTTTATTTTTAAATTATTTCCTTATAGTTTTCAAGGGAGTTCACTACAAAAATGCATTTTAGCGAAAATCGTCACTGCTGGCTACAATTAAAAGCTTACTGTTTTAGTTGCAACTGCACCGAGCCAATGTATGAACATCCAACATTTTGTAAACATACGTTGATCTCGAAGTATTCGATATCAAGGAATCAAGAACTAAAAGTTGGTTCGCTAGCGACGAAATTGGAATTTTGAAATCTGGGACGTAGTAACTTAAATAACATAATTATTACGGGATATGATTTCATGGAATATATTTCCTAGTATAAATCGTTAAGGCGATGCACTACGTCGTGTAATATTTTGATCGAGCTGCTATCAATAAACATCAACTCCTTACGTAGATGGCGATAAGGCTTAAATTCCCGCTTAACACCATCCAGCTGTTTTGATTTAGGCAAGAAAAAAACATGGCCAAAAAGTGCCTTTTATTTTATTTTGTGGATGTCCAGGCATAAATATTTAAATTTTTTCCTATCATTTTATAAATAACTTAATTTGCCACATTATGCAATAAAACCATAACCGAAAATGGGTTCGTAAGTAGGAGATTTTTAACTTCAAAGCAATTTTCATAGGCCTTATAAATTATTTTTTTCTAGGCTTATAAAAAGACTTATGTAAAAAATACTCGATTATTTCAAAGGCCAAGATGTATTATACTCGCGGTATTTATTTAAAGCATCTGAAACATTTATAGGCGACCAAATTTTCAAACCAAAAACACATAATTTTGCATTACTACGTAGTCCATCGTCTTAAATATCTACATACTTATGAAATAGCGCTAAAGCATTTTGATATTTGAGTTTACTGTAATATGAATTTATGATGATAGTTCAAGAAATTGGTGTTTGTGTTTCATGTATTATAATAAAATATCAAATTGACAAACTTCAATCAGTGTTTAATGCAGCAGCACGGCTCATAACCGGGGTTTCAAAATATTCGCACATTTCAGAACACCTTCGTAACCTTCACTGGCTCAAGTGCCCTGAAAGAATCCAGTACAAACTGTGCTGGATGGTGTTTAAATCCATCAATGAAATGGCCCCACCCTACATCTCTGAACTATGCTTCCCGGAAAACACTGGTCTGAGGCAGTCAACGCTTAGATCAGCAACATCAGCAGCTGTAGGCAGACTGATAGAACCTATGCGCAAGCCAAATACTAAGTTTGGTGATCGCGCTTTCGGAGTATCTGGGCCGAAGGCTTGGAATAAACTCCCTCCGGAACTAATATCCATAACAAGTCCAACAGAATTCAGGTCTAAATTAAAAACTTACCTTTTTAAGCTGTCGTATCCTTAAATTAAATATACCAATCCTAAGAGAAAGTCCAGTTATATTCAATTTTTCAATTAAGTCCTAAATCCTGTATCTAAATTTCGCCAATAAACAATTAGATAATGTTAATTAAGTGTTAATCTCAAGTGACCTATCAGGTAAGTATTGAACTGTATATTTTCTCCATAAATAGTTAAGTAATAACATAGACCACTGTACAAATGTATTATAAGTTTGTACAGCGCCCTTGAGGTGTTTTTGCACAAAAACGGCGCTATAAAAGTCATCCAACTATTATTATTATTATTATTATTATTATAATGCATACATCATGTAAAAAGATTTTTAAAAAATATTTGTTTTTTAGGTATTGTTGATCTATATGTATATTCACGATACATTATGCTAAGTTTGACAGCAAATCGAATTGCGTAAAAATACGAAAAATCGTTAAGAGTTAGCGTTAATTGCCCGAGTGTCGTTCTGGTGAAAATAGCACAATTCGCGTTTGTCACATAAAAATGACAAATTTCATGTAAAAATTCGCGTTTTCGCAAATCCAATGTTTTCAGGTCTGTAGGGATTGGTAATAAACAGATAAATGTTGTTCGCAAGTTAAACCATATTTATTTTACAAATCGACAAATTTCAGATTGTGGAATACATGCGCAACTTAGAAGAATCTTTGAAGCGTTGAAAGCCTGAACTTTGTAATGCGTCAGCAATAAAAGCACTCAGTTGCCACTCTCCACTCTCCACTTGTGCAAACTGCAAATCTTTACCTATAACTTACTTGCAACCACTGAATAGATAATCCCAAGAAGTGTGATATATTACAATTTGAAAGAAAACTATTAGACCTCCGATTTACAGGACACTCAGTGTAATTACTTAACCAATTAACAAACTTACCAAAAATGAGAAGAAAACTAAATATATTTCTTTCAAAATAAGCAACACGGAAGAAGAATTATAAAACTTTAGTATGGTCATTGATAATTGCCAATATATAAAACGACTGTGTGATTGTCTGTCATTAGAAAAGGTCAATCAAATAAAGGTTTGGAAATCGATAAAAATCTTAAATGTATAGAATACATGAACCGCATAACTAACAAATTAAAAATAAAATAAACAGAAATATTTTCGACAAAAGAGAATTAATTAGAATCTACACAGCCAAATGTCAATCATTAATAGAATACGGAATAATTGGGTGGAGTAGTGCAAATAAATAACGCTACTTTACTTCCCATAATTACAACGCAAAAAGCCATTTTGAAAATGCTACTACATGTCATACTATTTATATAAAAAATGTTACACTTGATCTACTAAGGAAAATACAGAAACAAGAAAACAACAAGAAAAAACGAACAGTGCATTTGGACCGAGAAATTTCATTTACTATGTCATAAAAATTTACTTTACTATATCTCTCCTACAAAAAACCTACAAATATCGTCATATTCAAAAATCATAAATCAATGGATCTGGGACAAAAGGAGAAACGAACATGATAGAATATTGCAACCAAACACAGACTGATTGAAGTGAGATAAACTGTGTTATATAAATACAATACACAAATTGAAAACTGTTCAAGAAAGACTTTTTGATATTTGAAAATTTTTGATCAATTTAAACACAGTAAGGAAACATTGGACTCACTTTAGGCGTACAGAGACGTCCACAATACACCTCTATCTGTTTTTATCTTCAGGGCTTGAAACGTGCGGCTCTCATGAGCACCGGCGAGCAAGACTATTGAAGTTTCCTTAGTAATTCCCGGCAAAGTTGCCTAAGTTTGCGCGGACAATGTGCCAAAACTCGGCAGCCGAACCATGTGCAAGCGTATTTCCATACATTTTGTGCCATTTTGCGCCATTTCGTGTGTTTTCGTGCCGTTTCGCGCTAGCTCCGGGTTTATGGCGTAAAACATCCTCACAATGGCCGGCGAGCAGTTAAAAGCGGAGAGTTTCGCCCAATAAACTTTAGAATGGGCATCGTCGGGCTTTTTATCGGCTCCTGAAGCGATTATGCCTTGCGAATGTGGCCATATTAGAAATTACACCACGCTGGTAAACATGGCTCCACACCAGAGATGGAGAACCAGGCTCACATGAGTCATATCACTGAAGAGGTTTACCGGTTGATGTGTGTTGAGGGTCTGTGTGTCCGATGTAAGGTTAATTTTACCTTTCTTCGGGTGTCTTACGTAAATTGGTGAAATCAGTTATCTTTAATTAGTTATTTTAACTAGGATTGTATTTACTTATTCGTGATATGTATTCCTGGAGCATTGCCGAATCATTTTATTATTCACTTACCAGTCATCATTTTCACCGAGAAAGATCAACTTGACATGTCAAATCCATTTAAAGATCCCGTTCTTGATTTTGATCACTGCGTTTATATCGACAAATGTTTCCATCCACTTGTGAAATCGTATCCAATCATCCATTTCTAGTTCCATTAGCTCTACAACTCAATATTTCCAAAACAATTGTAAAGCGTCCCTTCCAAAAAACTTGTCAATAACGCTTAATTAAAACTGCAAAATTAATATCGCCTTCTCCACAATAAAACACGAACATGTGTGTAGGACGGCCAGGAGGCCGAAGTCCTCTTTATTCCTCTGTTTTTCTAAACCTTAGTGACCCCTGTACCTTGGTACGCACCATGGAGGGGCGAACCTATATTCTACCGACATTTGTCGGATAACTCTATAACTTTCTTGATCTTTCTATGTCTCGTAGCTCTATCACACATATCTCCCTCTATTACTCTGAAATATTCAAACGAGGGAAGCAACTTGAACTGCCAACCTAATCGTAATCCTTCGGGTACAGCCGACGTGTTATATGAATGTGGCATGTGGCGTAACTAATGCCATCTATGAAAGTATCTTAAAACCAAATAAACTGGATAGTAATAACATAGATCTAGACACTAAACATCTAGACACTATAACAACACTAAAATACCCCAATTGGGAATGTTATAGTCCCACTGGCTCCGGACAGTTGGAAGCAGTTGGGTCTCTTTTGCGGTATTCATATAAAAAGAGCAAAAACAAGCTAAATTAAATCTTCGTATCCTGTGCCGTACGTTTCCTACCCCTGTCCTAGGCACTTCCTGCGGCCGCTAATGGCCAACACGGAATTCCCAGCAAGGGGTCCATTAACGATGATGCGATATCGTGCAATTCAAAAAAATGTCCCATTTTCAACTACAGCGTTCTTTTAGCCCGCCAGGAACCGTATCGGGTTTGTGTTTGTAACATGATATTTTTTTAGCCGACAATAGACATTATTATTGTCAGGCGAACATAATCGCGTCATGGATTCGATTCCCGGCACCAATAATAATTGGCAGTGAAGATTATTTATCTCCACATTTAGAAATGTTTGGATAAATACTTAGTCCCCTTTTCAGGTCTCAATCCGTATAGCGGTACTATTTTTTTCATAGTTTGGTATAAATAAAATTACTGTCCCAACGTACCTGCAATAAATCAAACAATGGTCCCAACTTCTTTTCAGAACTGGCCCGTAGCGTGCAAAAATAATACCAACAAAATGTGTATGGAAACTCGAAGTATAAGCGAGAAACGCGTGAATTTACATCACAGTCACATCACTTATTGTTTTCGGTCACGAAAATAATTTTTTTCCATTTTTTTAACAGATGATATTAACACCTAAATAAACTATATTTTAAAACAAATCCAAAAATATTGTATCGTTGAACACAATATTAACAACTCTCAAACGAAAGATGTGAACCAAAAAGACTGAAAAAGATTTAGCCTAGATGCGACCATATCTTTTAACAAGGGTAGAAACATTTCGATAATATTTTTTTGAAAACATATAAATAACAATTTTTTTTTGATATTTCTCAAGTTTGTTATTTAGTAGAATTTAGTTTTTTCTCATTCGTGTAACTTGAAAAAACTATTATGACGAATCAAAGAATGTCTTCAACTGAGCGAAAACTATGTTTTCTTTAAGTTTGATCCTTTGTCTAAGGATTTTTAATTACTATATATTTTCATTATTTTAATTATATATGGAAGATTTTAATACAAAAATAGATACAGAATATTTACTATTATACTATTCAGTAACTTTCATGACGATGTCTTTTTTGTCAGTTAGTTTTCTGATAATTCCTTAAACGAAGATTTGCTGGAGTTAATGTTATAAATAAATTATATAATTTCTTTGATAGATGGTGGAAGTTTGTTGTATGACTACACAGTTAAAAATTCAGAGCTTTTTCGTCCAAAACGGTTCAAAATGACTACTGCTAAAATGTTAAGAACCTCTTCAAATTGTCGGTAGTTATGTTTAAAAACGGGATTTCAGGCCTTATGAATGAATTATTTTTGGATTTCGTCGTGATAAAAACGCCTTGATAATATATTGTAAGGCCTAAAATCCCGTTTTTAACTCGAAATACCAATAATTTGAAGAGATTCTTAATAAATGAGCAATAGTCATATTTCTCCGTGTAGTACAATATTATATTATTGTATTTATTACACTTGAGTACGATCAGATAGCCTGTTTTCTTTAAAACCATGAGTGCTTTTTCTGAACAATCCATGTCAATAATTTTGTTATTTTACTATCATGTTTTTGGGCTCTCTTATCATTGATATTTGGTTCTTTGCTCGAGAAAAGTTTTCAAGTATTCTAGAATTGATACGGGTAAGTCTCGTCCGCATATTTCCAGAACCTTTTCAAAATAAGGCAGTAATTATTAAAATGTGAAAGTCGACTAAAATTTAATAACTACATTAGCATTTTCGCATTGCGCCATTAAGAAAATTTTATGAGATAATGTAAATATTTTACAGTTTCTTTTACGTCTACTTCAAGAACGTTCGTTAGGCCTGTAATCTAATTAAACGTTCCCTCTTCTTTGTTGACCCTTCACATAGAATACAGAAGAAATGATAAAGAGATAACTCTTATCTTATTTCAGTTAAATGTTGGTATTTAATGCAATTATGTTAGAAAAGTTTTCAAAAGAAGCGAGGGTAGCAAGACGCAATGGCGTCCTGATACTAATCTTGATGTATGTACCTCAGAATAAGGATGAAAGTAGATTGATTGCTGCAGTAATGAGAGTCTTTATATATATAACCCTGAGGCAGAATAAGGATGAAAGTAGATTGATTGCCGCAGAAATGAGAGCTTTTATATATATAACCCCGAAGCAGAATAAGGATGAAGGTAGATTGATTGCTGCAGAAATTATATATATATATATATAACCCTAAGGCAGAATAAGGATGAAAGTAGATTGATTGCTGCAGTAATGAGAGTCTTTATATATATAACCCTGAGCCAGAATAAGGATGAAAGTAGATTGATTGCTGCAGTAATGAGAGTCTTTATATATATAACCCTGAGCCAGAATAAGGATGAAAGTAGATTGATTGCTGCAGTAATGAGAGTCTTTATATATATAACCCTGAGCCAGAATAAGGATGAAAGTAGATTGATTGCTGCAGTAATGAGAGTCTTTATATATATAACCCTGAGCCAGAATAAGGATGAAAGTAGATTGATTGCTGCAGTAATGAGAGTCTTTATATATATAACCCTGAGCCAGAATAAGGATGAAAGTAGATTGATTGCTGCAGTAATGAGAGTCTTTATATATATAACCCTGAGCCAGAATAAGGATGAAAGTAGATTGATTGCTGCAGTAATGAGAGTCTTTATATATATAACCCTGAGCCAGAATAAGGATGAAAGTAGATTGATTGCTGCAGTAATGAGAGTCTTTATATATATAACCCTGAGCCAGAATAAGGATGAAAGTAGATTGATTGCTGCAGTAATGAGAGTCTTTATATATATAACCCTGAGCCAGAATAAGGATGAAAGTAGATTGATTGCTGCAGTAATGAGAGTCTTTATATATATAACCCTGAGCCAGAATAAGGATGAAAGTAGATTGATTGCTGCAGTAATGAGAGTCTTTATATATATAACCCTGAGCCAGAATAAGGATGAAAGTAGATTGATTGCTGCAGTAATGAGAGTCTTTATATATATAACCCTGAGCCAGAATAAGGATGAAAGTAGATTGATTGCTGCAGTAATGAGAGTCTTTATATATATAACCCTGAGCCAGAATAAGGATGAAAGTAGATTGATTGACGCAGAAATGAGACTTACGTATGGTAAAAAAACACCAAGCATTACCGTGTTGCAAATATGGAGATTCGGAAATAATGTTAGGTTATTTATAAGAGCAATTCACGAGGAACGCTTATAGGGACGGTAGGACTTAAATATTTTTTTTAACTTTTACAACAATTCCACCCAAATAATTTCCCTCAGGGCATATGGCGCCTTTGAGGATGCTGTGTGGAGGGGAGTTTGACCATGAATGTGATTGAAGCGAGGAGTATTCACCCAGACAGATTATAGATTGTTAATTAGTTAAAAACAGGTAATTACATCACATCCTTTGGTCTTTAGGTGAAGTTACATTCCGTTTTGTAAATTGATCAATTTTGTTTGAATTTTTGAAAACAATTTACCGACAATCTCTAATCAAAATTTTTGCATTTGTGGCTTTTCTACGTGCGTCAGAGGCACCCCTTTTACCTAAACCATCATAGCCTGTGCACCGCCATATACCTTTCTCCTAAACATAAAACAAAGCTTATCAAACGTGAATGTATGCCTAGTATATAATATATTATTGGCCATAGTTCGGGCTGTTTGATTTATGGTTACCAACTATTCCCGATAACAACAAAACAAACGTCCGCCGCGGTCCCGCCATTAATTATGTTATAAATTTCACGATAAAGGCAAAACCGAAAAAGCGGATATTCTATTTATCGCCGCATTTATATTTTACGCCGCGTTTGTTCGCCGCACAATGGCACATCCGCCATCGGTGACTTGCAATGAACCTTTTTTAATGGAAGATGCGATTGCGTTCAAAAAATAAAACCACAAAATGATTAAAAAAAATAATGTGATTACGAAGTAAAAAAACATTTACAGATGTACATATAATATTTATGCAATCGGATAGTTGCTTTCCTTTGGCAATTGTGGTTGCCACTGAAAAAAAAACGTTCTGTCGTTTATAATATTTATAATTTAAAGCCTATTTAAAATACAAATTGTAATAGTTGACCAAGATATAATAGTACTTTGTTATCTGTACGAACTATTATGAGAATTTATATTATTTAGTGGTTATATGAATTCCCAGTGCTTGTATTGAACTGGAATTAAACGGAGCGTCGTTCCAGTATGCCCTCGAGATACTTAGGCTGATATTCTCCAACTACAAAAAATTCAAATATACGTATTATTATTTAAAAAAACTTATATTAAAAAATGATAAATCACTTTGTTTTTATCACTGCGTTTAAAATGTTCACAGGTTTCGGAACCAATGGGCTCGTTCACATACTTTTCAGTTGGAAAAAATGTTTTTAAATGTCCCAATTCCACGCTGTTCGACATTAACATTGAAGCGGCACATTGTTAGTGAACGAATGAAGGTGTTTTTGTTAATTGTTTTTGGGGTGTTATGCCGTGTTGCGCTAACTCCTTATTTAGCCAACGTTTCGGACACTGCATAACACCTCAAAAACAATCAACAAAAATACTTTTGGCCGTGAAAATCTTAAATGAATGAATCTTGAATGAAGGTGCCCGCTATGCCCGCTCAAGTCTTAAAACTTTTCAAAACTAGTAAAAAAAAAACAACGGAACAAACAATATAGTGTAGGTATTGTCTTATTTTTTGACAGTAGTGTATTATTCAAAGCGCCGTGAATTTCTGAATTTGTCAGTGTATTGTGTCAGTTCTCGCCGTTCTCACTATTAACACAACTCTAGAAACAAGAGATATTTTCGTTTCAAATCGCTAGAATTTTTATCTATGTTGGTTTAAAAAAAAACTGATATCGATAATTAAATCGATTCCGTCTGGTTCGTTTTTAAGTTCGAGCACTGTCAATAATACGAAAAGGGTTATTTAAAATAAACAAATTACAAATAACTAATTAATAGGAAGTTAAATCGCGATCCAATCACCAAATTACAGTGTCGAAAAAAATCGTGTTCCAGCGCCGAAAATTCAGCGTTCAATAATTCCATTTCAGGTTGTTGGGCTCGACTAAGCCCTACAATCTTCCGAAACCGGTTTCCAGTAATGCTCGTCCGTTTAAAATGTGATTATTTCGCCTGCGAGTAAAATAAACTTTAATTAAAAATCTAAATTGAGGCCCTGAGCATGAAATGAAACTTGTAGCGAGAAACCAAACTGCTAATGAACGTTTTTTAGTCGGGTCTTAGGAAGGTTTTTTCTCTGCAGCTGGTGATTAAGATAGCTCGGGAAGGCGGGTAAAAACTTTTATTCCATTCCAAGTGGTTTTTTTTAGAGCAGCTTATTTTAAGCTCCCTATTTAGTAACTTCAGTAGTTCACACACACTTACTTGAAACTCGAACCGATAAGAATAAATACATATTTGGAAAAAAATCTATACGCAATCTTAACTACAAAGCGGATTAATAGCTGAACTAGTCAATAATTTGTATAATCCTTTTCTACCCGCAATTTTTCCTTGTTTTTAATGTGTGTACTGTTCAAGAGTCCCAACTACTTCCAACCGTCTGGATCCTCTTAGAATATGGAATCCCTTATTGGGATAAGTTGTGAGGCTGAAGGTATTTGGAAAGGGGAGGAGATGGGAAAGAGAAAGGTGAGGAAGTACCTGGCTATTCAGATTTGGTCACTAAACACGGCCAAAGCCATTTCAAGCATCGTTTTAACTGTGAATAGTGGTCTTACCAGGACGATACTCCGATGATCTCCATGACTCATTCTTCAATTCAACAGCTCGACTGTGTCACTCCTTCTTCTCCTTAAAATGGCCCTTTGCACAGCATCCTCGAAGATGTCAAAGATGACATGGCCCATGCTAATAAATACATAGAAGGCTGTTTGTAGTTTGTATATTTTTTGTTAGTTATAGATTTTTTACATTAACTCCAAACAGGAGGCCCTGAGTGGAATTATTTTCCCCAGGACCTCCTGCTTATAATTTTTCCGATATCATCATCAGGGATTCAATTCAATTCAATTCATTTTTGTTTATTCATTTCAAAAAAATTACAAAATTGTTAATTTCAATGCGTTTTTAAAATATTTTTATAATAAGAATTCTTAGATTAATATTTACAGTGTGTATATCAACTATACCAGTGATAATAGAGCTTGCCTTTTAAAGGAAGCTTCATTGATGCTAAAAATGTCGATATCCGAATTGATTCTGTTCAACAGCAAGATTGCTCTCCCCACAGGCATGAACTTTGGCAAGCTAGTTCTGCAGGCCGGGAGATAAAATAGTCTATGTTGTCGGTGACGTAGATAACCATCGGGAACATAGAAATGAATGTTCTCCATGATGAGCGAGTTTTCAAACAATCCACGAATCAGTCTAAAGAAATGTGTAGCAATGCGCACATCCCTCCTGACCCGTAGATAATTCATTCCGAGCATACCCAAAAGAAAGTCAATGGGATAGAGCCACGGGTAGTAGCCATACTCCCTCATGTAGAGGCTACGTGGAGGGTCTTTTTGAGGAGAAGATGTAGTGCACGTAGGTTTTGAAGAAACCCATGTTCAATTCTGGAGAAAATACTGCCATCGGAGCATCTTCCATTGTAGTACCATTTCTACAATGACGCATGTGCTCTAAAGATTGCAGTCCATTTGTTAAGATAGTCACATCTGGTCACTTTGAGTTACACCAAGGATATCAATGGAAGGCATGTTGGGAAAATTGCAATAGTTGGGGGATACTAGATTGTCATTTCGATCAACGATTTTAATTTTTCCAAAAATACACATTTTTTGTAAAAAAACTGATATTTCCAACTATTAAAATAAAAAATAAATCATTAAAAGTATAAAAGAATTTTTAATTAAATAAAAAAGTTGTACGAAAGGAAGAATACGAATATTGTGAAAAATTAACCTGGCCTATTGTTAAAAATGATTGATGTTTTACAATAATTTACGAGTGGGTATAAACCGTAATTATATATTTGAATTCTATTAAGCCTGAAGGCATTTTTAGAAATGTTAAACTAAACAAATCAAACCCAAGATTATACAAATTGAATACGTCTGTAGGAGGTCAAACCACTGTCCTAAAATAATGTAATTATTAACCGAAATCCGCAAACCGGTTATGTTTTTATTAATGAAAATTATTTAAATAAATTGTAATTCCAAGCGTTAAACACCAAAGCCAAAATATCATAACTGTAATTATTATTTATTTTTTATATAATTTGTAATTACATTCTAGGCTAGATAATCAATTAGACTTTTTATTCATACTATGCAGTCGATTAAAGCAAAGTAGAAAACCGCATTAAACAATTCATAATCAGAGCTTGACTGATGCAAACTTCTGAGTCTTGTCAATTTAAGAGTACCTACTCGACACACAAGGCATTAGGACATATTTCAACGTCACCATTTACAAACAAATTAGGTAGCAAAATCGCCAATTCAATTAAATTAGATAGAGCCTTGGAACTCATAATTGCACAGTGCCCTTGAGGTAATTTTTCACAAATACGGTGCTGTAGAAATTATCCAATTATTATTATTACTACTAACCATTTCTTATTTGCAGTACCTTTTCGTGTTATACATCTGTAATATTTGTTATGTATTGGTGTACAGCTGTTTTATGGACACTACGAAAAAGTCTTATTTGGATTATTGATTAACCGCATGGTAATTATTTCGGCCCTGATATATTTGCATGAAATAATTGTTAATTATTTATGTCAATATCGATACAGTTGCAATTTGCAACCAGATTTTAATAAACAAATCGCTACAAGACCTTGCTTTACATAAATATAATTATTATTTTGTTTCATACAGGTTTACATTAATAATGCAGATAAAATGTATACCATTACATCGTACATAATATTGTGAATAAATCATTTTAAAAGTGTATGTTTCATGTTACAAAGGTGTGCATTTCAAAGGCTTTTCAGCAATTCATCATGAATATTCAAATAACGAATTCAGAAACTGAATAACCGCTTAATTATTCGAAAAAGGAACACCTGCATTGAAAACTTTGGGCACACGTTCTAAATTCAATATAATTTTCTATGGTTATCGAATATGCCCATAGAATATCGCTTTCGGCCGCGCCATTGAAATACGAGGACGGCGATACGGTATAGAATTCTGAATTTTCGAAGCGGAAATTTTCAAAGAGCATACAGGTGATCTCTGCCCTCAGTTAATAAAGGCCGACGCGATGTTGCACGCTGTTTCACGCTGTTTATAGAATCATTTTGTAATTACGTTCTCACAGTCGATATTTCAAACTATTTCCTTCATTGTTTCAATATGTATGATTTCGTATTGTCTTTTTATCGCCCATCTAAAGATTTTATGGGTCATTAGTGCTGTCATGGCGTTTCTCTTTGTATTATTTTATCTGTAATGATCGCTATTGCTTCGAGACTCTTTAGGCGTTCCATACATCTCTCATTTTATTCATACATCATTTTTTTATGTGATTACAACACAGGAGTTCCAACTGCTCACAACCGTCTAAGACTGTGATATAACCAATTGTGGGAATGAGATTCGGAAGGTTTTCAAGCCACTTTTCGATTCTGAAAGGTGGTCTTGCACCACTCTGGATTATCTTATTCTTGAGTCCTTATTGACACTCTTAGTATTGCCCTAGTGATAGATCACTAATTTAGAATCGAGAAATTTCTTAAAAAGGCTTTACCCGTGTTTGGTGACCAAATCTGAATATCCAGGTATCTCCGTTCTCCTAACTCCTTCCCTTCACCTTCCCTACCATCTCCAGCCTTACAACATGTCTCATTGGCTTTGGGCAGTTGGGACTGATGTGTCTAATGAACCAGGATTCTCCACTCCTGATCTTCTCTTGTTTCTCCTGCCTTCAACTTTGTCAGTTCATCCACCAGCTTCCCCAGATTCGGGTTCTAAAACGGATCAAATCTCGATTCAATTCAAAGCACGATGTATTACATTAAATAAAATAATTGCATGTTGAATTGTATTTTTTTTGTCTAATTTACTAACAGAAAAGTATTTTTTGTTATCTACTATGCAGTTACCTTGAATGATGTTTGAAACATTTAATAAATCCATGATTAATACGAGTCCTTGCATTAAAGTTTTTAATGAATCTGTCACTAATTGATTGAGTTGTTATTTTTTTAAATCATTTTTTATCAAAACCAATTTAAACTCTAAAAATTTTATAAACTTATTGGAGACTAAAAAAATTGTTATTGTTGGTATGTATTATGTATGTATTTTTATTAGATTATAATATATGTGAGTCATGGTCTATCCTTCTTAAATCTCAATTTATTTTCGGCTTTTAGATATGATACTTTTTAAAATTATTTATTTTATATTATAAAATTAAATAAACAGTACATTGGTTTTAAAACAGTTAACAATACAAATATCACAGTGTTAAATAGCAAATGCTTTAGTGCTAGCGTGATTCATTTTTGGGTTATTATGCCGTGATTCCTCCTTCTCCAGCCAACGTTTCGGACCACATTATAGTGCACATCATCGGGGAAGAAGTTCTTTAAAGATATTTAAAGAAAGACTTGACAATATTTTTAATTTCTCCTGGTTAAAAATGGGCAGATATCCTTGATGTTGAGACTGTAACACTGCCCGAAACGTTGGCTAAAGAAGGACTGAGCACAATACGTCATAATAACCCAAAAAATAATCACAATAATCACAAATCGTGCTTTAGCTCAGTTTACTAAATATGTTAAAAGCTATTTTATGTACAGTAACTACCTACTACCTACCCATAGAAGGTTAGTTGCGAGAGTGGTAAAAAGCATCGGGTTTCCAACCAGACAACACGGATTAAATAATTTGTTAGGTCCATAATCCGTTTAATAAGTGCATTACTGAACAAGCACTATTCTCCGTTTATAACGATGGTATATTATAATAAGAAGAATTCAAATGTTTTCATGTTATTCGTAAATCGTTAATAGGGAATGTGTGTTTTTTAAATTTTAAATAAGAAACAAAGATTTTTTATGATTATGAGTAGCATTAAAAAAATCTTAGCAAAGCTAATCAAAAGCCATTCGCCTATTGTTTACAATATAAAACATTTCAGGTAGTTTATACCTATATAGGTTTTAAATTTCTTTGGGTTCGGGCGAAGCTTTTATGACTGGCCGTTTTCGGTGCCGAACCCAACTTTATCGTCGGGAACCCATTCCGGAATTCAAATTCCGAATTCAGAATCACCGTTCGAGGCACTTTGAATTCAAATGTTTCTGACACGAGGTTCTCTATTCAAATTCTACGGCCGATGCCGTCAGAGGAACAAATCTAACCCAACATTCGAGATAATGTCACAACGTAGCATAGAATATAAATAGCTACGCAAATGTGCTCACTGATATGGGTTTTATTAAGCTGTAAAGTTTATGTATTATGTTTGGATAGGTGTCATTAAGTTTATAGATACTATATTACAATTTCGGATGTGAGTGTTTTTGTGCGTGAAACAATATCACGGGGTCGTGGGTTAAAAAATTAATAAGATTAATAAGATATAATTATTATCAGTATATATAATTAATATAATGTCGCCGTTCTTACAATAATTTGTGGTGTAAATAGTCACTTCCAAGCAGTTGATCGGAGTTTTATTATTTAATTTAATTTTCTATATTAATTTTCGGGAAATCGACAGTTTACATTTAAAACCTACTCCCCCTCAACACAGGATCTCCTAGTGAGAAGGACTACGAATATAATCAAAATCTATATAATATATAAATACACATATTCTTGTAAAATGAAAAAAAAAGTGTATGGCTATTACACAAAAACAACAATTTAAAAAATCAGTTTGTATATAAGTATTATATAGACAAAATAAAACCAATTATGAATTTCCTCCTTGTGATTTTACCTCTACTGAGACAACATAATATGGAGTAAGTAAATTAAATTTGTAAGAAAGGAGTATGAATTGAAAAAAATATACAAAATAAAAGATTATATAAAACGAAAAATTTACAAAACAATACTTTTATAGCCATGGAGAGAGGTTGCAGATATAAATCAAATCATAATAGATATAAACAATAGAGACATAAGACAAATACTAAGTTTGATGATCGCGCTTTCGGAGTATCTGGGCCGAAGGCTTGGAATAAACTCCCTCCGGAACTAAGATCCATAACAAGTCCAACAGAATTCAGGTCTAAACTAAAAACTTACCTTTTTAAGCTGTCGTATCCTTAAATTAAATATACCATTCCTAAGAGAAAGTCCAGTTATATTCAATTTTCCAATTATGTCCTACATCCTGTATCTAAATTTCGCTAATAAACAATTAGATAATGTTAAATAAGTGATAATCTCAAGTGACCTACCAGGTAAGTATTGTACTGTATATTATCTCCATAAATAGTTAAGTTATAACATAGACTACTGTAGAAATGTATTATAAGTTTGTACAGCGCCCTTGAGGTGATTTTGCACAAAAACGGCGCTATACAAGTCATCCAATTATTATTATTATTATAAACATTATTCACAAACCATCAGAGAAATATTATTTTATTATATATTTCATATATAAAAAATAATTACAATATTTTCATTTTATATCCTGTGATTTTTCACATGTCTGCGCTAGTTATAACATAGAATCAGAAGTTATTGAGGTAGGTATAATTGCGCAAAGTTCCACTTTTTTTTTTACTTCTAAAAAGGAAGACCAACATTCCAGAAAAAAACCTGAGATTTTTTTAATTCCTGCTACTACCATCGTTATAGTCAGAAAAACTTTTGATGGGGGACTTAACTAGCAGAGGAGTGGGAACTAAGCTAATGGCCGATTATTCTGAATAGAAACGTTGAAATGGCATAATCTATGTTTGTTGACCATATCTGAAGCTCGTAATCAAACTAACTTCTAATCTTTCTTTCCAACTACCCACTTTTGTCAGTCTCAAATAACAAGTAACAGCAGTGGTAACAACACACCACAAATGTTATTAGTAATCACTGAGTTACATATAAAATTTATAAACCTCATTGTTAGTAATATAGACGATGTTGTGTTCCCACAACAAACTGGCTCCGGTGCCCGGACAGTTGGGAAAAACTGCGGTAGCTGTAACAAAACTGAATGATAACAATCAATTGATTTTGGTTAAATATAAATATTATTTATTTATTTTGCAGTCTACATAAAAGAGTTTTACACCAATATTTTATTACAGAGAATATTACAAATTTAAAACACTGTTGCAACCAAAACTGCTTACGAATAACATTTTTAAATGAACTTATAATTAATAGACTGTAAATAATTTAGACGAAACGCAATGAAATGGCGTTTGCAAGAATTGGATTTTTGGTTATTGGAAAAACAAGGTATGGAAGGAAAACGGGATGATCAATCACTTACCACTGTATCTCTGCGAACGAGCACACAGCACAACCACAATATAGTGAGTTCCACCGCGATGCCTGGAGGTAATTATCGCCACAACAAAACGAATGAGTACTTAAAACGACATTTATGCACTTCTATGATAGTCGACTTTGTTCTTTTAACTTTTGAACGAGATTATATGCACTAAAAATACCAACAACTTGCTTCGACGATATTTGGAATCCTTCTTCTGTTTTCAAAAACAATCACATTTGAATTTGCACTATTTATTTGCAATTGTCATGTTCTATATTTTAAAAAGTTTTCCAGCAAGTGAGGTTACGAAGAGGTAGGAACTGGATACATGACATTCGGTAGGAACCAAGTATATTCTCATTTCAAGACCAAACAAAGACATAATAGTATACATGAGAAATGGTAAAAAACGTATACAACAAGTAGTAGCAATAATAGATAGGCGATAAAGTAAGTAAATAACATAATATGTAGTTATATGTATAGTGAAGATTTAAAACAATATCTAGTGATAAAAAAATATTGAATGAACTTTCAAGTGGTGACGTTATTGTGTTATGTTACGCTAGTACATCTAGAAAAGGTTGATAATGATATTTGCAAATTAGAAATATATTAAGGTCATCGTAGTAGTTGCTCGACTATCCGTAAGTGACGTTGAAAATGTCAATAGTCAATGCAGCATCGTTCAGAGTTGCTCTGTGATTAGTGCGTTCTGATAGGCAGAAATCCTCGTTTTCGCAGAATAAAAAAATTGCATGGGATCTCCCACGAGTATACTAATTATTAGGTACGTATAGGTTTAACCCCTTTCAAAAAATATGTATGTAAAAGAAACAAAAAAAAGACAATAACACAAGAAAGCATGCCACTTCCAGAAAAAGTGGTTTCACAACTACTAGGAATAGAATACGCCCCTTCATTAGTTTAACATGACAATGGCATCTTAGCAAAAGTAACATGTCCGTCTTCGGTTCTCCGCTCTCTAAGCCCATCCATCTTTGTCGCCAAGATTGGTTTCGCCGTCCTTTCATCTGTCATGGGCTGACCCAAGTGTCCTATTATTCATCTTATCCGTAATGCTTCCTTTGTGCTTATCTTTCCCAACATCGGACCGCCTTCTCAAAAGCAATTCCAGCACTATTCCAAAGCAATTCGTTCGTTCTATTTGATATTGTGGTCAAAAACTTTGAATATAATAATAATGTACGATCCATGAGAATTTTACGTTTGAATAAAAAAGTTATTCGATGCCAAAAAAGGTAGGAGGTAATAAATACAATTTGAAAAATATTTTGTCAACTCCTGTGTTAATTAGCCAGCAATAAAATTGAGGTGATTTTTCACAAAAACGGCGCTATACAAATTATCCAATTATTATTATTATTATTATTAGTAAGTACATGAGTAGGTACCTATTTAAAAACAATCCGTTAGAACGGTACTCTTCTGTTCTGTATACAATGGAATTATTTTAAAATATTCTCTGGTTCACACTCCGGCAAAGTTCAAATTTAGAATTTTAAGCCGTTTAGCGTTTTGACGTTTGATTTTAACGTGTAACTTGGACTCACTCGAACATAGAAAGACACTAAGTAGGTACTAGGTATCATAATTGGTGCAAAGGTGAACAATTTTGAAACCAGGGAACATCACAAAGAGGTACCACTCCCAGAAGACTACTTGAATGCAAATCAATTATAGTATGGTATGGTTCGTTCAATACGTACAGCGTTTATCGATTCTCGGTTTTAACGTTGTTAGAATTATTCAAGTGTTTTAAATGCCTCGGTTACTAAGTTTATGGGTTACTTTGATAATGAAATAAGACTTTAAATCATAGAGCCGAAATGTGTTTTTTGAAGATTGAACATCGCATAGCAAAAAAATTATTTACATTTTGGGTTTTGAACTGTCCATTTAACTTTTAGACCATAATATGCTATTCAATTTTGAAGGAGTCGTACCAATCACACTACGCTTCACAAAGAAGTCAACAACTTGTCAATTACTCACCGATTACACCACGAAAAATTACGACATATTTCATGATTCTTTTCTAACATTCAAAATTAATTTATCACTTTTTTAGAGTGATAATAATTATTTTAAAACTACTTACTTACTTATTTTTTACTAAACTTTTATTAACAGTCAATTCGTGATCATATAATTCTTGATTTCATTATCTCTCCAGACACTTACTTCCTTTTTATTATTTTTCTATTTACTTACTCATACATTGATCAGTTAAGATTAAGAACCGTTATCGTTACAAACGAAATTACTAGGATATTGTATGGAACTTTGTAATTAAATGTACTTTAACTGTGTATTATTATACCTTGTAACATAATGTACCTACAATATACTTACTTATATCGACCCTCAAAATGTCACTATTCAAGAATTTAATTCAATTGATTATGTATTGATTTTCTGAGACACTCTCCAATCTTTATTCACTTACGTGCCGTATATCTATTCTTTATTCGTATAAATATCTATTCTAAGTCTGTAATTAATATCTGCTTAGAACCGCACCATTTTTTCAAATCATCAAGCGTCTTATTTTTTTAATTGTCCATTACACCCATTTTGACTTAGCGTTCTCCTTATTCGTTATACGGTTTAACAAAATTTGCCACAACCTCACACGCACCTCAGCAATCAAATTTATTCTATTAATTTTGTTGACGCTCCTTTATGTGTCAAACCATCTAAGCGTCCAATTTACATATGAATCTAAAACTTGGACGAAAATGGGCAGTTGAACTAATACGTTATAAAACTATTAGTTCACACAGCTCCTGCCGCTAAGCTCAGTATGGACTCAAATGATTCGTCGAAGGATGAGGAATGTCGACGATATGGTCAGTTAGCGATATTTGTGAGCGCGGTCAGAATACGATAGTCCGACAATCTGTAGACAAAATCCGCTGCTTTTAGCGCGGCCTCCAAGGCGTCGCATATACTTTCAATTTTCACAATTTTTTAATAGGGTCGTTCGTTATGAATAATTAATTGTCAATTGTCGAATTGTCTTATTAATGAATTGAAATTAACTAACTGAGTTCTTAGAATTGAAAGAACCCGATACATAAACTTAATTCATTCATCTAAGACGCGATCAATTGATTCCGTTCCAGCCTGGAGAAACAAAAGATGTTTGTTAAAACTAAAGACCTCATTAACTTACTTAACTCACTATTTAGTGTCAGAAAATGCATGCGAAATGCCAAAGTTATTATTTTAATATGAAATTGTCAATTCATTATTAGCAAGTAGCTTTCTGACGTTTATAAATGTTTGTCAATGTATAGAAAATACCTCCAATATTGCCCTCGTCTGTTGAGTTCTAATTTATTGCATTATCAATATCGGTCTGGTTATCAACAGCGCGACCGTGCTCGGGAAATCTATATAAATCGCCGATATGGTAAAGTTATCGATTTCACTGTGCAAGATCCCCTGGTAAGTATAAGAGGGATTTTAAAAGTTCCAATGTGAGAACAGTTTTGCTTTCAACGATTAGTTCGTCATAATTTCATGAATAGTGTACTGAACTATAATTTCAGGACAGTTTGATTTTGCAAAAAAAATATCCTGGTAATATTGTTGAATCTATGTTACAATCTGTATACTGTGTGCTAAGTTCGTCATTACAATCAGCGAGGATAAAGAACAACTGATATGCCGGCTCTAAGTTGAAGAATGAACATAACACACAGGTTCTTAGTGTTTGTTGGACTAAGGTGAATGCGCGCTGCACAGCATGACAAATGCAACAAAGGACCCCGAGGGTAGGATGTGGGAGGTGCGAGATGTGAGGCTGGAAGGATACGGGCACAACTTTCCAAGGAACATGACAGTGCAAACCTGTCAGCAGAAGTGAACTTAAATGCATAACTGCCCAGTGTTCTGCAGGATCCTGTTAAAATAAATGGGGGAGTTTCCCAATACCAATATATTTAGTTCATAATAATCGTATTATTATTTACCTACCTACCTGCTTAAATGCACTGGACTGTGGCACCCCCCAATCGGGGTGTCTTGGGTGCCTGGGGAGTGGGGAGGGAAAGTTCGGTGGGAAAGTACCTATCAAATTTTTGGCAATCCAGTTATTTACGACCTTATACAGGTTTCCTGATAAACTTTTATTAAATTACGAATAATTATCACGTGCAATTACCTCGATAATATATCACGACGAAATGCGAAATAATTCGTATTTTCATGAACACGTGTTCAGAAATGGTAAAAATATATTCGTAATTTACTAAAATTTTATCAGAAAAATGTAGAGATTTTTAATTAAATATCAACAATTAATTTTTTTTCGTGCTTTGGAGGAGTGCGATTATCGCCAATTTAAATGGGTTGTTAGCTGAATGATTCTGTGTTTCTTAATAATGTTTATGAACAAAACAGATCACGTACGTTAGAGGAGATTTTGGGGCTAAACCGGCCGCTAGACCACTGGAGATAGAATGAATTATTTGCCGCGCGCAGGTTTACAGTGATACCAGCCTCACAAGAATGTGGGTAAAAGTAATGTTGTCATTGTTTTCGGGAGATGTAAACTCCCTACAATTTACCCTACAGTGCATTCAGATCTGATCACTAAACACAAGTATAGCTTTTTCAAGGATCAATTTGATTTTGAAAGGTGATCTTTCACACGGGCGACACTGAATGTATATACCACGTGCCCCAAATGCGCATACATGCTATACAGGGTGTCCGGAAACTCGTAGTACAAGCGGGAAACTGGTGAATCTACATCACATTTGGAGTCGATTTTGTAGTATATTTTTTTTTTATTTGAGCTTTCGTTATCGAGTAAATCGAGTTTGAAGTTGATTTTTTTTTTTTTTTTTTAATCAAATTCTTATAAATTATTACTGAAGATCAAAGTACCCAACTAATTAAAACTATTTGAAAGTAAAACAAAAACTCGGATTTGAAGCATTATTTTGAAATCACCCTTCATTTAACCCGGTGTAATCATAAAATATTTCTGCTCTGCAGGGTTAAAACATCTGTTATTCAACCCTAAACACCAGAAAAAACTTTAACCCTAAAATAGCCGAAAAATATTTTTTTTGGTTTTTTTTTTTTTTTTTGAAAATGCTCAAATCAAAAAACTTTATGTTTTTTTGGGTTCCCCATGTGGTGTAGATTCTCCAGTTTCCCGCTTGTACTACGAGTTTCCGGACACCGTGTATAATGAATTTAATTTAACTTTTAGATGAAATAAAAAATTGTATAAATTATGTAAAGAAAGTTGTGATTTTGGCTTAGGGATTATCCTATGTTTTTTTCTTTTTCTATCATCGTGGGCTCTGTTAGATAAATTTCTCAATCTGAGAATGAAATTTTAACTTTTTAATTTAATTTCAACCAAACGACGAACTTCATTTACTATAGTGCTGTCTAATAAAGATTCGTCTTTATCGGTAAATAATAAAAAAAAAAACAAAACGGAACTCTCTGATAAAACCGTTTTTTTTTTAATATCGTATTATTATTGAGATTATTTTTTGGTTATCATTCAGCGTTACACTTTCTCCTTCTTTATAAATCGTTTCGGACAGCGTTACAGAGTCTATCATCACGCCATGATGGATGATAGCAGTGAGGTAGGAAAAAAGGATAAAACGGATAAGTAGTCATGAAAAATTAGAGTTCGCGCACAGACTAAACATAATGACTAATTGAATAATGCTAATTTATTAATAATCTCATCAAATTATTCGTAATTTAGTTACAAACGAGACTGCAGGCCCTTAACGAGTGAATTGATAGGTTTTCTGATAAACATTTATTAAAAAAATATATGAAAACGATGTCGAAAGATGTGTTCATAAATTTTTTTAATATTTTTGCATTTCTTCATTATCAGGGAAAATGCTCGTGCATGAGCACGTGTTCTGATATATTAGGAATGGTTACCGGATAAATCATCACAATGATAATTCATTACATCTTTAAAAAGTTATATAAAGTCATGGAAAGTGATGAAACAAAAACTTTATTAATTATGTTAATTTGTTTAAGTTAGGTTAGGTTAGATTAGATTAATTTATTTTTCTCATCGTTTCTAATGACTTTATATCACTTTTTAAAAGTGTGTTGGATTTTCACTGTGTTGAGTTATCATGGAACCATTAGGAATGTACTAAAAGTTTAACAGGAAACAGCCTGCTATCCTGTTTTTAACCGGATTTGAATAAATCAACAAAACATATTTTTCTAAAAAAACAAAGTTTCGCTACTTTTTATCATAAACTATTAATGAGTTAAGATGACATCACTCTTGATGAAAAATAACGCAAATTTAAAAAAAAATACATGTATCTAATTTTCAGGTATAAGTGATTACTGATTCTGAATACCGATTACTGACTGGGCTTGTCTATCCCCCCAATATGGTTGAATCATAAAACAAATTAGTGAACTATCACGTTATGATCTCGTCTACGTGATGGCCGGATGAATAGTGTTATCGGCGGTTTCACGATCACGTTATTATATTTTTGATTTGAAAGTCGAACGTGGTTTCCATCAATTACACAGGAAAAAAACATTTTGAAATTTGCGCAAAACGACGCACGCGGCGGATTTCGTGTGGTGATTAAAATTTCATTCGAAATTCGTTTTCACAGCTGTGATACAAATACTTGGGTACCTACCGATAACGATTCATTTACAGTAAAAAAACTGAAATCACTAGTTTAATATTTTTTCACTCTATATTTATCTATCTATTATATATTATATTTTATCTATACAGGGTGTATCGGCACTAACCCGACAAACTTTAACCAGCTATTCCTTAGCACATTTGGAGTAAAAAATGTTATGGGCACTTTGCTGTCCGGTAGCATTTTTTTTTCAATTAAAAACAAAAAAATTTACTATTTCCACACTACATCACTGTCATTGGCATTGCCTTTCGTGTTAAACAGCTGTTATAAGCAAGTATGTCAAAAAGCGTCTTCGCTCTTTCGCACACACTAAATAATAATAGTTAAAAATGAGACGAATGGTGCCGTGCTATTTCGTTGTGACTGTAAACGTGCGCCAATATAGGTACACACGTGCATTATTCAACGGAATTCGAATAAAATATTTGCCAGATGGGTTTTCGAACTTTGTCAAAGGATAAAACAGTGGTGACATGTGGTGAAAATATGAATAATAAAATTTTTATTAAAAAAAAACGTTACCGGACAGCAAAGTGCACATAAGATTTTTTACTCCAAATATGCTAAGGAATAGCTGGTTAAAGTTTGTCGGGTACGTGCCGATACACCCTGTATGTATAAAGTAAAATTTCTTTGGATTTGATTTTTATACAAATCTACAGTATTATTCCGATATTGATGGAATTTTGAGTACTTTATTTGAAATTAACCTAATGGAATTAAAGGCTGTTTAATTTACTCTACCTAATTATCTTCATATAAAAAATGGATCGACTCGATATACTCGATCGAAGATTCTTTTTAATTGTAACAATAATATCAGGACTGAGTTATTTACAGATTCGCTTGCAAATTGTTATGTAAATGTATATACGTAATACTAGAAGTCAGAATTTATTTCGGTGCAGATATTCTGGGACTAACTACCATATGTATTCTTCTTTTTTTGTATTAAGC
Organism: Hesperophylax consimilis; assembly: GCF_061612785.1. NCBI lineage: Eukaryota > Metazoa > Arthropoda > Insecta > Trichoptera > Limnephilidae > Hesperophylax > Hesperophylax consimilis. Next base: position 5,379,578 of record NC_142851.1, on the reverse strand, counting down.
AATTCACCCTAAAAAGAGTGCTAGTATTCTTCTTTGCCCAGAATACTAATGGAGGGAAACAATTATACCAAGTCAGTGGACATCTTCAATTTATCTTTAAACAAATATAAAATGTTGTTAATTAAGCAATTCATTTATGTAGGTACAATAAATAATGTATATTAATTAATATTTTTTTTTTATTTTTTACATCCACTTACTCGAATAATTTTTACCCATTAGTTGCCTGTTTAATTTTAATTTTTTTTCATTAATTTTAGACACATACATTCAAACATACATATATTTGAATAAATTTGTGGGCACACACTAATTGCTTCATGCACATGCAAACATACATATGTTATAAATACAATTTTTTTATTTAAAAGTTTTTTTTTGTTTTTGTGTAACATAAAACTGAAAGCTTTGGTATAGCATAAAGTGTACTGAATAAAGCGGTAAAATCCTTGGTACTTTTCAAGAGTGTCGGTGACAAAAACCGTACATACGATATGGGTATCAAATTACGCGTCTCGACCTACACAACCCGACTGGCTCATTTAAAAAATGATCAGTTAGCTCCTTGGCACCTTTTTTTCTCCAAATATTCTTTTTTTTAAATTTTGTAGTCCCACACTCCTGGCTTCATTCACATTCAAACATTACACCACGCACCACATTTTTACACACACCTCTCGCTTCACCCGCATTCAACGTCAAATCATACATTTAAACGTTTTTTTTTTACCCATTAGTTGCGTGCAACGGGCAAATAGCTAGTATTAATATTCATATTTATATTCATATTTATTAATATTCATAGATCACTGTAAAAATGTATTATAAGTTTGTACAGCGCCCTTGAGGTGATTTTGCACAAAAACGGCGCTATACAAGTCATCCAATTATTATTATTATTATTTATTATTAAAAGCCTTGAAAAAGATCATTAATTAATAAATACATAAATACTTTCGCGGAAATAATGGATGTGTTCGTCTGCACGGAATATAGTTACAAAAAGGCTATAAGAACAAATAATATTAGCGTAATACAATTCTTTTGCACGGGCTCTATATAATTTCTATTTAATTATTATGTATATCACATGTTTGTAAAAGCCCGTATAGCCCTATAATATTAAAAACAAATTTAAAAAAACAAGAGAAAGGTCACTGTCTACGAGAGATTTAAAAAAAATCTGAGTAGGTTGAGCAACGCTGGGGGCTTCAGCTATTTTATAAAGTTATCCATGCAGTATCAAAGATTTGAATACTGAGTTAACTACTTCCCCATCTCACTCTCCTCCCAATTTGCCTCAGCCTCTCATCATTACGCTATTGGGGATGCCATAGTTACAATGGCTCCGGGCAGTCGTTATCTTGTGCGGTATTAACATAAAAAAATCATTGGAGATAGACATCAATAAACCTGAATGCTCAACGTTGACCACATGACCACATTGATACAACGTCTTATATAAAACGCAATTACATAAATAATAATAATCGTGTTCAGGTTTCGATTGATTGATTGGTGGATTATAAGAGATACCAATTAATTTTATTGGAATGATGAATACATTTATTATAATAGCGTTGGCAGGTCATTAATAATTTATGAAACGTATCTTTGTAACATCTAATATTATACGAAATAGAGATATGATGGTTTTTTAGAAATTATAGGGCGGTCAATGGTCAGAAACATAACTTATTATTTGTGAAAAGGAGTCCATCATCGGGAATACGCGAAATTAACCAGAAACTAGGACGTTTTTCCAGTTCGTGAAATCCATCGACCATACTGACCCAGTTTGTGAAATTTTATTCAATAAATATAAGAACCTGACTATTCACTTCTGGTCACCAAAAACGGCCAGTTCAATCGAGGTTTTGATTCGGAATTGTTATCCTAATTTCTAAAATCATACTCATTCAGTAAAAAGAAATTATGTTGCATGGTTTACGTTCATAATGGCCAGTTCATTCAAACTGTTTGGATCTAAAAAGACTTAAAATTATTCAGGTTTAAATATTTAGGACAGGTGGTTTCACCGTGAAAATTCAAGTTCTGTTAATTTTCTTTTCAAGTTCTGTTATTATTTCATCATCATCCGGTTTTTTCAATATATTTGGATAAATACTTGCTTTTAATTATTAAATACTAAAGTAAAACCACTTCACATCAGTTAAACGGTATTTTTGCTACACATTGTTTAAAGAATGTGAAAGTTAAGATTCGATTTGAAATAATAATTACCATTAAAAAATATCTTTAACTCTATTTTTTAAATTTGGCAACATAATTATGTTAACAAAAATTTTTTTGCGACTTATGCACGCGTGCACATTATATTATTTAAGCGCGGAAGCCGCGGTTGACAGCTGTTTTTGTATAACGGGTTTTCCAATAAGAGGTTTTATTTTGATATTCAATTGTAAAAAATCAATGATTTCATGTTTCGTTGCTTGTGTGGCACGTAGTGCCGTCTTGTTGAAATTAAACGTTGTCTAGATTAATACCATCCAATTCCGGCTATAAAAAATCATAAATCATCTCTCGATAGCGATCCATTCACCGTAACTGTTGATCTAGCCTCATTTTCGAAAAAGTAAGGTCCAATGACTCCGCCGGACCATAAACCGCACCAAACAGTCACACGTTGAGAATAGAGAGGCTTTTCAACAATAAATCTTGGGTTTTCCGAGCCCCAGATGCGACAATTTTGCTTGTTGACGAAGCCACCGACGTGGAAATGGGCCTCATCATTCAAGATGATTTTTCGATAGAATTCCGGATCATTTTCACGCATTCCAAGGACCCAATCAAAGCGTGTATCGTTCTATTTTTACTAATGGCGTAGTTTCTACTTGTCAAATGTCAAAAAATGACAGCGTCAAAAGTAACATCTACCGAAATAGCGGGCTATTCAAAATAACACCTCTTATTGGAAACTTCTGTATATTCATAAATCGTGTTTTGTTAATAAAATTATCAGTTTATTATTTTATTCGTGTACTTCAACATATTTAAAACTTATTAGTGTTATTTTTCGTCAGTTTTAGACAAGTAATTATGTAATAATAACATTTGTAAAATCTACTGCATGTTATGGGATCAAGTTAGGTAAAACGGTTTTTCCAGCTTTTAAATTTTATGGTCTATATTTTACAAGAACTTCTTTAAAGTGATGTTTTTTCAATAAATTAAATACCTTATGCTCATGTAAAAAATAAACGTTTTAACATGTGCAAGCAAGCGTCAAACATTTCAGTTTTCGTTGTTGTTTCCTGGAAATAAAAGCAATTTCATATTTTTTTATATACTCGTATATTTTTATATATGAACAAGATAAAAAGTGAGGTTACAGTTTTTTTGCAAACTTCTTACATGAAACGGATATATTTTTGAAAAATGTCTTTGGTAAGTTTTTTTAAACTTTTTCGCATTTGAAATAATATTGCACTTTTAAGGATCAAGGTATACTATTTCGAATACAAAAATCTGATAGGTAATTTTATCTAGTTTCTAAACTGGAATATTTTTTACGACATCTTCAAAATGAATAAATATATAGAACATTTAAAATACCATAGAAAAATTGTGAAATTCGTTGGGCAAATTATTATTATTTAAAGTTTATGCAACAGATAAACAACCCCTTTTGACTGGATAAGCAAAGTATATATCTTATGTATGTTTCCATGAAATATTTTAAGTCAATTTCTATTTTACTTTTCAATTAATAAGGTCCCCGACTTCTGCTACCATTCGCATTTTCGTCATATTTTTTTCCTAACACTCTTTCTTCGCTCATTTGCTCTACATGCCCAAAACGTCTAAGCGTCCCTTTTTAAACATCGATTCTTTCTTTCTTATATGTCCACTTTGATCCCGATGAGTTCAATTTGTACACCAAGATTTTTTAGGACTTAAAATACGTTCTCTGAGAAGGTAGGTAGGATTTTAATCAGCTGGTATACCTCCCTAGAAAATTCAGAGCCTACACAGGAATGCTACAAAGGATTAAGCGTTGTTCGATATTTTATACTTCCATCGTTGGCTTCTTTTTTCTTTTTCTTCCCTGTTTCCTGTTTCTTTTTACATCTGATATTGTTAAATGACAAAAAAGCCTAGCATGCCCATCGATAAATATATAAAGATTCGTAAGGTATTACAAGAATGTTATCCACCCTTCGAACACAACAAATCACAAAATGTGAACGGACAATACTGCAAAGCGAAATAAAACACCACACGGCAATATTAAAATTTTACCCGGGTGATAAAACTGTTATTTCAGACATTCAGTAACCGCAAATTCAGTAACAGAATTTTTGCGAGGGTTGCAAAATCATGAAAAAAACACGAAATGTGATATTTTGCATAAAATTGATTTTGCGCATGGAATCCATCATTTTAGCGGGATCTTTTTTTGATGATTCTCGTTAATACTATGATTAAAAACTGCATTGACCAAAATACGATGGAATGTAAGCCATGGTGACGGGATTTTTTCGAGGTTATGATTATAATAGATTTTTTCGATGCTATGATAGGTTATAATTATAATCAAAAACGTACATACCAAATAGGTACCTCTAGATAAAAAAAAAAATATTTTAAGGATTGTACCTCTTACTGCGTATCTGTTCAAAATTGTAAAAGATAACAAATATTTCACAAAAATTTATGATTAGGTTAGGTTAGGTTGACGACCTCCGTAGTCGAGGCGTAGTCGACTAGCAATCCGGAGGTAGCGGGTTCAAATCCCGGCGTGTGCAAGTAAATTTTATTTGATTGATTTGTGTTATTTCACATTAAAACAAAATAAGGTATATTTATTAGAGTGGAATATACTCTCAGTATCGCCGTAGTTTAGGACCACCATTTAGAAATGAAAAGGTCTTTTAAAATGGCTTATTTTATAGCCGTATTTGATGATCCGGTTAAAATCGGGATTGCAGGCCGTTTCCGGATAACCTTTTTATAAATTCGTAATATATCGGAATACGTGCTCATGCATTTGCCTTAATGCGAAAATATTATAATTTTTATGAACACGAGTTCCGACATCTTCATGATACATACGTATTTAAGAAGCATTCGTATCGTTAAGTTTATTAGGAAACCTATCGATTCATTCGTTAAGGGTCTGAGATCTCGTTTTAACCGGATTATTAATAAATTAGAAATATTCTACAAAAGTAATTTTTCTCTGTACACATATGTAGATAATTCCCCACATTCTTCTTGCCCATTTCCCTTCATTCCCCACTACCTTTATAGCTTCACAGAGCTTTGGAGCAGTTGGAACTCTTGTGCGGTTCACATAAAAAAAAGGTTAAATCATTTGTTGCTTCATGGATAGAAAAAAAGTATATAAGGAAATGATTTAAAAATTTGTAAGAAGGTTAATAAATATTGTCCTAGAACTGTATACAAGGGGATAACACAAATATATCAGACGGAAAAATAAACCTGCCTACGTAGGTACGTATCACTGACAATAAAACACGGGCGAAGCCGGGAAAAGATTTTTTTTATGAAATATTTTGGAGACTTATGCACATCTGGTTATGAGATCAATCTTCTCTCCCTCCGTATTGATATGTCAGCATGATCGGCATGAACCCAGTGGCGTGCTAAGATAAATTATATAATAGAATCATGTGACAAATTTTTAACGGTAATAATCAGGGAAATTGGAACAAAACAACAATTGTGGGAGGCGACGTGACCATGTCGGTAATCAGTCAATAAATGAATCTCATTGTATACAGGCAACTCGCATTGTGATATCACCATTCGGTCTTCGAAAATAAAATCTGCTTACTTATTACTAGTACTTTTTATAATGGCGCGCAAATTTCTGGCTGCGTAAAAACTCAACAACATATCTCAAATCGGGAACACAAAACTTTGGGCTGGTTTCCAAAATGTAATATTTTGTTACACTATTTAATTGGGCACTTTTACAAATGTGTAATAATTTACCCACATCACTCAATTTTAGCATCGCTACGCTAGGTGATTCGTGAACAAACATTCAGAACCTATGCAGAAAAGATCCACAATGCTGCAAACCTTTGCCTTACTTAAGCGAACTTTACTTTTCTGCGCGCGGTCTGTTTATTTCAATGTGCCCTCTACGGCGGTCAATGAATCACAGATCTGGTTGTACGCTCATATTAAAAATAAATATTTGTATGTTTATATTAGTCATGTGTTACATAATTTACAGTTCTTTATATTCGCAGTCCTCATCAGTAGGAATTCTTGTTCCGGGGCGGACTTAACGTAGGTTGTTGTGTTGGTGTTGTATATGTATGTTGTCTTCATGATTTTTATAATTTCCTCATCTTCGAGTTTAGCCATATTATGTTGGAGTTGTTTTCAATTTGGAAGAACATTATAAAGTTTTGTAGAATGGAATTTGTGGTTTTTATGACCAAATTCATATATGTCTCTAATTTTGAAATTTTCATAACTGAACTTAAACTACACACCTTTTGTCATAGAGCAATGCACGCCATTGGTTGCGTTACTACCTGGAATATTTTCACCAAAAATACGAATATTTTAACGGACGTGCGTACAAAATAACACGCGAAAGCTTCGAATGAAAGTAATCCCAGATGGCAGGTGAGTGAACGATTTTAATTAGGCCCTGCGGTTTAATTTTGTCACTAAACAAGCATTCAAAAGTAGTGGGTACTGTGTCCATTAATTCATTTCGTAAACGCCATTTCCTCAATAAACAACCAAGCTTACTTATACGAAACAAGAAAATTGATCAGAAACGCTGTGCAATATGTCAATTAGAATATTTATAATCTCTAAATAGTGTAAAATAAAGTCGCTATCCGCGTAGTAAGATTTTCACTATCATTTAAAGAATTTCTTCTGGAAAGTTTTTATAGATGATATATGCATATTGTAATTTATAGAAAGTAGATAAAAGTCGATGTTTTATAATTAAGTCTAAAAATATACTTTCGAGCACTGCATTGTTAACGCTCGCTAAACCTTATAAGATACATCAAAATAATGTATTACGGAATTTAAAAATTAACTTAAAAAGGCCTACAGAGAAGTCCGCGATGGTCTGCTAAGGATAAGCCAATAGTTATTTATGTAGCACAATTAAAAAAAAATATGTTTCAATCTTTATTCAACATTTAAATTAATCTGAAATAATAATACACATCATAATATTGCGGCACATACCACTTCCAGCGTGTTAGATACTCTCACTATCATCCTGGCTGAAAGACCACCATCGAGAATTGAAACGACGCATGAAATGGCTTTAACCGTGTTCGGTGACCAGATCTGAATAGTCAGGTACTTCCCAACCGTCCTCTTCCCCATTTCCTATTTTTTCCTCACTTCCCATTCATCCTCACTATATACTTCAATACTTGAGGATGTGGACAAGTTAATTTATCAAATGCATTGTACATTGGTGATCGACGAACCGGTGGATGCAATCTGTTAGCCATAAATTGACGATAGTTTGACTAGTCTATAGTTAGTAATAATATAGATCATTGTAGAAATGTATTATACAGGGTTTTTCAATAAGAGGTGTTATTTTGATATTTAATCGTAAAATATCAATGGTTTCGTTGCTTGTGTGGCACGTAGCGCCGTTTTGTTGAAAGTAAACGTTGTCCAGATCAATACCATCCAATCCCGGCAATAATCATTTATAAATAATAATACTTGGATGACTTGTATAGCGCCGTTTTTGTGCAAAAACAATCTCCGTGTTCCTACTTAATTAAATAGATATATATAACATTGTATTGCAAATAAACTTAAAACTTAGAAATAATTTCCATAATAAACTCGATGCCAGTGAAGCATAAAATCCAAATTTTTTTAAAGAAATCACGTAAAAAAAATGGAGGTATTTTTGCTCATTTTGCTTTGTAGTTACTAAATTGTTTAAAATTTTAAGTATAGGTTTTCGAAGCTTGTAGAAGTATTAAATTAAAAAAAGCATCCAAATAAAAAAGCGTCACTTCTTAAAAAAAACCGTCTCAATTCATTTGAGTTTCAAGAGGATGAAAGACTTTTTTGACTAAGTGTGCGCAGCTGTTTGGGTGGTTTCCGTTTGAATCTGGATAGGTCTTCAAGATAACTGCAGTCGTTTCCCTTGATAAGTATTCCCGGGCACGCTTGTTCGTGGCCCCTTCTGGGAACGGTTGTGCGATGAATATCTGAATGCTAAAACATGTCCCGGGTCTGGCGTGCCCGCGTGCCAGCGTGCCCGCGTGCCCCACGCCACGATGTTTCTACGTCCGGAGTGCAGACTCTCTGAATTAATGCCCTTTTGTTCGGCACACAATGGGCCCGGCAGAAATCAAAATCGTCGCGGGACGTAAACTATTCTCGATGAGATGAAAAACGATCCTGTTCAAAAAGTGACAGCGTTCTAACTTCCTTATAAAATATTAGTCATTCACGATGTATCGAAAACACGTGTTCTTTTCCTTATAAATATTATGACGGAATGCGCCAATATCAGTACGTCAATATCAATATCAGTATTTGTATGAACACGTGTTCCACCGTCCTCATAAAACATTTGCTTTTAATTCATACTTCGTTATGATCTCTGTAAATTTATTCGTTAGAGGCCTGCAGTCCCCTTTTACCCGGAAAACGAATAATTTGATTTGATTTTATATCAGTAGGTTTTTTCCGTGTAGAGTAGACCAGCAATACGAATCTTTGATATAAATATTTACCCTTTTTATGTGAATATCACACAAGAGTCCCAAACAGTCTCAACTTGTAGCAATGGGGACTATGGCATTCTCAATTATTGGGGGTATGTTCTTAGGCTAAAAAAAACAAGGGATTAAAAATTTAACCATTTTCACCACAAACCACAAACTTAATACAGATAAAAATGAAATTTGTAGAAAATAATATATGTAAAAAAATATTAAACACGGGAAAGACAAAGGGAAAGAGAAAGAGAGATGAGTTCCTGGTTATTCAGATTTCGTTACCAAACTCATAAAAAGTATTATCGTGATTAATTTTTGGGTTACTATGCCGTCCTGCTCTTCCAGTCAACATTTCGGATGTTGACTTCACTTCGCGCTGTCCGAAAAGAAGAAGTGAGCGCAACACGGCAAAGCAACCGAAAAATTAATTACGACGGTGCTTGGATAATAATAGTACTTTGATGATTTGTATAGCACTGTTTTTGTGTTAAATCCCCAATGGTTGTTAGCTATAGACTAGACAATCTATTATGAAAACTTATGGTTAACATATATTGTACCCACCGGTTCATTCTATAGTAAAAAAATATCTACAAACGATGCATTTGACCAATGAACCTGACGCTGCATTAAAATGTGCATATTATTTTATATTATGGACAGAACCATACTTACCAGGGCCTCGACTTTCGACGAAGTCTTACTACTCGAACAATGAGTGGATCGAACCACTCGTTGTTCGAGTGGAATGACTTGGAACGTTTGACGTATGTAATTATCTTTGACGAGACCAAGAATAAGAATGTCGACCAATGTATGTACTTTCGACGGCGATTGCGAACGGCCTGGATTGAATAATCGATAAATAATCGACTGGAGAATCGATACCCTGGCGGGTCACTTGAGATTGACAATGTTTATTAGAGAAATTTAGAGACAGTTTTTTTAGATACAGACGACATAATAATTGAAATCACATGATATTAAAATTTTACTGAAACTAACCAAACCTAACCCATTTCAAGAAATTCAATGTATAGATTTTTTCATTATAATAAAACTGAATTAATACCAAATTAATAGCATTTTTCAAAACTAGAAAAATGTTATTAAACTATATTGATTCTCTTTTAAAAGAGCCATACTGACTAGATTCTAATCTCTTGCCTTGGAGCGAACAGCAAATACCTACACTAAATTTAATTTATTCAATTTGTGTTTGTAAAAAAATCTTACAAATTGAATATTTTTATTACGCCGCCGAGAACCAAGGATTTTATCTCTCGCGGCTGCCAATTACAACCAATAAAGAATCAATTCTGTCAATAAAGATATTACTCGCGGTAGCATTTTAAATATATATAGGACTATCTGAAGTCCACAGTGTTGCCCGGGATTTATGCAGATTTTTTCGAAATCAGTACTACACTTTAATTTTCTTCTGATTGTGAACGTCAAGTGTGCAAAATTCTTCAAGGCATATCAATTCTGCTTTAGGGGATGAGAAAAGGCGAAACGGTTGGTTTTTCTAAATCTCATGTAGGCAGTCACCTTCATCTCGTTTTGAAGATGAATTTCATCAGTCTCGGAACAAAACTTTGTAGATTTGTATTAAAAACAAAACCAGACCGCCCGCATACCCACTTCAGACATTCTTCTAATGTACAAGCTGAAATCCCCAGATTTGCCCGGGCTTTACGCTGAGATTTTCGAAATCTAATGTAGTCAATGAATCTTTCTCTTATTTTTAAAGTCAAAAATGCAAAATTTTAACTATCCACCACGTAATAAAACTGTAGATTTGTAAAAAGACATTCTTCTTAAATATAAATAGAATAGTGAGCCCGGGCAGACGTTGTCCTGTCACACACCGGCTTCTATGTAGGGAAGTTCAAATTTGTGGTTGTATTTATTTTTGGATGAGAAATCAAAAATAAAAAATAAAAAATCAAATATTATTTTTTTTAAATTCGACAACAGCGCCACCTATCGGGTTCAAAACTATCATATATTTCAAGCTGAATTCTCAAGAACCAACCATAGACATTCATAAAATAATTTAGATTTCGACAAGCCACATATCTGGCCCAAAACTATTCTATATTTCAAGCTGGAACCAACCATACACATTCACAAAATTTTATTGAAATCGGTTGGGCAGTTTCGGAGATTAGCGTGTACGAACACAGCGACAAGTGATATATAATATATTAAGTATATTTATATATTAAGAATATGTAGGTAGAGCTTGTTTATTAACAGTTACTGCGCCCTACTGTCGAATTTGGCAGCCATCTCTGGTCCGGAGCCCCAAAATACCTGAAAAAAACCTTTGACTCTGTGCAAAAACGGGCGGTCAATTTGATAGATTCCCCAATCTTAGCAAACGGACTGCAATCTTTAGAGCACAGGCGTCAGGTAGGTATGCTGTCCTTGTTCTATCGGTATTACAATGGAAGATGCTCTGAGGAACTAGCGTCAATGATCCCTTCGGCACCGGTGTATAGTCGGGATACACGCCAAACGCGCGCCCAACATTTGTACACGGTTGACATTTGTCACATGAGAACGGGTCGCTTCTTCGATTCGTTCTTAAGTTCAACAGCTCGGCTGTGGAACGAGCTGCCGGCCTCTGTGTTTCCTCCCTCCTACAATATGGGACTCTTCAAGACTCATGTTCACTCCTTCCTCTCCACAAAAAGACCCTCCACACAGCATCCCCAAAGATGACATAGGCCCTGAGGGAAATTATTTTCTTCAGGCCCTCCTGTGTGGAGTTAATATAAAAAAAAACTTCTTTAAATAGGCATGATATCTAAAACTTATATACATTCTTGAATATTTTTTTCGAGAACAGTTTTTAATTGCTGAAGTCAAAAATGAACAAAACAATAAACGTTAAATAATATAAGATACCACCTTCTGATCATTAGAATTTTTTTATTAAATGATCAAATTATTTAGAAAATTAAAATATTTATTGCTGTCTCTGTGTTTTTTTTTAATTCACTTCTTCACAAGTAGTTTGTTATTATTGTGTTAAAACTGATAGGTACATAACACATATTTGTTACGTTTTTTATGTGTTTTCTTTAAAGAATTTTCAATTATTTATATTTCCATAAGGTGCTTTTAGTTTCATTTTATGGGTCTGTTTATTTTAGAATCCGAAACAAAGTAAATAAAGAAGCATGTCAGCTAATATATAATACAATCGTATCATCCCACTTCAACTACTGTTCCAGGATTATTGTTCTCTGCAATGTAGATTTGAAACCATTTTAGTTCTAGCACATTTAGCACGCACTTCCCACTTTATTTTAAGGCGTTGTCACGTCAATAATTATTTTTAATTGTAAATTTTAAGTTGGCTATCGGAAAAGGTAGTTTTTTATACAATTATTACCTGTAAACCATTCAAATATTTTTTTTTTTTTTTTTTTTTTTTTTTTATATTTACTCCACACAGGAGGCCCTGAAGAAAATAATTTCCCTCAGGGCCTATGTCATCTTTGGGGATGCTGTGTGGAGGGTCTTTTTGTGGAGAGGAAGGAGTGAACATGGGTCTTGAAGAGTCCCATGTTGTAGGAGGGAGGAAACACAGAGGCCGGCAGTTCGTTCCACAGCCGAGCTGTTGAACTTAAGAACGAATCATAGAAGCGACCCGTTCTCATGTGACAAGTGTCAACTGTGTACAAATGTTGGGCGCGCGTTTGGCGTGTATCCCGACTACGCACCGGTGCCGAAGGGATCAATGACGCTAGTTCCTCAGAGCATCTTCCATTGTAATACCGATAGAACAAGGACAGCATACCTACCTGACGCCTGTGCTCTAAAGATTGCAGTCCGTTTGTTAAGATTGGGGAATCTATCAAACGGACCGCCCGTTTCTGCACAGAGTCAAGGGTTTTTTTCAGGTATTTTGGGGCTCCAGACCAGAGATGGCTGCCAAATTCGACAGTAGGGCGCACTTGCGATTTGTACAGGGTGAGCAGTTGTGTACTATTAAAGTATCTGCGGGCCCTGTACAGTACGCCCAGCTTCTGAGAGGCCAACTTTACTCTAGCTTCGATGGAGCCCCCGTACCTGAGCTGGTCACTTATAGTTACACCAAGCATATCAATGGAAGGCCTGTTCGGAAGATTGCTTCCGTTGAAGGAGACTAGATTATCATTTGGATCCCTTTTAGACGTAATCAGACAGGATTGGGTCTTTGAAACATTAAATTCGACGAGATTATTTTTACCCCAGGAGGAAATACTCTCGAGATAACCGTCCATTCTCTGCTTCAAAGCCCTCCGAGCCGTTGGAGTTTGTGTGCCCTTTGGGGGCTTGTCAAACAAAAAGCTATCATGAACTGTACTGTCATCCGCGTAACAATGAATCGGTGCACATGTCAAAAGGTCATTGATGTGCAACAAAAACAAAGTTGGAGACAGAACCGATCCCTGTGGGACGCCAGCATTTATGGAGTGCGAGGAAGAGGTGAAACCGTCAGCAACCGCCTGAATCGACCTATCCCTTAAAAAGTCAGCAATCCACGTACACAGGGATGCGGGAAGTCCGTAAGAATGCAATTTGTTGACAAGTCCTCGGTGCCAGACCCGGTCAAAGGCCTTGGATATGTCTAGTGCGACCGTTTGGGTCTCACCGTGACGTTCCAGGCACCGCCCCCAAACATGCGTCACATACGCGAGAAGATCACCGCACGAGCGGTTCCGCCGGAATCCGTATTGACGGTCGTTGATAATTTTGTTCTTCTCGAGGTATGTGAGCAGTTTGTCGTTGATCACACGTTCCATCACTTTGGACAGAACTGATGTGATCGCTATGGGGCGGTAGTTGGCCGGGTTGGAGCGGTCACCTTTCTTGGGAATAGGGTGAATTACCGCTTTTTTCCAACCAGAGGGCACAGTGCCACACTTCAGGGACATTTTGAAGAGCTTTGTCAAAACTGGAACTATTTCCGCAGCACACCTCTGCAATACCAGGGCAGGTATTCCATCAGGTCCACTAGCTTTGTTAACATCGAGCCCCCGTATGACGTGGAGTACATCCCGATGCCGGATCCTCAGCTTTTTCATATAGAAGCCGCAGTGAGGAACCGACGGCGGAACAGCACCCCCGTCGTCGAGGGTCGAGTTTTCCGCAAACATTTTCCCTAAAAGGTTTGCCTTTTCGGTGGCGGTGTTTGCTAGTGAGCCGTCAGGTCTGGTAAGAGGTGGCAAACTGGGTTTGCAAAAATTTCGATCTATTGAGCCCGCAAGCGACCAGAATGCTTTGCTGCCATGCGGGCAGGCAGCCAGCTTTTTGCTGATCTGCAGGTCGTGTTCGAATTTTGACCTATTGATGATTCTCTTGCATTCCTTTGCCGATTTGTTGTATGCTGATCTGCTTTCGGGCGTTCGAGATGTGTTGTAGGCTCGGTAAGCCGCGTTTTTTCGTCGAACTGCTTCGGAGCATTGTCGACTGAACCACGGCTTTGAGCCCACACCAGTTTCTTTAGTAGTCGATTGTATGAAGCCATCCATCGCCGAATTGATGACTTCACCAATCTCCTGGGCACATCTTGAAGGGTCCGAAGTCCGAAAACAAACAGCTGACCACGGAAAAGCATTGAAATGGGCCCGCATACCGAACCAATCTGCTGACCTATAGTGCCACACTTTTCTCCTCAGCCTCTCATTGGTTGGTCTGAGGCTAACGGGGATTGATGTCGTCACTAGGCAGTGGTCAGATGATCCCAGAGGCGCTGTGACGTCAATCTTATAACCGTGTGGCACAGTAGTTAAGAATAGGTCTAACAGATTGGAGCGGTGAGTCTGGACATCAGGAACCCTTGTAGGCTCCTGAACCAATTGCTCTAATCCGTAGCAAATGGCAAAGGATTCCGCCTGTCGGCCAGTCGAGTCCGTTGGGCCTGAGAACTTCAACCATGGTTCGTTATGAACGTTGAAGTCCCCCAGAACAACAAACTCGGCCGAAGGGTAGCGGGGCAAGAGATCATCAATAGTATCGCTCAAATGTTTGAAGAGCTCGGAAGTGTCTGATTCGCTATGGTTCGGTGAGCGGTATAGACATGCGTAGAATCTTGCCGTACTGGCAAGATTGACGCGCACCCACATTACGTCGAATCTGGAGTTTTCCAGACTCAATAGTCGCACACAGCTGACGTCAGCTCGACTATAGAGGCAGACTCCTCCTTTCAGTCGGAATTTGCTTGCGAGGGTAAAGCCCGGGCAGTCCAGATAGGAGGAGTCTGGCGGCTCGGCTATCTGAGTTTCGGATAGGAAAAGAAGGTTGGGACGTTGGGACAAAAGATGGTGATGGACGGAATTTAAATTTGTGTGCAGGCCGCGAATGTTGGCAAAATTTACCAACAGTTTTGGCCCGCACCGGGGACGTCTGCTACTCGCCGCTGTAATGATGTTATGTTTGTTTTTATGTATATTCATGATTTTAATTTTTTTTTTTTTTTTTGTTTTTTTTTTGTTTTTAAGGGTATGAAGTGAAAGGAAGGTCTGGAATGGAAAGGTGTGAGGGGTGGGTAGGAATATGGGGTTCAGGCTGTCCAGGAGTGATGAGCGTTTGGTTCCAGCCCACCCACTGCGGTGCTAGGCGATAGGCTGGGAGAGTCCGGCTGGAGAGGGCATCCAATGCGCCCCAAACGCTGCTGCTGGGTCCCCTCCGGTCACGAACCGGCACAACAGCAGTGGCGGGGTTTTTACACTCGCTGATGGGGCAGCCCACCCTTAGTCGTGAGCCTGAGGGTCGGGCCCCTGTACTATCGAGCGGCCCGGACAGCGGTAACCGGTTGTAAAGGGTCTCCCTCAACCAGCATCTCCCAACCGGCCCGCCACGCAGAAGGTGGGCCGACGCACCCGCCACCAAGACCTGGGCAAACCTTAACCCATGAACCCGGGCACCCCTGCTAAGTCACCAAACGTAGCGAACCACTTGGGGTGACCTGTGGCAGAGGTGTTGGTCATCCAATAAATGGTTCCCAGGGCGGCGGTACCCATTCCCGCCTACCAAATTGAAATGAACTGACGAAAATAAGTTATTATAGGTTGATCCAATACATATTTAAGAAGCTTTTTTATACATACATCATTGTCCATTGAATGCTACTGTACTGTTTTATGAAATTCACTATTTTTTTAGTACCCAGGTATTTGTATTATTTTTTAAATCAGTTTTGCAAACAAACTGGATACCGAGAAAGTCCACGTAAAAGCTAGCGTGACCGATTGCGTTCAATTTTGAAACAGCCACGAGCGAACACATTATCAGAATGTGCGTGAATGCGGAAGATGCAAAAAGTGGATTGCATGGTTGCCCAGGAGCGTGTTTTCCTCCCTCGTGTTGGCATCTGACTATGTAACTACTTTGAATCTAGATACCGAGAAGCAGCAGGAAAAATAATATGATTTTAAACTTGTTATGGATGTAAATTTGTGCACAAGACTTTAAAAAATCCCACACATTTACATTTGCCAATGCACGATGTAAATTTAACGGCCTAAGTAGGGCAGAACCAAGCGAGGAATGGGAAATTCTTCATAAGATCCTCGGGTCACATTTAAATGGACCATTTTTAAACCCTCTAAAACACGAGGCATGATTGAAGATTTTCAAGTCTAAAAGTATTATAGTGATTTGTTTTTTGGGGTATTATGCCGTGTTGCGCTACCTCCTACTTTATCCAACGTTTCAGATCACACATTTGATTACGCATCAATTGCATGCTGTCCGAAACGTTGGCTTAAGAAGGAGGTAGCGCAACACGGCATAATACCCCCAAAATAAATCACTATACACCTCTAAAACACGTTTCGATCATAAAGGTCCACCAAGAAAAGTGAGGCAGATATAGAAACTTTACACACTTCTATTTTATGAGAATATAATAGTCGTTTCTGTATATAAGGATCTTTACCACAAGGTCAAACATAAACGTATTCAAGATAAAGGGTTTTTAATAAAACTACCAGCGGTTCGTCGACTTTTTTTTTTTTTTTTTTATTATTTATTGAGTTAGTTTATACATTTGAATATAAACTAATATAAACAAGATCATATTTCATTTTGTAATTTTACATATTTTTACAGTAAATATAACATTTATTTTTAAATACATTCATTCTTCCTTCATTCTTCAGACTTTCAGGCATTTCATCATACATTTTTAGTCCTTTGTACATTAGGCAGTTCTGTGATTTTGTTTTTTTCATATGTGGCAATCTAATCCTATTTACATTTCTGGTTTCGTAATTATGAACATCTCTATTAAAAACAATTTCATCCTTAAAATATTTTGGCATTTGGTTGTTCATGATTTTATGTACAAAAATTAACACATTATATAATAGTCTCTTTTTTATAGAAATCCAATTTAGCTGTTCTCTCATTTGATCTATGCTTGCGTATTTTCCTTTTCCTAGTATACATCTCATAGCTCTATTCTGTATAACATCTAGCTTGTTCAAGTTTCCTTCATTGGCCAAATACAACATAGTAGAGCAATAATCTAAATGTGGAGCAACTATAGTTTTATAAATCAGCTCTGTAGTGTTTCCATTTAGTTTATTTCTTAATCTTCTAAGAAAATTGACTTTTTTAGATACCTTCTTTAGCACATATTCAAAATTTGCTGCGAAAGTTAGTTTTGAATCTAGTATCACACCTAGGTACTTAATTTCATTTACTTTTTCAATTTTTTCGTCATTAATTGTCAATTTTAACTCTGTGTTATGCGTTTTGTTGCCTATTTCCATATATTTTGTTTTGTTGACATTCAGTTTTAATTTGTTTAATTTCAGCCATTTCGCTATATTTTGTAGGTCTTCATTTAATTTATTGATTGCATCTATGTACTCTTTACATGAAATATAGATTAATGTATCGTCTGCAAATAATCTAATTTTGCAATGTTTTATGGTTTTAATTATATCATTAATGTAAATAATGAATAGAATTGGACCTAATACCGACCCTTGTGGAACACCGAGGTTGTTTTCTATCGGTTCTGATTCTGAGCTTTCCACTTTTGTTACCTGTTTTCTTTCATGGAGATATTCTTTGAAAAGATTTAGAGCTACTTCAGAAAGACCTATATCTTCTAATTTTTCCAAAAGTTTTTTCCTTTCTATCGTTTCGAATGCTCTTTTAAAATCTAAGAATGCTGCAATGGTGATTTTTTTATTATCTATTCTAGCATGCCTGCAATCTCCGTAAGTTGCTAAGTTTGTCGTGGCTTTCTTTACACATCATAGAACGCAGAAGTAATAGTACGTTGGAGGAGAAGAAATAAATCATATAAAATTACATATTTTACCTTGGTTGATGGCCATTAAACACGAATTGCAACATAAAATACAATAATACTGAAAATACGTCATTTTGAGATGATGTTATTATTATGTTTTATTTACTGGCGCAGACGTAGGATTTGTGAAGCTGGAAGTATTTAACAACAACAAAAATGCCTTGGAATCCTTTCAAAAGAACAAATTTGCCTTACGAATGTCAGTTAACTTGAAATATTACGAAATCTCTCCAATGATATTCTAAAAATACAAGACACGGAATATTAATACCAATCGCTTGTGAAAATGATAGTCATTCAAAGAATATTGAACGGGCCGCTAAAATATGTCCACCGGTGAAAACCAAACGCATTGTCTCAGTAACGTATCTTCTCTCCATTAATTCATTTAATCATCTGTCAAACATCGGAACAAAATAAATACGCATATTCTTTTCTGACGTAGTACCAATTTTGAAATTGGTACTACGTCAACAACCGAAATTATGTGTACTTTTACACGTATACTTAAAAATCTCTGGTCATTTGGGCTAACTCTTGATGGCTTCAGAAATATATTTATTTTTTAGGGACCCTTCACTGCGCTAATGGACTGTGTTGATATCATATATTATATAGGTACCACACAGCAGGGGTGGCAAATGTTTTCATCCAAGTTGTATTTATTCCTTCATAAACACTTCTAGATTTACACAAAAAAGGGACGTACCATTCTACGTCCCATCGATGTCAACCTATGAACTAACTGTAATATCCTTGATATTGTGATTATGATGTTTGTAATATTTGTATAGCGTTGTTTCGTTAGAAAATCACCTCAAGGGCGCTTTACAACGTAATTTATGTGTTTAATTTATTCCATAGACTTATAACTTATTACTTTTGGCTTATAACTAAGTTTCATAGCTAGTAACTTATAACTCGTGGCTTATAACTAAGATTAATGTCGAGTGATTTACAACTTACTAATGACTCAAAACTATACATATTTTATGACCAAGTTAGTATTTACACAATACCGCTATAATATTACTTACTATATGATCTCACCCATAGATGGCACTAGATACTAGGTTATTAGGTTATCGTATATTAGGTTAGTCTTAGATATAGCGGTAGCTGTCGAGAATAATATGAAAATAAATTAGGTGGCTAACTCAAAGTCGGGATCCAAATATTTCCAACCGCCTAAACTAACCTAACCTCACCTAACCTAACCTCACCTAACCTAACCTAACCTAACCTAACCCAACCACCGTTCCTTTCTTAAACTGATGTTATTTTGCTTTGTATTTTTATTTTGTAAGTCTTTGATTATTAATTTATTTATAGTTCAAAACCTTTCCAAACAATGCGTGATGCGTGTCATTTGTATTACCATTCATAAATACAAAACAACTAACACGTATATTAGGAACACTAGATCTTAGGGTCAAAACACATCGAACAAGTAACCTCAAATGCAGAATTTGGCGAAAAAATCTTCTTGTATTATGATACGAAACTCTACAATGAAATCCCACTCTCATTATTACATTACAATATTTTAACATTTAAATCTCAAATAGAAAGCTGGATAAATTAAACATAGGGAGATTAGAAATAGAAAATATACTGACACCAAACACAGACTCAAATTGAAACCACTCAACTGAACAAAAAAAACTCATGTAATATATTTATAATTATTTGAGGAAAAACACTATTTCGTACATGTATAATGCTAATACATTTCTTGTTCAAATATAAAATCAAAACTCTCTTACAACACAACTACACCACCAGAACAATAACCAACGGTCACTACAAAGTACCTTCGCTACATACCACGTCAGCTCAAAGACAATTTTTCTTCCTAGCTTCTAAAATTTTTATCCTTTATCTTTAACCTTATCCCTGAAAACCTTAAAACCGTGAGTCAAACCCATTCCTTTAAAAAAAATTACGAAATGGATCCTTACCCACGGAATACATTACAACTACAATACCCATTCATTCTACTCTATATCAATTTAATCACCTTTCAGACAAAACATAATAAATCCTTATTCCTTAACTTAGCGGTATAGTATATACATAATTGATTAGTGTGATCTATTTACTAATAATTTCTCAAATTTTTCATCTTATTATAATTCTCTAACTTCTCCATCCTCTTCTTGCAACACAAACTATCTATACATCATTTTTCTATTTTATATTGTAGTAATATACCTATAGATTCTATGTCCGCAAACTGTAAAATTCACCCGCCATAACACAGGGTCATCCCTAGAATGGAGGGTGAAATATCACAAAAAACCACATGTACTCTCTTAATCATGTATCAATAAAATAAAATAAATATTACTTTATATTATGGATACTACTAAAATGTAATAATATATACATGAAATACTCAGCACGAGAGATCCTAGTGAGAATACCATTATATCTATTTCATACAAGATAATAAAACACTAATTTGATTTATTATTTTTGATTCGCCATCCCTGTTATATAAAATTTGGTATAAAATATAATGTATTTACAGATTCGGTCGGTGTTTTGGGAGATGTTCTCATATATCGGGCAGCTGAAACAAGGAATGTATAGACTGCTAATAACCCGATATCCTTATCGGCAGAAGACTCAAATCACCGAAAGGGGCACGGAACGTTAACTTTTGTTTGCTCATATTAATTTTTGTTCACACCGGCGAACATCCGAAGCGCCGACACGACAAACACGTTAAAAAAGTTGAATACATAGTTAGTACGTTTTGTACCTATTCTGGATACGGCTGAACGCGTTTGAAACACCTCATTAATCCTTAGACCGGTAAAAAGATAATAATAGATGTTTTTTATTATTTGATAGGCCTATATAGATCTTCAAGCATCGAACAAGTTCGAGGGGAAATATAAAATTCTTCTTTCTTCTCTTTCATTGGTGGAGGTTTTAGCGAGATGCTGAGGTTACTCTGCCGGTTGATGACATCGCGAGTCATTATTTGGGACGAGACAATTCCTTAAAATCTTAACGACATAAGTGAAGTAGTCATGCACAGAAATACGCGACGCGCGGCCTTCGTGTGTTGGACAGACCTACGGTTGAATTTGCCCTAGCAAATCTAGAAAATAAAGTGGGAATCTTAATGACATAAATAAAGAAGTCGTGTAAAAACAATATTCGGTGCGCGCCCCGTGTAATGGACGGACCTACGGTCGAATTTGCCGTAACAGGCCTAGAAAAGTGATTTTTCCGTGGGGTTTGTTTGAATTATTTCTAACTTATGTGTTACTAAAATCTCAGATGTTAATGAAAGTTTCTAATTCAAGGTCTAGAAAAATAACATAAGGTGCTTACCGCTAATTTTATATTTGAAAAACGCTTCACATCATTTTACAATCGTTTTACAAAAAAATATTTCAATTCTAAGGTATATTTTTTATTCATCTTAAACATAAATTACTTACATCCGTAGAAATCACTCACAAAATATACACATATTATCCTTACGAATTCGACGGAATTAATTAAAAGGTAAGCCTCGAGCGAATCCCCGTTATTAAAGACTTGTGTCGCACTCACGCAGAAACCGATATAGCGGACATTTTTATGTTCTGTAGATTTGAACAAGTTATATATTTATCGTTGGGAGGAAACGACAGAATGAGGAATTCCAGAGTCCTGGGAAGACTTATTGACCCTTTCTCATCCACTAATTTTCGATATTGCATTCCCTGTGGCATAATAATTTTTGAGATTTTTGCAAACCAATTGAAATATGGGGAGAGGAAAGGGAAGATGAATGTTGAGAAGTGCCTGAATATTCAGATCTAGTAAATGGAGAGTAAAGGCACTTCAATGAATAAAAAGAGATTACCTACGCATCTTTCAATCTGAAGCGAAGTTCAAATGTAGTAAATATATTATTAGATTATTATATATATTATTAGATTCTATGATGCGTGATCTCCTAACAGTTTATCCCCTGACAGTTGATCCCCCTGACAATCGATACCTCTGCCATTTGTTCTCTCGAACGCATGAACTCCTAAATAAATAATTATGTATCTTCTCTATTATACTAAAGTAAAGCCGATATCCGCGTCTGTCTATTTGTGCGCTTATTTTTTCCTAAACTACGCAACAGATTTTGATAAGAGAATTTCTACTCTCTAGAGAAGGTTTATATATATAATACATGCATATTATGTTTACAGAAAGTAGAGAAAAATCGAGCAGTCGTACACGTCAGATAGTATAAGATTGTTATGTATCTATACACGGCCGTGCAACAAAAGTCTATCAGCCTTACTAAAAAATGCGCTGTACACTTAGTTATATTATCAGTAGGTCGGTATATCTTATTTTCTTGAAAGTTTGTCGAATTTTGTTATTAGGTGGTACAGCCTACACCTGAAATAATCGTTTGGGCATCAAGCGTCCAAGGAAACAGCTGTCAGGATGATCAACTATCGGGGGATCAACTGTCGGTGGATCAACTCGGGTCACCATATTTTTATGATAAGTCCATACTAGGGTTTCAAAGTTGCAAACTCTCTGTAAAGAGTCGAAGAAATTTAGAATTCAGACACGGAGGTCGTTGTTTGATTGTGGAAGGCACAAATAAATGAAATTCTTATGTTTTCTGATGAAATGGTAGTTAGATGTGACAGGTACATACCTGATCGTGGTCACGGCAAACCGTAAAATAGATTAATGTAATGGTTTTCACGTAAGGAGGTTAAAAATAAGGCTTTATTATCACTATGTATGTACACACGATCAGACTTTGCAAGCTGGCACTCGTAAAACCTATTTGATTGACTACGTGACAGAGATTCACAATCAAACATTTTATTCAGACTTCAGACATGCGCGCGGATCCAATTCGTGATTGGTGCCGATTGTGCAATGAAGTACAGTCGGAAATTATAGTATCACTTGGAAATAGACGCGTTTACAAATGAGATTGATTGACTTTTTTACAAGCATTTATGTCGACGATCGATTCGTAAGTGATGATATTCTATACATATAAGCCTGTAGGTGGTATATTTTGATGGCGTCTGTTTCTACTTTGATGATATTACATTACTTTTCCGAATGTTGAGCAATCTTGGATGAGGAAATTAATCCAATTCCCGACATTCGGTCGAGCTGAAACTCGTCAGATAAACTAACAGTAGATGACAATGCATTCTATCAACTTTTGATGACAATTATGCATAGAGACCCGCATAAATAAACCCGCGACAATCAAGAGGTTCTCAGAAATTGAATGATATTACAGCCGTTAATATACGAATAAATTAAAATTCGTAATTAGCGATTTTCGTTTAGTAATTCCTAATATTGTCTTCAATAATTAAATCCTACAATTTGACATTTCACTCGTTAAGTTAATCCAATAAAAAAAATCCATAATACATCTTATGTATAAAAATTAGTTATAGGCCGTAGTCGTAAGTCGCGAGAAGCTTTAGATGTAAGTCACTATTAACAGTTATTATGAATTCTATTTGTAAGCTAACTGTATTTATTATTCAATAAATATATTTGTTGTACAGCGCCCTTGAGGTGAGTTTTCACGAAAACAGCGCTATATAAATTAGCCAAATATTATTATCTTTAAAAAAAACTACTTCAGGCCGCTTCAGAACATGAAAACTCTATTGAGGAGATCTGTGAAAACTGTAAAATATATAACATAATAATTAATATTCAGGTCATAAGTACAAACATATATAACTTTATAACTAACATTCAGGTCATAAGTACAAACATATATAACTTTATAACTAACATTCAGGTCATAAGTACAAACATATATAACTTTATAACTAACATTCAGGTCATAAGTACAAACATATATAAATTTATAACTAACATTCAGGTCATAAGTACAAACATGGTTTAAAGCTCCGTAGTAAGCGTTCAAAAAGAAGAAGATGGTTTGAAAGGGAGAAATGTTTCACGAATGGTAGCGCGCTAATATTAAAAAACGAGATTAATTAAGCGAATATTGTGAAAATATTTATTACAATAGATTTTTTTAAAATAGATCGAAAATCTCTTGATAAATTTAAAGACACTACGAATTTTTTCATGCTTACAATAGAACAAAATGTGATTGAAATAATTTTCGAAGCACAATATGCATTTTTGTTCTATTGAGGGAATTTCGTATAATAACCGTTTCGGCTCTACAAATGTATGGAGATCTTCAAAAACATTATTTTAAAGTGTTCTCAATAGAACTAACTAACTTAAAAGGGTAGGTAGAGAGGAGGACCGTAAAACATCTCGGTCTTGACACACACTCCTTGCCTCATTCACATTCATACATATTTTTCTATTATTCTGACTCTTGACATGGCCCGACTCAAGTACATGATTCACTTGATCGTGCCACGTCTTTCTTGGGCGTCCCTGACTTCTTCTGAAATTCACATTTGCGTTATATATTCTTCTTACTCTCCTTTCTTCGTTTATTCGCTCTACATGTCCATACCATCTGAGCGTCCCTTTATTAATCTTACTTATTACGCTTATATCAGCCTCGCATTATTTACGAATATCCGCATTTCTCATACAATCACACATGGTTTTACCAACATTCACCTCAGGGATCTCATTTCTATAGCGTTCATTTTATCTACTTAATAAATCGGTATAAATTCGTAAGCGGGGCTTAAATAGAAACTAATAAAATAAACCTGGACAGAAAATGAGACAAAAAACGTAACATTAAAAAAATATAACATTATCATAATTGTAAGCCTTTAATCAAACGTCTAAACTTCCAGGAATCGCGTCCGGTCATACGGGTTCAAATTTCAAGTGAAGATTCTTGAAATCCCAAAGTCTCGAGGGATTCCATACTTAGCCTTAAGCTTTTAAGTCTTGAAAGCTGATACAGGCAGGTATACCTACACTTACTTGCCCGCTATACGAATACGTAATATATACGTAACCGACATTTTCGGAACTTGCGAACTCTCAAAGAATTCTCTGGGCGCAAGGGACTTAGCGGCTACCCTCTACCTGTATTCCTGTACCCGAAGTAAGCTTATATTGTCATTCAACGAAGAATAATGTCAAATCGTCTAAATTCTGAGCTTAAAGCTTTAAGATTCTTCTCTACTTTTACCGAAACTCGAACTTCAAACATACAATATGTACTTGTTTGATAACAAAATATCATCTGAAATACCCATACAAATTGTAAGAATCTCCAGAATTGAACCCGCTGATTAGCCACCTTTTGACAGACACTATCCGACGACAATCAGAAGGCTGCGGGTTCAATTCCCGTCGACGGAATTAATCCTCACTCTGGAGATTTCTCAATTTGTATGTGTATTTCAGGTGAATAATTATTGATTATAATAATTTGTTATTTGCGACCGTTATCTTTTTACTTCCTATGTCTTAATTCTCTTCTCCCCCATCAAAGGGGGGGCAAGGCCCCTGACTCTGCATCACATGCAGTAACTTTAATAGAATATATATTGTTTTGTTTTATTTATCCCTCACTTTAACATATTATTTTTTACACTTGTGCTATATCTTGCTAAATTAATATTTTCATTTGTATCGATTAAGCCAAACCTTTAGGTTGCAGCATTGCTCAAACGTGTACAAATATTAATACATCCTTCATATTGTGATACTAATTCCTACTGTGCAGTGACAATTGAAAATATAGATTCTTCCAATATACATGTAGCTTCGTTTCATAAAACAAACAGAGTCCTTGTGATAGCCTTGAAGAAGTTACCATATCTTACTTTTAACGGGGTGGGAATGCTGTGGAATGAGTCACAAAATATTGTAGTGATGCAATGATTTTTGGAAATTAAAAGTCATTGCATCACTACAAAATTTTGTGGTGTAGGTATGTACTTAATATTTTATTACGCTGTCGTAACAAAACGCATTTTATTTTGCGAAAGAAACCCAGAATTCTAAACCACAATGCATGCGGGTTCCTCGTGGGAAACCAGCGAGTGTTCCTTTCATCCTTGGGAATTGAACACGTGCCTTCTTTATCTCCCAGCGATCGCTTTACCATCGCCGGGCCATCCTACTGAGGTCCTGATCGCATTGATATATTCTCTATTCAAACAGGGTGCGGCGTTCAATGCGAACATTGTACGAGTTATATGATTTACCATCGAGCATTTTCTCTCTCCGTGTAGATAACTTTGTAGTTATCTACTATGTACGAGAAAGCAGACATTTTGTTTAGGTACATACGGAAATCG
Organism: Hesperophylax consimilis; assembly: GCF_061612785.1. Lineage (NCBI taxonomy): Eukaryota > Metazoa > Arthropoda > Insecta > Trichoptera > Limnephilidae > Hesperophylax > Hesperophylax consimilis. The sequence goes on along the minus strand of NC_142851.1, from coordinate 5,353,263 downwards.
TAAATTCTCTCGAACCACGAGTTCTGGCGTCATTAAATTTGCACAACTCTGTTCCTCTGTAATATTACTACGTCAACGCAATTATTCTCAACTCACAATTCATCTACGTTACGATACACGAAGCTTTGAAATATTCACTAAACTATCACGATAAATAAAAAAAAGAATTTTGCTGGACGATGAAAGAAAATAAAACCAGTTATAAATTTATTTATTACCAGATGAAGTTACCAGCGTTGCTCGGTCTTTGCGTAGAATTGTTCAAAATCAGATGTAGACAGTAATTTTTCTCTTATTTTGATCGTCAAGTGTGCAAAATTTTAATTTTGCTTTTGAGGTGGGAAAGGGATGACGGTGTTTTGTCGATACTTCGTGTTATACAATGACCTTTCTTTTGTTTTGAAGGCCAAACGTGCAAAATTTCATCAATTTCAGATTAAAATTGTAGATTTTTATTAAAAATCCGCGCCGCCACAGACAATCATCTTTTTTATATTTATTTATTTATTAACACATACACAGTCCAATAAGATACAGTTAAGGATATTTTTCGTTATTAAATAGTTGTATTACCTATTACGTTTGTCCATAAAATATCATACTATATTATCATAAATAATCATAAAGACCATACTGAAAGTACCCATAAGAATGCTATAGATTGAAATTTTCAATATTTTTGATGTACCAAATGTACAACAAATATAATGCTACAAATTTACTATTGAAATTATTCAAAAATACTGAATCCTCTACAATACCGCGTATTCATCAAACAAGGTCAAATCACAATGATATAAAATATATTCCAAATCATAAAACCATATTCGGACAAAGAAACTACATTTATTTTCCGACAAAACTCCATAACATCCTTCCACCAGATATAAAGCGAGTAGAAAATTTTAATGATTACAAATCAAGAATAAAAATCTGGCTGAAAGAGATTAAAGAAAAAATTACACAGAAAACAAATAAAATAGAAACGAATAACTATAGTTCGCCTCAGCACAGGTAACCCCCCTAGTGAGAAGGACTATGAAATACAATTTACTATACATATATTCACTATCATATTTTGTATGTATAATGTTTAAATAGTCTGTATAATAAAAAATAACAATAAAATAAAAATATAGTAAGAAGATGGATATATAATATTATCAATACGTAAAAGTGTCAATAGATAAATGAAGAGCGATAATTTTTATTAATTTACGATAAGATTCGTTTTCAAAGTAATATCGTTGCTTGTCCATAAAAACATTTCAAAGTCAGCTTGATGGGTAATCCATTACGCGCTATAAAACTCATCCCAACCACTTTTCCCTATAAAAGTGCAGCCTATGCCGTAATGACGGAAATGATCCACACTTACACTTTAAATGGGCTCAATATGGGCCCACTCAAGGCGCACTTAAGTGGACCCATATGATTTGGGCCCATCAATTGGGTACTTACCGGGCAATTCTACACAGTCAATGTCGGACAGGGACGCCCATTCCAGCACGGTATCGTGATGCCCGTTTCTCATAGGTACCTTGAACGTTACATGAACCTTATATGGAAATAAATTGATGCATGATTCACAGCAGACTCATGGCGATGGATTGATAAATCAATTTATCAAATCATCGCTTCGGATCGAATTTAAATTACGCTGAATTATTAAAATAATAAATGGTCAACAAAATAACCTCAAAGACATTTTACATTGGCTACTGTAGGTATCCTTAATATATGTGTTTGAATATATCTCTCTTTTTCGGTTTAAAATGAATGCAAATCTTGGAAGTGAAAATTAACCCACTTCCTGACATCCGATCGAGCTGTACAGATTATCGATGACAATGAATTTTATAGACTGGTAGCAATCAGCTGTAGGCAGACTGATAGAACCTAAGCGCAAGCCAAATACTAAGTTTGGTGATCGCGCTTTCGGAGTATCTGGGCCGAAGGCTTGGAATAAACTCCCTCCGGAACTAAGATCCATAACAAGTCAAACAGAATTCAGGTTTAAACTAAAAACTTACCTTTTTAAGCTGTCGTACCCTTAAATTAAATATACCATTCCTAAGAGAAAGTCCAGTTATATTGAATTTTTGAATTAAGTCCTACATCCTGTATCTAAATTTCGCCAATAAACAATTAGAAAATGTTAATTAAGTGTTAATCTCAAGTGACTTACCAGGTAAGTATTGTACTGTATATTTTCTCCATAAATAGTTAAGTAATAACATAGATCACTGTAGAAATGTATTATAAGTTTGTACAGCGCCCTTGAGGTGATTTTGCACAAAAACGGCGCTATACAAGTCATCCAAGTATTATTATTATTATTATTAATCATGTACGCACACGCGGACATATACGCATTTCTCTGAAATCGGATGACATTACAGCTACAAAATAAATGCCAGTCCCACCCGATCGGCATTTGGCGAGGTTTGTAGAGTTATTGAATCCAGTTCCTGGGTAGGAAGGTTCAATCCTCAGTCAAACCAATATTTAGTCTTAATTTTTAAAAGACATATTAAACTAGATGTATTGTGCTTAAAGGTTAATGGCAGGTCAATGGCAGGTCATTCTAGTACGTTGAAAGCTCTGTCTCCAAACTTCGGAACATTAATTATTTGAGATGCTTAGACTTGGCCGACCTAAATGTGAGTTGTTTGTGAGTAAGATTATCCTTCATGCAGGGATTCTATTTTTACAGATTACATTTTATAATCTATTATATGTGAGTACCTACCTATATACAAAAAAAACTCCTCATTTTTCAGTGAAAATATGTCATCGCCAATTAGAGGGGAGGGGAAGGGGATAGGGAAGAGGAATGTGGCGAAGTACGTCGCTTTTCTCCAAACACGGCCGAAATCGTTTCAAGCAACGCAAAACGTTTCAATTCTCAATAGTGGTCTTACACCAGGGCGATACTGAGAGTATCTTCCACTCTGGATCGTGTCGCAAATATGCTATATTTTAATTTTTTATTAGTAAATTGTGAAAAAATACAAATTAATCAAATAAAATTTACCACGCCGGGATTTGAACCCGCGGCCTTCGACTTGCTAGTCGAGAGTCGAGAGCCTTACCCCTCGACACGGAGGCCGTCAACTTCCTTGTAAATTTACCAAAAATAATACAAGATATAAAATATTTATGAAACTTAAAAAATATAATTATCATTCAATCAGCACCCAAAAACTTACTGCTTATTTCTTCGTTTTAACATCTCACTTTTTCTCATAAATGACGAATTTAACAGAAAGTGAGGTTATAACGCAGCTGGATACAATTTACAACACCCTAAGCTCTTAGCAGCAGTAAAATATCATTAAACAGAGAAAGAACATTTTGATTTACACAGCGATTTAAAATTCTAGTGAAGTATAAGGACTGCAATTAGTCAAATTACTAATGGTACATTTCCTGTGAGCGCTTTCTTTGTAGACAAACTTCAAAGGGTGCTGATAAAGATACATTATATCGTAGTGATGAGTCATTGTTCTTTGAAATACGAATTAATTTGTTAACTTATGTAAATGTAAACTGTATGTACCTACATGAACAGTGTGCATATTTACAGGTGGTAGTTACAATGTAGCTATATTTTTTTAACCTATTTTCTACTTACGGGAAAAATAGTGAAATGTAATAGGTACACCTATTTAAGTTATTAAAAATGAAGGAAGTGAGCCATTTCAGAAAGGTATTCTTTTAATTCCTTATTAGTAACCACCACCGTATTTATTTTGTTTTCATATTTTGGTTGTGTGATAAGACATTGATTCAGAAAGGATACAACTGTGGTATAAGTGCGGTGAAACCATTTATAAGTACAACTGAAGCATAAATAAAAATAAGCAATGAAATTCAAGACCGCTTAGGATAAGAATAAGGAAATGATTTAAATACATTTATTTTACATTATCTCCACACAGGAGGTCCTGAGGAAATTAATTTTCCTCAGGACCATTTTCATTTCCATAAGGGCCTGTGTCATCTTTGTGGATGCTGTGCGGAGGGTCTTGAAGAGTTGTAGGAGGGATGCATTACATAGGCTGGCAAATCGTACCATAGCCGAGCTGTTGAACTCAAGAATGAGTCGTAGAAGCGACCCGTTCTCTTGGGAAAAATGTCAGCGTCAATATGTTGGCTCGCGTTTTGCGTGTTTCTCGACTATGCTGTAGGAATCAATGACGCTAGTTTCTTGAAATATCTTTCATTTCAATACCGGTAGAATAAAGACAGCATACCTTCCTGAGCCTGTGTTCTGCATATTTCAATCGTTCGTCAAAGGGCAATCTAGAATGACTTTTGTTTTTTTCAGGTATTTTGGGGCTCCAGACCAAAGGAGGCTGCCAAATTGAACGGTGGGACGCACTAATGATATGACCTAACTCAAAGTTTTGAATTGAGTCAACTCTTTGAGCCGTACGAAAATATTGAGCTGGTGTTGTGGCTCCCGCTCTTTATAAAAATAGTAATGACTCATCACTATTTCAAACCATCTTCTTCTAATTATTTTTGAACGCTTACTGGTGCCTGAAGGATCTTTGAGCAGTTGAAGGAAATCTTGGCAAATATTATTACAGTTCGTTACTAAACATAGTTTTACCCATTTATCAAACAATACCTATAATCGAGTGACAGCTGTGTTTTGATCTGCTCCCGAAATAAATAGTTAACAATCTGGTACAGCGAGTAAATTTCCCCGTGGATGTGTCAAATCCGATGAGAATTGTTAGTTTTACTAAGTCAGTGTTTGATTTGTCAGTGATTGACCAGTGAATAAATAATTATCAATAGTTTAAAATCGAAAAATTATCAGTACATCGCAAGTCAACCAAAAGGGTAATAGAGGCAGTGTTTGACCCACAGAGTCAACCAAAATGGCAAATTCAGAAAAAAATCTGAGAAGCAAAGGACAATCGACAGCTGCTAACCTTTCATCTGAGCCCTACGTTTTAAACTTCGATAATCTCCTGGAGAAAATGGAGATGAAAATGGAAAAAAAATTGGAAGTATTTAAACAAGCAATAATAAAGAAAATAGATGACGAAAATCAAGAAACCAGAAACACAAGGGACTTCATCAGCCGTCAGTACGATGATATTCATCTTAAGATGGAGACCATTATCAAACTGGTTTCGGAAGTTGAATTAATGAGAAAGGAGCTAACGGAAAAAGACAGAATAATAAAGAGCCTGGAAGTCAGACTGGCAGTAGTGGAGCAAGAAACTCATGAAGACACCCTTGAATTTACTGGGATCGAAGTAAAAGAGGGTGAGCAGCCTGCAGAAATTATTAAACGGGTGGCCGCAGTCTCAGGAATCGAATTAAAAAGCGATGACATCCTCGACATCAAGAAAATTCCGGACCGACGACCTGGAGTCCCCCCAAAACTCCACGTCAGATTTACTAACCCCCAAAAAAGACGACAAATTCTACTGAACAAAAGGCAACTTAATACAATTACAACACAAGGAAACGGATTCCAGAAGATTTTTGTTGGTGAAATCCTTGGTCCCTATTTCAAAGATCTTCTGTGGAGGTCTAAAACAAAGGCAAAAGAAATGGGCTTCAAATATGTCTGGTACAAAGACTGTAAAATAATGATTAGGAAAAATGACGGCGACAGGCAAATACACTACATCAAACATTCGGATGATCTTAAAAAAATTGATTAGTTTCTTTGATTGAGAGTCCAACTTTTACCGGTCATTCACTGGGTCGTTTCCCCCAATATTGGTGAGTCATATCTTTTATGCTTATTTTCGCACTGTAACAATAATGAACTCCTGCACTAGCAAAAAAAGGTTGAAACCCCCAGTGATGGCCAGGGATTAGTGGAGCTCTCATTCAAGGGAACTAAACAATTCTTTTTTTTGTTTATTATAAATTTTATAATGGCTATTAACTTTAATCGCGTTCATGCAGAACATGGTGATCAAATCAACCCTTTTACTACTTCAGATGCCAAAATTTGCAAATACCTTATAGCAGAGGTAAAAAACACTACAATTATGCACCAAAATATTAGGTCAATTAATAAAAACTTCAATGAACTCCAAATACAGCTTAACCACCTTAATATAGACTTCGATATAATTATTCTCACGGAATGTTGGTTGTCAAACATTTATACTCCAAAATTAATAAATCACTACTCTTCCTTCAATTCGACAAAACATGATAGCCAGAACGATGGAGTCGTCGTATACACAAAAAATGATCTTAACCCCATTGTAACGGAAATAGACATTATTGGCGCGAACTGTTTGCAAATAACATACAATAATGACATTTGCATTCTAGCAATTTACCGCTCTCCTTCGAATCGTAATATCACACCATTTCTAAACAGTCTTAATAGCATATTATCCAATCTTTCCCATACTAAAAATTTGATAATTATGGGAGATTTAAATATCAACATACTCCCAAATAATCCACATCACCAATGTCACGACTACCTGAACATGTTAGAATTCCATGGATTAATTAGTACCATCAATACACCAACAAGAATAGTCAATGAATCAAGTTCATGTATTGATCACATAATGGTCAAAACTAATAAACAAAACAAAAGCATCGTTTACAAATCAACAATTACAGATCATTACACAACAATCTTCACTTTGCAATCCGACACCACACAAAATAGACGAGATCAGTCTCTTATATACAATAATATTAACTTTGAAAATTTAAAAACCTCAATTAAAAATAAATCTTGGCAAGAGCTTTTCCAAATAAAAAACTCAGATGATGCATGGAGATACTTTGTTGACTTTTTGAAAAATGAATTAAGTAATAATACCACAACTTTGTCAAAAAAAATTCCAAACAAAATTAAACCCTTGAAATCATGGATAAGTCATTCAATCATCAACTGTATTCGCAGAAGAAATGCACTACACAAAAAAGTGAAAGACAATCCTTACGACGTAATCTCATTAAACATCTATAAAAGATACAGAAATACGTGCGGGGAAGTCATTAGAAAGGCAAAAGAAATCTACTATGGAGACAAAATCAAAGGAAGCAATAACGATCCCAAAAAAATATGGCAAATTCTAAGAGAAGCCACAAATACTCAAAATGCCAAAGACAAACAGGACATACAAAAACTCTGCATTGATGGAAAAATTATTGACACATCAAAAAATCCAAAGGTCGTTGCGGATTACATCAATAATTTCTTTATTAATATTGGTTCAAATCTTGCTTCTCGTCTACCAAATTATGGGAATGTTCAACCTACTGTAACAAGACGTCAATACTCCAACAGAAGACTCAATTTCCAAACGGTGTCAGAAGAAGAGATTCTAAAAATTATCAATTCCCTAAAAATCACTTCTTCAGCCGGGGTTGATGGCATAACAACCAAGATCTTGAAAACGCTGTCTACGGAAATTGCATTGCCCCTAGAACATTTAATAAACCTTAGTATCACTCAGGGCCACTTCCCCTCAAATCTTAAACAAGGTATCGTTATTCCTATACATAAAACAGGAAACAAGACTGATATAAATAATTACCGACCAATAACCCTACTAACAAGCCTATCAAAAGTATTTGAAAAAGTCATCAACTCACAGCTGGTAAGATTCCTCGTGAGCCATAAACTGATCTCAGAAAATCAATACGGGTTTCAAGAAAACAAGAGCACCTTGGACGCTATTGCCGCTGTCACAGATTTCATTGTAAAACATCTTGATAAAAGGAAAAAATGTATTTCAATCTTCTTAGATCTTTCCAAAGCCTTTGATACAATATCACACAGTAAATTAATAAACAAACTTGAACAAATCGGTATTACGGGAAACGAACTTAACTTTTTTAAAAGTTACCTTAATGAGCGCAAGCAACAAGTTAAAATAAATAACATACTTAGCAACACTTGTTCATCTAACTACGGTATACCACAAGGTAGTATATTAGGTCCGTCTTTGTTCCTGTTGTATATTAACGACTTATGCAACATTAATATTCAGGGGAAAATCGTTAGTTTTGCCGATGACACCGTCTTACTGTTTGAAGCTGACACTTGGCTAGCTGTCTACAAAAAAGCTGAAACGGACATAAGCATGGTAAAAAAATGGTTGGATATAAACACGCTCACACTGAACACAGAGAAAACTAAATATGTCACACCTAGTATTAATATTACTGGTCAACCTCCTGATGATGCCTCCATCAGAATACACTCGTGTTTGAACTCCGATGAATGTTGCCAGTGCCCCTACATTGAGCGCTCTACTCAGATGAAGTACCTCGGCCTCACCATTGATCCATATCTCAAATGGAACCTTCATACCCAAATAATTGCAAACAAAATTAGAAAAACCATGCACTTTTTTAGAATCATACGAAACTTTCTCGGCTTTCAAGACCTGAAAATGATTTATTTTGCAGTCTGCCAATCTATTATTGAGTATGGTATCATAGCATGGGGAGGCGGCACTTCATCTGCACTAGACCCAATCATAAAGGCTCAGAAAACAATTTTAAAAATAATTCTAAGGCTACCTATAATTACAGACTCGAATCTAATTTTTAATATTATGAATGTATTCGATGTTCGGCAGCTATATGCAAAAACTATCCTAACTCATCTATACTCAAATATAAATAATTACTACATAAAAAGTTCAAATACACGATGTACTCGAAGCAATAACAAAATCTTATTACAAATTCCGAAAACACATACTACGTTTGGTCAACGAAATTTTAAATACTTTGCGACAAGACTCTACAACATTCTTCCAGACAGCATAAAACAATGTGATTCACAAAAAAATTTCAAAGATAATGTAAAAATTTGGATTAAAAATAAAAATAGGGCCTTTACCGGTGCATTCACCCAAATTTGCAGTTATTGAAGTCACCACATTACCACCACATTATTGAGCGAATACTTCTTAATACAAGTATAGGTATGTTCAATGGTATTAGGAACTAACACAAATAATTCTGCCTCAACACAGGCTAGCCTAGTGAGGCGGTATTTGAGAAACCACAACTGTCCTTTTATTTTCTATTTACCTTCAAAATATTATGTTTGTATTAATAGTTCTTCATTTTGGTTAAATTTATAACCTTAAATATAAAAGTTACAAATTAATGTACACCATAATATGTATGTATAGTTGTAATGTGTAAACTTTCCTAAATAAAGATATTATTATTATTATTATTATTATTACTTGATCGTGGAGTGTCTTTCTGGGACGCACACAATTCTTTCTTCGAACTACTTTCGCTGTATATTATAATTTATAATCAACCTTTTGGGTATTATACCGTGTTGCGCTACCTTGCTAAAAAGATACCCAATAAGCTAGAATATGCATAAAAATTAACTTGTGGCAGTCCATCCTCTTTCCTTACGCCTACGCTCAAAAAAACCTCATTCAACATGCTTACAACTAATATTAAACATTACTTCTGGTGACACGTAATTGAACACTGTGTCCCTTTTGTGAATTTGCCTCTAAGCTTTAAAATAAAGCTGGGCTTACATTTAATAGGATGCCCCTAGCGAAAACAGACCCACATTACATTGTTACATTTAATTATATAATTTACTTTACATTTACGTCCACCTTTGTGAATATCCATCCATTTTTGATGGACAAGATAAGCGCTTATTGAATCATTCTGCATTATTCAAAATGATGCAGTAACCCAAATAAAATTGATTACGAATATGTCTATTCTTCGATACAGAATTGAGTTTTGAATTTATTTAATTTCTTTCTTGTTTTATTAATTTGTTCACATTATGTCACCCGAACTACTAGAATAGTATTTGAAATTAGGCTACCACCATTTTATACTAATGGCTTACATATTTACTTTTTCATACATTATATACCTACACTCATCTGATTATGCAGATCACCATAATTATTATAATTCTTTTATGTCATCAAGATAATTATAAGTTCAATTTCAGCCATCGATATAATATACCACCAATACCACGTTATAGTGTATATTTAAAATTTACAATTAAATTTTAATTATTTAATTAAATTTTCGGATCACGTTTCGCGATTTTTTCCAGGCAATTTCAAATAACTAATTACTTTTTAAACTCGACAAATGTACGGAGATTATCTTTAAAAATATTATAGATCTATTTTTTAAGAGCTTAAAAACTTAAGGCGTCTAAGGGAAGAATGTTAAGACAGTTCAAATGTCTTCGTTCTATACTGCTAATCATCGATAAATGTGTAAAAAATAAATAAAACTAATTTACTAAATTATTATATATATATATATATAAATTACAAACAATACAAAACAAAATGAACCTTTGTCTGTCCGACTGGGAAGGATTCCCGTTTCAGGACAGCCAAATTGTGTATTTAGTAGGTACATAATATTCTTACAATGGAATGGCGATGCTGTCAAAACAAATTTTGAGAACATTGTTGATTGTGACAGGATGGTTTATTTATCCTTGAAAGAATCGCAAAGATGTAATTTATTACCAGGGTCAATTTGGATAACATTAGTAATTGCATTCAGAACAGATGAATGGTTTCTTTCGGGACATCACAAGTCTGAGATTCTTTCCAGGGCATTTTAGAGAACATTTACAATTGTATAGTTAGAATTTCCACATTTATAAATCATTATAAGACATAAGAATCCTATAGTACTATAAAATAAAGAACTAGACTCGTCAAATAGCCACATTTTTAATGTATTCCCCTCTCTCCACTTAGTTGAGTTCTTTCTCCCTCTTCTATCTTCCCTATAAATCCACTGTAAGTCTGTTATTGATTTAATATGTTTTATATAACCCTGAAGAAGGTTCAAGGTGAACCGAAACCAGTTGGGTTTATGTATTAAAAATATATGCAATGAAGTGGTATTATAAACAAAGTTATTTTAATCTAATTACTATAAATGTGATATAAAGGATTCATATTACATTATTATTATTACTTTAAAACGCTATCGGCTGGTTCCTTATCAAAGAAAAAGGTTGCTTCATGAATATTATATAAGCTTTGTAAAGGCATTTATTTAATGGCTAGCCATATCTCATCTAGGCTGCGCAGGCCCCAGGTCGAAAAACTGTCAATCTAAATAGTAATTTAAACGCTTCTATTCAAAATGCATACATATTTCTTCGTCCACCGCAACGCCATTATCCTCGCTCATTCTCTTCACTATTCATAGCAATCTCATGCATCTTTAGTCTTGCGAGATCCTTTCGGAGTCTGTTGTAAAGAGGTCGGTAATCAGTGACGTCAGAAACTCACCTGTAGGGGCAACTCTGTTATTGTTAATTAACTCTGTGTCGGTAACACATTGCTTGCGAACACAATCCTTCTCACCATTCGCAGGTGTGAAATAAGCGTTGATAAAACAACGGTGAGAGCGGGACATTATCCATGACTTCAGTATTTGGTGACGGGTTCTCTAAGAGTGTATTGGAAAGGCGAACGAAGCAATTAGCTGGTTTCGTTGATATTGTACGCCTGGTTTTACCTTTTGATTGATCATTTTACTTATATATTAAACGTTATGCATCATAACGTTTAAATGATATGGTGCCCCAAGTTGGGTGCCAAAATGTAACACTCGTAATTATTCTGTACCCATCATTCATATTTTGGGGTTATAAATGAAAGAGAATCCCAATTGGTATATGTTGTGAGGCCGAAGGTGGCGGAAGGGAAATGAGATGAAAAGAGGAAGTTTGTGAAGTGCCTGACTGTTCTGATTCGGTAACCAAATATGGCTAAAGCAATTTCAAGCAACGTTTCGATTCTGAATGGTGGTCTTTCACCAGGGCGATAGAAGGAGTATTTACCACGCCAGAAAGAGAATATTAATAAACAGTTAATTAGCACATATTATTTGATACCTGTATGAGCTTAGTAAATCTAAATACATATTTAAATAAATTCAAGTAGGTACCTATATTTAAAGCAATATGACTTACTCAATGATTGAAAAAATATCAGGATCCAGAAAATAAACAAAAGGTAACGATCGCAACTGGTAATCAAACCCATGTCTTTTTCCATTTGACCAATCAACGTGGTGCTGCCTTAGAATGCACGTATTATATATAATTATGTTTGTGTATTCTGTACAGGCAGATTATATACAGGACCGTACTAACCTTGGAACTAACTTGAGATTATGTTGGTAATAATAATAATATTTGGCTGAATGGCCGTTTTTGGGAAAAATCATCTTAAGGGCTCTGTACAAAAGATTAATAACGATATATGTTGTTAATATTATATCTAGTGACGAAGGCTTGTAACTTATAGGTGTAACTGGCTTACAGCTAAGGTTTATAAGATTTGGTATAAGATTTAATGATAACTAGTGACTTTCGTCTAAGAGTTATATCTAGTGACTTACGACTAAGGCTTATAACTACTGACTTATAACTAGTGACTTATGGCATACATATGGAGAAAACTTACTGATATTATTTATATCATACATATATAATCTGGTCGGATTAATCGTTTTCTTGTTAAAAATGGGACTGGAGGCCTATAACGAATGACATGAGGAAGTCGAAATACGTGTATTTAATAATAATAATACTATCGCATCTCGTCCATTATATTTATTCGGATAAGGCCACCTGCGCGAAAAAATGTTCATATATATTCTGATTGACTAATTTTTTACTAGGAAAAGGTCATGCAGTTACATTTTTAATAATCTTCATAAAAAAAGCCGTACATATTTTTCTCCGTGCATATTTACAACTGTGGCTTAAAGTTAAAAACTCGCGACAAACCTAAAAAGCCCTGGATATGAATGCATGAATGGCATTGAAGCCAAATCTAGGGTAAGGCGAAATTGCCCGGCAGCCATCTTGTATGACTACTTTTAAATTAATTTGTATGCAAAGTGATGAATAATTAGCTATTATTATTTTATTTGTGTGTTTTTAATGAAGTTATAACGGCTTATACTTTTTGGGAGTATTTGATGAGACGAGGAATGGGATACGTTATTAAAAAAATTATATAGGTTTTGATATTTTCCAAACATCTTCCTCCTCACCCCGCAGCTTCAAATTGTTCTCGAATTGCTCCGTCCAGGGCTTTTTAGGTCCATAATATATCTACACATAAAAATACACCTTTCGGTTGTTTCCCGTGTTGTTAGTGATAAGTGTGATAACTTATATAAAAAAAGAAAAAACTCTGTAGGTATACGTACAAACAGGTAATATAGAAGTAAGTTATTGCCATAAATCCAAGCAGTTTGTTAATTTTATACCTTTATATTGTTATCTACATATTTTATACATACTCGTATATGTACGAGTATATCATATTCTCTTTTTATTTGTATTATTGACAGTAAATAGTAAATATGACAATATAATGAGGGTGCAAGAGCTCAATTAGTAAAGACGCCAGTCCCAATAAGACTTGAAATGCTGGGTTCGATTCTCCGTTGCAACCGTTATCTTTTTATTTCTGTGTCTTCGTCTCTTTCATATTATATTCCTTAGAATTATCTTCGTCAACGAGGTTAACATGCATTAGTTAATCTTAATAAATTGAATGTACCCGTTTATTATGTAACGCAATAAAAAGCGAAAAATAAAATAAGTTAAAGTTTGGGCACCCCAGTAGCACGAAGGACCTTTTCTTCCTTGAGCGTGACCGGTCTAGCATGCAGAATAAATTAGCGTGCAAAGGGCAGCAAAAAATCCTTTGTAACTCGAAATCTTTGAAAGATTGCCGTGCAAATTCTGCGGCGCTCCTATCGAGAATTTTTTTGTGCAAAGTTGGTATAAGAGACATGCAAAGCCATTATGAATATTTAAATTGGTCCATTAAATTATCTCAAGTGCGACAAAGGAAATTGACATCCGATTGGGGACTAAAGAATGAGGTCTTTTGATGTTTTTTTAAATTTACAAGTGAAATAAAAATATAAAGTCCATCATTATGATGGATGATGTTACATAGTAGAACTGTGAGGTACTGTGTCCGCTTTGCAGGACAACCTTTTTGATTTTTGTAAATCGTTTACCTGCGTATTTGTAATCCAACACACCTATGAATGAAACATAATGAAACTTGTAAGCAATTCCTTGCCAAATCGACGCATTGAGCTGCACCCATTTCTCCTTATACCTAATGTTGACCATAAAACAGAAATATATTTATTAATCAGCGAAAACTTTAGAACTGTTTTCCCTGACATTATGAAATTCGCCATTTTTCCATCATTGGATATGATATTTTGATATTTTCATTTAATTTTTAATGAACTCGATAATACGCCATTTAATTGTTGGTTCCATATTTATTTGTCTATCATCTATATGAAAAAGTGTTGAAACTCGAACGAAGCCGGATGGTAAAGCCAATAACGTAACAATAATAGAAAATTAATGTTGTAGTGTGGTCGACTGGATCGCTTTAGAATCACTTAAGGCGATGCCATACGTAGTAAAGCAAAATCATGTGTTTTTGGTTTGAAAATTTGGTCGCCTAGAAATGTTTCAGATGCTTTAATTAAATACTGCGAGTAGAATACATCTTGACCTTTGGAATGATCGAGTATTTTTTACATAAGTCTTTTTATAAGCCCAGAAAAAAATAATATACAGGCCTATGAAAACTGCTTTAAAGTTCAAAATCTCCTACTTACGAACCCATTTTCGGTTATGATTTTATTGAATAATGTGGCAAATTAAGTTATTTATAAAATGATCGGAAAAAAATTAAATATTTATGCCTGTACATCCACAAAATAAAATAAAAGGCACTTTTTGGCCATGTTTTTTTCTTGCATAAATCAAAACAGGCGGATGGTGTTAAGCGGGAATTTAAACCTTAATGGAAAGGTCTGTAACAAATATACGAGCACATCCTGGTTTAAAGCTGCAGTTTTAAAAGGTTCCCACTCCGAAATGGCTAATAAAACCGGTATCAACAATGATAATATAACATACTCCGATAAACCCTAGAGACTGTAATTTAACCCCATCTAATTCCAGATAAGAATAATTATTTATATAACCCTTCACATAATAAAACCCTTACATAAACAGTTTCAAGTTTCCCCAGAGATCCCCTTTACCTCAGT
Source organism: Hesperophylax consimilis (assembly GCF_061612785.1). NCBI lineage: Eukaryota > Metazoa > Arthropoda > Insecta > Trichoptera > Limnephilidae > Hesperophylax > Hesperophylax consimilis. The sequence continues at coordinate 5,338,146 of NC_142851.1, read as the reverse complement.
GAGAATTCTCTGCAAGTTTTCAGTACCAATTCGCTTCGTGCAGTAATTCATTATTCCAAAAATATAATCTTCGGAATTCGGACCCTCTTCCTGGGAAATCAGTAAATCTATTCTTCAGAGACCCAAGGGGAGGGTTCCAGCATCTATTGGTCATAAAACACAATTGATTACCTAACTTAAATACTGCCCCTGGAGCGGATTTTAAAATGGATCTCTTAACATAAACATGCACCGAACTATAAACTGAATTATCATTCTAGTTATGGAAATTGGGGGCTCGTGGTGAGGTTTTTTATACGCTTTCTAAAAATTTGAGACCCTTGGGTTTTACGACGTCGTAACTTTGAATTCTGGACTCTAAAATTTTTGAGCACGTGCTTGAACTACAAAACTGCTGGTGTCTGAATTGTTATAAAAAGACAGTTTTATAATGGAAAATATAAAAAGGTTTAGGGAAGTTTTAAGAATACGATAACAAAAGTTACTTAAAGTTTGACGTTTTGTAGTAAAGTGTCTAAATGTCATGGCAATAAAGACTAAATAATTTACGAATATAGAAACATCACTCCATTACACCGATCTCTTTTCTTTTCTGGGGGGTTCCCCCGTCCACTCGCGTTTCAAATAGAATTCTATATTATATATTTTTCTGCTTTCTCTTACACCCTTTTCCAGTCTATCCAAAATCAATTAGGCATGTTCATTACGCTTACATCACCCGTGAATCATTTTCAGACCTTATCATACATACGGTGCAGCAAGGTTTTATAAATGCACACGAAATTTTTTTTTACCTATTTCCTTAATTTTGCATTATTAAATTTGTTATTTTTTTCATATATTACAGTTGTTATTTTTTATATTACAGTTGTTATTTTTTATATTAATTTTGTTATTTTTTACACTAAATTTGTTATTTTATAATCACTAATGTTATTTTTTGATTATATAAGTTTAGATTTATATTATTTTAAAATTGCTTTGGTTCTTCCTCTACCATTTAATATAATATCTTTCAACATAAATTAGGAATGTCATCAGAACTTGACTGTCGCCTATAAATTCTAACATCTTCCCTTGACGAATTTTATACGCGATAACAACATTCAATCAATCTTTTACAATAATATATTAATAGCCCTTATGTCAATGTCAGACTTCTAATTTATTTATATTATTCTTTCTCATTAAAAACTGTTAAATCTAAAACTTATACAACAGCTCGTCATCAGCAAGTCAGTACTCGCACCGGTTTAAATATAATATACAAAATAACAAAGATAAACATAACACAAAGTTAGAAGTCAGTCGAAGTTAGTAGAAGTAACCATCAAAGACTATTTATGTTATATCTCTTTCATCGTAATAATGTTATGTGATAGGACGGGCATTACTATATTTACGCAAAATTTCAGAACATTTGTTGGTAATGTCCTTGGTTTAGATTAATATCTTAATATCCTTCAAGATTACCAAAGACCCGAGTCACGTCTCTGATCTGAGGTCATTAAACAAAAAAAAACTCCGGCGTGAGTTGACTTCATGTCATTAGTGAGCCATCGCGTAATCTAAAAAAGATGACTTCAGTCTAGTTATTAGTGGTAGATACCAATTCACCAAATTACCCGGAAACGCTTTTGGGTTTTGCTGCACGAGACAAGATTGACCTATTGAACTGGTGATTAATGTTGTTCACTGAAAGCCAAAGTGAAATAATACATTATGTGTTCTTAGTACTTTAAATTAATTCAGAAATCAATTGTAATTACGAAAAGCCATCTGCGTATTTTGTTTATATCACAATTCGTTTTTGATTGAAAATTTAAACTTATGCCTACACCAATAAATGGATTCAGGAAATTAATGGATATTGTAATGAGACAAAAATTTACGTTTAGTAATTACTAAATAATGACTGGATATTTTATAATATTATCTATTTGCTACGAGAACGATGTGCATTTTCTATAATGGTGGTATCTCTTCTAATCTGTTTCATTATCTGTTTCATAGAATCTATGAAATAGTGAAAAGAGAACAGGCTTTTCTATGGAACAGAAACCCAAAGTTAAATCGACCTAAATTTTATTTTATAAATTGATTATAGATTCTCATCGATTAGATCAGGTGGAAACCCAGCATGACGCTGATATTTTTTTCGTAATACGAAAAAAACAAATATATTATGCAAAAATAATTTTCAATTTTTTAAATTTGTAATCCCGGCAAAGTACCTTCTAAAAATTCACGTTTTATTTGAAAAACTGTATTTATTTGTTATTTAAACATTATTAACTTTGTGGTTTTTTAATTAAATGTATTTTTTAATAAAATGTTTTTACCTGTCACAGGTGACATCGGTATAATTAAGTATATAAAAAACACGAATGTGACGTTATGTCAAAATTTCAAAGCAATCATTGAAGACCTTTCGGAGATTTAAGATTTTGAGCAAGCGAACATTAATATTTTTTATTAATATAGATAGATGGATTGTGCTGAAAAGCAAAATTATACTTTTAAGAAAGTACATACGTCAATGGTAATTGAAACTAACGTCCAGACAAAGGGCGTAATATTATAAAGGTAATGTTCTTATTATGCCCCCAACGCCACAATTGCATAAACATCTTTTTGCATCGATTTATCGGTGACTTTAGAATATTGTTTGCAATTCAATTCAACAATTCTGAGAAATTAATATCTTTACCTATTGACAGAAGCTGGTTTATCGCAATTGAAGCGGTCCATAATTACACCAACTATGCGCACTGGAAACATGGTACCTTTACCTGTTTTCCCCTTTTGAAAATATTATAATGGTGATTGAAGGCGACAGGTTTTTGTCGGTTTTCGGTATTAGCGAAGGGGAACTTTTGCCATACAAAGGCTGATGTCTGTATGGAAGAAGTATAGATGATGTATGGATATACAAGAAACAAGCCCGTTGGAAGCTTACAGGTTTTTTTTTAAATTTTCCTGTGAAGATTTCGCATCTCCCAAGGGTCTGACATCGCGACATATTATGCAAATAAGAGTCTCGACATAATCCGATTTTATGAAATCTTGAATTGCAAAGGAGATAATGCGGAATATATTATTATTTGTTGAGCGATGCATTCAATTATGCAGTTTTCGTTTGATGGTAACAAGAGACTTGTTATTCACAGCGATTTTTTTGGCGTGAGAATAATAAATTCATTAAATGTATTATTGTAATTTGCATGAAGCTGTGTCCTGCTCTGCAGGAGATGATATTGCAGCAAATGCAAATCTTGGATAAAGAACGAGAGTACAAAGCAGAAATGAGACCGAGGATTGGAATAAATAAGCAAATCATAAAGCCAGATCACCTTTGAGAAAAGAAAATAAAAATCGACATCTTTTTTCAACATAAAACTTTTTTAAACCTTTTAAAATAATGGTTTGGCTTAGTCTTGATCCTTCCTACCCAGGAACTAGTGTTGACAACTCTACAAACCTCACCAAATGCCGATCTGGTAGGACCGGCATTTATTTCGTAAATCAATTATTTGTTTAAAACTAATTATATTAAATTCCTTATTCTGAATTTCTATGAATATACTATAGCATATTTGACTTGAACAATTTTCCAGTTTCGAAAAAAAAAATATTGTTTTAGAAAATATAATAATTAAGTGTTTCATTTTCTTTTTTTTTTCTAACAAATGGATATAATGATAACCTCACTGGAATCTCACGTGCTTAGGATTTCATTTACATAGGATTAAAATTTCGTAGTATGTATAATATAATATAATTATCAATATATTCATAGTGTTTATCTGAAATAATTATAAATATATCACAAGGTGTTTTTTTGTTCAGTTGAATGGTTTCGGTTTCAGTCTATATTTGGTGTCAGTATATTATCTATTTCTGATTTCCCTATATTTTGTATCCATCTTATTATTTGAGATTCAAATGTTAAAATATTGTTTTGAGTTTTGAATGAGAGTGGGATTTTACTGTAGAGTTTAGTACCATAGTATAGGAAGCTTTTTTGTCCAAATGTTTTATGTTGTAGTTGCTTCTTGGATATGTTTTTGACCCTGAAATCTAGTGTTTCTAATATATGTTAGTTGTTATTTCTTGTGTTTTGTATTTATGAATGTAAAGGAGTATTGTTTTATAATGCAGTTGTTTAACTGACATGATGTTAAGTTTATTGAAGATTTCGTCAATGTTAGTTCTTACAGATAATCTCTATAAATTTGTAGTGCCGAAACGGTAATTGTATGTAATTTCCTCGATAGAAAAAAAATTGCAAGTTATGCTCCGAAATTATTAACAATAACCTTTTATGTTATTTAACATGTTACAGGTATGAAAAAATGTATCTTTAAATGCAACTTAGGCATTTAATTTTTCGAGAGATTTTTGCTCCATTTTAAACGTATTTTTAATTAATAACATTTTTTACAGACAAGCGCGCTCCATCTAGCATTCGTAATTATATATCTTCCCATTAAACAATCTTTTTCTCCGTTTTGAACGCTTACTACGGAGCACCTTCTGTGTTGATTTATATTTTTTACACTTCAAAATTGTCTTATTGCTCTATTCTGAATTGTTTTGGGTTTTTTAAGGTACCTATATTAATAAGATATGGAATAATGGAACAGCAGACAGTCGAAATTTGGTGCAACAATTGTTTATAAAAAATAAAATACACTAGGTATTACATATACATCAGAGTGGAAGATACTCTCAGTATCGCCCTTATGTAAGACCACCATTCAGAATTGAAACGTTGCTTGAAATAGCTTTAGCCGTATTTGGTAACAAGATCGGAACAGTCAGGAACTCCCACACCTTCTCTTTCCCATCTCCTTATTCGCATAAAAAAAATACACCTATTTACAACATTATTTAATAGCCTGAGAATTTTCACCAAATATTTTTATTTTTTTCACTAATATTTGTTTTTATCGAAAATCTATTTGTGAGACAACTGAAGCAGCCAAGACCTTCGAACTATATATATAATCTCTGGCGTCATTAAAATTCAAAAAATCACTGTGTCTGAAGTTAATTTCTTTATGTGAGTCCCAACTGCTCCCAATCGTCGGGAACCAGCGAGACTATGGCATCCCCGAGTAGGGTATGTTTTGAGGCTGAAGGTAGGGGGGAGGGGAAGGAGTTGGGCCGAGAAAAACCTGGCTATTCACGTGGTCATCAAACAAGGCTAATAGTATTTCAAACAATTTTTAAATTCTGAACGGTGGTCTTTCACCATAAGGGCGAAACTGAAACTTTAACATTCACTCTGAAACTTTATTGATTAAGCACAAGAAGAAAAATGAGTATCGCTAATATATTAAAATTCGGTTAGTAACGGGATTGCAGGCCATTTCATGTTAAAACATTCCTAATTTATCAGAACACGTATTCATGCACCTGCATTTGCTTTGATAATATAATATATAGTGTAATAACGAAATGCGAAAATGTAACGATTTTTATGAACACGTGGTCCGACATCACGATAAAACATCCCTTTTTTTACTAAAATCGTAATAGGAAACCTAACAATTCGTTCGTTAAGGGCTTGCAGTCCCGCTTTTAATTATTATGAAAAATATGAAGATATTCAACAAATTGGCAATATTTTATTTCAGTAAGTTTTCTCCGTGCAACTATTCCCACCATTTTCTATTCCCTCGCAGCCTAAGAATTACCTTAAAGGAAGACGAAGCTCGTGGTCACATAACAAAAAAGAGAAAATAAAATAATATAAATTACTCGACCGTCAACCGTTTCGAAAAGGTACGATTTTCAATGCGTTCCCCAATTTATGGGCAAGCCAGGAACCATATTTGGCTGACTGGTTTTTGCTTGCAAGTCATCAATCATCATTAATTATTTATGGGGCACTATAAGGTCAGATTAATCATGTTGTATTTTTTATCATCAATTATTATTATCTGCCCGTCAATGGCGTAAATTTTATAATGCTGTGTTTTGTTTTCAAGGTTTACTGGGTTATAATAAAGTTAGATATAATAACAGTAGGTTTTAAACAGACAATCCATTAGTTAGTGTTTAAACTGCAGGCGAACATGACACACAAATCGTAAAATATTTTTTATCAATTGATATCTTAACCAAATATTGTCGTAACAGCATTGAAGATATTTATACTCCATCCAAAAATATAATACATCATCAAATATTTTTTTATGATTACAAACCAAAAATTCGTACAGCGCGAGTTATATTTACGAGTTATTTATAACGTGGGAATCTTTCTAGATATAAAGAAAGCGTTTGGCTCTATATCACAAAAAAATCTATTGAGGAAACTAGAAATTATGAGTTTGAGAGGTATCCTTCTAGAATGTTTTGATGACTACCTCCCGGAAAGAAATCACGTGGTAAAGAACGGACGGGTCGTTTCGGCGAATTAGAACAATTCATCAAATTTCATCGTTCATTTTCGGGTTCAGTGAAAGTGCTATTCAAGTTCTGTTATTATATAATTATAGGCTAGTTGCTTGACAGAACTGAAATAATAACAGAACTTAAATTTTTTTTTCACAGAACTTGAAAATTAACTTTGAAATTTGAAGAATTGTTCTAATTCGCCGAAACGACCCGAAATAACTCGTCCTAAGTAACTCGCGAAAAAATCATTCGGAGTACCTCAGGGCTGTATGCTTGGACCAATTCTTTTTCTTTCTCATAGTAAACAAATAATGCAAAATAGACCTTAAAAATTGAAAAAAAAATAATTTAAGTGGCTAGAATGTAACCTCTTGACATAAAATGCAAAAAAAAAAACAAATTCAATGTTTTTTTCTATAAACAAAAGAGGTAAAGCAAACAGTATTACGAAAAAAATGTTCATGTAGATAACACGTGTACCCCACTAACACAAATACCCACCCATGTGCATGCCAAGACCTTAAAAAGGTGGATTAGTCAAATATCTTGGAATTTTAATGGATGACTCTGTAACTTCATTTTCAATGTGCGCTCAAAGTTAAAATGCGATCAAAATAATAGGTATACTAATATTCTTCCTGAATTGTTGAAAAGAAACAATTGTGTACTACGCATTGTGCAATTTAATTATTGGTATGGCATACTAAGCTAGGGCAGTGCAGCCAAAACCATTTTAGATCAGTTAGCTAAAGCGCAAATACAAATGATTTGGCAGATTTAGGAAACTTATTTAAGGAAACAAAATAATTAGGTGTAAGGCAGATGTAACCGGAGCTTGATAGGTGAAAACCCTATCAAACTCCGTTGCATAGTTTAGAAGAACTAAACGCACAAACAGACAAACGCGGATAGTGACTTTGTTCAAAACTATTTAGATATTACAGATGATGCTAAAAAATAAGTGTGTTATGGGCGTGTCTGTGTGTCCTTAGTCCTTAGTAGGTAGGACCGAATTTAACTTAATTCGAGTGAAATATGGTTTTATGTAAATTTGCTTATTTTTATGTTTTATTTTTTCTTATGTTTTATTTTTCTCTAAATATTGTTTTTTAATTTTCTATGTAGTATTTTAACATATGTACTTATACTATTTCAAACACACAACCATGCACAATGCGACCTTAGAACGGGGTACCCCAGTAAGGACACATTATCTTATATAAAAAATTGTTAAATAAAAAAAATAAAAAAATAATAATAATGAAGTAATGACTCGCATGTTTTCATGTCAATAATATTCAATTTGCACAAAGTAAAATGTATTAACAATGAAGAATACTCAATGATTCCACATCTTCGAATACGCGAAAAATTGCACAATCTATGACAAACAAAAGCAATGAATTACTCATCCTAAAGATATAAAGGAAATTTATTGTCGTTTCTGACGCACAAACTAATATTGGCGATGTTTTTTGCTTCAAACCTACACATAGACATTTCAAGACTTTTGCTTACTCAAATATTTCAACTCAATACCTAAGTATTGAAATGTCACATATTAATTATCTTCAGAACTAATTACATGAAATAATATTATTTAATTCGATTCGGTTTTGATATCATAATATATAGATATAATCAAAATAATCATACAACTCAGAATACACAAATAACTTATCAATGCATTCTATTCTGCAGACTTATTACACGTATCAGTATACTGATGTCAGTATTTGTATACCATTACACCTATCAGTATACTGACGTCAGTATTTTTGCGAGAATTTCGCAGAAGACGCTTTTAGTATAATGGATAAGAAAAGAAAAGCCCGCGTTGCTATAATTTTCGAGCTCGCTACCTCCAAAGAAACGAGTGAAGTGTAGACGGAGGACTGGCTTCTCAAAAAAGAAAAATTCTCACATTTGAATTTAATACTATAAAAATTATTTTAGGATGAGCAAATAGAAATTCAATACATTGCCAGATATGGTTATTCCATATAGGTATTTTAAAAAATACATCCGTGAGTGGTTTGGTCAATTTTCAAAGAAAATTGAAAACGATAATAATAATACATTTATTATTCTTTATATTTTAAAATTTGGATGATGTAAAGTTACTTATAGAATTACATTATTGAAGTGTTTTCAGTGCAGACGCATGGTTTCTTTTTCAGTCTTTATTAAGGCGAAACTTAATGCCTAATCACTATTTTGATTAATCTTTATAACGAATTATGTATACCTAAAAATATGCTTTAGATAAATTGAAGCTATTGTTTCGCTTGAGTAGAATACAAATAAAAAATAAAGAACTCAATAAAAAATATAAATGCCAACTACTAAAAATATTTTTTTTCAATAGAAAAGTATGAACGCGTAGAGGAAATAAATTTTAAAAAAATTCAGTATTATAGCCAAGATTATTTGTAACAGTTTCACTCGATTAACTTTTTTGCTTTCTTATAAAATTATTTACAAAATAAATAAAAACCAGTTTTTTGCTTGAAATCGAACGTTTCTAGACTACTTTTGTCAAGCGATTTTAATGCCTATTAACTACGATATAAGGTATACCAAGAATATACTAATTTTTGGCTTGTAGCTTCCTCAACTATATCTGAACTATCTATGTTTTGTATCCAGCTTTTAATTTGAGTTTTAAAATGTTATTGTGATTTGATGAGTGAAGCTTTTGTTATGGAGTTCAGAAGAATGTAGTTATATGAAACGGTTGTAGAGTTTACAAGTAGGTGCTTGTATAATTTTGTTGTTGTTGAAATATTAGATTTATAATTGCTCGTTGGAAATGATTTTGATCTTGTGATCTAACAGTCGTATTCGTTGTTATTTCTTGCGTTTTATACCTATGGACGTACAGGAATATTATTTTCGAATAGTTAAGATTGTCCAAGATTACGTCAGTGCTAATTCTTACAGGGACTTTGAGAAACTTTTCATGATTGCTTTTTGGATTCTAATGAATGAATTAAGAATATTGCAGTGCGCTATCCGATAATATCGTGTTCTAATAGTGATTGAATAGAACTTGACTCTTCAAATTGTAGATTCTGTGGTCTAGAAGTGGGAACATTAGATCATATATTTTTTGGTTGTCTCTCTTAAAACAGATATTCTCTCTTCTATCAAGCCTTATCTAAAATTGGCTCCCCTCCATTCAACATCCCATCTCTTCTAGGTCTGAATTAGACTCCAATCTTCCATATATTTCTTTTAATTTGCCGATTTAAACAAAATTAATATGTAAATTCGCCTTCACTCTCCAGAATTTTAAATGACACCTTTGAAGGGTGAAAGCCAGAAACATTGAAAAAAAATAGTGATTGGAAGATAGTTAAGTAGATGGTTAAATATAAATTAACGTTAGAGTTTCGTTAGAAATTCAAACTTACAAGAACCGTTTTTGTTTGTAATATCAATTAGGTGCTATACTATAAATTGGTTTAACATTACTTCATAGTTCAGACCTCAGTTGAACTCCAGACTATTATCGATTTGTTGAAAGTTCAATAAAGCGATTGCTCAGCGTAAAAATCATAAAATTTATTGAATCTGCAACTAGCTCGAGAAACTACTGAAACTTTCAAAATAAAAGGGTAAGAAAATCAAAGTTTCATCTTCAACTTATTCCAGTTGAACACTCGGCTTCTTTTTGCTTTAAATAATTCAGTTTTGTCATATTTTAGATTCCCTGGATCTTCGACTTCAACTAAAAACTACGGTGAAGCATTTAGCGAAGATAAATTAAATTTTAAAACAAAGTAATCGAAACAAACATTAGTTTTGTTTGGCAACATGAGCTGCATTTTAAATTTATAGACTAAACGATTTTCGATTGTGTCAATTTTAATAAAACTTAAAAAAAAAATGGTTGCTAGTGCGTTAGATGCTAGCCCAAGGGGTCTAGCATAGTGAAATCGATAACTTTACAATATCGGATAGATAGGCTTTAACTACCGGTGATTTTATACCGGTTTCCCGAGGACGGTCGCGATGGTTGATATCCATACTGATGTTGATAATGCAATAAATCAGAATTGATATACACTGGCAAAACTGGTACATCTCTCTATGAATTGGCATTCCTAAATGTCAGGCGGCTACGCAAAATTTAAAAATACAAATAAATTGACATACCTAGTCGAAATAAAATATTACTTCAATTTACATTGGCAGTCCGCTTGTCCTATTCGACACCAAAAAAAAGTTAATTAGTTCATGGTATTATTAGTCATAACACTCATAATAGTCATAACGAACGACTTTAATTTAAATCTCGAAGCTGGAACGGAATCAATTGCTTGCGTCATAGATGAATTAATTAACCTATGCATCGTGTATACGATTTATTTCAGTTCTAAGAGCTTAGTTAGTTTACTACCATTCATTAATAATACAGTTATTTTGCATAACGAAAGACATTATTCAAAAAGTAAGGTTAAAACGGCCTTAAACCATCACAAGATCGGCTTTACCATACCAACGTTGAACTAGCGTACATAAATCGAATTAATAAAATGGTAGCTTAGCCGTTGTATACGAACCGATTATTTTTTACGAGCTGCAAGAGTTCATATTTTCACATTTATTCATTAAAACTTCTAACTTTCAACTTTTTGCTTTTACTTAACATATTTTTATTTTCCTCAACCCGCCTCGAAGCGTATCCCTATACAGTCTATACACTTGCACAATGCACAACGCACAGCAATGGCGTCTTTGGTTGAAGTGTCTATAGATAAGTAGATTTATTTAATTTTAATTTCTCATTTCGCATCATGCAGCGTTTGCATTGAAAACTGAACAATGGCGACTGATAGGGCTTCACAAAGAAAGATGGCTGAACAAGAGAATATGGCCATTGGGAATGGTTTGAAATGTCCTCGTGCTGAATACAGAAGCTCGTATAAGGTGACTTCCTACTTCTAATGTTGAAAAGTTAGTAGGAAGCAATGATCTGGTCATAAAACTGCAGTTTTCCATAGTAATAAAATGTAATAGGTGGGTAAGTCTTTACTTATAAAAACGGTTGCATTCAGATGTATTCGGAATGACTAATTTTTTATTCTTACGTTCTACACGTTCAGATGTATTCTGAATAACTAATTTTTATTCTCCGTGTACGTACCATGCGTTCTCATATAAAGAAACCTTGTTTTTAAATATTTGTTTAGTTTTTAATGTTACATAATTACAACGAAGTCCCGTTAAATTGCCAGATAGTAGGGTCAAAACAGCAGCAGCATATTTAAGCTCTAATCTTATAATACAGTAGAACATCGATGTCATTGCTTCGGGTTTGAAAAATTGCATACCTACTTCTTGTTTTTATCACAAGCGAGTGTATCACATGTACATTTTGCACGAACGCCGGAACGCGCATGCGCCCCAGTGTGGCGACTAACAAAATCTTGCCTGCGTCGAACATTAATAGTTCGTACAATCTGAAACCTATTTATGTAACATTAAACTCTTAATTGGTCTTCCTTTTCTATGCATATTGAAACGATGCTCTAGAACACCCCGGAAGGGTGTAAGTCATAATAATACACACTTGGATAAGACAACAATAGAATTACATTTTACCCACTAGTATTTCAATCTCTGTACAAACAAATAATACATTAAATTTTATAGATACCATAATCGAATTGAATTTTAATCTGACACTGTAAATATAGTAGTGATGTCAATGTTATTGGGGACTTATATTTATATTAAATTGTTATTGCATTTGTCATAAACTAAGTCAGTTCGTATTCTGCGCCTTTGTACTTTTAACGATAGGCAACAACACATAATTGTTTACAAACTTGCCCACTTATAATTTTCGTATTGCGACAGCAGAATTTGAAATGATTAAATTAGCTCGAATTGAAGGATAACAATTAAACGAACAAGTACCTTAATATCGTCACGATAAAATTATTTTTGTAATTGCTTAATCGATATGGTAGAGTTCACGTCAAAAAAGTAATTTAACTATGTTGATTACCGTAAAAAAATGACAGTTAAACAATTTTATAATTCCAAGTACCTTCAAGAAGAGAAAATAGAGAGCATTTTTACTAGATTGTTAAGTTAGGCTCTTTACACGTTTTGTACATTCGTAATAATATGACAGACAATTGAAATCGTAACTACCATTTGAGAAGGTGAATCAAGAGTGACTGGCCAAATAATTAAGTTGCTAAGTAATAAAAACCCAATTGCCTTCGATTGCTAGTTTATTAGATTCCTTTAAAATATTAGCGATCATAAAACGTACTACTAGTTTCTGTTGCGGGTCTGTTTGTAAATGACTGTAACTCTGGCTCAAGGAGCTCGGATTTGCTTTGAATATGAGGGTCATTTTAAAATTGGAAGTGATTGTGTAAGAATTCAGCGATAAAGTACCTACATATAATTACCCAATATTTAAAAAAAATCAGTATATAGGTACCTAATATTATTAAAATTGGAAAAAGTATTCACCCATAATATTATATTTGTTAAAATGTATATTTTTTGTTTAAATGTCTTAGCAGGGGTCTTTTTTCCACAAATTTTCAAGGTTAAAATTCAAGTTCTGTGAAAGTTCTATTAATATGTCATCATGGGCCGGTTGTTTCAGAGTACTTGAATAATAACTGAACATGAATAGGAATTTTACTAAACTTTTAAATTTGATGAATTGTTCAAATTCTCGGAAATAACCCGTCCTTGGGGTTTATCTTCATAAGTAAAGTCACTGTTCGTAATTTTCCAATGGTCTGCGCTTGTCCATGAGGTGAAAGCCGACGTTGGCGCTCCAAGTCATAATGAAGTTGTAGCCAGTTGGAACCGTTGCGTAATGTAATAATCTGAAAAACAGAAAAAATAATTATTTCAAATCTTCCACAGATTGTTAAGGGTATGGGGGGAGGGGTATTCTTTAAAACTCAGACATTATTATCTCTACCTGCTATTAGCATTTTATCCCGAGTCGAAGCAATGTTGCTATTCAATAGGAAAACTATCTGTCTTATATGAAATGTCTACATTTTGCCATGACAGCAAAAAAACTACCTACTTAGGAATATGAAGCATTGCATGAAAGTATACCTACTACATCGCAGGGGTCGGTAAACTGGGGTTAACTACCCCAAATATGGTTAAAATCAGAATATCTGGGGTGATGCTTTATAAATAAATACCGACATAAAATTTCACAAAAAAATCATGATTATAAAATCGTTTTCTACAATATCCAAACTTCTCGAGATGCTGCAACTAAATAACCATTAAAATGTATATAGTTTTTATTCGAAGGCTCTTTGTGTTTCTAACAATATTCATTATTCCAAAGTATTTACAATATTTTATTACGGAATAACTTTGTAACTGTACAAAAAATGTGTAGAAAAGTAAAATAGTTCCTAGTTATATTTTGATTTTATATCTTTTTTGATACCTCTTCAACTTTTGAGTTTCCTCACTTTGTAGATAAAGGGGAAGGATCTCATAAAGAAAAATAGTAATATTTATTCAAAAGTTACACTGTGGTGTAAATATCCTGTTAAAAACGGGACTGGAAGACGCTTCCTGCTAAAGTGTTAGTAAACTCGTAATAATATCGGAACACGTGTTTACGCAGATGCGTCTGTCTTAATAATATATGTATTATGACGAAATCAAAAAAAAATTTGAAGAGATTCCTAATAGATTTAAATCAGGTAGATTTCTCCGTGCGGCTTAAAGACAGTTAAAACCTTTTTGATGACAATTAAAAAATAGCATATTGCAAAAATTATCGCGTACCGCTGGTAACTAACCCCTGCTCCAGCTAGTAAATGCTGAGTGCGTGACGTCACACCAGTTTTCAGTAGAGTACATTTAGTTTTATAGGACAAGAGGTGTTCCACTCGGGAGAAACGTTGCCTCATACAATACCAAGGGGCTTCTTCCCGCTCCTTTGAAAGAGTAGAGCTACTTTATTACGTGTGAAACTACAAAGTACATTAGGTTCTTATTACTCTGCTCGGGAATAGATCTGATATTTTATACAATTCTATCATTTGTATGTAGGTGGTTCACATACAAAATTGTGCTTAAATGTATTTTCTTAGTTTGTTTTTATTTACGATTTATCTTTAACCTACGTACTTACCTACATAAAGTACACATCACCTACATAAAGCTAACCGACCATTACTGAAGACAAAATCATATTTACAAATATGATGGAGTCATATATCTTTTCGGTTTTATTGTGGACGGTAAATAATATTTGACACAACTTTTGGGGTAGTTAGAATCTCATTCTGACTTACCCTTGGTCTTTGGTATACATCTTGTTAAAATGATTGTCAAATCGATATTATGGCCTTGAAGGACACTGCGGGTGATCACTGCACAAGCTTCCGTTATAAACTCGAATTAAACGCACTGAGGGAACATGTTCACTGCACAGATTTTTTTAATGTATAATAAATTGTTACAATGTCACTGATGTAGATGTGTAGGTACTCCATACTGTTAGACAGATACAGGTAATTGGGTACCAGGTAATTTTGTGGAGGAATGCAGAAATATATGTTAAACGGAGATGTTAATATTCAATAGATGTAGATTTCATTTACCAGTTCCTTCCAGTAAACTATATGTATAATATTGCAAATAAACTTGCGAACCGAAACACGAATCATGGGAAAGTAAAGGAATCATGCGAACTGCGCGCCATCTGCTGCGGATGATTCGTTATTTTCCCATGATTCGTGGTTCGGCTAGCGGTTCGGTTCGCAAGTGTATACGCCCAATTAATGCACATCCGGTGTTAACATAATATTTTTTTATTGACATGAGAAAACTAAATAATTGTATCTCATTTTCTCACAGTGCGCCATAATCAAAAAATCAATCCAGAAATTTTGAATAAAATTTTATTTTACGTCCCTGATAACTTCGCAAGAGCGCGTAGGCACAAACCATTCATTTTTCCGAGATGCAGGACTAACTCACTATTAGCAATGCCTCTCGGAAGAATGATAGTCCTTCTAAACTCACTAGCCTCTGACATCGACATTTTCCACCTGAGCATTAATAAATTTAAATTGCTAATTAGGCAATTATGAATGTATATTTGTATAATGCTTCTTTGTTATTTGAAATTTTTATATTCTGTAAATATGCACTTAAAATATAAATAAATAATTTATAAAAATTTAAATAACAATATTATTTATACCTAGGGCCCTTTACGGATAGTAATCAATAAAAAAAATAAAGCTGATGAATATAAAATAATATTAGTAAAACATGTAACAGTAACATACAATATTATAGAAGCCAGAACAATACTATATATAAGACAAATCACTAAAATTACATTACCAACGCTACTCTAATTTGTAGGATTCAACCGAGTGCTGTATAGATTACGCTTGATTCTATAAATGGAGTCAATAAATATATCAATAGTACTCCCATACTTGTTGCCCAGATCATGCATCCTATTGGTCAGTGAGTGTATCTGATAGTTGCTTGTGTATGTATTGCAGAAGAATGTTATATTTTGTCTTATATTCCTAGTCGGCACATGGAATTTAATAGTGGCAACGATGGCAGGACTGTCAATTTATTTACAACCAGGTCTGACATAATTCTCTTATCAGACAGTATTATCATCAATGTAATAAATTGGAATTTCGAGCTTAAAATTTACCTACCTAAAAAAATTTATGCTGAACTCTTTTTATATCATTAGAGTGAACTTTATACAAAGGGGACCAAATAGGTTAATTATATGCCACTTGATTTCTGATTAATTAAATTTAGAGGGTTCTCATACATATATACATCGAATAAGTTAGCCAAGTTCTCCACCTATTGCGAGTATATATATATGTTTATTTAATATACCTTATCCCATGGATGCACGGAGAAAGATTATCCTGTTAAAAAAGTGAAAATATGCTAACTTCCCGACAAAATATTACTCATTCAGAATATATCGAGAACACGTGTTCTTTTCTGAATAGGTATCATGACGGAATTCTACAATACAAGTATGTCAGTATCAAGACCAATATTGACCGAATTATTAGACCGAAAAAAAACATTGCATTTGACCGAAACTTTGTTACAAACTCATTCAATTCATTCGTTATATGCCCTTAGTCCCGTTTTTGAGAAGAAAATGAATAATTTGACAAGATTTTTAATAAATTAACAGTATTTAATATTAGTTAGTTTTCTCCTGGTAAATGGTGGAATAACCGAAAATAAAACTGATAATATACCTCTGTGTGCTCATGTTTGGAATTTAACAATGTATTCCTTTTTTAAATGTAATTCCCGCACAAGAGTCCCAACCCAGAACTGCTCCTTCCTAACCGGAGTTAGTGAGACATGGCATCCCTAATTGGAGTATGTTGTGATGTTTAAGGGAGGGGGGAGGGGGGGTGCAGATGGGAACACAAAGTGGGGAAGTATTTGGATATTCAGATCTGGTCACCAAACGTGGCTAAAGCCATTTCAAGCAACGTTTCGGTTCTTAATGGCTGTCTTTCACCTATCACTTTAGGATAAAGCATAGCAAGCAAACTGAATATCCAATAGAAAGCTGTCAGTACACCTTTTCATTTCGTGTTATCTTATTTTATTACCAACTAGCTCTACCCCGCCACGCGTTGCTATGACTTAGTATGTCTGTGCAGATAGAAAAAAATTACGCGTGTTGCTTTTATGTCCAACAGATGGCGCTGTTTTTCAATACATCATGATTTTACCTGTCACAAGTGACATCTGTATAATAAAGGTATATAAAAACACATGCGTATTCAAATGCAATATTGTGTCAAATTTCAAAGTAATCGGTGAAGAAATTTCGGAGATTTAATGTTTTGAACAAACGAACATTTACATTTTTATTTATATAGAAGATAGATAAAATAGAATTCATCCTGACTCAAAGGTTCTCAAACTACTACGCTACCATTTTAAATATTGACATTCCATCCTGTTTTCACACTTCTTCAATAATATTGACACTTTTGTTTCCGCCTAGGTATGTGATAGAACAATATTGTTTACAAAACGAATATTTATTTAGTATCTATGTTGATATAATTATTTATAACAGTCATAGCTTGAAATACTTAACCCCTTCAGACCCGAAGTGAACATATTTGATGCTTACTGACTATATATATGATACATTAAAAGTTATTGATTATTTCGTTTGAAAGAACATTAGATCTCAGGGAAAGTTTTTAGCATAAAATGACAAATACTCTGTAGGTATAACAAAAGTTTAACAATATTTTTATTTTTTTTTAAATACATTAAAATTAATCATTGTAAAAATATCTTCAAAAATTACACAACAAAAAATGGGGAGAAATAGTTCGATTAATCACAAAAATCAACATATAAAACTAGTAGCTAAAATTTTCATATGTTTTAAGTATTTTTTCGTGTAATGAACAATATTAAAATACAATAAATCGCCTGTGTAGCCTTGAAATAACTCCGCTTATATTGACGTACGACGTACAGTCGTACAAGCCCACCGACAATATTATAGAACCGCGCAGCGTATGGCCGCCTCTGCGTATTGACGGGATTACTGAGCATGCGCTCGTACACTGACAATACGCCGTCAGTACGTCAGTATCTAATTTCAGTACGGCTGACGCAGCCATGAGCGGCGCAAGTCAGATACTGTTGAGTAAAGATCGCGAAGTTACGCGGGAATTCATATTAACGTACAAGAATCTACCGGAGCTTTGGGATGTCCGCACCAAATTCTACACCAAGAAAAACAAGAGATACGAAGCGTATCAAAAACTTGTTACGATCCTGAGGCGTTTGAAGACTGAGGCTAATGTGAACGATGTCAAGAAGAAAATCAATAGTTTGAGGTCAAATTATCGCAAGGAAGTCAAGAAAGTGGAAGAAGCTGCTAAACTGCGTAAAGATCCCAGGGACGACGTGTACCAACCGAGTTCTTGGTTTGAAGAGTTGTCC
The DNA here is from genome assembly GCF_061612785.1 of Hesperophylax consimilis. NCBI lineage: Eukaryota > Metazoa > Arthropoda > Insecta > Trichoptera > Limnephilidae > Hesperophylax > Hesperophylax consimilis. The sequence goes on along the minus strand of NC_142851.1, from coordinate 5,319,726 downwards.
TTCTTGAAGGATTTGGATAATGTAGTCCAGGGAGGATGTTCCAGGGACAACTCGGAAGCGGTAAGTAAACTTGGAGTTTAACATAATTACAATTTTAGTTGCTTGGCAACATTATTTATTTACGTATCGCATTATTTTCTTTGTCATTCTTCTCTACCGTTCAATTACTATTTACTTTTTATTTTCATATGCCTAAAAAGGATTTTACATAGTAATAGTATTGTGTGTAATTTACTTTACTGTACAATCGTATTAATTATTCATACACACAACCTAACTAACCGATTAGTATCTGAGTGGACAAATGCATTGGGTTCCCACCCACATTAATACATGTATTATTTGTATAGCGCCGATTGCGCCAGAAAATAACCTAGAACGCGCCGTACAATTTAATATATCTTTTTGTGTATTGTTATCAAGTTTAATTTGTAAAATTCAAGTTTTTTTTTATATATTCGATAGTATTATTATTAAATTTACAAAAAAAGATTATTTGTAAACAAGTTCTGCTGTGTAATTATCATTACTAATTAATTGCGAAACAACTGCCACGTGTAATAATTACACAGCAGGACTTGTTTATAAATAATTTTTTTTTGTTTTAATTTAATAATTATTTTATTGAATATATAAAAGAAAAAAAACTAAAATTGTATCTAACCTATAACTTGTCACTTAGACGTCTTAGAAATCTTAACTTACTGCTAAGATTATTTACTAATGGCTTACAACTTACAACTAAGATCTAAAGAAAACTTGTAAATTACACCCAAGACTCACAAATAGCTAATAACTTGCAACTAGGACATAACAAGTGACTTGAAACTAATGAGTTTCTAATGAGGTGTTTTAATTCGTAGAACTGAATTTAAATTAAAATCAAATTTATTACGCAAATATTTTAATTTTGACAGTTTAGATTTCAGACAGATTGATAATGACCTTGAACGCCGAAACAGCTGTTACAATAATAAAAACGAAATGACACATTTTTTTCAGTATAGTGACCATATTCTATGTGTTCATTCTTATTGTAATATTAGGTTAGATACGTATACCGACAGCGTGTCAACTTCGTGATAAAATATTAGTCATTCAGAATATATAGAGAACACGTGTTATTTTTTTTTAATAAATATCACTACAAAATGCGACAATATCAGTATGTCAATATCGATATCAGTAATTGTATGAACACGTGTTCTGCCTTTCTTATAAAACATTCGCTTTTGACTGATACTTTGTTAGGAACTCTTTCAATTCTTTCGTTATAGGCCTGCAGTTCCATTTTTAACAGGAAAACCAATAATAATTGCTATTATTACTGTGCATTTTTTCAAACTACTGACTAACTAGATAAGCTGCAACGACGTGAAGTGTTCGGGAGTTATCATTGTGAATTGCAAATATTTACGAAGATTAAAAAAACTGATTATATTTATTTGAATAAATATAAAGATAAACATTCCCGGGTTAGGAATAACCTGATAATATATTAATTCCTACTACCATCACAATAAACGGAAAATGTTGCATGTGAAACGATGGAGGACTTAGTTAGCGGGGGGTTGAATCTTTGAATTTGTTACGCCTGGGTGGGAACCCTACGCTCTGATCACTCGACCACCTAACTGGTCATCTTAAAAGGTCGTAATTTTCATATTAGTGAATGAGTTTGTGTTTGGGAAGAATATTGAAGAGGCATGGAAAGGGATATTGTACGAAGCGTAAATACAGGAAACTCCATTAATGGAGGACTGAACGCGGTTATCACTAACAAAATTGTTCAAAGAAGCGAAGCTAGCAGTCCAAAATGAAGAGCAGGTGTAGGTATATCTCGAATGTTGCAGAAATAAGATACCTATACCTACGTGTAGTAAAACCATCTAATCAGGGTAATGAGTAAGATTGAAATGGACGCTCAAATAGTTTGGGCATGCAAAGCGAATGAACGAATAAAATAGTGTAATGATGAAGTTATATCGCAAACGTGAATGTAAACGAAGTCAGGGACGCTCAAAGAAGACATGACTCAATCAAGTGAACCAAATACTTGAGTCGGACTACGTCAAGAGTCAGAATAACAGAAGGGTATGTATGAGACGATGTACAAATGTGAATGAAGCAATGAGCGTGTGCCAAGACCTAGTTGTTTGGCAGTTCATCCTCTCTGCATACCTCTGCGGGAAAACGAAATGACGGTTAGTTAGTTAGTTGGATCACGAATGCAAATTTTAAATTAAATCATATTTAGTTCGTTTTAGGTTAAAAAAACTCACGAGAAATGAATATATGAGTGAAATTGTTTTGGTTGTGCTTTTAATTTAAGAAAAAAAATTTTTTAGTAACATTTTTGTTTTATTTGTTGCAGTCACAATCTGGGGATCTGGATGAACTAACCGAATGCCAGGCAACTCTCAATTACGATTACATAGAAGTACTAGTACCTCCAAGGAAGGTAGCTAAACGGGAGTACGATGAACTGACGGAACCTCTGCCTCTGTACGATTATGCGAGCAACCAAGATGACGCCAATATAGCCAAGGTCTGGGAAGCCAAATTCAAGACATTGCCACCTGACCAAAAGTTCTACGCAGAAAAAGCCATCAATGACATTTTATTCGAGGCCCAAATGGGCACCCTGTATAGAGATTCAGTTAAAATTAATTGATGGATTTAAACTTACAAAGTTTTCTCTCCGCACCCAAGATGACACGCCAGCGTTACCTTATTAATAAGGTTAATTTTGCCGAAATATTGTAAAAAGAAGTATTTTTTATAATAAGTGAATATGTACAAGCATTAAAAAAACATTTATCCGTTATTACTCAAAGTACAAGCCGGATTTTTTTTTCTATGTAGACATTTCGACTTATTTTAAGTTATTCAATTTTTTAGGCAAATAAAGGGTCAAAAATAAAAATTGCCGTCGTGTCTACGCTTCGACTCATCTTAAAATAAATAAAACAGTTGATACTAACCCTCTAGCCAACGATTTTACCAAATTTAATTTAAAAAAAGCCAACTTCGGACTTGATTTACTCGAAAATGAAACCTCAAATAAAAAGTTAAGTCTTCAAAAAAACGACTCCAAATGCGATGCAGACTCACCAGTTTCCCGCTTTACTACGAGTTAAATTAACTTAATGAGGGTTATATGAAATTTTAATATTTAATTATTGAAAACAAAATTATGACCTTCGTCTTGTCAGAGCAGCGCCCCGACAGGGTGAACGTCTTAGATTCAGGTCCTAGATGTGACCGTATCTTTTTCTGAATTTTTTTTTCAAAATATCCTTTGAAAATCGCTAATATTGGCTTCAATAATTAAGTAATATTTAATGAATTGTGTGCTCACATATAACCGGACCAGCAGCATTGAACATGTATTTCATTACAGTAATAACTTTGTTATGTGATGTACTCAGTTAGAGAGCCAATAATAATAGACCGGTCGGTGGTCGAGTTGACATAGCGTTTGGATTCCACCCAGGCGTAGTGTGTTCAATTCCTCGGCTGGCTAAGTCCTCCATCACAATACAAGCAACATTTTCCGCTTACTGTGGTGGTAGTAGGAGATTTTCAAATATTGTCAGGTTATTCGTAACCCGGGAATGTTTGTCTTTCTTTAATATATATATATTGGAGATGGAAGCTTGGTAACGTCGATTGTCATCTTGGGTACCTACTGGTCTTATGAATTTAAGGCATTTAGATGGATAGGAGCTAATGGATGGAAAAGGTAGAGCTAAATAAATATAACATGAATGCCAAGACGGAATAAGAAGGCACGATCAAGTCAACTTGAGTCGGAATAACAAATCTGATATAGTGTAAAAGACGATGTGGATAAAACAATGAGTATGTGGCTATACAGCTTATGACATTATAATCTCTGCTTACCCCCGCGAGGAAACGGCGTGATGGTGACAACGTTGTCTTGGACGACAAACTATACGATCATCATCTGAAATCTGTTAAAAAAACTCAATTAAATTATAAGTTTTTAAAATAAAAATACATAATTCAAAAATCACCTATATTCTTACAAAAGCAATCAATAACATAAATTGTTTGATATGTGTGTTTTATTTGTATTGTAATCCTAAGATATCAAACTAACTGTTCGGGAGGCAAGTGCAAGCGGTAATTTATAAACTAAATCTGGGCCCGTTCCCACTTCCGTTTTCAAATCGGAGGCGGGTCCCGTTTTAAAAACGGACGGCCAATGGCCCTGTTCACACTACCGTTTTAAAAACGGATCCGTTTTAAAAACGGACCATACTCTACGAAAAAAAATAATTGTCGATTCAACAAAAACATGTTATTTGCTCATTATTCAGTAATGGTGCGCAATGGACGACGATGAAGCTCTTGTTGTCATGTGGTACTGATTAAATAGAAGGAAAAAAGTGAAAAGAAAATTTTGAGTATACCCAATCATAGCCGAATGATTTTCTGTAGGAATTTTCCAAGTGTTAATTGGTGAGTTAAGAAGTGATGAACTAAAGTTCTTTAATTATTTTAGAATAATAATGAATGGATTATTTATATAGCGCCGTTTTCACCATGAAAAATCACCTCAAGGGCGCTTAATGGCTTAAGAGAATGTCTATCACTTCCTTTAACCATCTACTGGAATGAGTTTCAGAGAGCTTAACATATCAAAATACAAAATTGAGAAAGTGCATTTGTCCTGAAGAAAGGCTATCGATATTTTAAAGTAAGAAAACAATAAACACTCAAATATTTTTTATTATGTGTTTATTTAACTAATACGCTCTTCCGTGCATCTCATTAAAGCTTTAAAATTTAAAAAAAAGTAAACTTAAATAAAATAAAATAAAAATTTTGATGTACAAAAGTTGTGTACACCAAGTGTTTTGTTTTTATTTAGTTAAAGATAAAATATTACCATACTCTTTCTTCGACCAGTGGTATTAAATTTTCGGGATTTATTTCCTTATCCATTATTGTAGTTTTGATTTATTTACTTAACAAAATAACCAAATACAAGCACGCAGCGTGCCTGCTTCCTTGCGACAGGGAGCGGGCGGGGAGGGGTCGGGGTTTGGCGGGGACTCTGCCGGAACGACTGGACGACAAGTGTGAACAGCTCCATACAACACTATGAGCGAGCGTGTGCCGACACGATTTGAAAACGGACGCGCTGCGTAGGCGAGCCATCCGACAAAAAATGTCGGATCCGTTTTCAAATCGTGTCGGACAAGTGTGAACAGCTCCATACATCCACTACAGCCACTAGGGCATCCGATTTTAAAACGGGACCCGCCCCCGATTTGAAAACGGAAGTGGGAACGGGCCCTTACTGGCGTAAGTCAGGGCCGCATTTAGGATAGGCCATCAAGGCAGCTGCCTAGGGCGGCGATTATGCGAGCCATTTGAAACTGCATAGTTTGTACACTGCATGATAAGATTAATGTTACTGATTAATACCCAAATCAATTAAAAAACATTTTTATGTAATTATTTTTTTATAGGTATGTTAAAATTAACATAAAATATGAGATAATAACGTAGTATATTTAGATTTAAAGAAACAATATTTAGAATTGTACTCCCAAGATATATATATATATATATATATATATATATATATATATATATATATATATATATATATATATCCATCGAGGGATCATAATGCAGTACAGTTCAGTTCTTGGCAATTTATGCTTTAAAATAGCAATGTTCAGTTCTTAGCAATTTATGTTACTCCAACTAGATGCATTTGTTTTCCATATACATTTATAATACTGTCGTCCCTGTACCTACACTTTCTATTATCTTTCTATTGATCTCTCCATGGTTTAAAGCAGAGGTTCCCAAACTTTTTTGTGTCGTAGACCCCTTGCCATGTTTTTCTGTTTTTGGTAGACCCCCTACTTACCTGATATTGATTTTTTGTAAATTTCTAACTGTAGTGAAGTTTAGTGTTAAAAACTTAAAGTAAAAACACATGTTCAGTTTTATACATTTATTAATTGAATTTAAATTAAAACTACTCAAAATAAAATTTGGTATCTGTTACATAAAATAAACGTAACATAAAATAAACTAAGCAATAAGTAAATGTTTTAGTGGAAAGGATGAACCTTATGCTTTAATAATAAATTATCAACATTTGGCGTCAATTTTGTAAGGTTTAATCTTAAGTCTCCTCGGCTAATGATGCCCAGTCTGTTTCTTTTTTTCGTTAGGAGATTGGTAACAGTGCTGAATCCCCTTTCCACTAGGTATGACGATGGAAAGGAAATTAAAAATTTCCTCGCTATATTCCATAATACGGGATAAGTAACGGGTATGTTTTTTTGCAGCCAGAAGCGCTAATATCCGTGCTTAAACTGAACCTTAAGTTCTTCGTTTGTACTTATTTCAGTCAGTTCCTCTTTTTTTATGACATTCGTTTCTTCTATGTCATCATACGGGTTAATTATCCACGGTGATATTACCATAGTCAAAACATTCTCAAACCTAGTTTCTTAATCTGAATAGAGGGCATTTAAATGTTGAACGTAGGTTGAAACGTCGTCTTCCTGGCAGTTTGTCTGTGACAAATTGGGGAACTGGGAAAATTCGCCCCGTCCAATATTTTGCTTCATTAGTTTTACTCTGGCAAGAAACGCTTATAAAATGGACTTTGTTTTAATCAAATTTAGACTGTCGCCTTGTAACTGCAAATTAACCATATTAAATTTTGTAAACAAATCTGTTAAATAGGCGATGTCTGTTTTCCACTTCATTAAATTGTCTTTTAAAATTTTATCTTTAGTATCCAGAAATTCTAAAATAGTCTCAAAAAGTTCAAAAAATCTTGTCAAACATAAGCCTTTCGACAGCCAGCGTACTTCAGTGTGAAGGAGTAATTGATGAAAGTGTTCGTCATTTTCTTCACACAACTGCGCAAATAACCGCGTATTCAACGCGTTGCTTCGGATTCGGTTTACTGCATCAATGACTAATTGAAGAGATTCATCTAATCTAACACTCAAAATTTTAGCAAATAAATGTTGTCGATGGATGACACAATGTATTGCTAACACCCCTGGCACATTTTGTTTTAAATAGCTTATAAATCCACAATAACTTCCAAACATGGCTGGTGCTCCATCTGTAGCTACTGACATTATATTTGATAAAGGGATTGCTTTTTCAATGAAGTAATCCTTCAAAACATGAAATATTGATTCACCTTTAGTGTCGGTTGTCAAAGTTCTTGCGAAGAACAGTTCTTCGTAGATTTCTTGATTCATAATAAAACGAACATATGCCAATAATAATGCTTCATTACCAGGTAAAGTTGACTCGTCCAGTTGTATAGAGAAATGGGTCGTTTGCAAATAATTACACAAGAACCTTTCAATATCAGAACTTTTCAAATTTCATCAATACGTCTTTCAACAGTATTGTTGATTAAGGGAATTTTTTAATGATATCGGATGCCGGTTTGTGTAAAACAGTTTTTAAAACCTCTTAAACGGCTGGCAAAATTAACTTCTCTCCTATAGTATGCGGTTTTCCGGATTTTGCTATAAGTAGCGAGATATTGTAAGACGCCCGCAAACCATTATCGTTTCTTTGTGACGTCGAAGCGAACATTCTGTCCAGCGTAGGTCTCTTCTGAAGTTTATCTTTGAGTGTTTGAAAGTATTTCAAATCTTTATCTGTTTTATCAGGGTGACATCTTCTCAAATGATCCTGCAGCTTAGATGGTTTCATAGCGTCATATAATGCCCAAAACTTTGTTGCATAAAAGGCACATAGGCAATTGTTTGTCCGACAATGATGGAATAAGGCCAAGCTTCAAATAATCAACACTGTACTGTCTACATTTTTTTTAAGATTCGAACATGGCATCAATCATCTGTGGACAAAATTAATCTATTTAAATAAGACATAACATCCAGCAGCTGTATATTAAAAAATCAAAATCAAATTTAAATTGTATGGTCTTAAATTTTATGGCAGGCATAGGCGTACAGCCACTATAAATTAATGTGAGAAGGGGAATGTTATGAATGTTACCTAAGGTTTTGGTATGATGGAACTTTAAGTAAATTTGAAAGTAACATGACAAAAAATGTTAAAATAAAATATTATACAACGAATAATAATATCAATTTTTTATGCGATTTATCTCTACGTACATTCGACTGTCATGTGTAAAAATTCACTGGTTCCACTTTAGCAATAATACAAAATTTAAATTTTAATATAGAGAAGTATGTACAGTGCAATATCCATAATCCGAACCTCCGTAATCCGAATGTTCCAGTAATCCGAACTGGCCCACAGTGTAACGACCAATGGACAAAAGTACATTTTTTAAACTTTTTTGTGAAGTTATTTGGTAAGATATATGTATTTATAAAATAATAACAAATACCTAGCAAGGTCATAAATAAGTAAATATTGACACACATACATATTTATTTATGTGACCGGCCAAAATATGTAGTTTAATTCCAAAATATATTTTTTCAATATGTTTCCTATATGTAAACATTTAAATTCTATGAAAATAAAAAAAAAGAAATGAGAGTGTGTATTGGAAATTCTTCAAAAAACACGCAGATGTACAGTTTTGGATTTCTTATTTTCTTAATTTATCTTTCAAAGTGGTAACATATTGAGTGTTAATAATAAAATACATACGTAATATGTATGTACAGTTGTCTTTTTTTAGATTTTTCCGAAAACATTCCATAATCCGAACTTTTCGGTAATTAGTTCGGATTACGGAGATTGCACTGTAATTATAATACCGATTGCTTAAACTTTGAAAAGGTAACTATTGAGGAGTACACGTACAATTTTGCATTATTTGAATATTAAACTACTAATAACTGAAGTCGTGATCAGCGTAATTTATCTATCTTTGCTAATTACGAGTACAAAACTAAAATTTCACAAAAAATAATGTACTTACTTTTCTCCGGCACTCTCAAACAAAATAACACTGATTCACTATAATTTGTGTGATAAACTACCAGTTTATATTTTTTTAAATAATTTCTTAGCACTTTCCTTTTCAAGATTCAGGAAACGAATTAACGTATTTGTCTCACATTCGTATTTATAGAGTGACGAATTGAACAAGTCAGTGCAATTTCACGAAGTTCTGAGACAAAAATTGACAAGAATTTTTACTGCGCGTATGCTTGTAACAAGATGATACTGGTATATCATTATGTGCAGGTTTTACAAGTTCAAAATGTATTGCAACCACAAAGCGAATGCCTACATCCTACAACTTACACAATTTTATAAACATATATAATAATTTTTTTACTTCATAGGTACTTTTATAAATAATTTATATGTCTTAATATTATAAGATAGTATAATGTAAGTAAATAGGTACTATCAGTGTATGTTGAGATCTACTATCGTGGACCCCCATTTTCAATTCATGGACCCCCAATTTTCTTTTTCGCTGACGTAGACCCCTTGCAGGTTGTCATAGACCCCTGGGGGTCGATATAGACCACTTTGGGAATCACTGGTTTAAAGTGTATACAACTTCGTTATTTGTGTTTTGGTTTAGTGATGAATGTAAATATTCTTTAAGTATCAAAATACGTCTGTCTCGACACAAGTGTATCCTAGTGAGACAGATGTCGAAAAACACATGTAAAAAACTTTACATTGATAAATAAAAATAAAAAGTACAGTATTTTTAAATAATTTTTACTTTATCTCCACACAGGAGCCCCTGAGGAAAATGATTTCCCTTAGGGCTTATCTCTGGGGATGCTGTGTAGAGGGTCTTGGAGGAGTGAATGTCCCATGTTTTAGGAGGGAGGAAACACAGAAGCCGGCAAATCGTTCCACAGCCGAGCTGTTGGAATGAATCGTAGAAGCGTCACGTTCTCATGTGACAAATGTCAGCCATGTACAAATGTTAAGCGCGTGTTTGGCGTGTTTCTCGATTATGCACCGGTGCCGATGGGACCAATGACGCTAGTACCTCGGAGCATCTTCCATTGTAATACCGGTGTAACAAGGACACTATAACTAGATGGCGCCTGTTCTCTAAAGATTTCCACCCGCCTGTTAAGATAAAGGAATTTATCAAATGGACCGCCCGTTTCAGCAAAGATTCAAGGAATTTTTTCAGGTATTTTGGGGGTTCGGACCAGAGGTGGCTGCCAAATTCAACAGTTTGGCGCACTTGCGATTTTTAGTCATCAGTTGTGTTCTATTAAAGTATCCGCGGGCCCTGAACAATATAGCCAGCTTGGTGTATAACAGTGAATAAAATTGGTTCACACGACAAAAGGTCATTGATTTGCAACCAAAACAACATCGGAGACAGAACCGATCCCTGTGGGACGCCAGCATTTATTGAGTGTGAGCAAGAGGTGAAACCATAGACAGCCATATTATTCTCTAAAACCAGGCAATCCACCTACACAAGGATGCGGGAAGTCCGTTAGAAGGCAGTTTGTTGACAAGTCCTCGGTGCCAAACGCGGTCAAAGGCCTTGGGAATGTCCAGTGCAACCGTTTGGGTCTCACCGTAACGTTCCAGGCACCGCTCCCAAACACGCGTCACATACGCGAGAAGATCACTGCACGAGCGGTTCAAGGGTATGAGAGCAGTTAGTCGTTGATCACACGTTCCATCACCATGAACGAAGAATAGATATGATCGCTATGGGACGGTAGTTCCTTCTTCGGAATAGGATGAGGATTCAGAGGGCACATACAGAGGATACTATGGAACTAAAAAAATGTTTACAATACGGTATTTTCACTGTTTTTTTTTATTTTTTTTATTCTGTAAAAAAAATTACAATAGTGAAGGGTTTTTATCAATATAATTATTAAAATTAAATATTTTTAGTACACTGATCGGAAACAGAAAAAATATTTTTTAATCTTCCACACATTTTTAATTTTGTAAATCTTTTAAATTTTTAAGTTTGTGAGAATGTTCAAAATCTTAAATATCCGAAATTTCTTCACCGATTGCTTTGAAATTTTGACACAACGTTGCATTCGAATACGCGTGTGTTTTTATATACCTATATTATATAGATGTCGCCTGTGACAGGTAAAAATATGTTTTTTAGAAGAAAATTAAAAAAAAAAAACATACATCTTTTTAAAGAACAGCGCCATCTGTTGGATGTAAAAAAACACGAGCCACAGCAATTCGTGGAGGGGTACAGCTACTACAAAAATAAAAAATAAAACAAACTTATTAATACAGTCCGTATCTCCATAGAAGTAGTGCAAATATTGTTTTCCAGAATTCTATTTCCACGCTACACGCTAAAAAATAAACCAGTAATTAAACAGTTTTTTACTATAATATCTGCTATTATATATTTTTAAGAATTAATATATGTTTTTTTTTTATTTGTAGAGGACTGAATCATCCTCCCGGGGAGCGACTAAAATGACTGAAATTAGCTATTAACTAATTCAAATCCTAAATGGATAAGATGGTACCGAGTTTTATTTCGTCTATTAACAATTTCATGAAAATGCGTGTATGTATGAATGTGCGTGCGTGAGTACCACCCATTGGTAGAATGTATTGTCTTCAACAAAGAGTCTGCCGAGATTCAGCTTGATCAAGTGATAGGAAAGGTTTAATTTTAACTTCAAAGATTCCATTTCATTAATTTATTTATCCATTAATTCGTTCAAAAAATTCAAATATATTTCACCAATAATACGTCTCGACGCTATCTAGTGGGAGATTTAGCAGTATCAATGCATTTCCTACTAAAAAAGTTGTTTGTTTTCTAGTGAAAAAATCTAATCAGCATTAATTTTTTAATTAAAATACCAGTAAAATATTTTATACTTTCTACTTCCGATTTTATGTCCGTGTTAAATCTTCCCTATAGGAAAAAATAAACCCTTCCACTCACTTTTCCACAAATGATCATCTAGTCAATCAACAATATGCAAGTGCATTATATAAGCAAAATAAATACAAAGCAATACAAGAACAACACGTCAACTCACCAGAGATCAAATGGGAAAATAATTCACCGACTCCAGATATTTTCATATCAGAGGGTTCGGCTCGGTAGAACTTCTAACAGGGCCTATAAATCCTACTAATCCCTCAACATAAATATTTAAAAAATCTTTCGTTATCCTACATGTATTCAAAATTTTAATTAATTTAATTATTAATTTATCCTACATTATTATTATTATTATTATGACCGGCAATCAGAATGCTGCGGGTTCAATTCCCGTGGGCGGTATGTATTTTTTCTCGGAAGATTTTTCAATTTATTTATGTGTTTCAGGCTAATAATTATTGTGTTAAAATAATATGTTATCAAACAGATGAATTCATTTTTATTTAACAAAACAACGGCGAATGCACGCCATTGTTACACGATCAACTTTTCGATCTATTTGATCGTGCCATATTATGTATTATTATCTCCATTAGGTTAGCAAGACCTACTCCAAGGTGAATTATACCCCTGGGAAAAATAATTAAGTAGATTGTCCTACTTTCATTCCTCTGTCGACCGTAAAATAAACTATAAGTGGGAGTACAAAGCAATAAAGCTGTCTTTTGGGAATAATAACTTTTGCGCTGAAGATAAAATTATTTATCCAAATATGTGAGGTAGGTACTTCTCAATTAATTGAATAACAACTTAGAAAACATATGGGCAGCAACAGAATTAACCAACTAAAGTCTGATACTCTTTGCATGTTTACGTATGCAAAACTTTTTATTCTGACGCATATTGTACTTAGTTCTAACTAAGATTGGTTAAAATCTCATTAACCTAATTTATACCAGACCACAAAGGACGTATGAAACTTTTAAGTAAGAAACCTTCAACAGCAATACAGCATTTTAAACCCTCTCTCTCTCGCATGTGTCGTTTGTCTAGCGAAAATTTTATGTGCAATGAAATCGACATTTTCGACCCTCTCACGCATTTGTCGCGCGTTTGAATAACGAAAATGATAATATATGTTCAATAAAGTTGACATTTTTCGACCCTCTGTCGCATTTGTCTCGCGTTTGTCTAAAGAAAACTTTATGTTCAATGAAATCGACATTTTCGACCCTCTCACGCATTTGTCGCGCGTTTGAATAACGAAAATGATAATATATGTTCAATAAAGTTGACATTTTTCGACCCTCTGTCGCATTTGTCTCGCGTTTGTCTAAAGAAAACTTTATGTTCAATGAAATCGACATTTTCCACCCTCTCACGCATTTGTCGCGCGTTTGAATAACGAAAATGATAATATATGTTCAATAAAGTTGACATTTTTCGACCCTCTGTCGCATTTGTCTCGCGTTTGCGTAGCGAAAATCGTATGCACAATGAAATTGACATATTCCTCAACTCATCAATGAATCTCAAATTAATTTTAAATGGCATTTGTACCTACTTTAAAAACATAGGTGTTGTCCTTGATTACCATAAACACACTCTACTTTGAAAGTAATAAAATTATTTCTTATTGTATCTTGTATCTCAACGCTTGATGTGGTCTTGAAATGAGAATATGCTTGGATCCTACCGGGACTTAATTTATCTAGTTTCAACCTCTTCATAAACATAACCATGCTGGAGAACTAGTTTGAAGTTTGGAACAATTGCAAGAAAACAGTGCAAATTCTAATGCAATCAATCACCAATACTCATTTTTCTCCGTGCATTTTGTTAAATATTCCTAATATATATTTTTTTTAAGTTGTGTTAGTATTTATAATATGTTTAATTAATTATACCCTGCGATGTTGACGGTTATCCTAAGGAGATAGACATATTCTTTTGCAGATTTTTCTGATATACAATTCCATATTTACACGAATCTTATAAGGTTTTGCCAGAGTTAGCATTGTAAGCAACTGAAAATAAAACATCGACTTTTACTCTACTTTCTATAAATATAATATACAAGTATTATATACATAAACCTTCCGAAAGAAATTTTCTAAATTATAGCGAAAATTCTATCAAAATAAGTTGCGCAGTTTAAAAGAACTAAGCGGAAAAACAGAAAGACGCGGATAGTGATTTTAGTATACTATAGGGTTTTCCAATAAGAGGTGATATTTTAATATTCAATCGTAAAAGATTAATGGTTTCATTGCTTGTGTGGCACGTAGCGTCGTCTTGTTGAAAATAAACGTTGTTCAGATCAATACCTCACACGTTGAAGATAGAGAGGCTTTTAAACAATAATTCTTTGGTTTTCGGAGCCCCAGATGCGACAATTTTGCTTGTTGACCAAGCCACCGAGGTGGAAATGGGCCTCATCACTCAAGATGATTTGCATTTGATTCACTCAAGTGAATTTTAATAATTTCAATGCGTTGTTGAAGCGTGTATCGTTCCATTTTTATTAATGGCGTAGTTTCTACTTGTCAAATGTCAAAAAATGACAGCTTCAAAAGTAACATCTACCGAAATAGCGGGCTATTCAAAATAACACCTCTTATTGGAAAACCCTGTACTAGCTGATGTGTACCCGGCGTTACTCAGGGCTGTCAATGATTTGGAGTAAAGTTTTCAGTTTGTGAATTCTCGGATAAATGTTGAATTTTCTCTACTTTCTATAAATCTAAATATAATGCATGTATTATATCTATATAAACCTTCCGGGAAAAAATTTGCTAAATCCGGAAAAAAACATTGGTTCGCTGGTAATCTAATATAGATACTAAAAAATCATAACATTATTCAAAATAAAATGACTAGGCACCAGGAAAGAAGACTTGAGTATCACAATTATTAATTTATCAGTATTACAAACACTTGTATTACACTTATATTTTCAGGAGTAAATTGTTTTTGTAATGTTGTAGTCTTGAATTCAATTGATTTCTTTCTCCTATAAAATAGTTTTGTTTAAACCACTTGCAATTTTATTTCTCTAAATATTCCTTCTGTACTGCATCCCCAGATATGACGTATACCCCTAAATTAATTAAAAAAATTCTACAATGACACAAATTAACTTCTCCGCGGAGGTAGGCAGAGAGGACGGACTGTCAAGTCGGTCTTGGTAAACACTCCTTGCCTAATTCACAATACTCTTCTATTATTCTGATTCTTGACATGGCCCGACTCAAGTATCTCATTAACTTGATCGTGCCATGTCTTCCTCGGGCGTCCCAGACTTCTGCTACCATTCACATTTGCGTCACATACTCTCCTTACACTGCTTTCTTCGTTCATTCTCTATATATGCCCAAACCATCAAAGCATTCCTTTCTTTACATTGCGATCTCATTTCTAAAGCATTCAGTCTATTGTCATCCTTTCTCTACCAGTTCCATGCCACACAGCCGGTGACCAGATAACTCGTCAAAATGACAATTCAACACACCAAAAAGTGCTATAAAGTTATGAAGAGTGATGAAACAAAAACTATTTTAAATAGGTTACATACTCATATATAACTATTTAACCTAGTTTTTGTTTTATCACTTATCCTAATAATTTTATCACACTTTTTATAGGTGTGTTGAATTGTCATTTTGAGGAGTTATCATAGAACCGTCGTATCCATACATCAGGGTAGGTACCAGCACTCCATTATGGGCAGCTAGCTTCATTTCTTTGGACATTTTTTTTGTTAGCGCTAACTGCGTTCAGTACTCCATTAATGGTAGATACCTAATGGTGCTGTAAAATAGCTATCAAAAGTCTGTGTAGTTTTAGAAATTATTTTAGTGTTAAATTCGTAAATCATTTAATTAATAAATATTATTGTTTTTAAAAATTTTCATCATACACATTATTATCATAAATACCATTACAAAATGTAAGCGACCGTATTTTTTATAATATTGCGACGATAAGATATAAAAATATTATTTTTTGTAAATGCTGAATACATAATAATATTTGCTATTCATTTTGTAGCTCGCGACCATTTTATACATAATTTATCTCAAACCATTGTGAGCGTAGGCCATTCCAGCATTTTATTTTCAAATGGTTACAGTGCCGGCCTCCATGACGTTGCGGTAAAGGGCCTATAAAAAAGCTGGAAATAAATCGAAAATATTATTTCCGTCACAAAATACAAACCGCAAAAGCCATTCCATTGTTGAAGCAGCCTTTAAAAAATACAATTTCTTACAAAATAAATTACAAAGCACTCCATAATGTAACGGATACGCATGCCACGTAAACACCGTTTCTAACGAACCTAATAGCAAAAGCCTATTTTCATTATAATAAGTAAAGCTAAAATAAGATTATAATATTGAAAAAAGGAGGTTTATAATTAGGTATGTATTTGCTCACCCTACGTGCCCCCCCATCCTCCACCCCCACTTCGAACTAGTACGTTCAGCTTAACAACGTGCCCGTTCTCATGAAGGAAACATCAACTGTGAACTGTCAAGTACGTCAGTCAAGTTTCACAGGGATCAATGCTGCTAGCTCCTGATAGCAGGCTCCATTAAAATACCTGTAGAACAAACTCAGCATACCCAAATTGCTTCTGTGCGTTAGAGATGGCAATCGATCTGTTAACAATGAAGTGTTAGGTCTGCCACGAACTAAACAGCGCCTGGCGCTAGTAAAAACCTCAAGAGAGCTATGTTAGGTATTTGGTATTATCTAGGCTACTACTGGGCTATTTGGCGCATTGATAATTCGGTGCCTGGAGCGGACTGCTCCAATTGCACTGATTGTCAATCAGACGGGCCGCCTTCCTTTGCATAGAATCAAGTGGGTTAAACAAGTATTCTGGGGCTTCAGCCCAGAGGTGGCTCCCAAATTCAATTATTGGGCGTACTTGAGATTTGTATAAGGTTAGCAGCTGGTCAGTATTGAAGAATCTGCTAGACCATACACCAATTAATTATTGAGGATGCAGTGGTCTCACTGGTTCCAGAAGGTTCGAAGCAGTTGGCACTTGTGCGTTACTTGTTCACTCAAATAATGGCATCTGTTAAGGCGATGCACTCGTCGTGTAATATTTTGAATCGAGCCGCCATCAATAACACTCTTTATGTGGATGGCGATAAGGCTTAAATTCCCGCTTAACACCATCCAGCTGTTTTGATTTAGGCAAGAAAAAAACATTGCCAAAAAGTGCCTTTTATTTTATTTTGTGGATGTTCAGGCATAAATATTTAAATGTTTTCCGATCATTTTATAATTAAATAAATTTTCCACATTCTACAATAAAACCATAACCGAAAATGGGTTCGTAAGTAGGAAAATTTGAACTTTAAAACAGTTTTCATCGGCCGTATAAATTTTTTTTTCTGGGTTTATAAAAAGACTTATGTAAAAAAGTTTTTCAAGGGCCATGAAGTATTATACTCGCGGTATTTATTTAAAGCATCTGAAACATTTCTAGGCGACCAAATTTTCAAACCAAAAATACATGATTTTGCATTACTACGTAGTGCATCGCCTTAAATCAGTAAATTCGTTCTCACAAAATATTGGTACAGATAGAGTAAAAGATCAGCCAAAAATTATTATTTGAAAAAATTACACCTCATTGGGTTTCTAATCGATTTCGATACGTTGAAACCTAGAGGCAAAACTAACACCTTTACGCGAACTTTGCCAGAACTCAATTACACTTTATCTTCCCTACTTAATATTTTATTGAGATATTATTCGAATTCTCTGCTTTCGACAATAAATGGGTCATTTTAGGAATAACTTGAATCAAATAATGGCAATACTCTAATAGCACGTTTACAATAATTTACCGTGAACCGTGATTCTATTAAAATATAGATATTATCTTTCTAAGTGCTTTTCGCAATATACGACCTAGGAAGATTGCTAAAATAGAATAGCTTAAGTATTATTGATGAAATATAATATTACCTGCCTAGTTTTTTCGCGATAAAAACACGAACACACAAGTTGTAAACGAGTAAAAAATGTATAAATTTTCTACCTTGAATTAATTAACATACAAATTTTAATATAAGTAGTGAGGTTTACATACCCATTCACAAACAGATTATCTCCAATAAACTACTATAAAGGGTGACTGGTACTAGATGCTATATATATTTTATTATATAATGTGGACGTATTGCAGAGATATATTTAAAACAATACATTTATTTCATTGTGGTGTCAGTTTTCAATCATTGCGGAGAGCATAAAGCGAAATAAAGTTTGAAATTAGGTAGGTAATTGTGGAGTATATATATATTGTGAGGCTGAAGGGAACGGGTAAGAGGAAGGTTGAGAAGGAACTAGATTTGCAGATTTGGTCAGTAAACATGGCTAAAGCCATGAAGTGTATAGATATACAATCTCCTTCGCGATGACATGATTTAAAAAAAGTTTTTTTTCAATCTCAAGATGATCGTGATAAGTGATAAGAATAATATGTAAGACTCGTGAACAATCACAAAATTATATAATAATTGTGGGATTTGTGAAGCTGAAAGTATTATGTTTAGTACAGCAAAAAGTAAAAAATCAGTACATTACTAAATAATTTAACATTACTGATATACTTTATCTTTGCGAATAATGCAATACAATCGTCGCCCATCAAGTCCCTTCAAGTAGAATGATCTGATCCCCCTTTATTTAAGGCGGCAACTATTTGCTGACAAACTTGTCTTTTAATATTTAAATTCTAAATGTTATCCGGTCATCCTCAGGGTCTCATTATTCAACGACTCAACCCATTCACCTGCTACAATCGGAGCTCGAACTAAACCTCTTCCTGCCATCTGCAAAAATTTTCAGTTCCTCTCAGATCTTCAAATTACTCAAAATTAATACACATGTAACATTACCTACATATAGATAATACGAAACAATGAAAGAAAAAAAAATAGAAATAACAAGTTATAAATAGTGGTTTTTGGCATTGACATGCCTTCTTCAAGGCTACTTTTAAAAATATCGATAGTCTTGGAGGCGTTATTTAACAGCGCCATACGTCGTGTCATGCTATGCCGAGCCAGTACGTCCGTTCTACCTCGTGGGATACATAGCAGATCATGGTGCCGTACCTGGCTGTAGTTGTTCGGTACGAACAACTTATAGCATTCCAGAAGGTATGGGCTGTCTATTAAATTATTAAGAATTTTGTACGCCGTTACTGCAAAGGCCCCACTCCTCCTCGAGTGGAGACTTTGGTAGCGCGTTTCGGCAAGCAAATCTTCGTGATGCATGAATCGCGGGTACTCTCCGTGCATTCTCAAATACATGTATCTCAAAAACTTTTTTTGAATCTGTTCTAATATTAAATTTATCTTATTTTTTTATCTTCTTCCCTTATACAAAATAAAATATGATTTGAGATTTTCATGGCCAAAAGTATTATAGTGATTTTTTAGGGTATGCCGTTTTGCGCTATCTCCATGTTTCCATCGTCACATTTTTCCTGATGATGTACACTGTAATGTTATCCGATACTTTGGAAAAAGAAGGAGTTAGCGCAAAACTGAATAATACCCAAAAAATAAATCACTATAAATTAAAATATAGTCACGTCTATATCTCCTAAATTTTTTGAAGGGATCGGCATCCTTAAAAGCCATTCGAAGCTTCCGGTCCGTACTGTCAATAAGTCTGAATTCGACTATAATCATTCATATAATTTTTAATTTGTTAATTTAAAGGAAACGAATTTACAAATTCACCTTCCATGTCAAGCAAGGTTTTTATTTTGATACCTTTCATCAGGGTGATACTGAGAATAGGAACAGTCGGCTAGATATCGGTAATATCTATGGATAACGCTGAAGAAGAAGCAACATTATACACTTTTATTGACTTGTATAGTATTGTTCGTCATTTACCACATTTGGTGACCTGATTATTTCATGTGATCTCAATAATATCTCAATGACTCTTGACAGGTACCAAGGTAATATTTTGCAGTAGATACCAGTAACCGTGTAAATGTAATTATAATGCAAATCGTGTTCACGAAAAAAAAACGTGAATAAAAAACAACGCGTTTATAAATTGTATATCATTTTATTATCATAAATACTTGTTATCAGTGGAAATAAATTTATAACTTTTAATGTACGACGGATTTTATTTCAATCTGGCAAATTTATCACAAGCGAGCTGACATTTATAAATGGGACGAGCTATTTTATGATTGCCCATTGAAACAGACGAGCGACTTTCAAAGACAATTTAAACGCGATAAATGAAAAGTGATGGGTTCAAGCACTGACTATAAAATTCCTAGAAGTGTCGTTAATACCTGATTTGAAAGAAATCTGATCAATTTACTTACGACCTCTCGACTCATAGAAACAAGAAATGCCAAAGGTATTGATTATCTCCCGAAGAAAAATCGGTATTTAAAAAAAATCTCCTTATTTCCACCGCACAGAAACGCCCATTATACACTCCCATCGGTTTATGACTTCGGTGGGTTCAATTACCAATCTGTATATAGCCATTTAATAATGATTTAGGTCGGTGTCTTATGTTCAATAATCAATGCCGAGAGACAGATAATCAAAAATTGAAATAAGTCTGTTCCATCTTGGTAGGCAGATGACACTTTCAGTTTTGTCCAAGTAAAAGAAAACCAATCTAAACGTTTATACTTGAAATTTATTTTTTATTTATTTATTACGTGCATCTATATAAATAAATAAAAAATAAATTTTATTTATTATGTGCATCTATATAAAAAGGTTTATATATTTTTTTGGCTTTGCCTGTCTCACTAGAAATTCTGTGCCGAGACAGACTAGTTTACAAATATTTTATAATATTAAAATAAAGTACATTTTTCAATAAAGCAAAAATTTTATTTTTTATTTTTTATTATTGGGGTCAAGATAATACATTACAAAATGATAACAAAGTAATAATGTATTATTCCCAGTGAGTTTATAAAACTCATTTCGGGAAAGACAACATTAGATTAATGACGAGACAAATAAATAAAATACATTAAAATAAATAAACGCAGATGTTATTATAGAGTTCCAGAGAAAGATTGTGTTAGTCATTAATGAAACTGCTAAGGAAATAGCTTTTAAGAGCTTTTGCCAATTTTTTTTGTTCGTTGCCGGAAGTTTTTGACAAAAATTTTCAGGTTGGTAGGTAGTGGTAACAATAATGGGATAGAGGATTATATCTGGCTGAGGTGACTAATTATTGCACGAACTTTTTCGATGATCCATTGTTTGATCAGGATTTTTTATTTGTTAATATTATTCGATTTTCTTGTTTTTTCAGGTAGGTTATTGTATATTTTAGACGCAATGTATTTGAAATTTCTTTGACCAAATGTTGTGTTTGTTTTAGGTGTTTGTATGATTTCTTTGGTTTTGTGCCTCGTGTTGACAATATTTTGGGTATTTTCATAAAATGGATGTGTTTTATTTTTAAACAGATGAGTTAGATAGTTTTTGTGTAAATTTGTCGAATATCTAATACATGGAATTTGTAGAATATATCTGCAGTATTTGTTTCTTTGGGTAACTTTAAATGGTAGATACCTACAAGTAACCTCGTCTGATGACCAGATCTGAACAGCCAGGTACTTTCCAACCTTTACCTACCACATCTCCTATCCCCCCAAATAGGTTATGTCATAGTTCGACTGGCTCAGGGTAGTTCTACGGTACTAATCTATGTGTTTATTTAAAATCAATTTTCCAAAAGCGACAAAATTCTCTACCACTAAAAACAATTTAAATTTTTTTGAAATCCCGATTTCCGAGTCTATCCACCGAGTAATCGATGTATTTTCACAGACCATAGAGTGGTGGATACTTTTAGTATCGCCCCGGTTAAAGACCACAATTTAAAATCGAAACGTTGGTTAAAAAGGTTTTAGCCGTGTTTGGTGACCAGATCTGAATTGCCAGATACTTCATCCCCTTCTCCTTGCCCTCCACCAGGTCCCACTGGCTCCAGACTCTTGAGAGAACTTGGAACTCTAATTTGGAAACTTCACTGGTTCATACAACCATGTAACACGTAATTTATTTTGATTAATCATCAATTCTTTATATAATTGTTTATTTCCTCAATAAACTAAAATAAGTATAAGTATAATATATAATTTAAAACGCAAAAAAACGTAGACCCTCCGTTGTTGAGGAGTAAGCCGAAGGACACTGGTTCAAATCCCGGGGTGCGCAAGTAATTTTTATTTGATTAATTTGTGTTGTTTCACAAATTATTCATTCAAAATAATATAAAAGTATATTTGTGGCATGTTCTAGAGTGGAAGATACTCTCAGTATCGTCCTGGTGTAAGACTACCATTCAGAGTTGAAGCATTGCTTGAAATTGTTTGGTGACCAGTTCTGAATAGCCAGGTTCCTCAGCTTCCTTTCCCCAATCTTATTGAGTCCCTCCCTACTACCGTCAGCCTCACAATATACCCCCAATTGGAGATGCCATAGTCTCACTGGCTCCAGTTTTACATTGCTATGCAACAATAGATTTGTGTTGACAATATCATTCCGATGTTAACCTAACAAGTTTATCCACAAATTCATTTGTCAAAGAACATTTATTGAAATTCTATAAACGCCTATCAAAATATTTACTAACTGGACAGAAAAAATAATATACTTTGTTTTGTTTTTAAAATTATCACAACTCAATAATGTGGATAACAATTATTTCAAAAGCAACACATAAGAAAAATATTAGCGTTTATCAATTATTTGTTTATTATTTGTCTTTTCGTTTTGTTTTGTTTAAAAAAAAAACTTAGAAATCAGTATGAATTGGAAATTTAGAGTCGATGAGAAAGAAACCTTTCAAAAATTAATTTTGTAAAAAAAAGTTTAAGATTTTTTGAAAAATAAACATCAAAAAAGTCACCGGAGACCAAAATTTAATTGACATTGTTTACTCCAAATAATGCCAGGAATCACTGGATAAAGTACATATGTCAAGTAAGTCCCTTAACACCATGTATAATATTTAGGAAATAAAATATTATGCGATATTTAATTGAGGACCCAATACTCCGTTTTAATGATAATCTGATTCAGCTATCAGTTGTCGAGGTCACTCACTTTAAATTAAAATATCTTTACACTTAATAATTTGATTAAAAATATCTTTCTCTTGTTCTGAAACACCGTGGACAGCGACGTGACAGCACGAAAAAGAAAAAAAGGACACAAAACATACTGATTTCGGTTGTTGGTGCGTGAAATGTGAAATATTCCCGCGTGAAATTATTCACGTTCATTTTTTCGTTCATATCATTTTCAAAATTGGATTCAGTTGTGTGAAGAATAATTCAGACAACCAATTACATACATAGGTTTATTATTTGAACAGAATATTATTTTAATTGTCTTTTAAAAATTGGAATTATAATATCCTGTTATTTTCCTGTTCACGGGTCTGCATCAGTTTATAATATAACTTGTTGTAGCGAAAAATTATGGGTTATAACTTGTCTTGCAAATGTGAAAACTGATACTGACATTACTGACTGTATAATATGCGAGGTGGATATTGGTACCAACGCCACGAGAATCATTTATTGGATAACCAACACGTCTGCCATAGGTCACTTTAACTGGTGCGCTACGTTTGGTGACTTATCAGGTATGCCAGGGTTCGTGGGATGAGGTTCTTTCCGGGTCATGACGACAGATTGGGGGAGACCTTTTGATCTCTCCAGGACTCTTTTGGAACGTCGCCTTGCACCGCAGTGGGAAGGATGGATTCGCTGCTGCATCACAGCATCTCCAAAGATATTTAGTTATTTTGCTCAGAACCTCCTGTGTGGAGCTATGTAATGTAAAACAATCACCTTTCAAATAATACGGAATGAACAATTATTTATCAACTTATTGCTCGTCTGGATTTGAATTTGTGTATCATAATTTTAATATTTGAATTCAATTTTCGTAATTTAAATATTTGAATTTGATTTTCATAATTTTAATAATTGAATTTGATCTTAATAATTTTAATATTTGAATTTGATTTTCATAATTTTGATAATTGAATTTGATCTTAATAATTTTAATATTTGAATTTGATTTTCATAATTTTAAAAATTTTCTTGACGCGTGAGTCAGTTCCAATTAAATTGTTTAAAAAACATATTGTCTATGTAACTTGGTTTGAATTGTAAATAGGTGTTTGAAAGTTTTGTTACATTCGTGGGCTGTAGGTACATTTTTATCAGATGCGATTACTTTTTTTACTACCGTCTTTAATAGAGGTTTATTACAATTTAGGTAGTAGACAAGTGAAATTGTAATTTATAAGTCATTTAAGACCCAAAAGGCTTTTAGCAAAAATAATGTTATTTTTTACTGTGTCGTAAAAGGTGTTCCGTTAAAAAAATCATAATTAGAATTTTTTTCTCGTTAACGAAAGAATTAATGTTCTCATTAGTTAATTAAGATACATAAGCTAAATAATTAGCATTAAAATTGGAAAACCTTAATATCTTGACGATTTTAATATAATTTAAGCAGTTAATTATTATAATGCTTGCTTATAAAATTATTTTAATTTAACTCAGTGAATAAATAATTTGCGATAAAATATTCGCTGAATAAGAATTTCAGTTCTTGCATTCAATTAATAAATATACCGATTATAAGTGGTACTTGTTGCGAAATTTTCGAGGAAGATGTAAATGGGACATATTATGAACAAATATGTTAATGTTAGGTGAATTATTATTATCTGTTACGAAGATATTAGTGAGTGAAAACATATTTATAATTAAGTCCGAAATTGGGAAGATAACGGTAAAAACTATCCGTATCGCTTCGGGTGATACGATGAAGGGGCGGAGTCTTTGGTGAACATTTGTATGAGTGGTAAAAACAAGTATACTTAACACTATATGGCCGGGCATTTTACCGCCAAATTGGGGGAGTTTTGGCGCGGGTGTTTTTTTTAATTTTAGCTCCAAAATTAGACTTTCCGCAAAATATTCATTTCATATGATCTATTTGATATTTTTCAATGAAACTTTCAGTGTTTTACTTTAAAAATATGTCTCTATTTATTTACTCAGCAATGTATGTGTAATTCCTTTTTTTGTGAACAAAAACTTTCTACTTTCTTGGGAATCATAGAAAAAACAGTATTTCACAATCGAAATAACATATCGAAATTTATTCATAGAAAATTAGAAGATTATTTAGAAATTTTCAATACATATAAAAAAAAACTATAACCTAATAGTGGTTCAATGTGTGATAACGTTCGAAACACTTTCCTTTATGCAGGGGCACATTTCAAAACTTGCACATGTAGTGCGTTTCACTGCGTAGTTTGTGAGCGGAACATACGCGACAACGATTTTATTTTTTTG
Organism: Hesperophylax consimilis; assembly: GCF_061612785.1. Classification (NCBI taxonomy): domain Eukaryota; kingdom Metazoa; phylum Arthropoda; class Insecta; order Trichoptera; family Limnephilidae; genus Hesperophylax; species Hesperophylax consimilis. Next base: position 5,294,446 of record NC_142851.1, on the reverse strand, counting down.
TTGTGTTTCAAACTCATTGTATGACAGGTAAATAGATCGGTTACCGCCGACAATAGAAAACACATGACCCCGCACCCATTTAGAATCCCTTGTTTACAAGTTTACCGCTCCTTACCGCTTTGCGCAACAAAACGAGTAAACTCGTCTCCCGCGTCTTACCGTAAAAAGGCGTATGACGAGTTTTCTCGTTTCCCGCAAAGAATGTGTTAAAAACAGTATACCATTTTCAGGTGATTACATTTTTGGGAACTACCACATTATTGTAATTATTTATTTATTCACGTCTTGGTTGTTTTTTTACACGTATACCTTGTTGTACGTAAGTTATTTTAGAGTGCAATAATACGTGTATGGTACATAAGAAGAACGATATATGGAGGTACCTACAATACAAGTTATCATAGAAAGTTCTGTTGTAAAAAGAAGGACAGTACTTATATTTAACTAGTGGACCCCGCAATGCTTCGCTATTGCTAATGTCTTTCTCGGGCGTCTCCAACGTCTTGCATCATTCACTCTGTATAGTACAATGTTAATTTTAAAAAACTAACGTCGACTTTAATTTGACTTCGTATCTCATCCCGGTGCAGAGATATTGCGTTAAGTATTCCTCGGGCGTCCCCGACTTATTCTATCATTCAAACCACTCTCTAATCACTCCTGGCACTAATAAGAACAAACTTTGAAATTTCAAGCAGATATCGGTCCAATACTTTTTGATTTTTGCGAGCACAAACATGCGTAGGCTGATTATTTATATATTGAGATAACAAGATTAGAAAATAAATTATTAAGTTTGTGCGACGACCCTGTAATTGCTTCACCGTAATTTGAGGCAGAGAAAGGCGTTATATCTTTTCTCTGTTCCAGGAGACTTATAATTCGACAGGACATTGTGCTATCCCAACCAACACAAAAAGTAATCATCAGATTTCTGCACTTACCAGGTTTGATGATTCTTTTGGTTTGATGTCCAGCCTGGACCGCACTTGGGAAGAACGTTCGATGAATCTCAAGTCACTTTTTTTTCACAATATGTACTAATGCACACAATCGGCGAGCACATATGCTACGAATAATTTTATTTAACGGCGGTTTTCTCTCCGGTCTTTAGTCGACGACTGTTGAATTATTACTTGCAGCACTTTTTCCTAGGTGCGTCCCATTCCATGTCCAAAATCAAGCGCGGAGTTTTAATTCCTGCTCCATGGTTGGTGGTAGCAAAACAAAGCTGATAATGTGGCGTAGCCAGAAAAATGACAAACGTAATAGCGAAACAAAAGAACTATGAAAGTAATTACTGAGCAATGTGTGGTAACTTTGTTGATATTTATAAAAGTAATCGTGATCAGTTTGTCGTAAAACATTTTTGTCTTTAGCAAACCTTTATTACACCAGATTGTGTGTTTTACAGATCATAGTTAAATTGGTTCCATGATAACCCAACACAGTGACAATTCAACACACTTTTAAAAAGTGATATAAAGTCTTTAGAAGCGATGAAAAAAAATTTTTTTTAACCTAATATGATTTAAGATTTTCACTGCCAAAAGTATTTTTGTTATTTGTTTTTGGGGTGTTATGCCGTGTTGCGCTAACTCCTTCTTTAGCCAACGTTTCGGACAGCATTGCAGTGTCCATCATCAGGGCAGATGTGTTATTTAGGTCATGGTCATATTAGGTTACATGTGTTATTTAAATAACACATCTGCCCTGATGATGGACACTGCAATGCTGTCCGAAACGTTGGCTAAAGAAGGAGTTAGCGCAACACGGCATAACACCCCAAAAACAAATAGCAAAAATAACCTAACCTAACCTACTTAACCCAGTTAATAAAGTTTTTGTTTCATCACTTTCCATGACTTTATATAACTTTTTAAAGATGTGATTTTATTTTATTTTTTATAGTGAATACCTCACAAGAGTCCCAACTGCTCCCGTCTGGAGCCAGTGAGACTATGGCATCCCCAATTGGGGGATGTTGTGAGGCTGAAGGTAAGTGGGGAAGGGAAAGAGGAAGGTGGGGAAGTACCTGGCTATTCAGATCTAGTCACTAAACACGGCTAAAGCCATTTGGAGCAACGTTTCAATTCTGAATGGTGGTCTTACACCAGGGCGATACTGGTAGTATCTTCCACTCTGAATTATCATTGTGATGATTTATCCGGTCACCGTTAAATTAATGCAGCCATAAAAGGTGCACATAAAGAAGTCTAGAAGAAACATTTTGATAAATATATTATAGTAATATAGTTTAAGTAAGCTTTTGTAAGCAAAAAAATAATGTTTCTTTGTTTGTCCCCTACAGATTCAAAAACTACTGGTCCAATGTCACTGAAAATTTCAAAGTTTGTTCTTATTAGTATCAGGAGTGTTTAGAGAAAGAATGAATGGTAGAAGAAGTCAGGGACGCCCGAAGAAGACTTAACGCATTATCTCTGCACTGGAATGAGATATGGAGTCGAATTAATAGAAAGACATGAATCAAAAAAATATTTTTGGTAAAATGAGGCGTACGTGATGCACGAAATAGAGGTGTAAGAGAATGTATTACGTGGAAGTGATTGATTATAGAAGTCGAGGATGCCCGTGGAAGACATATAACGATCAAATGTTACAAATACTTACTTACAGTACAATAATATTATTTCCGCCTTAAAAAGAATTCACAACCTCAAAACTTTACCCCCAACCATTCATCAGTCATAAGTAGACGTCAGCTAGCAAAACAAAAACAGTTTGTTGTAAAGCACGTTTGTAATTAGCAAAGCTAATTTACTTGGGTATCATCTTTTACTTTGTTCTACATTTCATATCACATGCCAGTTACCGTGTAGATTTTTATAAATATGAATGAATGGCTTAAGTTTTTACTTATAATTTAAGCTTTCGCGGACTTATAACTAATCCGTGAAATGTAATTAATTACATTTGAAAGTTAAGTTCATTCAGTTCAGCGCAATCTTGCTTAATAAGACTATATACCAAATTGTGTATTGTAATTTGAAAAATTACACATTAAATATCTATTAATAATTAGGGAATCAACTGGAAGCTAATCCGCATATTTTAAGGATTGAATACGATAAAATGTTTATGGCATTAATTACAATCGCTTCAAAATTAAGTATACCTACATGGAGTTCTGTATCTTTTGAAAACTATTTTGCTGAGCAAGTAGGTTGTTTTTATTGACATACCGCTTCGCTTTGATTTTTAGTTTACTTAAAAAATTTAGCCACGGTGTGATGAAGAAATTACCAAGCTCTAATTTTTTATAATTTTATTTTTTTTAATTGGTTTTGTAGTATATAGTAAAAGCGAAGTGCTTTGTTGGGTAACGGAGCAACTCAGTAGGTACAGTGGCAATTAAACATACTTTTGAAAAGTGATTTAAAATCATCAGAAGTGATTAAGAAAAACTAGGTTAAATAGGTTGTGTTCGGTTAGGTTTCCTGCCAATATTATTTTTTCATCACTTCTCAAGACTTTATAATAGTTTTCCAAAGTGTGTTGAATTGCCACTGTCCTGAGTTGTAACATATCTTTACAAACTACTTTTATAGATTTAAAACTAGTTATGGCGTAATTAAACACGCCAAATTAATAATTTTCTTAAATTGCTAATTAAAGTGAAGATATGACATTAAATAATAAGAAACTAGAAGAAACATGCGTTCAATTATACAATGATGTAAAAAAAAACAATTGTCCGCTACCAATCTTTTTTTAATCGATTTTGGCGCGCCTTTAAATATCGCGCCCGGTATCTGCGCCCTTGTTGCCTCACTGTTATTCCGGCTCTGAATAATAAACACACATTGTACCTACTTACCTCATAGTTACTTAGTTACTATATTGGTATTGTCTGCTTCCTCGGGTTCCATAGGTTAATTAGTCGACAGAACCCACCATACGATTAACAAACACGATTCAGCCGTAAAATTCTGTGCCTGCTTTATGGCTATCTGTAATTTCATGATGTACATACAGGCAACAAGTAAGTATCCATCGTATAATATTCATACTTCGCTGCTTCATAATCTGCCCGTAATGGCGCCTGGAGGTCTGAAGGTTGTATTTTATGGTAATCGATTATTTATTGATCGAGCCAATTGATTAACTTTTATTAAAACTAATTAGTATCGTTGAAGTGGGACATTTTGAAAATTGCAATTGGATACTTACACGATTATTATTAGTTTAGGGTCAGTTATATTATAAAGTAGCCAATAAAATTTTATAAATTTAAAAAACGCAGTAAAAATACAGTAATAATGATTGGATTATTTACATAGCGCCGTTTTGGTGAGAAAATCATCTCAAGGGCTGTATATATTATATTATTATCATTGAAGTAGAAGATAAAAATAATAAATCTAAACAAAGCACGAAACAGAACAAGACACAGAAAAATAAAAAGATAACGGTCACAACTAGAAATAGAACCCACGATCTCTTGTCTTACCGGGACAGGCGTCTTATACCACTCGACCATTGGGACCTATTTATTAAACGTCATATTTGTCGATTTCATATTTCAAATTCAGAAATAAAAATATCATCTTAAAACTAATTTTAAAAATATGGGAAAAAATGAGGTTTTATAATCTTTTCTTCAATGTGGATTTAACATTGATGGATTTAACCTTAAAAAAAAGTTAAGATAAAAAGTTGTTCCTTAGAATTATTATTAATTTATTTTATTTGCACATTACTCGGTACAGATGGATCACTATATCAATGGTTAAAAAGTTATTTGATGAACAGAGGAGCCTGTTAAAATTGATGGCATAAAATCATGAAAATTTAGTACAGATCTTGTTTTTGTTATTTGTTAATGATGTTTTATATATTTTCGATGATATTCATGTCCTAAAGTTTGCAGATGATCTAAAATTATTTAAGGCAATAAGAAATGTTAATGATTGCCATATACTGTCAAATAACTTATGCAAACTTTTTATATGGTGTCAAGAAAATAATTTGCAACTCAACATAAAAAAATGTCAATTTTTGAGGTTTTATCGAATAAAGAATCCTATATGATTTTAGTTTAAATTAATTAAGAATAATGTCCATAAACGATAATGTCATGAATAAATTGAAAAGAAGAATGAATTCATTAGCTTACAACATGGCTTTAACAACTTTCAGAAGTTGTTTTAAAAATAACATTTAAACTAAACAGAAGATGGAAATAATTTGAAAACAGCAACTAAAACTAAAATTAAACGTTTTCAGTCTCTGCACAGGACACCCCAGTGAGATTTTTATAGAATGTTTTCGTGTACCTACCTAGGAGTAAAACCATTAAATTAAACAAAAGAAATTCATTATTCAAAGCCAAACACTACGAAGTAATGCGAAATCATTTGTTTTCGGTTTGAAAATTAGATTGCTTGGAAATATTTTAGATGCTTTTACGAAACTACTACGAGTAAACACTAAGTGGCCTTTGAAATAATGAAGAACTTTTTTGATTAGTCTTTTTATAAACCAAGAAAATAATAGTAAGAGGCCCATCAAAACCGATCTAAAGTATAAAATCTTCTCTTTGCGGTTAAGGTTTTATAGTAATGTGGCAAATTAAGTTCTTAAAAGAAAATTATCCTCAAATTATAATCAATAAAATAAAACACACTTTTTTGCAATGTTTTCTTCTTGCTTAAATCAAAACAGGTGGCTGGCGTTAAGCGGTAATGTAAACCTTATCGCCATATTCACAAGCAGTCTTACTTAAAAAGATTATATTATTAATACGCTGCTGTAGCGCTGGTATAGCTAGCTATACGGTGAGGAGGGCCGTATACTGCTCAGATTAAAATATTTACTCATAATATTAATGCTAGATTTTTTTTTGACTGCCATCACTTTGTTCCAATCCTCAAAAACGGTCCTTTTTCGCATTTCGCGTTTAGTTGCACTTCACGTTTCTACAGATGAAATTTGCGATGTCACTGACCGGTCTGCTTTGAATTGTTTCGAAATTTAGCAATTTTTTTTATGCGTTCCGTATTTGCTTTGGTAAATCGATTTAAAATATTCCTCTGATACTGCTGCCAATGGGCATTACTAATTTTTTACATTTTCACTGAGCGACCGATCGATATTTTTGAAATCAAACAGATATTTGACAAAGTACGCGATCTCCGCCTTAATACCATAGTAATGGTGAAAAGATAAATTATCAAAATGATAATTCATCACATCTTTAAAAAGTTATATAAAGTCATGGAAAGTGGTGAAACAAATTTTTTATTAACTGGGTTAAGTAGGTTAGGTTAGGTTAGATTAAAAAAAATCATCGAAAGTGTGTTGAAAAGTCACTGTGTTGAGTTAGCAAGGAACCCATAGTAATACATCCCTAATCCTCGTGGTCGGACGGTTTAAAAATCTGCTAGCCACTAATACTGCGGTATTATGGCCGGTATACGCAGTACCCATGCGCGAGATTAAGTGTGAAGTTTTCTACTAACCTGTTCTTATTCCTCAGTTATTGTTAGCGGTCCGATTCAAAAGGTTACACGGCCTGGTGCATCGCCTTAATTCAGTATGCTACAAAAAATACTACAGTCCGGTGTAGAAACATGATTATTTAGAGCCAGCAACCATATATAAATAATATGTATTTGTACACGACACCTGAGGTGTTTTTCACAAAAACCACGCATTTTAAATCATCGAAATATTAATATTAGTTTGTTGGTGACATGTTTCTCGTGAAAGCCATTATTTCCAAGCGAGATATTCGGGTTAAAAATGCCCCGTTTCCGAACTGAAATACCGAGTGAGTCTTTCCAATTTCTGCTTTCCTGGTATTCCGGTCATTAAATTATGCTTAAGCCACTTCAAGCAACGTGGCTAAACACGGCATTTATAAATGTTATTTTTTGCCTTCGTATCATTTGAAAGCCATCTCAAAAAGCTTAACTCGGTGAAAGTCATTTGTATAAATATTAATTTGATATGAAAACAAGTTCTTATTATTCTACACCAAGGCTCCTTAATCTCTTTTCAAGATTTGTATCGTTAAATTCAAATTCAAATCCAATTCAATGTAGAATGTTAAAATTTAATATGGGCTTATCAAATCAGAGATTTAATTACACTCAGGATTAACATAATTCAGTCCGCATTCTTCCTAAATAATTTGAGGGGCCTCGGGTAGGTACCGTCAAAAGATTGTTTTCGTCGAAAATGAGTTGAGAATGCTCCATAAACTATTTACCCTTATAATAATGAAGTCTGTTTGAAGAAAGCATTGTCGTTTTAAACATTTAAAGGATGGCAAAGGGCTATTGAGAAGATTATAAACAATGAAAAGGGTTAATTTAGTTAAGCTTGTATTTATAAATATAGTTTGTTTAAAACACCATTCTTTAAAAGAAAGAATCATTTACAATATTTATGTAAAATTAGCGCACTTACAATAGGTTAATATGTACCAAAAGCACAAAAGTATCAACTACAATAGTTGTACGTAACAATACAAATACATATATGTGGGAACTTAAAGTTTGTGTATCTTTCAAACAATACAAAATTTGTATGTATTTGTACGACTTTTACTTCTTATTGTTTTAAGATACATCTACCTGAACTCCACCTTCGTTTTCGGTAATAAATGAATGCAAATCTTAACAACTGAAATTCAACCTCTTCCCGACAGATGAGCTGATACTCAGCAGATAGACTCGTTGTTGATGACAATGCATTCTATCAATGTTTGGTGGCAATCAAACACACACAAGCGGACATATATGTATTTTTCAGAAATCCGATTAATATAGTTAATATTATAGAGTTGTCGGCTCCAGTTCTTGTGTTGGAAGATTCAATCCAAATCAAACAAAAAAAAAAGTTTTACAAGACATTTGAAAATAGATGTATTATGGCATAAAAACTTGCTATTTGTGTACAAATTACTGCCTACAATACCAAACTTCTTTAAAATATCTATTTGTTATTAAACATATTCTATGTAAAAGATATTGTTAAGCAGTGTGTACAAAATAGGTAAGAATGCTTTAAACAACATGTTGAAAATAATAACACACAAATCCAAAAAGTTTTCTGTCTTTAACTTCTTATACAATTTTTTAACAGTACCTAATGCTTAAATCGGAATGTATCACCATATTTATTTATTCATTTATTTAACGCCCAGAGGGATTTTACATGTAGGTGGTACAATTTTAATGACAGTTTTGAAACATGAGAAAGGAATATTAAAAATAAAAGAACATAAATTTAAAAAATACAGCGATTTGAATGGCTTACAAAAATATAAATTCCATTTAGGAAAAGTGTAAAATAAGTCTTACGTAATCCACAAAATTCGCAAAGTTAATATTAAATATATCGACATCACCTGAATATTGGTTTCCCATAGTGTGAAACCGTTGTATTGGGGAGTTCGCAATGTAATTGCGCTTATGTGTGTTGCATTGGAATAGTGTATTTTGTCGTGTTGTTATTGTAGGTATTCGTAAGTTTATGAGTTGTAGAAGTTCGCAACAGTCGAATTTAGAGTTTAGAATCTTGAATAAAAAAGGTCGTTTATTTTACGCCTGTCTTCCAATGTGTGTATTTTTTTAAGTATTTAATAAAAAAATGATATTGTAAGCCTTCTGGTGGGATATTTAATTTAAAATTTATAAAACGTAGAATTTTTTTTTGTATTCGCTCAATGTTATTAATGTGAATTTTGTAAGAGGGAGACCAAACTACTGAGTTGTATTTAATTATGCTTCTAAACTAATGGTATTAATAAATATGTTTTGTAATACAACGGCCTCTCAGTATATCCCTGCTGTTGAAGTTGCCAAGAACACCATTCGTAGTTGAAACGTTGTTTGAAATGACATTGGCAGTGTTTGATGAACAAGTCTGAATAACCAGGTATTTCCCGACCTTCCTCTTTCCCAAGTCCATCCCGTCCTCACTACCTTCAGCCTCACAACATACCCTAATTGGGGATGGCATAGTCTTACTGGCTCTAGACGGTTGGGAGCAGTAGGGACTCTTGTGCGGTTTCACATTTAAAAAATATTTATCTTTATTTTTATTAATTTATATCATGCTGCATATAATAAAGTTATGTACAAAATGCTAAACGTAAATAAATGATTGATACATATTTTTAATCTCTTATTTACCACATAATTGTCTAATTAGATAGTTTTTTTTTTACTATCGTGGATTCTGGCTTACACATGTTGCCATTAGACTCATTCATTATTTTAAGCATAATAATTCTATTGAATTTATTTTACGCAACTGATATATTCACAAATGTTGCAATATTAACGCTAGAACGTGAGCACATTCAAATAATCTCCCAATATTTTTTTTAATAATTCACGAATAATTAATCTCTTGGGCTTGGAGATATAATTATGCATATTGTAACTCTTTCAAAAACGTCATTTGTTTTAAGCACTTCGGTAAAGTGTTTGCAAAATCTTTAATTTCTTTACAGGCAGTAAAAATTATATTTTTTAAGGTGGAATAACTTAGTGAGTAAAATGTCAAATTGTGATATTTAATCATTAAAGAAAAAATTAACGATTCACAAACAGAATGATTCAATCGGAAAATGAAGATAATATTGGTAGCTCTCAGTCGAAATACAGTAAAAAAGACGGAACGTGTTGTCTAATTAGCTTAGTGATCAAAGCACTGCTTCCCCGGCAAGGAAGAGGTCCTGGGTTCAATTCCTTGATGCAACTGGTTCTTTTTCATGTCTCACGTTTTTCGTTTGAGAATCGTTTAAATTCTTAAATGCTTAAAAATAATATTCTTCCCATCATAAAATGTCAGAATCTTAATCTCATAATCGATTCTCATTTCCGATCTTTCAAATAATATTTCAGTGATCCTTGGATTTTTGTGATGGGAAATTTATGCATTCTTGAATCCAAAGTCCTTGACGTTTAAATACCGAGGTTGTGAGAAATCATTTTAAAAACATACATATTATATTTTAAGCATCTGAAACTGATAGAAGCTAAACTAAACTGCTAAAAGAAGATAATGGTTAAGGAACTGTGTACAAACTAAACTAAACTGCTAAAACAAGATAATGGTTAATGAACTGTATACAAACTAAACTAAACTGCTAAAAGAAGATAATGGTTAAGGAACTGTGTACAAACTAAACTAAACTCCTAAAAGAAGATAATGGTTAAGGAACTATGTAAAGACTAAACTAAACTGCTAAAAGAAGATAATGGTTAAGGAACTGTGTACAGACTAAACTAAACTGCTAAAAAAAGATAATGGTTAAGGAACTGTGTACAAATGTTGGGCGTAACCTTAAACTTAATCTAATCCTACAAGATTGAGATTATCACTGTCAAAAGTAGTATCATGATTTTTTTGGGTAATTATGCCGCGTTGCGCTTCTTCCTTTTTAGCCATCGTTTCGGACAGCGTTAAAGTCCTGATCATCAAGATTGATGTGTGTGTTTATGTATGTGATACGTGTTGCGCTCATCAATACTCTTATACACGATATTTCAGTACCTATAATTAGTAAAATTAATATGGTTTTCGTCGTTTAGTTTTGATGTAGCCGACAAGTACCGAATGCCAAGAACTATTAAGCTTAGCACCATCGCATGTTAATATTAATTGCCTGTTGTAGGCACTGTAACTCACTCTGAAACGTCGGATATAGAAAGATTTGCCGACCTCTCTGTTTCCTCACTTCTACAAGATGTTCTGGTTTATACTGTTTTTGCAAATAAACAATAAATAAAGATGAGTCCTATGTTCACTCCTTAAAAAGAGCCACGGCACAGCATCCCCAAAGAGGAAAAGGGAATTTTAGAGTAAAAGTACAAAAGGTTATGGACAACGATTTCGAAAGAATCGTGGTATTTTGCATAAAGCAGGAGAGAAGGAGCGGAATAAGATGGCAATTTAGATTGATTGATGATATGGTCAAGATATGCAGTTTTTCTCTTCTAGCGCTCTTGCTCATGGAGGAAGTTGATGTTCCCTTCATGCCGCATGAAAAGTTTAACTTCCTCGTTGGTTATGTTTTCCGTCCTGATTTCTCCCAAGATCACATTCTGCAGCACTTTACAAGTAGATATCTCAAAATTTCAGTTAAGTGGTTTCTGCCACGGGCACTTCTTTTGATTAGCAAAGTTCGTCTTAATCCCCGGCATAATAACCCGAGAATAACGCTAATGTAGACCGCATAACTCATTTTTATACTTATAGTTTCAACATCAAACTTCTCTTTCGGCATTTGGAGAATGCTTTAAGTCTTCCAACTAATTAAGACTTATCTAAGACACATTTAAAGCGAAAAGACCAATTAAAAATAGTTAATTAGGTTTGGAAACTATTAATTACTCGAGAGTGTTTTTAAAGGTAAGATTATTAATAACGTTATATTATATCTACCTTCTCTCACATTTAAAATTTAAAAGAATGATTAAATTTTAATTAAAAATAAATGTCTTAGAAATGGTAATTCATCGTTGTAATTTTTTAAAATGTTTTAATTATCTTGGTTTTGAAACCGGTTTATTATGATTGAGGAATATTCATTTAACAATTATAATATCTAGCATCAGCTTACGCACTTTCTGTTTAGCCGTAGGGAAAAGGTGTGAAACCATATGTAAAAATATGTGATATCTGAAACACTTAAGTAAGCTTATGTTACTTACATAAGATAATAATTACTTACTTCTTTTAAAAATCGTAATGTTATCAAGTTTTTACGTTAGGATGCTATCCTATATTACAGGTGTGCTGTGTTGTGGGCTTATAGATATATCGAAATAAGGTAAATGCAGTGTATGTAGTACTGAACGCGGTTCGCTCTAAAAAAAAATTGTCCAAAGAAGCGAAGTTAGCAGTCCATAGTGGAGAGCTGGTGCCTACCCTGATGTATTGAAGTGAGACATTAAACTGGCAGAGGAAGGATTGAATCTTGTAGAAATGAGATCCCTGAGGCGTATGCGCGGTAAACCATATATGATCGTGACTATTGTGAGATGAATGTGGATATTCCCAAAGAATGAAAGGCTAATGTAAGCGCAGTGAGTAAGATTAAGAAAGGGATGCTTAACACATCAACTATATAACTAATAAGGCTTTAAAGATGCTTGGCTTCCTTTGCAGAACTTTAACTGACTTTAAGTCCATAGATTGTATGAGAACTCTCTATATTTCATTAGTCAGAAGTCATTTGGAGTATAATTCACCTCTTTGGTCCCATTTATATAAAGTTCACTCCAATAATATAGAAAGAGTTCAGCACAAATTTCTTAAGTACGTAAATTTTAAGCTCGGAATTTCTATTGATTACATTAATTATGTCAGTTTGATGAATCAATTGCATCTAATAACACTGTCTGACAGGAGAATTATTTCAGACCTGATTGTGTTACACAGAGTCATTAACAACTTAATTGATAGTCCTGCCATCCTTGCCACTATTAAACTACACGTGCCAACTAGGAATACAAGACAAAATATAACATTCTTCTGTAATACATACTCGACCAACTATCAGACACACTCACTGACCAATAGGATGCATGATCTGGGCAACAAGTATGGGGGTGCTATCGATTTATTTATTGACTCCATATATAGAATTAAACATAATCTACACCAACACTTTGTTGAATCCTACAAATTAGAGTAGCGTTGGTAAATTAGTTTTAATGATTTGTCTTATATATAGTGTTGTTGTAATTTCTACTTTATGTTACTCTTACGTTTTACTAATATTGCTTCATATTTTTTAATATTTTCTCATTATACTTGTAATCACAATTTAACAAGTGTGTATTTTGTACCTTCTTTAAAATGGATTGCATCTATTTACTGTCAGTATCTCCTGTATAATACATATTCTCCTATGTACACTGCATCATGTATCACTTCTGCCTTAAAATGTAAAAGCCTTTTTAGGCGTATATATATATAAATAAATGGTTTGGGGATGCAGAGCGAATGAATGAAGAAATGAGTGTAAAGATAATAGTATATATAAGAACACATTTTTTTCTATTTTTAATGTTATACATCATTGAAGAAGAAGATTATACTAATAAATCTAAACATGAAAATAGAACTGGTGTCTTGACACAGAAAAATAAAAAAAAGATAAGGGTCACGACTAGGAATTGAACCCAGGATAACACTAGGGATTCTTCAAATTTCTATTGAAATATCAATAATTGTATCTAACATTACAAAATGGTAGGTATTGAACAGTCAGTCGTGGCGGGATTTGGGCCGTTACTCAGCTGAGCGACAATAAAATTCTAACCGGAGACCAAAATTTCGTTAACAACTTTTTACTCAATGCTGATACACCCTGTATTATAGACACTTATGTACATGTTGTTTTTATTTTAAATAATGTGAAATAACACATAGGTAATTTATTTATGTATTTATTTATTTTGTAATAAACAAACAGCTTTTATATAATATACGAGATAAATATACAAGTTAACTGAAGTCAAGCCACAGAAGTTTCTTATGTTAAAGTGCATTAGAAATGAAGTTTTAGTATCTTAAAATTAATTTGATGTTAGAGGAAGGGGAGAGGAAGATGAAAATAGGAAGAGGATAGGAGATGCTGCCGATACATTCCATACTCTCATATTAATAATCGATAGTACGCATTACTTCATATCGATATTTCTTTAGGTTATTACCAAAAATGTCAAGGCTGTAAAATTTTGTATTATATGTATTGTGCACATATATGAGGAATTGGGGAATTTTTTCGAATGTTTGTTCTACACAAGGGTAGATAAAATAAATCAGATTGTCGGGTTGATCTAGACGGAATATGAAGATTTATTAAATTGGTAAGTTCTGGTGAGTCCAGACAATTATTTAGGATTTTAAATAATAAGATTTGATCAAAAATTAAACGTCGTGTTTGGAAGGAGTTAAAATTATAATGGGTAATATGTATTACATAATAATAATAATAGGTAATATGTATTACATAATATCGGGAGTCAACCACAGAGTTTACTCAATTTAATATGCCCATATTTTTTCAGTGATAATTATAGCTTCCTGTTTTGGCTCTCCAAGCTACAAGTTTATTGTATGCATTGGTAAAACTGCAAGAAATGTTTAAACGCGGGTAGTTGAGAACTTGAGATGCTTAAACAACATAGATTTTTCGGAATTTGCAACACATTTAATAGATAAAGATCACTCATTTCATAAGTCTTCAGGTATATTTGTATTACATAGAAACGGGATAGGTCTACGCCTCAACAATTTAGAAGCACTCGAGATAAAAAAATCCCGTAAAGTCAATAAAAATTTAATTAAATAAACAATTAGATTTAACAAACAGCCCCATTTTAAATATATTTCCATTCCCTGCACCTATGTTTACCCCTCTCTCTTTCCTAATTCTTCCACCCCCACCAAAGTCGATGTTCTCTCTCCCTCATACAGCTTAACCATAAGTACCCATACACCTCTGTAATTAATTTAATATGTTTTTATTAACCGTGATGAAGGTTCGGGTTGAACTGAAACCGGTTGGTTATAAATATGTACAATAAAGTGGTATTCAAACAAAGTTATTTTATTTTAATTATTATAGTTTATTGTTTATTGTTGGAAACAATTATTAAAACCTATTTGAATTCGAAGGATCTTTATCTGTTGTCAACGTGACTACTCGATGTTATGGTTTAGAAGTGTGACGTAGCATCGTGTATCAGAATTATATATTTTTACGGATCTACTCAAACAATATCATTCATTGTCTTAAAAGTTTATCGATCACTTTATCGAAACATTTAGCAGTTTAATAGCTTCCTCTTTACATAACTTAGGAGTGCCATCGTTTGTATCCGGTAGACAACAGTGCTTAGTTTTGACTGAAACAAACCGGAATGCAGTTCCGGTTTTTGAAACCCTAATTCTTTACTGATTCGGTTCATGATTCATTTGAGAGGACTGCTATAAGCGTTTTAACGACCCTCCACATTAATGACTAGATTCTCGTAAAAGTATTACGAAATCGTGCGTTAATACAACGATCTTAGTTATAAATACATTATTTAGCCAATTCGTTATTTAGGTATGTTAAATATCTCATAATAACTGAAGGGATACATCTGTACAAGTACGTTGTGGGCCTATCAGAGTGCCTAAAATTAGCTCATTTTTCTCTAAATTCGGGTGAACATGATTAAAAATTTTCATCAGAAAATCAATTTCATTTGACAATCTGAAGCCTAGGAGGCAAAAGATCATATTTTCACTGGCGAGATCAGTTTTCTTCGAAGCCGACTGAAGAATAGGGATATTCATCTTAATTATAAAGTATTTGGTAGACTTAAAAACACTAGATTAAATGAAAATAGCAAACTTTTTTCCATCCAATATTTATAACCAAAATGTATGTATACTTTGTATCCTGATGAAGAATTTGGTTATGAAGCAATTTCAGATTTTTTTTAAATAGTGGTTTTTAACAAAGTTTCTTATTTCATTTAATTTAAAATGATGCCACAAAATGAATTTGTAATTGTTGAAGAAAAAATTTACTTATCAAAACTTAAAAATATATTAAATTGACAAAAAAATATATTTATGTTTAGTTTGCCGAGTTGCACAGGTACTCTCAGCATCACCCTGGTTTAAAACAACAATTTAAAAGTGATAAGTTATTTGAAATGGCTTTAGGCGTGTTTGGTGACCTGATTTGAATAACCAGGTACTTTCCCACCTTTTTCTTCCCATCTCTTTACCCTCAATACTGCATTCAACCTCACAACATACCCCACTTATTGATGTAATCGTCTCACTGGCGGCTGGGAGCAGTTGGGACTCTTATGCGTAGATCAATTTTAAAATTTTATTTTCGGAATTTATAGATTGAATTAAATTTACAATAATTTTGCGCTGGTACGGAGTAACGTTATTCCTTATACCAACTTACACGAAAAAAAACACTTACTGATGTAAAATAGTGTTAATTTATAAAAAAATCCGAACAAACAATTATTTTTTCTGTTATAAATGGGACTGCAGGCCAATCACGAATGAATTGAAACAGTTCCTAACAAAGTATAAGTCAAAAGCGAATGTTTTATGAGGACGGCGGAACACTTATTCATATAAATACTTAAATTGTTATTGATAAACTGATATCGTCGCATTCCATCACGATATATATCAGGGAAAGAACACGTGTTCTAGATATGTTGTGAATTACTAATATTTTATCGGGAATTTGGCAAGCTATCACTTTTTTAACATTACCTTTTTTCTCAGAGTTTGGTACTCGTTCCGGTTGTTAAGATGTTACAAAAACGTGCGTAGTCCGCAACTTAAAATTGCTTGCGTATCGGTAGCCATTGAGTTATATTACCTCAATGTTGGTAGCAGCGTACTAACTACAGGCTCGTAAGCAATAGCTTGTCATTCTGCCGCAGCGAGGATATAAATCCGATCTAATAAGCGTCCCGAAATTCCCATAGCCCCATAAATATAAAGTATTAAATACATAGGAAGAAGGTCGTTACCCGGTGCCCGGTGTGATCCATCATGCACATTTATCAGTCCAGTACAGTAACTGCCGCTCCGCTTCCAACAATCAATTTTTAATGAATAAATTACGGGCGCATCTGCCCGCTAGTTCCGCGCTGCTTTGATTGACTCTATCCTCTCTCTCTGCATGGGTACTGAAACATTATGATGCGAGCTCAATTTCAACATATTTTTAATTGATTTGTTTCCTTAATCGTTCACAGATTTTACAGGTAAATAAATGGGATTATATATTTGTAATTTAAAGGTTTGTAAGGAAACCTATCAATTCATTCGTTGCGTTGCTGCAATTGCGTTTTAAAACCGGATTATAAGTAATTTTATGAGATTCTTAAGACGGGACAGTACCATAAATAATGTCGGAATCTTAACGACGTAAGTAAAGAAGACATGCACAAAAATGTGCGACGCACGGCTCTAATGTATTGGACAGACCTACGGTTGAATTTGCTCTAGAAAATCTCTAAAATAAAATGGGAATCTTAAGGCGATGCACTACGTCGTGTAATATTTTAAATTGAGCCGCTATCAATAACAACCCTTACGTAGATGGCGATAATGTTTAAATTCCCGCTTAACACCATCCGCCTGTTTTGATTTATGCAAGATAAAAACATGGCCAAAAAGTGACTTTTATTTTATTTTGTGGATGTTCAGGCATAAATATTTAATTTTTTTCGATCATTTTATAAATAATTTAATTTGCCACATTATACAATAAAATCATAACGGAAAATGGGTTCGTAAGAAGGATATTTTGAACTTTAAAGCAGTTTTCATAGGCCTTTACATTATTTTTTTCTGGGCTTATAAAAATAATTATCTAAAAAATACTCGATTGTTTCAAAGGGGAAGATGTATTCTACTCGCAGTATTTAATTAAAGCATCTGAAACATTTCTAGGCGACCACATTTTCAAATCAAATACACTTGATATTGCATTACTACGCATGGCATCGCCTTAACGACATAAGTGATGGATGAACCTACTTTCAAATCTTCGTGGGTTTTTTTAAAATTATTTCTGACGAAGGTATTATTGAAATCTGAGATGTTTCTATAGGATTCTCTAGGGAAGTTAGTTATTTACCGTGTAAAAAAAAATGTGGTCCTTAATGCTATTTTTTTAGTTGAAAAATTAAAAAAAAATTTCAAACCGTTTTTCATTAAATATTTTCACGGCAAGGTACTGTTTTTATTAATCATAAATATAAATATCTTACATTAGTTTTGGGAATGGTCTATATATATTATTGTTATGAATTCGTCTGAATTAATTAAAATTTGAGCCTCCAGAAAAACTCTATATCCTTTATTAGAGTCTATTGTCGCCTTAATAAATTTCTCCATTTTTCTCCGTGCATCCTTCCCGACTACCCCTGTGGGCAAACGCGCGTGATATTAATATTATTTCATTTGGTTTACGTCCATAAGGTAAGATAAGATAGTTAGTTGTGTTTATAATTTAATCAGATTAGCAATTCAATGTTTGATACCCCTGCTCCTCTCCATAGCGGATTTGAACCGTTCAAAAATAATA
The DNA here is from genome assembly GCF_061612785.1 of Hesperophylax consimilis. Taxonomy (NCBI): domain Eukaryota; kingdom Metazoa; phylum Arthropoda; class Insecta; order Trichoptera; family Limnephilidae; genus Hesperophylax; species Hesperophylax consimilis. Next base: position 5,276,328 of record NC_142851.1, on the reverse strand, counting down.
ATGTATTCAGTCATTTCCGGATTGATTAAAAGTACGGAAAAATAAAGGAAATTGTTCGTTTGTCATTAAAAATTCCTTCTGATTGGATTGAATTTTTAAGGCGAATTCTAATTTAGCGAAATTAAAATGCCAGCCTGATAATCTTCTTCTTTTATGTACATCTTACTTCTTCGTCGCTTTGATGAATTTTTAGTCAAATATTACTTTTTTAACCCTTAATTAAACTCCAGCAATCTATCAATAATGAAGTTATTTAATGTAGATGGATATTGTCTTTGAAAAATTAGAAACTAAAAGTAATTCTCATTAATATATTTTTATATTTATTTTCATACGGATTTTCATAGGGAATATTTATCCCATTATCCTGTAAATGTCACAAATTATTCATAAATGGTTCCTTCAAAATAAAATGATACTTATCAATTTTGTGCGTTAATTATTAGTATGAGTGTAGTTTGAGTTCACTGATTTCTGCCCCTATAAATTAATTATCCACATCTCTGAGTATGTCACTGATGTCTTCCCATACAAATTATCTATCCACATCTCTGAGTATGTCACTGATTTCTGCCTTTATGCATTATCTATCCATTTCAGGTTATTCGTAACCCGGGAATATTTGTCTTTCTTTAAAAAAAAAAATTCACTGAGTATGTCTGAATTATTCTGAATTATTTAGTATGCTGTATTACGAACCAACAAGAACAAATAAATAAAATCAAACTTTTTTTCCAAAAAAACTTATATTAAACAAAAAAATATATATATATATTATTATTATAATATATATTATTATATTATTATTATTATATCTCATTATGAATTATGAATCTAAGTAAGAATCGTGGCTCCCTTATCAGGCACAAGAGCTCCTCTTTTCTGATAAGGTATACATGACCATATATGAACCTTAATATTATATTTTGCAAAATATGTATGTATTAATGTAACCCATATGATGTATATTAAAATAATAAAAAAAAAATAAAAAAAAAAAATAAAAAAAAATGTCACTGATGTCTGCCCATATAAATTAATTATCCAGTTTATCCACATCTCTGAGTATGTCTCTGATGTCTGCCCATATAAATTATATATTCACATCTCTGAGTATGTCACTGATTTCTGCCTTTACGAATTATCTATCCACATCTCTGAGTATGTCACTGATGTCTGCCCATATACATTATTTATCTACATCTCTGAGTATGTCACTGATGTCTGCCCATATACATTATTTATCTACATCTCTGAGTATGTCACTGATGTCTGCCCATATACATTATTTATCTACATCTTTGGGTATGTCACTGGTGTCTGCCAATATAAATTATTTATCTACATCTCTGAGTATGTCACTGATGTCTGCCCATATACATTATTTATCTACATCTCTGAGTATGTCACTGATGTCAGCGCTGTAAACTACCTACTACCTACTACCTACTCCTACTACCTACTACCTACTCCTACTACCTACTACCTACTCCTACTACCTACTACCTACTCCTACTACCTACCACCTACTCCTACTCCTACTACCTACTACCTACTACCTACTACCTACTACCTACTCCTACTACCTACTACCTACTCCTACTACCTACTACCTACTCCTACTACCTACTACCTACTCCTACTACCTACTACCTACTACCTACTCCTACTACCTACTCCTACTACCTACTACCTACTACCTACTCCTACTACCTACTACCTACTCCTACTACCTACTACCTACTCCTACTACCTACTACCTACTACCTACTACCTACTCCTACTACCTACTACCTACTCCTACTACCTACTACCTACTCCTACTACCTACTACCTACTACCTACTCCTACTACCTACTACCTACTCCTACTACCTACTACCTACTACCTACTCCTACTACCTACTACCTACTACCTACTACCTACTCCTACTACCTACTACCTACTACCTACTCTTACTACCTACTAACTACTATATATTGCCCACTGCCCACTGCCCACTGCCCACTGGCTTTTTTTAAAGTTTTAACAGACATTCTTTTTTATGGGTTGATTTTTTTATAATTTAAACAATTAGTCATTTATCTAGGTCATAGTTATTCCGCCCAAGTTTGTTGAGCAACAACTCCAAAATATCTTAGGATATGTCGTTGGCAGATAGTTGTTGTTGGTCGATTTTTAAATTTAGCGCTCCTGGCTGTCCAAGAAGCCCAGTGAATAAACATTAATAATAATATATTTTAAATGATCCGTCACGTTTCTCACTTCTTGCTATTTCACACAATTATTACAGATAAAGTATTATGTACAAATTACATTCATAAATAATAATCCACCGCCGCCACGAGCTGTCATTGAAACCATCATGGGGAAACTTTTAAATGATTTCAGTAAAATGATTACTGTATTTTACCGATAAATAAAATAACAAGAAATACCAGTCACCCGATGCCGACAGGCGGTTGATATTCAAACGGAAATGAAGGTAGTATATTATTTCAGAGGAATACGAATGCCAAATGCTTACTTTTGAATGCAGTATATCAACATCCTTTCAGAATGTAATAAAACGAGAGATTTCTACTGAAATGCTAAAGCCGGATAAACAGATCGTCATTCCAAACTGATGAGATGCATATCTGACCAAATGCATTATCTGAATAATCAGTTAGATTGGCCGCCTAGCTGGGCGAAGGTGCATCTCACGGACCAATAAAAAAATGTTTGAGTAAATAAAAATAAATATTCATTGAATATGGGTATTGGTACCTAATTATAGATCTCATAGTTGACACCGTTACCTTTTTTATTTAGGTTACAAAAAAATTATTTGGTACTTTGTAATCGTTCAAAAATATAGCAGCCAAATATATGGGAACATATATGAGATTGATAAATATTATATCTGAATGGCTGAGTGGATAAAGACGTTGTCGATTTGAGTACGACGGAGATTCTGAGTTCGATTGTCAGTTGAAAACGTTACCTTTTTATTTTTCTGTGTCTTTTTCTGTTTCATATTTAGATTTATTAGTAGGTATTATCTTCTTCTTCAATGATATAATTTAGATTTTTTATTATAACGTACCTAAATATTTTGATATAAGATTCGAACACTCAGATTTTCTAATTGGTAGTAAATATTTCATTCCAAGGCAATTTAAACCTCATCGCAAACAGCAGAAGGCGAATTTAGAAGTAATTTCATTAATATTATTCAATTTATCATCACTGTGAGTGGTTGAAAATCTTTAATGAAATTCATTATCTTTGAAGGAAATTTTGATAAACTATTGAAAAAAGTTAAATCCCTTAAGCATTATCCAAAATTATCGTTCTGCAACAGCTTTGACCAACTTGTGGTTTGATCAGTTTGCAATAGATCGCTCTGGACCAGAAACCACTATTCTTAGAAGGATTATTTTCTCCTTTTAAGAAGGATTACTCTCTCCATCTTACTGGGATTATTCACTCCTTCTTAGAAGGACGCCTCCTCTACCAAATATATTATCTTCACCCAGTTACTAAAGGCCTACCTTACCTAGCGAATTTGCGATTATTTATAACTGTCGTGTCTAGGATGAACGAAGTATGTATGAAGAGTGAGTTAATGATGAATGTAAGTAAGTCTAAAGTAATGGTGTTTGAAAGAGAAAGTACGAAAACAGTGTGCAATATAATTGTGAATGAGGAATACTTGGAGCAGGTGGATGAGTTTGTGTATTTAGGAAGTATGTTTACGAGAGATGGGAAGGCTTACAGAGATATTGAAAGAAGGGTAAATGCAAGTAATTCCGTTAATAGAGGACTGAACGCCGTTGGCGCTAACAAAAAATTGTCCAAAGAAGCGAAGTTAGCAGTCCACAACGGAGTGCTGGTACCCACCTTGATGTATGGAAGTGAGGCATGGAACTGGCAAAGAAAGGATGAAAGTAGATTGAATGCTGTTGAAATGAGATCCCTGAGGCGTATGTGTGGTAAAACCATGTTTGATCGTGTGAGGAATGTGGAGATCCGCAAAGAGTGCAAGGCTGATGTAAGCGTAATGAGTAAGATTAAGAAAGGGACGCTTAGATGGTTTGGGCATGTAGAGCGAATGAGCGAAGATAGGAGTGTAAGGAGGATATATGATGCAAATGCGAATGGTAGCAGAAGTCGGGGACGCCCGAGGAAGACATGGCACGATCAAGTGAATCAGATACTCGAGTCGGGCCATGTCAAGAGTCAGAATAATAGAAGAGTATGTATGAGACGATTTATGAATGTGAATGAGGCAAGAAGTGTGTGCCAAGACCGAGTTGTTTGGCAGTCCGTCCTCTCTGCCTACCCCTGCGGGGAAACGGCGTGATGGTTAGTTTTTTTATAATAGGAAACATACCTGTCAAATAAAATGATTAAATAAATAGCCGAGTGGCACAACGTTACAGTTATATTTATCTGTTTGTCAGCAAATTTCAATGTCGCCCAAGAGTTCCTTTTTCCTGTATTCCAATACAGTATGTTGTAATTTATTTTCCAATATTTTATATATTTATGACGATAATGAACTCAAATTTAAACAGATTGTGACTTTGAGGTGAATTTGAATATTTGTCTCATGGTTCTTACTTCCGTGATTTGTTGTTTCAGGTTTACTATTTACTGAAAATTATGAAAAATATACACAAAGAAAACTTTTAATGAAATTAACTTAAAATCACAAAGGCAAAGAAGAAGGAACCCTAGCGACTCGGTCTCGGCACACACTCCTGGCCTCATTCACATTCGTACACGGTCTTGTAGAAGAGTATGTTCTATTATTCTGACTCTTGACATGGCTCGATTCCAGTGTCTGATTCACTTGATCGTGCCATGTCTTCCTCGGGAGTCCCTGTTAATTTATTAAAAATCTTGTAAAATTATTCGTTTTCTGATAAAAATGGGATTGCAGGTCTACAACGAATGAAATAAAAAAATTCCTAACAAAGTATAAGTCAAAAGCGAATGTTTTTGTAAATATCGATATTGACCTACTGTTATTGTCGCAATCCGTCGTGATATTATATTAGGAAAAAAACAAGTATTCTCGATATATTCTGAGTGACTAATGTTTTATCAGGATGTTGGCATGCTGTCACCTTTGTAACAAGATCCTTTTTCTTAGTGTACCAGAAATCTGCTGCTATGAGTAAAACATCTGGAGGAGGCTCACCACTTCCCCGCCCTGTTTTAGGTACTGATGGTACCCCTTCAGAGCTCTCGCAAGGACGCTAATTTTTTTGATATAACGAGTCTACATTTAAAATTTCAAAACGAGACCTCAAAAATGACCGTGCATACAATGTTAGTCGCAGTATGCAAGTGCTGCGTATTGGTAACTTGTTAGTAATATCTACTCTATTTGGTTAGTCTAACAGGTCATATGTACAAGGTATCAACAATAACAGATAAAAATAATAATTTACAACCACCTGCAAAAATGAAAAATGAAAAATTAATTAATTAATTGAGTAAAACATCCGGTGGTTTGAAGATATTTAAAGGTGTGATAAACGTAGTTCATACATTTTAAAGAGCGTCCTGCAAAAATAATGCTAACCAACATCGCCATCGTTACTATAACAAACAAGCTCGTATTGGATAAAAATTTTGGTTTGTTTGAATTCTGCCACGGTTATTTGCTGTAAGTAACAATATTATTCATACTTTAAAACTTAAATACACATATAAAAATCTTGATTGATGTTTATGCTTTCTCATACAGACTTAGTTAATATACAAACTTTGAAGACCATTATCTCAATTCGGTTTTTTACTTGGTCTGGTGTACCCGAACGAACATGAAATGGATAAATTTCTATCTATTCTTCAGTTATGTATTTTCGAACTTCATTACCGGTGTAGGTACATATCCAAATATTTCCACAACTCGTAACATATACCCAAGATGGAATCTACATGGAATCCAATTCAAAGTTTGCTGAGTGGCATTTAATGCAGTTATCGAAAGCATTCTCGATAATATTAATTCACGACTATCAACTCTTACATCTGCAATATCACGAGCTATCGAAAGGTTGAGGGAATCATAGATACTGTTTACTGTACTGCTAATTTATTAAGAATCAGGGACACATTTAAAGAAATATAAATATTTCACTTTCTAACTACATGAATACAGCTATATAATAAAAACGGGATTGCAGGCCTTTAGCGAATGAATTGATAGGTTTCCTGATTTAGTAAAATATGAATGTATTATCACAATGTAGGAAAACGCCTTCATAAAAATTCTAATATTTTCGTGTTTCGTCATTATGTATTATCATGCGAAATGCAGGTGCATGAACACTTGTTCCGATATATTAGGAATTTAATAAAAGTTTTTCGGAAAAAAAATCGGATTACCAATAATTTGAAGAGGTTTAAAGATTTAAAAAAAAACTTATGTTTACAAAACAAGATTTTTTAATACAAAACAAAAAGTTTTTCCCGTCGGCGGCATTTATTTTTTTTCGGAAGATTTTTTCAATTTATATGGGTGTTTCAGGTTAATAATTATTGTTTATAATTCGAGATTCCTAATAAATAAGCAATACTCATATGGCACTGTTGGTGGACGCGGTAGTCTCTCTCGCTGCAGCAGCTGGTCCAGTTTCTTCACCACCTAGGATTCTTGCTGCAGAGTCTCCATCTTCCATCTAGGTTACAGCGGTGCTACCAAGGAGTGTTATCTATGTGAGGATATTGTGTCAGCGCTTTATTGGCAGCAGAAACATACCTGGATGGATGAACCTCGACACGAACCTCGTGTTGGCACTGTTAGTGGACTCTCTCGCTGCAGCAGCTGGTCAAATTTCCTCACCACCTAGGATTCTTGCTGCAGAGTATCCATCTTATGTCTTCATGTCACATGTTCCTGTTCTTCATTCTATTTTACTTAACTTCACTTTATTTTGGTAATATTTATATTTTTTGTAAAACCTGCATCAACTGTAAAGCGCCCCTGAGGTGATAACTCACAAAAGCGGCGCTATAAAAATTGACCAATTATTATTATTGTTATTCTCCGTGTACTACTACTACTACAAAAGAGTTTCAACTATCCGGAGCCAGAAGGACCACTCAACGGAGGAATTTTGAAGCCCTAAGTGGGTGCACGCACTGAAATTAAACGCAACGGTTTTGGATTAGCTGAAAACGCCAAACCGCGTACAAACAAGCACTGCGGCGTTTTTACTTAACTTTATTTCATGCTGGTACTGAATACCCGCTAAGGAAATGAGAGGGTGAAAAAGATTGGCTATTCAGATTGGTTCACTAAACACGGCTATATCACAGCTGAGAGAATTTACAAATTCGAATCTGACAAACATGGAACATATTATTTTTTACGTGCAATAATACACACTTGTTCAATTAAAGTAAATTATTTGCACATACCGAGTTTTAAATCCGGGGCAAAAATAAGTCGAAATGTTGAAGATTGCTGCAAAGCCAGCAAACATTTTTGGTGTCTCTAGACACTGAAATTTCTTGCTGGCCTTTGTTTTAGTCGTTAGATGTTTATTTTTTGTGTCAGGGAAGACCATATAACTTTATTCACATGTTTCAGTGTGTAGTCTGCGTGATATACACTCAGAACTGTACAGTACACAATACCAAGACAATTTTGCTCGCTTTTAACGCCCCAATTACAGGGAGGAGTTCCCTTATCAATTATTTATTTTGTAAAATAAGGAATACATTGCGGGCGAGAAATTATCGTAAAAACTTGCTTGTTTATCCACGTTTTCCATTTTGAAAAAACATTTTAAGTGATCACTTGTTATAATGTGCTATATTTATACAACCTATTATTTATATGTTATAAACGGTGATATCTAAGTGGATTCATTGGTATTGGAATGGTATTCATTAAATAATATGGTAAATGTATACATATCACACTAATCACTTCAGTGGTTAAGAGAGCCTTTAATAATGCCTATGAATAAATTAGGTAGCTACCGGAAAACAGCTTCCGCAATTTATATATTTTTTTAAATAACGTTATTTGTGTTATATAATAATAACCCTTATTAATTACACTCGATAGATTGAGTCACGAGGTATAATACATATATGTATAAATACATAAATACATACTATAAATAATAATGATTATAAAACTCTTCTTGCACGATCTTCTCGATGGATATTCCGCGTCATTGGAGTTTTTCAAATCATAGACATTCATTGAAGCCATTAACATTTCCACAACAGATTGAATAGAGCAGGCATCACGCATTACCTCCTACGGCGGAAAGACATCTGATCTTCTTGATTACAGTCATAATGTAAAATGTAGTCATTTGCATCTGCGATGGTTCATCCCGCTGGAGCAAATCTTCGTTCAAGCCTAGAGGCACTCTGCAAAAGAATATGGCTATTAATTTCTGTTCGCACAAAGCAATAGGTACTCGTAATTGCACTACGATCTAGCTACATCAAAAATGAATGTTTCTTTGTTTGCACCTCACATATTCAAAAACTGATGGAAGGATTTCACTGAAAATGTCAATGTGTGTTCTTATTAGTATCAGGAGTGATTATGGCTCCGTAGTAAGCGTTAAAAGATGGTTTAAAAGGGAGATATGTAAATACGAATTTTAGAGGAAGCGCGTTAATATAAAAAACGATAATAATTAAGAAAATGGTGAAAATATTTAATAAAACACGACTTGTTTGAAAAAGAGCAAAAATCTCTCGACATATGCTTTAGTTGCATTTAAAAATACACTGTATCATGCCTATAACATATTAAATAACCGAAAAACGTGTTTTAAATAATTTTCGCAGCTTACTTTGCGATTTTTTATCATATAATTAACGTTTCGGCATAACTTATGTGTAGATATTATCTTCAAAAATAACTTTTTTTTAAACTTAAAAAGTCTATATATTGTGATTTAAATAACAATATGGTACACTTTAGTGAATGGTAGAAAAAGTTAGGGACGCCTGAAGTAGATACGAATCAAATAATTATTTGCGGTAAGATGAGCCGTACGTCATAAACGAGGAATTAGGTGTAAGAAGAATGTACGCTTTGGAAGAGAATGGTAGAAGTCGGGGATGCCCAAGGAAGACATGTAACGATTAAGTGAAATAAATACTTATTATTTTTATAAAAATCTACACGTTTTTTTCGAGATTGATTAAATTTTGCACAATTTACCTTCAAAACAAGAGGAAGATTACTGTCTACATAAGATTACAAAAAAAACAATTCATCTCCCTTTTCCACATTTATAGAAGAAGTTAATACTTATTAATGAAATTTTGCACACTTGACGTTTAAAATAAGAAGAAAATTACTGTCTGTATATGATTTCTAAAAATTCAGTTAAATTAAAGAGGTAAAATCACAAGCAGGAATCTACAATTGGTTTTATTCTGGCATGTTTTAATCAATTAACATTATCTGTTTTTATTTTCAACTATTTTTAATATCGTAAAGATTTTCTTTTTTATACAGTAATTGAGTGAATGTTACGTCGCTTTTTGTGAGTGTGCCGAAATTTGGGTGACAGTAATGAAATGCCGTGCAATTTTGATTACGTCTAGACACGTCTATCTCATTTCCCATCAAGCATTTCCGCAATTACGCGAATCCACCGGCAGGCAAACGGCACTTACTCAAAATGTATATTTACACTACCTGATAATATAAAGCTGCTGCATTAAAACTGATTGGAGTTTTCTGCTAGGTGGTTGTGTTTTAACGGTTATTTTTTTCTGTAATTCCCAAAGGTTTTATTAGAGAGTAGGAAAATGTGCAGGCGATGAGAAATTTTGATAAAAATTAAAAAGCTTAATTTAAGAGTTGATTGTGTTCAAATCATATCTTATAATTTGGAAAATTTATTCATTTTTAGGAATGGATTTATTTAGTTACATCGTTGTTATAGCCGTAGTAACTTTCTAAAATAATATTTTCATAACGGATAATAATAATACTATTTGTACCGTTTTTCTGCAAAATCACCTCGTGGATAATGGCGACCAGATTTTTTAAATGATTTTTTATAATATCCTACAACGGTTGATAGCCTGCACGGAGAAAATGTACAGATATATAAAACTGTTTATTTATCAAATTATTCGTTTTCCTGTTCAAAAACGGACTCCAATCCTTTGACGAACGAATTGATAGAGTTCCTAAAAAAGTATCAGTTAAAAGTAAATGTTTTATTAGGACAGCGGAACACGTGTTCATACAAATATTGATATAGACAAACTGATATTGTCGCATTCTGTTATGAGATTTGTTAGGAAAAGAACACGTGTTCCCCATATATTCTGAATAACTAATATTTTTACAGGAAATTGGAATGATAAATTGACTTGAAAGCCAGCCAAGGAATTGAACACACTACGCCTGGGTGGGATCCAAACGCGATGTCAACGCAGCCATTGACCGACTTTACTTGTCAAGAATAACTCTAACTCTAAACTTGGATTTTATTATTAAAATTAATTTTCTGGTAAAAAAAACATAAATCTAGGTAGGCACTAAAATACTGCAAAAGAAATTGAAACAAAAGAATTTTGATTAAAAAATATTATCATCTGTGTTTTACAGGTAGGTATTTTATCGAAAATGGAACTTAAATTCAAAGAAAATCCGGGTTCCAAAGTTTATTGAACCATAGTTACAGACAGACATAAAACAGAAATTAGTATTTTTAATGATGTTTCGTTGCCGAATGGTATAGCATTTCTCCAAGGCGGTACCGAAAATATCTATTTTTCTAAAATAGGAATAATTACAGATATGTTAACTTAAACAAATTTCCTTAGGTACGTAGGGTTATTCCAATACCTCAAGGCGCATTGTCAAAGAGCTTACCGCTCTAACCAAGGTTTTCATTGTTTTTAAGATATTTTAAATCACAATGAAGGTATTTAAAATTGTAATTATAATAGTAATTTGAGTAAAATTTTTAATTTGTATTATAGTAGTAATGTAGGTATGTAATTAGTAGATATCTAATGCTTTCTTCCCAGTATTTTGTGTTAATTTTCAGGTAGAATAAATGGCTTTAGAATATTTAGGAATCCCGTTAGTCAATTCATTAATAATTCCAGGTGATTCAACTACCCTATTATGATCGAGAATGAGATAATCACCTAACCAAATTGGTAATGGCTTATTACGCCATTACGAAAACATTAATTTTGGCCTAGAACATTATTGTAAGAATATCAATTTATTTGTCTTCGATTCATAATAAAATAACGTTATCAGGTATCTACGTTTGTTAAAGCACATTTTAAAAAAAGGAACTGATTGAAAAAAAAAGACAGAAAAGAAACTAGGTAGATGCACGGAGAAAAATGAGTATTGCTAATTAATTAACAATCTCTTCAAATTATTGGTAAAAACGGGTTTGCAGGCCTTTGATTGATGAATTTACATGTTTCCTAAAAAACGTTTAGTACATTTCGAATACATTATCAGGATGTCGGAACACGTGTACGAACAAAAGGAGAAGTTTTTTTTATGAATAGCAAAAAAAAATGAAATTATGTTTTCTAATTCTCAGATAAGTTACAAGTTACAAGTCAAGCATTTATTAAATTATTTGTATGAAATAATACACAAATAAATTAAAGATCTTCTTCAATGCCTCGCGTAACACTAGCCAACATCTAACAATTAAAGGCTAATTGGTTGTTGTTCTAGTTTCATGTTTTTTCCCCTCTTTAATGTTTCCCGTAGACCGGTCTTGCACTCGCGCTGATCAGCTGTCTGGCAGCGGGCGGGGGACGGGGGGAGTGGCGGGTAAGTGGGAACGAGGAAGCTCGCTGCGGTGGTGGGGGAAAGGAGAGAAGCAGGGGGAGAAGAGAATACCAAACACCAGTCGTCTAGAAACCGCCGGCCCTCTAACAGCTGTGCCAAATCCACCTCTCCCAACCAAACTAAATAAGTCTGTGTTTGTTTACGAAGTACACTGGAGTTATTAAGTACTGTACTACACACACCAGTGCGCGTCCGAAGCCAGAACTAAACCGCTTCCGGTCTCAGAGGAAATAAATATCGGGAAAAGACAAGACAACTTTCCCAACGAGAAGTGATTATTTTATGATCGTTTAAGATCGGTACAATAAGTTTGAAACATTCATCGGAAAAAGTTTCCAGTTGGAAAAACACACCAAAAGAACTGCTACACGCCGAAAATTGATTGGATCATTGTTTTTCGAAACAATTTTTGAGAATTGTGAAGTGTTTTTTGAAGTGATTTAGTAAAAATCCAAGATAACAGTTTCTAAGTGAATCGTGAGTCAAAAACACAAGAAGGAATAAGTTTTTATTGAAATTCCAATTGTTATAATAATGAATCAGTTGTAGAGATTAAAAACAAAGTTTAATTTAAAGTTGAAAAGTAATCATGACGATGGCGACGTGTTATCAGAATTACGTGCAGACCCCACACCTCCAGATCGAAACGTACCAGCCCCAGGCTTACATGAAGCCCAGGGTTCCTGCTCAAGACTACTCCACACCCCTGCACGTGGATTGCAGCGTGGAGTACGAGCTGCCTGACTGCGCCAAACCTCCGCAGGGCGTGAAGATCGAGCCCCTGCTGATGATCCATCCCTGTCACTTCAGAAATCTAGAAAGGCAGAGGCGAAGGCCCTTCGAGAATAACCTCCCCGTGAAGACTTCTCACGCCCCTATGCCCCAACCAAAGCAAAGACCTAACCTGAACTATAGTTGCGAGTACACCAACACTTTACTAGAGTTTCCAACTAATAACACTGCGAGATATAGGAACAATGTGAGGAGCCACCCTTACGCACTGCCGTGTGCGCCGAGATGTCCCGATCTGCCCTACGCATCCACCCTACAGCACCATCCCACGCTCATCTACAACGTCTAATCTCTCCTAGCTATAGTGCTAGTAAAACTATTTAATCAATTAAATGTGATAGCTGTCGTAAAGATGTGAATGTTAAACTTTCCGCGTGTATAATATAATACACGTCCGTGTCTTTAGTCGTACCTACCAGTAACCCTCCCAATGTGATAATGTTGTGTTATGTTGTGTTTCTCTATTTATTTGGCATACGCTAGGAGCATGTTCATTGTTCAATAAGACACGGTTGAATATGTTCTGCTTTACGTGCTGACGTGTGCGTTCACCCATTCATTTATTAATGTGCAATTATAATCAGCCCAATGTTCGTGAATTTATAACGAGTTTTCAAAGTTACGCATTTCGGGTGCCGATACGAGGAATCGAAATGTACAAACCTAGCATGTTTTTATGGTATTCAATAATTCGAATGTCATAAAAACATGTTGGTGTTTCGTAGGCGATTTCCTCAAATTATGCTTCATTTCAAATTACTGTTTTCGCTGATAAGGTCAGCCAGCATGTATTTCTTGTTTTATAATAGTCATTATTCATTCTAGATAATGTATTAACAACATTAAACTGATATACCTATAAAATTATTATAAAATTTCCAAAAAGTGTAAGGTAGTAGAGATATTATCCAACCATTAAAATTTAATTAGTTTTTTTGTTATTTTTGTAAATAGATATTGAGAATATATATTTCCTTATAAATTATCGTTATAATAAACGTGCAAAAATGCATTCGACAAACTAATGAAAGTATTTTTAATTAAGACTTGTCCTTTTTCACATATTTATGAAACATGCTGACATTTCTGATACGAGAAACAAAATGAAGAAAGTACCTACAAAATTTATTTGATTTGGAAACAAGGTTTCTATGTACTTAATATAATTGCTTTTATCGCAGTCAACAGACGACCAACAAATTTCAGAATTCCAGCAACAGTCCACGATTGAATTTCTGATACTAAATAGCGTGTTATGTACATACAAAAATATTTAAAAAACGCATTTTCAATTTTTATAAAAATTTAACCAGTATGCAGTTTTATAATAATTTCCGGTTCGTGTCTGTGAACAGAACACAGACCCATTTTGTAATAATATTCCCTGGCACTTTACCGTACCGCTGCTGGTAGATAACATTATGCTCTCATGCATTAAAAATATGTAAAAACGAACACAATTGATCGCATAACACATATAATCGATTCTCACTGTAATTATGTGCCTTCATGTTGTAAGTTTAGCTTCAAAAGGGGCCTTTATTAATGGTGGAATTTCTCACGATTCGTTATTTCTGTATACGCCCATTATAGTATACCCATTGAAAATTGGATCACTTTTAGGTAAACGTAATGTGTCTGCCGAACCCAGAGAGGAACATGGCGTATTCCTAGAAACACACCTAGATATTATTGACAGCCGTCTTACAGTCCTATACGCAGTGATACTATAGGGGAAAATTGCATATTCTTAGAATTACACGTAGATATTATTGACAGCGGTCTTACAGTCTCACACGCAGCGATAATATAATGATCTCACTGACGCACACAGACGGCTTCCGCGAAATTGTACAAGAACTTTTTAATTGGATTGCAAACTTTAAAGTTTTTTTCCAGAATCTGTTTAAGTTCGTAAGCCGTCTAAACCTCAGCAAGAATCTTATCCAACTTGCAAAAATATCATGAATAGTGTGCTTGTTCTTTCGGTAATTTAATTATACGTTTTCAGAGGGGCTTAATACCGGAGTCGGGCCAAAGCAAAGGTTCCATTAAAGCCTCGCCAGAAAAAACAGCTTTGATGAATAATCTTGATAAAAAAATAATGAAATTACCGTCGCCGGTTACAGTCGGGCAAATCGGGCTCTCTCACAATAGATACAGCATTTTATCATTGTGATGGTAAATAGTTTTTTTTGCCGGCATTCGTTCCTCGCTACATCCAATGAATTTTTAATCATATCCACGTTTATCATTGACATCTATTTGTAAGACTTTTAGACAACATTTCGTGATGTCTCTCGACTCACAAAGACCATCAGCTTTTTAATTCAGTGATTTAAAAAAACGCTCGTAAAATTCTAAGTGTGTACTTTAACCCACGGAAATAACTCCGCTGTTTTGTCCGTGATAAACATCCATTCAATTTACATAATACACACCCTCTTTCAATGATTTTACTGCCAATGTATGAGATTTGCATTTAACTGCTGCCGTTGCAATTCAATATGATAATGAATACCGTTTCCATTCATATGGAGTTAATTCAAAAATAAATGTTTTTCAATCAACTTTCTAATCTTTGGCAGATGTCGTTTGAATGCTTATTTTATGCACTAATCTGTTGATGTTAAACCCACACATATATATTTTAAATAATAATAATAATTAATGGCTTTGAATTATAAATAAGAAAGGTAGTAATCTGATAATGCAATAAATCAGAAAAAAAGATAAGTAAAAATAATTACGAAAACACATTATTTAAAAATAAGATTTCTATGCTGTCATCTTCTGACAAAATAATTTATATGCATTATGCATGTGTTTGTGAAAAAAAATGTTGATTGGGTTCGTGTCTACAGGTACAAATGAATAAAAAAAGCGGAGATAGATTAGTTTTTTATTACCATCTTGAGAATAAAAATTATCGTGAGTTTTATACGAACATAAAATAGCCATAAGAAGCGATTACTTCGGCTTCCAAGATGTGGAATTACTTAGTATTTTGTATGCAAATGACAGTAGTTATTTCTGAAAGCCATCGGAAAAACGTTTCGGAATTATATAATTTCCATAATAATAAAAAAGGGCTCACTGCCGTATCGTATCTTCAAACTGAATAGTCAAGCTCAACACAGGTATCTGAGTAGCTATTACTATTATTGATATATTGAAACAATTTTAAACCTTTTTCCACTTATTTGATTTTTTTACCGTCACTGGTTTCAGCTTATTATAGTAATATGCAGATTGGTAAAATTATTACACTATATTTGGGGATAGGGTTCACCGGAATGGTATACAATGATTTTATTACAATTATATGGATTTTCCCATCTTCGTTGTTATGTGGTGTTTCACAGTAATATCCACCTAGATTTCGCCGTTTATCACATATTTGTAGGTTCTATAAATTTTGGCACTTTATGACTAGCGATCGCTCAAATCGTATTTGCAAACTTGATATACTAGATAGGTCACAATTATTATTCAACTTTAAGGCGAAACTTAAAGCTAAATCACTATTTTGATTAATCTTTATAACGAATTGGTGTACATTTTGAATACCAATAAATATGCATTAGATAAATTGAAGGTTATACTTTAGCTTCGCTTGTGTAGAATATAAATAAAAAAATAAATTACTCAATAAAAAATATAAATATAAATCACTAAAAAAACATTTTTTCAATAGAAATTTATGAACGCGTAAAGGAAACAATTGAAAAAAAAATAGTGTATTATATCTAAGATTATTTGTGACAGTTTTATTTTTTTGCTTTCTTGTAAAATTATTTACAAAATAAATAAAAACCACTTTTTCGCTTCGAATCAAACGTTTCTAGACTACGTTTGTCAAGCGATTTTAATGCAATATAAGGTATACCTACAATATAAGGTATACCAAGAATATACACATTTTTGGCTTGTAGCTTCCTCTTAACGGTTGACATGGGAATTAAAAGATGTAACATATTTTAGAAAAGGTAACTAATAATCTTTTCTGAAACTGAACTGAAGTTTTCAAAAGTTAATAAAGTATAAGAATTAACCTCCAGGTATAAAATTTAATTAATAGGCCACGCGTGTAAAAAGTTGAACTAAAAAACATATTTTTGTTCTCAAAAAGTTAATCAAAGCAGTTTGCATTGTGGCTTTCTAAAATGAGATTAATTGAAAAAAATACTTGGTTTTATATTAATTTTTATAAAAATTAAATCTCATTGTTTCCCATTTATTAGTTATTTATTATCTTGAAGAATAAATCTCTGGATTTTATTGTTTTTTTTATGGCCTTACGGTGGAAATTATTTCACAAAAAACATGTTCACTTAAAAACATCTCTCATATTATAAAGCGGGCATTATAATATCGTTCCGTGAATTTTAATAAGATTTGATAAAATAAGGTATAAAATATGATACGTGCAATGATGTGGTACACTGAAAAGAATATACCTAGAAGTGTACCAATTCGTAAGAATTCTGATGTTGCCAATTTGCTTGATGGGAATTGATGGAATTTGATGGAAATTGGCTTGATGGCTACAAGCCAAAAATGTGTATATTCTTGGTATGCCTTATATTGTAGGTAATAGGCATTAAAATCGCTTGACAAAAGGAGTCTAGAAACGTTCGATTTCAAGCACAAAACCTTTTTTTATTTATTTTGTAAGACAGCAAAAAAGTTAATCAAGTGAAACTGTAACAAATAATCTTAACTACAATACTGTATTTTTTTAAAGTGGTTTCCTTTACGCGTTCATAGATTTATATTGAAAAAATTTTTTTTTTGCAGTTTTCATTTATATTTTTTATTAAGTAATTTATTATTTTATTTATATTCTACTCAAGCGAAACGATAGGAAAACCTTCAATTTATCTAAAGCATATTTTTGGTATTCCTAATGTACCTACACCAATTCGTTTTAAAGATTAATCAAAATAGTGATTTAGCACTAAGCTTCGCCCTAAGAGCCTTCGAGTAGATCCGATAGGCCAGTGATATATATATATTTTTTAATGTATATACCGCACAAGAAGTTGCAGCTGTCCGAAGCCAGTGAGACTATGGCATCCCCAACTGTGATACTGGTGGGAGAGGGGAGGAGAAGTCGATGGGGGATTCCTCATATTGGGAAGTAACTAATTAACGTGGGCAGAGAGGATGGACCGCCAATCAACTCGGTCTTGGCACACATTCCTTTTGCTTCATTCACTTCCATAGATCGTCGCATACATACCATTCTGTTATTCTGACTCTTGACATAACGTACGACCTCTCTCTCTGGGTCTACCATTAGGGTACCAGAATTACACTGTGAACTGCTAGTTTCGCTTCAATTGAAGTATCTGCACAAGAAAGAATTTCGATATGTGAGGGGTAAGACTGTCGACTAGTAATCCGGAGGACGCGAGATCAAATCACAGCAGACGCTAGTAATTTTTCTTTAATTAATTTGTGTCGTTCCACAATTAATTCACATATGTTGTATGTTTGCTGCACATTTCAGGGTGGAATATAATCTCAGTATCGCCCTGATAAAATTCGATCATCCTGAATTTAAACGATGCTTGAAATGACTTTAGGCGTGTTTTGTGACCAGAATTGAACAGCCAGGTACATTCTCATTTTCCTCTTCCGATCTTCTTCCCCTCCCCACTGCCTTCAGCCTCACAACATACCCCAATAGGGGATGCCATTGTCTAACTGGATTCAGACGGTTGGGAGCGGTTGAGACTCTTGTGCGGTATTCACATATAAATAAAGTAGTGAAAACTCGCTTCACAATACACTTCCATCGGTTTATTACTTCAGTGATGTGGGTATAGTCTGTCCCGTGCATGTGTGGTATACGTACTATATACTACATACACCAACCGTATTCAGACTCGTACCAAGGAAAGGGGAGAATTTATGACTCCATTTGTAGAACATGTTGGCCTTATAAAACGAACTTTATTTATTGAGGGAAGAGTCCCAGCTGGGGGGTGCATTACTTGCGGTTAGCTTCTCGCTTTTTGCCCTCTCCTGGTCGCCTTAACCCTTTCGAAGTTCGGAGAATTTAAAAAAAAACGGGACCCAGATTGCCGGAATACATTATGTAGATAACTGGAATTTGTGGTCAATTTATCTAGCGTGCGTTTAAATAACCGACTTATTACTATCAAGGAACAATCTTTCACGATAATTTCATGTAGAGGAAATGTGTTCAAAACGTCATGTGCGAACAAAATCAATTTTGCTATTATCTCCGAAACCATTGAATTTTTGGTTCCCATTTAAACCAACAGAGGTGCTATATCAGTGTTATCAACTGAGCTCATTTAGAGCATTATTTAGCTCGAAAATGAGACCGTCAGCTCAAAAAAGTGTTTTAGCTTCTTAGCTTGGTTTTCAGATAATCTAGCTCCTTTTTATACAAAAGTCAACAACGACAAATTAAAATTTAAGCAGTCTTAAATTTTAATTTGGTCAGTCTTAAATTTTTAGGTCCCAGATGTGACCGTTTCCTTTTCTGATTTTTCTGTTTCAGATTTTCGTTTAGAAATCACTATTATTGTCTTCAATATTTAAAATATTACA
Organism: Hesperophylax consimilis; assembly: GCF_061612785.1. Taxonomy (NCBI): domain Eukaryota; kingdom Metazoa; phylum Arthropoda; class Insecta; order Trichoptera; family Limnephilidae; genus Hesperophylax; species Hesperophylax consimilis. Next base: position 5,257,121 of record NC_142851.1, on the reverse strand, counting down.
ATTTGAGGTTTTACTCAATAAAGTTATTCCGAAAAATAAATAAAATTTAAGCGTTATTTCGTTAGGAACCGGTTATGTTTGTATTGAAATCATTATAATTTCTCTAGAACCCCTGCTAAGTAACCAAACGTAGTAAACCACTCGGTGTAACCTATGAAGGGGTGTTGGTTATCCAATAAATAGTTACTTGGGCGGCTGTACCCATACCCGCCTAACAAATTGAGCAATAGTTTTCTTTTACTAAAAATTTCTTCAATATATAACTGCTAACTATAATTCACAAATCATTAGTTAAATAGTTTTTAAATTTACGTAATATATTATAAATATTAAACCTAAATATGAAATAATATTTATTGAAGTATTAAATTATTACTAAGAAATGAAAAATGGTTTTATAAAATAATCTTTATATCAGTAAATAAGTTAGTGGTACATGTTGTAGACGTTAAAAAAATATTTTTCTCTATCAAAGAAAAATACGTTTAATTTCTTATCTTAGTTCGTTACATTCTGTGACATCAATTTGAAACGTGCTTTAAAATAATATTTATCACTTGAATACTTCAAATTGTTTATTTATATGATGTGTGAAATATAACATTATACTCTAGATATTACGTTTTACGCAGAAAACACATAGGTACACAAGCGTGAAAATAATTTCAAATCAACATTTTAGTATTTTGATTATGCGGAAATAAAATCCGTTGTGATGTGGGATGACTTCCGTATATATATATATTTTATTAATGTATTGGTGTGTAAAATAGTTGTGAATTAATCTGCGATGGTTCTCTCTCCCTCGGAATATGTGAATCTCATTAAACTGTATCCAATGCAGTCACAGCCATTGTGCAAATACAGCGCACACAAGTGTTAGCATGAATAACTAGTTAGCTAAATAAAAGACCCCAAGAAGCAAAATTAATTGATCAAGTTAGTGACTGTGAATGTAGTGAATTCTCAATACCTCAAGGTACCCTATTAGGCCCTTTGCTATTTATCAGATATGTCAACGATATATTGATGGATATGTTAAAAAAGATGTATTTACCACTAAAAGCTAATACATGGACAGAAATAAATAAAATGGCTAATACAGATATCGATCAACTAAATAAGTTATTTGAAAAACTTAATAAAACTAAGATTAAAAAAAACAACTTATTATGTCCATTTTGCATAAAAAAACAAAAAACCTCTAAAGAAATACAAATTATATTACACTCAACAACAATTTTTTATTATTTTTATTTTTTATATATTAGCTCCACACAGGAGGCACTAAGGAAAAAAAATCCCTCATTACCTATTTCATATTTGGAGATGATGTGTGGGGGGTCTTTTCATGAAAAGGAAGTTCTGGGAAGGAAAAAGATATGAGGAGTAGGTAGGAATCTGGGGGCACTGTGTCCAGGAGTGACGGACGTATGCATCCATCCCTCCTTCTGCGGGACAAGGCTATAGAGGTCAAGCGGCCTTCCTGAATCAGTACCTACTCGTCAGTAGGTGGACAAATGCATCCGCCGCCAAGACCTAGAGAAACCTCATGAACCCGGGCACCCCTGCTAAGTCACCAAACGTAGCGTGCAACTTGGGGTGATCTATGGCAGGAGTGTTGGTTATCCAATCAATGGTTCTCGGGGCTACGGTACCCCAAATTTAAAATACATCCCAGTGAGACTATGGCTTATTTCTCCAGGTGGATAATTATACAATCTAGATACCACTCTGGAATCTGTCGCATGTGTACTATTAATTACATGTGAAATAACACATTTCTAAAGGAGAACATTTTGTAATATATCAAATTGAAAAGGACACTCTTGTGTATTTTATGTCTATGATTATTTTTAAAGAATCTTAATATTAGTAAAAAAAATACGGTCATAAGTTGAATGGAATATTAAACTGTTTGGAAAGATGTTTATCAATTATGGTAGATAATATTTATAACGAAAAAATATAAAAGCAATTTTTTTTTCTCACGCGTCTTTGGTAAAAAAAATATTCTCGTGGATGTCGAAATAAAATCGTTCATAACTAATTTTATTATTACGAATCAAGATTTTTACTAATGTCAGATTTAAAGCATTGTAATGAAGATTTTCATGCTTAAATTTGTCATTTTAAGTTAATTTCGCATTGTTTTCTTCACACAATTGTTGGAGATAATCTTAACTGATGCACCATTGTACCATGCTGCCATTACGGACCAAAATGGAAGAAGAACAAACTGATGTAATATTTTTTTTTGTAACCGTGTTTTATTTAACTATACTTTGGACGTACGTGGAACTTTTAAGCCCTGTGGTCTTTTGAGACTTATTGCTTTAAAAGATCTGTAAGATTCATGATTTTTTTTTAATATTGCCAGTTGATATTAATTTTTAAATAGATCGCTGTTTCAAATATTACCTTGTTTTGAAAAGCAGACGAAAAACGCATTTGAAAGATTCTAATATCACAAACGGATGTCTAAATACAATTTAATTAAAAACATTAAACTATTGCTTTCGAAAATAAATTGATTTTTATGATTGAGATTTTGCTTACCGATTGTTTTTTTCTTGCAAATATTATTTTGATTTTATTTTTATTTTATTTCATTTTGTTTTACGCCCAGCGGGGCTTTTACATGGGTTATAAGAATAGTAAATAGTAGTAAACCTAGTGAGATATCGAAAATATTTCACAAATATTTTAAAGCATGAAATAATGTTAAAATGACAAACTAAATATGAAACAATATTAGTAAAACATGTAGTAGTAACATAAAATAAAACATAAACTAGAAAAATACTACACCTAAGACAAATCAGTAAAACTACAATACCAACGCTCCTATAATTTGTAGGATTCAGCAAAGTGCTGGTATAGATTACGCTTAATTCTATAATGGAGTCAGATTAATAGTACCCCCAAAATTGTTGCCCAATTTATGTATCCTATTGGCGAGTGAGTGTGACTGATAGCGAATTGTGTATGTATTACAGAAGAATGTTATATTTTGTCTTGTGTTCCTAGTTGGTACAAGTAAACTACTAAAATACCACTTAAAACGAAACTAAAAAACATACTTAATTAGACAAACGTACTATAAAAGTTATAGTAACTACACTTTTTGGTTTCAAATAAACAATAATTTGAAAAAAATGTACAAACTTTGACAAATATTTCGCAATGGCGGTCGATGACTTTGGAATATATTATAATTATTCAGAAGTGTCCATGGTAAACTTTTAAATGTAAACAAAAAGCGTGGTGTTGCCTCTTTCTAACTCTGCTTAAATCATATATCTCACAATAATACAAAAGGACATTGAACGACTTTTATAAGTCCGTCTCAGTTTGTGCCGTAAACTACACAAGATTCATGTGTCTAAATGGTATCTCTATTTTATTTTCTCTCTCTTTCTCATAAATAATACGTGTAGCAGAGAGTATGATATATGATAAAAGGAGCTCTCGGTAATATAACTGAAAATAAGAACTTTCTCAAAAATGGCTTATTTTGAAAGAATAATAAATATTTCTTTGTTTTTGACCTCCTCGAATATTTACTGCGGATCGCAATAAAATTTTGTCTTTTGAAAGATATTTTCATTGTTTTGACGCGTCCACAGTTCCTAGATCTAAAGAAACCGCAAAGGATGAGAGCTACGAACTAATGATCCACTGTTCTTTCTAAGCACACTAAAACCCCAAACAAATGGCCTTTGTCACACAGCGACTGTAAAAAAGGAGAAATTTAACAAGAAATTCTTATCAGTTCTTACGTGAACCACTCGGGTCTTGTCGCCTGTGGGAGAGAAAAAAACAACAAAAAAACGTAGGCGAGATAAAAACAACATGTTTTGTTGTGGCATAGATAGGTAAGTGGAAATTCTAATGGCAAGAAACTATCTTAGTATTTGTTATTATCTACTGTTACGATTTTTTATCTACGGCAAAAAAATATTAATATATTATGTGTAATACACGCACATTGTAATACATCACTTTTTATTGAATTAATAACTGACCGCCAACCAAGTTTCGCTTATGTCAAGCTTCATCGGGGCTCATAATAATACTAACTAATTATAATTACATACAATCATATATATGTACAGAATGAGAAAAAGAGAGATATATAAGAAGAAAACATCTTATTAATGTCGGAAAGAGATACAAATAGAAAAGAGAGAGACAAAAATATAGGAGGGGTAAGTAAGGGGAGGGCAAAACATTTTCGGCAGAAGTTATCGGAACAAATTAAATATGAGACTATCAGTTACATTTATTTGATTATTAGTTATGTAGGAGTTATTATTGACGGCTCTCTTAATTTGTAAGGCTTTTTTTTAAATAAAACGTCTTTTTAATATTTGTTTAAATCAAAATTATTTTCCGCAAAATAATTTCATTTAACAATAAAAATAAGGTGGTGCCATGGGTGCCCCAACAAGTCCGCTTATCGCCTACATCTTTATGAATAATATTTTCGCCTCTAAATCACCTCTCTTAAAAAATATATTATTGTGGAGAACATAGGTTGACTACGTTTTCTTATATTTGGACAGGTAACGAAAGATAATTAAACGTTTTATATTAAAATAATAAATTCTTTCCACAAAGTATTTGCTTCTTAATTAAAAAAAAATAAGTTTTCTACATGACTTGCATTGTACAAGGTAAACTGAGGTAACTTGCGGTACTCTTTTTTAACCCTTCAGTACTTTCATCACTCTTGTTCAGTTTGCAATGTTTTCTGCGTATTTCGAATGCTCTATAACATAATTTTCTGTAAAAATACGGTTTTAGAAACTAGATAAAATTTTCTTTCCGGTGTATTTTTTAAAAATAAACATGACTATTTATAAATAATAAAATTTTAATATCAAACCTGAAAAGAGTTGTCAAAAGCGCGAAACAAAGAAAAATTGAGAGAATTTGACTTTTTGAAAACACATTAGTTTTGTTTGGGGAATTCGAAAGAAAACTGTAATTTCACTTTTATCTCGTTCATATAATAAAAAATGTTTTTTAAAGTTAAACCGATTTTTACGATAGCGGCGTGAAATATGAATTATTCATTTTGGCTATTTTTAGAATTTTATTAATGGCATCTAGTATATATATTTCAGGCAGACTGGAAAGAATTATCATCTTTTTTTATACGTCAAAGAAATTTTGTATTTCCGCATGATAGAAAAAAAATAAAATATGGCCTGGATATTAAACTTTTTTTCTTTCTCAAATTCTCATGAAAGACTCCAAAGTGTTTTTCAGATTAAAATGCAGGTCAAAACTGAGGTAACCTGGTAATAAATATGTCTACGAAAATTCTACCCCAACTTGTCTCTCGCGATCTGGCCTACCACGTAGTTGGTAGGCAGATGCATCCGCCACCAAGAAGCGGACAAACCTCACCACATGACACTGGGCACCCCTTCTAAGTCACCAAACGTAGCGAACCACATGGGGCGCCCTATGGCAGAGGTGTTGGTTATCCAATAAATGATCCCGGGTCAGCGGTACCCTCATCCGCCTCCCAAATTACAAATGATGTTAGTTAACTTGGTAATAAACAGGCCCTAAGTTGGTGAATGATTTTTTATTCAAGAAATTACAGAAATCGGTATATTTCATACTTACTTCCTTTTATAACCCAACCTAACCTAACCTTTCCTAACCAACCTAATTTGGTGTTGCACTATATATTTTACGAGTAAACAACTAAACATATTATAGAAAATGGGCCACTTTTCTTAGATTCCACAGACGCAATTTTTAACTTTAATAATTTTACGATAGTGAGTCAATTCGAAAATGAACACTTAACTTAATAACCAATAAAATACTGAATTCCAAAGAATTTCGCGAAATAAATTATGCATGGATTCCAAACGACATAGTCTGAGAGAAGTGATAAAATGTGGTATATCAAATCAAATCAATCAAATCAAAAATTATTTATTGTAAAATAAAAATTACAAAAGGTGTAGCTTATGGGTAGACCCCATTTCTTCCAGCTAACCACATTTATTTAATTACAATGTTTATATAATATTATTTGTTTTATTATAATAATCACAATGTTTATACAGATAAAATAACAATGTATCAATGAAAAAATAAAAAAATACAAATATATATACCAATAAAAATAGGCGTTTCATTTACGTGAGGTATTCACTCAACGTGTAGTGACATTTATTAACAAGGAAAGTGTTTAGTAACGATTTGAATTTGTGTGTATCTTGTATTTGTTTAATGTTATGTGGAAGGTTGTTATATACTTTAATGCCCATGTAGTATGGTCCTTTTTGGAATATTGTTTTGTTTGCTTTTGGTATTAGTAAGTTTTCTGTGAGCCTTGTAGCGTATTTATGTGTTGAGTTTTTTAGTGGGAACTTGTCTGTAGATGATCGCACTAACATGCATAACTCCATTATATATATATGTCTGTGACTGTCAGAATTTTCAGATTTTTAAACATAGGTCTACATGAATCTAAACGATCAGAGTTTGTAATTTTTCTTATGCATCTCTTTTGTATGATGAAAACATCTTTAGCGTTTACCGAGTTTCCCCAAAAAATAATACCGTATTTTATTATTGAATATACATAACCATAGTATGCGGCGATTACTGATTCGGTGTTTAATATTTTTCTCAAGGTACCCAGAACATAAGAAAAACTACTGATTTTTGCTACAATTTTTGAGACATGTTCTTTCCAGTTAATGTTTATATCTAATTCTATTCCCAGTAGTGAACAGGTTTGGGAAGGTTCGATAATATTATTATTAATGTTTACATTTATATTTATAGGTGTAGCTTGCACTGGACAAAATTTTAAAATTTGGGTTTTGTTTGTGTTGAGTGATAGATGTTGCGATAACAGCTAGTTTGCTATTAATTGGCAAGTCTCGTTAACTTGTTTGTTAAATTCGTCAACGTCTCCATTACATTCAAAAAACAAAGCGGTGTCATCAGCAAACATTGAACATTCTGTGCCAGCAATTATTGGAAGTTCGTTTATATAGATAAGGAAGAGGAGAGGCCCAAGAATGCTTCCTTGTGGCACACCCTTGTTTATTGTTCTCCATTTGGATTCTACCATGTACTGGACCATTTTTTCATTGATATTTGAAATTTGAACTTTGTGCTGACGATTTTTTAAGTACGATTCAAACCATTTTAATGCTAAACCTCTAATACCCACATGTTCAAGTTTAATTAGAAGAAGCTTATGATCAACATTGTCGAATGCTTTTGAGAGGTCGAGAAAGATACCTACAGTTTTTTTACTAATATTAATATTTTCTAGAATTTCGTTCAAAAAATTGAATACTGCCTGTGTTGTTGAACGGCCTTTACGGAATCCAAATTGTTGTGGACATATTATCTCAAAGTTTTCGAGAAAGTTATAAATGCGATTGTACATGGCTCTTTCAAATATTTTTGAAAAGTTTGGCAATAAGGATATCGCTCTGTAGTTTGAGATTTCCTGTTTAGGACCCTTCTTATACAAAGGTACAATAATAGATTGTTTTAATTGTTCTGGGAAGGTTCCTGATTCAAAAGATTTGTTAATTAATATTTCCAACGGGTAACTTAACGCTTCTGCACATGCTTTTATAATTTTTATAGGGATTTTGTCAGTGCCGACACTGCTTTTATTTTTCAGTTTTACGATGATTTTAATAATTTCCTCCCTGTTTACAGGCGTTATAAAGAATGATCGCGCCTGTTTGTTTTTGACTGTTTTGGCAGATTGTGGATGTAGATGTATTTTGTGGTGGTGGCGGTGGTGCAAAGAAAATGTTAAATTCATTTGCAATGTTTTTGGTTCTGATACCAGGTTATCATTTATTTTAAGACAGATTTTTGGTTTACTTTTAGAATTAGAATTATTTGAGTTCTCTTTTATTATGTTCCACGATGTTTTGGTTTTATTTTGCGCGTTTTGAATTCGTTTACTATTGTAATTCCGTTTAGCTACATACTATTTTTTTAGCTATATGTTTAAGTAGTAGTAGTAGTAGTTATATGTTTAGCTATATACTATTTACCAATCGTGAAATAATTATTTATTAATTTTCTGGAAACTGCAATGCTGTCCGAAACGTTGGCTAAAAAAGGAGTTAGCGCAACACGGCATAGCACCCAAAAACAAAAAAACAAAAAAAACACTGCGTACCACCTTAAGCAAATTTGGAATAAGATAGGTATTGTTTGTTCAATTGATATGTACTCTGACTTGTGTCTTTAATCTATAGTATCAAACCCCATTAAAATTATTAGACACTGCAATGCTGTCCGAAACGTTGGCTAAAGAAGGAGTTAGCGCAACACGGCATAACACCCCAAAAACAAACAACATAAATACTTTATTTATTTTTCGGAATAACTTTATTGAGTAAAACCTCAAATTGTAATATTTAAATATTGAAGACAATATTAGTGATTTCTAAACGAAAATCTGAAACAGAAAAATCAGAAAAGGAAACGGTCACATCTGGGACAATCTGTCCCAGATGTGACCGTTTCCTTTTCTGATTTTTCTGTTTCAGATTTTCGTTTAGAAATCACTAATATTGTCTTCAATATTTAAACATAAATACTTTTGGCTGTGAAAATCTTAAATCATATGGCACGCAGTGTATTTAATATACCACTAGTTTTGTACTAGTGTATTGGATTAATACTAATAATTATTAACAATAGCAGAGATCTAGAAATACAAGGAAGAAGGATATTATTTTTTTTAGAAACACGCTAAATTCTAATCTAAATGTGAAGTTAAATTGTTTATTTGATTGTAGGAATCCAAATTTTTTTATAATGAGTTGTTAATTTTTTTATTTCAAGTTAAAAGAAATGTACAGATTTCACTTTCTTAACATAAAAATACATATTTTTACTACTAAACTTACATGAGTACATTTTAATTTTGGTCACTAATCTTACGCATACAGTTTGATTCATAAATATATTCATTCTATTTACTGTTGTCCATCTATCTTGAAGGATATTGTATGTGTGCACTCCCTCATGGTCTATGTTTCTTTTACCACTTTCAGTCTCACTGAATTTATGTACAGTTTATTATTTTGTCTTGTGTAGTGTTCATGTACTTGTGATTTTTTCATAAATGTTGTATTCGTGTGTATAAATCCACAATGGATTTTGTGGATTAATAAACATTATGTTATATTCGTATAGTTTTCTGATCTTCACTAAGTTTGTATCATGGTATACTTTTTGAGTGTAGGTTAAAAAGTTTTTTTATGACTTAATTCTGTATTATTTTTAAGTCGTTTAAATACTATATGTACGTCTTTCCCCATATTTCAATTGGGTAATTTAGATGGGACTATATTTAACTAAAGTATAATCACATCTTTTCTTGTGATGGTAGAAGATGACCCATTCTACCAAATACATATAAACGTAAAGAAGTGAAAACCCGTTTCCTGGTAAATTCCTCCTTATCTCAGATAAATTTTAATAGTAAGAACAAAATAAAGATAATAGTATACAAAATTTGTTTATTTTAGTATAAAAGATTCACAAAATCTTTCCTAGTCTTTCCAAGGTGAAAGGTTATCTGGTCATAAAATATATAAAAGTTTTATTTGAAAGAGATTTTTCTTGAGTCAATTAAAATGTTATCATTTTTATAATAAATGGTGTGTCATAAAATAAATCCGTTTAAACGTCGCCTTCCTTTGGTGTTATAATAAACCAGTCAAAAAGTATTTTTATAACAGAGCAGGGGTGTCAAAAGTTACTACAGTGTCAAACAATTTATTTGGGAAAAATAATTTTGCTAACCGTCAGGCAAAAATATCACTTTTTAAGTATTTTTTGTTAACATAATACTTACAGCATTGTAGATATCCTTATCAAATTCATTTCAAATGTATCGTTGACACGGTGAGTAGCACTCAAAACTTTGCCAATTCATTGTAAGGTTTCGAGAAAAAGGTCGAATTTTATGTTCGAATTAAAATAACGTTTCTTGTACAAATCATTCAGAAGGTACAAGGGGTATAGTTTATAGGTACAATCTTTTTCTTACAGCCAACCCAGTTCACAAGACGCAGAGTACCTACATATTATAATAGTACGGTGTTTAAACGTATAATAGCGTATTATCCAAGGTCGATAATTTCAATTGCGAACTTACCAAATACAAGAGGTCCGTAAAAGAATATTTCTCTGATGGTTTGTGAATAATGTTATTAGAGGTAAAGTCAAAAGGAGGAAATCCATAATTGGTTTTGTTTTGGCTATATAATACTTTTATACAAACTGAAATAAATGTAAACTGTCGATATCCCGAAAATTAATAAATAAATAGAAATAGAGGTATTTAATACATGTAATGATGTAAAGTATTGATTTAAGGTGAGTTTGTTTAAAAGGAATGTTTTTAGTGACGTGAATATAAGAGTCCCTATTGATCCCAACCTTCTTTACTTGTGGTATTAATAAGTGTTCTGTAAATCTTATTGCGTATTCATGTTTTAGTGTGAACTCGTCTGGAGATACCAGACATGACCAGTAATTACATTATGTAAATACGTGCATATTTATGTATGTTTTCCGTATTAAGGTGAAGGGCAATTTCGGGTCAAATGCAAAACATCTATTTTGTCATACCTAGAAAAAATGAGACGGATTTACAGAAGAGTGAAAAAAAACGCATGTGAACTATGTTTTTATTTGTATTACAAAATGTAAGATGTATGTACGGGTCCCAGATAATACTATTCGACTCCAAAATGCTTATCACCAGTTTATTGTAAAGTAGTCAATGTTAGTGAGTTTTGGAATAAACGAGAATTGCCGTTGAATATGATTGACTGACGGTGGTCGTGTTTCTGTGGTCGGTTAATGAATTGCAAAAGTTAATTAACATGACTAGTAGAACCACTCTCCTGTGAACACAGTCAAGCAGGACAAACAAGTTATATGTATTTTGGGACTCGGGTTCAGATCCCGAAGTGCCCAGCAAACAGCAAACATTATAATGATCGGGTATACTTGAGATCTGTTGGTATTACTCTAATGGAGATGTGCTTTGTGTCAAAATAGAGTGCTTATGTATTTACAAAGTTTGCCAAGCAATTAAATATAATTATATTCATATAAGAGTAGGTAGGTAAAGTGAATAAGTAACTAAATAAAAAAAAAAACAAAAAAGATAATTTCTGGTCGAGTCATTATCCACTAGATTGCACCGGACCACAAAAGTGGACCTACGCGGGATACTCTTAAATCAGCATAGTCCACTTTTTTGGAATTGCGATGTCGCGTAAAAACCGTCCCGAGTTACTCTTCTATTTATCTTTTAGCATTTTTTGTATTATTGTTATTGAAATAAAACTTCTTTCTTCGTGTAATCACCGACTCGAACTTTCTTTTACTAAAGATTTTAGAGTGATAACTATTATATTATATATATGAGGTTGTTTAAGTGTCAAAGTTGGTGACGTTTTACGGTTAATTCTTGTTGGTTTCAGTACAAATATGAATATAGTTCAACTTTTTTTTATCCAAGCATAATATGATAAATTGTTACTTATTCTTTTCCGCTTCTATTGATACAAAATTATTAATATATTGTGTGTAAAATATTATTGAATATCTTGTTTAAACGCGGTCAGTCGTTTGTTAACATAAAACAACAATAAGTTAATAATTATTTATATGATAGTATCACGATTGAGAAAAACAAATAAATTTATTCACTTTTCAGGTCACACTTGCGAAAATTACAACTTATCGTAATTATTTGCGCGCTTTCAGATCTTAAACAGAAATAATAATAAGATAAATCTTGGAAGCAGAAATTAACCAACTTTCCGTAATCCGATCCAGATGAAACTCGGCAGATTGACTCGTTGTTGAAAACAATGCATTCTATTATCAACTTTTGATGATGGAGTGAATGTTACCGAAATTAGCATGGATGAGATAGAAAGATCGATTAGTAAGGCTGTCGGTTTCGACAATATTGCTGCTGAATATTTTAAAGGAGGTAGCCGTATAATTCTCACATGATTGTGCAATCTTTTTAACCAATGTTTAAAGGAGGCTTACACGCCTTTAGATTGGAGAAGGGCAGTGATCATGCCATTATACAAAGGTAAAGGGTCACGTATGGAATGTGGGAATCATAGGGCTATTAGCCTGCTAAGTTCAGTTGGCAAGCTGTATGGTAGAATTTTGATTGAAAGGGTAAGAAAGGAAACAAAGGATAAAATATGGGATGTGCAAGGTGTCTTTATGAGTAGAAGGGGGTGCATGGACCAGATCTTCTCATTGCGTATGCTCACCGAGAAGTTTCTGGCAAAAAACCAGAAACTTTTCTGTGCCTTTGTAGATCTACAAAAAGCATACGACCGAGTCGACAGGAAAAAGCTATGGAAGGTGTTGTCCAAGTATGAAGTGAATACGAATCTGACTCAGGCAATTGCGTCTCTGTATGAGGGAAGCGTTGCATGTGTTAGGGCGAATGGTGATTTTACGGGGTGGTTTGATATCACAAAAGGTGTTAAACAAGGCTGCGTAATGTCACCATGGTTATTCAATCTATACATGAATGCAAGAATTGAAAGAGGCGGGATTGGGAGCGAATTTAAGTTATCTGAAAGTATGTTGCCTATTGTATACTGATGTTGCGGTGCTGATTGCTAATAGTATGGATGAACTTCAGTCTCTCGTGTAGGATGAACGAAGTATGCATGACGAATGAGTTAATGGTGAATGTAAGTAAGTCTAAAGTAATGGTGTTTGAAAGAGAGAGTACAAAAACAGTGTACAATATAGTTGTGAATGAGGAATACTTGGAGCAGGTGGATGAGTTTGTTTATTTAGGAAGTATGTTTACGAGAAATGGGATTGCTGACAGAGATATTGAAAGTAGGGTAAATGCAGGTAACTCCATTAATGGAGGACTGAAAGCAGTTGGCGCTAGCAAAAAAATGTCCAAAGAAGCGAAGTTAGCAGTCCACAATGGGGTGCTACCTACCCTGTTATATGGAAGTCAGGCATTAAACTGGCAAAGAAGGATGAAAGTAGATTGAATGCTGTTCAAATGAGATCCCTAAGGCTTATGTGTGGTAAAACCATGTATGATCGTGTGAGGAATGTGGAGATCCGCAAAGAGTGCAAGGCTGATGCAAGCGTAATGAGTAAGATTAAGAAAGGGACGCTTATATGGTTTGGGCACTTAGAGCAAATGAGCGAAGAAAGGAGTGTAAGGCGGATATATGATGAAAATGCGAATGGTAGCAGAAGTCGGGGACGCCCGAGGTACACATGCCACGATCAAATGAATCAGATACTCGAGTCGGGCCATGTCAAGAGTCAGAATAATAGAAGAGTGGGTTTGAATGTGAATGAGAAAAGAAAATGTATGTATTATATAATTTGTTGGGGTTTTTAGGAAAAAATAAATTAAATTTTTGTTTAATCCAAGCGTAAGTTATGGTGTTTTGGTAACTCTTGCAAACGCTTCGAAATTTTGACTATAAAAAATCTTATTGTTTTATCGGTTGAAAACACGTTTTTTTTTCTTTCACAAGAATCGCCGATGTATGTATATTTTCTATCTACTTTAACGGGCTATAAAATATTCTTGTTCTGGCTTAAAAGATCTTCCGTTTAGATTACGGTCGTAAAAGTATGGGAATATTTCCGACAGTTGTTTGTTTACGCTGTCAAATAATCGATGAAATGACAAAAATAACTAAAATTATATGACAGATAATATAAAATAGGAGTTAGAACTACGCTTGCTACCATAAAAAGTTTGTTTATTAGTTTGAAAGATTTCTTATGTTTCAAGATTTATTATAGAGAAACTATTATTGGTTTTTAGTATCTCTTGTATCGATAAGCATACACTTTTTTGATGCAATAATTAAGGGAAAAAGAGTTTTCTCTATCATAGTTATCGTATTTTTTAAATGTGAATACCTTTACAACAGTCCCAACTGCTCCCAACCGTCTACAGTCAGTGAGACTGACATCCCTAATTGGGGTATGTTGTTATGTTGAATTGAGAGGAGTAGGATATAAAGAAGTGTATGGTGGGAAAGTATCTAGCTGTTCAGATCTAATCACCAAACACGGATAAAGCTGTTTCAAGCTATTTTTCAATTCTGAAAGATGGTCTTACACTCTGAAACGTGTCGCAAACTTTTCTAATCTCTAAATAGTATAAGACAAAGTCCCTATTCGCGTTTGTCAGTTTGTGCGCTTAGTTCTTCTAAACTACGCAACGGATTTTGATAGGGTTTTCATATTCCTTTAGAAAATTTCTTGTGGAAGGTTTATATATATAATAAATGTGTGATATATTTATAAAAAATAGAGAAAAGTCGATGTTTTGTGATCAAGTTAAAAAAAAATTTCGGTCGCTTACATGTGCTAACGTTATCTAAATCTTATGAGATACATCAAAATGATGTACTAAAGAATTGTATATAATAAAAAGGCCTATAGAAAGGTCCGGGACGGCATATGTCTATCTCCTTAGGATAACCCCTAGCAACGCCGGGTACACGTCAGCTAATACTATATATTTTTATTACCAAACATGGATAAAGCCATTTCAAGCAATGTATCAATACTGAATAATGGTCTTTCCCCAGAGTGATACCGAAAGTTTCTACTAGTTTATGTTACGTTTAATTAACTTATTGTGAATCATCACGAAAAAATTAAATAAAATTTACTGGCCACGCCGGAATATTTGAATCCATTAATTCCGGATTCATAGTTGAGAGTTTTCTTATGTGAAATGGGGACTCTTATGTTTTATTTCGGTATAAATCACAATTCTCGGGATGATCAATAGGCTAAGAAAATAAAATAAATATTATTAAAAGGACATTGTTTGTGTTTTGCTTGGAATCAAAATTGGCGATGGGCATTATTTAACCGTGTCAATAATAATTTAACGTCACAGAATTGAATTTGTAACTGGAATACCGCCGCCATTACTCTTTCCCGCGCATTTCCCGCAAAATGGCGTAAACTGCGAGAATCAAGTTAGGTGAAGCGAAACCAAATTGTGGTTAATTTCTCACGGGAAATAACCGCTTTAACCTACTGATGTTATTATATTCGCCACGTAAAATGTAACAAATTTACATGTGTATTTATTTTAATGCGAATACTGCACATTTGTCAGAGCCAGCGAGACTATGGCATCCCGAATTGGGGTGTGTCGAGAGACTTAGAGGAAAGTAGATTGGGAAGAGGAAAGCTTTGAAATACTTGGCTATTCAGATCTGGTTGAGCCGTTTCCATCGACGATAGGTTAATTAAACAAGTGCTCAATCGCTTGGTCAATTATTGCAGAAGCATTTTTTTACGAATGATGGAACTGGAACTAAATAACTAACTAATCACGCAGATTCTCCGCACAGTAGGCAGAGAGTACGGACCGCCAAACAACTCTGTCTTGACACACACTCCTTGCCTCATACTTTTCCGTTATTCAGACTTTTGACATGGCCCGACTCGGTATTTGATTTACTTGATAGTGACATATCTTCCTCGAGCGTCTCCGACTTCTTCTGCCACTCACATTCTCGTCATATATATTCTCCTTACACTCTTCGTTCATTCGCTCTACGTGTCCAAACCATCTAAACGTCCCTTCTTAGTCTGCTTTAAGCCTTGCTTTCTTTGCAATTCTCCACATTTCTCACGTGGTTTTATACAAATACGCCTCAGGGGATCTCATTTCTACAGCATTCAGTTAACATTCATCCTTCCTGTACCAGTTAAACGTCTCACCGCCATACAACAGGATTGTAGAAGATGCAAATAGAAAAAAAATCAGATATTATCAAGTTATTTCTAACAATCCTAACTCGAGAATATTATAAACCAGACGATTTGTACCCGGCGATGCTTGGAGTTGTGAGTTTTTAGGTTATGAATTCTAAGATAAATTGATTTTCCTCTACTTTCTATAAATATTCATGCATTATATATATGTAAACCTTCTAGAAAAAAAACTTTAAGTGATAGTGAAAACCCTATAAAAATCCTTTGCGTAGTTTAGAAGAACTAAAAGCACAAACAGAAAGACGCGGAAAG
This sequence comes from Hesperophylax consimilis, assembly GCF_061612785.1. Lineage (NCBI taxonomy): Eukaryota > Metazoa > Arthropoda > Insecta > Trichoptera > Limnephilidae > Hesperophylax > Hesperophylax consimilis. The sequence goes on along the minus strand of NC_142851.1, from coordinate 5,240,999 downwards.
CGACTTTATTTTATATTATTTGGGAATTATGCCTCTTTGTAGAAATTCAAATATAAATGATAATTCGACCAGTTCCCTCTTTTAAAAATATTCTGTTTTTAAATATTAAAGAATACTGCCAGTATACATTTAACAGGCCGGAGTTCAGATGAATAAATTTCCATTAGTGAAATAAGTAATGTTATCCAGTTCCGCCCCGCAAGGCGTAAAATAGTTCCCCACAGTATACTTAAATCATCGTCGGCTCAATGACAGGACCCCTTGTACCAGGATTAATTGGAATTCTAACTGAAAGTTCGTCGCATTGAAAGACACGGGAAGGGGAGGTTTTTTTTTACCATTAAACAATGCCTAAATCTAGGACTGCTATAAAGAATTATTAACTGTGCAATTTATAAGAAAAATAATAACACTAAAGAAACAATAATGTTCTGTATTTAAAAAAAAAATCAACTGATTTCGGTTGTATTTCTGTAAGTCCAGTTCAATAAACTCTAGAACTAGGATTTATTTTGAATATTATTTCCAGATTCGGAACTGATTATTCAGACACGTCTGTAAAGTTCGTGAACAGAAAAATATATAACACGAGATACTCTCAATTAGGGATGTGTTGACAGCTTGGAACATGTACTATACTATATACATACATAATATTTATGGAATATTTTACAAATCCTAAATCATACCGGTGATTACATGACCGGTCGGTGGCTGAGTTGACATCACGTTTGAGTCCCACTCAGGGGTAGTGTGTTCAATTCCTCGGCTGGCTAAGTTCTTCATCACAACACAAGCAACATTTCCCGCTTAGTGTGGTGGTAGTAGAAGATTTTCAAATATTGTCAGGTTATTCGTAACCCGGGAATTTTTGTCTTTCTTTAACAAAAATATACATTTTTTTTTAAATATTGCACATTTATATGTGGAACAGTTTTTATTTGTGTTTTTGTATTTTATTTTTATTACCATGAATTTTATAACTGTTCTAACGTATTAAATTTTTCAGGATTTTTTATTATTTTATATTTTATTGTTTAGTTTTTTGACAGATGTCATGATTTTTACTAGACTTAGTTGATCTGGCATCCTCTAGTAGAGTTGTGAAGGCCTTGTTTTATTTTATTTCAGAGTTGATCCTGAAGGAATCTTTAAGGATCGAAAGGGCAAATTTCTGATGGTGTATTGATTCAAAAGTTCTCGAGCAGACTTGGAATTTTAATATTGGGCAGTAGGTTCTCCCCTATTTATCATCTTCCATTCGTAACAATTATTTTACAAGCAATAATTATTCGCCTGAAACACTCATCCACATTGAAAAATATCCTGATAAAAGATACATGACGCCAACGGGACTCGATGTAACAAGCAACAAGCGAAACGAAATGTAACAAGCAGTAATTGTTGAATGAAACACTAGTATATATTGAATTATTTCGCGGATAAGAGATAAGCCGCCATAGCTCAGTGGTCAGAGCTGTCGACCGGAAATCGAAGGGACTCGGGTTCGAGTCCCGTTGGCGTCATGTATCTTTTATCAGGAGATTTTTCAATGTGGAAGAGTGTTTCAGGCGAATAATTATTGCTTGTAAAATAATTGTTACCCTTTGTGCTATGCATAAAAAATCTTGTCTTAAACATTAGTTTACCAAAAAAATAATAATCTTCAATTCGATTAATTGTTTTCGCCAAGCGATTTTACATAAATGGTAGATCCTGTATAATACTTATTTGTATTAACCCCCACAGGAGGCCCTGAGCAAAATAATTTTCCTCAAGACCTATTTCATATTTTGGGATGTTGTGCGAAGCGCATTTATTAAGGAAAATAAAGAAGTTTGGGAAGGTAAAAGGTATGAGGGTTGTTTAGGAATCTAGGGATCAATGTGTCCAGGAGTAACGAACATATTAATATATCCCTCCCACTGCGGCGCAAGGCGATGGATCGAGAGACCGGTTGAAGAGGTCAAATTTTTTTTTTTTTTTTTAAAAAAAAAGAAAGACAAACATTCCCGGGTCACGGATAACCCAACAATGTTAGAAAATCTCCTACTACCACCACAGAAAGCCGAAAATGTTGCTTGTGTTGTGATGGAGGACTTAGCCAGCCGAGGAATCGAACACGCGACGCTCGGGTGAGACCCAAGCGCTATGCCCACTCAACCACTGACCGGTAAATGTTTCCAAACCGGCCACTCCAGATCTGGCACACCACGAAACTGGTGGGCAGGTGCATCCTGAACTCACCTCACCCGATAAACGCGGGAACCCCTGCTAAATCACCAAACGTTAAATAAATACTTCCAGCTTCATAAATACCCAAAGATATTAGAAGAACGAGATGTGCTATGAGCAGTTCATACTGTGTAGAATTGTTGTGCCCAGTGTCGCCGGTTTTGTTCACCAATACTACTGCACACCTTCGCTTACGCTAAGGTATCCGCACTAATACAGAGAACAGATTTCTGTGCGTACACGTCCCGATAGTATTCAAAGTACCCTAATTAGGTAGTACTCCGCCTACGGTCCGGGGGACAACAAAGCATATCTCGTTCTTCTAATATCTTTGTAAATACCACAATTATAACACCTTGCGATTTCAGGGATGTGTGGGATCACCCAAACCTCCCCACATTCCGGAAAAAACAAATTATTATTATAAAATAATTAATAATATTGGCCCTTTGAATATAGATAGTGCTACAGTGGATAGTGGAGTGCTAATACCAACCCTGATGCAGGTAGTAAGGTATGGAACTGAAAGAGGAAGTAAGAAAGTATACTGGAAAGACCAAGATGAAAGTTCTTAACATTATATCCGTGATATTAATAATTTTGCACTCGCAAAATAATCAAAGAACATTTTTTAAAGCTCCGACCAACTAAAAAAAAATGGTTACAAGTTACAAGCTAAAGGCCAAAAATAATAATACCTCTGTTTTTAAATACGTCATTGCTATTTTAAGATTTAAAAAAATCTAAAATTAACCTTTGGTTCTTTATGTTTTATTCCGCTTTCCACTTCAACGAAGTAACATAAATAATATATTTTATAAATTTTTGCGTGTTTTCAACATCATTTGTAATTTATCTTGGATCTGTGACATTAAAATAGCTATAAATCTTGCCTTCATTAAAAAATCTATTGCTTTTAATTTCGCGTAACTTTCTTCAGACTTCAAAGAGAGTTTTGATGGCTTTTATGCTCTGTGTTAAATAAGATGCTTAAGAACAAATGTATAAATAAACGAGATAAGCCCCAGCAATACCAAATGTAAACTTATATCAGTCTGGTCAGTACGTAAAACAGACCAATCATCAACAAATGTGTTGTTTATAGGGAGTTTTGTTGTTCTTACATGTTTACCGGACAAGAATTCAAATCCAAACTGCAGACAGGTAGGTACATATTATACAGAAATCCATGTAATTTTTTTTTTCTCACTTTTTCTCTTCTTTTAAATTACATTGCCTACCTTCTAGAAAATCTACCTAGTTAGAACCAAATAATCGACCTCACAATACACGTTTACGTCTTTTAATTGAATTTGTAACGCAAAAGAGCCCCAACTGCTCGAAGCCAATGAGAATTGGGAATATACCAAACATGTGACGATAAACTATTAAAAAAAGTTTTACAAGTTAGTTATTAGAGTTTTGTTGGGAAAAATAAAAACGAAAAGATTTTCGTAATTTTTTTTAAACTTCATACAAACCTGACTATTATACAGTTTGATTGTCAGACATCTCTCACTTTTACATATTTACTTGTGAGCTCTTTCGAATATTATTCTAATTTTTTCATTTGTGACTGAAATAGACAACTTTTTTTTTCTTAAACGCAGATGTACAAACTATATAAATTTGGATTGAAATTCAATCGATTATTATTCTTTGAACGATTTTTGGCTTATTATGGCAAGTCGCAAAAACGTCTTGAGCGATCGCGTGCAATAATCTGCAATAATGTGTAATTTATGGAATCTAAAAATAGGGAATAAATGGTGAAATCTAAAGGGGTTCATTGGCTTGTAAATAATATTAATTAAATCGAATTGCCAAATCGAAAACCGAATGCCTGTCGCTCGATTGGATAAGGGAAGTCATATCTAGTGTAATTTCAGCTCAAACAGTTAAACTGATTTATTTAGTTTTGCCATAGCGAAATACTTCATAATTAAAACGACAGTATGGCAACAAACCGTATCGCGAACATCCCATTATTATTTCTTCCAAACTCGAAATTTTTAATTAACGGATTTAAATTTTTAAACTTCGAACGAAGAACTTCGTTAGCAATTCTATTTACGATTCAAATTCGGAACGAAGAGAAAAAAACTCTTCCGTATTTCTCCCAGTGGAATGGTAGAATCGTTCAACGCGATCCGTTTCGCTCGCTCTGCCGCGTTCAAATGGGCCGAAACGAGACAGAAATACGAGCAAAATTCTAAGAAGAAGATTTTAAAGTTTTATACTTTTCGGAACATTTCAAGGTATTAATTTCACCAAGTTATCTGCTTTATTATAAAATAGTATATTTGGTTGATTTTCTAAGCGATTTTATATGGCAGCGCCCTTGAAGTGATTATTTTTACAAAAAAAGGCGCTATACAAGTTATCCAAGTATTATTATGTTTAACTGCTTACCAAATGGAGTAAAAAGTTACATCCAAAAAATATATTTTCCACCCAAAATGGGTAATGTTCACCAAAATTCAACACCCTATTTATATTACAAAGTTACATATTATATTATACGTTAGTCAAATAAAGTACCTGACACCAAAAATAACACCGTGTCCTCATAAGTAGTAAATGTTTATCAAAATTTGAACCACTTATTCTGAAGTGTTATCGAAACATTATTTCACAGTGTTCAAAGTTTGGAAATCGTCATTAATGATTCTTATTGCTTCTGGTAAAAAGTTCTTTTTTTGGTATGTGTAAGAATTTTGTGCAAATGAATTGAGGAGTTTTGAATGTACAGATTAAAGTTATAAAATATAGATATATTCCGTACATATTTTATAGTAGGTAGTTTTTATTGCATCTTGAATTTCTTTGGGAAATATAATGTTTTTTACATGACAAGGAATAATGATATAGTTTTTAAGAAGTTTTAGTCAATTCGAATGTTAAATATACTACCTGTTTTTTTATGATAACCTTAATAAACCTAACTCTCATAAAATGCAAATTCGAAACCCAATGAAGAGTTATAATAATATATTGACAAACGAACTTTGGCGAACTTTACTTTTCTGCGCATGATCTGGTTCAATGTGTGCTCTTCGGTGGTCATCAATAATAATGCCAATGGTTACATTTTTGCCCCCAGCCAGTCAAAATGATACCCAGATTTTATGTTAGGGTCAGTCTATTTATTTGAATGTCTATTCATGCACATCAGTTTATAATAAAATGTTATTTATGTTTTGTAAATACCTACAAATATAATGTAATTGTCAACGTAAAATAAAAAATAATATCAGAAGTAAAGTATAATAATTAATAAATTAAATTCAGTTGTAAAAAAATGTAATTCAGTACCATAGCGACAAACCTCGAAAGCCCCAGGCGAGCTCGTAAATTGGGCCTTATTTTTAAACAAATCGATTTTGTTTTCTTGATTGACACCAAAATTTTATAGAATCTATTGTCAGCGACAACGAGTCTATATGCTGAGTTCTAGCTCGATCGGACGTCAGGAAGTGGGTTAATTTCCCCCTCCAATATGTGCACATATTCATTGATTCAATTAGATTAGATTAGATTTGAAAAATAACTCGTCTAACAATCTCTATTATACGAAATCTTTCCATGCGACATAGAAATAAATACCTAGATAAAATAATTCAAAAGACCGCTTACATTCCATCGTATTGCTGGGAAAATATATTCAACATTTTAATCTTTTATTTCCTCATGTTGTAAAGATCCCAGGGTCTCATAAAAAGTGTATTTCTCTGGCACAACAAAAGGTCCCCGAATAGGAAGGACTACGTATGAAAATAAATCCGGGGTCATTCATAATATTGACCCTCTTTCAGTTGAAAGAACTTTGAATATGTGTCGCATCTCCACTTTGCTTTGATAGGCGTATAAAGGGTCTGTATACCATTACCTATGTAGATATGCTTCGTACGCTGAGAAGTGCACAGATTCGCTGAATAGAAGGGACGTATGAATCTCGGCAAATACTGTCTCATTTTTTATGTTGAAATGTTGAATGGCCTATTCTTGTCTTGAAATAATCCAAAACAATTTATAAAAAAATGTTGTGTTGAAATTCTCAAACATTTAAGAGATAGTTGAAACATTTCCTAGTATTTTGATTACTAGTAATATGACATCTTATCCACACGGCAACATTTTTGTAAGAATGGATAAGAATAAGTTAACCTAATGACGTGAGCTTTGACGTCCTAAAATTTGCACAGTTTCTTCTTCCTAGATTTTGTGAGTCATCGAAACAATTTTTATCTGTCATCATGATGTCTATCATTCGCCTATGGAGCTTATTTTTCCATGTGTGCGTTATTTTTAATATTTTATTAAAATGATTTTACAACAAATTAATACCATTTACAGTAAAAGATTATTACTACTAGCTTTTAAACTGTCAACAAATTATAAAAAAAGACGTGGTTTTCTTTGTCCTAATTTTTTTAAAATTGTTTACTACAATTCATTCATTCGAGCAATTTTTACCATATTATGCCAAGTTTGTATCAATAAAAACATTTATTTTAAAAAAATGTCACTACACCTTAAATGAATACCTTACATAAATTAAATACCTCTTTTTTATTATTTATTTACATACATTTGTTAACATGTAATTGTTGTGTAATGTAATATAATGTGTATTTGTTGTGTTCAGTCATCCAATTATTATTATTATTATTAGCTGGAAGAAATAGGATGTAACCTATAAGCTATACCCTTTGTACTCTGTATTTTTGTGCAGTAAATATTTTTTTGAATTTGAATTTGAATCTGTAAAAAATGTTTCGAGCGATCACTTGCCATAATGTGATAAATTTATAGAACTTAAAAATATGATTTATTGGCTTTAAACCGCAGTAAGCAGTTTTATATGTTTCCATATTAATACTTTGAAGAATGCTATTAATTAAATATTATGGTAAATGTATATATGACACCCATCGCTCGGATGGGTGTCATATATACATTTACCATATTATTATTAATTTATTTCCAAATGATAAAATATTTCTATTTTTAACATTCGGGAAGACAAGTATAGAATTTTTTTAAGGTTATTTAAAGAGTAAGTAATTAAAAATGTTTATTATTTTAGAATTTTCATTAAGTAGCACTATTCCTCTTGTCATACTATGCTGTGCTAAAACAACTCTTCTGCCGTGTGGTAGCTCGAACAAGTTATTTTACTGTTCAATGTAAACAAAATTAGTAATTTATTTAAAACTCGTGCAAAGCCGGAAAGTATGTAATTGCCTATAAAAAATATGAGTTTCTACGATATAAACACTAAATAAATGAATATGTTCGTTCAAACAAAACGTTATCGGTTCTGATCCTCCAATCCCTCCAAGCGGATTCTACCTTTCACGATTCCGCACTTTGCACTGGCACTGCACGTGTTTCCGCCTAACTCTCTTATCTCGTCTAGGCAGCAGTCTTCAGACTTAAGTTATTTCAGGCTTCAGGGTGGCCGTGCGTTTCTTACCTCCTCTTGGGCGCCCGCGCCACTGAGAGGTGAGATTGTCTATTCCACGAGGTTCGTGTCCTGCCAACTACTACAGTAACTGTCATATACTTCTGATTGATTGCAAATAAGTTCTAATATTTTCAAATTTTATCGGAAGATGCCAGGCGTGGATCTATTCAAAATTCTAAATTCTAAATTCAAAAAAATATTTATTGCACAAAAAGAGTACAAAGGGTATAGCTTATAGGTTACGTCCTATTTCTTCCAGCTAACCCAACAAATACACATTATATTACATAACCCAACAATTACATGGACAAATGCATGTAAATAAAAAAAATGAAAAACAGAGGTATTTTTATGTAAGGTATTCATTTAAGGTGTAGATACATTTGTTTAAAAGAAATGTTTTTAGTGTTGATTTAAATTTAAGTACGTCGGTTATTTGTTTGATGCTACGTGGAAGGTTGTTATATACTTTAATGGCCATTTAGTGTGGTCCTTTTTGAAATATAGTTTTGTTTGCTTTTGGGATTAATAAGTAATTATAATTAATTATAATTATAATTAATTATAATTAATCAGCTGGACGTTGCGTTATTCTCAGTCAGTTTTACTTATAAATATTCCCTAATACGTAGCCGCAGCGCTGGTATACGTTGAGAAAGGCCGTATGTCGCTCGGGTTAAAATATTTACTCATAATAATATTCATGCAAGATTTTTTAGAGTCACACCACTTTGTTCCAATCCTCAAAACCACGGTCATTTTTCCATTTCGCGTTTAGTTGCTAACACCACGTTTCTTCAGTTGACAGATTCAGATTCCTCTGGACACACTGATCCCTAGATTCCTACCCAACCCTCATACCTTTTCCTTCCCATAACTTCCTCTCTTTCCTTTCCGTAAAAAGACTCGTCGGTTAATGTAAAAAATCTGGTAAAGTGCTCCAAATACTACATATAAAAACAAAAAAATTATACTTAATTATAAAGGTATTCGGGTGCGACAATGTAAAATATTTATATTAAAAAAATTTAAATTCTTTTAATACTTTGTTGAACTTTCAAACAATATGACGGTAAATGAAATCGGATATGGTATTAGAATTTTTATAAATGATGACAATCTAACAGGTCGAGTGACAGTTGCAATAAGTTCTAGGTTGGTTGAATCCTTCATGAACATCTGGCAAAAATAAACATTTCGCGACGTGGGAACTCGATTACAACATGCTCATTGTCAATTTTCATTCAGAAAAAAACGTTTGTTACCATGTCCATATCATTACAAAAAGGCAGTTGGTGGTAATCATACGGCATATCATGTCCAATCATAAATAAATAATAAACTATTATTAGGTTCTATGAAATTACAGAGAATTTGAAGGACATTTTTTGCTGTCATAAAATATGTATTTTTTCATGAAATGCATGTTTCTATGTAGTTATTTTAAATACCCAATAAATAAAGTTTTAATTTTATAATAAGTGTATTGTTTTTACGAGTGAAACTGTTTCGCCCTTCGATATAAATGGAGTGCTGTTTTTTTAACACATTTTTTTAAATATAAATACCGTACAAGAGTCCCAACCACACCCAACCGTTTAGAGCCAGTGAGACTATGGTTTCCCCAATTGGGGTATGTTGTGAGAGTAAAGGTTTTGGGGAGGGGAAGGAGATGAGAAGGAGGAAGGTGGGGGAGTACTTGGCTATTCAGATCTGGTCACCAATTACGGCTAAGTCATTTCAAGCAACGTTTCAATTCTGAATGGTGGTCTTACCCCAGGGCGATACTGAAAGTGCCGAAATTATATTATTTTAAATAAATAAATTGTGAAATGATCTTAAAAAATTTATTTGCGCCCGCCGGGATTTAAACCCGCGACTTTCTGCTTGCTAATTGAGAGCTTTACCCTTCAACAACGGAGGCCGTCCATCGAAGATTAGCGACTCTCTAACACTGCATTACGTCTAATATCATTCTTCATTTGCTTATTTCATGTCTCAATTCAATTGGTTCTTAGGTGTAACTTACATAGTGTAACCTACCTACTCTAATATTGGATTAAACACTTTCAACAGTATCTCTATTATGTATATACATTTGTTTATTGTCCACCATAATACCGGTATGCGCCTAGTTTTATGTAAGACCCCAAATGCAAATCAAAACCTTCATGAAGAAAACCTTTTACACAAGGCCTGCATATTAAATAAACATGGTGGTTAGACTCTTTTAAACAGTGTAGAATAATTCGCAAGGTCGCGCGCCTAGGGTTAGAAGATCAAAACAAAAAACCTTCTCTTCAGGATGAAATTTAAATTATACGTGAAGATAAAAGGATGCCAAAGTAAAACCCAAATTATTTGAACAGTCATATATAGCTATAGCATCTTATAGTTCTTGCAAAAGGAAAGAAAAACTCCAGGTGAAAACCCGAAGATAGTGGAACGTAAACAAAAATAATACGAAGGATTCAATGGGCTTCCATGCCGACTAATGCCGTGGGGAAACAAAGATAAGAAGAAAAACTGTAGATAAAAATAAACTAAGAAGAACTCTTCCAAATATTTTCTTTTTTATCTTTTATCAAAAATAATGATCACCTACTACGCTACCCAGGTATTTCGTACGTTGCCAACCTTGACGAAGAATTTAGCGTATTTTTTATTTTTTTTATTACTGCCAGTAGCGGTTGAAGTCGTTACTCCGGGTTGAATTATTTTGTGGCCATAAAACATACAGACCGGTCATATTATGCTAATATTTTTCACAGCTGTCGTAAAAAAGTTGATTTCTACGTATTATGAAAAACAGGCGAAAAACTATGATTTTTTATTTATTTAGCGATTGCTGATATACGAAGCAGACAATATTCAGTTGATCAAAGTTATGAATAACAAACATTCCGAAAACTTAAAACGAAAGACTAACAACATAAACACTTGATTTATCAATATCTAGTACCCCATGAATAATAATAATAATAATTGGATAATTTGTAGAGCGCCGTTTTTGTGAAAAATCACCTCAAGGGCGCTGTACAATTTATTTCCTAGGATCTACATTTGTTATTTAGAAAAGATACCAAAACATACTTACCTGGCAAGTCACTTCCAACAAACACACTTATATTAAAAAGTTTATGCTTATAAAAAATAGAACTGCACGCAGAGGACACTATATCAAAAAACACTGGTCGTCGCATGATCTTAAGTCTGCTATAGTTTTTATTTTAATTTAAATGTATTTTAACTGTCTTAAAAGCCTACAAATTGTTAGTTGTTATCATTTTTATTTATTTATTTTTAATTATTATTTTTATTTATTTTATTTTATTTTTAGTATTTTTTACATTTTGTTAATTTAAATTTAAATTGCCGTCAACTGTGAAAGTGGAGGTTTCTGAAATTATGGATACGACCGTCTGAAAAGGTGCGTTTTAAGTTTAGACCTAAATTCTGTCGAGTCTGCGATCATTCTCAAATCATGTGGCAGTCCATTCCAGGCTTTAGGTCCTGACACGGCAAAAGCACGCTCACCGAACTTAGTATCTGGTGTGCGCTTTGGTTCCTTCAACCTTCCGATAGCTGATGACGTTGCTGACCTAAGGGTTGACTGTCGGGAATTGGAATCTTCTGGAATACACAATTCTGATAAATAAGTCGGAGCCATTCCGTTAAGTATATAAATGGGAACACGCAATAAAGTACTTTCGCAAAACCGCCAAAGAACTTTATAATGGTTATGTTTCAAATTTTTTTTACTAATTCAGGTAAGATTTCTTATTATGGCAATTTGATTTCCGGGAAGTTAGTCATTTGAGAAGTGGGTCAGTAGGGGTTTTGAGAAGTTAACTAAATAACCATCACGCCGTTTCCGTGCAGGGATAGGCAGACATGGACCGCCAAACAACTCGGTCTTGACACACGTTCCTTGCCTCATTCACATTCATACATCGTCTCATACATATTCTTCTTTTATTTTGACTCTTGACATGGCCCGACTCAAGTATCTGATTCACTTGATCGTGCCATGTCTTCCTCGGGCGTACCCGACTTATGCTACCATTCGAATTTGCATCATATATCCTCCTTACACTCCTTCGGGTAATATTCTTCGAAATAGGTACACGGAGAAAAATGAGTATTGCTAATTTATTAAAAACCTCTTCAAATTACTGTAACACGCCGTTTTCTTTAGTGAATTCCCAACATATCGGTAAAATTCAATTCAATGATGAAATGCGGAAATATTAAGTTTTTTATGAACACGTTTTCCGACATTGTGATAAAATATTACTATTCATTATTTTTTAATGAAAAACTAATGTTTTTAAGACAAGGTTTTATGCAAAGCATAAAGGATAACAAATAATTATAAGCAATAATTGTATATGGGGAGATATTTTCAATTTGTATTGATATTTCAGGCGACTATTGCTTATCATTATTGCCTATAATTATATCTAAGTATTTAGTTTAAAGTTTATTTGGAAACTTATAAATTCATTAATTAATAGTCTGCAATCCCGTTTTTAACCGGATTACTAATAATTTGAAGAGATTCTTAATAAATAGCAATATCCAATATTATTGAACGCGAATGGTAGCAGAAGTCGGGGACGCCCGAGGAAAACATGGCATGATCAAGTTAATCAGATACTCAAGTCAAGAGTCGGAATAATAGAAGAGTATGTATGAGACGATGTATGAATGTGAACGAGGCAAGAAGTGTGTGCCAAGACCAAGTTGTTTGGAGGTCCGTCTTCTCTGCCTACACTTGCGGAGAAACGGCGTGATGGTTAGTTAGTATTTGTAGTGTGTGTATAGTTAAAAAATGTTTGTTGTCTTATAAAAACATAAAATGTTTCTTTAATGAACAGCACAGGAAACCACCATTTTTAAAACCAGATTTTCATAGATCCCAGCATGAAAAATTTATGGCGTCGCAAATCAAAAGTTTTTATAGCCCGCCTTACAATATTATAGAACAGTTAAGGTTTTCAAAATGCTTTTTTCAAAACACTTGAAATGTTTTTAACAACGGTTTTACAATATTTCAAAGCGGAACATAAATAAGATGCCTTTTTTTACAATCACAAATGTAGAGATCTTTTAACAAAGCCATAGGCATTTATCTGAATAACACTCGTATTTATTTGATGGGTACAATATCTAATGAACTATTATTATTTACACGCGGTGTACTCACTCGTGTAAAAAGTACAAAAACGTAAGCTCCTTTGTCCCTTGTACACATTCTGGTACACTTTAGTCCCATTGGGTCCTTTGTGATCCGTAGGCCGGAAGGCACGGAACCTCGACGGTACCGTTTCGTTCCAATTGAGTTCAATTGAATTTAATTCAGCGATATGGTATCCTGCTGCGGCGGTAGCCGGTGTCGCACGGGTTCGCTCCCATGACCGCCTCAATGGGAGAAACGTCAAATGACGTTGATGAATGTAATGCGACGGTGATACGGTGTCTGATAAGCGACGCCGTTAGTGTGAACGCGACTCAACTGTCCGACTCGCGATGGTTTCACTTTCCCATAAGACTCATGATAATGATCGTAATCGGCTGCAGTAGTTGTTGGTCGGTGGTTGCAGTAGGCACATACTCGTATTGATGATTCCACAATCATAATGGCGCAGTTTTTTTCCAGATATTATTATTGCTGTAAGCACCTCAAAATCGTTGTAATTATCAAAGATAATGAAATGTAAGTTATAGTATCTTTGGTAATAATCAATAAATTATTTAACAAAATTCGCGGGTAGCTTATAAATCAAAACTTTTGGATTAGGGATTTTCAGGAAATGCGCAATCTTTTCCCACCTTTTTTAAATTGTGAAACCGCACCAACCAAGAGTTCCAACTACTCCCAACCGTCTGGAGCCAGTGAGACTATGGCATCCCCAATTTGAGTATGTTGTTAGGCTGAAGGTAATAGAGAGGGAAAGGAGATAGGGAAGATAATGGTGGGAAGTACCTGGCTATTCAGATCTGGTCACCAAACTTGGTCTAAGCAATTCGTGAAAAATGTTAAATCAACTTTTACTTTCATTATTACTTGTGTGAGATAATGCCAAAGTTTTCCTCGTGTGTCTCCGACTTTTTCTACAGTTCAAACTACTCTCTAAATAATTCTGGCACTAATAATAAAAAAAACTTTGAATTTTTTAGCCTAATCGGTCCAGTAGTTTGGGAGTCTATGTGTACAAACAAACATTCATTTATTGTATATAGATTTAATTCGATTTCGTATCGCATTCCCGTGAGATATTGTTAAAATTTATCATTCAAAATACTCTCTAAACTCTGCTGCCACTAATAAGAACAAACTTTGAAATTCATAGAAATCCGTACAATAATTTTGGAGTCTGTAGGGAACAAACAAATAAACGTTTATTTTTATGAATATAGATAGATTTTTTGTTATTTGTTTTTGGGGTGTTATGCCGTGTTGCGGTAACTCCTTCTTTAGCCAAATTTTCGGAAAACGTTTCAATGTCCATCATCAGGGCAGATGTGTTGGAAAGAGTTAACGCAACACGGCATAACACCCCAAAAATAAATAGCAAAAATACTTTTGGCCGTGAAAATCTTGAATCATATGGATGGAATTGACCATAGAACAGAACCGTGTGAACGGAAGGTTACTATGCGAACCCTGCACGTAATGCATATTATGAATATGTAAAATAAAAAATAGAATAGAAATAGAGTAAATGTGAAAGTGTGACAATTCATTTCCATTTTCAAAGATTCGTTCTATGAAATAAAACAGGAGAGATACCAGCCAGAAACACAGTCCGTAAATAAATGTAACTATATTGAATATTTCAATATCTCGTGTCACGTAATATTTCAATTTATTCGAAAACAGGTAATAATAATAATTGGATAATTTGTAGAGCGCCGTTTTTGTGAAAAATCACCTCAAGGGCTCTGAATACAGAGTGTACCTACCAAATGGTTAGTCAGTGTGTTATCAACTTGACTGTCAATTATATAATTTTTGTTCAACCTTTTAGTAATTCAATTTTCTTTTCATGCATATTATGTCAACTTTAAATAAGTCACTTTATTTATTTCATGCAAAAAAAATGTACATAAGTTATTATTTTAGTATTATTTCAATGATTATGTTTAAAGATTGAAGATGTTCAAAATTTGCGTATAGTAATTGTTAAATTTATACAATTCAGATTTAGTTTAAATATTTTAAATGATAAATTATAGTGAAGAATATATAGGTGTTGTGATTAAAATGTATGTATTAAGGACGTTAGGTTCGATAGATTTTTTTTTTTTTTGAAAGAATGGAGTTGGGCTTAGTTTTTTAGGTTGTCAGGGAGAAGGTTGAAGATTTTAGGATCTGGTTAGATGAATTAATTGTCTTTATGCGAAGTAGTATGAATTTAAAGTACATTGTACTGTCGGTTGGTTATAGTTTTAATGGTGTGATTGTGTTGCAAGAGTATTTTTTTAATTGTATTTGTACAAGAAATGTTTTAGCATAAATTTTAAATGGAGTTAAATGTGTTGGCATAATTATTATTCCTTATTAAACGTATCATAAACAAAATGTTTACTGTGTGTCTATGTTGTATTTACAAGGTTTTCCAATAAGAGGTGTTATTTTGATATTCAATCGTAAAAGATCAATGGTTTCGTTGTTTGTGTTGCACGTAGCGCCGTCTTGTTGAAAGTTAACGTTGTTCAGATTAATACCATCCAATTCCAGCCATAAAAAATCATTAATCATCTCTCGATAGCGCAATCCATTCACCATAACAATAAGGTCCAATGACTCCGCCGGACCATAAACCACACCAAACAGTCACACGTTGAAGAAAAAGGGGCTTTGCAACAATAACTCTTGGGTTTTCCGAGCCCCAGACGCGACAATTTTGCTTGTTGACGAAGCCACCGAGGTGGAAATGGGCCTCATCACTAAAGATGATTTGCATTTGATTCAATCAAGTGAATTTTAATAATTTCAATGCGTTATTGAAGCGTGTATCGTTCCATTTTTATCAATGGCGTAGTTTTTACTTGTCAAATGTTAAAAAAAACAGCTTCAAAAGTAACCTATACCGAAATAGCGGGCTATTCAAAATAACAACTCTTATTGGAAAACCCTGTATATAAGTTTTGGACACCATTCTTACTGAAATTGAAATAAAATTATTTATTTGTTTTACTTATCTGTTCGTTCGGTATATATTCTCATTTTTAACCTGCTTTTTTGTGTGACACTACCAGGGAGACAGTGGGGCTGCATTACATGTGCACAGCCGGGAGAGATTTCACAAGCCTATAATGCACGTTTGAGAAAATTACGTTTTTACGACTGGTTCAAAATGCAAGCTGTGCGACTTTCTTCCCTCTTACAACACGAATATCTTCAAGGCCCATGTTCAATCTATCATCTCCTTAAAAACACCTCCCTCACAGTATCTCCAAATATGTCATTGGTCTTAAGGGAGTAGTCAAAGTTTCCTGTTAGTTATTAGATACATATGAAATGTTTAACTTTAATGAAATGTTACGGTTAAGTAACGTAGTTCAAGGTTTCTAAGAGGCAGTAGGATGAGGTGTCCTACCTTTAGGGAGGCGCCACGTGATTGTGAGTTAGTTTTAATTGAAGAATTAAGTCATTATTCTGGCAATGACTGTCCCGTTCAAGGAAATATAAGGGACACGAGAGACACAAACTCTAGTTTCTAAGCAAAACCTAATGGCGGTAGAAATGCCCTAGTGATCTTGATTTTGTAGTAATTTAGTCTTGGGACGAATAGAATCTTTTATGTAGTGTTAAGATTTATTATATCTTAAGACTTACAACAATTGGTATATTATATTTATATGAGACATGAAGCAAAAAACAAGTTCAAATTTGTTTACCCCCAACTGACCTCTAACGCTCCCAAAGTTCTAATTAAATCTACCGAATCCGTTCACGTTTCGCGAGATATTAGCATGCAATAGCGCCATCAATTGTAAAGCTATATGTTTACAACTAACACTTATAGCCGGCAACTAAGTACTGAGACAAAGACTTATGGCTAGTGACTTTCAACTAAAACTTAATAAGTTGTGACTCAAAACTAATACATCATTATGATGTATACATAATAGTACAGTAAGTACTTACAACTATGGCTTAATACATAATACTACTTATTTTTATAAGCAATAATTATTAGCCTGACACACACATCCACATTGAAAAATCTCCTGATAAAAGATACATGACGCCAACGGGACGTGAACCCGTGTTCTTTCGATTTCCGGTCGACAGCTCTGACCACTGAGCTATGGCGGCTTATCTCTTATCCGCGAAATAATTTAATATATACTAGTGTTTCATTCAACAATTACTGCTTATTACATTTTTTCACCTGAAACAACCAACTTTATTTTATATGAGAAAGGCATTGTGAGTGCTAACTTTCTCACTAGATGGCGTCGAGACAAATTGTCTACATTTTTTTGGTGAAGATACTAGAACTTGTCAAATATTTACATGACGCCAACGCCAACGGGGTTGGCGTTGGCGTCATGTATCTTTTATCAGGAGATTTTTCAATGTGGATGAGTGTTTCAGGCTAATAATTATTGCTTATAAAAATAATTGTTACCCTTTGTGCTATGCATAAAAAATCTTGTCTTAAACATTAGTTTACCAAAAAAAATAATAATTCATAATACTACTGTAAATATTTTATTTTTCTTGAAAGTTTTGTACATTTTATTTTTCTTGAGTGTTTTGCAAGTCACTAGAACAATCATAAAAATAAATACAGTGTAGTATTTAAAGTCTGTGCGTGGGTAAGATTTATCACATTTCTATGGTTTAACAATAAAATATAAAATTAAGGTGATTTACTTTTGAGAAAAATTATATAAAATGAGCTAATAAAAAAATCATGAAAGTTTCAAACAAAACATAAAATATGGTACCTTGGTTGTAGAAAGAAGAAATTTTATAAAAAAATTATTATTGTGGTATTGGGAAAATCAGAAATAAAAACAAGGACATGTATGTATGGCATAATAAAAACCGATGAGTTTTATAAATCTTATCTGATAGTATTAATACTCTTGCGTCTGGACGATGTAGGCCCTCTGATTGGTCAAATTTAAATTGTCTGTTTCGGTTAAATTCCGCTAACTTGAAAATTAAGACACGATTTCATACTAAAATAGGATCGCCTCATAATAATACGAGATTTCTTCAAAAGCATCGTTTCTGCTCATATAATTTTTGGATAATATCGAAGAAAATATGTTTTAGAAAGTTCATAATCCATTGGATTAATTACATTACAATGAAAATTATCCACAGTTACGTGATTATGTTTGACGTTTATAAAAAAATCACGCGTTCCTTCAATGCCCGATACGCACGGCTTTAGATAGCCGACAGAGCGCACCTCTGGCGGTTTAAAAACGAACCAAATGAATGGCGCGAATATTTAAATATGCAGCTCACAATATTTGACTACTTAGATTAACAAGCGTTTAAAAAGAAGATTTCTTCTGGAAGCTTATCACTTTGTAGTGGCATTTTTCATTATTATTTATATTTTTTTGTTTATTAATTATAACTGATTTTATATTGACATGTTTTCTAATTTCAAAATTATTTATTTGCGGTGCTTTATATCCTGAGTGAAGTATTTTAAGACCTGAATTTTTTATCGAAAGTGTGATCATTATTCAAAAGATGATTTGCAAACTCAGATTCACTATTTCCATTTAGAGCCCTGCGATATTCTTTAGTTCTGACTTCAAAGTTTCTATTGGTTCTACCTTTGTAAAAGAAATTACAATCATCCCAATTTAGTTTTTAAACTCCTGATTTTTTTGTTTGAATTTTGCTATCTTTATTATTAAGAATATATTTCTTCATTGTTATTAGTGTAAAACGCCAGTTGAATAGTACCAGGATTGTTTTTTTATATAATTTCAGAAGTATCGTTATCTACAAACAGAATTCTACGCCATTGTTTATTTCTATCTTTAGAAAGACCGTTTGAAGAGAATATCTTTAATTTTTTTATTTAGTATTTCAACTATCAATTTATTAGAATAACCGTTATTAAATGCTATTTGTCTTATGAATATATTGTTTTATAGTTATATGCTATTTGTTTTTTTCAGGTCTTAAAATATTTCACTATAAATAATTTTGAAATTTTAGAAATGAGGAAACATTTTAATATAAAAGCAGATATAATTAAAAAGAATTTTTTTATAAACTCTCTTTTAAATATTTTCCCACTCAACTGGTCTTTCCCGTCTAACGATATTGTAATTCCTAATTATTATAAACCCAGCCTACTCTTACCCCTCCCCCCTCCTACCACTTTTTCTTTCCCAATAAGGAAGTTGAGTCCATTTTTTTTATTTTTTTTTATCAATGTTCGCATTCAAACTTAAATACTGGTATTTTTTTTTTTTTTTAAAGTTTGTTTTCGTAGTTAAATTAATTCTCAAAGTTTAAATTTTATTAAGCCCGCCAAAACGAGCGGAATCCGAGCGGTAACAGGCGGGGTGTAGTGTGACGTCATTAGAACTGTGAAAACCACGTCGCTTAAGCATTATGTATGGAAAAAAATTTAATTCTTCAACAAGGAATTCCAGTAAATTTTTTACCAATGTTAACCGTCTATTATAATTGATGTTATTAAAAAAAAAGAAAATTGATTAAGATTTCATAGTTAAATTAATATTTTAAGTTAGAATATTTGCTTTTCACGCCCGGTACGGTATTGCCGTCGCTACTTGTTGACGTTCCCCGCGCGAATTCAGGACCACCGCGCAGAAAAGTAGAGACCAAAAGTAAAATAACGGTTTACAGCCCAGTTCACTGTGAGACTTTTCTGAGCGGCCGGCGGCCTGAAGTGTATCACATGCTATGTGACATGTATAATAATAAAAACATCTAAGTTATGCAATAAACAACATATTATTATAAAGCACTATACGAATATGTATCTTTAGAAATCCATTTCATATAATAATAATAACTAATAACAAATACGTACATATATTTGACAAACCCAAATAAACCTTTGGCCTATACACCTCTCTCATTTAAACCGACCATCTCTCATGTAATAGAAAGAGATGCACCATAGGTGTTCCGTTGTACGTACAAGTCACGACACATGTGACGACAGAATTCTTTCGACCAATCGTGGAGCGTATACAGTCTATTGCTATTGAATGCTTTTTCAAGAACGTTTAACTAATTCTAAGAATAATAATATAGAAATATATTTATATATTTAGAATCGATATTTTTTGATCTACATGAACATATTTTTTATAAGTCAAAATATTTTTCACTCAACTTCCTTATTGCAATCTATATTTAATTTTTGACTTCGGTGTATACACAATAAAATGTAAACATTATATTTATTCATTTATTGGACAATTTGCATAGCGCCGCTTTTGTGAGATATTTATTTATTTATTTATTTATTTATTTATTGTTTATTTGCAAAAACAGTATGAACCAGAACATTGCAATATCGATAATTAACATTTACAAAAAAGTGAATAACAAATAGGTACATTTACAAGTGGGACAAAGAAAAAAGTTTCAAATTTAGATTTACAATTTTAAGTATTGAATAATAATATTTCACGTTTAAATACGTTGTAGGACATGTGGAAAATATCCACATTTCCTGCGAGGCAGTTAATTAACCTAGTGATTCTTCCCAAGGGCATCACCATTGGTAAGTTAGTTCTGCACCTAGGAAGAATCAAAAGCCTGTGTTGGCGGCCTCGCGCGAAATTATCCGGGACATAAAATCCTATTTTAGCCAGAATGTCTGGCATTTATACTAAACCGTTTAGTAGCTTATACGCCATCAGGAGTAATGCAACATCCCTTCTGGAACTAAGGCTGCATATACCCAGCATTCCCGAGATAAATGCTGTTGGAAACAGCCATGGGTAATAACCAAACTCTCTCATGTAGAGGTATCGTAAAAACTTTTTTTGTATCTTCTCGACCATTAGTACATAGACAGTGTCCTCTGGCCCCCATACCTGAGATCCATTCTCGAGAATGCTACGCACTAAGCTAAAGTAAAGCAGCCTTATTACTGCAAGGTTGGTCAAGTCTTTCGAATTGTGTATGACAAAACCCAACATCTTAGTGGCTGATTTACAGATCTTTTCAATGTGAGCGTGAAATGTTAAGCGAATGTCGTACACAATTCCCAAGTCCTTGCAAGTCACCATGTGCTTCAGTGACGTATCTTTCATTTTGTAATTAAAATATATGGTCTTGTGTGCCCTTGTAAAGCACATCACTGAACATTTTTGGAAGTTGAACCCAAGTTTGTTATCAATACTCCAGTCAATAATTGCATCGATATCTTCCTGGAGCTTTCTACAGTCTTCTATCGATCTTATTCTCAGAAAGAGTTTGATGTCATCGGCAAAAAGTAGAAAACGGACGAATTTAATCTTTCCCTGAATATTGTTTATAAAAATTAAAAACAATAGGGGTCCTAAATTGGATCCCTGCGGCACACCAGAATTTGTAGGATATGCATTAGAGTTGAACTCACCATAGGACACGAATTGTTCTCTTTCACTCAAATAGTTACAAAAGAGTTTCAATAAGTTTTCCGAAAAACCAATTTCTTCGAGCCTATTTAGAAGCACTAAGTGATCAACTCTATCGAAAGCCTTTGCAAAGTCATGGTAAGATGCGTCAACTTGCTCGTTGTTATCGAGTGCTCTCGACAAGTAATCTGTAAATACCATTAAATTTGTAGTGGTTGATCGGCCATGTCTAAATCCATGTTGTTGTTCGATCAAGAATGGTTCAACTTTGGTATAAACATATTTATGGATAATTATTTCCAATAGTTTAGCAGGTGCGGAGAGAATCGCTATAGGACGGTAATTGGTTGTTTGATACTTGTCGCCATCTTTGTGTAAAGGGGTGACTTTCGACAGCTTCCATAATTTAGGAAAAATTCCGTTTTTAACCGTAAGATTAAATATATATAGAAGTGGCTTACATAATGGTTCAGAACATCCCTTAATAATAAAGGGTGGAATGAAATCAGGACCATACGATGTTTTTGGTTTCAATTTCTTTACTGCTAAAACAAAATCTACAATATCAACGCTATGAATAGATATATTTTGAGCTTTTGTTGATTCAGTCTGTCTTGGAACATAAGATTCAAAATCAACTTTTTTTGAATTATATACGGATTGAAAATACTTTGCGAAGGCTTCCGGTATGTCGGATCCTTTGTGTGTGCTATCATTTAGATTAACATGACTTAACGTTACGTTACTTAACTGTCACGTTTCTTGTCAGAAATATATTTCCAGAATGATTTCGGATCGTTTTTCACGTTATTCTCTACCTCCGAAATATAATTTTTGTGGGCTATTGAAATATTGCGTTTAATTCTAGTACGATAAGTTTTAAATAACTCGTGTTCACTTTCCAAACCTGATTGTCTCCACCGCCGGTGATGTATGCGCTTCATCTTTATGTCCCCAATAATTTCACCTCAGGGGCGCTATATTGTAATAATCTACCTTTATATATAGATTTTTACTCTCCTGATGATGTTGTATATATTGTTGATATATTGTTGATACATTTTTTTTACAATATTTCATATTTAAATTTAGTAATGTTGGCCTCACTGGGATGTTTACCCGTGCTGAGGCCCCCATTTATAATCTAACTTTAAACTTTATTAGATACAGTAACAGTTGTAGGTAAAGAATTACCCCCAGTTGGAGTAAAATTAACACCTTTTAATTAAACCGACTGCTAATCTCATCGCACAATTCCCCTCCTTTTATTCATAAACACGGGTACAATTAATCAATATGTAATAATCTATTATTTAAGTCAACTTTGTTATAACTATCTTTAATTGTGACAAACTAAACGATATTGATTCAACTTATAAACATTGACGGTTGTAACACATATTTAAGCACTGCAAGTCTCCTATGAGCTAATTATATTAGGTACCTACCTAAGATAACAGTTAATATCAGTTGTAGACATGTAGTCAATAATAGTGTTTAATTTGAAATAATCCATCACAAATACGTAAAATTTCATTTATTCAAACAACTGTCATTCTTATTATGCGTAAATTTAGCATGTTATTATTAATTAACTCCTTCCTGTTCCGTGTTTTAACAATATATAAATATACTCACCCTCTCTCTGTGAATGTCCTAATATCTATCTATTAAATGTAACTGTTGTTAATATCACTTAAAATGGGCGAAGCCCAACTAAGAGCCGCCCGAAGGGCCTAGCAGAAAAAAGGGTTTTTAACTGCTAGTAAATAATTATTAATGAATTTTACAAACAATTGTTATGGCGTGGTTATAAATTGTTCACCAGAAGTCGTTTAAATGTTTTGTTTGCGAAGATTCTTCTCAGCATCTTTCCCTCTGCAGTATACAGTAACCGTTCTCAATTATTTGCGAGAGCTAAGAACTGCACACAGCTTAGGACTAGTCCATGGAAGAGTTTTATAGACTCTGAATTTGGTCCTTCCTGGGAGGAGATCCGATTTCTCGGTACTTACGTAGAGACTGGGTCAGCTACTAGGACCGAACGTACCTGCATAAATCGTTCATGAATATGTATGTACTATTCTGTTAGCAAATGTTCTGAATTTAAATTTTTTTAAATACCTTTGAAATGAAATGAGGTTAAAAATGTTAGTTTCCGGCTTTAGCTCTGATCCTGACAATGTCAAAAACTTTTGGTATTTGGTTTCAACTTATGATCGCTTGGAAATTTTATTTTCTCTAACCAGAATAAGACAGCTTTATTAAATAGGTACCCACATTTCAATGTTTTCGGTTTTTGTAATGCTCAAAAACATAATCAAAAAAGCTAATTAAATTATTAATTTCGATGTAAAACGGTGAATATCAATATTCATATAACCATACCACAAAACCAATAACCCAAATTCTCTGAAATCGATTAAATGTGTCCAATATCCCAATGTTAGGTACATTACCATAAGCTAATAAAATTCCCATTAACCCTTAATCACCTGTTCAAGTGACGCTTTGTCACTTTAGATACAATATTTATCCCATTATGTATAGGTACGACATTATCTGTTTGCTTTCTTTCTTTCTGTTACTATGTTAGATTTAAAGTTCACGCTCAAGTTATATTTTGCCTCATTTTTTGTCAGTTTTATTTTATACCCCGAAGATGTTTGTACTAAGCGAAACCGGTATGTTATAGAAAAATAAATAAATAAAATTTCGTTGTTATTAACAAATACATTGTTTTATATTCATCATTAATCAGTTCTCCCGTAAATTTGAGAATGTGTATGTAATTAATTATAGATGAAACCAATGTCATAAATTGTGATTAAATTTTAATTTTATTTCGTATACAAATTGTGTCAAACCTCAAAGTGATAAATTTCTCCGAAAAAACACGGATAAAAATATGTTTATCTTCTTCTGCATAATTATTTGGAAAAACAGAGTTATTCTGCTAATTAATTACTGGCGGATATACGAGTAACTGGTACTCAAACATTCCTATGACGGTTTCTGCCATCGTAGTCCTGTTGTGGTTTTCCTTATCACCTACATTCCTGGTTTGACCGAATCGTCCTGTTTCTGTCCTGCCTTGTATTTCTTGGTCTTTTATTAAAAATTGTTACTATTATTTGTGAACTGTAGAAGTCGGGGACGAAGAAAATATGGCTCGATCAAGTGAACTAATCTTAACTACTTGAGTCGGACCTTGCTAATAGTCAGAATAACAGGACGGTATGTACGTATAAGACGATGCGGGATGTACAAATATGAATGAAGCAGAGAATGTGTGCCAAGATCGATTTGTTTGTCCATGCTTACTCCTGCGGAAACGGCATGATGATGTGAATACAGCAGAAGAGTCCCAATTGCTCCCAACCATTTGGAGCCAGTGATACTATGGCATCCCCGATTGGGGTATGTTGTAAGGATGAAGGTAGGGGTGCGAGGAAGGAGAGAGGGAAAATAAAGGTTTGGGAGTACCTGGCTATTAGGATCTAGTCACCAAATACGCCATTAAAGCCAAATCTGAATGGTGGTCTTACGCCAGGGTGATACTCAGAGTGTTTTCCGGTTTGTAAGGCCCTTAAGGTTCCTTTTAGCGAAATATAAAAAGACAACTGGATCTTATTCCCGTGCAAATGTTTTTTTTAATATCAGCTGTTATTGCTGTATGAAAATACCAATCTCTGGAAATCTATTTTACAATACATGTTTTATTAATAGTGTACACAACAGATAAAGAAAAACCAAATAAAGTAACAATGAATAAAAATATCAACCGTCCAATCACAATATGTAAGGATAAAAAATATGTGTAAAATGACAATAGAAAACAGAGTCAATAAGGTTTGGGTCAAGTACAGTAAAGTGAGAACAAGAGATTTGAGAAAATCAGTAAAGTTCTGTGAAACAATGTCACCTTATTCATTTTATTTTATTCTTGATGCTTTGTTTTGGTGTAGCCCACAATTCCATTGATCATAAATCATAACATAAAACCCAATGCAAAGAAATGTGGTTTTCAATAAGTCAATATCTTTTCTTTTTGAAGGATTGATTTTTTTAAGTAATCTATAATACAGGGTTTTCCAATAAGACGTGTTATTCTGAATAGCCCGCTATTTCGGTAGATGTTACTTTTAAAGCTGTCATTTTTTAACATTTGACAAGTAAAAACTAAGCCATTAATAAAAATGGAACGATACACGCTTCAACAACGCATTGAAATTATTAAAATTCACTTGAGTGAATCAAATGCAAATCATCTTGAGTGATGAGGCCCATTTCCACCTCGGTGGCTTCGTCAACAAGCAAAATTGTCGCATCTGGGGCTCGGAAAACCCAAGAGTTATGGTTGAAAAGCCTCTCTATCCTCAACGTGTGACTGTTTGGTGCGGTTTATGGTCCGGCAGAGTCATTGGACCTTACTTTTTCGAAAATGAGGCTGGAACAACAATTACGATGAATGGTTTGCGCTATCGAGAGATGATTAATGATTTTTTATGGCCGGAATTAGATGGTATTGATTTGGACAACGTTTAATTTCAACAAGACGGCGCTACGTGCCACACAAGCAACGAAACCATTGATCATTTACGATTGAATATCAAAATATCACCTCTTATTGGTAAACCCTGTATTATCAAATAAGACGAAAACATGTTTCACTCTATTATTTCCTTTTTATAGATATTATTAAATCGAATGTGCGTGTTGTAAAAAATTCATTTTATTATTTTTTTTTATTGGTGCCCTTTTTTACTCATTTAAAGTACGCTCTAGCGTGTTTAAATCGCACTTTATGGAACGCGCGTTTTTTAAAGTTACCATGGCAACATCAACAAATCAACAAAATGTGAAGTCTAAATGTCAACTTTTAACTAAAAATCTGACATGAATATTTTAAACGTCAAATAAAACATTAATAAGCAATACACTTCCTTCTTCTTTGATATCATATAAGCGTAAATCGCACAATTTACATCTTCTGCAAGAGCCAAAGATTCCGCAAAAGTTAAGTTATTAAGTTCTTCGTTTGTACTTATTTCAGTCAGTTCCTCTTGTTTTATGACATTCGTTTCTTCTATGTCACCATATGGGTTAATATGTTACTTTGCTGTCATATCCTGATTCTTCAATTTTTTTCTTATAATATTTTTGTTTGGTTATTATTATCAGGTTATTATTATTATTACTATCGGTATTACAATGGAAGATGCTCTGAGGAACTAGCGACTAGTTGATCCCTTCGGCACCGGTGCGTAGTCGGGATACACGCCAAACGCGCGCCCAACATTTGTACACGGTTGACATTTGTCACATGAGAACGGGTCGCTTCTACGATTCGTTCTTAAGTTCAACAGCTCGCCTGTGGAATGAACTGCCGGCCTCTGTGTTTCCTCTCTCCTACAACATGGGACTCTTCAAGACCCATGTTCACTCCTTCCTCTCCAAAAAAAGACCCCCCACACAGCATCCCCAAAGATGACATAGGCCCTGAGGGAAATTATTTTCTTCAAGGCCTCCTGTGTGGAGTTAATATAAAAAAAATATATATAGAAACGTGAGAATTGGGGGTCAGGGTTATTTAGTGCTTGTTTATGGAGTCTGTCTCTTTTACGTATGCAGAAGATAAGGCCGTTCGTAATCCAAGGTTTCAACTTCTTGTTTTTGTTGGAGGCTGTTTTGGTGGGGAAAGACGCGTAATTAATGTGTGCAGTTAGTGATGCAGAAAACGTTTCAAGAGCTGTGTTGACATTTTCAGAAAGCAGGGTAGACTCCCATTTTTCTAGTTCTACTGCCTTTATCAGATGATCCATATTTACAATTTTATGAGTAGGATTACTTGGCTTAGGGGGAGGAGATTTTGAATTTTGTAATTCTAGGATGGTTGAGTAGTGGTCTAGATTCGAATACAATTGATTTAGCAGATCGCTTTGTTCTGACCATGATGTGATCTATACATGTCTTAGTAGTGAGTGTGACTCAGGTAGGTATGTTGATATTGTTGATGTATGGTATAAGGCCATGCAGGCCATTAGGTTTAGGTATTTTGTTGTTTGAGGGCTGGCTTCGTTTAGGATGTCTATGTTGATATCACCAATTATGATGAGATCTTTAGTTGAGTCTTCGATTTTTTTTTCGAGTGAGTAGAGAAAAGGGGAGACATTATTGAGCTTAGGGGAGCGATATATGGCGAAGACATTTAAGTTGTCAATAGTAACTTTGAGGCAATTTGCATGGTCAACTGAAATTTCAGACACTATAGGGTTTAAGTAAGATTTGACATAAACTATGACCCCATCGGATTGGGACATGTGCCGAGTTGTATTGAACACGGAGTAGTTGTTGATTATTTTCGGGATATAATTTGCATTTATCCAGCACTCTGACAGCACAATTATACCAAATTCATTCCCTAATTCAGTTAGGAGTACAAGTAAATTGTCAAAGTTTTTATTGAGGCTGCGGATATTCATGGCAAATATTTTTAGTGCTTTAGGTGTGGAGATAATTTTTTTATATTCATTTATATCATTTGTCGTTTGAACCGTGATGTTTAGTAAGTTATCGATAGGGTTATTTGGGTCCATTATAAGCGTCTGTGTATGGTGGGGGCTCGAATTCATCAGTAACATTGTGAGTTAAGTGGATGTATAAAGATAATGGAAAACCATAGCAATTGATATTTAAGATGTGTTTTTGCAGATGTTTAGTTACTCTAGTGCTTAGTAGAATTATATGAATTAACGGAATTAGAACAATAGGAAGAGTGTTAAAACAGATATATATAAAATAAAAATGGAACAATTTAAGTTCATCGAAAAGTAAAAGACATTGAGATAATCAAAATAGTTGAAACAGATATTTATAAAAATAAAAATGGCACAATTTAAATTCATCAAAATATATGAGACATTGAGATAATCAAAATAGTTAAAACAGATATTTGTAAGAATAAAAATGGGACAATTTAAATTCACCAAAAAATATGAGACATTGAGATAATCAAAATAGTTAAAAGAGATGTATATACAAATTAAGATGGAATAATTTAAGTTCATCGACAAATAAGAGACATTGAGATAATCAAAAAAATTAAAACACATATTTATAAGAATAAAATTGGTATAATTTAAATTCATCGAAAAATAAGAGACATTGAGATAAACAAAATAATTAAAACAGATGTGTATAAAAATATAAACGGAACAATTTAAATTCATCGAAAAATAAGAGACACAATAATCAAAATAGTTAAAACAGATATCGCGATTTAAAATAATAATACATAGGAAATGGTTGAAACAATTGTTATAATTATAGTTCATGCGACAGTTAAGAGAATTATAGAAGACTTTAGTTATTTGGAGAAGTAGAGTTATTAAAATTAATTGTATAATAATTACCAAGGGATGTAAGAAAATTAATAAATATACCACATTTAAGAGAATTAGCAAAATTGAAATTATTAAGAAAAGTGAAAAAAGTGCAAGAATAAAAACAATCACTAGGATAGACGGAATCAAGTGGTTTGAAATTATGAAATTAATTAGAATAGTTGTATCCAATTTTTGAATAGCATTATTAAGACAAGTTAAGTGAGGTAATTGATTTATGTAAGATAATTTTATTTGATGATATGATAGGATTAGGATTATCATGGGAATATAAGGAGTTAATTTAGTTGAAATTATTTTATAATTTAAAACAATTGAATGTATCACATGTATCATACGACATAAAGTAATTAAGAAATTAAAAATATTGAAGTAAATTAAGTTTGGTATAATAATTCGATAAATTAACATAGTGGAAATAAATGGACGAATTGGAATAGTTGTAGAATAGAATATAGAATAGAACATAGAATATATATAGAAAAGAATATTTGAGTGATTTAAAATGATCAGATAAAGGGGAATTATGGAGCAAGTTACGATAAATATTTGAAGCAAGTTAATAAGTTCAGTAAGATTATTAATAATTATAGATAGATTTGTGATGTGAGCAAAGTTGACTGAGAAAAGAAAATAAATAAAAATTATTAAATTATTACAGATAAGCAGATTAGTTAATGGATTTTTTTGTTGACTTCCAGTCACATATTTTTAATGTCCGATTCATACGAGATTTTAAAGATTTTAGAGTCCTCAGACTTACGAACGTACACCTGACCATTTTTCGTCCATGCGAATTTATAGTTTTATTTTTATTTTTGCCTGTTGTTTTGTTTGAGCCAGGAGGAATTTTTTTCTTGAAGTCAGGTGGTCCGATATATAGATGGGTGTACTGTGACCCATCTGAGTATGTGGTAGTCCTATGGATGAAGCAGTAATTCGGCCTTTGGTTTTAATGTCAACGACATATCATAAAATAAAAAACCTCACTCAACATTCAATCACTAGTTATAAATGGGAAAAATATCCAAGTTCACGAAGACCCAGAAACCTTAGCTGATCACGCCAACCATTATTTTAGTAATATCGGCACAAACTTAAAAAACAAAATTCTGAAAGCCACAAATAAAACCCAAAATCTTCTAGCTTCAAGGGTAAGACAACAGAACTTTCTACATCCCACACTTTTCCTAGCCCTCACATCCACCAAAGAAATTGTTGACACTATACTCTCTATAAAAACAAATAGTGCTGCAGGTAATGACAAAAATTTCACCTTACATACTAAAACACATAGCTCACTTAATTACCACACCGTTAAAACAGATTGTTAATCTAAGTTTCAAAAGTGGCACCTTGCCCAACCAACTAAAACATGCTACGGTTATCCCAATCTATAAGAGTGGCGACAAAACAAATATCGAAAACTACAGACCCATTTCTTTGCTAAGTGTCCTTTCAAAAATCATCGAAAAAATTGTCTAAAGTAGACTTATCTCCCATTTGGAAACCCAGAAGATTCTCTCGTCCAATCAGTTTGGCTTCCAAAAAAAATTAGTACAGAATCTGCAATCTTAGATTTGACTGACAACATCTCTAATAGCCTGGATGAAGGCGATTCCTGTCTAGCCATATTCTTAGATTTAGCCAAAGCATTTGACACGGTTTCCCACCCCATACTCCTAGAAAGGCTATCTCAAATAGGCATCCGGGACTCAATTCTTAACTGGTTCTCCTCATACCTAACTGGTAGATCACAAACTGTAAAAATTAACAACACAGCTAAAAGTAACCCTCTACCAATTCAATTCGGAGTCCCACAAGGGAGTGTCCTAGGCCCTATTTTGTTCCTCATTTACATCAACAAACTCTGTAACCTACCCATAACCGGAAAACTAATATCCTTTGCAGATGACACTGTGCTCATAGCTCGTCATAAAAACTGGAAAGGAGCATTTGACATAGCTCAACACGACATAGGCCTTGTAAAGAATTGGTTAAATGATAATCTCCTGACCCTCAACGCTGGTAAAACAAAATTCCTAACCTTCAGTCTATCTGTTGCAACCCAACCTACTAACAATCAGAAAATAACAATTCACTCTTGTCTAAGACCTTATTCTTCCTGTACTTGCACAAACTTAGAAAAAGTATCCCATATAAAATACCTAGGGGTCCTAATTGATCATCATCTTCGTTGGGATCAGCACATAGCCAGCCTAACTGAAGACTTTGACAGCCGAATTCGCAAGCTCTGTTATGTTTTTCGAACATCAAGAAATATCCTTACGCCTACAATACTGAAAACAGTCTACTATGCTCTCTGCCAATCCCAATTAGCATATGGCATCATAATTTGGGGCGGTTGTACACATTATCTTATTGATCCATTACAAAAAGCCCAAAAAACGATAATACGTGCTATCAACAAGCGACCGACAAGATACTCTTCCACTCGGCTCTTCACTGAATACAATGTCTTAAACATACGGCAACTCCACATAAAATTTACTCTAATGCATTTTTTGTACAAATATAAGAAAAAAACCCTCGTACATCACAATTACACCACCAGAACAATAACCAACCGACACTACAACGTACCTACACTACATACCACGTCAGCTCGAAGACATTTCATGTACCTAGCTCCCAAAATATTTAACCTCTTCCCTGAAAACTTAAAAACCGAAACCCAACCCCATAAATTTTAAAAACTAACATCAAAATGGATAAGTTCACTTGGAGACCACAATATACAAAAATTGGTACATAAATTAAATTATATTATAATTTTATCAACTAATTATCAATTATTATTAATATTTAATACTATTTTTATTACTATAAATACATTTAGAAACCATGATTTTAATATTTGTAATGCAATTAAATTTTTATAATTTAATAACTTTTAATTTAATTTAATTTGTATAGTTTTATTACTTACTTATTATTTAATTTAATTGTATAATCTAATTAACTTATATATTTTTTTATTGGTGCCCTTTTTTACTCATTTAAAGTACGCTCTAGCGTGTTTAAATCGCACTTTATGGAACGCGCGTTCTTTAAAGTTACCATGGCAACATCAACAAATTCACAA
The DNA here is from genome assembly GCF_061612785.1 of Hesperophylax consimilis. Classification (NCBI taxonomy): domain Eukaryota; kingdom Metazoa; phylum Arthropoda; class Insecta; order Trichoptera; family Limnephilidae; genus Hesperophylax; species Hesperophylax consimilis. The sequence goes on along the minus strand of NC_142851.1, from coordinate 5,209,180 downwards.
AATGTGAAGTCTAAATGTCAACTTTTAACTATAAATCTGACAGGAATATTTTAAACGTCAAATAAAACATTACAAATATTCAAAAATTTTATTCAAATTTTACATTTTTTTTTACATCGTTTACATTCTAATTATTTAAATGGATGTGAAAAGAGCAGTTCGTATTATTTGAAATATTAATACCTCCGTTTTTTAAATCGGAGGAAATGCTGTTCAAATTAATAGTATTCTCGGAAGTCAATGAGGCTGCACTTCCATTAATGGCAGTTCCAATAATGTTTGAAACATTCTTCTTATTGCTAATGCTCTCTTCCACGTAACCAGTCGCCACAGCTGCCGATTTCCATCCTACTTGTCGTTGGATTTGATCAATTGTCATGCCACTATTTGCCATAATGGTAGCGGATGTACGTCGAAACGCATGTCCTGTATATTTCTCAGGATCGTTCAATTTAAGATAGCGTGCGATTTGTAAGGGGCATGATCCAAATGTGTTAATACCAACCACTTGATTGGTGCACTTACCCTTATCATACCGTAAGAAAACCCTGTCTGTACTTACATTTTGATTCACGTCTTCTGCAAGAGCTAAAGATTCCGCAAATGGCTACCACCTTCAAAAATAAGTACGTAATGTCCGGTGCTTCCGTGAAAAACTTCCGCAAATCATCTTCTTTGAATACATACGCCTTCTTAGCAACGTCATCCTTGCTAATTGCCTTCATGAATGCATGCACTTTCACAAATGATTTTAAATCAACCCCTTTATTTATCCTCAACAGACATTGCAATTTCGAATGTATGGCCCACATAGTCGATGCTTTGTACTGTTCCGACATTTTCTGAAGGTAAGCAAGCACAACTCGTTCATCTGCATCTACTACGTTTTGCTCCTCCATCCATGTTATGAACCTTTCATATTCTTTTTTATAAACGTCTTTGGATTTTTCAGGTATTAACCGCGATTCTGCTTTGGTATTTAAATTATGAATGCTAGAACTCATTTTACAACACACAATAACTAGTAAAAACTGTGATGTCAACTATTAATCTTATATGACAGATTGCAAATTAATGTTTGTGTTTTTCATTTCCATGACAACAAGATATTGTGATGTCACATCACGAATTCATTAATAGTTCTTATTTCCAAATTTTTAATAATAATATCAATATTTATGTTTTAAAAGTGTACCAATAAAAAAAATAGCGTAAAGTATTCGTGGATAACTGGTCTTTAAAACACTTGCTTTATTTCGAGCACTCGGCTACGCCGTCGTGCTCGAAAAATCGCGCGTGTTTTAAAGACCTGTTTATCCACTTATACTTTAAAATACTATTTTTCTAAACCGATTCAATTTTTTTATATATACGAGTATCGACGCAAACTGTAAATGGCTTGGTTCGTATTTAGACAATGTTTGTGAAGTATTTCTTGTAATTAATCCAGGCATTTTGGCAGCTTTATTTGTGATTTGATTAGTGTGACATTTATATTGTAACTTACTACCGAGAATCACAGAAAGATTACGAGTATTGGAGCTGGCTACAAATATGTTTTCATTTAACAGATATTGATTTACAATTATTTTTTGTCATTTGTTGAAAATATTAAGTGGTGACACATTGAACCATTAAAAATAAGTGGTTATTCTGTCAGTAATTTGATAAATGCTTTTATATTTTTAATTTATTTATTCGTGTTCTCCATAAAACGTGAATGCACTAATATATTAGGGAGATCACAAATTTTAGGTACATGTAAGTATCAAAGGACATGGGGGCAGTTTTAGTATTTCCTGACACATTCCAAAGATAGTTTCTGAACTGTCTGTAGGTGACGTTGAAATGCGTTTAAAGGTATGGGTTTATTCAGTTTAGCATCAAGTTCAATTAATTCTATTGATTATTATTGTCAAATAATGTACTTATTATTAATAATATATTATTTTATCTTTTAGTTATACAATATTTTAAACTTTATTCCTTTAACCTTTATATTTATGTTAACAGCACGTATTGTGCCTGTTGTATTTCAATAAATAAATAATGTTTTTCTTCTAGCCTTGTAACTCATGGAGTGTCTCTGAGAAGTCAGTTATTTAATTTAGCAAACTTTTTATTGTTGCGGTCCAGTTGTAAACATTTTAGAAGTCGAGAACTAATTACTGTTGGTCCATTACATATTTTTCTATGTTTCTTTTGTCTGAGACCCCGAGGCCATCTACTTGAGCGATATGCGGAAGATGTTGTTCGTTGTGTTTCGTACTATAATCTATCAATAAATCTTCTACCAAGTGAACATCCCATTTCTATACAATTTGTAATGCGTTTTTACATAAATCATTGTCACACTCGGTCTGGAACTGCACGGTGTAAGACAACCGACATTATTCATAGTAAACGGAAATTCATACAACTGACTTTGACTAGTTATTCTTTACAAATGTAAAAACGATTATGCGTTTTATTTGTTAGAGGTTTATGAACCCAGTTTTTAGCCAGGAAACAAAATAAGAATATCTCTTTGAAGAATAAGATAATAACACTAACAAATCTGATAAAGAAACAGAACAAGACACAGAAAATAAAAATAAACGGTGGCAACTGGAAATCGAATTCATGATCTCTGTATTACCGGGACAACGCCTCTAACCACTCAGCCATTGGGACTGAATTATTATATTTGTCGATTATATTTCAAATTCAGAATTAACAATATTAATTATCTTATTTTTCCCATAATTTTGACAATTATTTTTTTGAATGTTCACAAATTTCTAAAGAATTGGTTTTTAACCTAGATAGGGTCTCGGATAAACATATCTGATGTTTGTTTGTTTTTTTTGTTGTTGTTATAATTTCCGTTTTTATGTCCGGGTTAAATCTTTCCCATAGGAAAAACTAAACCCTTCACAAATGATCATCTAGTCAATCAACACTATGCAAGTGCATTATGTGAGCAAAATAAATACAAAACAATACAAGAACAACCACGTCAACTCACCAGAGATCAAATGGGAAAATAATTCACCGACTTCAGATATTTTCATATCGGAGGGTTAGGCTCGGTAGAACTCCTAACAGGGCCTATAAATCCTACTGATCCCTCAACATAAATATTTAAAAAATCTTTGGTTATCCTACATGTATTTAAAGTTACTGATTTTTGCGTTTTTATATTATTATTATTAAAAATATTATTATTATTATTATTTATACTGAATACGGTTAAATGATTATTAAATTAGTATTAAATCTAAACAATTCTAGTTTTGTTTCATGTTTCGTTTAGATTTATAAGAATTATCATATTTTTCAATGATATATTACATTGTTAAGTATCAACAGTTATAAAAATAAATGTTGTAACAGTAAAAATGAAAACAAGAATGGTTAAAAAAAAACAGGAAATTCAATTAAAACCACTTAATTTTATAGCGCCAAAACTAAAATGTAGGGAAAATGGGTCGTGTATTTTTTGTGGTATTTTTCGACTTGGTAGAGCAGTAGTGGTAGTGGTAGAACAAAGCCCCGGCAAGGCTGAAGTCCTGGGTTCAATTCGTAGATGCGACCAAATCTTTTGTCAATTTTAAACTTTCATTTCAGAGTATCTAATATTGTCTTCATTAAATATTATATTTCGTGGTTTAACTCATTAAGTAATTAATAAAATTAAATTAAAAAAAACATATTCACTTTAATTTCATATAATGTAAAGTGGATGGTGCCATAAGTATTGGGATGTCCATTTTAACGATAAATAACGAATTTAAAGCTATTTTTATTGTTTGTTTTTGGGGTGTTATGCCGTGTTGCGCTAACTCCTTCTTTAGCCGACGTTTCGGACAGCGTTGCAGTGTCCATCATCAGGGCAGATCCGGTAGATCCGAAGATGTGTAAATTTTGGTTGTCGAGTTTGTGCTTATTTGTTTGTGGCCTGGGCCCGTCCAAGTGCGAAATGCCAACGGAAGTGGCGACGGGCCCAGGCCACAAACAAATAAGCACAAACTCGACAACCAAAATTTACACATCTTCGGATCTACCGGATCTGCCCTGATGATGGACACTGCAACGCTCTCCGAAACGTCGGCTAAAGAAGGAGTTAGCGCAACACGGCATAACACCCCAAAAACAAACAATAAAAATGTTTTTGGCCGTGAGAATCTAAAAACTTACCCGAATTTAAAGCTACTTTAAGCGACATTGAAAAATAATGCAATCGAAAATATCATTTTAATACTGTCAAAAATGTCACTCGAATACTTGGATGTATGGCGGACATAGATTTAAACAGGAAATTAAATGGAAATGGATGAGTCAGATTGAATTTATGTGAAATAACACACTTCCTTCGTGAATTGATTCAATGGCGTATTGGTTCAAGTGTTTCCTACCGGTACTAACGGCATTCAAAGTGACGGCTTGGAAATGCATAACGTCACATGGTGACACATTATAAAAACTCGTGACTAGTCGCCACTTATGGAAGGGCAGTAATAATGTTTTAGACTATTAAATAACTTATTCCCAAAGCGATGACTAATTCAGTAGTTGATGGCCTATAGTTAAAATCATCGGCAAAATATAATAATACATGATGAAATTGCAAGAAATAAAGGTTTAGTACCGTCGATTGGCACTAAACTGAAATTGACTATATTTTAACGAAAAAGAAAGATGATGTGTTTATTTATCATAAGAAATACAAGAAGTGAGGAAAGGGAGGCATTTACCTTGTGAATGATGTTTCTTTTGGAGTTCTGCTGGTTTTTGGAAACTTATGTGGTTCACTCATAGTTCATAGATGTACATCTTGTAAACAACAACAGATTTCCACAAAATGAACTCTTTTACAATTACCGCACGACTATTTAATGTATTTAACTTTGGGATACTAATTTACACTATTTTATAGACTTTTCTTGGTATTGTAGATACGAGAAGCGAAAATAACAAGCACTTTCAACGATGATGAAAATTCGAACATGAAACAAATGATACTGACGTCGGTCTTCTATTTTAAATCTTCTTTCTTCCAATACCAGACAGGAAAGGAACAAAAAACAAGGAGAAAAACAATTTGAGTAGGAACTGAGATCTGGAATAATCATAAAAAGAAGTGGAGATTTTCCGTTATTTCATGGACTACTTCTCCAAACGCTGAGCTATCGCTGTAATCTTCTGATTCCCATATTCCTACAATATATATAATCTGTTTAAGTAAGTATTTATTATTGTTTTAAAAAGTTTCCTTTCTTCAAATTTTATCGGATAGAAATTACAATCTTTACTAATTCATCAGGGGTGGATCAATCACTACACTAAAATTCTCTAAATTCGCCTCTAGATTCTTCCCGCCTTGTTAACTTTCATTCCCAAAAACAAAACCTAACAGAACACAGATCAAAGAATACGAGATGACAATGCCAACGTTGCGAATCATTAATCCATATTAATAATATCAAAGCCGATATAAGTAACCGTTTTTCCATTCATTTTGACTTCGGAGTTTTTATCATTATTCCGCAATACAATTTCAATTCATCGACATTCAATATCCAAGGCGAAAAAGTTGGATGTTTGTCATCCACGTTGTAAAGCAAAATTTTGGCGATCTTGCGTTATACAGGTTGTATGGAGACGTAGGTACCTGGAAAACCATAACCAGCAATTCTTGTGCTAATTTGGAATAAAAATGTCACTATAATTCTGCTGTACGGCGATTTTTTTTCAATTAAAAACAAGAAAAGCAAAATTATAATATATTTTACTTATTACATGCCGCCACACAATGTGAGGCGCACTCCGTCTTGTCTTTATTAAGATGATGGAACGAAACCGACCGCGTTACCACGTTACACGATACGTTGAACTAGTGACGGCGTTGAAAAAGTGTTTAATTTTAAAAAAATATCATCGGACAGCAAAATTACATCAGTTTTTTTTAAATCATTTCTGAAATAGCTGGTTATAAGTCTGTCTTACATCCCGAATCACCCTGTATAAGACAGCGTATAGCTCAAATTTCAACAAAACACGTTCAATACATAAATTTACCCAACCGCAGAAATACGCATTTACATTTTATCTGTACATCTCCTGTTCCATTGAATACAATAATATCATGCTTTCACTGCTATAGTGTAATGGCGTACAGACTGATGCTTTCAATAGTGCCCGCTCCCGGTCTATAATAACAATGTGGGCCACTGTGCGACCGGCCATCAATCACACATTATGTCCACCTTTATCCTTGGGACGGACCACTGTGCACCGTTCCCTTTACGCTCCGCAAATCAACCGATAGCTAATACAAAACACGATAAGGAAGAAAAAAGGCAAATCCCAGTGGGTTACATTATTTTACTAGTGCTTGGTGTTACATATAAAATGAAAAAAATATCTACCTAATCCTTTTCTTGAATATGAGTGCTTTTTAATCGCAAAGCTATGGGGGTTTTAAAAAGGTTTCAACACGAATTTAAATCTCATAAAAACTGTTTTTATTTTCAATGTTATGCTTTTTTCAAAAAGTTTCTTCAAACCTATTTTTAAAAACTAATACACGTACTGGCACTAATATTGTGTTCCATGAGATGAGAATTTGTTAGTATTGAAAATATGACATTGGTTTAGATTAGGTTAGGTTAGGTTATCTTATTAGATACCTAATATTATTATGATACACACGGAGAAAACTTACTGATTTAAAGTTTTGCTACTAAGAATTTCGACAAATTATTTATAGTTTGGTTAAAAACGGGATTGCAGGCCCTTAACGAATGAGTTGATAGGTTTTCTAATAAATGTTTAGTAAAACACGAACGTATTATCACGTCACACGTGTTCATAAAAAACATAATATTTCCGCATTTCATCACTAAAAAAATAAAGTAAAACACGAACGTATTATCACGTCACACGTGTTCATAAAAAACATAATATACTCGCATTATCAAGGCAAAAGCAATGACTATCAATAATTAAAAAAAAAAATTGTAATACTGATTTTTCTCCGATATAAAATAATATCTCTGTATTTGAATTAACATTTAGGTCATAACATTCAAAAATAGTTAACTGCCAGTATTACGTAAAGATAAGTAATTGATTCGCCTTAATTCAAATAATATTACAAACCTCCAACATTTTTAATTTAAATTCGAAACGATTGGAATCAATATTTGACAAGATTTAAGGTTAAAGAAGGTCTAGGATTCATGGCTTAGCTAATAATCACTGTCCATCATGATCACTCCGTGGAAACTCGTGATAATATTGTAACTTATATTATCTAATACAATAGGCACGGTGAGACCAAAACCGAGGTAATCCGCAATCCACAGTGAGATAAATAATTCAGAAGCCGTCAACATTCAAATTGGATCCGATCACATAAAATCCGGAAAACGATTTGGGAGGTTAACACGGATTAATCGGATGACTTTGTTTCAGATGTAGAATTGTAAGAGGTTAGTAAGATCGACGTTCAATACACTGAGAAAACTTGATGATATAAGATATTACTGAATTAAGAATCTCTACAAATTATTCGTACTCAGTCTCTTTTAATTCCCAGTTCAATTTCTTTTATAATTTTAAAATGAAAGGACACTTCTGCCGCAAGCTGTTTATTGCAGAGTAACAAAATTTGAAGAGAAATAATCTAACGAAAACAAAATGAACACTGATTCCCATGGTAACATAGGAATCTACTAAATTGACCAATAATTCAATTGGTAGCTATGTAAAATTGAAGTGACATTTGTTGACAATTTTATATATACCTGTAAAATTAAACCCTGGCCTTTGACGAATGAATTGACAAATTTCGCAATAAAATTTTATTAAAACGCGAATGTGTAATTGCGACGTCGGAACACGTGTTCATGAAAAAACTTTTTTTTTCTTTCGTCATTGCGTTTTATCAGGAAAAACGCAGGTGCATAAAAACGTGTTCCATTACATTATTAATGCACTAAAAGTTTCAATAAATCAGCAATACTCATTTTGTTCCGTGTTTTTCTTTTCCGATGTAAAAAAGGCCTTGTTAAATCTGTACATTGTTAGAAAATGAAAATGATATTTATTAGAAAATAAAGACAAATAAATATATAATGATATTCAAATGAATCCATTTTCTTCAATATTTAAAAAACGATCTATTTTTTCCACTGTAAATTCAAATACGAAGGAACATATTTGACATAGACATGAGAAACGGAATGTTTTTTTGTTGTTGTGTTTGTCTGGGTAAAAATAATACAATTCATAATACTACAGTAGGTACTTTTATTACATGCAGTAAAATAATTTCTCAGTTTGCCATGCTTAAAAAAATTTCGGAAAGTTTGTCGAAACCCTTGATTGTTAAAATTACATTCATCGATTGATTCTTACATAAAAGCTATTCGTTCATCTCTTACTGCTTCAACCACCAACAATGATTACAAAGGTCTTGCGCACCCTACTTATTTTTTCTCTTGATTAATTTGTGTTAGGTACTTTTTATTGAATGCAACAATTGCAACTTAATACATTGTAGCAATCGCAGTCGTTTAAAAAGGAGGGGAAGTTTGAATTGAGTGCAATGGAATGTTTTTTATGGAGAAAAATGCATTTGTAGGAGAAAGAGAGGAATCCACCCGAAGGGGGATAAATTCCCGTGATAACTTTACTTTGCAATTGCGTTCCGCCCCACAAGATAACTATTATTGCAACTTTGTAATTTGAGTAAAAGCATTTTACAACGTTTTGCTAGAGTAATGGTTTTTCGCAAGTAGTTGTTTCTGTTTTTGCACTGGGGTGACAGAGAAACAATGTATTACGCGATTTATCTGACAACCTTTCAATGTGGCATCAGCAGATATTATTATGATTAAAAACATGTTAGATACCAATAACTTGCAACAATAGTTCAATACATACATAAAAAGGTATTAATTTATTTATAAATGCTATTTCTTCTAATGCTCATATCCAATCGAGCGATTGGTGTACAATCTTATTTATTAAATACCGTTCCTCAAAATATTAATACGATAACACATGAAGCTGTTTAAAGCTACCTAGATTTCACCGTTTATTTCATGTTTAACATTATGGCAAACGATCCCTTTTTGCAAACATGGCAAAATATGCCAAAAATCGCTCGAGTGGAATATCACCTTCCTCTTTATGTACAAATGAATGTATGAAGGTGAGCTTATTGTTATGTTATGCCTGCGGAGTATTGATTTGAGTTTTTGATATTAATTACTTTGACTTTCTACTATTTTTTAACCTAACCTAACCTCTTGCCAGTTAGTTAGTTTAAGGTACCTACACACACGAAAAAAAACGAGTATTGTTAATTCGAATTATTGCTAACTCGTTTATAAACAGGATTCGGAACGTTTCCTGATAAACTTTTAATAAATATATCGGAACACGTGTTCAAGCACCTGTATTTTCCTCCACAATATATAAGGACGAAATACTAAAATATTAGGATTTTTATGAAAACGTGTTTGACAGCAGCACGACATCGTGACAATATATTCGTATTTTACTAAAAGTTTATCAGGAAACCCATTAATTCAACCCGTGTTTAACTGTATCACCCATAATTTGAAGAGATTCTTGATGAATTTGCAATACTCATTTTCCTCCGTGCACCTAAGCAGTAAATATGATGTGTTCCCATTTAAAAAATACTTTCAGTTAAACTACTGAAACTGTATGTGTTTAATTTTTTCGTGTGTTCGTTAATTTTCCCAAGTCTCGGAGCAGAAAATGTCTCCTTACGTGGTTTCCTCTTAAATTTGTTCCGAGAAAAAGTTTTCCTTGCGGTTTTTCGTTTTATCCTCCATTTCCCCTTTTCTTCTTATTTTCACTTAAAAGCTTCGGTCTGCGCTAGTTTTGTCGGCAGGAGATTCGAGAAACTCTTGTAAATTTGAAACTTTTAAGAAGCCGGGGTTTTCTGTTGGCGTTAATTATTAGATTTCTAATAATACTTGGTATAAACGACGAGCGTATTGCACATAAAGAATTTGAAAGCATGTAAAAGAATTTACTATGTAATGCTGAATCCTCTTATCTTTTGTACATGGTTTAGTAAAGTAATAAACTATTTAAATTGGAAATTACCGCTATTCCGAGAATCTTTTGTCTTGGATTAACCGCAGTTGGCTACCGAGAATTTTCAGACCATTTTGTTTGCATGAAACATATCGAAAAATACCAAGGAGAAGAATATTAATTTCAAACATTTTACAGATAGAAATGCTTATATATAACTTTACCCCAATATTTCATTATGCATTAATTATTTCAGTTTTACGTTTAGATACGACTTAAACTTAATTGGCATATATTGAGCCTATGTTATTATAAATTAATGGTGTTATTAAAACAACGTGAGGTTATTTTTTTTCATTAGCTCCACACAGGAGGTCCTGAGATATGTTTGAGGATGCTTTGAGGACGGTTTTTTTTAGGGAAGGACGGAAAGGAAGTTCTGGAAAGGAAATAGTCATGAGGGGGTAGGTAGGAATCTGGGGGTCAGTGTATACATATGTATCCATCCCTCCCACTGCGATGTAAGGAGATGTTCCGAGAGAGTCCTGCTGGAGTGATCAAAAGGTCTTCCTCAACCAGTCCACCACTCCTGCGAAGTCACCAAATGTAGCGAACCGCTTGGGGCAGAGGTGTTGGTTATCCAATAAATGCTTCCTGGGGCGACGGTACCTATGCCCGCCTCCCAAATTGAAAGTAAAGCAATACGTACTAGTACTTATTACAAAATTACATTACATTTTAAAAGATTTTTATGATGTTATCTAAGAGAGAATTCAATTCCCGTGCTTCATAAAACGGTTGATTATGCATTACATATTCACATTCTACGTATATTTCAGTCGTCCTAATGCAGCAATATTATCATAGTTCATACTACTAACAAATGACAAATGTCAAAAGATCCGTCGCATGTTGAGTTAACGTCGCGTCGCGCACTTACAAATTTCACAGACTCGTGCAAGGTGAAGAAAGATGACACAGAAGACGTAGAAGTCCGTCCACCCGACACCAATCCATCATCACGGCTTATTCTATCCCTGACAGGGCGTGAAAGACCAGGCTACATACAAGACGCAAACATTAATGTAAGCCGGGCTTAGCGATCTAGGTCAGCCGTCCTACGTACGTACACACATTTGCATTAGATAATAATGAACAATCTACGAACATTAACATAAGTAAGGTAAGTTCGTAGAACTTCTTGGCTTATCCGAGCTGTCGCTAATGCTAATGAAGATTAAATCGTCCCAGCGTCCCGAGGCGGTCGCTTCTCAAACTTTTAAGCTATGAGATTAAATAATATAATGGTTAAATTTAATTCTCTTTGTGAAATTATTTGGAAATTTAAGTATTTGCCGCTTAGTAAAATGGTTCACAAATGTCGTAAGTTATTTGATTGAACCATGGATTGCATCATTTTAAGTCAAGGGGTTTCGTTTTCTATACCCATAAAGCCAAAAACACGGCCACCAAAAGTTAGGCTCTCTACTAGCAGTCCGGAAGTCACGGGTTCAAATACCGGCGTGCGCATTTAAATTTTATTAGATTAATTTGTGTTATTTCAAAATGTATTGATTTAAACTAATATAAAAGTATATTTGAGGAACAATCCAGATTGGAAGATACTGTCATTATAGTCCTGGTGTAAGACCATTCAGGATTGAAACATTGCTTGAAATAGCTTTAATGTCCTGTTTGGTGACCAGATCTGAATAGCCAAGTATTTTGACCACCCACCTTCCCCTTTCCCACCTCCTTCCTCCTCACTACCTCTCAAATTCTCAAAGTCTCGAATCTCAAATTTATATTTTTTATGTGCACAAATGGGTTCTGTTATAAAAGAAAAATAAAATTAAAAATCTGGTTTTAGAGCGGACACAAATAGACAACATCCATAATCAGATTCCACTCCACGATAAATTCCATCAACTTAAATATATTTTATAAATATTGAGTGTACTGACTTAGTTTATACTATGTTTATCTATCTATTTATCTATCTGCATAAATAATGAAATAAATGTTCGTTTGATCAAAATCTTAAATCGCCGAAAGTTCTTCACCAATTGCTTTGAAATTTCTACATAAAGTTGCATTTGAATACGCGTGTGTTTTTGTATACCTATATTATATAGATTTCACCAGACAGGTAAAAAAACAAATTTATTCTGAAAAGGAGCGCCTTCTGAAAGTAAAAGCAACACGCTTTCTCTGCACAGACAGACTGAGCCACAGCAACGCGTGTGGGGTAAAGCTTGTTATGAATAAAAAGTTCATCAATGATTAATAACGTTTAATTCAAGGACGCTTCATATTGAATATAAAATTTAAAAACAACATGTTAGGAATTGCCACCACAAACCCATCAATCAACAACACTAATTGGATTTATGTTAAATATTAACCACATTTATAGTTTATATCTGTGCCTAAACATTATGTATGAAATTTGAATTCAAAAAACACAACATCTAGTACAGATTTTACAAAATTAAAGCTTTCATATTCAATGTATAATGCCGTCAAGCAGTTTGAGAACCGGATAAGTTTGCTGCATCTCAGCATCCCTTAAGTTAACAGTGAAATATTCACACGTGCATACATCTTGTTCTCCAGCCCCATCCTCTTGAAGGTAAACACGTTATCTTTCTCAGGGGTGGTACTTTATCTTACCTTCTTACCCTACCTTATGCAGAGCACACAGTTTCAACCCTTCGCAGTTTATTGCATGGATTTCTGAAAGAAACATCTTAAATCAACCCTACCTTGTAATAATTTCTCTTTTCAAAAGTATCTATTTATGTACACAAAAAAAAATATGTTTCTTTGTTTGTCCTTGAAAAACTAGTAGACCGATTTCGTTGGAACTTTCACAGTTTGTTCTTATTAGTGTCAGGAGTATTTAGAGAGTTGTTTGAATGGTAGAAAAATTCGGGGACGTCTGAAGAAGTCTTAACGCATTATCTCTACTCTTGAATGAGATACGGATTTGAATAAAAGTCGATATAATGTACTTTTTTAATAGTTCCAATGTGGTGTACAGCAGGAACAGTGAAAGTCGGGCACGCCCGAGAAAGACGTGGCACGATCAAGTGAAACAAAATCTTAAAAAGAGTTAATTTTTGCAATTCTTTAGAATAGCATTATTTCCACCTAAAAAAATAGACCCAATTTTCTGGTTCACAATTCATAGAATTCACAACCCCAAAACTTTACTCCAAATCATTTATAACCCCGAGCAAGTCAGCTAGTGTTACAATAAATATGATGTGGAGGTAATTTTACGTGCGTGATAAAGTATGTTTGACTAAGCCGGGTGTGGTAATATGATATATAATTATTAACGCTTCCCATTGATGGCAGTATCTGCAGTTCTGCAGGGTACTTTTATGAACAGCTTTTGTAAACCAGTTAAACTCGCCTTTCGATCACGCTCTGTTAAAGCGAGTCAATCATTCACACTGGTTATTGGATATCAGCTGCTGTCGCTATAAAAAATGATTGGTATCGTTTGAAATATACTGGTACGTAATAAAAATAATGAACGATCGCCCTTAAGACCCGATTTGTGCACAAGCCTGTTTTCTGTTTGCTCAAAAGCCCGCCAATGCTAAAGTTTATCGAAAACATTTTTATGTCGTTGTAAAAAATAAATGCGAATGAAATTCTGCAGAAAATACTTCAATAAATCTTAAAATACCTCACCTGATCTTATCTTATATTTGTTGACATTTGATGATAATTGTCAAATCAATACCTTCACTTTTTCTGCCAGCGAAAATTGTAAGCGAGAAATACCTACTCATAGTTTTGATAAAGTTGAATTGTTGCCAATTTCGAAAGTTTTAAACGCATTCTTTTATCCTAACGTCATCAAAAGAGATTACAGATTATATTCAACGACATGATTAATACTGACCTTTGCTGGGCTATGACCGTCGTACAGGCAGTGAAATACATTATGACAATGCGGTATTGAAGACGAGGATAATTAATGGTACCAATGGGAACATACTTCATAAAGCATGCTCGAATGTGATATTTCGAAACGCTGTTATAATATACACAAAATGATCTAAATACGGCGGGGTATGTGTGACGTAATAGACCTTTGGTCGGTTAACAGTAAAGTCAATAATGGTCGGTATGAAAACAAAAGAAAATCAATTTCAATAGTTAGTATGATATCCAAAACTCATGAATTATTATGAAATAATAATATCTTTATTTAGCAAAATTTACACATTACAACTATACGTACATATTATGGTGTAAATTAATTTATTTAAGGTTATAAAATTAACAGAAAAAATATGAACATAATATTGTGAAGGTAAAAAGAAAATAAAATTACAGTTGAGGTTTCTTAAATACCGCCTCACTAGGCTAGCCTGTGTGAGGCAGAATTTTTCGTGTTAGTTCCTAATACCTTTGAACATACCTATACTTGTATTAAGATGTATTCGCTCAATAATGTGGTGACTTCAATAACTGCGAATTTGTGTGAATGCACCGGTGAAGGCCCTATTCTTATTTTTGATCCAAATTTTTACATTATCTTTGAAATTTTTTTGTAAATCATATTGTATTATGCTGTCTGGAAGAATGTTGTAGAGTCTTGTCGCAAAGTATTTAAAGTTTCGTTGACCAAACGTAGTATGTGTTATTGGTATTTGTAGTAAGTTTTTGTTGTTGCTTCGAGTACATCGTGTATTTGAACTTTTTTCATAGTAATTATGTATATTTGAGTTAGGATAGTTTTTGCATATAGCTGCCGAACATCAAACACATTCATAATTTTAAAAAATAGATTCGATAATATAATATTAATAATATTATTCAATTTTTAAATAATTTGTTAACTACAGTAATGACCCGTGTGCGAATACAGTTTAAATGAGGATTTATTAATTCTTCTTGTAATTATATACAATAAAGTTCTGCATCCAAAATCAGCGTTTGTTGATCTATATGAATATATTATAGTAGTTTATTTTTTAGGAACTATGCCGTGTTGCGACACCTCCTTATTTAGCCAACATTTCGGACAGCAGTACAGTGTCCATCATCAGGCCAGATTGCAGATATGAATATATGTTTTTTAAGTCTTGATATGTTTCACTCAAGTTCTTTCTGATTTGCGAAGCAGAAAATATGTGAAAATAAGGTATCAGAATAAAAACAATATTTGAGAAAGAATGAAAAAATATTTACAGCATAAACTCTATTAATTATTTTTCTTGAATATTTTTTCTTCATCAGTTATGCAAGTTATCAAATTATATCTGATTTCCTTATATAATCAGCTCGAATTTTGAAAATGACAGTTAAATTTTAAAAAAATGCGAGTTCATTAACCGGAGGTACAAAAAATGTATCATCACATAGCAAAAACAAAAAACAAATAAACAAAAAAAAATACGTTTTAATGTCAAATATTTTTCCTCTTACAACATTTGTATGTAGGACTAATTTTTTTCTTCTGTCTACCAAATTTGTATATAATATGAAACGCAACCAACGATTACCAATCTTTATTATTAATTACGTGTATGTCTTACTTCGCTTTTTTAATCTTTAGCTGTACAAAATATGCATGTCAATTAATTTTAATTTTGCCTGTCTTAAAAGGAGAATACCTCCTAGTCACACAGACAAAACATTTTTAAATGTAAAAAATAACCTGAGCTATCTATCTATATAAATAAAAATGTAAATATTATTCTTTTCAAAATTTTAAGTCTTCGAAAGTTCTTCACCATTTCTTTCGAAATTTTAACAAAACATCTATCATACCTATATTATATATATATGTCACCTGTGACAGCCAGTATAACATGAAATAAATCACAGACAGACCCATAATCGAAATATTAGTATTTTTGATGGTATAAAGTGATGGCTGGTAAGTTGAATATTGCCTACTTAAATTTGGCTTTAAAGCAAAAACCCAAACATCGTTGCTGCTACTAACACATTCGTGAAACTTTGTTTGTCGCCACTGTCTAAGCCATTGAAAACTGTCGGATTCGCTTCTCCGTGACATCTCCCATTTCTTTTCCCTTCTGCCTCCTTTACCTCCCCTTTCTATCTTCCCTTCCTCTCCCCCATCCGGCTAACTTATCCATCCCACTGTCATGTTGAACATTTTATCCGATTTCTCCTTTTCGAACTATCCGGGATGCCAGAAGTTGAACTGCCACGTGCGAAAGATAAACAACCGTAGCTCCAAAATTAAATAAATTTAAAAAAAAAAAAATGTTTGTCTTTCAAATAATATAGGTATTGTTAACCCTTACTAGACGGATGAAATTTGGTAAATTTCTCAAATCCAAAGATAATATTGAATATTTTAATAGAAAGAATAGACACACTTTTACAATGTCAACTTTTTGGAATTGTCAGTGACAGTAACGAAATATTATATCCAAATAACTCAAAACTTAGCTTTACACAGTGCACACTGCAGTTCACTTCAAGGAAGTTATAATTTCACTGGACTGTAAATGTAGCGGCTTTTAGATAGGTTGGTAATATCATTTAGTACTCAATAAAACATGGAAGGTTGAATATTGTTAAAATATTTTGTGTATTGGCTTAGTCTTTTTTGGTAGCTTAATATCGTTGTATGTTCTTGTTGTTTGTAATTTTCTTTGTAAAGTATTTTGGTAATGGGTCGTTAATTATTTTATGCATAAATATCATCGTGTTGAAGGTCAGCATCTGTCTCACTGCTAGCCAATTTAGTTCCTTTAACATTTTAGTTACTATTGAAAATATATTTCGCCTAAGTAATATTCTCATTGCTCTATTTTAAAGCATTTGAAACTTATTTTGTTTTCTGTGATTACATAAGAAAAGAATCGCGGAGTAGTAATTAAAACGTACACTTATAATGGAGTTGAAATAAAATAATAGTATTAGTGACACAACATTTTTTTTTTAGTTTACAATTTTTACTCGAAACATGGCTGCGTTTTGGAGATATGGTATTTTGCCTCGGGCCAGAAGAACCAAGTCAGTTTCTTTGCCACTTCTCGGTTCCTGCTTTTTTGAAACGCAATCCCATATCCGCATGTGTTTCTGACGGCAGAGTTTCAGGATGTCTGGATATACGACGGGTCTGGTAGTGGAAAGACATTGATGAGAAAAAAAACTTATGCGCCTCAACCATAAACTAGTTATCAATAAAACTGTGCTTATAACAAAACATATTATAACGCCCAACTTTTAACGATTAAAACGTGAATTTATTTTTCCATATTAAAAGGTAGTACATTTTATTAATCTTGTGCCAAAGCAGTGGGTTCTCAAATGATTAAAATAATAATAATAATATGTTGATGATTTGTTTTTGCCGTTTTTGTGCTAAATCACCGACGCTGCACAAATAGATAATACATTTCTACGAATGTACATATGTTATTATTCATATTTATTTACATTTTTTACAAGCAGATAATATACAATACCATACTTACCTGGTAGCTAAAATGAAAGTCACCACACGGAGACATGTGATACTAATTACTTACAAATTAACACATTTTTGATTCGCTTGATTTATAATATAGTACAGAGAATACTTTATTTTTTTATAGAGTTTTTTGTCTCCTCGCCACAAATCATGTGGTAATAGCCAGGAGTATCCGAGAAGCATAGAGCTATACAATTAGAGGCACGATTGCGTGCTAATATCTCGTCGAAACGTGTCCCACTGTTAGAACGCGATAAGCGGTGCTTGTAGACCGGATTCTGTAGTTTTAGTTAGAGCGTGGGAGCGTTAATTGAAGGTAAAAGAGTTGTACCAATTTTTTCGCTTCATGTCTCATCTAAATATAATACATCAATACCGAGAAACGATAAATAATACATTATTTATCTATGGTTCTTTATTCATATTCATGTTTTTGTACAAAAGTTTTCACACGATTATAGACTAACCAGACTAGGCACACGTCGCATATATAAATGTATTATAAAATTAAATTTTAAAACAATTCTGTTTTATCGCTCCTAAAATATACAATGCCTAAAATACCGATATAAAGTCAATTAATTCTATATACCTTTTTACTATCGCCAATGTTGAAAACGGACGAGCTTTCTTTTAAGAATATATGAACTCCTAACACTATTTAAGAAAAGTTTTATCTCTAGCATTTATTTAGTTTTATGTTTATTTTTATTTCTAACATGGTTTCTATAATAAAATGCATTTGTTTATTTTTTGTTTTACCATAAAATGTTCCGTTTTATTTTTTTTTTTTTATTCTTACATAAATCACATACGACTACCTAGTATGATAGTTGAGAAAATCAATTATTTAAATTAATAAAATAAAATAAAAAATTAAAAAAATATTATTACGCAATCATAAATATATGAAGGTAAAATTAAGTAATATTTTAAATAATTTAGATCTTGTATATTATCAGTTCAAATGTTGCGACGAAAATAATAAAATAAGATTATGAAAATAAGAGTATGAAAATAAGATTATAAAAATAGAGTCGAAAGTTAATTGTTCTATTATGCCAAGTCTACTCTAAATATGTAAATTATAATCGTTCATTGGTGCGTTAGTGGCACTTCGTTTTTAAAATATATTTCCCTGGCTGTTTTTCAGTAGATGATAGACGAAGAACGAATTTTGAATTTAAGAAATGAAAATGTGGCAAGTATAAATACCTACCTGATAAAATATCACCGCGTAGTGACTTTATTATTTGACATTTTATTCATAAATATTTCGAGTCACCTCATAAAAATATCAAGAATATCCTATGTCACCCACACGCACGCATTCGTACAGGGTGGATCACACAACACACGCACGCACCCCTATAGTAGAAAGAGAACAACATCACCCAGACAAACAGGGTGGGCCGCTGCCGCGTTGGGGGTGTTTAGCTAGGGGAAAAGTAAATAGAGACCACCCCTAAATAGATTCCCAGCCGGTGGAGAAGGCGCGGGTCTAAAGCCCCAGGATGCGGGGGGAAGGGCTGAATAATGCAGCCAGGTGGAAAATCGTCAAATACCTGCCGCACGTCGAAAAGCATAGTGCCCCTACAATTGTATTGATTTTGTTTGCTGTCTGGGATTTGCAGTATTTAATTAATATTTTTATATCCCGACTGTCACTCGGAGAGAAATAGAATTTTGCCCTGACGAAATATTAACAGGCTTAATAAAACATCAATTCGAGATTGTTTTATCGATTTTTTTGATAATATAACATGACGATACATTAAATTTTCGTTGTAATGCAATAATATTCAGATTTTCATACAATTGTACCGACATCGTGAAATCCACCTTTTTACTGTTAAAATACTACATTATATCGACAATAAATCGACTCCTATATCATTCCAGTGCATAAATAAAAGTTAAGTTTTCCTCGGGAGTCCCCGATTTTTTCTATCGTTCACTACTGTATACTAAATTGTTAAATTAATCTAAATTATATCGACTTGGATTCGACCTCATATCTCATTCCCGTGCAGAGATAATAAGTTTAGTCTCACTAAGGCGTCATCTCATTATAATGTATTCGTAATTTACTAAAAGTTTATTTGAAATCAGTTAATTCATTAACTGCAATCCCGTTTTAAACCGGAATTACCAATAATTTGAAAAGATTCTTAATAAATTAGATATAGCAATTATTTTTCTGCCTACAAAAGGGAGATTTCGGATGTAGTAAGCCGAACGTATGACATGGCTCTCTACAATTGAAATTATGCTGAAAAGTTTTGTGAAACCTCAGATTTTGACTAAGAGGAGCTAAGCTAAATAAAAATTAAACAAAATGTGGCTCTACTCTGCTGTCATAAATACCTACATTAGTCTGTTGACATCCAAGAAAAAAATATCTTATATATACCAAACATTTTACAAGAATTTGTTCACTAGTATGGGAGGCCGTTAAGTATTTATTTAGTATGTGAATTCCGCACAAGAGTCACAGAGTCCCAATTGCTCTCGACCGTACGGAGTCCGGAATCGGGATGTGTTATGAGGTTTAAGGTAATGGGGAAGGGAAGAAAATGAGGAAGAGGAAGCTGGAGAAGTAACTAGCTATTCAAGTCAGGTACCCAAACACCACTAAAGCCTTTCTTTGTTAAAGTAAAATTTAACCAAGAGAATTCGTGGATACCTACATAATTCCCATAGTCAAATATATATGTATTTCAATCAAAGATATTTTTGATTTCAATGCTTGCTTTCTGCACGATTTGACTTTGGCTGTCTTTTATGGTTGTATCATGGCAAGCTTCTCACCACATGTTTGTCTGTAGTGTGGAGTTAATTAAAATCGTTTTGACTTTATTATCACTACATAAGCAAGTAAATTTAATGATCTTCCGGTTGACGACCATTACAATGTAATGAGGCGATGCGATATTTTAATGACTTGCAGATGCAAGTAAGCATATTATTAAGTGACAGCATATTTTTTTTAAATAAAACACTTTTCCTCAGAGTCTAGGTCATCTTTTGGGATGCTGTGTGGAGGGTCTTATTTAAGGAAAGGAAAGAGAGGAAGTTCAGGGCACCTGTGCTAAATATCCAAGCGTAGAGACTAGTCTATCGTAGAGATCCACTTGGGGTGACCTATGGCAGAGGTGTTGGTTATCCAATAAATGGTTGCCGGGGCGGCGGTATCGAAACCCGCCTCCCAAATTGTAAATTCTTCTTTCTGATTCTTCCTTCTGTCTACTAGATGGTCATTTTCGCAAAAGTTAATACATTGCGTTTTTGTCTTGTCGCACTGTTATGATTGGCTTTTTATAGGAATATTGGAAAAATATACAATATTTTTTATTTTTTTTAAATTTTATGTCTGAGTTCAACAACTCAGCTGTGAAACAATTTGTAGGCCTCTGTGTTTCCTACCTCCTACAATATGGCTCTTTTTAAGACCCATGTTCACTCATTTCCTCTCCTCATAAAGATGGCATAGGCCCTTAGGGAAATCGTTTACCTCTGGGCCTCCTGTGTAAAAAATAAATTAGTCAGTTAAATACGGCTGTCGAACCCGTATATATTTTTAATTAATTAATTTGTTTTTACTCTGTCCAATTTCTACATTCAAAGTAAAAATGTCTGAAATGTCTGATCATTTTAGGTGTATAAGAATTTTTGCATTTAACATTTCTGGTGCCGAATCCATTAATTTCATTTCGTGAGTATGTATTTTTTTAACTCCATGTTTAGGGATTTTTTCAAAAGATTTGTTGATAAAATTATAAACAATTACATTATAATTAGACAGTTTTTTCTACGTAACTGAACTGCCCTAGCAACAATCTTTTTTGTTTGAGAGAAGAATGTGATGTTTTGGACACTCACATAAAATAAACGAAACGAACGTGCTCAAAAAAAAAATTTTGTTTAGACAACGACGGGAGATTTATTGACAGACAGGCCTTAAGTGAACACATTCCACAGGAAGGGATAAAATACAGACAGTCGAGTTTTGAACTTGGGTGGATTGACAGCCCCGAGAAAGGGATACAAATCAGAAGTGTTGTTTGAAATTGCAGTTAATTATTGAATTCAAATGGTATTAGAGAATATTGCGGAATATTGAATTAAAGTGAAAGATTATTGATCCGGTGTTTGTGTGAAGTGAAAGTGGTTCGACTCAGTGGGAAAACAATTAATAATAATGACAATAATAATAATTGGATAATTTGTAGAGCGCCGTTTTGTAAAAACCCACCTCAGGGGCGCCAGGTGTTGTGCAATCGCGATTGTGTTATAAAGTTGTGTTGATTTAAACGTGATTTCGTATACAGTTCGAACTAGATTGCTTGTCTTAAAAACATGAAAATAATAAAAATATTGATTGCGTTTTAAAATAGAGTGAATGTACTTAAAGGCAGGAAGTGTTTAATCGGGCTAAGTTATTGATTTGGCGAGATGGCATTCTATCCACGGAGACCGAAAACCAGAGAATCAAATAGATTATTAACTGTGGGTTCGAATCCTAACAGATTAGGGAGGTACAATTTTATTTACAGGAATATTTAATTACCCTTTTATAAGCGTAGGGAGGAGGTCGAAAATTAAAGTGATTTAGCTATATAGTGTAACCAGGTAAGCTTCACGCTGAGAATGAGAGGTGCCTAACTGGGTGAGTTTTTTTATATTATTTATTAAATTTCAGAGGACCCTTTTAATAATAGGATACAACCGAGGTACAGGAACCGAGTTTGCAACGCCTGCAACCCAAATAATCTTCCCATAAGAAGGGATATGCTAGACGCATTGTCAATCAGCTGTGAGCGAGAGACGAGTCAACGACCTTTTCATATATAGGACAAGACGCAGGTACAGTCAGTCAAAGGGGGAAGTTTTGCTAGCGTATGCCGTCCCAAATTGAAAGCGATCGGATGCAACCAGACGGAACAAAATGAGAACTTTTCTTCTGTTATTTGACTTTCTAATTTAATACTTTTCATCTATTGTTTGACTTTCTAAGTTACGAGTTGGGATGCACAAAAACAAATCTAAAGTCAAAAGAGGGAGATGGTAATCTCCGAAATAAAACTACCAACCGAACAACTTTTCTCAACAGGTATCTTTCGAGAGGTAGGCAGCCTCTTTAAATTAAATGCAAAACATCAAACCAATTATCCGTTTATACCTTACCTGAGAGGATAGGTATTCAGTAGGAGTTACCCATACCTAATACACGAGGATGCTAGTAACCTCATAAAATAATTACTAGAACCGAATTTTAAAATACAGACAGTCCTCATCCTAAATTTGGCATTTCGAGTAGACCTTACATATATCTCACATGATAATTGGCTGAATGGGTAGGCACACAACCTATCGTTAATAAGCAGGCAAAATGTCGACAAGATCGTCGTGTGTTACCTATGTATTGACCTAGAAAGGGATGTAAATCCCCGACGGCGTGGGAGTTACAACGTTTTCTGGAGGTGGCACGTAACTTAGGACCTTGCGTGTCACATTTTCGCGACTAGATTCGTGACAAGGGATGTCATGGTTTTCCCCTTCTACACTCAGTAAAGTAGATTTTCCTGGAGGTGTTTGAGATTGGGGCAATCCTGAAATTGGTGATGAGACCTGGTTTTCTTTATTCTGGCGTGAAGGTTGCCGATTTGGAACAAGGGGAGACCCGGCCGGTTGTGATATCCAGACACGCAGATATCGATCGCCTTGCTCAAATTATCATCCATCAGTTTTGTTTGGTAAGAGGAGGAGTCAATCTTAGCTTGAAAAAAAATTCATTTCCTTTCCTCTCCTTCCCCTCCCAAAATATATACATGGATGGCGCCGACAACTAACACCATAAACTTATCGTATGTATATCACATATATAAAATCTAACACTTTATTATATTCACATTACCCTACGATAGGTGGAATCGAGTAGCTAGTGGGGGGGGGGGGGAGCAGGCGACTTAGAAGATAAGGTTTATGAAATGGT
This sequence comes from Hesperophylax consimilis, assembly GCF_061612785.1. NCBI lineage: Eukaryota > Metazoa > Arthropoda > Insecta > Trichoptera > Limnephilidae > Hesperophylax > Hesperophylax consimilis. The sequence goes on along the minus strand of NC_142851.1, from coordinate 5,185,646 downwards.
TTTAAAACACAGCGGTAATGGATTCAACTCACTCTATCTCAAAAGAACCAAGGGATACCACACATACATAAATAACTAGGTTTCTAAACCGAGAAACAAAAACCCAACACAACGTTCGGTGAAGCCTTTTTATACTGAACCGTCACGTGAAATGAGTACGTTCAAGGTCGTACGTCACGTAGACAAACTAGGATGTACACTCTTGAAGGGGTGTGTAATAAAGAAAAGACGGCAGGGAGGACCTTCCCTCCCCGGATATATATATATAACCAAAGCCTTATGGAAAAGTTACCTACGGGACTTAAGGAAAATTATCGTAGAAAGAAGAGAAGGAAAAGTTTGAAGTAGAAAGGCCAGATCATTACAAGAATGATCCCGTTAAAAAGTGATAGCTTACCAATTTCTTGATAAAAAATTAGCCATTCAGAATATATAGAGAACACGTGTTTTGTTTACCTAAAAAATATTATAATCGAATGCGACAATATCAGTGTGTCAATATCAAAATAAACATCTGTGTGAACACATTTTCCGCTTAATAATAAAACATTGGCTTTTAACTGATTCTTTGTTAGGAATTCTGTCAATTTATTCGTTAAGGGCCTGCAGTCACGTTTTTAACAGGGAAACGAATAATTTGACCACATTTTTAATAAACTAACAGCATTTCATAACAGTAAGTCTTCTCTGTGTGTTTACTGAAGAATCCACCATATTTTAAATAAATATGAGAAGTATATACCATGGTAGTTAGCCCCAGAATTTCTGCACTGAAAAAAAACTCGATATTTAGTAATCTGGTATTTATGGAAACTTAAAAATGAAAAACGAAAAAGTAACAGAATGGAAATCATAAAGAGGGCAAAACCGTGTACAAACTTTGTAGAAAAAATTTCACAAAAAAACTTCTTTGCCATTTGCTTTAAGATCGAGGCTGCACCTACCGGTTTACGTGTTATACTGGAATCCACTTCTTTGAAATGCCATGATATTTTAATACCGAATAAAATCTAAAAAAAATATTCTTTAGAAAGCGTCCCACACAAACATCCGGAGTGAGATAATAAAATCTACATATAAAAAAAGCAGGAAGGATTTCTATAAAATATTTCAACTGAGTTTATTGGAAGGTCCTTCCCACGCGAATGAATTAATCTGATAATAATAATAGTAATAATTGAATATATTAGGCCGATGTGTTGTTAGTTCAATTACTTCAACAGAAATTATTGTATAAACTTTGATTCGAATAATTGCTTTGGTGGATGGGTGCCAGAACGTGAATACGGTTTGATTGTACTCGGAAATCTTCACAAAGATTGCTGATATAGTGTGGTTAAATATTATTTAGTAGGAGGAATGCGTGCATAGTTTGACAGAGTTAAATTTTTTTAGTGGCCAAAAGAGGCACTGAAAAAGACATTAAAGAGGAAGTGCTTTTATGATACAAAGCGATGCTAATTGTAGGTAATTCTCATAAAAATCTATAAAAAATATAACCTTTCTTTAATAGGTGGGAGTACCTTCAGTACTTGAAATATACTTATGTTAATCAATAGGTTAGTAATTAAATATCAATATTATTCGTAATTTAAAGAAAACATTTCTCTCTTATGAAATACAAGCTGTCGTTTACCCGTCATTGCTCAGTGCCTTTTGCATGGTTTGGGGTAAAGTTTTGAGGTAGTGAATTCTAGTGTAACTAAATGTATTTTAAGAGTGGAGATGCTATTATTGTTTGTATAATAATAAGTGTTTGTTTCATTTAATCGTGCCATGTCTTTTTCGTGCGTCCTAGACTTCTTGAACCATTCTCTTCTTCAAGTCACATTGTCCTCACACCTCTTTTTTCGTCCATCAAATACGCCTCATTCACTACAAATAATTATTTGATAAACAAAGAAACATTCATTTTTACATATATAGATTCACTGTGGGTACCTACATGTTTTCAGTTTCCTTCAAATAATGTCATTTCACGATGATAAGAAATTACGTACCAGGAAATCATACATGTAATGTTACGGAATATGTAAATTGAGTTAGGTAATAAAAAAATTTAAGAGCATTTTAGATCGAAAGTGAAATTCTTTGTTATTGTTATGTAATAGAATTGTTATTCTTATCAAATTCTGTGAATAAAGTAGTTTAACATTTATTTTCTTATTCCTAGATTCTCGGAATTGGCAACTCTAATCTAATCTAGATGATTTAAATCAGGCGTACACAATTCAAGTTTTCCTCAAAGGACGTCTATAAACCGATTTTCATGGAAAATCTTGTTATTCGGTAGCTGAAAAACACGTTTGCCATTAGCATTTAGGAATAAAATAATTCTGCTTGAAGCTAAGCGGTGGATAATGTAACACATAAATCCAATAAACTAATAGTGTGTGCGATCTATACCAACCGATTTGAAGTAAAACTGATATCGCCAATTCACATTTACTCCTAGGTCAATGATGTTGATGGGTTTCCAGTTAAACAATAAATATCTGTGTTTCAAAATGTTTTCAGATTTTCACGGTAAAAAGTATTTTTTCGTGGTAATTTTTTTTTTTGAAATTATGCCTTATCTCGCTCTCTCATTTAGTCAACGCGGACAGCGTTACAGCGTCCGCCATAAGGGCAGTTGTCTGAATTGTAATAAAGTTAGCTTTTATTCATGTAAAAATAATAATGTGTTGAGCGCGTTAATTCTCTTATGGCTGGTATTTCAGTAAAATAATTAGTAAAATTAATGTAATTTTCGGGGCGTAGTTTCTGCGAAGCCGTCCAGTACCGGATACCAAGAACAATTAAGCTTAGTACCGTCGTCCCTATACATAATAAACATTCTATTATCATTTATCAATGATGTTTACTATCGGCATTGTAACTGGATGTAAGTACTACCAGGTATTTGAAAAATATAATTTTTACGAAAATACTGAAAGAATTTATTCATTATTATATGGCATGTATTTTGTATAACAAACCCACAGGATGGACTGGTTGCGTGAGTAGGAAGCTAACTTAATAAAAGTTTTAATAATATTTTAATGAGTTGCTATTTTTTTGAAGGGTTGATACTGTTTTTCTGTTTATTTATTACAATAAAATCACGCGACGGAGCGAAGGGGGTAGGTTTGTTTTTTAAAAATAAAGACAAACATTCCCGGATTACGAATAACCCGACAATATTTTAAAATCTCTTACTACCACCACAGCAGGCGCAAAATTTTACTTGTGTTGTGATAGAGGACTTATCCAGCCGGGGAATTTAACACACTACGCCTGGGTGGGACAGAAACGCGATGACAACCCATCCTCTGACCGGTATTATTGTTTGTATTCATATCGTGACCATTTTCATGGTTGACACCTACAATAGTCAGATCAAAAACTTATAACTTATTTTTCAAAATAAGAAAACGCCATTAGTAAAGTAATGTACACATATATTTTATTTTATTATAAACTATGAGATAAAAATCGCTCTTTGTTATGGCTTTCTAATTAGTGTGACTTTGAAGAAAGTGGCAGATACCTAGTTTCAGTATCGCCCGATAGGAGAACATAATTAGGAATCGAAGCGTTGCTAGAAATGACTTTAGTTGTGTTCAGTTACCAGATCAGAATAGCCAGGTAGTTTCCAACATTCCTCAATACTTCCTCTGTCTATTTAGCTTTCCTACCCAACTTTCTTCAGCCTAAAAACATTCTGAACGGAACTGTCGCTCTCTAGTGATGAACCAAATTAAATTAAAATTTGAAATTAAATGATTTTACCGTCCATCTCGGGCGATTATTAAACAAAACGAAAGTATATAAAGGAATCAAGGATCTCATTGTGCTGGAAGCTGAAAAATAATATATTGTGAACTTCCGTTGAAATATTATGTTGTTGGTTGGTTCTACGAGAACAAGGCGTTCAATAAGTAAATTTAAAAATAAAGTTTTCACAAAGAATTTTCTGGACAAATAAGCTAAACATGTATCTGCTAACGTTAAATATATCCTGCAAAAGTCACGGACAAACTACAATGAGGTCAAAAATAATTAACATAACGCTGACTCGATTAACATTCTCAAATTATACAAATAAAACAATGAGCTGTTTCATTATCATTTCAAATTTTATTATACAAAACATATACAAAAGCCGATACAAAACAAAACAATTTTTTACCTTAAATACGTTTACAAAGGAATGGACAGTATTATAAAACTTTGAAATGATTCTCACGATCAAAAATGTTAAATATAGGCATATGTTGTTTCTCCGAAAACCTGTTTTTTTAGATAAATTACTTTAACATTGAAAAAAAAAAAAAAAAAAAAAAAAAAAAAAATTGAAAAGATTTATGTTTTTCAATTTATGTAATTATTATTTGTTTGTAGGACGAGAGGAACTTACAATTTATAGGTGGGAGTTAATAGGTACAATTTTATATTGGTATTTTGAAATAAAGTGTCACATACGAAATAGTACAAACATATAAAAAGGCAGGTTATGAAAAATAAAATAAATAAAATGAAAAACACAGAAAACACTAGATCCCTGACGTCACATACGACCTCTCTCTTAGACAAATATATTTATCACATTTCAATGGTTTTGTAAATTCGCACTTTTGTGCTGATAGGATGATGGCTTTATTGATTTGTACGAATATTCCAATCACATATTGCGGGGGAGTGTTGGCATGTTTGCACACCTATTTAGCCTTTCGGCTGGGTATTTCGTATCGAATTTCTAACGGTTTCGTCGTTGATTTAACCACTCGTAGTGTACATAAACGAACACTAATGCTGTGAGAACACTACTGTTGGTACTGTGCATAAAACTAGCCAGAGTGGAAACTAACACGGAAGTGAAAAAAAAGTTATTTTAAATGAAAAACTAATGAGAGACAAGGCATAGAACATTTATGCATAGAAAAAAATATAACGTATTATTTTTAAGCAATACTTAGAAGCCCGTAACACCTTATAAATTGTAAAAATCTTCGGAGAAATATTAAATGTCGCCGACGGGAATTGAACCCGCAGCCTTCTACATAGGTATGTCACGTAAGTGTGTAGGTACACTATTTATACTTTATTGTCGCACTACTGGTACTTGTTACTTAAAGGAATGTTATCGGTAAAAAGATATGTGTAAAAAGATCTCTTTCATTCACGAATGTCTCTTTCATACGTTCATTACACTTACCCGGCAAGTCACTTAAGTTTTGTTAGTGAATTTTATGTACAGTTTGGAATGCAGGGGACATAATATTTGGAACACTGCGTATTACATGTTATCAGAGATGCTATTTTTTAACCCTGCAATTAAATTATGTTGGTATGTATTTATGCTATCGTTCGTTTTAGTAACAAATATTTGCAGGAAGTTTCAGAGTGAAACATACTATTAGTATGGCCCCGGTGAAAGACCACCAGAATCAAAACGTTACTTGAAATAGCTAGTTCAGTTCTAAATACAACGCAAATTTTCTGTTTCTCGCCTACTTTCCCTCATCCGCTCTTCATACCGCAATTGGAAATGCCCTAGTCCCACGGGCTTCGGACCATCCACACTTTTGCACAGTGTTCCTATACAATAACACGCTCTTTGAATCAGTCATGTGATCAATGTAGTAATTAGAAGCATGATTAAATCTGCTCGTTTTGTGAGATATCTTCAAAGGTACGTTGAAAGCAATATAGCTCATAAGCTGTCTTAAATTGGTTATAGTGGCCAAGTGGGTGGTATTCATCGTATTACATTTTATATTCCAATGTCTGTGGTATTAAATATTCTCCCCCGCGGCCTTAAGGTCGAGGGTTCAATCCCGACGTCAAGTTAATCTTTGAATCCATAACTCAGAACGCCAGGCTTTGGGATTGTGAACGCAACACCACTTAAAAGTTTAACGCTTGATCCCAATGTGAAATATTAATAGCGATTGGAACCCTTTGAATAATTAGATAATTTAAGTCCTGGAATATCTCCATTGTTGGTAGTTTCTATGCCCCGAGATAATATGAAAGCTCTACGTGATACGTCACATACACAAGTCTACTGGTCTGCAGATAAGACCTATAATTCCTGATGTCTCAGCTCAGATAGTTATCTTGAATTCATTGTATGGAACGTGGACTGATGTTAAGTTGCGAGGACGCAGCTTTCTCGATTGATGGTAAGATTATTTTACGATTTAGAAGACTTTCTCTACTTTATTAAAGAAATCGACAAATAATCTTTGGAGATGCTGTGTGGAATATTTTTATGGGGAGAGTAAGGAGTGAAAATGGATCTTTAATCTTGACGAAACCCATATTGGAAACACAGAGGCTAGCAAATCATTTTGCAGCTAAGCCGTAGAACTCAAGAATGAGTCGTAGGTAGAAACGAACCATTCTCATGTGACAAATTTAATGTTGTGTAAGTTGGGCGCGCTTTTGGCGTGTTTTCCGACTTTGCACCGGTACCTAAGTGTAAATTATTTTAGTTAAATACTTGTAAAAATGGAGAGCAGTTCTTTCAGAATGAAAAGCTGTGTGCCTACCCGACGAACAACGAACCATAAGAAAAAAAAATATAGATAATTTTTAAAATTCTTTCATAACATGTTATTTAGCCATGACAATCAGCGGAAGATGACAATAAAATGACCATTGTTTCATACCTACTCAATGCACAATTCATACCCGATCTTAAAAACAGAGTACCTTTGGTTATAGAGCACACGGAGAAAAATTACTATTATTGAATATTGTTAATTTATTAAGAATCTCATGAATTGATAAGTTTCCTAATAAACTTTAATTACGAATGTGTATATCACGATGTCGGAACACACGTTCATAAAATCTTAATATTTTCTCATTTCGTTATTGTATATTATTGAGATAAATGCAGGTGCATGAACACGTGTTCCGACATAATAAGAAATTACTAAAAGTTTACCAGGAAACGGCCTACAATCCCGTTTTTAACCGGATTACTAATAATGTGAGGAGATTTTTAATAAATTAGTAATACTCATCTTCTGCGTGTAATGCACGCCACTGAATGTACGAGAATATATTAGGGATTTTAAAAACTTTTTATACTTTCAGTACGTAATTCTTCGAGAGAGCAATCAGAAAATCACGTTCCACACCATTCGTGATCGCCATCCATTATCCCCCGCGTATTTCCGATGCTAATGACAAGTTCTGGACGAGAGTCATGACTGTTCGTGGCCCGCTCGTGATGGTCCACAGTCCGCTGTCCGAGGGACGTGGATCATATCTATGGCCGCACAGCATCTCAATCCGATCATCTCGCGGACTTCTGCTGTCCTGGTTGCTAAGCTTGTAACGGAAGGGGCGGATAAGGCTTCGAAGGATGACCTATAATTGTGTAATCGTGAGATAAAATCGTAAAAGTGGAAGATACTTTTGGTATATCGCCCTGGTGAATGACCACCATTCTTATTTTTAATGTGAATCTGAATAGGAGGCCCAACTACTCCCAACCGTCTGGAGCCTGTGAGACTATTACATCCCCAGTTGGGTTATGTTGTGAGGCTGAAGGCAGTGTGGAGGGGAAGGAGATTTGGGAAAGGAGGGTGAGGAAGTACCTGGCTATTCAGATCTGGTCACCAAACAAATCCAAAGCAATTTCAAGCAACGTTTTTATTTTTAATTTACACCAGAGCGATACTGATAATATCTTCCATTCTGGAACTTTCCGCAAATATAATACATACTTTTTTTAGAAATAATATTTAAAATTTTTCAATAGAGTAATTTTAGAAATAATACACATTAACCCTAGAATGCTAAACATCGCCTGTGAGGCGAAGCAATTTTTTTTTGGAGTGATATCTCCTGATCGCTCACTCGTATCAAAGCATGCGCTCGCGCCAACTCAGTTGAGTGTTGTACGAGCTAGCGCACAGACGTTTTTTGGATTTGCTCGGCTGCGTTGTTGAGATACAGACACGTGTGGCGCCTGTGAGGCGAAGTTTAGCATTAAAGGTAATTTTTTTGTACATATATGTTTGTGGTTTTTTTTTTGATTTTTTGCTAAAAATTAAAGTTTGAGTATAATTTTTATAGTTTTATGAAATGGCAACGTCTGAAGCGCAGCTACTTAAATGGCTGGAGGAAATATCGGTAGATGGAAGTGAAGAGGACGACGATTTAGGAGCGGATTTTGATTCAGATGACAGTGTGGATGACCCCAATTACGTCACTGAGTTAGACGATGACTTGCAGAATATTCATGTATCAAATCAAATTCATGTCGATGTACAATCCACACCGACTCATGTTCAGGAAGCTTTAGCCACGGCGCAAAATATTGAGCAGCCGGCTTGTGAGAATCGGATAATTACGCCATCGGCATCGATTATGAGGGGAAAGAACAAATATATTTGGTCCTCAGAACCTTCTTCGTCACAACAAAAATCGAACAGAACTCCTTCGAGAAACATAGTCCATATTGTGCCAGGCCCAAAAGAAGGCGCCAAGGGCATTGTTGATCCCATGAAATGTTTTGAACTGTTTTTTACTTCGGAGTTGATGGACGAAGTACTTTTGCGGACTAATGAATATATTATACAAACAGCTACCAAGTATAAAATTCAGAATACTACTACATCACAGGTCAGAATAGAAGAGCTTCGTGCGCTTCTTGGCATATTTATCTTGAGCGGAGCGTTGAAAAATAATCACTTGACAACAAATGAGCTGTTTGATCCTACGATTTGTGGATCCCAAAATTTAGCTGCAATGAGCTGTGAACGGTTTGAGTTCCTTGTAAAGTGTCTGCGTTTCGATGATCGTAACACTCGAGACGACAGAAAAAAAACTGATAAGTTTGCGCCTATCCGAAATATTTGGGAAATTTTTATCAAGCAATGTAGAGATCTGTATAAACCAAGCTCATACGTGACAATAGATGAACAACTTTTGGCATTCAGGGGACGATGTCCATTCCGTATGTATATTCCTAATAAGCCGGCCAAATACGGAATAAAGATTGTTTTAGTGTGCGATGTTAGATCAAAATATATGTTTGATGCCTCACCGTATTTGGGAAAAGACCTCGGTACAGCTATAAACGAACCATTAGGCTCTTACTATTGTAAGCTGCTTACAAAGACTATACATGGCACAAATCGTAATTTAACTGCCGATAACTGGTTTACTTCTATACCGCTAGCTGAGCAATTGCTTCGACCACCATACAACCTTACTCTTATTGGAACAATTCGAAATAATAAGCAAGAAATTCCACCAGAGTTCAAACATAATTCATCACGCCCTGTTGGGACATCTCTTTTTGGATTCCACGAAAAGCTCACTCTTGTTAGCTACAAGCCAAAACCTCAAAAGACCGTTCTTTTGCTCTCTACGATGCACGACAAGCCTTCTGTTGACTCCGTTTCCGGTAAGCCGACAATAATTCATTCTTATAACGAAACAAAAGGTGCTGTGGATACTTTTGACCAGATGTGTGGTCACTCAAGCTGTAGCCGTAAAACTAGGCGTTGGCCACTTTGCATGTTCTATGGATTGTTGAATATGGCTCTACTCAATAGCTTTGTAATTTATGTATCCAATTGCGAAGCTTTGAAAATAAAGCCAATGTCAAGAAGAGAATTTCTCAAGATATTAAGCAAGAACCTATGCAGCGACTGGTGCGCCATCCGTTTGGAAGAAAGGCCACGTATGCAGAAAAGAGTCCGTTCTGCAATTCATGACGTGGTTGGTCATAATACTGACACTGATTCAGATGAACCATGCATAAAAAAGGGAAAAAGATCAATGTGTGACTTCTGCCCCCCGAAATTGAGGCGTATGAGTATTTATTTCTGCGCAAAATGCAAGTTAACATACTGCTTAGAACACCGGTCTCCAAACTGTTGCAAATGCGACAAAAAAAAGTAGGTGGAAAAAACCGAAACTTTATTTTGGTCTCAATGAATATTTTTAAGTTGTAAGCTGTGAAATATATTTTTATAGACTTAGTACATCTCAGGTCTATAAGACCCAGAAGTTTTTTTTTTATTTCCAATTGTGAATTTTTTTGATTTTTTTTTTTTTGTAAAAGATCTCTGTATACCACGAAACAAAATATATGATCTTAAAATAAGCTTTTAATATATTTAATGTATTTAAAAAATGAATTGTGTTATTTTTTTTTGTTACCCAATATGTAATAAAAGTGTTTTTGTTTTTGTTTTAATATGTTGTATTTTTTTTAAGTAAAATATGTTTTTTTTTTATAAAAGTCGCCTCACAGGCGAAGTTTAGCATTAATGGGCTAAAAAATATGTTTAGTATTCTAGGGTTAATGAACTAAAAGAAACAACACATCTGCCCTGATGATGGACACTACAATGCTGTCCGAAACGTTGGCTAAAGAAGGAGTAAGCGCAACACGGCATAACACCCCAAAAACAAATAACAAAAAAAAACTAAAAGATACTTTCTCACGCCTCCTGCTTGCCAGTCGCGCGAGAGCCTTACCTCTCGACCACGGAGGTAAGGTAAGGTAATATTGCTAATTTATTAAGAATCTTTTAAAATTATTGGTAATCCGGTTAAATTGGGATTGCAGGCCCTTAAATAATAAATTGATAAGTTTTTTCTGTTAAACTTTTATTAAAAGAGCAATGTATTATCGCAATGTCGGAACATGTGTTCACAAAAATATTTCAACATTTCGTCATTATAAATTATCAAGGAATGGTGCAGGTGCATGAACACGTGTTCTGATATTTAAAAAATGTAGTAAAATTTTAACAGGAAACGGCCTGCAATCCCGTTTTAACCGGATTGCGAATAATTTGAAGAGATTTTTAATAATTCAGCAATATCTATGCAATGCACTATCAATGTCAAAAGACGCGTTTTTGCATTTCTAATTTTAACAGCTCATATTTTGAAGAATTTAATGACTAAAATGGGTATTGGGAAAACTACTGAAACTACCAAAAAAAGACTCAAATTGTCAATAACGATCAATTGGGTAAGTTTTTAGATTCTCACGGCCAAAAGCATTTTTGTTGTTTGTTTTTGGGGTGTTATGCCGTGTTGCGCTAACTCCTTCTTTAGCCGACGTTTCGGAAATGCCACTTCCGTTGGCATTTCGCACTTGGATGGGCCCCAGGCTAACATAAATACTGTGCTTTCAGAATTCGCCACAAGATGTCGCCACTTCCGTTGGCATTTCGCACTTGGACGGGCCCAGGCCACAAATAAATAAGCACAAACTCGACAACCAAAATTTACACATCTTCGGATCTACCGGATCTGCCCTGATGATGGACACTGCAACGCTGTCCGAAACGTCGGCTAAAGAAGGAGTTAGCGCAACACGGCATAACACCCCAAAAACAAACAACAAAAACGATAAATTGGATTGAAATATGCAATATGCAGGGCCGGCCCTATGCGGGCGCAACTAGAGCAGTCCGCTACGGGGACCGAATTCTCAAGGCGCCAAGGCGCTGATAATACCTAACGCCATGCGCCAGTCCTAACACATCGCCCTTGAGATTATTTTTCAAAAAACGGTGCTAATCAAAAATACAAATCATCCGAATTATTATATTAATTACAGTGATGAAACAACCAGTAGACATTTAGTGATTACTGCTAAATATCTACTGGTTTTGACAAGGGGCGTCAAAATTTTACTCGCGCCAAACGTCCTTTGGCTCAGGGCCACCCTGGCAATATGCATATGTGCAAATACGTATGGTCCGCCGTCTACTAATAACGATAATATAAAAGTAGGTGATAGGCACAGACATAGGAATTAATAGACGAGAAGATAATGGCGAGGGGTAAAATCAACTGTTGAAGAACGAAGGGGGTTAAGCTGACTGTGATTCGTCAATAAATCAATCTGACAGTAAATAGGCATCTCGCATTATAATATCACCATTTAGTTCTTAAAAGTAAAATCTGCTTTTGAATGAATAGACATTTTTACATGGGAGCGCAAATTACTCGCCACGTTATGAACTAATTTGCGAAGTCCAAATTCGGCAAAGTAAATTTCTTCTGTTTGCAGAGTCGTAGTTAGTTTCAGAGTATTTAGTTAAGACACTTTTACAAATGTTTCATAATTTACTTACCCCAGTAAGTAAATTATGAAACATTGACGGCCGGCATAGTCCAGTGGTTGTACGCATTGGACTGCCATTCCGAAGGTCGCGGGTTCGAACCCGGCCTGCGCAAATAAATTTTATTTGATTGATTTGTGTTATTTCACAATTAATTAATTAAAATAATATATAGTATATTTGCGGCACGTTCCAGAGTGGAAGATACTACCAGTATCGCCCTGGTGTAAGACCACCATTCAGAATTGAAACGTTGCTCCAAATGGCTTTAGCCGTGTTTAGTGACTAGATCTGAATAGCCAGGTACTTCCCCACCTTCCTCTTTCCCTTCCCCACTTACCTTCAGCCTCACAACATCCCCCAATTGGGGATGCCATAGTCTCACTGGCTCCAGACGGGAGCAGTTGGGACTCTTGTGAGGTATTCACTATAAAAAAAAAAAAAAAGTAAACAACGATGAGCACACTTGAGAATCGCTACATTGTGATGTGATAGTATATGTTTCTAAAACTGATCCATATAATACGGTGTGAATAAGCTTAAAATAAAGTAAAATAATGCTTACTTATGGAATGTAATACGACAATTGGGTTTATTCTCTTTTTCACATCTATTTTTACAAGTTTTCATATCACAAGTCAACATTTTGCCGTGTTATTTCGTAAAATGAACCGATGATGCCTCGACCATAGTTCGCACAAGAATGATGACGTCACGTTTTCACTTGAGGCCATACGCGAGCCCAGCCGGCTCAATGGAACCGGTATGGGGAGTGGGGATAATACGCTTTTAATCACTTAGGGCAGGTCTACTAATATTCATATGTCTATGGTGATAGGTGATTTTTCACAAAAAACGACGTAATACAAATCATCCAAAAATTATTGTTAATCATTTTGATCATCTTGCTGTCATCTATCTTCATTTATAGACCAATCTTCGAGTCCCACGGAATCTTACAATGATCACATGCTCAGTAATAATTAAAATCCGCGTCATGTGAAAACGTGTTTTGTGAGATATTGGCTCTTAAACATTTCATTTGACTGTAGTGAGCGTATACACATTGAAAGACAAATAAATGTATATGTTAAATGGTATTTCAATTACTAGACAAAAGGTGTTATGTATTCAAGTTTTGAGTACAATACAAATAAAAAATAGAGTTATTTTTCCATAAATCAATAGTATTTCGTTTTACAAAAAAAATACATAAAATCAAAAATTCCAAATATGTTAAAACACATTAACAAACAACAAAATGCAGAAATTAAGCTTTATCACTATAATATGATAGTACTATTATCTTACAGTGACTGTACAGTTTAGGATTGTTGTAAACGGAAGTGACGCCCTCTGTTATGTAGAAAAAGATCTGTTGAAATTATCAAGCCGCGGCAGCGTGTTTTTATCTGCTATTAATAATAAATATGCCAAGCGCCGATCGCACAAACCGTCAGTTTCAATTAAATAATAGGCCTTGTACTAGGACTTGGTTGAGATTTTAAAAGATTTTATTCTTGAATGTAGTTGGACATGTCGCGCGCAAAAGGGCTCAACTTATTGTTTTGTCGTATTTGTTTCTATTCCCTTTAATGATTTACATATTATTCAAAGAATCGCATGTTATGGTTGACAAAAAGTGATTATGATCGCGATATTCTTGTAAGCAATACATTTATCAGTCGGTTCGATACTGCGTTATTTTCGGTACCATAAATAACGATCTTACATGGTATTGTAAATCAATGGTATCTTTGCACATACAAGGTAAGAGAATTCCGACACAAACCTCGGCACGATTGAGTAAACTAGATGCTCAATGTTGGCCGTGTACAAAGCCATTACAAAGAACGTGTTTGCATGTGGATATGCGATAAATAAATAATTAAGGCAGAGTTTCTTTTACAACCGATGTAAAGAAAAAAAATGAAGACGATGACAAGACAGTATCAGATTTATGTTCTACTGTAAACTCATACTCAAAATGCCTCTGTGAAAGAAGGGTTAGTTGCCTGATTGGATATTATGGTGTTCGTGAGCTCTCATTTCGGCTTGAGCAAATATAAAAAGTTTTTTGAATAGGTGTTCAAAAGATTCTTTGTCTTGTCGGTCTGATGGGAGACCAGCATTCAGAATTGAAAGGTTTGTTGCTTAAAATGGCTTAGCCATGTTTGGCAACTATATCTGTAGGACAAGGTAGATCTTCCCCTTTCTGTTTTCCTTCCGTCTAACAGCATTTAAAATACGGTAAAATGGGTATAAATCATGAATGAATGCAAATCTTGGAAGAGATTCGTTTTCGAAGACAATGCTTTCTATCAACTTTGGTGGCAATTACATACACGCATGTGGACTATTTCTCTGAAATGTGAAATGTCGGTCCTACCCGATCGGCATTTAGCTAGGTTGGTTGATATGTTGACTCCAGTATCTGGCTGGGAAGGTTCAGTCAATTCAATAAATTTATCTCTTAGGTAGAGCTTATGCAGAAGAGTCTAAGTGGTACCATATTAATTTAATTGTTTATGTCTTTTCTTTTGTGTGTAGATTTATAACGTCTGTACTTTTTTGTACCTACGCGTAACATTACTTTACACTTTAACGATCTCCAAAATCTGCACCTTGAGAATACATAACATATTATAACTTGGCCGGCATTCAAATTCAGGCCCACCCTGTCGAGCCGAGCAACAAAAGGCCATAAAGCAAACAAAGGCGCCGTTTTTCAAGTTTTAGACACTAAAAAAGCTGCTTTTACTCGGGATGTTGTTAAAGGAGCCAGAGTACCCTCCTATAAAGAATTTAAAGTTATCAAATGTTTTTATTGCGCCGTTTTATGGCATCCACATATGGTGTCAAGGAAATTGCGATACCTACTTCTGACAGAGGAGAACTGGGCAAAAACATTTTCTTGAAGCCCTATTCAAGCTTTAGACTCTAAAATTTGTTAAAATATTAGATACAACAACTTATTTTATGAATTTGGCCACACTGGGTGCTGAGGGCCCCGTTTTACAGTTTAAAAAAACTGAAATCAAATAAAATACAATAATAAAGGTGGTAATGAAAAAAATATGTATTTTGTACTTGTTGTCGATCCATAGTAAAATATGGAATAATTGTTTGGAGAGGAGATACAAACTCAGCTATCGGTCATATGGAAATTGCACAGAATACAATCTTAAAAAACATAGAATGACTGAGACAGACCAAATATTGATGTTCTAGATATACGCCAATTATACATAGAAAACTAGGTACTACACTACATTGTACACCAAAAAAACTAATTTTGATAAACACAAACTATCATTAATAGACCAGTTAGGCAAGCGTATAAAAACCTAAAAACTTTGGACAAAGACAACATACAAATTACCGGGCACACTCAATAATCTTTCACTTGATACAAAAAATGAGGGAAACAAAAAACATTTCAGATACAAAATTAAAATATGGATTAAGTAACAAAAAGGCAATTTAACAAAAAAAAATATAATGTAAAATTTGTATTCGTAATAATATTTTTTGTGCAAAATCACCTCAATGACAATACCATCACAATACACACACTATTATATGAAACTATACCTTAAGGTTAGTTTTGAAGCTCGTAAGTCCAGTGCCTTCGCGTTCTTGTGCTATCATGAATACAGATAAGGCAGTTTAGAAGCTTATGTGCTGTTATCAAGAAAAAAGTTTCCCTACTATCAATGAGGCTATTAATGTTAACTCAAGAGCGGTTAAAAATAATATTAGACTGTTTTGTTTTCGTTTTTTAAACTTCCTACATACTTTTAAGAATATGTGAATTATATATACACAGAAGTATTGGGTTTTAAAAATAACAAAAAAACAATTTCTTATCAAGTTAATATTCTCAAACATCCAAAGCAACAACTTTTTATATGAACTTTTCGCCCCAAATTTTATCCTTTTTCAGGTGTACCTACAAAACTTTACATGAGAAAATAATTTCAGGGATAGGTAACGACTTTGTTTACTTAATATTATTTCTCGAACGGTTGTGCTTACATAGCAAAAGCAATTCAAGCTAAAACAACAGTATCGTAACTAAATTCAATGGCAAAACATACAAAAAACTTTTAGACAAAAAACAAGCAATTGTTTTAAAGATCTACTACATCTCCGTCATTGAGAAACAAAGCACCTAAAGACAAGTAGACGATTAATTAAGTTTATCTATCAATCAAGTTTACCAGTATTACAATGTAGGTATCAGGTAGTTGTTCAACTAACTACTACAATGTATCAGGTAGTTGTTCAACTAATATATAAGCATCATCTAGTCCATCTTGTAAAAGCCAAATTTACAGAAAACTGGTACAGTCAACGTGTTCGTTTTAAGAAAGTAAATTGAGCAAGATTATATTTATAATAATTATAGATGATTTATAGAAAAAAATCTACCTACATAATATGCGTGTATAGTGTTATTATCTAATCTGATTAAGATATTGTGTTTTTTTTTTTCAAATTTCATATGGTTTCATAAATCTACTGTAGTTTCCATGCAAATTTTAGGAAGGTAATCGTCCGATGAAGCATATATAATCTATGTAAAAACTAATAACAGGAAGCGAGAAGTGGGTGGAGTGTGAATAAAAATGTTAATAACATAGGTAGATTTTCATGTCAGATATTAGGATTTTCACAACTAAAAGTACCTACTATCGTTACCAACCTACCTTCCTCCTTCTTTAGCCAAAGTTTTAGATATCCTTACAGTGTCCATCGTCAGTGCAAATGTGTGGATACCGTATTTCAAGCGTTAATCCTATAAATGTAGTTTTCTGAATTTAGTTTGGCGTAGCTAACGAATACCGCATACCAATAATCATTAATAAACGACGAAGTGACTAATCTTAATAGTTCTTGGTATCCAACGGCTACATCAAAACTAAATGCAGAAAACTAGTTTGAAAGGATTAACGCTTTCAATACGGTATAACTTCTACATACATTATCATACTCTCCCCCACAGTCTGCACTTCCGCCATGATGATGAACACTGTAACGCTGTAACGAAGGAAGTGCAATAAGGCGTAATAACCCAAAAATTTCAACCCAATATTTTCAAGTAATTCTTAAAGTTTCCGATTTACATGACTGCCCTGCCTTTTCAGCGATACAATTTCTTCGCAAAGTTGGCTTGCTTTTTTCAGTAAATGTTTCCGAGCTTACATTGTGCTCTGAAATTGCTTCAAAGAGGCCATCGCACGTTATTGATCCATTCCGAAGCGTAGAAACTACAAGTCATACAAAGATGCTTTTGCTGTACCTCCTTTTATAAGAAGACCAGTAGGGGAATAACATAACTCGACTATAGAACGAAGCTTCCGAAACTTTGGGACATACCTACTGTACAAAGTAAAAAATTGTAATTGATAATAGTATATAAATATAAGATAATGTAAAGTAAATTACAAAAAAGTTGGAATCAATTTCGTGAATAATTTGATTCCGATATCGTCTCAGATGTAACTTACCATGATCGGTATCAGAAAGAGACCATTGTGATCTTACATTAGAGTACTTTCTATTGGCGATTATAACTCGTACACCTCGTTGACTGACACCAGTCTTCAGAACCGCGACGAGCCGAGCTAGCCCGAACCGATTCATTATGTTCCTTACTGTCGAGGTTATCACAGCCCGCAAGGTGCTTCCGTGTTTGCTCACCACCTTCTTGTTTAAATATCAATAATAAATTATGAGTGTTAACTAATTGTAAATAACCCGTAAGTAGCTTTGATAGCATTTTTCTTTCATATAATCCCATCTTTAACACTTCCATTAAATGGTGACTCCTTTGTGATGTGAATATTCAACCTTCTGAGTCCAGACCATTGTTTAAAATCAAAAACTTGCTTAAACAAATTTATAAAAAGTTGTTTTCAATCCAAAAATCACAATTTACTTAAAAAACTATTCGAATTTTAGTACAAAACTCGAATAGTAGTCCGGTAATTAACTTATTTATTATAACATCTAAAAAACATTGAATATAATTCCTCAAAATCAAAGCATGATAATCACACAATAGTTCTATTCACTCTGGTAAATTACTCTTCCGTACAAATTTGGTGTTAACAAATCTCTTAGTTGTTGCGCACCCGTGCAGTTAACAGAATCCTAAGTTTTTTTGCACATTCCAAGGAGTTACAGCTAAAGCGCCACGAGTATATTTTGTATGAACTATTTCTTAGAACGTTAAGTCCCATAGTTTCTGATTTTGTAACGCACGTATAGGATTCATATACTCGCTGTCGGGCAGGGTGGATGGCACGGAATTTGAATAGCGCGCTCTTCTAAGAGTGGTCAAATTATAATACAGATGTGTCTAATTTTCTTATTTTTATGGGATTTCATTGCACAAACGTAATTTGGAGACAACCACCACTGGGTACTTCCCAAATTTCCTCTTCCTCGTCTCCATCCCTTCCTCACTTGCTTCAGCTCTACAATTATCCCTATGAGGAGTGCCATGGTCCCACCGGCTCTGGGCAATCAGATGCGTATCTTGTGCGGTTGTGCAAAATTCAAACCTGTATAGGAAATATTTGAATTGAGAGACTCGCTACTTCTGATATGGATTGAAAGCATGTTTTTCCTAAATAGGAAAGTGGACAGTGCTTCAATAATAGCCCTTCCAAGTCTTCAACAATCAACATACCACGAGCCTGTACTTACACAATGTGTCCCATACTATGGCATGCTTCCTTCCAGATTGAGAGCGTTTTATCACATAAAAATAACATTACCAACAACTGGGCCAGCCATTTAGAAATATGGGAAAAATTACTGTTCGTAGGGTAGAAAGGGGAACTATTTAAGTATGTACTGGTGCTCTCTAGTAACTTGAGGCTAGAGTATTTTGGATAACACAACAATAGAAATATCAAAGTTTATTTTCTGTAAATACGATGGGTCTCGGTTATGTAGTACAACTAATAAAGACACATCTAGTCCATCTAGTAAAAGCCAAATTTGGAGAAAACTGGTAAAATCATCGTTGTAATTTTAACCGAGTAATGGTAATTGAGAATGAGTCTCGGAGATTGGGTGAATCAATGAATTCCCCGTTTTACAGGAACTAACAATTTTATTGGATTGATTCTGTGAATTCCCAGTGACGGAAACTCTTCTCGACTTTATTGTTCATTAAATTATGTTTACCGCCGAACTAATTGGCTAGTTCATTTTTTTTGATGTGTACCGCATATTAGTCTCACCTGCCAGGTACCAGGACATTGACAACCTTAATTAGGGTATTTTTGAGGCTGAAGTAAGTGGGGAGGTGAATGAGATTCAAGAGAGGAAGTTTTGGATTATTTAGAATATTTGAACCGTTTCGATATACAAACAGTACAATCTATGCCCGTCGCTCGAAAGGTCACTAATATTATAAAACACCTCACAATGTTCCAACACCCAATACGAATATTTCTGAAAAAAATATTATCTTTTTGGTAAGCAAAATCAAAAAATTTGCACTTTTTAATGATTCGAAAAAACATAATATTTTTGATTTACATAATTATTTAAAAAAAACTATCACTTTTTCGTGAAGATAAGAATTGCATTATATTCCACAAAGAAATGTCGGATTCAAAATATAATATGGTTATTTATTTTGAATTCACAATATAATGTTGTTATTTATTTTGAATTAACAATATAATATTGTTATTTATTTGAAATTTGTGTTGTGTCTTTGATTTTTTTTTCTTCTTCATAATAATGAAAAACGATGTCTGAAGTCTTTAGTTTGAGACAATACCTTCTCCGAGAAAATTATGCTCGTAAATACAAATTTGACATAATAAACTGAGACGTGTCCGAGAAATACAATTTTCTTACTAACGCCATAAACATCAATAACAATAGCCTTTGTGAAAGCAATAAAAATCTGTGCACGAAATAATAACTCTGAAAATGTTGTTTTGTTTTATACCTCCGTCGCGTCGGTGGGTACCTTTATTACCTTCATGTGAAGTGTTATTAAAAGATATGAAAAGGTGTACAATCATAATACTATCACCAACAGTTTGGACAAAATTTTTAGTCAGAGTTATGGAAATTAGACTCTCTAAACACAGAACTCTATTTGCCAATTTCAAATCTAATTTTCCTTTTTTTTAAAACAACCCTTGGCCGAAGAAATTTTAGATGGGTACTTTGCATCAATCTAAACAATACACTTCCACTGGTCACTAGACAGAACACAAATTACGCTAAATATAAATTGGAAACCAACCATTTGTTCACCAACTAAGACCGTTAGACCCAAACAATTAACGAGTTTTTAACAACCTCCGATATTTTTTACCAATAACACGAATATTATGAAGTACGATGTTGATTGACTTATTATTTTGATTATAATTTTGTCTTGAACTTTGATGTAATAAATACTGTGTTACAAACTGCGTATGCTCTCATCTACACAAGATTTCTTAGTGAGACAGTCACAGTACATCGCCCATATAATAAATATGTGATAATATATTAAATAAATATTAATAAATAAAAAATAAAAGATCGCAAAAAGTTCTATATAAAACACCCATAGTGCATACAAATTCCCTGAAGGTGATTTTTTTCACCAAAATGGCGTTATAAAAAACATAAAATTATTAGCGTACGTGCCTCGAACCTCGTACCTCGAAGAGATCAACCGATATATTATGTGTGTTGTAGGCGTGTCTGATGTGGCAGAAGTAAGGTCATTTTTACCTTATTTCGGGTATTTTTTTTCAATTATCAAAATTCAGTCTTGAACAGAAAAAAAAAATCATTCACTTGTATGGGGCCTAGGAGTCGAAAGATCTTGAAAATTGGCGACTTCAGTTTTCTTTCAAATCGGTATAGATCACATATCTAAGGGTTTTTAAGTTTTCTATAAACTTTATGCATGACCGTTATGTTTGATAGTTAGTGACATTTTGAGCAAAAGCTGTAACGGGCCGAGGGTCACCGTTAAACAGGAAACGTTCAAATTTCAAAGAATCAAAATGCCGCTGGTCGTCGATTTGGCGGTTTTAGATTTAGACAGGTAGATAGAGAGAATAGCAAAAAAATAATAAGTCAAAGAAAATAAAAATAGAAGTTTTATATAAAGGCTTTTCCAATAAGAGGTGTTATTTTGATATTCAATCGTAAAAGATCAATGGTTTCGTTGCTTGTGTGGCACGTAGCGCCGTCTTGTTGAAAGTAAACGTTGTCCAGATTAATACCATCCAATTCAGGCTATAAAAAATCATTAATCATCTCTTGATAGCGATCCATTTACCGTAACTGTTGCTCCAGTCTCATTTTCGAAAAAGTAAGGTCCAATGACTCCGCCGGACCATAAACCGCACCAAACAGTCACACGTTGAGGATAGAGAGGCTTTTCAACAATAACTCATGGGTTTTCCGAGCCCCAGATGCGACAATTTTGATTGTTGACGAAGCCACCGAGGTGGAAATGGGCCTCATCACTCAAGATGATTTGCATTTGATTCGCTCAAGGGAATTTTAATAAATATCATTTTTATTAATGACGTAGTTTCTACTAGTCAAATGTCAAAAAATCACAGCTTCAAAAGTAACATCTACCGAAATAGTGGGCTATTCAAAATAACACCTCTTATTGGAAAACCTCTATAATCCTGGCATGACTACGAAAAAAGTTATTTCGGAGTTATTCATGCCTTAGAATAATAATTTAAGGGAAGTAAATCGGACTCTGAAAGTCTTCTTTAATATAGTTTTCTAAAGGATTCCTTCTAATAAAATGATTTGATTTCGTGACTTACACGCGAAACGATGGCCTTCAAATCACGGCTAATTTAATATAAGGCTTTGATAATTCATTTATAAATATGAGAGCAGATATCTGTATAGAAAACACAGGGTAGATTATAATGTAAAATATTTGTACTAGCAGTCCGGATTACTTTTTGTTGTGTATACTGCACTATAGTCTTAACCTAACCCAATCCTCTGAAGCCGGTGAGACCATGGCAACACCAATTTTCATCATTTTTTCGGCGTACGTTGTGAGGCTGAGGTAGAAGGAAGAAAAAGGAGATAAAGAGAGGAGAGAAGAGAGGCAGAGGAAGTTATGGTAGTACCTGGTTATTCAGACTAAAATCAAGCAATATTTCGATTCAACACCAGATAAACAACCATGATGTAGGCACTATTTAAATTTGATACTACATGGTAATCCGACATCTAATTGGACCTCCCGTATCTGTTTAGTTATGAGGACAAATTATTTATAAAATAACTAACTAATTAACCATCACGACAGATAGGACAGACCGCCAAACAACACTCTCCTTACCTCTTTCACATTCATACATATTATCATACATACTCTTCTGTTATTCTGACTCTTGGCCTGACTCAAATGTTTTGTTCACTTGATCGTGCCATGCCTTCCTCGGGCGTTCCTGACTTCTTCTATCATTCACATTCGTTTCATATATTCTCCTTACACTCCTTTCTTCGTATATTCGCTCTACAGGTCCAAAACATCTAAACGGAGATAGCCTATTGATATGAAATACTGTTAATTCATTAACAATCTGTTTTAAAATTATTGTTTTTCCTGTTAAAATTGGGACTGCGGGCCTTTAACGAATGAGTTAAAAGAGTTCCTATCAAAGATTAGTCAAAAGCAAAAGTTTTTTGAGAACGGCGGAACACGTGTTCATACAAATAATGATATTGATACTGACATACTTATATTGCAGCATTCTGTCGTGATAACTATTATGAAGAGAAAACGTGTTCTCGATATATTCTGAATGACTAATATTTTATCAGAAAGTTCACATACTGTCACTTTTTTAACAGGATTATTTATTTATCCATAAAAACGTTTGTTTCTTAATCTTACTCATTATGCTTTCATAAGCCTTGCATTCTTTGCGAATCACTACATTTCTTACATGATCACACGTGGTTTTACTACCGTATACGCCTCAGGGATCTCGTGCCCACGGCATTCAGTGTATTCGAATAAATAGTAATAATAATAAATGTTTTAAAGTCTACCTTTTTTTTAATAGTTAGAGATAATGATATCATTGGTATCCTCACTGGGATCTCCCATGCTGAGATATGTTTTTTTTATTCTAACGGGCGTATTACACGACGCTTTTTTTCGTCCAGTTATTATGGGTCGTATTTTTTTAATCTTATGGATTCGGTATGAAAAAAAAAGTTTGTTGTTGACTATTGTGATACCGATTTTATTTTCGTACAGTTTAAGATGGCGGACATCCTAATAATATATTATATCTTCTTCAATGGCAACTGTCCGTACAAAATCGTAAGCGTATGAATACAAACGACCTTTAGCCCAAGGCTTCCGTAAATTTTATTATTATCTACGTGTAACACAATTCCCGATATGGAGTTAGTTGAATTAGACAAGGTAGTACCACAGTTCCTAAAGTATTTACTTAAGTCCTCGAAAATATATTCCAGAATCTTCAATGGGAAAACAAAGGTTAATACATAACTGGCGACCACTGAATAACCTCAAATACGTCGGCTATATTGTGCTTGTTTGTGACGACAAAAATATTCTCAAATCTGTTTCGTGAAACTAAGTTTATGTGTAACCAATACCGGCATTACATAATCGGTAAGAGGAGAACAATAGTAACCAAAGGGCAAATCTTTTATCTAACTATCTACATATGTATACAAAGAAAAGATTCTGTGGCGGGCGGGAGGCGTTTGTTTGATTTTATACAAATCTACAGTTTTATTCTATGATTGACCTTCTTAACATGAGGAAGGTCACTGTCAACATTAGCACTAGTAAAATATATAATAGAATACTACTTAAGAGCTCTGGAGTTATTCAATTTGCACAGTTTTATATCCATAATTCCTAGGCCGTTTCGGCTTGTAGTGTATTTTCCATCTTGAGTTGTAGATTTTTGAAAAATAAATTTATTTGGTGAAAGACAAATAATTTTTCGAACTTTTTTTACTGTTTTTGTGAGTTTTACAAAACTCCCAAACGTTGAGCCCTTGCTTTTTAAAATTTGCACAATTCTTCGCGTCGGAATTTCAAGGCAATATTTTCTGCTTGTAGCATATTTTCCATCATAAGCCATGATGACGCGAAACCAATAAATGCTACTAATTTTTATCTTTTGAAAAGTCAGATTCGGAACAAAATTTGATTAAAACTAAACGAAAATCTATTGAAATTTTATAAAACGGAAAAATTTGAAATACGTCAAACATAGGACCCGATCAAAAACGCTGCGCCTAAGATTACAAATAAATAATCTACATGAAATTTCTGTCGTTTAGTAATTCTAAAATAAAATAATAATACGTAAAATATCTATAAATATTAAATAATATGTAATTCGCAAACTGTGCACCACTGATTTAGATTTTAGATAAGAAAAACAAAATCAGGCCATTTTGAGAAAAAGAGGAAGAACTATGGACATGGTCAGTTTTGACAAACTTTGCCATATTCTGCAAAAATATGTTACCGCACCTCCTTTGTAAAACCGTCGTTACAAAACGACAGCCATGCTAGGACGTCGTGCCTGTGACAGGTTAACTAATGAGTTGATTAGAAGCAAGACAAAGGTAGCCGTCATAACTGTCACAATCTCCATAGGGGACTGCCTCGTATAGGCATGTGGCACGACCGAAGTACAGGTGGAACTCAATTTCGTCCTCGGAATGAATCAGAAGCATGGTCATACGAAAGAGTATCTTCCATGAAACTATGATCATCATTTATCTTTTGATGTCAACTCATTAAAACGTTATTTTTGAAATTTTCTATTTTGAGAAGTACCTACCTAAATATATTTATAATTTTATTATGTTAAATTGAAACATAAAATGGTTTTAAAAATGTCTCACATTATGTTTTTCCTCTAGACACTGAATAAAATAATTATAACGAAAAAAAACGTATTCCATTAGAAAAATGTATTACAAACATTATTTTCCCTTTCTGTTTTTTGTCATTTCAAATAAAAATAATTAATAAAAAAATCATGAAGTATCTTTAATTTTTTCTTAAATTGCAGTCAGAACCTTCGTTTTCATAGAGGTATACATTTTCATTATTTTGTATTCTTCTAGATTTGAATATGAAGCGTGGTGTTTTCTCTTACACTCTAGATCATATTCTTACCGTGATAGTAAGGGAGATACAACGGTTTCTGAGACCAAACAAGCTGTTCCTGAAAGCAAACAAATTAGCTTGTTTGAAAGACACGGTGAAAAACCGCCCGTAACTTTTTACTTGCATGCCAATTTTTTCTTTTCCTTTTTAATTATATTATTATCTATTACTTTTCTAAACAATGCAATGCATGAAAATAGTTTATATTTCCATTTATGATGTTCTCATGTATTTATTAATGGTGATAATATTGTCTTTCTTGCAATGAGTTTATTTCAACTCCCTGGATTATATCGCTCAACCGCAAAAACACTGTCGTTAAGTCAAAAATGTCATTCTGGGTTAGTGGATTTTTGCATCTTTATCGTGTTGTCTGTATATATTCGACATGGGCATATTTATAATAATGAACCAAGATTTTGTAATGTCTTTGAAAATTTAAAGGTATTTATATAAGCTACATTTCAACTTTGATTTTTTATTAATATGTTATTGTCATTATTTTATTTAATATTTGATTTCACAATGGGCTTAACGGTAATTGATTTATTTTATATATGAAAATGAGTTGCGCTTTTCTTCTCTCGAAATAATATTATTTATTTATTATCGAGCGGAGACTGTGTACGTATATAGTTTCCGTGAATAGCATGGTGCTGTCTCCCATTTTACCTCGTTCGAACCCGGTCCCTTTAATAATGTTAACAAGGGTTGTCGTTGGATATGAAGCTATATCTTCAGGTTCTACAATTTGTCTTCCCAGGTCTCATCTCTCCCTTGGTTTCCTGAAGGCCTCATGAAGGAAGAGGGCCTCATCTCCCCTCCACTCCTCCTTGGTTCCCTGAAGGTCTCACGAGGGAAGAAGGAGTCGAGAAAATTAAATAATGGAAGACACGAGTAAAGAGAAATAATTGAATGGTCTAACTTTCATCCCACGAGTATCCACATAAATAGAAGGTTCACTCCAGCAGAGCCCGGAGTAAGGTCTAAATACTATGAGATGCGACCCTATTTCGCGGTGGCACCGTTCGTGACACTGTTCCCCATTTCATTCAGCCTGAGCACGGAACTCACACCTTGGCTTCGGATAGTTATTGCAGGTAGTGTTTCCATTCCTTGAGAGATGGATTCGCCACACTTCCTATGATGTTTTCTGTAATTTAGATTTGTTGTGCAAAACATTGTGTTGTGAGCTAGTGTTAGAACACTAAATAACAACTGTACACTCTGACAGTACAGCAGATTTCAAACATCAACAAGTATGCTCCTAAAAAGACTTAAAAGACCTTTAAGCTCTCCCACGAGAACTATACTCTCATAATATATATGGGCTTGGCCAGTTTCACCATATCGCTTGCCATACATTCCAATCCATTCCCATGGGAATATATGGCAAGCTACATTGCGAAACAGGCCAAGCCCACATATATTATGAGAGTATAGCTCTCGAATGAGACTTGCATTACCCTACTTTAAACATAAAATGACGTAAATAAATAAAAAATAAAATAACATTATTTTGTTGACAGAAGGATGACGGAAAGTTTATTAAGAATAATAAATCATCAAAATCCTTACAGAAGTATCGTTTAAAACATAAGTCTCTTTTTTGTGGTTCATAATACTCGGATTTCATAAAAGGTGACAAATATTTTTTTACCAGACATGTTATGTCACACTAATGTACTGTTTGGTATGTGTTTTATGCTGGTATTTGTAATATTATGCAGCTATAAAGTTATGCACATAAATAATATTATGTTGATTGGTAAATGGAAATTCGATATAGAATTGGAAACGCGATATCCGGAGTCGACGCCATTTAAATATTATTATTTCATCGGGGTATTGTGTTTACCGCGCCAGCATAATAATTTCAAACGAATACATTTTCGTTTTTTCCAGTTCATAAAAAGCGTAAAACCTTTTCCGTTTCAAAAGAGCGTTATCGAAAGGCCGGATTACAAGTGAGGCATTATGCGGGGACACTGAACAGAAAAATTTCTAGAAATGTGATTTGTACTTATTTGAAACAAATAATATGACATCTCTAATGTTCCAGGAGGTCTAGCAAGGATCGGCAAAGGCCAATACGATACGATATTGAAGAAATCCGTCATCATTTATCATTTAGCGATATTTGCGATCACGGACAAGAAATATTCTGATTTATACAAATTTTAGCGCGGCCTCCATAGTATCAGATAAGATTCAAAAGTTATGCAAAATGACTGGCTTATTATCGAATGGAGTTGAATTAACAAAGCTCTTAGAATTGAAAGAAGTCGTATACGCGGCGAGTTGAATCCGTTCGGGCTAGTGACGCTATATTGGTTTGGGCCTGGTTAGGAAATTTGTTTAAATAACAAGTTATGAATAAAGACCTGATTACCAATTAACTCCCTTTTTAGTGTCAACAGGTAAAGCGGACTGCCAATTTATATTTAGGTGAGTATTTCAATTAAAAACTATCCAATTATTAATATTTTGACATAGTTGTCTAATGCTAGGTATAAACAGGACAACATTTCCGTGAATTATGGCGCAAAACGCCGCTTGAGGTTGATTTATTCCTTTCCCTATTTTGTGGCTCAGCTCGCGGAAATTTTGTCTTGTTTATACACACCCTAACGTTTGACGTTTCGGAATGTCAATTCATAAACAATACCTCCAGTTTTGCCAGCGTATAACGATTTCTTATCAACGTCGGTCTAGCTATCAATAGCGCGACCGTGCTCGGGAAATCGGTAGTTACGCATGTCTTATATTGTAAAGTTATCGATTTCACTGTGATAGACCAACTGAAAACTTCGGTTATAATTGTCACCACTTATTCCAAGATACCACGAGGCATTCTAGTATGGCGTAGCATTACAAGAGAAATGGTGCTATGAAATTTCTAAGGCAGTAAATTTAATTTTTTTTTTGTAAACCTATCTTCCCAAATGTTAAATTAAACTATCTTTTACTATAAATGGAAGATTAATTCATCGTTTAATAATTTATATAACATACGAAATAAACAAATAAAAGTATTTTATAAATTTTATCCGCAGGAAAAGTTAAGAAAAATTGTCCTTATTTTGGACGTGAAGGTACGCCCATGAAACAATTCTATTTCTTCAGTGTGAGGGGCATATGTTAGGCCCAAATTACCCAACGGCATCAACATATTTGTAGATAAATAATAATCTTCGATATGTCCTTTGTGGTCGGGAGGATTTACAACAAAAGATCCCGCATGATCTCCTTGAAACGCCTTTCAATCGTAATAGTACACGGTACACGCCCGATTTCTGGATAATATATTATGCACAGTGTTTGGAAACTAGTAGTACAAGCAGGAAAAGGTTAAATCTGCAACACAAAAAACCTTATTTTTCCACCTGAGCATTTCGGTTTTTTTTTTCCATACAAAAGGGTAAAAAATACATTTGAAGCCGATTCTCCGCTTCGACGCATTTCGAAAGACATTCAATAGCTGAAATTAACCCTCCAGCGACCAATTTCAATCTATTTTCGATTTACTCGAAAACGAAACCACAAAAAAAAACGTAGTACTACAATATAGAATCCAAATGTGACTCACCAGTTTCCCTCCATTAATTAAATACACATTCAATGCAATAAAGAGCACACTTTTTATTTTAACGTGTATATTTTTAACAATAAAGTAGGTATAACCAAAAATCATTAATTTATTACATGAATACTTACATTTGAACCAATGAGAAATGTTATTTAGTTATTGGAAATACAATATTAGCGTTTTTTTAACAAAAAATTGAAATAGAAATATCAGAAAAAGATACGGTCGTATCTAGGACTTGAACCCAGGACTAATGGGAACATATTTCCTTTGGTCATATTTAAATGTCATAACTATCATACTTCGAATAAGAACTACCGATAATATCATCATTTTTATGAAATGTTATTGTTTTAAGATTGGAAATTACATTACGCGAACCATAAAAAACCTTTTTTTTCAGTCCCTAGAATCCCAGCTTGACACGTTCCGACAGTAAACCCTCCAATTGCATTCCATTGTATTTATGTATGCAGGATACAGGATTGATTCAGGATTCTTCAACCGGCTTACTGGCCATTTCTCTTCGGTTCTCTGCAGTTCCTTTGTTGTACGAAATAATAGATTATCCTCCAGTGAGTTCATTCAGTCTGTATTTTCGGAAATACGTCGTTCTCTTAACATAATCCATGACTATAAAAGGAGCAGCACGAATGAAAGAAAACATGTTGTGGCACTTTTATTCAACATCCGGTGAACAGTTGAACATTGCACGTTAGTTGGTAGCTCCCTGTGATTACAGGTTATGCATCCCATTGAGAAAAATAATAACGAGTGGAAACTGAGATCTTAATACTGTATATTTAAGATATCTCGGAATTGTATGGTTTTCTGAATTTCCATTCAAGCCGATGGTATAGAATGCGAAACACGAGTCTTATATGGGTAAAGTTACCAGCAATGGGCACAATTAGAAATGATCAAAAGGTGTACGTTGAAAGATTTTGGTGCTCAAAACGTCAAAACAAGGTGTGTTTTTTTTTGTAAAACACGACATACGTATTTTCTTTCAGATGTTAAAAAACTTATCAGTTTGTATTTGAAGAGATTTTTAATATATATCTAATTCTCATTTTTCTCCGTGAAGTTTATGTAAATATTGAGTCTGTTTTCTTGGAAAAAGGATCTATTTCGATTGTAAGGTTAGTTACAAACGGAAGTGTGTAAATAAGTAGTGAAAATTGTTCTTCAGTTCGAAAATAAATATATTTTCAAATAGATATATTTGAATATCACTTTCGTTTTCTTTAATGAACGTATGAATTAAGTAGAACCTTGGAAGTAGAAATGTATCCACTTCCCAAGATCCGATCGAGCTGAAACTCGGCAGATAGAATCGTTGTTGATGTATATATGTATATGATATATCAATTTTTTGTGGCAGAAACGCATACATACGCGCACACACACTTTGAGATTGGATTAAATTTATAAAAAATTACAGCACACGAAGTAACTCTCAGTTTCATCTAATTAGGATTTGGCTTAAGTAAAAGCGCGGTTCACTCATTTTAGTCAGCCTCTGGGGAGGAACGTTCAATCCTCAGTCAAAACAATTTTTTTCTATTTGAAATTGCCTACTAGTCTGTGAAATTTGAAAATAAATGTATTATAGAATGTAAAAAAAAAAGTTTCTTACTGGCTGACTTTTTAAAATGTTTTTTTTCAAGACTCATATATGTCCTTTGTAATTAAGAAAACATTACCTGCATAGTGCGCCTATACATCGTGACAGTGCAATTATGAAAAACACGATTCCTTCTTCAGTGCTAATGTCAAGTGTGTTACCGGCTTAATTTCTGCTTAGCAACAATAGAAACCGAAATCGAATTTAAAAATAAAACTTAAATTTCACCGTCACTTGGATAGTGTTGCCTCTTACTAAACGAATTCCCACCACGTTTTAGCAATAATTTATATCAGACCATTGTTAAGATATTACAATCGATGAAAGTGTAGGTAGGTACCTACTTTGAAACTTTCAACATTCGTTGGTAATATTGGTAGGTTAAAGAGCAAGACGACTAACCCCAACTTTTATTGAGCGTGACTTAATGAGTATATAGTTTTTTCACACATTAGACATTTATGAATATCACTGATAAATATGTAAGTATTCTGGGTTCAATAGGGTCCCATTAGCTCAGTTGGTAGAGGACGACCCCGGCAATGCATGTTTTTTGTTTATAAATTCTCGTTTAAAATCTTGTCGTTAAAAATTGTCTTCATTAATGAAAGATAAACCTTTAAATGAATTAACTCGACATAGAGTTTGATCAAACATTTTAGTTTTTAATTGACAAACAGAAAAGAAAAAATGCGCTTTGAAATGAAAAAAAGAGGTGGTTCATAGTATACAATTGTTGACGCTTTCTCGCTAATAACAATAATTAGTAAACGTAAGAAAGACAAAAGGGTGTTTGTTAATTAGGTAGTACACCCATTTGTACCTCTTTGCACCGATGCAAATAATGCTAAATTTATGTTCGTCGCCACAACTCTTGTTTAGCGACCACGACTTGCTTAAGATAACAAAAGGCAGAACAAATGTTCTAGCACAGCATGGCATGACAAGAGGAATTGTGTTATCGAATGAATTTTCTTAAACAGGACTTATACAAGTACTGAAAGAGGATGATTAATCTGTAGTACAATAATCAAAATATCTAGTACGCTAGAGAAACCTGTTTGAATTATTTGTTTTTGATTTGAAATATAGACCACAAATATGCCGATTCCGTAAGGTTTTAGAGGCAAGTTTGGCAACCACGTGTTTTATTTATTTTTATTTATTTATTAATCTTAAGTTAGCTCACATCTTCGTGTGTGCTAATAGTTTTATAAACATATAAACATGTACATTGTTTGGCAAACATAATCTTTCTTTAAATATTTCAATAAAGTCAAAAAAAAAGAAACATTAATAATTGAGATAGACATATTTTCTTAATTCATTTTTGAACTTATTAATATTTTCTATCACAGCAATTTCCTTCGGGATTTTGTTATAGAGTTGAACGGCCTGGTACATCAGAGATTTTTGGGTGCTTGTTTTTTTTCTTGTTGGCAATCTAATTTGCTTAGAATTTCTCGTCCCGTGTCCGTGTATCTCGTTATTGTAATTTATTTTTCTTTTCAGTTCCTTAGACATCATCCCTATGTTAATTTTATGTTTAAAAATAAGTACATTCAAATACACAGTTTGCTTCACCGTCAAAATATTCAGCTCCTTTAACATGTCTCTTATCCGTGTGTATATGTTGCGCTTAAGTATTATTCGCATTGCTTTATTTTTCAGTATTTGCATTTTTTCATTTTTCTCTTTATTGCAGAGAAAAAGAATACTTGAACAGTAATTAAAGTGTGGTGATATAATTGTATTGTATATTATCTGGCATGTTTCTTTATTTACTTTGTTTCTGATTCTACCAAGAAATGATATTTTTTTGCAATTTTTTTAATTGTATAGTCTGCATTTTTTGAGAAGTTCAATTTTGAGTCTATAATAACACCTAGATATTTAATTTCTTCCACTTTTTTTTATGATTTGTCCATTTATAGAAACCTTTGGTTCCTCATGCGTATTTCTTCTGCCTATATGCATGTATTTTGTCTTATTTACATTTAGTTTTAATTTATTTAGTTTGAGCCATTTTGACAATGTTTCTAAGTCACTATTTATCTTTTTGATTGCTTTCTCATAATTATCTTACGTGTGACTGAACAACTTTCCTCCGGCTTCCAGAAATGCAGTGTTGTCACATTTACTAGATCCAAATATACATTCTAATTCTCCTACCACATTAATAAAATATATTAAACTTTCCGTGATTTTCGAAGCGAATTTCTCTTTCAAATCGCACATATATGATGCTGTCACCCGTGCCAACAAAATGCTAGGATTTGTTCTTCGCAATGCGAAATCGTTTACTAATGGAATCGTAATACGGAGAACATGCATTTGAAGCGCTTGTTTGGAGTATCCTGGAACATAGCGATCTATTTTTTATCCCTTTCTGAACAAAACCATATCCTAGAAATAGAAAAAAGTACAAAAGAGGTTTTTGCTTTACCTGTGTATGCGAGAATATACGGTTCCATGATAAATCAACACATCGACAATTCAACACACCTTTAAAAAGTGATATAAAGTCATTAAAAACGATGATTTTTTTTAAATTTAAACCTAACCTACTTAACCCAGTTAATAAAAATTTTGTTTCATCACTTTTCATGACTTTATATAACTTTTAAAAAATGTGATGAATTATCATTTTGATGATTTATCCGGTCACCGAATATACATAGTATCCACTCTTTTTCTAAAAGAGCCTAGTAAGTATACTCATGCGAGATCCCATGCACTTTTTTATGTTCCGAAAGCGAGGACTTCTGCCTATCAAAAAGCGCCAATCTTATAGACTGACAGTTCAGCAAATATTTTTGGCGCTTGACACAAAATAGTAAAACTGCCCCATTACCTTTTTATACTTACATGTACATCAATTTGTAATATTTTTTATAATATACTGGTGCATAACTGTTTTATGAATAAAATAAATAAATAAAGATTAGGAAGACATGGCACGATCAAGTGAATCAGATACTCGAGTCGGGCCATGTCAAGAGTCAGAACAATAGGAGAGTATGTATGAATGTGAATGAGGCAAGGAGTGCGTGCCAAGACCGAGTTGTTTGGCGGTCCGTCCTCTCTGCCTACCCCTGCGGGGAAACCGCGTGATGGTTAGTTAGTTAAGATTACAAATTGTTACTTTTAAAAAATCTTTCTAAAGCAAATTTGATGAATTTTCTAATAACAAATAAACACGATTTATAGTTCTTACCCAATGGTATTGACGAATACCACGTCACGGCAACTGCCACCCGAAGCAGAGCGACTTACATTATTTTCTGTACAAATAATATTTAAATATTCGTCTACCCACTTCACTAAAAGTAATAAATACTCCAAAGAATGAAGTGTTACAATCCAAACTTTAATATTCCAACCATTGCCATTGTTTTCTTGGTACAGACACAGACAGAGGGCTCTTGAAATGTTTAATGAGGTTTTATATTAATAGTTTACAAATGCTTTCTGTGTATTAATAATACAACTTTTAAAGCCAATGAGTTAGCAAGTTCTTGCTCTCGGCTTGCTAACAAAAGGCGCCGGGTAGGAACCGAATAATTTCACACACAGAAAAGGTTATTCTGAAATGAAATAAATTATCTACATAATGAGAAAGGTACATGCGTTTGAATAGAATAACATAATTATTGTATAGAATTAACGACATTGAGTGGTATGCAAGAACACGTAAATAAGTACCAAAGGGAAATTTCCTCAGTGAGAAATGGGCACATAACAATAAAAATTTATAAAAAAACTTTGAAAAATATGTTTTTGTAGTAAGTACCTACATATTTGGTATGATTTGACATTTTCAACGCTAAAAGATTTACAGTGATTAATGTTAGGGTATTTTTCGGGTGTCACACATTTGCTTTGAGGAAGGACACTGTAATGTTGTCCGAAACGTCAGCTAAATAACAATTTAGTGGAACACGACATAATACTACAAAAATAAATAACAAACCCAAACCTACCCAATTGTTTAAATATGTTCCATATAAGCACTGAATAAAGAATAACACTAGAATCGCCTTCCATCAAATTTGAATTGAAACAAATGTTCAATTTTACCTAATAGCCCAGCGCTTCGTCTCACTTATACTCTCTTGACATCGTAGATCTCCATCCCATTTGAATTTCATAAAAACCTATTTGTATTGCAAATTTAAGTCTCAATTAGGCAAATATTTGTATCATGCAACACGTCCACGATGCATTTCTTGTGTAATTCTTTGATGAAGAAGAATTTTTCATTTAAAAAAATGCTAGTACAGCAACTAGATATATATTATCATTTAATAAAAATAGTTTATTGTTTAGAAAGGATATTGTACTTATAGTAGTCCCAAAGAGAGGTCGTACATCGTCTTGTATGGAAACGGAAACGACCGGATACATTAGAACGATGACGTCAGGTGCAATCTCTATCTGGGACTACAATAAGCAAAATATTCACATTTAAGGCGATGCACTACGTCGTGTAATATTTTAAATTGAGCCGCTATCAATAACATACCTTACGTAGATGGCGATAAGGTTTAAATTCCCGCTTAACACCATCCGCCTGTTTTCATTTATGCAAGAAAAAAACATGGCCAAAAAGTGCCTTTTATTTTATTTTGTGAAATAACTTAATAAACTTAATTCGTAAATAACTTAATTTGCCACATTATACAATAAAATTATAACCAAAAATGGGTTCGTAAGTAGGAGATTTTGAACTTTAAAGCAGTTTTCATAGGCCTTATACATTATTTTTTTCTGGGCTTATAAAAAGACTTATCTAAAAAATACTCAATTATTTCAAAGGCCAAGATGTATTCTACTCGCAGTATTTAATTAAAGCATCTGAAACATTTCTAGGCGACTAAATTTTCAAACCAAAAACATATAATTTTTCATTACTACGTATGGCATCGCCTTAACGTAACTCAAGCACCTATTTGCATTTAATTTAGGTACGTGATTCTAGATACTTTGTATGGGTACATTGTTAGGTTAGGTTAGGATAGGTTAGAGCTACCGTAAATCACACCACCAACTATCGTAACTCATGATCGACGGTTTAGTGACCCCTTATTTGCAATACTTATTATATACAGTCTTAGCTAAAAGAACCTACTAGAAAAATCTCTAAATTCTAAATTATTCAATTTTTATCTCAATTGGCACAGCATCAGAGATCATAGGTATCTAGGTAACAAAAGTATCGAATCTGCAATCGTCATCTCGAATTCAATTTCAGATTACCTTGGAACGAAGAATTTGTGCCAGAAGATACGTTTGCAAACAAATCTCATTCCAAAAATGCTAGGAAACAAAAGATTCCAGATGTCACATTTGTAGATTGCAAAGGTA
Source organism: Hesperophylax consimilis (assembly GCF_061612785.1). Taxonomy (NCBI): domain Eukaryota; kingdom Metazoa; phylum Arthropoda; class Insecta; order Trichoptera; family Limnephilidae; genus Hesperophylax; species Hesperophylax consimilis. The sequence goes on along the minus strand of NC_142851.1, from coordinate 5,149,770 downwards.
TGTGATATGAAAAATTGTAAAAGACGGCGATATCAAAGTATTTTGCATTACTAAGAAAATCTACCAGTGAAACCATGAAGGATCTAGAATAACTCAGGTAATTCTTTAGGCTAATAAATATAACCCGTCAGCCTCTTTTGGCATATACAAATATTATTATGTTTATAAATAATTGACCTGGTGAAAAGGTAGGGGTAATTTTTTAAATTTTTTATTTATTTATTTAATACATGTTACATTGTTTTGAAATTTACATAAAGTAGATATAATGAATCACCATACTAGGCGGCTGCCTGTTTCATGGTGACCAATTGAGTGTGATTACTTTGTATGAAATATGAAATCTAGTGTAAACATATGAAATTAGTAACTATAGATGAAGCTAAAATTTTGGAAAAATTGTAATAAAAAGTAGAAGATAGAAATTAGAAAGGAGAAAGAAGTAAATTAGCATTAGATTGTAAAAATGTACATAATTATATATATAATTTTTAATATGTGTGCATGCAAGCACACATGTGTATATAGCAGCAGACATACCTATATACATATAACAACACATGTATACATACACCCATATGACGCATCCTCACGCATATAAACAATATATACACCTCTATCTGAGTACTTGGAATAGGCTACTAACACTATAACAATCACACATCAAAAAATCCCCGAGCGCTTTCCTGAAACTGTCGTATTTGGCTATTGATTTTATTTCTAACGTTAAATTATTGAATATTTTAGGAGCAAGAAAGTTAAATTGTCTTTGTGCCATTGAGGTTTTTATTGGGGGAATAGTATAATTGGATTTGTTGGAATATCTTGTATTATGGGTCGATTCAAAAATATTTTTTTTTGTATGTTTGAATTTATAGTAGGAGGATATGTTTTTGACGTAATTATTTTTTATATGTTAGGAATACATTATAATAGCGCCCCTGTCAGAACAAATTAAAGTTGGGCAGCATTGTGAGGCGGGTTAGGGTAGAGGCTCTAGGAAGGGGCATTGAAGAGGCCCGGAAAAACAGACCCGTTATCATGAAGCTTACATCAACTGTGAACGGATGTTTTGCTCGTATCCGTCGAGTTCGCGTATTAGCTTCTTCGAGCAGGCATTGAGAGACGCTTAAATTACGTCTCTACATTAGGGATGGCAAATAGGTTTGTTAATTTTTTATAAATTTATTTATAAACGCCCTTTGTAAGGGCTTTTACATATGAATAGTCAAAATTGAACAGTATTTACTGTAGACACATAACTAAACTGCCCCAGTAACTATATTTTGTATTTGTTGTAGTGATAAATCGATGTCCACTGACTCAGTATAGTTATTTCCCTCCATACGTATTCTGGGTAGCGATGTAACGTAGTAAGACAACAATACAGAACCTTATATCTTCGTGAGGATATTGTGTCAGCGCTTTATCAGCAGCAGACATATACCTGTACGGATGACGAACCTCGTGCTGGCACTGTTGGTGGACGCGGTGGACTCTTTCGCTAAAGCAGCTGGTCCAGTCTCTTCACCACCTAGGATTCTTGCTACAGAGTCTCCATCTCCTATATTCATGTCACATGTTCCTGTACTTCATTTTACTTAACTTAACATCACTTTCTTTCTTAATATTTATATATTTTTTAATACCTGCATCAACTGTAAAGCGCCCCTGAGGTGATGTCTCACAAAAGTGGCGCTATACAAATTATACAATAAATAAATAATGTGGTAGTTAGTCACAGAATTTTTGTCCTGAAATAAATCCCGACTTCTAGTATTACGTAGCGGAATCCGAAAACTGATCAGTTCAAGCAATTTTGAACAATCAAATGCATTTTTTTTAATTTTATAGAAAAATACAAAGCCTGTGAAAATCAGTCCGTCAATTTAATAACGGATTGTCAAATAGACCGCTCTTTTTATATACAATCAAGTAGGTTTATCAAATATAAAAGTGATCCCTGCATTTATTACTGCAGGACGTGCTAAATATTATTATTCGCATAGATCTTAGACTTCTTCGAGTGTTTACCTTTTGGCTATTAGCTTGCAGGTAACTCAGTATAATGTAAAATGTTCACTGTATAGGTATAATGATTGATACGGGATACGAGGTATCATGTCGACATGATATCCATTCATAACGATATTATGATACATGTCCAATTAATAACTCATTAAGCCGTAGAGGAAAAATTATTGTTCGTACGTCGTTTTATCATTATTTAGGTATGCAGTTAGGTAAGAGAGCTTGGGAAGGTGTGCAATGCCGCACTGATAATCATCTTTATAACCATCAGAATTATTACTCAAATTAACATGAAAATGTGAAAATAATAAATATTACAGTTATAATGAAAAATGAACAAGTAAACACGAAGATGAATAAATCATACAAAAATATGAGGTAACACTAGCACAATCTACAGTCAACAAACAAGAATATGTGGAAATCAACAAAGATAGACAACACACATGAAGATGCAGAAATAACAAACATAGTCAACAAACATGAAGATTGAGATCTCATTAAAAAATTAAGTAACACCAACACAATCTACAGTCAATAAACATACATATGTGGAAATCAACAAAGATTGCCAAAACACATGAAGATGCGGAAATAACAAACATAGTCATACAACAACAAACATGAAGATTGGGAAATCATTAAAACATGAAGTAACACCAAAACAATCTACAGTCAACAAACATGAATATATAGAAACCAAAAAAGATGTGGAAATAACAAACAGAGTCAACAAACATGAAGATTTGTAAATCAACCTTGGAAGAAGAATCTCTAGTGTGGAATACTGTCACCAAAATACCATAGGTACTTTGTATTTAAATAGTCATTAATAAAAAAGCGATAATAATAATTATTACACATGTCCCATATCTGCATAGTTGGGACTATATATGTATAGTACCTAAGTATTATAATTATATTCCTCATTATCTCCGTATGAAAATGGCGGTATAAAAACAATTTTACTATATTTTTTAGAATATTTGTCATTACGAACATATCTGAACACGTATTCACGCAGGTGGCCTTGTCTGAATAAATGTAATGGACGAGATGCGAAAGTATTATTATTTTGAAGAACACGTGTTACGAGTAACACATTTGTGCTTTACTGATAGTTTGTTATGAAAGCAGTCAAATCATTGGTTATAGGCCTCCAGTCACCTTTTCTAAACAGGAAAACGAATGATTTGTTAAGATTTAAAAAAAAATTACAATATTTGATATCGGTAAGTTTTCTTCGTGTGGTCACCAAACACGTCTAAAGTCAATTCAAGCAAAGCAACGTTTCGATCCTGAATGGTGGTTTTTACCAGGACTATATTGAGAGTATCTACCACTCTGTTATGTTATATTGACCTAACTTTTAACGTTACTTTACAATTGTCCTATTGTTTTCATTCTGTTTCATTGAACTAGAATTATTATCTGCCCACTATTTGTCAGAAGATTTACATGCCTACATAGTTTCCACTTGAAATGTAAATACAGAAAGGAGTGTAAGTAGGTTATATGATGCAAATGCGAATGGTAGCAAAAGTCAGGGACGCCTGACGCTCAAATGGGTACCTACTCGAGTCGGGCCATGTCAAGAGTCAGAATAATAGAAGAGTATGTATGAGACGATGTATGATTGTGAATGAGGCTAGGAGTGTGTGCCAAGACCGAGTTGTTTGGCGGTCAATCCTCTCTGCCTAACCCTGCTGATAAATAATATATTTACAGAAATAATACATTATTTGGGTTCCCGGCCAGATAATGACAAGATGAAGATGGTGATGATGACGATGATGAGTACCTTCATTATAAGTCAAAAATAAACATTAGAAAGATCACAGTTATGAACTTTTCCATTCATACAAAAACTTTAAGAGCGCTGATCTCTTCTCTCTAGCAATCCTAAAGTAAAAAGCAAATGGTGGGGATTAACGCCCAGCGAGCATGAAGATATATGTAAGTGTTTCTCAAAGTGGAGCAAATTAAATTATTATTTAATATATTTTTTAATTAAAACATCGCATTAGTTAGTCGAAAGTTTCTTTTCGAAACGCAACCTCGACTTTCCGGAAAATGGAGGACTGAGATAGCACGCAAGGTTAACATGTTTTCTCTTGTGAATCCAAATCAGCGGCAAGATTTTCAATTGATTTGAATAAATTTCTTTATTTTTTTACAGTATTTATCTGATTTGGAACCAGCCTAGAATTGCTCAATTTTAAACAAAGTTACGTAAAAAATCTTATGTTCAACGGTGTATTTACTGTTAATCATATTTAAGTGAGCTTGAGTATGCCCCTGAAATACCAAGGAGATAAACAATTTTGAAGACAACATCAACATGGTTAAGTAAACATGAAGATGAGTAAATTATAAAAAATATGAAGACAGGATAAGTACAAAAGTGCTATGGAAACAAACAATGTTAAAAGGCAACATCAAAAGAAGGTAAATTAAACATGAAGACGTAGAAATTATATTGAATTATAATAATTATGAAGACAACATAAGTATAACACCAACACAACAACCTATAGGCCACCTCGGAACAGGAATCCCTAGTGAGAAGGACTGTGTGTTTATATACATAACTTCGATTATACTATACTTGTACTTAATAAATATAACTTACTTAGTCATTAATAAAAACTTTTTTTTATGAGGTTCCGAGTAGGAGGAACCCGATGTTGGCGAAGAAAATGGATATGATAAAATAAAGATAATAATAATATATTTGTTTTTGTGGATAAATTAAATATTTTATTTATTATTCTTAACTAATGAAACGCGTATTGATCTTTGCCTTATAAAATTGACACATTAATGAGGTATTTGAGCTGAAACTAGAAAAAACAGGCGAGTATCCCGACTTTCTTAATCTTTTAAGGATATTTGAAACGTTGAAGTGGGACATGGCACAAAAAAGGTTGAGAAACACTGATACAAGTGCACAGCTGAAGCCGAAGACGGAAGAGCAGCAAGTAAGATCAGTGACAAATAACGTCATAGAGAAACTTAACGGAGTGATAAATTAAACTTTGCGCTCAAAGGATCCGATCCGTTTGTTCAATCCACCATTACTCTTAATGTTGATAGACAAACAAAAAATGCTAAGATAATACGCTAACGGCATTTCATATTATTAGCGGACAAATTTTTGCAAAAGTTTTAGGAAATCTTTAATTCAACTATATTTTTTTTTCCTTGAAGTGGTGAATCAATTAAATTAACATAATTTAAAGTTTTTGTTCTTTTTAGAAATATGTAGAATGGCGTCTCATGATTTTTACCTCATACGGGTGTTTGATGTAAATGTTTTTCCAACTAAAATTGCATGTTTTGCAGCATCAACAGCCCGGACATCACCAGCAGCAGTCAACCATGGACATAAATACATACGTGTCTGTTTGTGTTGTATTGGGAGTTGGAGGGAGTCGGCTATGACCAATTTTTAGGAATTCGTCTGCATTCATTTTTGGAAATAAGGGAAACAATGGAAAATCTCATTTAGGGCGGCAGCATGAAACAAACACGGCCTTCAGTGACAACGCTATATTATTATGATGTCCTTAATTGTGAGGTGTCTGTGTACATATATGCCTGTAATGTAAATATAAGCCAATGGGAAAATATGAAGAAAAAAACATACTTTTTATATATCTATCTATGTAAATAAAAAAAAGCAACACGCGGTATTATTTCTCTATCTGCACAGACAGACTGAGCCACAGCAACGCGTGGCGGGGTACTGCTAGTGCCTTACCACGGGGTATATAAATATTCTATAGATACATTTAAATACACATATAAACGTTATGTTAGTCTTGTAATGGAGTTTTAATTTTAACCTTCAAGATTCGCTAAGATTGAACCAAAAATCTGAGCTGTATATCGCTCCAAGGCCGATTACATTACAATATACAGCACAGGCCTGGCGTGGCGGGCTTTTGAAGTGTCAAGTCGGTGTCATCGAGCAACGATAGTCAGAGCCTGCCCTGTGCAAGCGAAATTGGAGCAGTCCGCTCCGGCACCAACTTATCAAGCGCTGGCGCCAAGACGCTGATAATATCTAACACCTAACACCGCACCTTTGAGGTTTTTTCTAGCGCCAGGCGACGTTTGGTTCAGGGCCGGCCTTGACGACAGTTTTCAAAAAGCGGCGATCGTTAATGATACTCAATTGTTATGTTACTGCTGATTTGTGTGTTGTTTCACAAAAAGTATATTTATTCTTTAAATATGGTGATTAGACTATTTTAAACGGGGACGTTTACTTAGCGACGGCACTGACTTCATAATGTGGCGGTCACGCGCCCAGGCATGCACTCTAGTCGGCCTAAGAAATGACTCAATATGACGTATTCATCGAATACACGAAAACGTATGCTTTTTTCAAATTAATTTTAAAATGTGTTTATGCTAATGTGGAACAGTTGCATTTTGTATTATATGGTTTACAGCTTAAATCTTCGATTGAATCATAGATTTCACAAATATTTTACCAGAATTGTGTCAGTAGTGTGGATATATTAGATACTGCGTAAAGTTTAAGAGGGTCGTTAAAGTTTCGATTAGACAGTTCTGCAAAAAGAATAGTTCTAATAGCGAAATACCGACGTTGTAACGAAGAATGTAGATCCATAATTATCCGAGGCATCATTAAAAACACATCAATAGCTTACGACACCGAAACATTAGACTTGTTCCTCGGAGCCAGTGGACCGCTCTAAAAAATGCTTTGATGTACGTTCAGTGGTCGTTTCCCCGCAAGACGTCAGCTCGTCAGTAGGGCGGTGCGGTGTCAGGATGAATATAGCACAGGCAAATTACACTTGGAGCAAATTAAACGTGGAGAAAATACGCACGACGAAAAACGATTAAAAATTCTAGATTTTAAAAGTGTATATTTTTTACATAGATTTATTTATCGGGGTATTATGCCGTGTTGGGCAACATCCTTTAGCCAACATTTCGGACATCATTACAGGGTCCACCATCATGGAACATGGGAGATGTATTATCGCCAATTTTATATCGTGTAATAAGTGAAGATTTTTGTTTAAATATTTAAAAAAAAGAAAGACTAACATTCCCAGGTTACGAATAACTTGACAATCTTATACTGCCACCACAGTAAGAGGAAAATGTTGCTTGTGTTGTGATGGAGGACTTAGCCAGCCGAGGAATTGAACACACTACGCCTGGGTGGGACCCAAACGCGATGTCGACTCAGCCACCGACCGGTAATCGATTTTAATAAAACGTAAAAATTCATCGGATAACATTGATAACATACTTTTAACAGTGATAATACATGGATAATAATGATAGCGCTATTTTCATGAAATCAAACAATTCTAAAATTAAACAATAAACAATTGAAAACTTACATTAATGTAATTTTAAAGAGTGTAATTTTCTTTACGTGTAATTTACGCACAAGTGATATATCGCCATATATTCTCTTAAGTGTAATTTACGCTACATTTTTCGCCATGTAATTTTGGACGTGTAGTTTACTTACTAGTAAGGCACCCGCCCGAGTCGAGTGAAAGAATGCGGCCATCAGGCCAATTGAAGCCGATTACATTAATGTTGGCACGGCCTGTTATACCAAGCTCCACCATCAATCCACCCCAAATTACACATGATGACGACGAAGAAGCGAGGGGACGTCGTTAATTTGAATGTACGGTAAATTATGGAACACAGAACAAAAAAAAAGTTTTAATTTTCTAAAAAAAACTGCTAAATTGCGTCACTCACTTTCGGATAATATGCACACCTTTCTTATGGAGCGAATTAAAGACGTTTCACCCTAGCGATAAATTTCTTATCAAAATGTAATAAAATAAGTCATTTTTGAGAATCAATAGAAGATTTAGCGCCGGTATATCAATTGCTCTTTATGCTCGCCAAGTACCTCGCTCAAATTTAAGCGTGCTAATTTTGCCGCTTGTTCCTTGCTAAGCTTGGAACCGGTTGTCTTTTAGGTGCTAGTGGTGACAAATGTCAATTTCAGAGGCGGTTCCTTGGTACGTGCATTTGTGCATTGCACTGCTTGTCTTCAATCTCCACATAACAAATTACAACGACATCTGTGCCCCAGTGATCGATGTAAGAAATTCGTAATTCCCGTCAGGTCATTATTTGAGCTATCTTCTAGTAAAAAAATCCCGCGCAAGAGCAAGCGGTCGTGCAATGTGCATACCCCGATATGCACAGAACCAACTTTTACCATACTACTAAAACAGCGTCGGGCGGTATCGAGACAGCCCGAAGTAGCCGAAACGGTGACATGAGCGAGACAGATTACACTCTTAACGTCAAATTACGTGTTAGAGCAGTGCAGATACATAACCCATCCGTGCATTATCGAAGTGCTTTGACGGCGAGTGAATTTTGCATCACTTTGATCATGCGTAATCCAATGCGTTTGGAATGGATTCGCTTAGAAATACTAATGTTCAATGTTAACGCAACAACATTAACACATTGGAACTCGTTCGCGGTGAAATCAAACGGTTTCGCTATATTTTCAACGATGAATTGAGTGTCCTTTATTTTCAACATAATTTTGTATTATTTAATCAGTTATTTTACAAATATAACTTAAAAGATAGAATGAATTGAAGTAGGTGTTCCCATTCATTAATTTGCTCCACCTAAATTACAGACTAGGTACATTTTAAAAGTGAAATGCACTGCTGGTAATTACAGTCACGGGCCGCGTCTGGTCAATTTTAACATTTTCATAAATAATTTCATACTTTCTTATTCTTTAGACTTCCATGATTCATCGAGCGATGGGGAATGAAGTATGGTGTTCAATTTAAAAGAGTAGAGGTAAGTATAAGAGAAGTTCTAATGTGGGAACAGTTAATTTTCAACGGTTAGTTTGTCATAATTTCATAAATAGTGCGAAGAAATTCGTTCCTCTTAATTGCAGACAAAGCATGTAATATTGGTGACATCTATGCTCATGACCTATATAGGATTATGAGCTAAGCTCATCATAACAACCAAGGTAGGATAACTTAATATGCCGGCCAATCGCAAAAAGAAATATTTCAGCTATCCTAACATAAATACCCTTTTCTGTCAATGTCCATATTTCCATTAATTTCTAATAAAGGTTAGTACCTACCTCTTTCTAGTAAATATTTAAATGAGGTAGCCGGTTAAATGTTAAGCTGTTAATTAAAAGGTTATTAGGGAATTAAATTTGAGAATAATTCATTGAAATCGATTGAAAATGTATTGGGACTACTATTAAACTTGTTTTGAATGTTAAACAACTAATAAAAAATAATTATTGTAAATAAAATGGTTGTTTATCTGTTGTGATTTTTTATTTTATTAAAAATTTATATAAAAACAAAGTTTTATTAAAAAGTGTTTTGCGATATTCTTGCGAATAGCTTAGATTTCAGATGTCTTAATATTTTTACAAGATTTTGTCGGTAGTGTGAAAGTTCATAATGTTATAGTTACAATTTATAATGAATTCAATTGGCTCTCTGAGGCATTGAGATACATACGAGTAGATCGAGTCAGCTTTGGCGTTCGACGTATGGACCACGTATATTGGATCATTGTCCGATGCGCGATATTACGGGCATCAGTCGGTTACCAGCGCTCGGCGGGAACAGGTCTCCGGCGATAACTTCAAAATGACGACTTGCACACTGAGATAATATACAAGTCGTACTGGAAAATATAGGGAAAGTAACGGTATAACCTTTATACGGTTAGTAGGGCTTTACTATACTCAGTAATCGTGTAAATTGGCTAATTAATGTTAAAAACTCGTAAAGCATGTGCGCGGTTACCTTAGACTCAGAAAGATTCGAGCGACATCGACAGCCGCCACACCGCTTTTCTATTTCCCGCATAGGATCAATATTTCACACTGATATTACATTGAACGTAGACTCTTTTTTATATATAACTCAATGCTCTGAGGCAGCCGGGGAGAGTTGCAAATTCTTTTGGACGAAAATATACCTATATTATTTATAAGATGTATTATAATGTTGGTAGCTGTCATTTCAGCAAACAGAGGCATGGTGTTATAATGCGTAGCACGCACTGGTCATCAAATCAAAGCATATTCAGTTTCGAAGCTTGCTTTTGAAATATACAGATTGATTAAACTAAGAGCTCCCGCAGAAAAGACACTTTAGTTGCACAGAAAATTGCGTTGCAACAGTTGCGGGTATAAAAATCCATTACGGTATATGGAGTTGCCATGGAGTTGCGTACACGAGAGACTTTTTAGTTGCGGCTGCCGGCAACCACTAATTTCTCCGCGGCCGAACGATTATGTCTAAAGACTCAAGAGACTGTTCCGAATTCAAATTTTACACATACTACCATATTTCCACCGAATACTTACTACCCATACATAAGTTACATTTTAGTATTTTGTGTCTCTTGTGCGCACTCAATTTGAAGACGGCGACTGCGACGAAATAGTTGCCGCAACTAAATTGTCTCGTTTGTGGGCGCCCTTATTATTTATCTGACAACCAGATTTTAATACGTATTCGTTTCCAGACATTGTTAATTACGGATATCGATACGGAAACTGTAAAACTATTTGATAACATTTAATCTACATTGTAATTTACACGCTATAAAATGCTTTAATTGGCAAATCATTAAAAGAAATCTTAATTACTTTGGCTTCTTGAGTTTTAATTACGAGTTCGTTCATGAGCACGGCAGACGTTTCGTAAGGAAAAAATACACATAGATTAATTCCCCAATTACCTCAATGTAGATTAGACGGAAGATGGTAGGCAGTACGTTATAGGCACTAAGATGGTTTAACCATATGGTACTAAGAATTATGTGTTGCTTTAATGATTTTGTAAGTATGCTAATTTGGTTTAGCGAGCTCCAAAAGAAAGTTCTTTTTAAAATAATTTGTGTAATAGAGTAGGTAATCCGAGATATGTGGGCTTCGATAATGATCATCGAAACTTCCTCTATTTTAAACCGATTATATCGGATGTCTTTACATTCTGTGGCCCCTCGGCACGCAAAGTGTTAACGTTTCCAATGATTTCTTTGTTACGCTTTATTTGGTATTGGCGAATCATTGAGCGATGGCAAAAAGAATTTCTTTGTTATATTTCCACAAATTTTCTTGGTATTTTTCGCAGCAAAATTACTATAATCAATATTTTTTTTGAAATCAAAAGAAATATTTCTTTTGGAAACTTTTATATAATTCGGTATATCGGCAACTGTAGAATTACAATTTTCTCACAAATGCGAATTTTGTTTCCATCATTTATGTACAAATATAATTTCTTATTGTTGATCGTTTGAAACCCTGTAGAGTTATTGAAATGATTATTTGATTAATTCATGGAATAGGAATACCGAAATTTAATGCTTTATAAATCAATTAGATTAATAACTTTATTAAAGGAAACCAAATAAAGTTCCCGCTCCAAGTAATAAATGAGAAGCCATTATAACAAAGCGACTGTAAGTTGAAAATTTTGAAATATCCACAAGACTCTCCATAAAAGTTTCCCCTTGTGACCTCTGGCTGACCCCAGAAGAGCCTACATTGATTCATCGATTCGAATCCAATAAACGAAACAAGAATCATTACCTACTTGCCAACGCTTCCAAAAAAAGTCTTTTCAAGAATATTATCGAGAAAAAAATAAGTAAAAGAATCCCCTTTGAATTCATTTCCCATTCCGCGTTCGTATTTTGGACTTTAACGAACGACGTAATTGCGAAGGAATATTATTACACTTGAGAGCCATTAGTATTGAATTTGTTTTCTTTCAGTGTATTTCCTTTCAATTTGTTTTCAAACAAAAAGCATCCGAACAGTGGAGCAGAAGTAAGTTAATTGGATTTCTTCTTTGTTTCTGCGAGCGTGGTAGCTGGTGCCATCTGGCGGCCGTTCCCCGAGGTGAACGAAGACTAAGGACTTTAAATAATGATGAAGAGCCACAGCTGTATAATATATTATATAATATACCAAACTACCAGACATTAGCGACTGAAGCCATAATCGTCCCTGAAAAGATAGACAAAGGCGTAGCGCTTATTGGATTTGTGCGAAAAGCGATGTGCGAATTTCTATTCTAGCTCTTGTTCAGTAAAGTACAATAAACAAAGGATCGTACGAATGTCGAAAGTATTCTGAGACGTGTTCGAGATTTCTGATTTAATGATAAGTTCAAACACATGGATATTTATGGTCACTTACGATACAATACGAATGTACCACGCCAGCCCGGAGCACTCCTGTCCTGGTGCGACCGGTACACCAGGGGGCACTGATTTGTTTGGACTTAGAACACATGCTCTGAGGATAGGAAGGATGTTGGAATTCAACTGACCGGTATACTAGGCAACCTAATAAGCCGATGTTGGAATTTGGGATGGGCAGGAATAAAGGAATTGATAGAGCTTTTTTTTTCTTCCTTTTTCATTATTCTTGCCTCTTTTTGACTCTACTTAGTTCTTTTTTACTCTTCTTGGTTGGTCTTAACTTTTATTTATCTTTTCGGCCCCTTTTGGCTACTTCTAGGCTCTTCTTGGCTCTGCTCTTTAAAATCACATTTACAATTCTACAGTTGAACAATAAATATATCAATATTTAAAATAAATAAATATTTTCCAACTAATCTTCTAACACATGTAATATCAATACAGTAATGTAGGATAAAATAGCAATTGTTAAATCATGCAATTTCCAGTGTTTTTAATATGGTGTTCTCTGCATGTAAATTCGTCTCTTCTCCAAGATCAAACTATCGAATAAAACTGTTTTTAACTGGAGTTACCTGCCATGTTTCCTGTATCTGCTAGCAAATAATTAAACCCAGCCCGCACGGAGTAAGCTAACTGATTTGAAATACTGTTAATTTATTAAAAAATCTGGTCTACTTATTCGTTTTCCTGTTAATAATGGGATTGCAGGCCTATAACGAATGCATTGAAAGAGTTCCTAACAAAGTATAAGCGAAAAGCGAATATTTTTCAAGAACGACGGAACGCATGTTCATACAAATGCTGATATTGATATTGACATTTGTCGTATACCGTCATAATATGTATTGTTTTCGATATATTCTGAATGACTAACATTTTAACAAGAAGTTGGGAGAAGTTGGAAGTTATATTTGTTGAGCGTCCTTGAGATGGTTTTTCAATAAAACAGCACTATAAAAATAATTAATTATTATTATGCGATATTATACACTTGATCGTTGCACATATTTGTCTGTTTTGTGTCGTCTTGGTAGGAAAATTTTTTTTAAGTGAGCCGCCAGCTTTTACCGTTTGTGGATATGTTTGTGTAGATAATACTATATGTTACTGGTACCTATGATAAATGATTCAAAATATAAGTTTTATCTATTTCTCATTGATTGGTTGATAATAGAAAATTGTTGTTTTCATGACAATAATATTATTTGTTATTGTGATAGGTTTAAATAATAGTTCTGTTATCAGCAACGAGCATGTTCTTATTTTTTATTGAAAGTTTTGATAGATGTAAACAAAAGTTATACGAGTACTAATAATTGTATAATGTAGTTTATATCTAAAAATTCCACTAAAACAAAGCCTGTGTGAGGGTATTATAGTACTTATTATCACAATTCTGTGGTAATAAGGTACCTAATAACGTTTTTCAAAAATAAGAATTGTGTTTTACAAATAAAAGAATATAAATACTGTGTAGGTGGTTTATTTATGCAATGCGCTGTTTGTACAATCAAAAACAACACTGAGTACACTACAGCATGTGACTGTTGCTTATTAGAAAAATATACTTCTATTACGATCTTTTATGTATAGGTCTATTTCGGTGTATTTTAGGCAAGATTTGACGTGTTTTTTATACTAGTTAATGTTTTGTTGTAACAATGTCTCATCAAAAGTTGTAATTAGTGTGTTGTACATTTTAGGGGCAAAAAAATTAATATGCCTTTGGGCTTATCTGGTTTTGTACATAAAAACCAAAAATAAGTATTAGAAGACATATTTTTTTTAATGGATACAACACTAACCTGGAGCCAATGGGATTTTGGCATCTCAACTCAGGGCATGTTTTGAAGCTGAATGTAATAGGTAAGGGAAGAAGATGGGGAAGAGGAAGGTTGGGAAGAACCTGGCTCTTGAAATGTGTTCACTAAAAATGCGCAAAGTTCCGAATTTAAATGGTGATCTTTCAACATGCCGATATTTATAGGAGGTATCTATCTACACGGAAAAAAATTGCCAAGTAATTAAGAATCTATTCAAATATTAAAAACGGGATTGCATGCCTTGTGAATGAATCGACAAGTTTCCTGATAAACTTTTAGTTAATTTCGAACATATTGTTATTATGTGAAATCGTAATGTGAAAATCCGAAAATTTTTGTATTACAACGAAAATTCTTTGTTTTGTCATTATTTAATATAAACGAAAATCGTAATAAAAACATAATGATAAATAAAACATTCTTAAAGTGATGTTTTATTAATAAGGCCTTTTAATTTGTCGAAAACCGATTTCTCTCCTTGTACCACTCTGGAAATGTCGCAAAATGTACCGCTCGATCACGGTCGTCTCGCTTAAAAGTTTTTCGTTATTTATTTTCGAAATTAAAAACCTTGGACTTATCTAAGTATCGCTTTGTCCGTAGAGGGTGATTCTTATTGGTCGTAAGTCCTAAGTGTACTTAAAACCATAATAAATAGCTTTTAGTTTCCGTTATAAAGGCGCATGCGGACTTGTCTTCACGGAACGTATGGCTCATAAAGCCACCTTGGCATTCGCACGTAGTTTACCATAACCGTTTTCATAGTAAATTGTTGTATAACTATCCACTTAGTATGAACTAAATCGAGGTTGCCAGTAATATATGGCGAGCCACTAACGCGCCTGGGTTGTGAACATGTTAAAAGTGTATTATAATCGCAGTAATTCCGCAATGAAAAAAACTATCAAACGTCAACATTACCTGTAATAATAAATTATGTTTTGATTATGAAAAATAAATCTTGAAAATCGTTGATATAGGGTTTGCAAGGATGGCCTTTGCTCCGTAGGATGAAAATATGATGAAACGAAGTTTGACAAGTATGGAAACGTTGGAACGTGAAAACACCAACCCAACAATCTACAGCCAACATTGCAGATAAGGAAAACAACACACATGAAGATGAGGTCTACAAATAAGAATATGAGGAAATCAATAAACACGGTCGAAAAAATGGAACACGGTGATAAGAAAATCATAAAAATTATCAACTAACACCAACCCAACAACCTACAGTCAATATTGGAAATCAGGAAATCAACAAACATGGAGGTGAGGAAATGATAAAATTTATCAAGTTAAAAAAATTAATAACAGTAACTCAACAACCTGCAGCCAACATTGAAGATGAGCAAATCAACAAACATGAAGATGAGGAAATCAACGAACATAGTCAACAACATGTAGATGAGGAAATCAACAAACATGAATATGAGGTCTACAATCATGAGGAAATTATGATTTAAAATTACACACAAATCACTTATCAAGATTATAATACTGTAATAAAATAATCAAAACTTACCCCTCAAATCAAAATGTTCTCAAAAAAAAAATCTCAAAATAAATTTTAAAAAATGCAGTCGACAATGGAGTGCTGGTACCCTGATATATGGCAGTGAGGCATGGAACTGGCAGAGGAAGCATGCAAGCACACTGATTGCTGATGAAATAAGATCCCTGAGGCGTATGTGTGGTAAAACCATGTATGATCGTGTGAGGAATTGAATGCGAGGCTGATGTAAGCGTAATAACCGAGATTAAGAAAACGACGCTCCAAGAAGAAATTCCCAAACTATCTGGTGTGGGAATTTAGAACTCATAAACGAAGAAATGAGTGAAAGGAGAATATATGACGCAAATGCGAAGAAACCAGGGACCCCGAGGAAGACATGGCACGATCAAGTGAATCAAATAAATATCAAGAGTGAAAATACTGGAAGAGTATATATGGGACGATGTCAATGAGGCAAGGATTGTGTGCCATGACAGATTTATTTTGCGGTATGTACTCTCTGCCCCTCTCACCCCTGTGGGAAAACGGCGTGATGGTTAATAAATTGGGTAGTAACTATATAAATATATTTATTTTTTATATTAATCCCACACCGAGGCAAATAAAGAGCAAAATAATTTCCCTCAGGGCCTGTGTCATCTTTTGAGATGCTGTCTGGAGGGTCATTTTTAAGGAAAGGTAGAAGAGGAATTTCTGGGAAGGAAAAAGGTATGAGGGTTGGGTAGGAATCTAGGGATCAGTATGTCCAGTAGTGACGGACATGTGAATATATCCCTCCCGCAAACCAGCCTCTACCGATCTGGCACGCCACCCAGCTGGTGGGCAGGCGCTTCCTGAACACACCTCACCCGATGAACCCGGGCACCCCTGCTAAATCACCAAACGTTGCGAACCACTTGGGGTGACCTATGGCAGAGGTGTTGATTATCCAATAAATGGTTCCCAGGACGTACCAGAATCCACCTCCCAAATTAAAGATATCCTTTATAGTCATCAATAAAAAATAAAAATAAATATTCCCTGCCCATTTCAAACAACGTTTCAATTGTGTTTTTCGGTCTTTCACCGGGCCGATTCTAAGAGAACGGGTAAAGTAGACGGTACCTAGTGTATTCCACAACAATGTTAATACTCCACAATCTAGGTAGGCACCTATAATAATGGTAGCCTTTAGTACCAAATATATTTTTTTTGTCTAGTGTCATAAACCATGGGTATAACAAATTTAACTTGTGTTTTAAACCGAAGCTTTGTCATGATTTTCTTTAGAAGGTTTAGCATAATTTAAAAACTGGAATAAGGTCGCCGAATTCATAAATAATAAACCTTGTCGTAGTTAAGCCGTCATTTTGTCACAAATATTACGTTTGAGTTATGATCTGGACGTTTAGTTTATATTTCGTATTTTTAAAAGGAGGCAAATAAATCGGAATGCGAATCTTTACTGCTGTCATTATTTGTGACTTGTGAAGAATAATTTTACTGAACAAAGTTTGTGGTCCCAAATCCAGAGGGTGTCTAAATCCGAATCTATTGTCATCTGCCGTGACGCTGACTTATTTTTTGTCCCCCGACAGGTTTCTGTAAGGCTGCATAATAAATAGTAATCAACAATAGATCTGAAAGTTGTTTCGTGCTTGAATAATGAAACAGAATTTGTATCATTATTTTTTTTTTAGAATACGAAATCGATATTATATTTGTGCTTTCAGGTCGAAATTGAATAAAAAAACTTTGGTTGTTACAGAAAGAAGCTAGGTATGTAGGTTCGCCGCTTTTGACCTATCAAGAAAATAATTTTTAAAAATATATTCATTATTTTTATATGTTCACAGTGTACGTGGAACGAACTACTGGCATCTGCTTTTCGCCGGCCTATTCAAGACCCACATTAATAAATCTCTTCCTACAGCCCCTACCTTTACCCGCCTCATAATAAAAACCGGGTGGCGACATAGCTCACCCACCTGTGAGGTGTAACATAAAAAAGTATTATAAAGAAAAATATCGTATTATAAGTAATAACATTACCTCATTATAAAGACAAAGCTTTTGCGTTTTATAAGGGAATTCAAGCTGTAATGAAAACATAAGTTGGTTATAGAATATTGTTGATAATCACAGCGAAAAAATAAATGAGAAAACCACAAGATTTATCGATAAAAATATTTTTTTCAAAATAATAACAATAATGAATCTTACAAATTTTCACTGTTTACGAATAACCTGACGATAGTTGAAGATCTCTCACTACTACCACAGTAAGCGGAAAATATTGCTTATGATGGAAGACTTAGCCAGTTGACGAATTGAACTAACGACGCCTGGGTGGAACCCATACACGATGCCAACTCAACCAAAGACTTTCTTTTGTAGGTACATTGAATATTGTAAAAAAGGTCCTATTTTTTATAAAACCTTTTATATACTTAGGTACCTACCGTTATATTTCAATACCAAGGCGGGAAATTTCATATGATTTGTTCTTAAATAACTGTTTAAAAAATAAACTTAAGAAATGCGATTATCTACATAGTTTAAATCTGGGTCTTAATAATACTAAAAGTGTCTGTGTCAAATTTGTGAATCATTTAGGATCTAAGATTGTTTCTCGATTTCTTGGCATAAAAATCTCAAAAAGTCACACGTTGAGGATAGAGAGGCTTTTCAACAATAACTCTTGGGTTTTCCGAGCCCCAGATGCGACAATTTTGCTTGTTGTTGTTATTAATGGCGTAGTTTCTACTTGTCAAAAAATGACAGCTTCAAAAGTAACATCTACTGAAATAGTGGGCTATTCAAAATAACACCTCTTATTGGAAAACCATGTAGTTAATTATATTTTTCTTGCAATTAAATATCAATGTATAACATGGTCACCCTACATGTTTACTACATTATACTGTACTGAATTGGCTTGAATTAGATTAACAGGTACCATGTAGGTACACAATTCGTAAAACGTCAATGTAACAATATTATTATTATTATTAAAGTGGTCTAAAACAAATTAATATTTTTTATTGTAACAATATTGTTCTCTTAATATAATATAATCTTTGTGCTTTTTTTTGTTTTATAAAATTATTAACATCAACACAGGCTAGTTCTAGTGAGGTTAAAAATTTTAACTTAAAAAAAGATACAATGTAAAGAAACAATAAATAAATAAATCAAAAAAATTACGAAAATCATATTTATAAAAAGAATTATATTTAAATACAATTTTTTTTTTATAAACTTACCTCAAATTGCAAACTACGAATGTCTCGAAGTAGTTGACCTGCAGTTGTAACTAACTAACTAACTAACTAACCATCACGCCGTTTTCCCGCAGGGGTAGGCAGAGAGGAAGGACCGCCAAACAACTCGGTCTTGGCACACACTTCTTGCCTTATTCACATTCATACATCGTCTCATACTCTTCTATTATTTTGACTCTTGATATGGCTCGACTCGAGTATCTGATTCACTTGGTCGTGCCATGTCTTCCTCGAGCGTCCCCGACTTCTGCTACCATTCGCATTTGCATCATATATCCTCCTTACACTCCTATCTTCGCTCATTCGCTCTACATGCCCAAACCATCTAAGCGTCCTTTTCTTAATCTTACTCTGTAGTTCACCGCAATATAAAGATAAATTAATAATAAAGAAAATATTATTCTTCCTGTAAAGAATCACGACAACATGCGAGATATCGTGCCGATGACTGACGCAAATGAATTGATATAAAATGTTGTTTATTTCTGACACGAAACCCGATATGATGTGAAAATACATAGCCAGCAGGAAGACGTGAATAACGAAGTTGTAGTCATCCTTTTATAAATATGGAAAACTAATTTTATCAACAAACTGACGACATATGGCTCCCGTACGTAATAAATTGATTCAGTCACTCCCGCTGAAAGCGTATTTTTATCAGCATATATGCAAACCAAACCATATGGTTATACAAACTATAATATTTAAAAAGTCAATCACAAATAAATAAAAATCGGATATGTTTATCCGAGACACTATCTAGGTTAAAAACCAATTATTTAGAACTATCATGCGAAAAATATGGGCAAATAATTACTAAAATTCTGAATTTTAAATGTGAGATCGACAAAAAATGTATAATAATTAGGTCCCAATGGTCAAGTGGTTAAAGACGTTGTCCCGGTGAGGCATAGATCACAGGTTCAATTCCAAGTTGATACCATTATCTTTTTTTATTTTTATGTGTCTTGTTTTATTTCTTCTTTAATGATACAACATGATACTCTAATAAATTATGTGTTATGATTCTCAGATATCGTATGATAAATATATTACAATGACTCCCGCGTACCTACAAAACCAAATATATATTTTACAATGACCCCGCGTACCTACAGCAGCAAATAAATATTTTACAAAGACTCCCGCGTACCTACAGAAGCAAATAAAATTAAGCCTTTCAAAAATATATCTGTGCCCTAGACGTCAATTGTCCTATGTCCATTTTACCTATTTTACAGGAGGCCGCACAAAACCAATTGGTTTATCTCTAAAAGAACTATGTATGACATGCACATAGGACTCATTTTTAAAAGGTGATTTCCACGACGAAGCCGCTAAGGAAGCGTTTACGTACTTCTAAATTTTCTAGATAGATAATTAAATTCCGAACGAAATGGTATAAATATGTATATAATATGTTTTCAGAATGTTGGACGTAGGAACATTGACCACTTGGGTACACATATGGGTAAATATCGTTCAAGAGTCCCACTGGAACTACGGCAACCACAATTAGCTGATGCTGAGAGGCTAAAAAATGGGAGGGTAAGGAGAAGGTGAAGATGTTGGATATGATCGTCAGATCTGTTCACTTAATGCAAATTCATGCAAAGTTTCGATTCTAATGATTGTCTTTCATAAGGACGATATTGAGAGTAGGTAAACAGAGAAAAAGAAACCGCTATTTTTTTAAGAATCTCTTCAAATTGTTGGTAATTTCGGTTAAAAGGGGTTTGCAGGCCTTACGAATCAATTTACAGGTTTCTTGACAAACTTTTAGGAAATTATGAATATATTATCATAATACCGGAACACTTTTTATATTATTATTATAATTTTACTGTTTATGAAAATACGATTATTTTTTCATTTCGTCGATATTATCAAGTCAAATCGACGACATATTAATTAGTAAGGCCTGCAATCCCTACCAATAAAATTAGGAGATTTTGCACAAAAACGGCGCTATATAAATGATCCAAATTTTTAATTATTATTCTTAATAAATTATCAATATTAATTTTTTACAATGACCCTTAACTAATGTTTTTTTTTATTTATGATTACATAAGTACATGAAATGTTAAAACACGTGCATAAGAGATATTGGTACGTCACCAAATGTAATAGGTTTGCTCTTTTATCTATCAAAGCTTGCACTAAAATACAACCAAAACCACGCTGTTGATGATACAAAACACATTACTACGTATAGTAGGTACATAATATGTTGAAATATAATCACTCTTGCTTCTACATTATATGTGTGGTTTGGCGATGCACCACGTCGGGCAACATTTGGAACCGGGCCGCTAACAAAAACACTCCTTATGTAGATGGTGATAAGGTGTAAGGTCCCGCTTAACGTCAGCCGTCTGTTTTGATTTATTAAAAAAAAACATTACCAAAAGTGTGCTTTATTTTATTTGACGAAATTTTGGTAAAAATATATTTATTTTTTTTATGATAATTTTCAGAAGAACTTAATTTGCCAGATTTTGAACTATAAAGCAGTTTTTATAGGCCTGATGCATGATTTTTTGCTGGCGTTATAAAAACACTCGTTAAATAAACGCTCGATTTTTTCCAAGGCCAATGTGCGTTGTACTCACAGAATTTAATTAACACAACTGAAATATTTCCAAGCGATCAAATTTTAAAACTAAAAACATATAATTTTGCGTTAATTTGAAGTGCTTCGAATAAAAAAATACGTTTTTCAGTCTAATATAAAATTTAAACCAATAGTTCAATTTAAAATTAATACTCTATGTTTTTTTTAACCAATAATTCCAATACGAAAACTGTTGTAGAAAGGATCTCAGATATATGTACTTTAGTTATCTACATTCAATGAATAAAACTATTCTGAATGCTTTTACGAATATGTAGAGGAAGTATGTTTGTATCAACCCAATGATAATTGACAAGACGTTTCGTACATAACGAACGTCGTGTTTTTCAAATATTGGCATTTGTCTATTGAACGATGTCTGTTTGCTTATTGCCTCGGGAAGTGCTCCTTATATTGGTGTTGGTGGTATTTTGTGTGTTCAGCTAGGTAGGAAGGTGGGTACCTGGTACCTATATGGAGTGCTTTAAAAAGGTGTTGTATGCCGAAGGGGAAAAATCGAACTGTTTACTTTGCTCTCAGCTGAGCGCGCTTCTGTCATGATTAAATTCGATGGGTGTTACAAGGCTTTCTAGTTATATATATAATTCATTAAACAATTATTAGAAACTCTTTGTGCCTTAGCAAGTGAAAACCTTATCTACTCAAATAATATTAATAGTAAGTATAATGTTATCCTCACTGGGATCTTATATAGGTACATATTAAAAAAATAATAGTATGGATAACATAAACCAATTACAAATATATTAAATAGTGTTTTTTTCTGAAATAATTATAAGCATATTGCTAGGTGTTTTTTTTGTTAAGTTGAATGGTTTCGGTTTAATTGTGTATTTAGTGTTAATATATTATGTATTTCAGATCTCCCAGTTTTTAATCCAGCTTTTTATTTGAAATTTAAATGTTATAATATTGTTGTGAGTTTTGAAAGAAAGTGGGATTTTTTATAGAGTTTAGTACCATAGTATAAAAATCTTTTTTGCCCATATGTTGTATTTGTAGTTGTTTGTTGGATATGTTTTTGACCATGATATCTAGTGTTTCTAATATATGTGTTGGTTGTTATTTCTTGGGTATTGTTTTAGAATTGTTTAACTGGCATGATGTTAAGTTTTTTGAAGATTTCGTTGGTTATAGTTCTTTCAGAGACGTTCAGAATAATTTTAATTGTGGATTTTTGGGTTATAAAGAGTAATTTTAGGAATTATTATTTGCACTTCCCCATCCGATAATACTGTATTCTACGAGTTATTGTTACATCTCGATCTTTATTATTTTTTTTTACTGAGGACATACCTAATGGTTTTGCAGAAATAACTTAGTTTTTTTTTAAATTTTATTATTTAAATTGTTAATATGGTTAGTCCATTTTACATTTTGATCAAATTTTACACCTAGATAAGTTTTAATAACGTTTTCCGATGAGGGATAATTATTAAAATGCCCTTTTAAGTGATGGTAGTTATGAATTTTAATGTTCAGGTTTCCTTCCTGAGCTTTCGCCAAGTCAATTAGCAAATTGCTCCACAAAAATATGGAGGCATAAAAGTGAAATCGGAACAACAGAACAGAATAAAGTAGAGAGGCAACATTTTATTTATGATTAAAATTAAAATTTTAACATCGCACTCTGTTTTCCAAGATCGCAAAAATATTCGATAGCGTTATCCGTCGAAAGCTCCTCGAAAACAACGTTTATAAATTTACGAAATTTATGTAAAACTGTAAACTTCAGTCACCCGGTTCGAAGCAATTTCGAGGTAATAAATAAAATTAACAATGACAACATTTTTATCGCATTTTGAAATACGGGCGCAAGTTAATTTATGATTTTAGATACAAGGCGTTTATGATTTGTAATACTTTTTATCTCTGCGTTGAGCGATGTAAAGCGGTATTATCGGTTTTTGAATTTTGACATCACATTTATCGCTCAATGGAATATCCTGTCATTTCCACGCGATGTTCGTAATATATTCATGCAGATATAAAAAAAATAACAAAGACATTTTTGTATCAGTTTTCTATTTTGTGGTAATATGGTAGTCTTTGTTAGAATATTGTGAGGAAGTTTTGTGTAATAGAAATAGCACAATTAAGACCGACATCCGGTTGGTTGATCTTTGACTTTTTATCGTGTTTATGTCCGCTATTGGCTTTATGGTATAGCATTTTTTATAAAAAAATACTACATTGTAGCGGTGGGTCATGAGGAGCCACGGTACCAGCTCAATATTTTCGAAAGGCTCAATTTTCAATTTGGGAGGCGGTTTTGGGTACCGCCGCCCCGGGAACCATTTATTTGGTAACCAACACCTCTGCCATAGGTCACCCTAAGTGGGTCTCTACCATAAACTAGTGTCTACGCTTGGTGATTTAGCACAGGTGCCCGGGTTCATCTGGTGAGGGGAGGGGGAGGCTGGTTTGGGGGGAAACTTTGACTTCTCCAACTGGTCTCTCGACACATCGCCTTGAGCCGCAATGGGAGGGATATATTCATATGTCCGTCACTTCTGGATACACTGATCCCTAGATTCATACCCAACCCTCACACCTTTTACCTTCCCAGATCTTCCTTTCCTTAAAAGAGACCCTCAACACAGCTTCCCAAAAGATGTCTGATAATGACTATAAAAATAATTTTCTTCAGGGCCTATGGCCTCCTGTGTGGGTTTAATGTAAAAAAAGTCGACTAATTTGAAATACGGCTCAATTGAGCGGGAGCCGTGAGCTCAGAGCGTATGAGAAATGGGAATACTGCGCTCGCCCAGAACGGTTCCTCGATATGGCTTCCGGCTCCCAGCTCCCCGTTACCAGGGTAAGCGTATGAATGATCTTACGACT
Organism: Hesperophylax consimilis; assembly: GCF_061612785.1. Taxonomy (NCBI): domain Eukaryota; kingdom Metazoa; phylum Arthropoda; class Insecta; order Trichoptera; family Limnephilidae; genus Hesperophylax; species Hesperophylax consimilis. The sequence continues at coordinate 5,125,401 of NC_142851.1, read as the reverse complement.
CTTTGTACCGGATAAGATCTTAGGTAGTTTATAGGTTTAGGTACATATATCCAAGTGCAATTGTCGGATTGTCAGACGACGTTCACGACTCTGATTATAATAATAACAATAAATTAAAGCTTCGATAATTTTAATGGCGCAATTTTTCTAAAATGTCTCCTGATAAAAAGAGTAACTGATCAATTGAGCCGTGGTACGGTTCACCGCGAGTCGTGTGAGTACGACTCATAATTAGTAGTATCGAAAACCTTTTATGTGTGATGTAACTATTTAAATATATATGTTTGCTTAGGTAGGTAGAGTAAATACTCTACGTTCAAATTAAACTAAAAAAAAATTATGTTTGACTCGCGTTAGAATTCGTCAGCACTCGTTCAATATCCGATATAAAGAAATTGACATTCATTATTATTCCGTGTAAATCCGTTTCAGCTCGCATTCTATTGAGGGGACCCCTTTTATAATCGTCTGAAATTATTCACTTGGAAATTAATACATTCTTTGTAGTGCATTACGAGCCACTCTCTGTTCTCTTCTTCCGCCCGAAACGCCACCGGGCAGACACGCCGCATCCGCCCACACAGCTGATGGGGTTTGTTCGGTTATTGTTATTTAAAAATATTCAAAGTAATCGCCCGTTTATGTTCTGAAATATACCGATAAAAAATAATACCGATACTATCGATATTGAGAAAGTTCGATTGTTATTTATGTGATGGCAGCTTTATTGTAAATGTCGATGGCGGAATAATGTCACCGTTTTTGTTTTACTTCATTAAATATTATACAAGATTGGTCTTTGTATACGGAAATAATCTGGCTTTTTTAATGTAATCGGAGCCAGTTAGACTATAGCTTTTTGAATTAGGGTTTGTTTATAATAATGATACTATTTGGATGATTTGTATAGCGTCGTTTTTATGAAAAATCACCTCAAAGGCGCTGTACATATATATCATGTATTTCTACAATGATCTATCTTATAACTAACTATAGACGAGACCAATTATTATCAAAATGTACGGTAAGAAAATGAAGATAATATTTGGTTTTATTCTAAGTATGATACAGTTAAATAAGACCGGATGAGATAGGGTCCCATTAACTCCGTTGGTAGAGCCTTGCTCGAGGGTCCTGGGTTCAAGTCCTAGATGTTATCGTATCTTTTTCTTATTTTTCTGTTTCAATTATTCGTTTAAGAATCGCTAATATTGTCTTCAATAATCAATAACTATCAACTTATGGCCAACCGATTGTATCCACCGATTCTATGTATTTTTTTTTAATATTCTGTACAGGTAGATAATATACAGGACCATGCTTATCTGGAAGGTCACTTGTTGTGTGGCTGAAGAGAAGTGAAGGAGAAGGGGAAGTACCTAAGTAAATATCAAAATTCCAAAATGTAAAACCAAACAAATGCAAAATAACTATAAATATTTAGGAATAAAGTATTTCAACAACCTTCCGATTGAAATAAAGAAATTAAAGGATATTAACATACTTAAACTAAAACTAAAGTTACTCTTTCAGAAATAATCAATTAAATAATTGCCTGTTTTTCCCTTCATTGATATTTATTATCAGTCTATACTCATCCACTGTATTTAGATTTTGTCTCTTTATATATTGTTCCTATCATTTATATACTTACTTATAGCATAATGATATTTTATTTTTCTTATAATTAGTGTAACTCTCTCACCAAGCACAAGAACCAGTTTCTTCATTGGTGAGATTGCGAACATAAATATATTTTGTAATGTAAATATATACTTTATGTACTCACATTATATCCTGTACCCACTTTATATATATATTAAATAATAAAAAAAAAAAAAAAAAAAAAAACCTGGATATTCAGATCTAGGCACCAAACACGGTTTTATCCATTTGAAGCACTGCCGACGTTTCAATTCTGAATGGTTAACCAGGATGTTTTAGAGAGTAAGTAAGTAATTGTCTACCACTCTAGGCACGTCTGGAACTTCTCGCAAAAATACTACAAATAATTATTATTATATAAGTCATAATTGTCCGGAGCCAGTGCGGCTATTTTATTATTATTATTTATTTTTTATTTAATATACGTATAAGTGGGTACAGTGGTGTTTTATAAATTAAACATCGAAAATAATTACATATACAAAATATATTTATAATCGCAATCTCACCAAAGAAGAAACTGGTCCTTATGCTTGGTGAGCGAGTTACACTAATTATAAGGAAAATAGAATAACATTATGCAATATCGTATATATATAGTTTTCCAATAAGAGGTGTTATTTTGATATTCAATCGTAAAAGATCAATGGTTTCGTTGCTTGTGTGGCACGTAGCGCCGTTTTGTTGAAATTAAACGTTGTCCAGATCAATACCATCGAATTCCGGCCATAAAAAATAATCAATCATCTCTCGATAGCGCAATCCATTCACCGTAACTGATACTTCAGCCTTATTTTCGAAAAAGTAAGGTTCAATGACTCCGCCGGACAATAAACCGAACCAAACAGTCACACGTTGAGGATAGAGACGCTTTTCAACATTAACTCTTGGGTTTTTTGAGCCCCAGATGCGACAATTTTGCTTGTTGACGAAGCCACCGAGGTGGAAATGGGCCTCATCACTCAAAATGATTTGCATTTGATTCACTCAAGTGAATTTTAATAATTTTAATGCGTTGTTGAAGCGTGTATCGTTCCATTTTTATCAATGGCGTAGTTTTTACTTGTCAAATGTTAAAAAATGACAGCTTCAAAAGTAACATCTACCGAAATAGCGGGCTATTCAAAATAACACCTCTTATTGGAAAACTCTGTATAATAGGAACAATTAAAACTTCTGTATCATCCATATGTGTAGGTGTACATATATAGGATTCTGTTACATACTAAATTTTAAGTAATTAAGAGAGTAAATAGAGACATCTAAAAAAAGAAAAGATTAATATAGACTGATAATGAATGTAAAGAAAGGGAAAAACAGGCAGTTATACAGGGTGTCCGGAAACTCGTAGTACAAGCGGGAAACTGGTGAATCTACATCACATTTGGAGTCGATTTTGTAGTATATTTTTTTTTTATTTGAGCTTTCGTTATCGAGTAAATCGAGTTTGAAGTTGATTTTTTTTTTTTTTTTTTTTTTTTTTTTTAATCAAATTATTATAAATTATTACTGAAGATCAAAGTACCCAACTAATTAAAACTATTTGAAAGTAAAACAAATGAAGAAACTCGGATTTGAAGCATTATTTTGAAATCACCCTTCATTTAACCCGGTGTAATCATAAAATATTTCTGCTCTGCAGGGTTAAAACATCTGTTATTCAACCCTAAACACCAGAAAAAACTTTAACCCTAAAATAGCCGAAAAATATTTTTTTTTGGTTTTTTTTTTTTTTGAAAATGCTCAAATCAAAAAACTTTATGTTTTTTTGGGTTCCCCATGTGGTGTAGATTCTCCAGTTTCCCGCTTGTACTACGAGTTTCCGGACACCGTGTATAGTTAATTGTTCCTGACAAGTATAACTTCAGTGTAAGTTTCAGATTGTTGATATCTTTTAATTTCTTTATTTCAATCGAAAGGTTGTTGAAATACTGTATTCCTAAATAGATATAATTGTTTTGCATTAGTTTGGATTACTATGGATTTTAATTTTTGGAATATTTATGTTGCCAGGCTAGAGTAGTGGGTGATGGTTGAGAAGTGCCTACTTGGTAATTCTTAAAATCAATTGGCTATAATAACAAAATCATTTTACACATATCTAATATTGAAACCTTTCATTCATGGTGGAATTAAAATAAATATGACTTTTTCAACCTATAGATTAAAACATCTTTATTACTTTCTTCCACATTTTTATTACTGACCGGACCGGTTTCACCTTATGATGAACATCTTCAGACTGCGCTGCAAACCGTTGCCTCACTTTAGCGATTTTTCTTTTCGCCGCAGGTCTCTTCGGCGGTCAATGTACGACTGACGTCGTAGTTTATTCAAAGCATTCTCGAACCTTCCTGGTGCCAAAAATCATGGTCACATGGTTTGTCTCCAGTTTGTCGAAATGATACCCAGATTTCATGTTGAGGCAAGGCTATTAATTTGGATTGCTTGGGTAGAAGACATATTATTATCACGCTTTTTTGTAATATCCACGAATGTTCGTTTCAAACCACGCGTGAAGCAGATTAAAAAAGCAATGATTTTTTTCTTTTATGTTCCTTTTTCAGAATACTCCAGACGTTGTCCATTCTATTCAGCGTTCTATGAGGGCTATTCAATGGGATGGAACTAAGAAGCGTAGAATAAAGGGGCGTACCCAAACCATACCCATAGGCACTACGAAAGTCCCATTCGGGTCCGTACACTTTCATTTGGCCTGATACTTTGAGAGCGAGATGACCAACCTTTCACTATATTTTTTAACATTAATTCCAAACTGGAGGCCCTGAAGAAAATCATTTTTCTCAGGGTCTATTTAATCACCATATTACTGAGCGAATACATCTTAATACAAGTATTGGTTTGTTCAAAGGTATTAGGAACTAACATGAAAAATTCTGCCTCAACACAGGCTAGTCTAGTGAGGCAGAAACCTCAACTAACTGTAATTTTGTTTTCTTTTTATCTTCATCATATTATTTTAGAATTTTTCTGTTCATTTTATAACATTAAAAAGAGTTACAAATCAATTTACAATATTCACCATAATATGCATTTATACTTGTAATTTGTAAACTTTCTTAAATAAAGATATATATTATTATATTATCTTTGGGGACATTGTGTAGAGCATTCTTTTGAGGAGAGGAAGGAGTGAACAAGGGTCTTGTTGTAGGAGGGAAGAAAGAAATCAATGGCGTTAGTTCCTCGGAGCATTTTCCATTATAATACTGAACATATACAGGACACCTACCGCCTGACGCCTGTACTCGAAGGATCAAACGGACTGCCTTTTTTTTACAATGAGTCTTGTCAGGTATTGTGGGGCTCCAGCCCAGAGGTGGTTGCCAAACTCGACTGTGGGGAGTATTTGCGATTTGCACAAACTAAGCAGTTCTTTATTATAAAAGTATCCGCGGACCCTGTACAGTATGTACAGCTTCTGAGAAGCTAATACCCTGGCTTCGATGGAGTCCCCGTGCCAGAGCTGGTCACCTAAAGTTACAAATACGTCATATGTTTCAAATTTTTTAAATATTCATTTACAAAAATTATGTGAAAATATGAGAAGAAATCTATTGATAATAATCTCTTTGAATGGTGCTGATTTTATGACAGTTCATCTGAAGGCCGCTGTACACATAATATGTTTTCAAAGACTCCTTATTGGTACTCCTTAGCTGTAAATAATTACAATAAAAATACTAATTTATTCATACTCAATTTATGGAATCAATTCAGACAAGCGAGTAAGCACCAACATTATTTTATTTAAATTAACTTATTGGCAATTCTATATTTCAAATGTGTGTTTCTTTTGTTTAAATATTTGAGAGATGTCGTAATTTTCAGGTTTACTAAAGGGCTCATTCGAATGGAAAATATCGGATTGTCTCTAAAATTGACAACGTTTCTTTTTGAAAGGCAATAATTTCGAGGCAAATAATATATTTTTTATTTATCAAATATATATTTTTTTAATGATTATAATTAAAGTGTCATAAAATATTCATATATCACTGAGAAAAATAATGAATTCCTGCTTAAAACTAGCAATGTTGAAATTAATATTTAATTCTTTAATTAATATTTCAACGTTATAGTTGCCGACCTCTGACAGTCAGCCTTATGGTTTTAATTGCAGAATGCTGACCTCAATACCCATTAAGGGATGAGCACTCTTGTTTCTGGAATTCGCAGCATTTTTCATCATCCCCCAGCACACAACATCCAGAAGCCCTATGGTGGACCATAAACTGTTCTGAAACATACTAATGAAAATAAATAAAAAGCAATAACAGGCGAGAGCCTAAGACTTGGAATAAACCCCCCCAGAACTATAATAATAATCCCAACAGAATTTCGGCCCAAACAAAAAACTTTACTTTTTAGACCAAATTCCTAACTTCGATATACCTACTTACCTGAGCGTACCATTCTTGTATTGCTTATAGTAACAAATCCTAATTACTACTATTTTTTCTTATTGGATTGACATTATTCGATGTCTGTTTCTTATCGAGAGTCGAATTCTTGCGACCATCATAATATTTACAACATACATTATTATTGAAATAAATCCCAGGATTAAACAATGGCACCTTCAGTAACGTGTTTCCAATTATGTCCTCTGGGTGCAAAACTGCACATAAATTATAAAATTTCTCTAATTATCAGTTTTTCGCTAATCTCAAGTGATGTGCCAGGTAAGCATAGTCCTTTTTATCATCTACCTGTACATAACATCTGGGCGATACAGAAAGTAAAAAGAGTAATTTTGGTTATATTGTTTGAATTGTATCTGCCTAAATTTCCATTTGAAAAAGCAGGATTCAATAGTTCGTTGCGTCGGTATTTAAAAAAAAAAGATTCCTGTATAATATTTCAATTGCAAATTTTATGCAAATCTATAAAAACTTTTATTTCACCGTTGACTAAATTCAGGGTATTTCTGAAATAAAATAAAAGACTGAAATTATTTTGTAAATCGCTGAACGATTTGAAATTCAAACGGATATCAGAAACCGATTAATGTGGTTCAATGGTGGAGATACTTAAAGTGGAAGGGGTTCGAAAGCGAGGAGGGGGGACTGGAATGCGAGAAGGAAAATAGAGAAGGACGGTTTTTAAAGACTATCCGTTGTGGCTAATATGTGAATTGCCTACGTATCTTTAAAAATTAATTACTTTTATCATTTTACATGAAACTGTTATCCATATGGTGAGCCAAGGTGAGCCCAATATACAAGTCGGGTTGCAAAACAGAGGTAAATAATTATAGACCGGTAGCGGTCTAATCATCTTTTAAAAAAAAATTTGAAACACTAATTTGTGAAAAACTAACAAATAAAACAAAACCATTCTTTAAGGGAAATCAGCATGGTTTTCTGTCGAAAAATCTACTGTTTCTAATCTCGTTAAACTTTTACATAAAGTAGCAAATGTATTGAACGCACAATATCAAACTGACGTGATTTATACTGACTTCGCAAAAGCATTCGATCGTGTGGATCACGACGTACTCTTACGAAAGATCCATAAAATAGGCATTGACCAACCTCTAATACAATTTCTTGCAACGTATTTAAAAAACAGAATACAATATGTATGCATAGGTGGCTATGAGTACAGGGAATTCCCGGCATTTTCAGGAATACCACAGGGGTCAAACTTGGGACCTCTACTGTTCTTAATATTAATAGATGGTATTCAAGAATGCGTCCAAAGTACCACTTGCTTGCTTTTTGCTGACGATCCTAAACTGCTTAGGATGATATGCGACATTCAAGATTGTTTTAAATTACAACTTAGTTTTTACAACTTTGGATATCTTCATGGGCAGATGAGAATAAACTTTCCTTTAATGTAAAAAAATATGTCACTATGACGTACACGCGTTCCAAAAATCCGATCAAATTTTATTATAAACTAAATGATGAAATATTGTCATCAGTAAAATCCATAAGGGACCTCGCGGTTACATTTGATCTCAAACTTACTTTTTCAGATCATATAGTAGGATTGGTATCATCTTGTTATAAACTTCTTTGATTTGTGATAAGAATAAGCAAACAATTCTCCAAGCCCGAAGCAATGACATCGATGTTCAACTCCCTTATACGATCTAAATTAGAATACGCTTCTGTTGTGTGGGCCCCATGCCAGAAAAAATACATTGAATTATTAGAACAAATTCAAAAAAACCCACGATTTATGCATCACATAGATTTGCTCTCCGAAACGCACTACGAAAGTCTCCAATCTAGGAGAAATGGGACCCTTCAAGTAACAGCTTTTAAAATCATGAACTATTACATTGACAGCCCATACCTCTTGGAATGCTATAAATTGTTTGTACCGAACAACTACCGTCAGGGTCGACGCCACGACTTGCTCTGTATTCCACACGGAAGAACGGACATAATGGCCCAGCATAGCATGACAAGAGGTATGGTGCTGCTAAATGATAACTCTAGGTCTCTTGATATTTTCAACATTAGCCTTGAAGATTTCAAAAGTCATTTTAGGGAAGAACTCCAAAATATCGGTTATTGCTTTGTATATCTTTTTTTTTCTTTTTTTTTATATATATATTTTTATTTTTACGTGTATTGTAATAAGATAGCATCAATCTGTAATGCACAAAAAAATTTCGTTATTATCTGAAAATACAAGTATTTAACAGATTCATCCACTGCAATCATAATGTAACGAAAAATGGTGTATACGTTGTTGATAAAGAGTCTAAAAATAAAACTTGTAACGATGTGAAAAGTTATTTTAATAATCATGTTTTCCTTGCTTCATTCACATTGACGCATCGTTGATACTTACAATAGTATTACATCGAAAGGTGCTCGGAGGAACTAGCATCACTGATCCCATCGGCACTGGTGCATAGCATAGCCACACGCGCGCTTAACAAATTTTACATTGGTGTCATTTATCACATGAGACGTCCTTGAGTTCAACAACTTGGCTGCGGAACGATTTGCAGGCCTCTGTGTTTCCTGTCTCTTTTTTCTTCAAGACCTATGTTTACTACGTCCTCTCCCCAAAAAGACTCTCCTCACAGCATCTCAAAATATGACACAGGCCCTGAGACTATTTTTCTCAGGGTCTGCTGTGTGGAAACAATAAAAGAAAGATGTATTCATTATTTTTCTCTCATGAACCAAAGTCTACGTAATTCGTACTTTAATTCACATGACACTGTTTACATAATGCCTACATAAACCAGGGGTAACTGAAAACTGGCAGATATAGCGGCAATACTTAGTGACTCAGTTTCGTGGTAATGTAATGCGATAATAATCGCAGAGGGTTTGTGTTCTCGCCGTAATGTGTCCACTAGATATGAATTGCCAGGTTGTTGCTGTCGTTAGGAAAGGGGGATTAGTCTCACGGTAATGGTGGATTTAATGACAACGTATATTATTGCAGACTGCACCAACTGCCAAGGGTTCAAAACAATAAGAAAAAAATAATTATAAACCAAGTGCGACAGGACAAAAGATTGGATTAAGACAGTTCTTTGAAAGAACTTTAAAAGCATTGTAGGTACTGTGTTATTACTTATAATGTACACAATAAAAGCCTAATTAAGTAGATCGTGATTTATTTTTGGGTTACTATGCCGTATTACGCTACCTCCTTTTAGCCAACGTTTCGGACCGGGTTACAGTGTTCAACATTAGTTACACACCATTACATTTTTGAACTGATCGTGGACACTATAACGCTGACCGAAACGTTGGCTGAAGAAGAAGGTAGCCCAACACGGCATTATAACCCAAACATAAAGCACGATAATACTTTTGGCCATGAACGTGGCCAATCATATCTAATTGAGTAGACTATATATTTTATACCATATTTACTTTACGTACTGAACGCGTTTACTAGAAGCTAGTAAGAAGAATATGTATAATACATCAAACACTACAAAGTCCTATCTTATTTTATGATAGTTAAAATGATATTTCAAGTTTCACATCTCTTGATGGAACTGACCTTGAGAGCTGAAATAGAAAATCAGTTCATCTGACCTTTGAAATATCTGAGATCTAAACAACTATAAAAACCTAACTTCTGTACGACTTTCTAGATATGAAAATTGATCATCATCAAAAAGGAATGGAATCTTCTTGGAAACAGAATAGTTTTTATCATACAATGAAGGTAGTTTGGGCGTTTAAGCAACGCTTTAAATAAGAACAAAACAATAGTTAAATGTTGCCATATCCTTTTCCCGGCCTCGAGAAAATCAAATGACCCTAGCGATCAGCCAGTGTTGCCAGATAATGGTATTTTGTTTCCGGAATAACAATAAAACCTCCCGTTATTAAGGTAGGTACCTCACTTCAAGGGGCTGGGGTCGATCCCAACCCTAGTTATAAAACAATAACAACCCTCAGTCTTTAGTTAATGCTTTTGTTATCCTAAATGTCAATTTGGGTATGAGAAGGAAATGGAGTTTTAGCGTTTTACAATAAGGTACTTCGGTGTTTTTGTAATGACTTTGAATTCAAAGGTTCGTAATTGAAAAAAATGTTCACATGAAACGGAAATCGTCGTGGGTTCAAAAGCAAACCACTTTTAAATATAAATATTTTACGGTTGATTGCGTTATTATTGAATTAGGGTTCTTCGAGTCTGGTAAATGAAAACGATTTTATGAGAATACGCCAGTGGGACTATCATTACGGCATCCTCGATTAGTGTATTTTATGAGTCTGAGGGGAGTAGGGGAGGAAAGGAGTGGAAAAGGGAAGTAGATGGGAAAGTTGAAGGTTGGGAAGTATCTTAAGGTTAGATCTGGTCACAAAAGACGGTTAAGGCCATTTTAAGCAGCGTTTAGGTTCTGGATGATACTTTCACCAGGGCGATACTGAGAAAGACATTATCTAAATTAATAGGAAATATATGTAGTAAATTTTAAGTTGTAATAGGTAAGTTTAAATAAACCCACAATCGTTGCTGTATGACGTTTAGATATTTGAATTAATGCTTTCGACAGGTAATAAAATTTATGAAAAAAATCTTTCATGACTTGAATAATGGATCCTAACAGTTGCGGGAAAAAAAGGTCGATATATGATTTTCTTATTCGTAGAATTCAAATAACGTCAATCAATCATTCACGGATATATAGAAATATTTTGTGTGTCTTCAATACATTCCGCGAGTTAAATAACATTTTTGAACCTTTTGTATGTTGACAGTTATTCACTGGGCGTCAATTCATACAAATACCGACACCATTTACTCGTATTTTTTTATAGAAAGATTCCAAATCACTGCATTACTCGAAAGGTAAAGGGTCTGAATGTACTAAAGTGAGTGAATCGCTGTATTGGATTTATTTTTAAACGACTCAATCATTTAACGTAGTAAAAAATACAATGTGTAACGATCGTGATGGCGTGAAATATGATGAAATTTTCAAGAAATTTATTTCGCAAAATCCCATTTTTCGTAATCAGCAGCTCATTAATTAGGAAAAAAAAATAGTAAAACAATATCAATGCTGCCAGCCGTCGGCTTACCTTATCAACCAGGCGCATTTACAAATATTTTTCAGTTCATGGTAATTCTTGTGTAACTATGCCTTTATTTGTATTGTATGTAGGTAGAACATGAAAATTAAGTATTATTTATATAAGCGTAAATTGTTCCCACATTTTACGTTTTAGGTTGTATTGCCATTACTTTTGTGAATTGAAAACCAAATAAATAAAACTTTTTTTTCTAAATAATCCAGTTTACTCAGATTGATGAAATTTTGTACACTTGACCTTCAAAACAAGAAAAAAGTCACTGTCTACATAAGATTTTGAAAAACTCTACGTAAAGTCCGGCAACACCGGGGACCTCCGATAGTACAGGGTTTTCCAATAAGAGGTGTTATTTTGATATTTTTCCCGTAAAAGATCAATGGTTTCGTTGCTTGTGTGGCAAGTAGCGCGGTCTTGTTGAAAGTAAACGTTGTCCAGATCAATACCATCCAATTCCGGCCATAAAAATAATTAATCATCTCTCAATAGCGCAATCCATTGACCGTGACTGTTGCTCCAGCCTCATTTTCAAAAGTAAGGTCCAATGACTCCGCCGGACCATAAACCGCATCAAACAGTCACACGTTGAGGATAGAGAGGCTTTTCAACAATAACTCTTGGGTTTCAATGCGTTGTTGAAGCGTTTATCGTTCCATTTTTATTAATGGCGTAGTTTCTACTTGTCAAATGTCAAAAAAAGACAGCTTCAAAATAACACATCTTATTAAAAAACCCTACCATATATATGTCAATGATTCTAGATACAAAGTTTTTATAATATTTTTATGAAAATATTGATATATCCACAAACTAGTACTGAAAGCACATTAATTTAATCTCAAACACTTAATTAATGATTAAATCCGATGGATTAGTATTAATCAAAGTAATAAATACAGACTATCGACCCTCGAACGAGCGGAGGTCTTAAAATTTAATAACAGCGATGCCTGCGACACGTAAGGGTACTTAAATAAGTAATGAGCACTTCTTAGACCTCGTTTCGATAGAATCGGTCACATTTATCCTGTAGGGATCGTAAAGGACCTTAATGACGGGTATTAAGGACATGAGAGTGCGTGCGACGTCGGTCGAATAACACCTCCACATCTCCACCTCGCACTCCGCACTCTACACCCCGCACTTCGCACAGAGAGGTATAAAATTGTTATGACACACTTTTCCCCTCGCAATAAGACTGCTGCGTTATTTAAGTACAGGCATGCACAGGTACAGAGTTACCGTCAATTAAAACTGTTTTTTCTGGAAAATTGCGTCGTTCAACTCGGTGGTGTACTATATATTAGAAGTGCGATGAAGAAACATATGTCAGCAATTAACATGATATCTCTCATCTCATTTGAAATTTCGATGTCAATTATCTATTTCTCATTCAAACAATACAATCATCACTGCCTTGATTGCCTGGATGGAGTCCCCTCTGATGGCCCTCTGGAAACGGAGATTCTGTTTTTTCATTTATCATTTCTTTGGTTATCTATTTTTTTTATGTGCCTATCTAATTTATGTTTCCTATTATTTTTGTTATTTCAAAACATGGAATGTATTGCATTGCAATACCCCTGCATACACTCTATAGTAAACTATTATTATTATTTCCCCGGTCATACTTTCAACAAGGAAATAGGGTTTGAAATTCTTTACATAAATGCAAAAAATAGATAACTCTGACGTATTTGAATAGGTATTTTTAGTAACAAATGTCAGCAAATTTTTCTTATAGTCCTATTCTAAACACAAAATATAATTGAAGGTTTCATGGGTGATTTTAGGCAAGGACTCTAAAATACATTACCTATTTGAAAAATTATAAATTATATCTTGTTGATTGTATAAATCTGTAAAACGAATTATTTCAAAAAAAGTATATATAAGTACTACTCTAAACCCCTAACTAACCCTTCCCCCTTTTCCACCTCACAGTTCACCTATAAGTATTTTGTATCTTATGTTAGCTTAAATATCCTCTTGATGAATGCTTTTCAAAATGTCTTCTCAGAAAGGGTTGTTCTGTATTTTGCATTCATCGCGTACGACTGGTTCCAACAATGACGCCACCTTGCATGAATTTTTAACCGCATTATGACCAGCGGACTACTCGAACTGACAACGTGTCTGAAATGTCCGCTTTATTCATATAGCCCTTTCCCTTTGAAGACTTGTAGCTTTTCCTTTGATGATTGAAACATCATATTATAATTCTGTTTGGTCTTCAGACCGACTCAAACTTCAAACTAAAAGAAACAGATGTAATATTAAAAAAGTCAGGCGTTGTTTTAAGTAATAAGTACTATTAGAGTGCGTATTACGTATTCATTATTTGAAAATTTCCAAAGCAAAGCTAAATAAACTGTTTTTATTTATGATTATATAAATAATTAATGTTTTTTATTCGGTATTTTTGGTATCTACAAAACTGCATTGGCAACTCCACTGACTGCAAATTTAAATACATTAATCTGCATTGTATTTTGCTAAGCAAATTGAGTTTTTTTTGTAATAATGATATCATTATTATTATTTTTTTAAATAATGATCATTAACTTAAATTGCTAAAATTCTGTCTAAAATCACGAAAAGTGGAATTTTTTAATGGGCCAAATTTTATTATTAAAAAAAAAAACAAATGAAGACACCAGCACAGGCAAGTACCATATATCAGTTATACATTTTATGATCAAATGCCACATGTAATTGCTATTTTCGTTTAAATTATTAGCAGTGTTTGATGATGCTTGTATTCTGAGAAATCAATTATTTTGTTAAATAAATAAATAAATAGATATTAGAGCAGTATTGTGGAAATACCCACTCGGTCATAAAAATGTGTATAGTTTAACTAATTAATTTCACTAACTAATAATCCTTGTTATAGTAAGCCAATAGTTATAAGAGTTAGATCTAAGTCACTTTGGGCGATGCACTACGTAGTAATTTAAAATCATGTGTTTTTGGTTTGAAAATTTGGTCGCCTGGAAATGTTTCAGATGCTTTAATTAAATACTGCGAGTAGAATACATCTTGGCCTTTCAAATAATCGAGTATTTATTAGATAAATCTTTTTATAAGCCCAGAAAAAAATAATGTATCCTATGAAAAGTGCTTTAAATTTCAAAATCTCCTACTTACGAACCCATTTTCGGTTATGATTTTATTGTAAAAACATTTAAATATGTATGCCTGAACATCCACAAAATAAAATAAAATGCACTTTTTGGCCACGTTTTTTTCTTGCATAAATAAAAACAGGTGGGTGGTGTAAAGCCTTATCATTAAGGGAATTTAAGCCTTATCGCCATCTACGTAAGGTGTGTTATTGATAGCGGCTCGATTCAAAATATTACACGACGTATTGCATCGCCTTAAGCCACTAGTAATAAACTGAGGTTAAAAGTTTAATTCATAGGTAATATGTTAAATTTATAAATGAAGTTGTTAAGCGCCCTTGAGGTGATTTTTTCACGAAAACAGCGCTAAAGTAATGATTCAATCATTTTTCGATAAAATGTAAATTCCTAACAATGTAACCCTGTCAGATAAACTTATCGCCCGTAAGATATACAATTAGTGTGACTAAATAAATTATTAAATATTCCCAAAACTCATTAAATTATTATAATTTGATGCCATTGTGGCCAGTATTAATGTATTTCCCATATTTAAGCCCAATATTTAGGTGTGTGTTATAGATATTTTTTTCTCATAAATGCAATTAAAAACGTGTTTGACCCTCCGAATGCGATGGTGGGTTACCCATTCAAAAAAGAGATTAAATATCCATTAGTTGAATGTACAGTTTTGGAATCCTAATATCTGCTTATTCCTTCCCCAGGGTGTAATTCCTACCCTTAAATATCACGATGATATAAAAAAATGTCATTCGCTGACCATTTCCCACAATACAGGGACCAATCATCCCTTCACATCAAGGGTTTCAATCATTTTATTTTTTTTTCTGGAGGGGTCGTGGCTTAAACCTTTTCTATGAATAGATTTCAGTTTATCCAATAAGGTAATTAACGAAATATTCACAGATTTTTGTTGTGGAGTCTATAATGGAATACGATTTTATTTTCTTAATTCCATACGAGAAGCCCAGAGGAATTTTTTTTGCCTCAACGCCTATGTTATATTTTGGTCTTTCTAAGTAAAGGAAGGAGAGGATGTTTAAGGAAAGAAAGTGGTATGAGGGGTGGGTAGAATGAATTTGTCCTCTCCTCTGCGGTGCGAGACGTTGGGTCGAGAGATTCCAGCTAGAGAGATCCTACGACCGGCCTTTCCACGCAGCTAATGGGCGGATGAATCAGCTGCCAAGACGTAGAAAAACATTACCACATGAACACGTACAACCCTACTAACACACCAATCGTAGCGAAACACATGAGGTAAATAAACAAATTAAAAAATATATCTGAAGGTAGTTTTTCTTCCCCATCTCATTTCCTACCCTATCCCTTAAACCTCACAACATACTCCGATTGGGGACGCCATAGTCCCTCTGATTCCGGGCAGTTGGGCAGTTATATGATGTTCACAAAAAACGGTGTTTGCCATAACTTCTCCGAATAATAATTATATTAGGATAATCCTTGTATGGGTTTATTTTTATTGTTTATTAAGTGCCATTTACACACAATATAAATTATAGAAAGATAATTTTTAAAAAGTATGCCTTGTGTATAACTAATAATAACTGTCTTTCATTACAAGGCTTTCTGGGAAGTTTTTTTAATGTAGTTTAGAACTTTCAGTAATCTTATTTATGGAGATGAACATAAAAAGAACCAATTGTTTTGGTATTCATTCCACGAAATGTATTTACTCTGGTAGGAAATACAGGATATCGGGATCGTAATCTCTCTAAAATTAGCCTTTTCTGAGAACGGAGAAAGTTGCACAGAACACTACTTTATTACACACAGTTATTAATAATATTTGTCTGATTTATATAGCGCCGTTTTATGTGAAAATCACCTCAAATCGCTTTACGCATAATTTGGGTTATAATATATTATTTTTAACATAATTATATTGTTAATATAGCTGGCTTACAATTATGTTTCTCTCATTTTATAATAAAGCTAGAACTCGTGTTCCGATATATTAGGAATGCACTAAAAGTTGTACAGGAAACGGCCTGCAATCCCGTGTTTTGCTGGATTTAAGTAATTTATCAGTAATGCTCATTTTTCTCCGTGCGAAATTAGTATTTTTAAGATTGTTTCTTCTTCGTCAGCAGACTATTGAGCAATTTTTTTTCCTTCAATCAACAAATTTTATAAATTTCAAGACAAAAACTTTTCGATTGCGTTGTAAATTTTTTTTTAAATTTAATATTTTTGACAATAAATTTAAAAATTATTTTTACGTGTCACATGATGTTATTATAAGGAAAAATAATTTTCATCCCCATAAAAAGACAAGGCTCTTGTGTTTGGTGAGGGAATTCAAGCTCAAATAATAAAATCATGGAATAATTACAAAAATATTGTAACTTCCAGTAATAATAACAGAAAAATAATTAAGAAAAACGTAAGACTTATTGATATTAGAAAAATAATATTTTTTGTATTCTTATAGGAGTTTAAAGTAATTTTTCAATTTAATAATAATATTGGCTTATTTATATAAATAAGCCAATATATATAATATAATAATATATATACCCTGTCAAATGCTTTTTCCAAGTCTATAAATACCATGTGTAAATCTTTTTTTGCATCTCGATATTTTTCAACTATGATTCTGACTATTTGAATAGCATCTATTGTTGATTTCCCCGATACAAAGCCGCATTGATCGTCGTGTATTTTTACAATATTCCTAATTCGTGTGTTTATAATCCTCTCATATATTTTCATGGTGTGAGACATAAGCTTTATCCCTCTATAATTGTCGCACTTCCTAGAGTCTCCCTTATTTTTGTAAAATGGAAGAAGATAGCTTTTCCTAAAGCTTTCTGGCATTGGTACTCCGGTCAGTACTTTATTATACAGGTTGCACAGCCATTTATGTCCCACTTCCCCACACTCTTTCCATAATTCGGCTGGAATATTGTCTGGCCCCACTGCTTTCCCCTTTTTCATTTGTGATATGGCTACTTTAACTTCTGTCGTAGTGATTTCTTCAACTGGCCCCAGCACTGGTTTCTCTGACACATGAATTGTTCTTGGAAATTCTTCGTTCAGTAATGTAGCATAATAATCTTTCCATCTTTCACATATTTTGATTTCGTCTGTGATCAACTCACCGTCATTTGACAGGGTACCCCGAAGCCTGATATGGGCGGCATTGAGATTTCATAACGTACCAGAAGGATATGTGCTCTCCATACAAGATATATATACAGACGTAGAAACACAAGTAAGATGCACATCAGGGATGTCACCAACATTTCCAATTAAAGTGGGGGTACACCAAGGATCTGTCCTCAGCCCATTGCTATTCATAATGGTCATGAATTACCTAACGAGTCAAGAAATGAACAGTATTCTCAAGACTATGCTTTTTGCAGATGATGTAGTACTGATAGAAGAAAATCATTGTGATCTACAAAATAGCCTGGAAAGGTGGAGAAAGATCCTGGAGGATAATGGACTAAAAATTAGCAGGAAAAAGACGGAATATTTGTATTTACCATTTTAAGACCCAAATGCTGTAACTCCTTCGATGCAATTGGATGGAATAACATTAGCCAACTGTGACTCATTTAAGTATCTGGGCTCACTCATCCACAGAGACGGAGGATGTGCAGCGGATGTCAACCATAGGATAGGAGTGGGATGGATGAAATTTAGATCCGTAACAAGAATTTTGTGCGACACGAAAATGCCAATAAAACTTAAAGGAAAGACATACCAGACTATTGTTAGACCCGCGATAATGTATGGCTCCGAATACTGGACTATGTACAACTCCCACTCTAGGCAACTCGAATCAGCAGAAATGCGAATGCTTAGATGGACGGCAGGAGTATCATTAAAAGATAAAATTAAAAGCTCACGCATTCGTGGTAGCCTGGGTGTCACTGACATAAACAGTAAGCTAGAGGAACGA
Organism: Hesperophylax consimilis; assembly: GCF_061612785.1. Lineage (NCBI taxonomy): Eukaryota > Metazoa > Arthropoda > Insecta > Trichoptera > Limnephilidae > Hesperophylax > Hesperophylax consimilis. Next base: position 5,107,102 of record NC_142851.1, on the reverse strand, counting down.
CAGTTAAGATGGTATGGGCACATAAGACGGAGACCACCAGACCACACAGTGAAGCAGGCAATATCTATAGAGCTTCAAAGACAGTCATCCAGAGGTAGACCAAAGAACTCCTGGATGACCCAATGCTCCAAAATCCTACAAAGAAACGGCCTAGATGAAAGCGACACTCAGAACCGAAGAAGCTATAACCTGAGAACGAGAAGAGCCGACCCCAACAGCCTACCTAGGCAACGAGTTGGGATAGTGCTAGGAAGAAGAAGAAGATTGGCTTATTTATATAGCGCCGTTTTTGTGAAAAATTCAAAATTCGTAATTCATGAATATTTACGAAGATTTTTAGATTTTAAAGAAATTTTATTACATTAAGTAATTCCAAGGTAGATTCTCCAGTCCTAAATAGTCCTATATTCTACAGTAGCCAGTCTTATTCAATAAATATCAAATCTAATTTTGCCACTTACCTTCTAAAATTGTTTGTAGTAACTGAAAAAAAAACTGCTAGATTAACTTGTTTTTCTGTATCTTTTTGTAAACAATAAAAACAGATGGAGCCTAGGAACTGAAAATAAATTGTACATCGCCCTTGAGTAGATTTTTCACAAAAACTGCGCTATAATTTTTTTAAAATTATTGTTATTGATCTGCCGGTGGCTGGGTTGACATCGTGTTTGGGTCCCACCCAGACGTAGTGAGTTCAATCCCTCGGCTGGCTAAGTCCTCCATCACAACACAAGCAACATTTTACGCTAACTGTGGTGGTAGTAGGATATTTTCAAATATTGTCAGGGTATTCGTAACCCGGAAATGTATGTCTTTCTTAAAAAAAATAAAGGTATTGGTTTATCTTGCTTAATATATTCAAAACTTAGTTACTTGGCTGTTTATCTTTTTAAAGGGTTGGATTATTGAATATTTGTTATAAATTTTGTCATTGAATAATGTAACAAGGGTTCCAGTAGAAAATGAAGATGGCTTTTCAAGATTGCCAACAATCTTAAAAATATTTTAAGTGGATTTAAAATGATCCTTCCCAGCAAATAACACCATATTGTAATATAGTTGAAGACTTTTAGAAAAAAGGCATAATATAATTGAGCACATTATTATTGGCCGTTCTCCTCCCACGCACTAGGGGGAGTCGCCATTTCAAAGCTCGAAGTTTGCCAAACACAAAGATACCAAGAACTGGATAATGCAGCAGCTCTGTATCACCCGAGTCGGGCGTCTGCCTATGGTCTATTTCCCATTTAGCAAGTCCCTGGTTGCTTTCGAGCCACGCCTCGCAGCTCGCCATAAATAATAATAATAATAATAATAATAATTGGATAATTTGTAGAGCGCCGTTTTTGTGAAAAATCACCTCAAGGGCGCTGTACAATTTATTTCCTAGGATCTACATTTGTTATTTAGAAATGATACCAAAACATACTTACCTGGCAAGTCACTTCCAACAAACACACTTATATTAAAAAGTTTATGCTTATAAAAGATAGAACTGCACGCAGAGGACACTACATCAAAAAACACTGGTCGTCGCATGATCTTAAGTCTGCTATAGTTTTTATTTTAATTTAAATGTATTTTAACTGTCTTAAAAGCCTACAAATTGTTAGTTGTTATCATTTTTATTTATTTATTTTTAATTATTATTTTTATTTATTTTATTTTATTTTTAGTGTTTTTTACATTTTGTTAATTTAAATTTAAATTGCCGTCAACTGTGAAAGTGAAGGTTTCTGAAATTATGGATACGACTGTCTGAAAAGGTGCGTTTTAAGTTTAGACCTAAATTCTGTCGAGTCTGCGATCATTCTCAAATCATGTGGCAGTCCATTCCAGGCTTTAGGTCCTGACACGGCAAAAGCACGCTCACCGAACTTAGTATCTGGTGTGCGCTTTGGTTCCTTCAACCTTCCGATAGCTGATGACGTTGCTGACCTAAGGGTTGACTGTCGGGAGTTGGAATCTTCTGGAATACACAATTCTGATAAATAAGCCGGAGCCATTCCGTTAAGTGACTTAAATACCATCCAGCATACCTTGAACTGGATTCTTTCAGGACATTTGAGCCAGTGCAGATTTTTGAGATGCTCTGAAATGTGGGAGTATTTAGATACTCCGGTGATGAGCCTTGCCGCGGCGTTGAAAACGGATTGTAATTTGTTGATTTGACATTTAGGGAGACTTGCATATATTCCGTTGCAATAATCTAGACGTGAAACAACATAGGAATTGACTAGCAATTTAGTCGCCTCTGTTGGCAGGTTTCTCCGCACTGCTTTAATTTGCCTTAATTGAAAGAACCCCGTGCTTACAGTTCTGTTCACCTGAGTTTTAAGGGAAAAATTAGCATCCAGATTGACACCCAGTAATTTGATGCACGTTTTTGGAGTGATGTCACTTCCGGAAATGGTTATTGGGGAGTTTTCAATGTTATGCTGACGTCTGCTTGTAGCAGTCCACAGAAACTCAGTCTTTGTGGGATTCAGTTTCAATCTATTTGAGGTCATCCAGCGAGTAATTGCTTCTATACACTCAGTTATACGAATTTTTAGACTGTTTATTTCTTCTGGTAAGCAGTAAAAATAAACTTGCTGGTCATCAGCGTAGCAGTGAGATAGAAGGCCGAATGATTCTATTATTTTAGCGACATCATTTGTGAAGAGGATGAAGAGTAGTGGGCCCAGAACGGACCCTTGGGGTACTCCAGATGAAAGGGTTGCATAATTTGATTGGTTTTTTCCTACTTTTACGGCTTGTAAACGGTTGGCCAGGTACGATGTCAGCCAGGTCTTAACATCACAGTTTAAACCAAATGATTCATCTAATCGTTTAATAAGAAAGTCATGGTCAATCGTGTCAAATGCAGCACTCATGTCCAAGACTGAAAGAAGTGCCAGTTTACCCGACTCAATGGCAGTAGTTATGTCCGACAAAACACGTAGTAACCCGGTTTCTGTGGAGTGGAACCGTCTGTATGCAGATTGGTATTTAGATAATAATTCATTTGAATTTAAGTGACATATGACCTGTGAGGCAGCGATTTTTTCTAATATTTTTGATATAAAAGGCAGATTTGAAACGGGTCGGTAATTTGAAAGATCTTCAGCGTCCAGTTGTGGTTTTTTTAATAATGGAGTTACGATAGCTGATTTAAGGGATTTTGGAAAGTCACCCGTGCTAAGTGACTTATTGAAAAGATGAACTAAAAAGGGAGCAATTTCATTGCAACACTTTTTCAGTAGCCACGTTGGAATAGGGTCGAGCGAACACTGCTTGTTCGGTGAAGTAAGAATTAATTTCCTTACTTCTTCTAGGGATGTAGGTTTGAAGGCAGAAAGGTTTTCTCTATTGCATTTAGTAAAATACGGTGGTGGAGCGTAGGTTGTTAGGGCTCGTATTGACTCAATTTTGTCAAGGAAAAACTTGGAGAAGATTTCCGGAGCTATGTCGATTGTATTTGGTGCATGGACATCAGCAATGACTGTCTTAACCGAGTTCCAAAGACTACGTGGATTTTGACGCTCTGAAGTGATCCTATTTGTCCAATATTCAGACCTTTTTGAACGGATTAAGATCGTGTACTCTTTTTGAGCCTGTATCCAATCGTTCCGTGATGTAACCCCCGAGTGTCTGTAGGACCTCTCCAATTTACGCATCAATCTCTTCTGGCTCCGACATTCTTCGTCAAACCAGGCATCAGATTTTCGTAGACGCCGAGTTTTTGTAGAAATTGGGGCATATGTATTTAAAAGGGTTGAAAGGATGGTGTTATAATCTGCTGCTAGTTTGGTTGGCGACTCTGTTTCCCATGCGCTATGTGTACAGAGCGGAGAAGCTTTTAGTTCTGACAGGAAGTCGTCAAAGTTAAAACCGCGCCATGCTCTTGATGTGATAGTAACGTAAGGAATTTTCGGTGGGTTAAAATCGATTTCTGCGCGAATAAGTCGATGGTCTGATAGTCCTACATCCACACTATCCGCTACCAGAAACGGACCGCTTGACTTTGAGATAAAAATGTCCAAAGTTCCGCCAGCATCGTGAGTTGGGGAATTAACCCATTGACGGCATCCGAAGCAGTCTAATAAATCAGTGAATTTAAGAGTATTTGGTGATTCTAGACGCTCTAAGTGAATGTTAATGTCACCTGTTATGAAAATATTATCGGAAAGTCCCACAACCCGCTCGAGAAAACACGAAAATTCATTAAAAAAGTCCAAAGTGATTTGTTTTGAACCAGGCCGGTATAGGGTAAATAAAATGAATGATGCTCCTGCAGACGAAACTCGGCATCCCAAGTGCTCAAAGGTTCGGTATGCACCAATTGACACCCTTGTTAAACGCAAGCCCTGGCGACCTAAAATCACGATACCCCCGTGATTTACGCTAGCGATGTTGTCATCCCGAGAAATTGTTGCTTTAGGTCGGGCTTCTTCTAGCACGACATAACCTAAAGCTCGGAGTCTCTTTATTGAAAAAGAGTCACTATTTTCGTGCCAAGTCTCAGTTATGGCCAGGACATGAAGATTCTGTTCGTTGAAAACCTCCCCTACCTCCTCTATCTTGTTATTGAGAGATCTAACATTCCAGGATCCTATACCTAGTTGACGGCTCTTAAAGTTTGCATGCCGTTGTATACAAGCATTAACTGTGTTATATTCTCTCTCCGGAATCGGGAGAATTTGAGTTGCTACTTTTCCCTGTTCTTTTGTTAGCGGTGACGTAACTATTTCGATGCTGTGTTCCAGATGTTTTTTCCTACTGCGTCCAGCTCTGCAACCACGAAACCTAATAAAGCTCAGACAATGCCCTTCCTTTGTAATTTCGAAATTGGACGCCCTTAGATGACTATCAGCGCAGTGTAAAAGGAAACATCTGTTCCTGCAGATTTTTCTTACTTGGTACCTACTGGAGAGGTGCATTGAGAGCATGGATGCTACCTTCGTTAATTATTTCAACCGGACGAGAGTAGGGTTGGCCAATAAAAAAATAATAATAGCCCTCGATACGAGTTGAAAAAATAACATACCTACGCTCTTCAATTAAGATATTGTAATTTTTATTATTTATTTATTAGATAGAATAACTTTACATCTTTCAAAACATTATTTGATAGAATCTTCACTGTGTGCTTTATTTTTTACTCTGAAATGTTTTTTTGCTTCCCCCACTTTTATACCGAGTGAAATATTGTTGAATGCTTGTATTACCTGGTATTTGTCCAAAGCTTGTGTTTAATGTCGGAATTTTTTATACGCTTGTCTATCTGGTTTATTAATTAGTGTTCGTTGAAATTTGTTTATTTTGTCAAAAATGTAGTTTAGTAGCGTTAATTGGCGAATAACTAGTTCGTCAAACGTGTTGAATATTTGGTCTATGTCAGTCATTACATTTTTTTAAGATGGGTTTCTGGGCGATTTTATTATTTGTTTTTCCTTCCAAAATAGAACAGAACGATGCATTTAGAAGTTTGATAAGTAATATGATGAAAATAAAATATTATTTTCTCCTTCAGCGTACCTGTACCGCCCATTGCAATAATAATATCTCCAATAACATGCAATTTGTGGTAATGCGCAGTGTTTCCAAAATTATGTACCCAGCAACACTACATAATATTCCCTTACAATACTAAAGGGACCTGCCAGGTAAGTATGTTCCTGTATAACTATCTACCTGTACATCATAATATAAATAATATTTACCTGTTTATGCAGCATAACGTAACTACAATGTGCATAATGTTTAAATAATATTTTTGACCGATGAACTCGTGGATGCAATCTGTTGTCCTTAACTTGTAAGTTATGTCGTTTATTATAATAATATTTGGATGATTTGTATAGCGCTGTTTTTGTGCAAAACTACCTCAAGAGCGCTGTACAAATATGTAATACATTTCTACTATGATCTATGTTTCTACTATTATCTATTATACTTAGTAATACGATAGTCTAGGAAGAAGAAAAAAATGTACACCGTCCTTGGGTGATTTTTCATAGAAACGGCGCTATAGAATTTATCAAAATAAAATCATTATTTAAAGGAAAAATGATATTGAAAGGGTTATGTTATGAAAGCTGCAGAATTGAGTGATGAAGTGAACATAAAACCATCTCACTAACTAACCATCACGCCATTACCGAGGAGTAGGCAGCGAGGACCTTATAATAATAATAATAATATTTGGATGATTTGTACAGCGCTTTTTTTGTGAAAAATATATTTACACGGACGATGCTCCACCATGGTTCCTTAGTTTGGTGGAAAACACACTTATTTAATAAAAACAACCACAACCTATACATTACGCGGTTTTGTTTCTGGGTAGGCAGAGTGGATGGATTGAAACACAACTATGTTTTGGCATACGCTCCTGGCTCTGTCTACAATCATACATCGTCTCTTATTACTCTTTTATTATTACAAATAATATCATATTATATCTTCTAGTATTATATAAAATCACATGAAAACCCCTCAGGCAGATTTGTTCGCATTTGAGAACAGCTCATATACGTCTCACAGGAATCGTTGTGTCCCCTTTAAAATCATGGTGAGAAAAATTATATAAACAGAATTGGAAAGAGAAAACACCACGCTTTATATAAAAAATTTAGCCAAAGACGAATTAAAATGCACACACACCTCCATGAAACCAAAATTTACAAAAAAAAATATGATTTTTTTTTGACAATAATGTTGATGGTAACAACATTTGCCTAATAATATGTGTGGGTCTCTTTATTTTTCCGTTATCAGTAATTTTAGTTTAAAAATACATGTAAAAGAAGCCATTTAAAAAAAATTATGTTTGCATTCAATAATTCAAATTTTTTTTATTTCAAAATTATATGTTAATTTTTAATAATAAAATTTAAAAGCACCTGCCAAAAATAAGTTAAAAAATATTATATTTATTTGGATTTTATTGCAAGGTGGAATTATTCTCACCTGACAGAATATGCCAGAGGTCTGAGTGGTTAAAAAAGGTTTCAGTCAATATTTACTCATTACAACTATTTCTCACTAATGTTTAAGGTTCATGTTTAAGGTTATAATAAAGTTTGAGTTTGGATTTAATTTCTTACATTTCTTAACAACTTGATATGACTGATTATTTGACTTGGGGTGATTTTAATCAAAACGATTACATTAATTACCAAAGATATTAGAAGAACGAGATGTGCTATGAGCAGTTCATACTGTGTGGAATTGTTTTGCCGAGTGTCGCCGGTTTTGTTCACCAATACTACTGCACACCTTCGCTTACGCTAAGGTATCCGCACTAATACATAGAACAGATTTCTGTGCGTACACGTCCCGGTAGTATTCAAAGTACCCTAATTAGGTAGTACTCCGCCTACGGTCCGGCGGCCAACATAGCATATCTCGTTCTTCTAATATCTTTGTTAATTACCTACCCATCGATACTAAAGGGTTCCATGATAACTCATTACAATGACAATTCAACAAATCTTTAAAGAGTGACAAAATCATCAAAAGCGATAAAAAAAACTAAAATAATAAACATAACCTCTTTTTTTTCTTTACTTTTCATGACTATCACTTTTAAAAGTCGAATTGTCATTTATATGAGTTATCTGGTATCCATACTAAGGTGCTGTAAAATTTACGTAGCATAAAAATTTGAATAATCTATTTGTTTTCCAAAACATCAGACGGGAAGTAGATAAATAATAAAGATGATAAATTATAATGTTTTATTAATTCGTGTTCCGGGATTCCAAAGAAAGTCGCTAAGTTATTTACTTTTAAAGGTAAATTTTAAGATAGGAAAAAGATTCCCCTTAAAGCGGAAATCGAAATATGATACTGAAACGATTTTATTTGATTTGTATTTTAAATCCCCGCAGTATTAAAAGCTTGACCTATTTCTTTCAATACATTTTACAGCGATGATACATCAAAATTCTTTTTTCCCTTTCTATCAATATAAAAAACATAGGCAAACCTTAGAATTTCCATAACTTCATACTGACAGGTAATATCTGATTAACCACTTTTTCGAGTTTAATGACTTTGGACATAAAATAAAATGTTTGGAAATTGAAATAGTTGAAGAGGGGTGGAAATTGGATGAGAACGATTTTCTCAAAGAAATTAATAGTAGTCCATCAGGTTTATATCGTATTTAATAATATAATATGTATTTTATGGAACTGAGGGAAGTCCGTAGCCTCCCCTATTTGGGGGTTTGTTTTAGAAATAAAAAAGACAAGTTTATGTTCCGAAACTCAGATATAATAATATAATATCCACAGCCCCAAGCATTATAGTGTCTGCTCGCCCTTCATTGTTTGAGCCATGGCTTAGTGGATGAAAGAAGTTTTCTGTTTATGAAGGATCTTTTTTGTGGAAAATGGTCGCTTCCTTAAATTGATTAGTGTGCTTAAACACTTTAGATAATATTTGAGCTTTAAAGCTTGCAAGCAGGTTTTTTCACTGAGTTATTAGTATTATCCATATAAGAAGAACATGTTACAGAAAAGGAAATGGCAGAAGAAGTCGTGGACTCCGGAGAAAGACTCGGCACCACAAAGAGAATCAAATACTTGAATTTAAAGTGAGTTAATTAAATATGGAGCATGTACTATGACTTGCGTGGGGGTTCATTCCGTCTGCCTACCCCTCCGCGGAATTGGCGTGATGATTAGTTAGTTAGGTTGGTTTAGGTTATTCGTAAAAGCCAAGTTTTTTTATTTTTTTATTTTTATTATCAATATAAAGTTTTTTACAGGTTTTTTTCGATGTCTCTCTCACTAGGATAGACCTGTGTCGAGACAGTTAATAAACCATGATAAACAACAAACACCTCAATCGGTTTAATTGTTGGCAGATGAATCCTTTAAATGCGTTAAAGCCCGACGATTAATTTCATTAATTCATTTAAGATATATTTCCAGCTAATAATAAAAACTAATTTTAAAAACATCCTAATATAAAAGAACTTCCTACTTCTTTTGGCGCTTGTGAAATTAGATTGTTAATTTTAATTTTAGTTATAAGTTTCTACATATGTAAATATAAATTTTATTAAGATAGTAGTTGTAGGCCTTAGTTGTAAGTCTCTAGATATAAGTCTCAGAAGTGAGTCACTAGTTTTAAGTCAGTAGTTCTACTATTAACTATTTAAGAAATATATTTGTACAGCGCCCATGAGGTGATTTCTCATGAAAACGGCGCTATATAAATTAGCCAAATATTTTTATTATTATTATTATCTAAATATATAATAACTCACCACAACGTCTGTGAAAAATGAAGTGGCTTTGTTTGTAATGCAAATCTGCAGTTGTACTCCAATATTGATGAAATTATGCGCACTTGACTTTCAAAACAAGAGGAGGGTTAATATCTCTGCGAGATTTTGAAAAATCACCTCCTATCCACCATCCTACCCCTTAAAGAAGAATTTTGATATTTCTTGTAGAAAGTTTGCACATTGGACGTTCAAAATGAGATGCAAATAATAACTACGTCTGACTCCAAAAAACACTTTGTAAAGTCTGGGCAACATTGGAGATTTCAGTTGTGTCAAATAAATTTCTTTCAGATTTCAAAACACCATTAAATAAAGAAAGAAAAAATATCTTTATAGTTGCTCTATTTTGAAAAACATAACCAGTTAAATGGTGATATGTTTTTTTGTATGTATATCTTCAACCGTTATTCTCAAAGGACGTAATGCTATCCCGAAATAAAAAAAGCTAGTAGTGATTGTGAATAAGTTGTCTGAGTGCATTGTGATAGATTCTGTAGACCCGTAATCTTTACTGCCCGAACCTGCCTCCATTGATGCAGTAAACAGTGAAGGGAGATCCTATCTGCGGAACGGGCCGGCCCGGGACCCGGGACTTGTTAGATAATGCAAGGAAAGACCGGTTCAATCATTTGTGAAACGGCCTTAGGGTTCCTTTTATGGATTTCGCATATGAATACAGACATGTGCTAATGTCGGGGTAAAGAATAAATCTTGATTGGGTGTATGCTGTACCTATAGTTACGGCTTTCTTTAATAATATACGGGGTGCTTTGAACAAGAAAATGCAAAACATGAAGATATTCCGATACGAATTGTGCGGGGTACTCACAACGTGCAAGGAACAGGGTCCCTTTGAAAAGTTTCTCAGAAACTATTTGTGAATGCCCAACTTAAGTTTTAAGTTATATGATAGATGGGGGCAACGCTTAGTTTACTTTATATTAACGGGAAAGGTACCGGTGCCATAAAGTACCTGTCACAATATATATTAAGGTAATTGAGAGGTACCTAACTATTTCCTCGAAAATGGCCCTTGAGGAGATATACACAAAGCTGGCGCTACAGGAATTATTACACTAGTATTATTATAATTGCTCAAAACGTTCGTACCACCCTATTCCAGTACAACGATTTACGAGTTTTTTTCAGATGTAGCCACGAAAATTAACAAAATATATTTAATACATTCAGGTTTGGTAAGTTTCCGTTGGGTAAATTTATTTACCGTCTGTTTTGAGGCGGGTAATTAACATAGTATATTTATCAATACACGTATGTATTTAATTGTTATATAAAATATGAATTCATGCACTATACATTATTCTAAATCTGTCTCATGCTGAGGGACGAATCAATTGCATTCGACGATTAAATGCATTGTAAATACAGTTTTGTATTATTGATCAACGACCCGTTGGACGCAAAAAGTTGATAATAATTAGTTAATACTGTCTATAGTTAGTAATAAGAAATATCATTATAGACATATACTATGTATTTGTACGGCGCCCTTGAGGTGACTTTGCACAAACACGGCGCGATGCAAATCATCCAAACATTATTTTTTTGTATATTAAATTTTAGTATTTAGTACAATTTTACTATATTTTTTAAATATAAAAATAAATATACATACAGAAATGTAAATGATATAATAGACCCTATATAGTTTTGCATGACAAAATTTAAAAAAATAACTTATATCGCTATTCCAAATTCCTGTAATATTAAAAAATCTGTTAATGAAAAATAAGAAAATACACAGATTTAGGAAATGAGATAAAAAGAATTTGGCATTCTCAGACTATAAAAATATTACCATTCGTTATTTCGGCTACTGGCATTATACCTAGCTCTCTCATTAAAAATTTAGATCTATCAAAAATAGTATATATTAAAATGCAAATATCAGTCATTTTAAATACATGTAGGATTACGAAACATTTTTTAAATATTTATGCCGAGGGATCAGTAGGATTTATAGGCCCTGTTAGGAGTTCTACCGAGCCGAACCCTCTGATATGAAAATATCTGGAGTCGGTGAATTATTTTCCCATTTGATCTCTGGTGAGTTGACGTGTTGTTCTTGTATTGTTTTGTATTTATTTTGCTTATATAATGCACTTGCATAATGTGTATTAACTAGATGATCATTTGTGGAAAAGTGTGTGGAAGGGTTTAGTTTTTCCTGTGGGGAAGATTTAACCCGGACATAAAGTCGGAAAATAATAAAGGGATATTACGAGTATTTTATAAAGGGATATTTCTCGTATTTTGTTAGGAAATCGTTCGTTTTTTTCTGTCAACCACATTACAAAACTTTTGAATAGCCAATTCAGATTATTTGGGGTGATGTAAGTTGTGTGTTGTGTTAGGAAGATATTGAATATATATGGTCCCAGGACGATTGACGTCTTTTGCGATAGTTGATTGATATAGGGTACTTAAAAGTGTTATTTTTAAAATAAAATCCCGTTGTAAAATAAGTACTCGTAGGTACATGCCAACTACAGAATATGCAGATATTTTATGTTCATAACAAAGTAAAAGTTAAATGTAACTAGTGAAACAGGCATATTACATTCACCAGTTTAAAATGTTAAAAAAGTAATAATCTATAAAAATAAAAATTTTAATATTCGTTTCTTCAAAATCTTAAATTTCCAAAAGTTCTTCGGAAGTTCTTATTTGAATACGCGTGTGTTTTTTATATAACGTATATGTCACTTGTGAGAGTTAAAAACATGCTATAGCAAGTATTTCCAGTCGCCCTGTACTCGTAGTATAAGAGGTAAACCATTCGGGCGTGCATTATTTATAGTGAGAGCGTGCCCGCGTGCCCGTGTACCCGCTGCCCCCATATCGATTGTAAATATTCTGCAGAACAATAAGGATTGGGTGTAATCAATCCATTAAATTTTTAAACCGGAATTTCAAAACCAGTTCGCAATCTTTTATGTTGATTTTTGCTCAAAATAGCAGAAAATTGAATTATTATGACATTAATTTTTTTCAATGAGATGATACATGCAAATTAAATACAATTTTTTTTGTACTAACAAAAGAAAAATTGGATATATATAATATCATACGCCATTGAAAGGGATTTGTGATTTTATTATTAGTTTCGGGGGTACCAAATAAAAAAATTATTAGTTGAAATTAGCTTATTTTACTTATTCAGGATTTTATCAATTAAGTGTGTGGAGTAACCATTATTTAGAGCAATTTGTTTAATTTTAGATAGTTCGATTGTGAAATTAACAGATGATAAGGGGATTTTTCTAGCCGGTGTACCATCGAATAATAGCCAGAATGTTTATGTGTTACCAGATGGTTTGACGTGATATCTATCCATGAAACCGGTAAAGTGTAATTAAAATTAAAGTGGTCTAAAACAATTTTATATATTTTTATTGTAAAAATTAAACGTCGTTAAGATTCACATTTCTGAGGACAAACTGCCTACTATTTTACATTTTTTTTTTGTCCTATCCTGCTGTTAGTGTTATTATTTGTTTTGTCATCGCTTTGTATAAACTGTATATTTAGTGTTACATTATTAGATATGTATTAAGAAAAGCACACTGTAGGAATAATTTTAAGAACATGACCACTAATAATAAATTACCGTTTTAAGTTAGTTACAGTGAAGCGCGCTTGAAGTGAAATGACACTAAACTGAGCTTTATAAATGCTATGTTATTATTATTATTATAAAATATTGTTTTAAAAATAAAAAAAAATGTTTGAAATGTAAGAATGTTCCCTCGCGATAACAAGGTTCCATCTGACAAAGCATCTTTCTTTACAGTTCATTCACTTGGGACAGCTCTTTGTCGAACCCGTTGAAAAACAAACGAGCTGTCGTGAAAATAACCTAAAATTACTTGATATTTGAACTCCTTTATATAAAAGGAAGATATTTTCATATATTATTGTTAATTTCTACAACAGTATCGAATTTTGGCATATGATTATAATAGAAAAATGAAAAAGTCAGTAACATGTTTTTTCCAAAAAAATTGTCAAATATTTTTTTTTGCATCACCCTGAATTAATTCACATTCACTGAATCAGAGGTCGATATTTTAATAGATGTTTCGTAAGTCTGATTGTTGATTCAGCTTATTTCTAGCAGCGGTGACGCGGCTGCTACAGATATTCGTTTTCCCAAAAACTGCAATAAGATACTGCAAATTTGTTAACATCAGCATTATTTTGTCTAAAAACTACACTTTGTAAGGTTAATCCCAATTATTTTCAAAGTGGTTGGTTATCTTTTTTACTATTTTGGGTGAAGAAAATAAAAAGCTTTATACCTGCTGACCAATGGCATTTTGTGAAACCGTTAAGTGGCTGGAATTTGCTAGAAAAACACTCCAGATAACTAATTGAAAACTCTGAGTGTGGCTTCAGGCTTTGTATTACTTTTAAATTATTTAATTAGTATTGAAGGCCACCTCGAATTATTCTAAGGTTATTATTTAATTAGTTGTGAAGTGCCGTCCTTGAAGCAATTTTTCATTAACAAATAAGAGTATTTTTTTACAATTAAATACTTAATCATAATTTTCCAGCAATTACGCTTTATGATCTATTCGTCTTCGGTTGATTGTGAAATCTGTTGAAATTGAAAATGGACTGAAACAAACAACATGATATTTCGATTTTATTTATTGCATATTCACGGAATAAATATTCTAAAATCAATAATTGCATTTAACTACTTTGTGGTAGAGGGATAAGGTACTCGAATAGCTATCCGAAGACGGGGGTTCTAATTAAGGGGTGTTCTAGTAATGTTTTTATTGTTATTTTATTATTTCAAAATCTATTAATTTAAAATAAAATAAAGCATACTTGTGGCACTTTTCAGACTGGAAGATACTCTCAGTATCGCCCTGGTGTAAGGCCACCATCCAGAATCGAGACGTGGCTTGAAAGTGGGGATGTCATTGTCTCACTGGCTCCAGACGGCTGGGTGCAGTTGAGACTCTTGTGGGTATTAACAGGATAAAATTAAATACAAGTATAAGTTAAATAAATGTATAAGAAAATACTATAAAATAACATTTAATATGGTATTAGATCGTAAAATGATATCCAAAAGTGTAAAATGAATACAAGCATTTCAAGGACTTAAAATAAGAGAAACAAGTACGTACAACACATATAAGTAGAATAATTATATACAGATATAAGTAGGTTTAATTAATATTGATTGAAAGGATATGATAGTATAGCCTTCTTGTATCCATATTCTCTGCAGTTAGATAGATCCGCCACATCTTCTTATCTATTACTAACTTCATGTAATCTAGGCTCAAGCGAACGTTTGAAATGCTCAGTTATGGTATTGATACATTTAAACAGGATTTAGGCTCTCGTGAGTTTATGAAATTCAATGAAGTTAAGTAAATCAGAGCTGTCTATACCACCATTTTCAATGTTGAACATAAATATTAAGCCGGATATAATTTTTCGATACACAATTTATTATTGTTTTCCAGGGTTCACAATAGATTCGACGTTGCGAACTGAATACTTTGTAGTGTTACGTTAGTACCGAACAGGAGTTCCAACAGTTCCCAACTGTTCGGAGGCTACGAGGCTATGGGGAAGGGAAGAAAATGAGAGATGGGAAGGTTGGAAGATACCTGGCTATTAAGATCTGGTCACCAAACACAACTTAAGTTACATTCTCTAATTCACTAAATCTAGAGTGTTCTCTGTTTTGGAGAAACAGAATCAAGCTATTAGTTTATTTTGATTACAAAATCAAAATCAGAATGCTCTATGAAACATGGAAAACGGTTTTTGGGGTTTGTATTATTCTCGAAGATTTCCAATATTAAAAGACCCGTTAAAAAAAGTACCTACCTACTATGAATTTTTCTCAATAAAACATTATTTTACAACGCACTTATGTACTTTTATAGTCAAAATAAATATTATCCTTCACATAGCCAGAAACATTTGAAATTGGATAACAATAGACCCTTACTTTTCAGCGTTTTATTGTTCGAACTTTTGAAAGGGCTTTCAATTAATTTTATCTCGAATCACCCAACTATCAAAGTCCTTATCATAAAAAAACCCTTCAGTCCCGAGGCAGTTATGCGATAACCCATTTATGAACCCAAATACAAGAGGAATTCAAACATTTTTTTTATATCCTCACGCCAGGTCTTTATATTGTGTTCTCGAATTCACTCACGTATTATTATACAATTTTCATGGAAAAAGTTTCGTGTTTCTGTAAATGGTATCCAATTTTATTGAAGCCCGTAAAATTACCTTCAAATTCGTTTCGTTTAATGCGTTTCCGTCGGGCGTAATACCATTTTAACGACTTCGATGAAATTCATAAAAAAATATATAATGCTTACCTTTCCGAAACTACAGGCTAATCCATCCTCCCATCGAGTCATTCCTCATGTAACTGAAAAGAGTAAAACGCGTAAAATTATTATTAGGTTCTATAAAACTTTCATTATTTCACTGCTTTGTCTTGGCACACACTCTTTGTTTAATTCGCATTTATATATCGTCTTTTTTTTAAATACATCTATTTGAATATCACTTTTGTTTTCATGAATGCAAATCTTGGAAGTTGAAATAAAACTACGTATGCACTCGTTGTCGATGACAATGCATTCTATCAATTTTGGTGGCAATCATGCGTACACACGTGGACAAATACGCATTTCTCCCAAATTGGATGATATTACAGTATTAAATAAATGTCGGTCCTACCCAATTGGGATTTGGCAACGTTATTAGCACGGCTGATTCCAGTTCATAGGGAGGAAGGTTCAATTCTCAGTTAAATAAACAAAAAAAGATTTTGATCGTCCCATGTCCCTCTTTTTTACAACTTCTATCATTCGCATTATCATTATACTATTCTATTAATAATATTCTACTCACAATGCTCTATATGTCCAAGCCATCTAAGCGCCCTTTTCTTAATCTTGTTCAATCCAGATATCCACATTTGTAATAGGGTTATATAATATGTGGTTTTATCAAATTCCTACGACAACGTCCATCTACAAATTAAAAAAAGATGAGAGCAATATTTTGTCGTAAATCATAGCGGTAATTACTGTAACCTAACTACCGAAAATCTTAAACAGAAAACATTTGAAGTGTTTCATAAAATAAAAATAATAATTTTGTAATAGAAAAGACTTTCGTGTTTCATCATTACACAGACAAGCACCTCGAAATCAAATATGCTGTCAATTAATTTTTAATTATCAATATCACCCAAACAACAATCTCTACTCAACGGGGTACCTCAAGGATCGTGTTGTTATTTTATTATCTAAAAATTTTTATGATCTCCTGATACTAATACATGAATAAATTTAAAATGCCAACAAGGCATGCTGCGATCACAGTTCTATGTCATATTACATTAGTATTAGAATAAAAGCCTTTCTTTATGGTTATACACGCCGCCTTATTTTATGTGGAAATAATTCTTCATGACATCGATCTAATGGTGGTTGTATAAAATAAGAAATTCCCATGGTTTTGATTGGAAGGTAGAAGCTTAGGACCATGTTTTTATGTCAGGTATCTACCCTGTTTATTGATTTGCTAATGAGCTACAGCCAAACAGGTTATTTTACGGAGGTAGGGTGTCTTGTTGTGGGGGGCAGCTAAAATCCCCCCTTTCGCTTATGTGATTGATGATAAGAAGTTTTTCTGTGAACAAACTAGTAACTTATTTGATATCCTTGCAAATTCCACAAGTCCCTCGAATGTTGGTAACCTATTTGAAAATTGGTTGGAAGATTTTGGAATATTATTTATATTATATGGCCACACGGACTTTCAAAAACAAATGATATAATATGTAATACTTTAGAGGAACATTATAAAAGAAGCAAATTTGATAAAGAAATTATAAAATAAAACACATCTAAAAGTAAAAATTAAAAAGCTAGAATTAATATTCATTTTTAAGGTATGTTATTATGCCCTTCTTTAACTAAATTCCAGGCAATTGAACACATCTACTATTTCTGAGAAAGTATTTCTAACTGCGTGCAATCAAGCAATCATAATGTTATAGTATGTATCATGGAATTTCACCGTGAGTGAACTGTTTTATAATTAAAAATTGAATGTATTTAAATATATATTTTAGATTTTTTTTACACCCAGCTAAGTTTTAACTTTTATTTTTTTAAAGACAAAAAACATTTAAATTCGCACAAAATACTTTAAAACGCAAGATGGAAAAATAGCAGATAAGGAATACAACCATTAATTTTGTTTTATATGATTCCAATTCCGATTCTTAACGCTTAATCAATAAAAAAATATTTATCTGGTGAACTTTTAGGAGAGTATATTTTCTGCATCAGTCTGAAGTTAATTAGAAAGTCATAAACATGCAGGTACAGTGCCTTTGAGGTGAGATTTTCACAAAAACGGTGCTATATAAATTATCCAACTATTATTATTACCCCGTTATAAAGAGACTGGTATGTATGTACATTCTTCATTGTTATATAGATTATATAGAGAGAAATCGATTTTTGAACTCGCGATAAATTAACAGGCCTTAAATACAGTTTTACACGCAGAGGACATTATCTCGGAAATACTGCGCATTGCATATTATTGGAGATGATATTTTATATTTATTTATCATTCATGTAATTTCATAAGCAACGATTATTTTTTACAGAGACAGCGGTGTGATTGATTTAAAGTTCTGAAGATAAATACATATTATTTATGTAAATCAATAAAACTATAGTGCTATTTTCATGGATTTCTTCAAGATAATTAACTTAATTACCTACACTTAATCACCATTTAAAATCTATTCGGTTCCTACCCGTGTGACCTTTACACATAATTATCATTTCGCGGTACCTACGTACTACTTTTTAATTTCAATTTTTGTACTTACTTTTTATTAGCGTCGTATTAATATTCTAAATTAGTATCTAGTTCCTGCCTCGTTCTGTGTTATTAATAGTACCTACTGTTTTGCCTTATTTCCACAGAACACCGGACTCATTAGATATGCATCTCTCTACTTAGGTACTTTGGCCCATGCCCCACGGGGCGCCATTCAAACTGAGAACAATATGGCGTCTTTTATCTTTCGCCATAAAACATGAGAACGCCGAGAAGCGTTTCTCTGTAATGCGAACATTATATTTATACCACTATTAACGTTCGAGTGGTGCACCTGTCCTTTGTCTATGGTTGTTGGTGTATTTAAAAATAATAATGCGCTTTATGCGAAGTAGGTAAGTATATACACGTTGACAGGTATTAATTAGCAGTCCTGGCAAAAGCACATCGATAACTTAGCAGAATGTATACGACAAACTACTCTATCGATTATCAATATGGCTAGCACTCCTAGCGGTGCTTAGTAAAACTATAATTTTATCAATTTCGTAAAAAGAAAGTTTTCTGCTTTCAAATGTCTTTTAAAACTTAAAAAAAATGGTTTTACTGAGGATTGAAACTTTCTACATAGGAACTAGAGTCGACAAATCTACCAATTCCGATTGAATAAGACCGACAATTATTGCTTATATTAACTTCTCTAATGTCATAGAATTTCAGAAAAATGCGTATATGTCCACATGTGTGTGCGTGATTGCAACCAAAAGTTGACAGAATTCACTGTCATTGATAACGATTCTATCCGCTGAGATTCAGCTTGATCGGATGTCTGAAAGTTGGTTAATTACCGCTTCTAAGATTTACTATAATTCATTATAGAAAACAAAAGTGAAATTCAGAGAGACGTATTTCAAAATCCCCTTGCGATGGCAACACTCACACATTTGTAAATAGAGTACTAGATACTCGATCAGAAATTAATATATCTGCCCACGCTGGACCACGAATTTTCGAGTACTTATTACGTTAAAACTGCTCGAAATTATCGAATCTATAGTAAGAACCCTCTCTTTGATAATGAATCGGTCACACGAGTGACACGAGTGCACGTTTTCCTCATAAATGTTGAATGCATATATCGTTTTATGGAGAATAAAACTCTCAATAAAAAGAATATAGTAGTAATTAATCACCTACCGACAAACAAATGTCATTCGTTCAACACCATTATAAATATCTACGACAGTAAATTATGTATTAATCAGTCAAACAATAACACGCAGTTATTTTTTTGTATCTTTATCGACCGTATCATTTAAAGTAGGATAACGAAATGACAAATTGAGTCTTGCCTATCTTCTAGGAAATACCACAAATCTATCAAAGCATGTCTTACTTTCTATGCAAAATAATGCATTAGGCACAGCATTACGCATGGAATGTATGTTCTGTCTTACAATTAAAACAAATTCTGTTTGTTTTTCCCAACAAAACCTTTTGAACAGTATCTAAGCTATGACAACTGGAAACATATATTTATTTAATATTTTCTGTGATTTTTACTGACTTTAGATTATTGAAAACTAGATCAGAGCAAGTTCTTCTGCATTCGCACAACACGTTTCTCTCTTCGAAGTATCCATTTATTTGTCGACAATTTGTTTGTTCTGTCTAAGGCCCAGTTGTTTTGCAGAAATTCAAAGTCATCAAATGGCCATTCAGCGGTATTTTTTTATGTTTGAAAAGTCCGCGCTAAACGCCGATTCTAGTTGCGTTTCAGTACTCTATCAAATTGTATATAGCTGACAATCAACAACGTGATAGTTCTTGTCATGCTATGCTGTTCTATAACTGTTCTGTCGTGTTGTCTCTTGAAAAAGACGTAGTGATGATGATAGGGCTAAGGTTTTTGAGCACAGGTTTTTTGTTGACTTTCAGAGAGACGCCACAAGTCAAAAATTATAATTTGCAGTTCTGATTTCATGCTCGAAATCAAGTTATATTAGTTGACATTTTGCATTAAGGCAGTTTTGTTGAACGTTTATGCTGAACCAAATCCCAGAAGAAAGTCAGGTAGTAAAGCTAGTTAATGTATAAAAGTTCCACAGAAGGAATAAAATGTCTAGGTATAATAAATTTCAGTTCTAAAGCGTCAAAATAAGTTCGGATTTCATTTAAGAACTTTAAGCCGAGTCGCTCTAATCAAATGCAATTCAAAAGTTTGTTGTTTTCGGAATCCCTCGTGTCAAAGTATGAAGCGCTCAGAGAGAGGGATTGGAATGGGAGTGGGGTATGTTGGTGGGGGGTGGAGTTGGGAGGGGAAAGAAGTGGAAACTTTGAAATTATGCGGATTCTTCGACTTCACTCGGCGTGTAGGCGATGCACTTTAACCAAATGCATTCGCAAATGCGCTTTGCAATATTGCTACGTGGTACAGTGCGCTCACAAAACTTTCGACTGCATTATTATATTTAGCACTTTCATAATGTGAATGCCGTTCAAGAGTTTCAACCGCCTGGAACCGGCGGGGCTTTGACATTCCCTAGTGTATTACTCTTTGAGGTTGAAGGTAATGGAGAGGGGAAGGAGATATGGAGAAATACCTAACTGGCTAATCAGATAACTAAACTACCTGATGAGACCACCGCTTTGGAACGTGCCGCAAATTAAGCCCCCGAATTCGGAATTTCTACCGACTTATAACACATTTTCCTTGAACAGCGTGACTTATGTATGTTCTTAAATAAATATATATGGTATTTTTGAAGACAATATATACACATTTGTGGAGTACAAACGATAATTATATGAAATTTGGTCGATAGAATAAAAATCGTCAAATGCGTTCCGAAAATTATTATAAACAGATTTTGTTCTGTTATTTACCATTCCGTAGGTATGAAATATTCACATTTTATCTTTAAATGTTACTTTAGACATTTTTGTTCTATTCTAAAAGAGTCGTGTTTCATTAAACATTTTCTCCAATTCCGCTTAATTTTAATTTCAAACTATGTTCTTCTTCTTTTTGAACGCTTGCTACAGGGCATATTGCTACAGGGATACGAGAAAAATCAATAAATATTAGAAAAAAATGTTAAGTTACGGTCGAGACTCGAACTCTAAACCTCTCCTCAATCCTCGAGGAACGTACTAACAACATGACTCATTTACATAATGCCACTTTTACCATTATATATTGAAACAATTAAAAAAAAATCCACTGATATCTTGAAGAATATTAATCAGTCTTTTTTTATCTTTTCAATCTTGGCAACTCAGTCCAAAGACAATCGCAACCTGATATTTGATAATATTTGTTTTTATAAACATGAATCTTAAATTTCAGTGCAGCGCCGTCCCTACCACCGTGTAGTGAACACCGCCCCGAAGCTTGTGCCTGTATCGCAGTGGGTCTGGCAGTTCAAATGTCATTAGATTGCATTGTAAAGTTTTCCGATCGTCGTTAGGCCAGGATATTGCTCTGGGAATCGTATGTGCCGCCGTTTTGAAATGCGGCATTCTGAGCGAGCGGCCAATCCGTCTGTAATGGCGCACTTTGGCAGCAAGCGCGATCCCAAATGAAAATATCAAAGATGGATATCAAAAAATTGCAGAAAAACAGGCCGAGGATATAAGCGGCGCAGTGTGCTCTTGATTTTATGGACCCAAGTGACGTAAAATAAAACCGCTGACAAAGGTAGGTAATAAAATAATGCAAAAATTACCCTGGTGAGAGGAAAAACCTAAATTTCCTAAAAAAACAAATAAATAGTATTTATTTATTTATTACATTTGTTTACAGACTATTATTCAATAATATTATAGTACAAAGCATTTAAAACATACTGACAAACAGTAGAAATTAATGAAGAAAATGTAAAATAAAAAGGGATCTAGCTGCATCTGAATAAAATATTGACAAATTGCACAAAAACTTACATCATTAATATTCATTGTTGTGATGAAATACATGATTCATGCAATATCATAAATTTTTCTAGTTTCAGTGTGGTCCAGCCTGATGAATAGAAATTAATGAAGCAATTGTTAAGGACATAGCTACAAATTTGCTATACCTGAATAAAGCCATTTTGATTTCACAAAAACAAACATCAGCAATATAATTATTTCTGAGCTGGTTTTTGTTGAAATGCACAATTTATGCAATGGCTTAATTTTTTCTAGTGATTGATATACGATACCAATCCACTTAATATCTCATTTACATCGCTAGAAATGCCTTCCATGTAGATTTGAATGGACACTGCCATAATAGTTCTAATCCATTTAGTGTGCGCTCTGTATCTCTTGCACTTGCCTGACATCGTATATTGTAATCCCTCAGATGTATTTCGCAATGATGATGTAATACAGTTTTGTGTTAAAAATGTCTGCATGAAAATCGCAGTTTTGTATTGAAAATATGGCTTGCTTCTCATGGGGTCAATTTCAGTTTACAATACATATTCTCGATATGAACGATCGCGTGAAAAATGTGTAGATCCGCAAAGAGTGCAAGGCTGATGTAAGCGTAATGAGTAAGATCAAGAAAGGGACGCTTATATGGTTTGGGCATGTAGAGCGAATGAACGTAGAAAGGAGTGTAAGGAGAATATACGATGCAAATATGAATGGTAGCAGAAGTCGGGGACGCCCGAGGAAGACATGGCACGACCAAGTGAATCAGATACTTGAGTCGGGTTATGTCAAGAGTCAGAATAATAGAAGAGTATGTATGAGACGACGTATGAATATGAATGAGGCAAGGAGTGTGTGCCAAGATTGAATTGTTTGGCGGTCCGTCCTCTCTGCCTACCCCTGCGAGGAAACGGCGTGATTGTTAGTTAGTAAGTTAATACATATTCTTTGCGATTTTGCTTCAAAAATCTTCCGAAATCTAAAAGAACCTTTCGATTTCGAGAAAGGATTTTTCGAATTTGGGTGCCATTGTTACACTAGAAAATTTATTTTCTTAAAGTTAAAAGTTGCTAAAAAGAGGTATTCCACTTAGGCTTCATGATATTTTAGAAGCAAGTCCCGATTTTCCGGACTTTCTGATCACAAAACACGCCCACATGGCATTTCTCGTATTCTTCTTTATTAAATGTTTGAATCTTACCTGAAAGTAGTATTATGCTAATGTCTGTTCATATTCGGATTGTTGTAAACGGAAGTGGTGCCCTCTGTTATTTTCAAAAGGAACCGTTGAAGTTTTCAAACAAATAAAAAAAAACCTGCGGCTGCTGGTTTTCTATCAGGTTCTATTTTATCTAGGTATAATGCAATCCGCCTAAGAGTTCCAATTGCCCGAAGCCAGTTGGAAAATTGCATTCCCAACTGTGGTGTGTTGTGATGCCGAAGGGAAAGGAGACAATAAGCTGAGTAAGAGAAAGGTTGGGACCTCAGTATTAAGCTATCTACATCTGGTTACTAAACAAGGCTAATACTATTTCAAACAACGTATCCTTTCTGAACGGGGATCATCCTTGATGACCATACTGAATGTATTTACAGCAATACATAAATTAAATCGTATATCGATGGTCTAGCGCACACACGTGTTAAGTGCAATTTGAAAATACAATTTATAAGAATATTTATTGCGTTTAAGTATAATTTGTAAAGCAATAATGTGAATATCCACTATTTATCCATTCTAGATGAAATAAGTAATGTAAATTCCCCATGAAACATATTTTTAAAAAAGTAAGTAATCTTGAAAAATGCTTTACAAAAACACGCAATCGTTGCCATCGATATGTAAGTCTTACACGAGTTTATTTCATATTTCAAATACACATTCTTACTCATAAATATTAAAAACCTACTTTAAACAGTAAATTATTATAACTGATGTGATTACTCATAGCTTATGAATTGCAACTACAAATGCAATGGAATAATCCCATCAATCTTAAATTGATAACGAGCTATGGAAATTAGTTGATTAATGAGTATGAATTGGTTGCAACATGACAAATTATATTAAGTATATTGTTCAAATACGTTGTAAATATAGAAATATGTTACTTATAACAACGCTTTTGAGGTGATCACTAAAACGGCGCTATCCAAATTATCCAATTATTATAAGTATTATCTAATATCTAGTGAAGTAATGACTGATACATATAACTAACTCAGCATCACACCGTCTCTCCGCAGAGGTAGGCAGAAAGTATGGACCGTCAAACAACTCGATCTTGGCACACACTCCTTGCCTCATTTACATTCATACATCGTCTAATCCATGCTCTTCTGTTATTCTGACTCTTTACGTGGCAATTTGTACATTTGATCTTCATAATATCTTATGAGGTCTTCTTACGGCGTCCCTGACTGTTTCTTCTCTCTTCTTTCTTCTTCTACCATTCACATTCGCGTCATATATCACTTTAGTTTTAGCAAGGTCTTGACTTGACACTTCTATTTCATTTCTATTTCTTAAGTTTTCCCTGTTTGTCTCTGCTTTTATATACCATCCCTTACTCTTGCAATGTACATTGTCCCCAATCTCGTGCCGCTTTGTAATATATTGGACGTAAGTCCGTTAGTTAAATAATAAATATATTCTCCTTACACTCATTTCTTCGTTCATTTGCTCTACATGCCCAAACCATCTAAGTATCCATTTTTTATCTTACTCACTAAGCTTATAGCATTCTTCGCGAATCTCCATACTTCTTACACCTGATACATGGTTTTAACACAATATATACGCCTCAGAGATCTCATTCTTACATCATTCAGTCTATTCTCGTCCCTCCTCTGCCAGTCCCATATCTCATTGATATACATCAGGGTAGGTAACAGCACTCCATTGTGGATTGATATTTTTATGTTAACGCCAACCGCGTTCAGTCCTCCATGGATGGCGTTTCCTGGATTGATATAAGTATGCTGATAATATTTCCTGCCTCCGTCGACACTATTAAATTCCATGTACCGACTAAGAGCACAAGACAAAAAAACATACTTCGATATACACCACCAACTATCAGATATACTCACTAACCAATAGGATTATGATCTGGGCAGTTTTGGGGATATTATCAATATATTTGCACAAGACAAAAAAAACATACTTCGATATACACCACCAACTATCAGACACACTCACTAACCAATAGAATTATGATCTGGGCAGTTTTGGGGATATTATCGATATATTTACTGACTCCATAGAATTAAGCGTAATCTGTACCAGCATATTGTTGAATCCCACAAAATATGGTAGCGTTGGTAACGTAGTTTTAGTGATTTGTCTTATATGTGTCAATAGATTTGACATTGGATTTAAGAACTTAGCTTGCGAACCCAGCGCTTTGGAACACTCAGCTAAAACTCGTTCGTTTTCCATTCCGCTGATATGACAAAGCACTTGGTTCAATACTTGACCGCACTACGTGTCGCCAAGAAAGACGACAATAATTCATTTCCGCTGCTTGAATCTCAACAATAACACCATGTGTACTTATATCAAGTTTTCGTGCTGAAACTCCTTATTTATTATTTACCGGGAACTCGAAACGCTGGCTCTTATTTCTGTTTATTCCCGCATAATAATACCCACACAAGAATAGCTCCGGCAGAACAAGGGAACCCTCTCTGTGTGAGAAAGTACTTAAGTCAAAAAAACAACAATCCCCACCGTTTAGTTTGTCCGAAATACTCTACCACCTTTCTACCACATGCTAAGATTTCTGCAGACCTCTTCTGCGACCTATTCTTTTAATGGGATAACCAACCTTTTAGAAAAAAATTAAATTATTTTAGGACACAGAACTATACGGTTAGAGGCGCTATTGCGTAATAATATCGTCGAGCTATTAGAACGTGATAATAATAATAATAAGAGTTTATTCCAGAATGTATGCAGGGGGAGTGCAATCCAATATATTCTATCTAATTATATGAATAGTATAAGTAAAAAAAAATCGTTTGGTTAATTGTACAGAGTGTTCGTGTTGTGAAAATCTCTAACATTAATGGTGCTTATAAGACGTACATCTGTGAAAAATAAGTGACTTACGGAATCTTCCAGAAGCCAACAGGACTCCAAAAGAAACAAATATCTTCAACAGGTAAAGTCTTCCTCTCCTAGCTCTTAGTATTCCTTGTGATGAATAAACACTATCGCTTGAACTTTTTTTAGACAGTCCATTTCAAATACCAATCGGTTATTAAACAGGCGGTGTGATCCTGATCATGTCGTCGAGACCTCAATTATAGCATCTCTTTCTGATACATGCAAAAACATCGTGAGTATTTTTTTATTTTTTATTTGTTTTAAAAAGAAAGACAAACATTCCCGGGTTACTAATAACCTGACAATATTTGAAAATCTCCTACTACCACCATAGTAAGCTGAAAATGTTGCTTGTGTTGTGATGGAGGACTTAGCCAGCCGAGGAATTGAACACACTACGTCTGGGTGGGACCCAAACGCGATGTCAACTCGGCCACCGACCGTGTATAATGTAGTTTTTAATTACTTTAATTACACAATACTGTGAGTAGTATATTTCGGTTATGTGGTATAAGATTGATAAAATAGGACTTGTTTGCTTAATATTTAATATAAATTATATAGTCCAATGGTTTAGTATCCCTTAATTTCAACACTGGAACCTTTCTTGAGTGTTGATCCCTGTTGATCCGACGTTTGCATCGCACATTGTTATCATAAATACTTTTGTAATCGAAGAGCAGCGGTGGTCTCGCTTCTGGGCCATTAGTGGACTAGACCCTAAATAATAATAATAATAATGGACTTCGTAAACCCAAACCATAAACCTAAATAATTAAACCCTTGTGCCGACAATATCACATCCTTTAACGATAACGTTTTTTTTAACAATAAACACAGATTGTTACTCTCATTCGAATAGAAGACTATACGTATCTGAAACTTGAATTATGTAATAACCCCCCCAATATGGAACATATTTCTACAACGCTATATCAACTATAGACTAGACAAATTATCATTGGCTACCGGATTGGCTATACTCATGGCTAAAAAATTGCATCCACCGGTTTGTCGATTACTTAACTATATTGCACAATACATTTGACCAATGAACTTGGTGACATTTTCACAATTGAATGTTCCCAACCGTCTGGAGATAGTTAGACTATGGCATCCCCAATCGGGGTATGTTGCGAAGCTGAAGGTGGCTGGGAGGGGAAGAAATGTGGAAGAGGAAGGTGGGGATTCAGATCTGGTCACCAAACATGGCTAAAGCCATTTCAAGCAACTTTTAAATTCTGAATGGTGGTCTTACACCAGGGCGATACTGAGAGCATCTACCATTCTGAAATGTGCCGCAAAAATACTATATATTATTTTTATTAGTAAATTACATAACACAAATTCGTCAAATAAAATTTACTTGCGCACGCCGGGATGAGAACCCGCGAGCAGTCGAGAACCTTACCTCTTGATCATGGAGGACATTGATAGTTTAAAGAAAACACAATTATTGTAACATAATAATTTATACACAACGAGTAAATGAAGCATATTGTTTCGTAACTTGGAACTAATCGACCTGAAAAGACCCTTTTTTTTAAATGCATTGTCTATAATATATTATTGAAAACATGTTAATTTTGATTGAAACATTTGTAGTTAATGATAAGAATAATAACTTGACACTTAAATTAAAAAGAGAGAAAGATTTATTATATAAAATGGTCGCACTGGAAAAGAAAGCCAGCAAAAAAAGTGAAAAATCAAAATGTGTGAAAAATTGATGATATCTCTGTGAGAATTTTTCTCAGAGGTGTCATTATTCATAACATAAATATATAAAGACAACTGAGCTAAGTCTGTTCTTGGGCAATTTGAGAATAACAAACAAATCGTGACATTTGGTACATTTCCATTAGTATATTTGCGTTCACATTCGCGTCATAATATATTCTCCATACACTCTTTACTTCGTTCATTCGCTCTACATACCCAATATATCTAACCGTCATTTTATAAGTATGGGTTATTTTACAGAATTCAAACCATTCATCACATTTCAAAACTAATATGAAATACTAACAGAACATGAGTGGAACTTTCACAGACCTTGAGTTTTATCTTTGAAATGATGAATTGTTCAAATTCTGTAAAACAACCCGTCATTAATCTTACTCATTTCTCACCAAGAAGAGAAGAAATCGGTAAGTTTATTATAACTAACTAACTAACCATCACGCCGTTTCCCCGCAGGGGTAGGCAGAGAGGACGGACCGCCAAACAACTCGGTCTTGGCACACACTCCTTGCCTCATTCATATTCATACATCGTCTCATAGATACTCTTCTATTATTCTGACTCTTGACATGGCCCGACTCGAGTATCTGATTCACTTGATCGTGCCATGTCTTCCTCGGGCTTCCCCGACTTGTGCTACCATTCGTATTTGCATCATATATCCTCCTTAAACTTCTTTCTTCGCTCATTCGCTCTATATGCCTAAACCATCTTAGCGTCCCTTTCTTAATATTATTCACTACGCTTACATCAGCCTTGCACTCTTTGGGGATCTCCACATTCCTTACACGATCATACATGGTTTTACCAAATTTTATTATAATGAATCATAATACTAATTACCAAATTTTATTATAATGAATCTTAATACTAAATGATAATGGGAGAAATCCCAAGAAGGCCCAGTTGTTTCTCGGAAATTCAATTGTAACATTGTCGTCAAATGGCCACTCAGCGCCATTTGAAACTTCCCCTTTAAACACCGACTCTAGATGCCTTTCAGCTTTCATTACAGTCATCACAAATTACAGCAAGTTTAACCCTTCAGTACTTTCATCACATTTGTTCAGTTTGCAATGTTTTCTGTGTATTTCAAATGCGCTATATACATCTCTTTTTTTAATTTTCCGTAAAAACAAATACCGTTTTAGAAACTAGACACAATTGTCTTTTCAGTGTATGCTTTTAAAATAAAAAAATACTATTTCTAAGTAATAAAATTTTAATATCAAACGTGAAAAATGTTGTCTAAAACGCTAACCACATTTTACCTAATTTTTTACTCCAATTATAGAAAAATTAAGAGAACGAAAGATATTTCGAAAATACATTCATTTTGTTTGGGGAATTTGTAAGAAATGTTGACTTTTATCTTGTTCATATAATAAAAAAATAAGAAATATTTTTCAAAATTAAACTGATTATAAATGTGAATATTTATTTTTGGCTATTTTTAGGATTTTATTAATGGATTCCAGTATAAATATTTAAGGCGAACTGGAAAGAATTATTATTTCTGTTTCTAATGTCATAAAAATATGTATTTCCGCATGATACAAAGTAAGATAAAAATATGAACGCCGGGTCATGTGTGACCAAAAAACGTGGAGGGGTTAACAATATGGTAGTTGTACCCTTCTTCTGATCACAATTTATTCAAAAGCTGAAACGGCTTTAGAATTGACATTAAACGGTGGCTATCAACAGTCAAAAATACAAAATGTAGCCGAATGAGCATTTGATACATTGTAACATTTTTTATAATTTCTGAAAACAACTTTGAATAACTACAAAAAAAGATGAAGAATAAAATCTTTTACCGTAGGTGTTTTTACACTGGATAGTGAATCTTATCTCTAAATACATAATATAAAATAAAGTCGCTATCCGCGTCAAAACACGCAACGGATTTTGATAAGGTTTTCACTATCATTTAGAAAATTTCTTTTGAGAGGTTAATATATAATACATGCATATTATATTTATGGGAAGTAGAGAAAAATCGATAATTTGCATAGACATATGACTAATTTGAAAACAACTAGTAAAAAATTTTTTTCGGTCGCTTAAATGGCTGCATCAAAATAATCCACTACGGAATTATATATCTTAAAAGGCCTACAGAAAAGTCCGCGATCACAGACATAGGAATTAATAGACGAGAAGATAATGGCGAGGGGTAAAATCAACTGTTGAAGAACGAAGGGAGTAAGGCTGACTGTGATTCGTCAATAAATCAATCTGACAGTAAATAGGCATCTCGCATTATAATATCACCATTTAGTTCTTAAAAGTAAAATCTGCTTATGAATGAATAGACATTTTTACATGGGAGCGCAAATTACTCGCCACGTTATGAACAAATTTGCGAAGTCCAAATTCGGCAAAAAAATTCGGTTCTATTTTCAGAGTCGAATATTTCGTTTAAGTATTTAGTTAAGACACTTTTATAAATGTTCATAATTTACTTCCCAGCAACCAACCAGCTTTGTGTTTCGCGTCCAGACGTTTCTCGGTGTGATAGTATATGTTTCTAAAACTGATCTATATTATACGATGTGAATATGCTTAAAATAAAGTAAAATAATGCTTATATATGGAATGCAATACGACAATTGGGTTTATTCTCTTTTTCACATCTATTTTTACAAGTTTTCATAGTACAAGTCAACATTTTGCCGTGTTATTTCGTAAAATGAACCGATGATGCCTCGACCATAGTTCGCACAAGAATGATGACGTCACGTTTTCAAATTTCACTTGAGGCCATACGCGAGCACAGCCGGCTCCAATGGAACCGGTATGGGGAGTGGGGATAATACGCTTTTAATCACTTAGGGCAGGTCTACTAATATTCATATGTCTATGTCCGCGATGGTAAATGTCTATCTCCTAAAGATAACCCTTAAAAACGCATGGTAAACGTCAGCTAGTATTGTAATAATTCTATCATGCTAGGTATAAAGAGTATTAGACGAAAAAAAAAATTAGTGTAATTTTTTTAATCTCTGGGATAATATATTTAAGTCGGTGACCGAATAAAACATCACAATGATAATTCATCACATCTTTAAAAAGTTATATAAAGTCGTGGAAAGTGATGAAACAAAAACTTTATTAACTGGGTTAAGTAGGTTAGGTTAGGTTAGGTTAAGTTAGGTTAAAAAAAATTATTTTTTTTCATCGTTTCTAATGACTTTATATCACTTTTTAAAAGTGTGTTGAATTGTCACTGTGTTGAGTTATCATGGAACCGTTCACGTGGTATCGAAATAAAAAAAATCCAAAATTATGTTTCAATTAAGAATAGGCATTAGCTACTTAATCACCCAACACGAGTAATAACAGTTTATAAACCAACCAACTTTTATTTCAATGGAATTTAACTCAATGCGTTAAGAAACCTAGAGTTTAAAGTATAATAGACTCGGTGTCGTATATAATGATTATGCAGGTGACGTCTTCACATAAACCGAGCATAAATCTAAATACATTTACCTTTTTTCAGTATTCTGTTTAGCTCGTGAACAATTTACATAAATACATACAGTCAGAGAACGGCTACACAGAATCCAAAAAACTAATGGATGCGTATGGCGGGTGGCGGGCTGCACGTAAACTAAACATGTGCTTGGGATAAACAGAGAAAACCACTTAGCAAACTCGACAACGGCTGTGTATCTGTTCACACATTTAAAAAAATATTAAGTAGGTATAATTCCCACTTTTAAAAAAAGAATTATTATTGTTTCTAACACCTACGTGGATTTTTGCAACAATAACATTTGGCTGTCATCAGTTGTTTTGTTTTGCTCTATCTAAAATTAATTTTTTTCCATTCTATTTTGTTTTCTGGCCAAAAAAAAAGTGTAGTGTGTTGTGCCTTGAGGTTTCTTCTCCCTTCTGATCTTCCAGGAGTCACTTTTCGCTGCTGATTTCCAGATATTTATAAACTTTTTTACTTCTGTCATTTTTCATACTATTATTGTAGTTGTTTACTGTTGTGAATAATGGAGGGAGATTTCCCTCCTGGACCCCCTACAAAGCCCCCAGATCCCTCTCCGGACCCCCCAGACGGGGAAAATGTAGAAATTTCTGACAGTAATTCTGTCATTTTGACTTCTACCAAAAAAAGGAAATTTACTCCTTCTTCCCCAATAAAACTTGACTCGCCTTCGACTTCACAGTCCCCACCAGCACTTTCTCAACTTCCTCCAACAAACTTTTATTCTCCTCATTCCCGTGGCCCATTCATAGTATACGCCCAAAAAACTGAGCAAGGAAAAACCATCCACCCTCTTGAATTTGGCAAATTCCTATCAAATAGCAAGAATCTTTCAATCAAGCCTGGAGGTGTAAAAGCCGAGGGTCGCTTCCGAATCTCCGTCGAATTCCTCTCAGGGTCAGCTGCCAACAGTTTCATCAAAAATATCTTCATTTCATCTAATTCAAAGTTCAAGGCATATATCCCTACTTTCAATGTCACTCGCATGGGCTTGGTCAGAGGTATCTCGACCGATCTGTCCATCGAAGAAATTCTGTCTTCACTTTCAACCCCCCAACACATTGGCAATCCCATAAAAGCCAGGAGGCTAAATTACAAGGACTCCTCTGAGGGTATAATTTCTTGGAAGCCCTCCCAATCTGTCGTTATCACCTTTGAAGGTCAATCTCTTCCCTCCCATATATATTTATTCTTCAACTCATTACCAGTTGAAATGTATACTTATCCCACCACTCAATGTTTCAATTGCTGCCGTTTTGGTCATACCAAAGCTGCATGCAGATCTCAACCCAGATGTTTTAAATGTGGAGAAAACCACGCAGCTGACCAATGTCCTTCTTCATCCTCACCTAAATGTTTTAACTGCTCAGGCTCACATACAGCTATCAACACATCTTGCCCAGAACAATCTCGCCAAAAAAATATTAAAATTTCTATGGCCTCTCAGAACTTGTCTTTTCTGCAGGCTTCTAAACTATTCCCGCCTGTCAAAAAATCATTTGCTGAGGCTTTATCCAGCAACTCCTCATCCAACTCTCTTCCCTCCACTACAACAACTTCTTCTCGTTCAACTAAATTCACATACAAAAACGCTATCTCTAAACCGGCTCCTGGATACGATCAGCCACAACACAACTCACTGCTCTTAAATCCCAATGGTTCACCTCTTTCAAATGCCACAAATGGGTGTGCAAATAATTATAATCCGTCCTCAATGAACTCTCTTAAACTTTCTGAAAAACTCTCCCAAGACAATTCTTCATTTATCCAAACTCTTATTATGCTTCTAATTGACCTTATTTCTTCTCAAACTAATCTACCGTCCAACGCTGCTACTATTATTTCCACATTAAAATCATTTATTCAAAATGACTCTTCAGGATGTCAGAATACTTCAGTGGAATAGCCGAAGTGCTATTTCTAACAAATCTGATCTCCTTAACCTATTAAATTCCAACATTATTTCTTTGGCTGCTATCTCGGAGACTTGGTTTACTCCATCCACCCACTTTAATGTGGGAGGGTATTCCTGTCTCCGCGACGACCGCCCGGAAGGTTCGGGCGGCGGTGCTGCCCTTTTTATTAAAAAATCCATATCATTTTCCCCAATAAATAATATCAAACCCCCCAATGCTGACTTTCAAATGGTTGCAGCTAAAATAAAGGACACATCCTTTATTTCAGTCTATCTTCCCCCAACAGCCCACTTCAATAAACAAACTTGGTTGCAAATTGTAAGTCAACTAAGCCCTCCTTTCTTTATATTAGGCGATTTTAATGCCCATTCCCACGTCTGGGGTTCTGCTTTCTCCGACCGAGATGGTCGAAGTGTGATGGATTTCCTAGATCAATCCAACCTTTTCCTTTTGAATGACGGATCTCCTACTAGGATCTCACGCCCCAGCACAAACCCCAGTGCAGTGGATCTATCGATATGTTCTACTAGTCTGGCTTCTCTCTCCTCGTGGGTGGTGTCCCCCGACCCTTGCTCCAGTGATCATTTCCCAATCACCATTACTTATCAAACTTCTTTCCAATCAGACAAGTCTCATATTTCGACAAAAATTAAAACGAAACACACCAAATGGGATGAATTTAACTCTCATATGGACAAGTTCCTATTAAATTCACCCGCCACCGATATATTTTCCGTCAAAGATGATTATAATAACTTCAAATCAATGCTCATAACTGCAATAAATAAATCAAATCCTCCCCCTAAAACTAAATCTCTCAAAAAACTCCCTCCAACTCCCTGGTGGGATGAGGAATGTTCCAAAGTAGTAAGAATTCGGAAAGCTAAATCTCTTTCCTATCGTTACAATATGACTATGGAGAACTATCTTATATACAAAAATGCTGAATCCAATGCCAAAAGGGTATTGAGGTCAAAAAAAAGATCTGGGTGGTACAACTTCTGCAGTTCAGTATCTCCGAACACTCCAATTTCGGAAGTTTGGTCTATGATCCGAAGATTTAGATCCTCCTTCAGTTCACCATCTCCTCGAGCGTCTCATTCTAAATGGATCGATGAATTTTTGGACAAAATTGCCCCCCCTTCTGTACCTAACTTAGATGAAATAACGCCCATCTATAATACTCCTATGTCTAATCATTGGCTAGACTCTCCGTTCACCTTAATTGAGCTAAAAAATTGTTTATCAACAGTCAAGGACTCATCTCCAGGCAGAGATGGTATACCTTACAGCATAATCAAAAATAGTAATGATAATGTTCTAAACCACTTCTTAAGCATCTTAAATAAAATCTTCCAGACTGGTATAATGCCTGATGACTGGAGTTGTCAAATAATCATCCCTATTTTAAAAACAAACAAATCACCAAATTCTGGATCCAACTACAGGCCAATCGCTCTTTCATCCACCCTCAGTAAACTTTATGAAAAATTAATTAAAAACCGATTAGAATTTTTTGTCGAGATTAAACAGCTTCTCTCTCCATCTCAATTTGGATTTAGGAAAAAAAAATCCACTCAAGATAACCTTGCCATCATCAGTACTGATATTAATTTATCAATTTCTAAACAGGAAGTTTGTCTTGCCGTCTTTATAGATATAGAAGGCGCCTTTGACAATGTTTCCATCCCAATCTTGAAAAAAAAACTTCTAGGCCTTGGCCTTCCCCCCATGTTTGTTCAATCTATTATTAATCTATTTCTAGATAGAAAAATTTTCATTGAACTTCCAGATATTTTTCCTCAAAGTAGGTCTATTTGGAAGGGTTTACCACAGGGCGATGTATTGTCCCCCTTACTGTATAATATATACACATATGATATGCATGTCGCTATTCCCCCACAAGTAAAAGTTATTGAGTTCGCAGATGACATAGCTTTCTTCTTATCATCCAAAATCATCCCTCTCGCCGTCAAATATCTTAACGAAGCCATGAATGCCCTTTGCACATGGCTCACGTTAAATGGTCTTGAACTTTCAATCCAAAAGACTCAGTGTGTCACCTTCTCAAATCGCCATAAAAAGCCCCCCGTTCAAATTTTATTTAAAAATTCTCCAATCCCCAACGCTTCTGAAGTAAAATTTTTGGGAGTAACATTTGATAGGAAACTTAAATGGTCTTCCCATATTAATAATTTAGTTACTAAATGCGAAAAAAATTTAAATATCATCAGATCATTATCTGGCGTTTGGTGGGGTGCTCACCCTACTTGCATTAAGTTGCTTTACAACGCACTTATTCGAAGCCATCTTGACTATGCCTGCCCACTTTTTAGTACTGCCTCAAAAAATGTACTTGATAAATTAGACAAAATTCAATCTAAATCTTTGCGAATTATAACTGGAGCGATGCAATCGTCACCCATCAATTCCCTTCAAGTAGAATGTTCTGATCCTCCTCTTTATTTAAGGCGTCAACTATTTGCTGACAAATTTGTTCTTATATGTTTAAATTCTAAATGTCATCAGGTTATCCCCAGCGTCTCATTGTTCATTCACTCAACTCATTCATCTACAATCAGAGCTTCAACTAAACCTCTTCCTGACATCTGTAAAAATTTTAAGTCTCTCTCAGAGCTTCACATTATCCAAAATGATCTACTTCCCTTATACAAATTAAAATATAGTCACGTCACCCTATCCCCAACAATAATAGAAGGGATCGGAATCCTTAAAAGCCATTCCAATCTCCCGGCCCGAACTGTCAATAATATGTTCAATGACATTATTTCATCTAAATGGC
Source organism: Hesperophylax consimilis (assembly GCF_061612785.1). Classification (NCBI taxonomy): domain Eukaryota; kingdom Metazoa; phylum Arthropoda; class Insecta; order Trichoptera; family Limnephilidae; genus Hesperophylax; species Hesperophylax consimilis. The sequence goes on along the minus strand of NC_142851.1, from coordinate 5,070,928 downwards.
CCAACTTTTCTCTTTTATTTACTGATGGATCCAAATCTCCCGACTCTCCTAACTGTGGTATAGGTATTAACGTTTACCACAATAATTCTAATGACAGAATATTTCATTCAATTTCAAATCAATTTTCAATATTTTCAGCCGAGTGCATTGCAATAATAGAATCTCTCAAATATATAATCAAAAATAATTTTGAACATTCCCTCGTTCTCTCTGACTCTCTCAGTTCCCTCCAAAAACTTAAATCCAGTCCTCTTCTTCATCCTGATGATCACTTTGTATGCCTTATTCGAGAGATGATAGCCTCCATTCAAAGCTCTGGTAAAACTGTAACTCTGATTTGGATTCCTGGACATGTTGGTGTCATGGGTAATGATATTGCGGATGCCTTGGCAAAACAAGGAGCGTCCAACCCTGTTGTTACCCTCGTAAACCACATTCCCCTATCTGACATTTTTTCCATCATCAAAGATAGATCCCGCAATGTTTGGTCGGAGTATTGGCACATTGCTAGTCAATCCAAGGGAGCCTGCTATGCCTCAATACAAAGGACTATTCCATCAAAACCGTGGTTTCAGCAATTCCCTCATTTTTCCAAAAAAGAAATTTCTTCACTCATTCGAATGAGGATCGGACATTGTTCCGTTCCTTCCCATCTTTTTAAAATTCACGTTGTTGACTCCCCAGATTGTACATTCTGTGGTCTAGAAGTGGGAACTTTAGATCACATATTTTTTGGCTGTCCCTCTCTAAACAAATATCCTCTCTTCTATCAAGCCTTATCTAAAATTGCCTCCCCTCCATTCAACATCTCATCTCTTCTAAGTCTGAACTCGACTCCAATTTTCATTATAATTTTGAAATTTGCCAATTTAAATAAAATTAATATTTAAATTCACCTTTCATTTCTCAATAATTTTAAATGATGGCCAAGAACACCCTTGAAGGGTGAAAGCCAGAAATAATAAGAAAAAAAAAAAAAAAAAACACCTACGTGAAAATGAATGCACACATTTTTAATGCTGTTCATTCGGGATTCAGGTGGCAACCATAAAGAAGGTCGTGTTAAAATCTTTGGATAGACAATAAGTATACCTATACAGTAAATTTATCACAGAATTAAGCGCTGAAAGAGACAAATTAAACAGGAGAGATAAAACATCACTGTCCCCTCCGTTTCATGTAAAAACAATTAGTAAAAAATTCACAAAGTTTTAATTCTTTTTTCAAATTGCAATCGCAAACGTTGGTTTTATGGAGGTGTACATTCTAATTTTTCTGTGGTTAACTTTTAGATTTGAAAATAACAGGTGTTTTTTTTCTTTTATTTTTAACGCCGCTTAGATCATATTACTCACCATGACACAACGATTTGTATGATACCTTTATGGACCCAGAAGCGAACAAATTAGACTAAGGGCTAATAATTTTTCATACTATCCCTCTTGTCATTATAAGTATGGCTGTCCTGTGATTGTGACTGCTAAGTCAACGCTGTTACTTTGTAACACTTATTTAGTCAGTAGTATGTTATTGTTGCCAACTTTAAACGTACTGCCCAGCTGTAATTTTAGTTTGTATGACTGTAGTGATAATAATAATAATCGTAGATTTATATTTTCAGTGATATATTAACCATTTGGGGAAGCTAAATATTCTAAATTTTTTGTTAGTTTGGTCGTAATATTTTTTTACCTACACATCTGCTGCAATATTTTTTGTTCACCGTGTAGGTCAATAAGTTTTTGGGGTCACGTACGACATGTGCAGTATCTAAACACAAGGTGTCCGGGGGTAAAGTGCACTAACCTCAGGAGGTGATTCTGCATGATTTAAATTGTATGTGCATTTTTCGAAAACAGTTATTTTCCTTTAAAACTTCTGCCATCGTGTAGAATCACTTCCCGTTTAGTTCACTCTACCGGAAACATGTATATTATAATATAATACTTTTTTTCTGCCATCTTCACATAAAAAACATTCAGACTTTATTAATAATTTATATTTTTTATGATTTTTTTTTATTACAAAAACATTGATTTAATAAGTACGATATGGTTCGTTTATTTAGAAATAACCACTTAAGTGCTATTTACATACATGATAGTTAGTGATAGTCATAGTCCAATATAGAAAGAAGAAAGAAAAGAAAAAATATATAAGTAAAGTGAGACAAAACAAAAAAGAATATAGATTAGTATAAAGTTAGTGAAAGAAATGAAGAAGAAACAAAAAAACTGTTATCCATTGACCTCGATAAAATATAATAACCCGGGAATGTATGTCTTTCTTTTAAAAAAAAATTAAATAAAATACAGAGTAGCCTGAAACCGTAGCATAAACATCTCAATAATACATGAAAGTCGATCTTGATCTAATGGTAGGAATATGAAAGTGTATCAACATCAATATATATAAGGTCTATCCAACTGATAATTTATATATTTTTTAATGATACCTAAACTAATGCTTATAAGACAAGGTTTTTTATGCATAGCACAAAGGATAACAAATTATTATAAGCAATAATTAGTCGCTTGAAATAGTCATAAAAATTGAAAATATTTCCTGAGTAAAAACAAATGCCGCCGACGGGAAATGAACCTGCGCCTTCTGATGTCCGGTCAGACGCTCTGAACCAATGAGCCACGTCGGCTTATTTCCGACCCGCCAAATAATTCAATATGTACTAGTACTTCAATCAACAATTACTATTATCATATTTTTTCAAATATTAATCATATCTATATCAAAATTAAGTATAAAAAAGAAACAATAGAATAACTTTTAACTTACTACAATACAAAATAATAAAATACAAAGACAGTCAGTTGTAACACAGGCAAATTACTCATATATGAATATGAGCATGAATATGAGTAATTTGCCTGTGTTACAACTGACTGTCTTTGTATTTTATTATTTTGTATTGTAGTAAGTTAAAAGTTATTCTATTGTTTTTTTATATATGGCTCTGTTTTTGTGATTATTTAAGTTCTTATTTAATTTTTTCTGTATCTATTTTAAATATTGTGATTTCTCGCTATTTGTATGCTTTGGTAATATATTATGTTAAACTGACCTGCTGACAAACTGCTTGGGCAGTTTAGAGGGTATAAATAATAAAAAAAAAATTAAAAAATGACACTTAATTCTATTATAGTTGATTTTGTGTACATACTAAGGCCTTATTTAACTATACTTTTCAGAGCTGTGGATGTAATCAATTTCACACGACAATTTATATTTTGGATACCTCGTCCAATACATCTTTTCAGTAGGCCTGCAATTCAAAAAATGTATAAGACAAGAGCTGATTCTAATAAAAGATAAGTCATTATGTTAAATCTGTTAAATACTCGAAACAAACAATCCAAAAGAAAGGCTGTTTCGGGTAAGTAGGTACTATTTCTTCCTTTAATTGTTGTGGTCAACATATTATGTATTCAAATGTTATAAATCTCTTTAAGAAAATGAAAGTTCATCGACAGAAAATTTATTATTATTAGAAGCTTGTCCATGTTAGAAAAAGTGCATTGGACGCGCCTAATTATGCAAATGTTCGTTGTCGAGATGCTAAGCGATAAATTCTGAGATTATGTCCTGCAAAAAATTAAATGAATCTTTTCGATAGTTCGTATACATTCAAGATAAGATACTATATCAAATAAAATTGAGGGTCTTTTCAAAGCATTTATATACTCATGCGGTCGACAGACCATGCGTTTTCAGAATTTGATTTAATTAATTTAGATAACGATGTGATGTCATAACTTATTATCTATCTTTTTATAACACGTACTAGTGCAGACCCGTGAAAAATCACGAGAAATTGAAATTCATTTATAATTCTATTTTTGTTAGAAGATAATTAATCTTCCTTTTTTTCAAAATTTCAATAAAAAAATACTTATTTAAATTCATGAATTAAATATTAATTGAATAATAAAAATAAAATAATTTTCTGATTATAGGTAGGGTACCTGCTTGCTTTATCGCTCTTCAAATAATCAGTTAAAATTTTGAAAATGACACTTAAATTCAAAGTAATTTTGAATACATTAAACGTGAAACATTTCAAACAAGTGTATTTCACATCACGCACCGGCAACCGAAATTAGTATTTTTGATTATAATTCATGACACGACTCAATTTTACAGAGTTCTCTGAATAGTGGCCGGCTGGGAGGTATTTCACAGGAACAGGTACCAATAACAGGGCGACAGAAGATCTAGAGGGTGATATTTTCAATACAGAGATGCGGTATAACACTACTGCTACTCTGATAAATATTACCATTCGCATTCAGTATGGTACGGTAATTCCCTCCAACGTGATAACGTCACGTGAACGCGTGACAATCTTCAAAAGCTGACATTCCGATATGGCCATGGGCTTATAATGTAAGCTTATATTTCGATTTAGATATTAAATTCAAAGAAGCCATGTAGGTTCTAGTTTTGTCAGAACTACGATGATGTTGTATACTAACTAGCAAAGGTACGAGGCAGTACGAGAGACAGGAAATAACGAAATACGTACAATAGGCTGGAGTGATTTTTTAAATTTAATTTTAGAACATCTAAATTCTTATATATATATTTAATGAATAACTCTATACTATATGAGAAAAATAACAATATTTTATAGACCTGCGATGACATTATCGGGTAGCGCGGTTAACCTTAAATTTACATAAAACATTTTTTTTTCATGTACGATGCTCAATATTATATGTAACTTACATTTTCTTTTATGTATGGTGGCATTTGTTGGACCATATTGTTCCTCTCTTTCTAGTGACTTCCGTAGACACAAACAATCGCAAATTGTCTTAGACGCGAAGCGCATGAAACTCAAATTATATTACTCCAGCGCATTAATTTCCTGATATCACACTTATTTACTAAAAAATGCAAAACACCAAAAAAAATTGTATCCTGTTTGGTGAACCAAAACAGTTTAAATTGAGCATGTCAACGACTTATTTTGATGCCGCTGACTTATTGTAATCTCGCCAGTTGAAGATGTCATCGCAGGTCAATAAAAAAATGTGTTCTTTCTCACCTTGTATGGGGTCATTCAATAAACATTTACATATTGTAATAATAAAAACAAAATCACTCCTCCTGAACGTACAAACCAACTCGTTTTTGTTACTCGTTTTTTGAATAGTGACTGAATCGTTAGCTTATTGTGGTAACGTAATGTAATAACATTTACACGCGTACCTTTACGTATGTGTGACTTACGATTTTCTAAATAAATCAAGCCGAACACTATTGAATAAACCAATCCCAATGGTTAATAATTAATTGACCGGTCAGTGGTTGAGTGGGCATAGCGCTTGGGTCTCACCCGAGCGTCGCGTGTTCGATTCCTCGGCTGGCTAAGTCCTCCATCACAACACAAGCAACATTTTCGGCTTTCTGTGGTGGTAGTAGGAGATTTTCAAAAATTGTTGGGTTATTCGTAACCTGGGAATGTTTGTCTTTCTTTCGTAAAAAAAAAAAAAAAAAATTGAGTATTTCTTAATAGTATGTCGTGATAATGAAAACAGTGATTTTTTTCACAAATCCAGCTATGCGCTATGACCCATATTATTGTAGTTGCAAATAACTAATCATAAAATTAAGAATGTTCTTCTTTATATATTATTATGGACGCAATGAATTAGTTATGTTTGAAAAGGAATCGTTGACGTAATCGGATTTGATTAATTCATTTGAATCGTTCGCTCTTTAATGCTTATGAAAAATATAAACCTCTTATAAGTGCTATGTTAACACTTTACGTGCAATTTCGAAAGTACATAATAACATCAATGTTCAATGTACAAAACAGGTGAGTAATTTCTAGTGCATTGAGTTTTATTATTTTTTTTATTAAATAATATAAAACGCTTTTTGCTGTAGAAGTTGTAGGCATCATTCAAGGCGTCAATTATAATCTTTGATTTATGTACCTTGCCCACTTATCTGCATGATTTATTCTTAAAAAAAACTTGATTTAAAGTTTTTTTTTTCATCTCGGAAAATACCAATTTACTGAATCTCACAGCTTCCACTCAAGTTGTGAAAAACCCATTATCGAAATGCGGAATTTCTTTGAATCGAATGAATAACAAACTCCTTGAATGAATTATTCAATAAAGTTTATCCAAATGGATAATTAACAGTTCTTTATCGGTAGATGTTTGTCTTTCCACAATGATGTAGTAGAAGTTGGTATTTGTCGTTAAAAAACCCAATCTTCACAATTTACATTTAAATTATTATTATTGAATTATTTTGATTATAGAGTACATTTACCTTCCTTCAAGATTCATCCTAAAACTAAGAATAGAACCCCCCCAATCTCCAAACCTGGTGACCCTCTGGAGACTGTCAAATTTCCACCGAAAACTTTTTTTAAACTTTTTTAACAAATGTAATTAACAGCACGAAACATTTATCATATTATACTAGCTGTACTCCACCACGCGTTGCTGTAGCGTAGTCTGTCTTTGCAGATAGATAAACAAGAGCGCGTGTTGCTTTTACGTTCACCGTTTTTTTTTTGTTTTATTTACGCGCTCCCTCTAACATCCCTATCTAGATAACTCCCTTTCACCATCTTTGAAAGCTTATTACGGAGCTTTAAACGAAATATTATTTTGATGAGTACAACCGTCAATGGTTATCTCTAAATACTATAAAACAAAGTCACTATCCGCGTCTGTCTGTTTGTGCGCTAAGTTTTTCTTAACTATTCAACAGATTTAGATTAATAGGGTTTTCACTATCATTTAGAGAATTTCTTTCGGAAGGTTTATATAATACATGCATATTATATTTATACATATAATGTAGATAGAAGTGTATGTTTTGTAATCAAGTCATTGCTAACGCTGGCTAAACCTTATGAGATACATCAAAATGATGTAGCACGGAATAGTATATCTTAAAAATGTTAAAGGCCTACAGAAAAGTATTAGGTGGTATATGTCATATCTCCTAAGGATAACCCTGAGCAACTCCGGGTACACGTCAGCTAGTTCCAATTAAATTAAAAGCATTTATATTTTATGTTTGGTATCTACCACCCACATACTATCAGAGTCGCTATTATAGCAAGGCGGAGATACACTTTGAATAGACTGCATTCATTTGAAGTCCGTTCATCTATCCTTTAACACGGCAATCTTAAATCTGAAAGATGTTCAACTGACTTATATAATACGGTGGGGCACAGTAAACCGCCATTGAGCAGTTCTCCTTTCATGTTGAGTCCGGGCAAACTAACGCTTCCCGGTACCCACTGTTCCTATCCTCGGAGGAACTTAGTCTTCATCATTCCCTGTCAGCTCTGAGAAGGATATATATCTTCTTTTGAGACTTTGAAAAGCAGGGGTAAAAAACGTTTCTTGTTGTGAAAATATATAATAAAATAAGTTTGGTTATTATCCGTCTTCGTTCGTTAAAAACATGATGCAATCTCGTATTCTTGGATAGCTAAATCCATATTTAAAAGCTACAGAACTTATTATAATTGAGAGTAATATATTTTTAAGAGTTTTAACTGCTCCGAATCGTCTGAGCAGTTACTAGTGAGACTATGGCATCCCCAATTGGGGTATGTTGTGAGGCTGAAGGTAATGAAGAAGAGAAGGAGATGTGTAAGAAGAAGGTGAAAGGGTACCTGGCTATTCAGATCTACTCACTAAACACGGCTAAAGCCATTTCAAGCAAAGTTCAATTCTGAATAGTGGTCTTTCACCAGGGCGATACCGAGAGAATCTTTCACTCTGGAACGAGCAAATATACAATGAAAAATGCGAAATTTATCTAATAAAATTAAATTGCACACGGGATTTGAACCCGTGACCCCCAGTTTGCTAGTAGAGAACCTTACTCCTCTACCACGGAGGCCGTCTTATAATATATATTGGCTTAGCAAGAAAAATATCTATTAAATGATTTAGTCATCAAACTGTGTTCTTGTCGGCAGTGAAAAATATCAGGCTCAATACGTTGTTAGGTTAGGTTAGGTTTTGATATTATTTGTCTTACTTGCTTAACACAAGTGGCTCCTCAACTGACTGTATTTGCCGACAGAAAACATTTTACATCTGACCAAAACCCCAATAAATATTAAATTGCTAGCAATTGCTAAAACTAAGTTTCTTTCTCAAAGTACCAAGGGTCTTTGTTGTAGTTTTTTGAACTAATTACAAATATTCCACATAACGATTAACCTTGTGATTTAATTTAATTGCTCCTATTACCTTCATAATATTATGTAAGCGGAAAACTTAGCTTGGCAACGGAACGAACCCGTAATTCCTGAGTAAAATACCGACATTTTGGACCACTCGATCATCTATCCGAAATTCCAGAAAGAAAAGCTTTCATCCAACGTTTCAGAGCTTTTGCTAATTCAGAATGGAAAAAATTTTCAGTTTCTTTGCGTTGATTTTATACAATTTTTAATTTGTATATACAAAGCTAGTTTTGTTTGATATCGCTTTGCTCGTAAAGAAAAACAATTAAAGTGTAAATTTTCTTAGTATATTGTATATCTACGAACATTTAAAATGTCAATACAAAGAGTGAAGAAATACCAAACGTATTAGTTGACCAAATAAAATAAATCTTCTTTTCTTTTCACAACATTCCATCACTTAAAAGATTGCCACAGTCATATTTATCCACTTGATTTTTATTAATTATCGTATCGGAACCATTGTTTGGCGATCTCTGTTTCAGAGTATTGAATGTAGACAGAGACGCAGATGGTCAGATTAATCTCATAAGACCCCAAGATTAGACTGAATAGGGTATAGTGACCCCAGCTCCTCTGAGCGCAAGATGCTCCCAGATTGATGGTACCTAGTCCCACTTAAATATGGGTACCTACTTTGATTGACTGATGAAAATTGGATCATTCAGCTTATTCCATCAATGTTGTCGAATGAAGAAGTACTGGGGTAAATTATAAAGCTATAGCCAGCGAACAGATGATCCCAAGAATAGTGGCGGCTCGTGACTTTTGCATATAATAGAATGCTAATATTAATATTAGTAGCTGTAAACGTTTTTTGTTTTCGAAAAATCGATTTTTTCTATGAAGATTTTCGGGAAATCTTTGTGGCGCACGGCCAAACTGAAATGACAACATTTTCAGCTACAACAACATCAATAATGCCATTTTTGTAATATTAACATTCTAGTACACGCAAAAGTCACGAGCCGCCACTGCCCAAGAAGTGTGATCTATACAGAATTGAAAAACAAAAGTCGTGTCGCCTGTTAACATAAGACCTTTTGACTTCTAGACCCTACAAAAACCGATGAAATTGAAAACACGTTGATAAATCTGCTGAAGAAATAAACCGAAAGAAGTTTGTAGTGGGCTTGTGCCCGAAGTAGGCTCATTTTTTCCTTACTTCTGGTTAAATTAATCAAACATTTTCAAATACTGAAATTTTTTCGTGACCAGATTATCAATTCTATTGATCTGTCTGGGGTCTACGAGCTGTCTTTTAAATCGGTTTATCTCACACGTAATATCAATTAGTTCAGTGGATTTGAGAGGCACGTCAAGATAAGTTGTTGAAGAGTTTCAATCATTAAGAAAACAGTTTAAATGATTTATCGTCACTAAATTTAATAACCACCATCGAATACAGTTCCTTAGCCACACGAGCGATTGGTGTCATATGTATACATTTATTTGAAACTGCTTAATCAGGTTTAAAACCAAAGAATTCACCTAGATTTCCCCGTTTATCCTTATTTTAGGTTCTATAAATTTGGAAAATTATGGCAAACGATCGCTCAAAACTTTTTGTAAGCTTGGCGTAATATGCCGAAAATCGCTTGAGTGGTTACATTACCTACGGCATTCACATAGTGCCTATCCGCCTACACCTTATCAAACAATTACACAATCAGGTGTTTCATGTATGTAGTTGTTCAAACAGGGGACCAAAAGTGTAAGAACTTTTTCCACAAGAAATCACAAATTACAATGTTCTATGGTCGCTCGAATATCTGAATTAAATAAATAAATAAAAAATTATATGTACCATTTAATTCGCCAACACCCTAAAAAACTTGTCACAAAGTGCCATTAAAATTGTTTGGGGCTATACAACCTTTGACAAAAGATAAAAGTGATATGTAACGGTTGTGTTTTCTCTATAAACTTTTTTGTTCAGTTATGTTATATTAGTTAACATTTTTGGCACATTGTGCTTTATTTAATTTGTAAAACTCTTTTTAATTTGTTTAATAATGTTTTCATTAAATTTAATAATGGAAGTTACTCTCAGTATCGCCCTGGTGTAAGACCACCACTCGAATCGAAACCTTGCTTGAAATGATTTTGACGGTGTTTGGTGACCAGGTTTGAATAGCCAGGTGCTTCCACACCTTCCTCTTCCCCATCTCTTCTCCCTCCTCACTATCTTCAGCCTCACAACATATCCCATATGCCATAGTCTCACTGGCTCCAGACAGTTGCGAGCATTTGGGTCTGTTGTACTGTTTCGAGTAAAAAAGGTGTTTTTAAGTTTATTAAGAATTTTGAAAATAACTTTATTAAATTTGATTTACTTTATTAATAAAATAATAATCTAGACATTTATAGTAGGTATTAATAAAACACCAATAAGAACGTTTTATGGTTTTGCCAAGATGATATATCATGACGATTCAATTTTGTTGTAATACAAAAATATTCAGATTTTCAAGAACACGTGTTCAGGCATCGTGATAACATATTATTTACTAAAAGTTTATCAGGAAACCTGTTAATTCGTTCGAATTGGCCTGCAATCCTGTTTTTAACCGGAATCATAAATAATTTGAAGAGATTCTCAATAAATTAGTAAAAGTTTTATTTTCGTCCAAAGTACTAAATATAGTTGAAAGTTAAAAATCTGATCAAAAAAAAATCAAAAAGAGATATCTTATGTCGACTGTTGAGAGTGACGAGCCACATTTTGATGTCATAATGATATCATTTTATTTTAATTTGCATAGAAACTAAATAATAAATACTGCCTCATTATATGCATTCAATCCAAAAGCAAGCACACTAATCACAGATGTTCTAAATGCTTTGGTTGTCATGTTTGGGAAAAAAGAATTAATAAATCAAATGTGGCAAATCGCAAAGCAAATGTTTAATCTCTCTAAACAAGTTTTAGAACGTTAAAGCGATTAGTTTTTGTGTTTCTCATCTGAAGCGTATACATCTGCTACTAATATTAAAGTAATCCAGCTAGAAGGAACGAACGCCATTTTTAATCCAGGCCATTCAGCCGAATAACTATTTTGTATAAAAATTTTATGGTGAATAGGGTTGCCAATTTTTTGCAAAGAAATTCCCGGACAACTACTACCATTGTAATTGGCTGGGTAGGGAGTTATGGCGCCTACAAAAAATAACAATGTTTATGTTAGCCTAGCATAAATAGAGCATTGTATATTTAGGAAAATAAATGTGTTTTTGCGGAAAAGATGCTACGGATATTTGGTTAGTATTTAAGGTTCATTTTGAAAGCAAATAGGAAATATACAATGAAACGGGTTTTATCAAAACACAGTGTTAATTTGACCAAATTTTACACAATTATTTAATACGTGAATTAATAATTCAGATTAAAATCATTAATCATCAATTAAAAAGCAAGAAGGAGTCGAAAAGGGAAAAATTATTTAATTTACAGTATCGCTGAATTTTTCAACTTCACTGATCTGGTCATTATAATAATAATTGCAATCGATTTTATAATGAGAGTTAACTGTCTTTTTTAGGTTAGCTCTACTAGGAAGCCCCGAGGAACGTAATCCTCCTCATGGCCTATGTCATCTTTGGGGAAGCTGTGTCAAGGGTATTTTTAGAAAAGGAAGGATAGGAAGTTCTGGGAAGGAAAAAGGTACGAGAAGTTGGTAGAAATCTTGAGGTCAGCGTGTCCAGGTCAGAGTGATGGACATATGAATCGTCCCCCCACCGTGAGAGTCCTGGTAGAGAGGTCAAAAGGTCTCCTTCTACCAGCCTCTCCTGATCCGGCCTGCCATGTAGATAATAATAATAATATTTCGATGATTTGTATAGCGCCGTTTTTGTGCAAAATCACCTCAAGGGCGCATGATGAGCACACGCATCCGCCGCCAACACCCGGACAAACCTCATCCCATGAACCCGGGCATCGTAGCGAAACATTTGTAGTGACATAATGTATGGCAGATGTGTTTGTTATCCAATAAATGGTTCCCGGGCGGCGCTACAAATACCCGTCAACGAAATTGAAACTGATTGTGGTGATTATGTTATGCTGCTTCTTATCCAGATTTAATACTTTGTAGTCTATTAGTAAAATCGTCCAATAATCAAACAGAAATCACCTGTTCGTATTGGGAGAAAAAAGGTATGGCGCCTTTTTCTAGCCAATAATGCAACAAATAAAGGTCGCCATTATAAACACAACATTTATTATTGGTTGGAGAAAGACGCAAGGTGCCTATTCAATTATTATTATGAATAGAATAATAAAAATAAATGAATAGGAAAAGATAAATCAATGATCCGAGATTGTGTATTCAAGGGAACTTTCAATACATATTCCATCTAGGATCCGGAATAACGGAATTTTTTGGACTTATTGGCAACCCTAACTATTGCAAAATGAAGATAATGGCATTGCAAATTGAATCTGGAATCATGACTTGGAATTGCTGATCGAGATATTAATACTTGCACAAGCGCAGTTATAAATCCATTAAAATGTAATTAATAACTTGCAACTATCGTTAACGTTCTATTAATAAATTAGATGCGGAAATAAGTCACTGTTGTTACACCGAGATAATTAAAAAAAAAATTTTTTCATATTTTACAACTTACAATCATTGTATTCTAAGAACAGTGCTGCTAACTCTACCATGATATCATAAGCTTTTCGGCCAGCCACAAATATCAATATTTTGATGGCTCGTTTCTTCGGTATTTTTAAAAATTCAAAGTTTCTGTGCTTAGCGTGATCTAATAAATATAACCTTTTTGTAAAAAAGTCAACCCCGTAAAATTCACATAAAAAAAATTATGGTCTATCTATTTTCAATTTTCGACCTACTGGGCCGGCAAGTCAATTTCAAAGGAAAAAATATTGGTTTGACTGTGGATTCAACCTTCCTGCCCAGAGACTGGAGTCACTACTGTTTTAATCCAACAAAAATATTGGTTTGACTGTGGATTTAACCTTCCTGACCAGAGACTGAAGTTAACACTGCTCAAATCCGACAAAAATACTAAACGTTCTGTCGCAGAGGTCGTCAAAAATCACATAAATGAATTCCAAAAATTGCCGTAGCAGATATACTAGGATCAAGACAATGCAACGCCCACAATGCTTAGTCTATAATAATATTTATAATAAATATAAAAATAAAATGTTACCAGATTATGTGTTAAAAAGTGTTAGTATTAATAGTACAGTCCATTGCTATCCTACGAGAAGCTGCAACGATTTTAGGCTTCCTAAAGGCCCGTTCCCACATCCGTTTTCAAATTGGAGGCGGGTCCCGTTTTAAAATCGGATGCCCTATGACCCTGTTCACACCTCCGTTTTAAAATCGGATCCTACTCTACGAAAAAAAATAATTGTCGATTCAACCCAAACATTTTATTTGCTAATTTTTCAGTAGACGATCGTGCGCAATGGACGACGATGGAACTCTTGTTGTCATGTGGTACTTATTAAAAAGAAGGAAAAAAGTGAAAAGAATATTTCGGGTTCACCCAATCATAGCTGAAAGATTTTCTGTAGGAACTTTCCAAGTTTTAATTGGTGAGTTGAGAAGTGATTTTAGAATGTCTATCGCTTCCTTTAACCATCTACTGGAACGAGTTTCAGAGAGCTTAACATATCAAAATACAAAATTGAGAGAGTGCATTTGTCCTGCAGAAAGGCTATCAATATTTTTAAGGTAAGAAAACAATAACAACTCAAATATTTTTATTAAGTGTTTATTAAACTAATACGCTCTTCCGCGCATCACGCATCTCATTTAAACGTTAAAAAATATATATTTTGAAACAAGTTGATAATTTACAAAAATCTTTTCTTTGTTTTTCTTCTTCCGGCACGAATAAACAGCAAACTTCTCGCCAAGCCGATAATTTTAATGAATTATTTTTATACCCTTTTGTCGTTTTATCCCACAGCACAACTCTTTCTTCGACCAGTGGGATTAAATTTTCTGGATTTATTTCCTTATCCATTATTATAGTTTTAATTTATTTACTTATTAATACAACCACGCAGCGTGCCTGCTTTCTTGCGACCATGAGCGGGCGGGGAGGGGTCGGGGTGTGGCGGAGACTGCCGGAACGACTAGGCGGCAAGTGTGAGCAGCTCTATACAATACTATGAGCGAGCGAGTTCCGACACGATTTTAAAACGGACGCGCTGCGCTGGCGATCTATCCGACAAAAAATGCCGGATCCGTTTAAAAATCATGTCGGACAAATGTGAACAGCTCCATACATCCACTACAGCCGCTAGGGCATCCGATTTTAAAACGGGACCCGCCTCCGTTTTTAAAACGGAAGTAGGAACGGGCCCTTAGACAAACTTATCGGCAGCACAAAATAATATTTATTATAAAAGTTTTAAAATGTTCAATGAACTCCATTTAAAAGTTAGGAAATAATGTCTCAATGTTGTGACATCCAAATATTAGTACGTACAGTAGTTTTAGAATATACACTCGATATAAAATGTTAAATTTTGTAGCTTAATAATATAAACTTATATAAATAATAGCATTATTAGATTTGCGACCATGATTTTTTTATTTCCCATAAATCTAGGTAGACCTTCAACTGTTCAGAATAAGATGGTTCAGATTGTTGGTTTTACCTGCTAAATGCATCAATGTGGATTTAACTGTGGGTCGGATTCTACCAATCGGATCTCGTTCTATTTACGGATTTAATCCCCTTAGAGTCGATAGTGAAACGAATCCGATACCATCGAAATGTAGGGATTACTGAGAGAGCACAGACCACTGAAGAGATAAAAAGAAATGGGTTGTGGGCGTGTCGGTGTTCCGTAAGTAAGCAAAAAAAACTTCACTTCTGGAGAAATCTTAAGGATATCAATTTTATTGGCCTGTCTAAGAGTAAATAACATATCTCAATACAAAAAAAAAATAAAAATCAACTTCTTATACTAAGATTAACATTAAATCCAAATAAAGTAATATTGTGAATAAAGAAAAGTTTCAAGTATAAAGTAAGTATGTACATTCATATATGCATATAATTATTCATGTTTATTGCAAAACCAGTAAGCCTGAAAACAGTAAAATAATTTACTCTTCAGGTAAATAAAAAATAAATATATATAATATACTGATATGTATTATAAAACAAATGTTTAAAAAAGAAAAAAAATAATGTCTGTTGTATCTTTAGAAAAAAAAAACAAACTAATAAGTAATGGCGAAATACCAACGCCGTAATTAATATCGAATTTAAATAATAGTAGTTGAAATGGTAAAGAAATATAATATACATATCAAGTATGACCGTAAATGCAAACAGTCATTAATATGCGTCCAAAAAAATAAATAACAAATAAACTAAGGAGTATGTGAGTTAAACGTTGGAAGGTATAGAGACAAGACCTTTTTTAAAGCTAATAAATAATACAAGTTAATAACTAGCAAAAAGGTCAGAAATTAGTTGTCTTTTAAAACTTACTAATTTATTAAAAAATAATTTATTTCGGCCTAAATGACTTTACCTGTGGAACATTAGACCCTCTTTGAGGAAAAACAATGATGGAATTAAAAATGAACCATAAAGTGTTTCAAGTGCAAGCGATTCTATCAAAAAAATGGCATACAGGTTTAAATTGCATATAAAAAAATTCCATCTAGTGCGAAATTCTAATACCGTGTTTGTCGGCGGTAAAAAAATCTTGTCAATGGTGCACGAACGGTTTTCCAGTGGTTAAACTACTTTTATTTCGTAAATTTTTAGTTATACCTGCAAAGTACTCAAATTAAATGTATTGCAAATTTATTAAGAATCTCTTCAAATTATTGGAAATCCGGTTAAAAATGGGATTGCAGGCCTTGAACGAATGAATTAACAGATTTCCTATTAGTTAAGTTGGAATACATTACCACGATGTTGGAAGAATAAAAGGAATAATTTAGCAATACTCATTGTTCTTCGAATACTCGTATGCCTACAATACGTCCGTTCGCAAACTTTATAGTGGAGATTTGTAGGTATTTCAGTCAATTTTTTAACATTATTATCGTTTTAAATGTTCAAAAATTTTATTATGATTTATCATATATTTGTTAGAAACATTAAGTTGGAGATTTTCCACAAAATCAACCAGAAAATCGACTTCTTTGACTAGGGGAGCGATCAGCGACCACGGAAGTGGGGGGCAGAGGGGGCCAAATGCCCCCCTAAAATCAAATGAGGGGGGGCCGCGCCCCCTCCAATTTTACTACCTGGGTAAAGAAGGATTATCTCTGCTGGTAAAGATTATCTGTATCCTTCACAGTGCTTTTTTTCATACATGAAAAAGTGTTTGTTGTATTCAAGAAAAATCGTCAAGAGATAGCATTAGAGCTTTGATTATTTAAATAATCAATACTGCACGTGCATAAGGTGGAAACATTTAGTTTAGAAGTAAATGAAATTTTTAGGGAATTTGCTTCAAAGACGGCTGAGAGACGTAACGTTTTTGGTATCGTTCAATGAATGCAATAAAGCAATATTTAAAAAAATAAGTTTTTATTCAGTGAACCTGTTATTTGTTTGAACTAGTCATCTCCGTTTTGTCTTATTTATAACTAGTTGATTGACTGGAGAAGAGACTGAAGGAAGAGGGTGACTAAACAAGTTTGCCCCCCCCGTCATAGAGTACTTCCGCGGTCCCTGGGAGCGATATATCTTTAGATCGAACGCCGAAAGAATTTTTACGCAACATGCAATTCTGTAAGCAAACTAGTAGGTACAATTGGTTCAATAATTTCTTATTTATTGAAGTGAAACTTCTTTACGCGCGTCATGCAATTTCGAGGACCGGAGTAAAACCGACTCATGACCGAAACGAAAATGCGGGTACCCCCACCACCGATTAAAGTTCATTTGATCTAGTCAAAGTTTTGAAGTAACATATAAATGCTTCTTAGCTCATCCCGACAACTGGCGTTGGTGGTGTAATGGTCAGCATAGTTGCCTTCCAAGCAGTTGATCCGAGTTCGATTCTCGGCCATCGCACATTATTTTTTTGTTTTTAACGCCTTTTTCATTCAATATCTTATTTTTTAGTAGGTCAGAACATTTTTTAAAAGAAAATAATATTGCAAAATAATAAAAACACTTATCTCACTGTGATAAAACATTACTCCGCTAGAGCGCGCTTTGCGTTATTGTGTTGGATTAAAATTATTATCTAATCCGTATATTATGATAATTGTATTACATTTATTTAATTAATTTATTTATTTTGATAATATGTAATAATTTACAGAAAAAAAAATTAAAACTATCTCCCTCTGATAAAATATCCGTTCGCTAGAGCGCACTACGCGATCTTGTGTGGGATTCTATTTCTGTACATTGTACATTATTTTTAAAAATATATTATATTTTGGGTGTGATGTAGGTAACATTATAAAACATAACAAGCTCTCATATTTTCAGAACCTACATAATATAATCAATTTATGCGGCTTTGCTTACAGTTGGTGCTCAGCGTGGTTGGCTTTCAATCAGTTAAGCGAGGTTCGATTCTCGGCTGTGGCATTTTTGAAGTGAAACCTTGTTGAGGTGGGGGAGCCGCTCACGAACGTTCTCTCTCTTCTCTTCTTTCCTCTCTCTCAGACACCAGCGAACTGCGCCACGCCAAGCATCAGCTGAAACTAGAAGTTTCACTTCTGTCTTGCGTAGGCTTGACACACCCACTTTTTTTTAAAATAAAAAGAACATTGCATGAAATATGTCAAGCATCAGCAATTTTTTTCATCATTCTAAATAATTGCACGTACATTATAAGAGTAAGATAACATAATAATAAATTTGTCGGATAAAACTTTATAACATGCACGACCATTCGAGCTGACCTGAAAGTCATTAATCAATATTAAAGGTTCCTGCAAATGATAAATGCTTTTTCGCTTTAATGAATCACCGTAATATTTTATGCAAATCACGTACACTGCTGGCTATATTAATATTCCACGAAGAAAAATGGTGACGTGATTTTAAAAGAAACTGAATAGTTGTATTTTCATAAATCACGACAGTTTCACTGCCGGTTAATACAAAATTTCTATAACTACTAGATATTATATATAAAAAATCTTACCATTCAAATATCTTAACTTTCAATTCAAAAATCTTCCTGTCAATTTTTTATAATAAGCCATATTCTAAAATTTCCGGTAATTGTTTGGTTTCGGTTGCCTCCTTATTGTATCTTTTTTGCTCAGAAGATTCTCATTTCTGAGCACAAACTGCTTCCTGTTTCATATTATGTTTTGGTTTTAATATTCTTGTTTTGTTCTGTCCTGCTGTTATTGTTATTCTAAATTTTGTCATCACTTCGTATAAATAGTATATTTAGTGTTATAATATTAGATCTGTATTGGGAAAGGGACACTGCATTAATAATTTTAAGAACATGACCACTAATACTAAATTACCGTTTTTAAGTTTGTTATAGCTAAGCGCACTTGAAGTGAAATGACACGTATATAAATGCCATGTTATTATTATATTAAATTTATTATTTGCAGTTACTTACCCGGCTGTACCGGAGTTTTAACACACTATTTAGAATTTTTTTTCTCAGTTATTAAAAAAAATGAGAAACAATGTGGCCTCATTCCTTATTTTATGAAAAAAAAGTCTTTTCTCTAAAGCTCCTTAGCTCATGATGGAAAAGAAATCTCAACTTTTGCGTTGACCAACAAATTCCAAAATAACTTTATGACCGGTCGGTGGCCGAGTTGACATCGCGTTTGGGTCCCACCCAGGCGTAGTGTGTTCGATTCCTCGGCTGGCTAAGTCCTCCATCACAACACAAGCAACATTTTCAGCTTACTGTGGTGGTAGTAGGAGATTTTCAAATATTGTCAGGTTATTCGTAAACCAGGAATGTTTGTCTTTCTTTTTAAAACAAATAAAAAAATACACAAGATGTTCTTGCATGTATCAGAAAGAGATGCTACAATTGAGGTCTCGACGACATGATCAGGATCACACCGCCTGTTTTTGTTATTCGTAACCTGGGAATGTTTGACTTTCTTTTAAAAAAAATAAAATTAAATTAAAAAAAAATTAAATTGTTAATTTAATGTTGCACAGATTGCAATTTTTTTTCTCGATCGTCTCCAACTTCTTCCACTATTCACTACTGTATAACACAATGTTACTGTTAAAAAACTACATTACATAGACTTTAATTCCACTCCGTATCTCATTCTGGTGCAGAGATATTGAGTTAAGTGTTCCTCGAGCGTCCCCGACTTCTACCATTCAAACCATTCTCTAACCACTCCACTTATAAGAACATACATTGAAATTTTTAGCGTTATCGGTCGACTACTTTTCGAGTTTTGCGAGCACAAACATACATGAAGAAGATGACCAAGATAATAATTATGTCAAACTAAATTGCGGATATGCAGACTATAATGTTAATAATATGTCGACAGTCGACACTCTTTTCCGTTAGCATATAAAATATTTCTACTAAACATGCAATTTTTACAAAATTTTATAAATTTTTACATTATCTAATATAAAACAACATTTCGCATTTGTAACTTTACACGATATGTCAAAAGCTACAAGCTATTCTCACCACAGTGATATTATATTCTCGAATCACAGAGCAAGGTGTTGTCATCACACCTTACAAAATAACCGTTTCTTTAAAAGTTTACTTTATTTTGACATTATGTTTAGATTATTAACATGTAATGTATACTAGATCAGTGAAATAAGCAGCCCACGCTACATAACCAGCGCGCTGCACGCGATTTGCTGGAACTGTTTATTTTCATAATGTTGGTTGTTTAGTTTAAGTCCAGCGGAAAACGGGGCAGACCCGGGACCGCACAACCAAGCGGAACTAATTCCGAATATCCTGCGATCGTGGCGAGGGGTTGCATGTGTGTGGAAGGAACCAGACTTGACGCCAAGATTTTTTTTATGTTTCCTTTTAGTAATTGTAATTTGACTCCAGATCGTAGATGTTGAACATTCAACCCAAACTTCAATCGAATCTCACCAAAAGAAGATAGTTGCCACTGTTTTCATTAGTAATTTTAAATATATATGTGTAATTATTATATACAGGAGTATCAGGACCGAAGGCTTGGAATAAACTCCCTCCGGAACTAAGATCCATAACAAGTCCAAAAGAATTCAGGTCTTAACTAAAAACTTACCTTTTTAAGCTACCCTTTTTATGGAATTAATTTTTTTTTTCAAACGACCGATTTACGTTGGAACACAAATTTTAGTATATAAATTATAAATTCCGTTGCAAAAAACGCTTTTTTAACAATGTTTTATTTTTTTCATTTTATATTTTATTATATTAGCATTGTAAAAAAGGTAAGATTATTTTTTTATAATTACCATTAAGTAACAAATAATTGCCAAACTTGCGTCTAAAATCGTCAAAAAATTGTGATAAAATTTTTGCTACACCCTCTGATTAAAAATATTATTCAGTTGGATCGGGTATTTTGGCCTTAATTCCAAATTTAAATTTTATACGAAAAAATACGCTCACCCGTTCCCCTTAACGACTGTTATTTAATAATACAATTGTTATTAATCATGCAAAAGAGCCTTAGATACCTGCTCTTAGTATCACGTTCATTCAGCATCCCCAAAGATGTATTTACAATATAAGTGAAGAAATTTTTTTTTTAATAATTACCACTAACTCACAAAAAATTGTCAAAGTTTTCTATAGAATCGAGAAAAGTAAAAATTTTAATGGCCTATATTTTCTAATTTAAAACCCAAATAAATATATCAGTTTGGTCAAGTATTTTGGCCTCAAATCGAAATTTTAATTTTGTATGAAGAAAGCCGCGCAGCCGTTCCTCTTAATATAGGTCACTTATTTCCCTCTCTGAAAGTAATTTTTGCGAGAAGAGCACGTCTTGATTTTGGTAGGCTTGGCCAATAGCATTTACTAGTAAAGTGCACTAAATTTTTAAGCAATAAAACGGGGATTTCCATCATATTATAAATATCTATATTACTTAATTATGATGATCATTCTACGAATCATATTTATCCTCATTGTGTCGTTATTCTACCAATAAAAAGCCAGTCATATTATGTGGAAAATATTCCTACCTCAATTGTAAAGATAAATATGGGACTGAATATAAATATTATGTATACTATATTACTCAGAATACTGCGTAAATGTTATTATTGAAACGACTTGCTTCAAGTATTTCAAGCACTTGAACATTAGCGTGCCCTACCACCTTTTAGAAAAACCCCAACTTAATTTTCGATCTCTGTACAACTATATTACCCGGATGATCAATCCTTCGTCTATGGGCCTATACAATGTACCTGTTACCCAAGCCAAATGTTGTTTTTGAATTTCATTCATTCTTTCTGTAAGATTATTACGTTGAAATGGAAAACTCAGCCATAGTGATAGAGAATAAATATATATTTTTAATTTTTATTGGAACAACTTTTCGTTTGATAAAATAAATTTGGAAGGTTTTACCCATAGATAACAGTCTCATAACTCTGTCTTATCTCCTGTAAGACAGACATGGGTATTATTATTATTATTTTCTTCTTCAATGATGTATTACATTGATAGATTTAACATTCAAAAGACATTAAAAGAAAAGTTGTTTAAATAAAAAAATGAATATTAATTTAGACTTTTAGAAAAAGTTTATAGGTATCTCGAGCCAATATTCAATTTTCAAACCAATTGCTTAAAACTTTGTAATCAATCCAAAAGATAGCTGGAAATCATTTGCAAAATAATATTATTCTGAATTTGAAATACGAGATCGACAAAATGACGTATAATAATTAGGTCCAATACGTTGTCCCGGTAAAACTGAGCTCCTGGGTTCGATTTCCTGTTGAGACTGTTAATATTTGTATTTGTCTGTGTTTTATTCTGTTTCATGTATTATTTAGTTTTATTAGTATTAGCTTTTTCTTCGATGATAAACTATTTTTTGTTTATTTTTCTGAAGATGTGGCACATGTCTTGTTCCATGCTTGCTCCTTAGCATTCCTCCATACTCGTCTATTAATATTCCGACACTTGACGTGACCTTGTTTAAATATTTGATTAATTTGATCGTACCATGTGGTCCCAGCTCCCGGTTCTTCCAAATAAATATATGTTTATGATTTAAACAAATAAACTAGCTAGATACGTTATTCCTTTTATTGCATGCAGTTGAAATGAGATGAGATGTATTATGACATATAACGCATAATAAATATCATATAAGTAAGGCATTAAGACCCGGCATACCAAATTTCTACCGAAATATAAAATTATTACATTGAGAAGTTTTACTAGATTTTATCAAAATGGCG
The DNA here is from genome assembly GCF_061612785.1 of Hesperophylax consimilis. Lineage (NCBI taxonomy): Eukaryota > Metazoa > Arthropoda > Insecta > Trichoptera > Limnephilidae > Hesperophylax > Hesperophylax consimilis. The sequence continues at coordinate 5,048,289 of NC_142851.1, read as the reverse complement.
GAGCGAGCACAGGTGTGCCAAGGTCGGAAACTCAGATTTTACATCAGGGGATCAGTTTATAAAACATATAAAAAAATTGGGACTACCGGAATAATTACGATCGCGACTCCCTTTTTGTCGCTAATTGTACTGACCTATAAATGGGTCATGCTGCATTAAATATTTTCGCTTATGCCTGTTCATTATAATTTTTTTTAATATATTAGAGGACTCCCTTTAACGTTGGTATTTACATAACTCCCTTTCAAACCATCTTTTTCTTCTTTTTGAACGCTTACCAGCTTCTGAGCTTAATGCTTCTCAGCATTGCTATTTTTCAATCATACTATAAGAATTTTTTGATGAGGCTGAAAAGCGATCTTTTCTTACTGTCGTAAATTAAGGTCGTTTGAAAAGTTGAATGGCATCTTTATTTCTAGCACTGGAGAGATAAACCGATAGAAATGCGTTATGGGCGTATTCATATACAATTACTAAGCTCATTTTAACATAACTTCCTGTAAAATTAATCAAACATCGAAATTCTTTCTTGAACAGATCATCAATTAAGATCTTAGGATGGTGACATCAGTTTTCTTTCAAATACACTTAGATCACATTTTTGTGTTCAGTAGGTTTTACGTACCTATATCTCATTTAGTTATTTGCTTACCGAAAGATAGGTTATTGCAAACGAAATTTCGAATAACAGAGATAAGAATTTTCAGATCAAAATGATTTATCGTCGCTAAATTCTACAACCAGCATCGAATCCAGTTTTTTTTTTAAATAATTACATGCAGTTTTTACGTTCGTATCACTCCGCCTTAACCTTATCAAAAACATGGAGCACGGTGAATCAATCAGGTGTTTAATCGAGCTGTTCGATCGTTGGTCCGTGTGAGAACTTCTTGCGTAAGAAAATACAAAGTGCAATGTTTCATTAATGTGTAGGTTTTACGCGTAAGGTGTTGGTTATGTAAATTTATTGGTATCCAAGAATAGATATGTCAAGAAGACAATGACGAATTAAACATGAGATCTTAACGCAATCACAACAATGTATTCGAAGGTGATTTCACTAAAAACTATCTTCCATTTGGGAATTCAAACATTACTTGTTTACAAATAACTTTTGTATCGTGATGGAGGACTTTGGCAGTCGAGGGATTGAACTCACGACTCCTGGGCGGACCCAAACGCGATGCCAACTTACCCGCTGACTGGCAATGGAAGCATAATCCATATGATTGACTTACTAACTCATGAGGAGCATTGAGTTAATAATTTTTGACTTGCCGTGATTAATTTTTGGGTTATTATAATAACACAAAAATTAATCACGTTAGTACTTTTGGTCGTGAAAATCTCAAATACAATCTTTTAGACCTTCAGGAATCTCAAAAAAAAAAGTTAGTTTTTAATGGTTTGTTTTTTATTTTATTTATATTTTTTTATTTGTATATACCTACGTAGGAAGCTATATACAAAACAATTAAAAATAAATTTGTTTGTTTTAAAATGTGTTAGTCCCAACTGTCCAGAATTGATTATGGCATACCCAAATAATTATCCTGTGAGGCTTAAGTTAGTGGGGAAGGAAGTGATAAAGATGAAGGTTCGGAAGAACCTACCTATTCAGATCTAGTCACGAATACACTCCAAAAGCAAATATCATATTATGAATGGAAGTCTTTTACAGGGGTTATATTGAGAAAATTTAATATATATAAACCATTCTGGAAGTTATACTTTATACTTTAAGTTATACTTTGAACCCGCAATAAAGTACAACTGTATCTGAAATAAATAAAATAATATTTTAAGATTCCGAAAAGCCGTATTAAGGCAACCTGACTAACAAAACATCTATATTTTTTGGTTAACCTAACGAAATGTACAAATAGGAAACAAATCATCAAACGTACTATTGTTATTTGTTTTTGGGGTGTTATGCCGTGTTGCGCTAACTCCTTCTTTAGCCAACGTTTCGGACAGCATTGCAGTGTCCATCATCAGGGCAGATGTGTTATTTGAGGTCACAACCTTATTAGTTTGTGACCTCAAATAACACATCTGCCCTGATGATGGACACTGCAATGCTGTCCGAAACGTTGGCTAAAGAAGGAGTTAGCGCAACACGGCATAACACCCCAAAAACAAATAACAAAAATACTTTTGGCCGTGAAAATCTTAAATCATATCAAACGTACTAGTTTTTGTTGGAGGACGGTCACATTGTGAGTGATTGTAATGAACTCGGATTTGCTTTCAATTTAAGTGTCATTTTCAAAATTGGAACTGACTGTTTTTTTTTACAGTAGCTCCACACAGGATACCTTGAGGAAAGTTATTTCCCTTAGGGCCTATGTCATCTTTGGGGATGGAAGTGGGTAGAAATCTGGGGGTCAGTGGGAGCAGAAGTGACGGACGTATGAATTCATCGTTCCCACTGCGGTGCAAGGTGAAGAGGTCAAAAGGTCTACCTGAACCAGTCCCTACCGATCCGGCCTGCCACACCGTTGTGGCAGACGCATCTGCCACGAAGACCTAGAAACCTCACTCCATGAACCCGGTAACCTCTGCTAAATCACCAAACGTAGCGAACTATGGCAGATGTGATGGTTATTCAATAAATGTTTCTGGGGCGGCGGTACCCATACCCCTCTCCCAAATTGTTAAATGTTGATGGTTCAAAGAATTCAACGTCATTTCCACATTCAGAACTGATTTTTCAAGAATTCAGAAGTGATAGTAAGTTCGTTATTCAGTGTTATATTAAATTCAAAATAAAACTGACATTACTTCTTCAACAATCGTGTTCACTTACTCCATCCTTTTATCTTACTTGTTTCCTTTTTTTGCAAGGACTCCCGCTCGGCTCACGAGTCGCCGCATACAATCTGTTCTGCTTCAGACTATAATTAGGGTTTTCGAAGGAATTATTCCCTCCAACCACACGCCAAGTTTATCTTCTCAATCAGCCAAGCGTGTAAAAAATGAATACCCCTTGTAACGTTAGAACACATTTGTGTAAAAATAAACACAAGTAAAAAGAAAAATTTCAACAACAGACTATTTGTCCGAGTAGTCCATTAAGATACATATCTCAAATATTATCTAAAAAATCAAGTGATTTTAAGTTCCCTCATCAGTAGGTTATGATCATACGTTAGCTTTGAAAGTTACAGTGTGATTTTAGCTCTTTATTTGTGGTGAGATGCCAGAGTATTTTTTTTGGTTCGATGGGACGATTTGACGACCAACGCGATGGCACGCACATGATATTTACTAAACAAACACTAGGAAAATATTAAATAAGCATAAGGTAAAGAGCAGTTCCCATTGATATTGAACGCAGTAGGTGGGCTCTCTGTTAATAAACAAACAGTATGTAATTAGGCATAGCAACTGGATTTATTATAAACTTTTAAACAGTGGTCATAAAGGTTTATAAATAAGATTATACACTATTATTAGTGTACCTTTCCCTGCTTACCACAAAACAAAAATAAAAGTCAATAATAACATTTGGAATGATTTGCGCAGCGCTGTTTTTTTTAATGTCACTCCAAGGGGGCTGTAAATATGTGATACAGTTCTACAATGCTTCCAATCCAGATTGCATCCACCGGTTCGTCAATCACTATTACAAAACTGTGTGTTCAACCAATCAACGTGATGCTGAGTTAAACATATATTATTATTTATTTATTTTATGTACAGGCAGATTACATACCATACTGGGAGGTCACCTGAGATTAACACTGATTTTTTGTTTATTAGAGAAATTTATATACAGTTCCCACGCATAGGACATAAAGGAGAACACATATAATTGCAAATGCCATTAGTAATTCGGTTATTTATATTATTAACATACATTTATGATCTCTAATGAGCGTGCTTAGGAAAAGTAATAATTGCGATCTACAGTTTTTATGTTGTAATCGGTTCCATGATAACTAAGCACAGTGACAATTCAATACACTTTTAAAAAGTGATATAAAATCATTAGAAACGATGTTTTTTTTTAACCTAACTTAACCTAACCTACATAACCCAGTTAATAAAGTTTTTGTTTCATCACTTTCCATGACTTTATATAACTTTTTAAAGATGTGACGAATTATCATTGTGACGATTTATCCGGTTACCGTTGTAATCGCAGGTACCAACACCAAGGTGGTTCAAAAGTAAAAACATGTAATTTAGAAAAAGATTTATACACGATGTTCAGAAATAAATGTAAGGTACTTTTGCACGGTGACCGGATAAATCATCAAAATGATATTTCATCACATCTTTAAAAGGTATATAAAGTCATGGAAAGTGATGAAACAAAAACTTTATTAACTGGGTTAAGTAGGTTAGGTTAAAGTTTTTTTTCATCGTTTTTAATGACTTTATATCACTTTTTAAACGTGTGTTGAATCACTGTGTTGAGTTAGCATGGAACCCTTTTGTACATATTGTTTTGTATTAACGATTACATATATGATTTTGTATTAGTGATTGCACATGTAGATTTGTATTAGTGATTGCACATATTGTTTTATTTTAGTGATTGCACATATAGTTTTAAATGAGTGACCGGTGAACCGATGGATGCATTATTTTGATAATAGTTTGTCTAGTATAGATACGATAGATCATTGTAGAAATATATTATATATTTGTACAGCACTTTTGAGGAGATTTTTCACAAAAACAGCGCTTTATAAATCATCCAAATATCATTATTATTATTTACATTTAAATACCATATTAAATATGAAATTTTCATATTTTTTAACAAACTGTATTACAAATACCTTCTTCCATAGTCTGTTGCAATGGTCAAAGGATTCTTCTGATAATAGGTCCGTCAGGTTGACTGGTTGACGACAGTGATGTTACGTGTTCTGCCTTCGATAATGGACTCTCAGAATTTAAAAGGCAAACTGCTGGAGAAAACGCTCCTCAAATGGTCGCTTAGCCTGACGCATTCTAAATACTTAAAAATGCTCTGTGTCGTGCAAGCAAATTGCTTCTACCTATTTTCAAATTAGGTTTAATGGAGTCGATTTTCTCTGTAAACGTTGGACTTAGAAACATTTTAAAACGTTTTGTTTTTTGTACTTATGTTGATTTTTTCGGTACCTACTATACAGATCTAATGGGACTTTGGTATGAGATGTATTTGTATTTGGTGTCTTTAATAGTTCAGACATAGTAACTACACATAGTAAAAATCAAATCAAGGAATATTTTATATATTTGTCAGTGTGCTAAATATAGATTTTTCACCAAGGCGATATTTTATATATTTTTTTTGTATTGGAGGAAGGTAAGGAATTGATTAAATTTTAAACACACTTGACCTTCAAACAAGATAAAGGTCACTGTCTAAATGAGATTTAAAAAACTACCCCCATCCTTCCTTTTCCACCCCTTAAAGCATCTTGATGAATTGCAAATCTTGAAATCCTGATTGCACACTTGACGTTCAAAATAATTAAAAAATTACTACACATCTGATTTCTAAAAACTCCCGGGCAACGCCAGCTAGTATTATACAGAGTGATAATGGACTATTTGACTTTAACCAGTGATTCCTAACATTGTTTTAGAGTTAAAAAAATTGAATAAAATTTTGATTTTCGGTGAAATTTTTAAATATTTTTTTTTTCGAAAACCATATAACAAACAATGTCAGGAATCACTGGTTAACGTTAGTCAAGTACGTACCCTATATAAAACTGACCAGTATCACAAACAGTGATACTGGTCACACGTATCTTGAGTCTATGCACCATTAACTGAATATCCTCTTTGAGCACAAACCAGCCTGATTAAATAACCAGATGATCAATGACTCTTTTATTCAACCATACAAAATCCAATTTACTATGGCCTGCTCGTCAAAATGTATGAAAAAGCATTTTCGTCTGCTTGATCAGATTCGCAATCAATCTTGAAATGTGGATCAATATATTATTACTTTGTTCGGATTACTAAGGAGTTATTAATGATGCGTGGATTAAAAACTCAAAATGGATACGTCATTAATCAAAGAAGAAAAGATAATAACTAACTCTTGAAATGCGATATGTGAAAGCCAAAAATAAATTACTTGCGTCAGTGTGTGGGTAAAAACTTAAATACTATTCATAAATATTTTAAAGTAGATAGTGATTTGAATAAACATGCATAAGCCAATCTCTTTCGTTTCAAAATGGTTTATTTAAAGACTTTTTCAAATTAATCGCGTATTTAAAAGATATCAAATAATTTGTGGGGCAAAAAAAGTCCGCTTGAATTTTGGTGTAGCGCGAGTCAGACATATTAAAGTAGTATAAAAGCCCATGTATTAGCTTCATCTCTATCACGTCCCAGCTCGCAACTAAATAGTACGCATCTGTAATCTTATGCACGGTTAAACAACAAAGTAATCTCTGAAGAACCGACTATCTTTATAATAATTTAGAGTGGCACAGTCATTATACCAGTTATAATAATATAACTAGATACCTGTAAAATTAGCATTTGTGATAGTGTCATTTTTTATGCGAAGTAACGGGAAATTTGTTTGTGGTTTTCACAAACTAGAATAGCCATAAAATAGCAAACTTCACATCGAAAACGCTGTTTAGCATGATAAAAAAATCAATTGCGTTCTTATGCCGTAAATTACCAAATGCTCATTGCTGCGACAAATACGACCAGCTTTCGCTGAAAAATAACACCGCTTTTTCAAAAATTTCCATTAAAATTCGTCTTAAAATAAACGCGAACACAAAAATAATGCAATTCAAATCTTTAAAAAATGTTCAAAAACTGGTGTCAAAAGAGTTTCATCAAAGCAACAATAGTTACTTCACGTGATTTTTTACAAAAATGGCTATATACAAATCAGCCAAGTAATATTGGTATTATTATCATGGGGAGGAATAGGTTACATACATTCAGACATAATCAGTCTTATTTATAAAGATTCCCTAATAGGCCAGTGCAGCGCTAATATAGCTACTCGGTGAGGAGGGCCGTATACTGCTCGGGTTAAAATATTTACTCATAATAATATTCATGCAATCCTCTAAAACAGGTCATTTTTGCATTTCTAGTTTAATTGCTAACGTCATTGACCCTGACTGCTTTGAATTGCTACAAATGAATTGAATACAAATGAAATGAACTACAATTTTAATTGCTACGAATGGCCAAAATATGTGATTATGCGTTCCGCATTTGCTTAATTAAATCGATATTTCGATTTAAAATTATTCCTCTGATAGTGCTGCCCATGAGTATTACTGCATTTTTGCATTTTGATTGCGCGACCGATCGATATTTTTCAAATCAACAGGATTTTTAACAAAGTCCGCGATCTCTGTCTTAATATCGTAGTATATAATACGTCCCTAATCCTGAGGGTCGGTCAGTTTAAAAATCTGTCAGCCACTAATACTGCGGTAGTACGGCCGGTATACGCAGTACGAATATGTGTAACGCTTCTACTAACCTGTTCTTATCCCTCCGTATTATCTATTATGAGTAAGGCGGAATATGTATAATCTTTTTGCATTACTTGCTCACAAATTCTAGTACCATTTTTTCAAGGTCTACATATAAAGTTGTAATGATTTATCTAAAGGATATTATTCTAATAGGAATCCTTAAAAAATCTGAAATTACGTTGCGAGTATGTGCGTGACTCAAATACACCATTAATTCTTTGAGAGATGTCAATATTCAGAATAGCTGGTGATATTATTAATATTTTCTACGTCGTCATTTATAAGTAGGTACTAAGATGGCTCAACCTCAGACTAGAAAAGTAATATTGAACTATAGTGAAAATGCTTAACTGACTACTAACTAATTCATACCGAAAACATCTAGTAGACAGAAACTATTTGTCACGAGTCATTCGTGCATAAAGTTATTTATTTATTTCCTTTTCCATTCTATCTATCATTACTAGGATAGAATAAGCCAGTCGAGTGAAGATTCTGGCTGTGAATAAATTGTGGTGGTTTTTTTAAGTCATTTTGTTTTAATTAACACCCTTATTTTCAATCGTTTGCCACATTTTGTGAGTTTGGACGGACATATATTCATTTTTAACCGGCCTTAAAAAGCGACAAAATTATTTAATGATGTTTGCATAGCCCACTGTTTATAATATGACCTATAACACTGTTGGCATCTTTATGAATTACCACACCATATACATGGTATAGCTATTAGCTATGTTATTTTTTGTTTTTTTTTTTAACAGAAGCTCCACTAAAAACGTGTATCTAAGACGATAAAAATAATATTTTCTTGAAACAGTCTTAGACTAAAACTCGTTTCGAGCGATGTATGAATTATGACACGATGACAGATGATATCTCAGAGGATATAAAACATCTGGATGAACTATTTTTAAATATATTTTTTAAATATTCAAAATCACGAAACCTACACTTATCGCAGAATCAGATAATGGAATGTGACGTTGGTGTAATTTTGATCTAGATTTTGCTTGCGTGAGCGCTGAGTTGAGCACGGGTTTAATTATGTAATCCAGCCCAAAGCACAATATTTCGTCCATTTTATATGTTCACCGCGCTGACGTCGTTTGAGGGGGAATACACAATGGAAAAGGGCTTCTAAATCTAAGGGTTGCGTACCTCATTATTTTTAAATTTAAAAAAAATGCCACTGACTGTGGAATTGATCACTGAGGTAATTAACACCTGAAACCACCGCAACAAGCTCAATTTTTTCACACTTCCACCCAGTATCACCAAAGAAAACATAGGCAAATTATTTTCATAAGGGCCTTATGTAAAAAAAAATTCTAAAATTGATTTAATATTTTCAAATTTCGTAATTCTTTTAGTCTGGTGTATATTGGAAACGTTAGTTTTTGTTATGTGATATTCATATTTGATCACCAAACATAAAATTTATTTATTTATCAAGTTCTCTATAAAATGGTTATGCACCAACATATTACTGAGCAGATTATAATTTGAGGTACATGCAAGCATAAAAGTTCATGGAAGAGAACTGTCTGTAAGTGACGTTGAAAATGTTGATGGTCAATATAAAATCGTTAGGCAGTTGAGTCGCTCCGTGGATTGGCGCGTTTTAAAGTGCATGGAATCACCCACGAGTATACTTGTTAGGTACATATATGTAAGTTAACCTCTTTCAACATAGCAAGGAGGTTTTCGTAATGTTTTATTTAAAAAAAAACGGTTATTTTACAAACAATTTCACCCAGCAAGCACGATCTAATAATTAAACTGTTCTTTTGCTGTAAAAGCTTGACCCTACCTGAAATTGGGGATTCGCGGGAAAAATGTAATATTCATCGACGCATCTCTCGTAACTAATCCTCTTCCGTGGCTCTGACAGCATTCGCTTTGGTGCCACCCTCCTCCCATTCCTTTACCCTTACCCCTCACTTAACCCCCCTCCCCCACGTCAACCCGCCACCCACCGTCTGCGCTCACAAGGAAAAAAAAAACAACATTTTTGGAGTGACACTAATTGAAATTCCTTCCCACAATAGTGTGTGCTTCCCTTCTTCTATGTGTACTTAATTATTAAGCTCTAGATAATATTATTTTACACTGCCATAGAATTTTTGATAATTTTACTTTTGAAGTTATCGAACCGTGCTATTCAAAATTAATCGACTAAGCAAAGCATGTCGTCATAATTTTTACAAATTCATCAGCTTGCCACGGTTGTTTGCGGTGGTAATTGAAGGGCCAAATACATAAAACAAACAAGTCTGAAATAATTATTTTTTACAGTAGCGACGCGACGCAGTGTTTTCTCTGGTATATTTATTACGGTCGGAGCGAATAACACAAGCCATTGTATTTCACATATTTAGTTGTTTAGTATTACGGATTTTATAAAAGCACCATTGTTCCGAGGTTGTTAACTTCAAATAACTTTTAAGGAAAATTATTTGAAGGACTTGGTACTCAACCAAAGAAAATGTTATTACTATTAATGAATTCAGAATGGAATAACAATATCTTGGAAAAGTTCACTTCGGGGTTATTATAGTTGCCATGCTGTCAGCAATTCTTTTTTTTGATATTGGCTTCTGCGAAAATATGATTCATGGTAATTTGTTTTCTTGGATATAACCCGTCATTGAAAATTCCAATCGTTCTTGGAAACTTTTATCAATATTAATATGTATGAAAGAAGAATTTTTTTTCACACGCTTTCTTTGTAGACAAAATCGAAATATGAACTGCTTCATTTATGCTACTGCGTAATAATATCAATATCATTTGACAATCTCCGTTGTGCTTAAGTCTTGCATCATATATTTTTGTAAGAAATAAAATATAAATAACTTTTTCAAAACCACGATTTTTATTTAATTTACTACGACCGACTGGTGTATCATCGTGTTAAAAAAATGTCTCCTTTTATGGCATTAAATTATGGTTGTTCTGCCAAAAAAAACATTAATGCAATAAATTTATTGGTTACGATTTGAAATTTTCACGGCTAAAAGTATTATTGTAATTAATTTTTGGGTTATTATTCCGTATTGCGCTTTGTTCTTCGTTAGCCAAAAATAACTGAGATTAAATGAATTTGAATTTGTAAAAAAAAACTTCAGAACGAAATACGATTATATTACAAAGACTTACTTGGGGTAACTGTATGCGATGGGTAAGTGTACGCGGCATGCTTCACCTACGTTTATTCCCAAATTATTTACCGCAGTTGTGTTACAACGGTGTGGTCTAATAACGATAATAATTCACGGGTGCGAAGAGGCATTTCTAAGACAATTTTTTTTGTGGTAGAGAAGGTAAGTGTACGCGGTTCTAGGGGTGCGTACACTTACGCCTCCACATAAAATGATTTTGAAGCAAAATTTTATATATTTCATGCGTAAAGTATGGAGTACGTACACTTGCACTACGGTATGCGAATGTTTACCCCGCGTATGTTCTAAGGGTTATATATGTAAGTTTTTATATTTTTTTTGAGATTTTGTGTTTGTTTGTGATTCTTTAATCAATCATGTTAATAAGCAAAACATATTGGAATGCAATATCTATCGCGTTTTAATACAATAATCATAATGTAAAAATTACATACTCTAACCCCACGCGACTCTAGTATGTATGTGAGATAGTGACCATCCAATGAGTATGCTTATTTATAATTAATATTTTGAAATGATACCTAACTACAATGAATCTAACTACGTACCTAATTATTATATTGTATTTTATGCACCAAATTAAAGGAGAGTGACAATATAATACATTAACGGTGACAATAGCATATTTAAAAGTACAAATCATAACGATTGAGTTCCTGATTAGTTTTATTAGTAAATAAACTCAAAGTCACGACTTCGATTTCTAACTTCCTTAGTGGGTAACCTTATTATAATAACAGTTACGCATGTATCCCAATTTGATTCATAATACATGCTTCGTTTCCCGACCTAAATGACTACCTGCTCTTTTTCAAGTGGATCGTTAATTAAAAAGTTACTTCAAATGCGTGAATTTTATTCTTTGTTGTCACAACTCAAAAGGCTACAATAGTACAACTCCAGATAAAGATATTGAAACTAAAATGGTTTTAAATCGTAATTGTAGAATCTAGACACGTACGAATTAGTACCTTCCCCAATGATTATGTTTTAAATTGGAAAACTTTAATTAACACTTATTAAAACGAAGAATTTACAAAAAGGAGTAGTATATTTTAATTTTTTTAAAGAAAGACAAACATTCCCGTGATGGAGGACTTAGCCAACCGAGGATATGAACACACTACGCCTGGGTCAAACGCAATGTCTGCCAACGGCCGGTCAATTAAATTACTTGTTATTTTTTCCACGAAAGTTAAAAATACGAGTAGTTAACAAAATTAAATTTATCATCATCCTTATCAGCAACACTTTACTCTGTGTAGAAACGGGCGGTCCGTTTGATATATTCCCCTGTCATAATAAACGGATTGCAATCTTCAGAGCAACGGCGTTAAGTAGGCATACTGTCATGCTCTACCGGTATTACAATTGGAGATGCTCCGAGGAACTGGCGTTATCGTGCGGCCAGTATATGTAAACGGTTGACATTTACACGAGAACGGTTCGCTTTTACAACTCGTTCTAGTTAAATAAATCGGCTGTGTAACGATTTGCCGACTCTGTGTTTCCTCCCTCCTTCAACAATAATTTTATCTACCTACAGACTTGACGTTTCATCCTTGCTCATACTAATTTAAAGAAATAAACGCAAATAAAGCTATATTTAAGCAGTAAAAAAGTGCAGAATACATTGATTTCACGATCGTGCATTGTTTGTGCGTTTTCAAACTTTAAAAAAGTGAATCTGTGCTCTATTTCATTGTTTGTGAAAAAAGGACAATAAGACACAAAAATTTAGTGAATTAAACAATTAAAAAACAGTGAAACATAACGAAATTTAAAGTTTATCCTAAATATCTAGAACCTATTAAGGTTTTTATTAAAAAACGGTGTTTTTTACTTCAAAAAAATATGAATCCACATCAATTCATGTATTCTGCGAAGGAGGCAATTGATGATTTATTGAATTGTGTTCAAGATAAAGTGAATAAATTTAATAAAGAACAAATTAACTTAATTACAACGAAAACAAGTGCTATATTTAACTGGATGGGACATCTAACTCTTCAGTTATCTGAAGCAAAGGAAAAAATAATCGAACCAACATTTGGATACGGGAAAGTAGCTGAAAACCAAAATAAAGTATTGGAAAGTGATTACAAATTAATAGTTTCATCGACCAATGCTGACGAATCTTCAGAAAATATACAAAATAAAATCAGGAAGAAAATTAACTTAAGTAAGATTGGTGCCAAAGTGATTGGTGTTAATGCGATATCTAAAAATAGAATACTTATAAAATGTTCGACAAAGTACGATGCGGAAAAAATGAGTAAAGCTATCGGAGACGAGTTCAAAGACATCAGTGCTACAGAAATTAAACAGAAAAGACCAACTATAATACTTAAGGGCATTGCTAATGACTATAATAAGGATGATATTATACAAGATATAATCGAACAGAATGAAGATATCAAGGATGTGATGATAGATAAACCAGAAATTGAGATGACCTTAAAAAAGATCTTGAAAAACAAATATAATAACACATCTAATTACATAATAGAAGTTAGTACTGAAATAAGAAGAAGGCTAGTATATACCGGTAAAATCTATGTGGGATACCAGAGAATACAAGTAGAGGATGCCCATCCTCTAGTGCAATGCTATCACTGCCTGGGCTTTGGACATACTTCTGTCAGGTGTCTTCATAAAGAAAAGGACAAACCATTGTGTACACACTGTGCTGGTGATCATTCCTACAAAGATTGTGCTAACAAAGATAAAGAACCTAAATGTAAAAATTGTGATAAAAAAAATAAAAAAAATGAACTGGAATATTGACATCAGGCATTCTGCAAACGATAAAACGAAATGTATTGTGTTTAAAAAAATGAGCCTTTTAGCAAAAGAAAAAATAGAATATTGACTAGAAATAAGATTAAACCTGTCTCAAAGTAGATTTAGTGTTATTACATTTTATTACATAAATATCGTTATAAAAATTATAAAAAATCACAAATTTACTAACAAAAATAACATTATTATATTACATTATTTTTTTAATAGTAATATCATAACGTCACCTTCAACAACATTTTTTTGTTTACTTAAACATGCTTTTTTTCACTGTGTACTATATTTCACATTCATAATTATAAAAACAGCTTTTAAAATTTTTTTTAAATATGAAAAATATTCTGAAATAACACTAGATGTGAACATACAGTTTATTTTATATTTATTAAGCCTTTATCAAAAATTACTTGTACCAATTAGCTTCAAATACTATCAATTTACTGTGTTAAATATTTAACATTAAATTCTTCAATTTATACTCAAAATATGTCTGTTAAACAAAACAAGAAAACAATTAATTACCATCACGAATTAAATGGCGCAGAATAATTTTTCTTATATAGATAATGATAATGAAATAGAAAGTAGTACAGTAAATAATTTAGAAGATTGGATAAAAAAACAAAACATAAATTCGTCTGATAATCTTGTTTGTATTCAATTAAATATTAGATCTATACAAAAATATTGGGATGTGTTGCATATATATTTAATTAATTGTTTGAAGCATATTGACATTCTGATGCTATGTGAAACATTTATTCAAACTGAAAGTATGTGTATTTACAATATTCCTGGATATAATGCATATAACTACTGCAGGACTGATAAGTCAGGAGGAGGTATTATATTGTATATAAGAAACAAATTTGAATTTAGACTAAAAACATTAAAATCAATACATTTTGAAAATATATCAGGAAAGCTCATACTCCAGGACAAAACTAAAGTCAATATAATAGCTATCTATAGACCTCCTAATTTCAGTAAATCTTCATTTCTGACGGAATTATCATCATATCTTGAGACAATTAATAGTAAGGAAAATATTATCTTACTTGGAGATATAAATCTTAATTTGCTTGATGAACAAGATAATATTGTAACTTCGTATGAAAACTTACTTACTAACCATTATTTAACTAAATGCATCAATGTAGTAACCAGAGAAGCTGTATCAAATGGACAAATTACTCGCACGTGTATTGACCATATATTTGCCAAATTTAGAGGCAAGAAAATAACAGCTTGCGTCTGTGAAAATATTATTGCCGATCATTTTATCACTGCTATTAATATAAAATGTCATAAACGTCAGGTAGACTTTGCAAATAAGTATATTCAAATCATCTCACAAAAGGATATTGATAGACATATCAGAGATTATAACTGGAGTAATCTTATAGAGGATAAGGATTGTATTTCATTATATGAAAAAATAAAATCTTTATTTAATAAATTTTACAAGAGTAGTTCTAAAACGATAGTGCAAAAACCGAAAACACGACCTTATGCAATAAATGAATGGGTAAGCAGTGAATTATTATGTCAAATAAATAAAAGGGATAAACAATATAAAAAATGGAAAAGTACACCAACAAACAAAACATATGAAACAGAATACAAAAAATCACGAAACCTTGTCAATAAACTTATAAATAAAGATAAAACTAACTACTATAATAATAAATTTAAAAACTGTTTTAATGATACAAAAAAAACCTGGGATGTGATAAATAATATTTTAGGACGTAAACCCAAAAACGATTGTGATGAAACAATAACACGATATATGTTAAAAGATAGAACTGAGGATTCTGTGTTAAATGATTTTGTGAATTACTTCTCGGATAGCATCAGCAACATGTTACATAAATGCAATCACAAAGCTACTAATATTGTACTGGAAGAACTGCCTCACAGTTTATTTATACCAAGAGCTACTATAACTGATATTGAAAACATTGTTAAAAAAATGAAAAACTCTAAAAGCACAGGTATTGACAATATAAGAATGTTTGATTTAAAAAGAAATATAAAAACTCTTGGGCCAATAATGACTCATTTAATCAATACGATAATAAAGCAAGCAAAAATTCCACAAGAATTTAAATGTAGCATTACTAGAACGATATTTAAAGGTGGAAAACACATTGAACTGGGAAATTATAGGCCTATTAGTATACTACCTGCGTTAGAAAAAATTCTCGAAAAATTTTTATCAAATAAATTAAATAATTACATTGAAAAATTCGCTATCATAGATCCAAATCAATATGGCTTTCAAAGAAAAAAAAATACTGAAAAATTACTGCAAGATTTTTCCAATTACATAAATAATCAATTAAATAATAAATTACATGTTATTGTGTTATTTATCGATAACTCTAAAGCTTTTGACACAATTAACTCTAAAAAACTGCTAGAAACCTTAGAAAAAATTGGAATAAGAGGAAATGTGTTAAATCTATTTAAAGATTATCTTAGAAATAGAAAAATATGTACCAAAATAAATAATACTTTTAGTAAAACAAAGAATGTATCTGCAGGAGTTCCACAAGGTTCCATATTGGGACCTACACTATATATAATATATGTAACTATAATGAAAAAACTTTTCTCTTTTGTTAAACATTTTGTATTTGCAGATGATACGGCATTGGTCATATCACATAAAGATCTAAAAATTACAATTGAACTCATGCAAATTGACTTTAATCAACTTTGTAAATGGTCACATGATGCAGGACTATTAATAAATGCTAAAAAAACCAAAGTTATGCATATAAGATCACCTAATGCCAGATTTCAATTTAATCCTAATATTATTTCTCATAGTTTTAATTGCATCCATAAAAATATCCCGACTAATTGTAAATGTGAAAGCTTAGAATTAGTTACAGAATATGTCTATCTTGGTGTTACAGTAGATTGCTTTTTCAAATGGGACAAACATATTAAAAAAACATGTAAAAGACTCAATTGCAGGCAGAATGTACACATTAAATTTTTTCCTATCAATTGAAACACTTAAAATAATTTATATGTCAATGGCAGAATCTATTATAAGATATGGATTAACCATATGGGGAAATACTAGTATAACCAATCTGAAACAAGTCCAAGTTGTACAAAACGCAATTGTAAAATTATTGCAAGCATGCTTACTAGATGGTTAAAAATTATTGAATTTATATTCTGAAAATACAGGGTTTTCCAATAAGAGGTGTTATTTTGATATTCAATCGTAAAAGATCAATGGTTTCGTTGCTTGTGTGGCACATAGCGCCATATTGTTAAAAGTAAACGTTGTCCAGATCAATACCATCCAATTCCGGCACATAAAAAATCATTAATTATCTCTCGATAGCGATCCATTCACCGTAACTGTTGCTCCAGCCTCATTTTCGAAAAAGTAAGGTCCAATGACTCCGCCGGACCATAAACCGCACCAAACAGTCACACGTTGAGGACAGAGAGGCTTTTCAACAATAACTCTTGTGTTTTCCGAGCCCTAGATGTGACAATTTTGCTTGTTGACGAAGCCACCGAGGTGGAAATGGGCCTCATCACTCGAGATAATTTGCATTTGATTCACTCAAGTGAATTTTAATAATTCCAATGCGTTGTTGTAGCGTGTATCGTTCGTTATCAGTGACGTAGTTTCTACTTGTCAAATGTCAAAAATTACAGCTTCAAAAGTAACATCTACCGAAATAGCGGGCTATTCAAAATAACATCTCTTATTGGAAAATCCTGTAAAAAAGGAGTACTTTTTCACTTAATCTTCTATGCATTTTGTAACGCATTATTTATGTCTTATAAGACCTGGATTCAGAAAGCAGTCCCTGGCGCCGGCAGACCCCCCATTATTAATATGGAACCAATCGACCAGACTGTTTGATGATTTCTTTGTGTCTGCTGTGCAGTCACGCAGACTTGTGACTAGTGAGTGGTGACGCTGCAAGTTAGGTTTACCTGGAAGATACAGTTGCATAGAGTATACACAGGCCATTGTTTGCCCATTCTACACAAAATTGCCAGAGCAAATAGCTGGAACCAGAAATAAAAAATATATATATACTACCAACTTTGACAAAAGGATTCCTTAAATGAGCTTGTTAAGGTTTATTTTTGAAAGAGACAAAAAATGAGGTCGAATGAATAAATCAATTTGAAGAAATTTAATCAATCTTTCTTGGATCTACTGAAGTATCTAACTAAGGAATGCAAGGTCCTGTGAGGATTCAAGTCTGGCGTCATCAAGTCGAATAGATTTTAGTGACTAGACCAGACTTTTTGACAGGTGTGTGTTGAAAGATGAATGAATGGTGAAGTGAAGAGAATCCACCATTACCTACCGTGATGAATCATGAAATATTGAAAGGCTCCCCCTTCTTAAACTTTACAAATCCCACTCTCATTAAAAACTCACAACAATAGTTTAACATTTAAATTTCAAATAAAAACCTGTACACAAAACATAGGGAGATCAGAAATAGATAATTTACACTATACTACTAAATTTTAATCATATGTAAATGAAATCCTCAGATATAATATCAATTATATCTGAGGATTTCATTATCATTATTATTATGATTATCTTTCCACAGTAATATGCATAAGAAAAGGAAGAATTACTACGATTCTTGCGTTCGTTTTGCTGTGTCAACTTGCTTTTTACTAATATTGGTAGGTATACTGCGAGAAGGCATATCGCGAAGTGAATTCGTTATGCAAAAAACTTTTTGGAAAAAAAATCGATTTCGATATTACGAGACTGGCAATACCAGCAGTCAATGGGAATAAGCAAATAGGTACATAGAACAACAAAATTATTTTATAAAAATAAAATTTTCTTTGCATTTGGTTATTCGTACAATTGTTCCATCTTAACGCCACTGACGTCATTCTATCCTGATTAGGGGTGTAATATGAAAAGATTGACAATTATGATGATGTCATCTGATTAAAAATCATAGGCGTATTTACTGTTCACTGTCGGTGGCATTGCATTCGAAAATAAATTTAAATTAACCCAAAATTGCATTTTAGGGTGACTATTGAATCTGACTTCGTGTATTTAATAGAAGAGGGTGTGTTTGTCTTTTTCGCGTTTCATGGTTTGCATGGAGTTAATTAATTTCCCTTTGATTCGGGTAACTACGGACTTTTAATAGTGTTTAGTATAATATTTTTGGGGTGAAACTTCATGTTGGTCGGCAGTCAAATTTCTCCTCGTTTTATACAAACCATGGCAATACTACCGAAATTGGCGAAAGAGCAAAATAGTTTAATGTTGAGCATCGGATGATTAAAATACAAAAAGAGTCGAAAAAATATTTCTGATGAAATATATTTTAATATTTTATTTTATTTCGTTATGTTTTACGCCTAGCTGTCCTTTTAGATGGATTATAAGAACAGAAAATACCATAGACTAATATTTGACATCAATGGAAAATACCCAGTGCGATATCGAAAATTATACACGCAGTTTTTAAACCTGGAAATAAGGTTAAACCGTAGACATATGAATATTAGTAGACCTGCCCTAAGTGATTAAAAGCGTATTATTCCCCACTCCCCATACCGGTTTCATTGGAGCCGGCTTGGCTCGCGTATGGCCTTCCGTGAATCTAGAATATGTGACGTCATCATTCTTGTGCGAACTAGCGTCGAGCTATGGTCGAGGCATCATCGGTTCATTTTACGAAATAACACGGCAAAATGGTGGCTTGCGCTATGAAAACTTGTAAAAATAGAAGTGAAAAAGAGAATAAACCCAATTGTCGTATTACATTCCATAGGTAAGCATTATTTTAAGATTATTTACATCGTATAATATGGATCAGTTTTAGAAACATATACTATCACGCGATGGACGCGAAACACAAAGCCGTTTGCACAAGAATCAGGGATGTGCCTTCGCCTTTTGCGCTTTGATAAAATACATAAAAGTATCATTTGGAATGTCTATTTTTTCATCTGTTATTTCTTGCTGGAACTCCGTCGTATTAATAAAGGATAATAAACCAAACATTTTTAAATTCATTCCACTTTAATGGCGTTATTACAACAAAAACAAAGAGCAAATAATAATGTAACTGCTACGTATTATTGTGATTAAATAATGTTTGAAATAATTCGCGTAAATTAATTTTAATTAAAAGAGATAATTACATTATTTTATCAAATAGGAACAGAGCGGTTGTGACAACCCTAGATCATTGTTTGAATGTGGCGATTGTCAAGTGTGCTCGTCGCTGTTTACTATGGTAAGTAAATTATGAACATTTGTAAAAGTGTCTTAACTAAATAAGGAAACAAAATATTCGACTCTGAAAATAGAAGAAATTTACTTTGGCGAATTTCGAACTTCGCAAATTTGTTCATAACGTGGCGAGTAATTTGCGCTCCCATGTAAAAATGTCTATTCATTCAAAAGCAGATTTTACTTATAAGAACTAAATGGTGATATTATAATGCGAGATGCCTATATACTGTCAGATTGATTTATTGACGAATCACAGTCAGCTTTTCCCTCCGCGTTCTCCAACAGTTGATTTTACCCCTCACCTTTAGGTTCTAGTCTATTAATTTTCATATGTCTGTGCGTTAAACTGATAAACTAAAAACGAAACAATATTTGTTAAATATATAACAGTAACAATAAACTATAATGGAAACTAAAACAATACTACATATAAAACAAATTTGTAAGATTCAATAATTGCTGGTATAGATTACGCTTGATTCTATAAATTGAATCAGTAAATGTATCAATAGTATCCTATTGGTTAGTGAATGTGTCTGATAGTATGTTTGTGTATGTATTGAAGAAGAATGTTTTTTTGTCTTTTGGTGGCAGGGCTGCCAATTAAGTTGTTATTGACTATGTGTAATAAAATACTGTTACCTTTTATAAGTAGGCACCTACCTAATTTATTGCTTGTCTGAAAACTTTACACAATCATTTCCAATTTTGAAAATGAAACCTAAATTCAAATTTGAGAACATTGAACTAGATTGTAATTTCACTTTCATAACTTAACAAACTTTATGATACAATTTCTTATTAAAATATAATATATTTTATAATAATATATACATATATGTACACCGTGTTCCAAGCTCATTCCGTGAATCTTTGTAGTGTGATTATTCAAGAAAAAAATGTAAACATTTTTTCGTTAGTAATCAAATAAAAAATGTTATTAAAAATTTATGGTTTTGTGCGATTTGCGAAAATTCCGTACATACACACCATAGTAATAATAATTGTTATTTATCCGCGCTCAGCCAGCTATTCAATAAATTACATTGGTTTTGAATGCAAACGCCTTTGTTTGTCGTTTAAATGATAATAATTGGAATATTTTTCCAAATAATAACCGCCGTTTCCAGGCAAGTACCAGGTAGTAATTTACAAAATAAAGCTAAGAGTACCTACGCTAGACAATCTGTATTCTTTTTTTTTAAACTTCTTTGTTTTAAAAACTGCATTAGTTTTTTTTTCTTAAATTATCAATAATAATAATCACCTCTCAAAGTTTTGCTATATGTGCGCAGAACACGGTGTGTATATAGTAAATATTATTTATTATTTTTATCTAGGCAAATTCCAATTTTACTTACTTATCTTGAGATGAATATTTATTTTAAATAATAATAACAATGTTTGAATGATTTGTATAGCGCCGTTTTTGTGCATTATCACCACAAGGTCGCTGTACAAATGAATAATACATTTCTACAATTGTACATATTTATTTATATTTTGTATAGGCAGATAATTTACAGTGCCATACTTACCTGGTAGGTCACTAGAGATTAACACTATTTATTGTTAATTAGAGACATTTAGATACGGTTTGCACGCACAGGACATATTGGACTTTCCGGTAATGATTTTAATAATATGTTTATGTTCTTTATGTTCTTATTCTATGTGTTTTCGTTTATTCCATGTGTTGTTAATGTGTTTATTCGATTCTCCGTTTTCAGGGTATCGTGAAGTTTGTAGATTGGTATGTATTGTGGACATTGGACACCTTCGTGGCCTATGCTCCTTTTATCACCAATCTTGACTATATGCATGTACAGGGTTAGAAAATACCGCACCTTTTTCAAATTCCATGGGATTGCGGGATGGAATTTAAAAACCCCGCTGGATTTGTGGAATTTTTATTGAAATAATGACAACAATTCAGGAATATTATTTTCCATTAATTATCTTTGATACCTACTAGTTTATTGTAAAAACATTGAAACGCGACATAGTATGTTACTAATGAGGACTTTTCGCATCAATAATCTTTGGTACTAGTAATGTTATAAAAATAAGTATTTTAAGTATCCTTTGCAAAAAGTGAAAAGCGTAAAAACATGTTCTGGCGCTCGCATGTCATGCGATTCGCACGTGCAAATTAAAACAGCGTGTTTTTCGTGTAAATTCAATATTTTTCCTATGAAAAACCCTTAAAATTCGCGGGATCAAATATTGCTGGAGTCCTTCGGGTTTGCCGGATGTGCAGGTGCAGGGTGCGGGATTGCGGGATGCGGGATTAGGGCAAACCCTATTCGTGTATAATTTATTATATTTTCATGTGTTGTTTTGAAATCAAGTTATCATTTTTATCCAAAAGGCTTGTCAGATATGTTTTTTTTACTTTTCAGGATAAGGTTGCACGGCATCTTTTTATGAAGATTCTTCACGACAAAAATGTCGGACACGTTTCGTTGTTGGTCTTATGATTAGTGTGGCTCTCGCGAACCGTGACGTCATCGGGTTCTACGAAATATTTGTTTTTACGATAGTGCTTCTTAAAAGTGTCTGGCGGGATCGTGCCGCACGACGCGTACAATCTTACCTTTATTCATGAACTAAAGCTGTAAGCATATTACGGCGGTTAAAAGAGCTATCGAGAATATAAACATCGGAGGTAAATTGCGGTCGGTGGTAAAACAGGGCCGGTTCCACGACATCTGTTAATCAGTTCATTAAGAAATATCTACCGATTTATGCATCACCCTATGATATGCATAGCGCCGTTTTTGTGCAAAATCACCTCAAGGGCGCTGTAAAAATATATAATACATTTCTACAAAGATCTATGTTATTACTAACTATATTTGGAGATAATATACAGTACAATACTTACCTTCTAGGTCACATAAGATTAACACTTAATTAACATTAACTAATTGTTTGTTAGCGAATTTTAGATACAGGATTTTGGACATAATTGGAAAATTGGATATAATTGGACTTTCTCTCAGGAATGGTATATTTTATTTAAGGGTATGACAGCTTAATTCATGTGTGATGAATTGTCATTTTGATGAGAGGCATGTAAACCCAACCTAACCTAACGTAACTTATTTAATGTAGTTTTTTTTCACCACTTTTCATGACTTTATATCACTTTTCAAGAGTGTGTTGAAGTGTGCTGAATTGTCATTGTCCTGAGTTGCCTGGTTACCGTAATATACGGTGTCCGGAAACTCGTAGTATAAGCGAGAAACTGGTGAATCCACATCACATTTGGAGTCGATTTTGTGGAATTTTTTTTTGATTTGACCTTTTGTTTTTGAGTGATTCGAGTTCGAAGTTGTAATTTTTAAGTGTAATTTGATTAATAAATCGGTCGTTAGTGGGTTGACCAGTTGTTTGATGCCTTTTAAAATGTGTCCAAACGTAAGCTCGTACACAACAATATTTTTTTAAGCATATTATTATGAAATATGTAATTTTTGTCGTGTTGCATTTAGTCTTGTTGCTTTCCCTTTCCTTTCCTATCCCCTGTATTTTTAATCGAGCATAATCTATTTTACCAATGTACCTATTACCTACGTTGTTAAACGTAAATTCCTACGTTGGCTTTGTGCTTATGTGTATATCCTTATCTATTTCCTTTTTTGTTTCTTCTTGTTTGTTCTAAGTAACTTCACTTCTTCTATTTATGTTCTATTTCGTATGTGAAACTTTTAATTTTCAAAATATCAATGTAACATTGTACCATCTACATATTGTTAGTTCTTCCCATCCTACAATGACACTAATCTAGAAATAAAAATATTACAAATTTAAAATATTTTTTTTTACTTATTAACTAATTACTAAAAAAAAATTAAATACTCAGATCGTTTCACAAGTTTTCACGCTAGTAGGTACTAGGAGTTTCCGGAAACCGAGTATAATTATCCTGTAATTTTGAACATGAAAATAATATAAACAAAGATCCGGCGCTGGGTATCTAGTATCAGCCCTACCTGCATAGCATAGTCCTCCCAGTAAAATCCAGCGAGGGGTTGAACTGGGTAATGCCTGAAATAGGTATGAGGACCTACCCAGGCAGATTTATGACTACGGGGAGATGAAAAATGTACGGGGTTCATTCGGTCATCGGTGTTTGACCCAGTGAGATGCTTGGAATACAAAGATAAGGAACATTAAAAGCAGTGCTAATGAGAGAATGGCGTAAAAAACTGCACCATGAAAAGTTATCCATTTACTTTTTTTATTATGAAGCGTTTAGTTTTTCTAGTTTAACGAATTTGGAGGAAATGTAATACGTGCGACTGACGTCTTGTGTATGAGAGCAAGAAAAAAAGACAACAATATACGCATAATATATGAGTGTGCAAGGTTATCCAGCGTACCTTCATCATCACTCGTTATCTGTGATCGATAGCAGTACAAGCAAAGCGAAGCGTTGATTATTAACAAGTGTTAAATGAAAAAAAGTGTAAGTAGTTTTTAATTAATTAACAAAAGGTTAAAAATAAATATAAATTAGTTTTGCAGGTTAGCAAAATATCTTGGGTGTAATGATTTTACATACAGGGTATAAGTTGTGATCATGCAAGTAATTGGTGAGTTATTTGCTGCATCAGTGTTATTGGTTTCTACTTGAAGAAGCATAATGTGCCTGATACTTATAGTTGGAATATTTAAACCAATTTGATCTGCCTATTTGATAGTCAACGGATTATGTAGAAACGATAGATCTGAACATGGGCGTCTTTTTTGTAAAGTTGACATGTTATTCGTGGTTTTGTAGTATTTGTGTGCAAACATATATCAGAGGTTCATTAAACAGACTTACCTAGAACCAGATTTAACATAGTTTTAATATAGTACAAAACTCTATTGATATCCCATCCCACTTGAAATTATATGGCTTGTACGTGTCTGAAAACTTTGGTCGTAGTCATCACCATGACTTATCCAAGACACACGGCAGAACTGGTATTCTAGCACAGCACAGCATGACAAGATGAATGGTGCTGTTGTATGAAATTTCTAAAACAGTCGATATATTTATATGAAAATGAAATACTTTGTATACACCGCCTTTAATTAATAATAATCTACATGTTTCAAAGCCAGTGGCTTCTTTGTCAGGATTATGAAAATTAACAATTAATTAAGAGTTGATTTCCATAATCCTGACGAAGACGCCATTAGCTTTGAAAGATTTAGATTATCACAAATCTTAACTTCTTTTCAATATTTTATAATAAGCCGTATTCTCAAACTTCCGGTAATTGTTTGGTTTCGGTTGCCTCCTTATTCTACCATTAATAAATATCTACTCAGAATATTCTCATTTCTAAGCACAAACTGCCTCATGTTTTAGTTTTAATGTTTATCCTATTCTATAAGAGCACTTTTATTGATATTCTTTGTTTTGTCATTGCTTTGTATAAAATGTACAAATAGTGTACAAACTTAGTTCAATCCACTTTACAATACGCTATTATTAGATGGGGATCCGCGTATAAATGTAACCTTCTTCCAATTGAAATTATACAAAGAACAATTATTAAAATTATATTAAAAAAATCCTTTGACTACCCAACAGAACGCCTGTTTGAAGAATTTCAAGTACCTACATTTAAAGACCTATATATTAAAAACTCATTAATCCAAATTATAAAAGAAAAAGATAAATATCAATTTTTAAATGAAAACAGAACGCGACTTAGACATGTTTTTCTATGCCCAAAACTAAATACGTCTTTTGCACAACATCATTATACTTACCAGGGAAGAACTTTTTTCAATCGTCTACCAGAAGAAATCAGAAGCATTAATGATAAAACCCGAATACTGCTCTCTGTCAAGAGACATTTTAAAAATATTCTGAAAAAAAAAACTACTGTCACTTAATTAATCTCACAAATATCCTTAGTTTTCCATAACTTCCTTTCTTTTTTAAATTTAATAAATTAATATATTATCCTTCACTACTATCAAAAAAAATACGACAGCAAACATACATTTATGTAAAAAGAATTATTTAAGTACTAACTAACAACAACATTTATGTACACTCCCCTTCCATACACAAGCAAATGCTTTCAATGGAAGAGTAGTAAAAAAATACAAGATGTAAAATTAATTATGTACCATGTAAACATATTATTAAAAATAAAAAATAATTACAAAAAAAAAAAAAAAAAAAGTGTTATATTATTAGATCAGTATTGGGTAATTATAATAACAATATTTGGCTATTTTACATACCGCCGTTTTCGTTAAAAATCACTTCAAGTGCGCCGCACAAATAAATGTATTTAATAATAAATACAGCTGGCTTTAAAAAAAGAAAAATTACGACAAATAAAGAAACTAAATGGACCACCTTTATGAGCTTTCACAGTCAATTTTTTTTAAACTTAATAGAGCAATCCAGTGGCAATATACCAATCGCTAAAGAATTGTCGCTCATTTCACACACTGACCCACACACATATATATTTATATATACGTAAAGTATTTTGGAACGAGATGTGGGGATCCTTTTACATATACTTTTATCTATGGTTCAGTGTGTATAACTTCCATCATTGAAGCATTAATTTAGTAACAATTATTTTTATAATAAATAATTATTAGCCTGAAACACTCATCCACATTGAAAAATCACCTGATAAAAGATACATGATAAAAATAATTGTTACCCTTTGTGCTATGCATAAAAAATCTTGTCTTAAAACATAAGTTTACCAAAAAAAAAAATAATAATATTTGACAAGTTCAAGTATCTTCACCAAAAAATGTAGACAATTTGTCTCGACGCCATCTAGTGAGAGAGTTAGCACTTACAATGCCTTTCTCATATAAAATAAAGTTGGTTGTTTTCAGGTGAAAAAATGTAATAAGCAGTAATTGTTGAATGAAACACTAGTATATATTGAATTATTTCGCGGATAAGAGATAAGCCGCCATAGCTCAGTGGTTAGAGCTGTCGACCGGATATCGAAAGGACACGGGTTCATGTCCCGTTGGCGTCATGTATCTTTTATCAGGAGATTTTTCAATGTGGATGAGTGTTTCAGCCTAATAATTATTGCTTATAAAAATAATTGTTACCCTTTTTGCTATACATAAAAAATCTTGTCTTAAAACATTGGTTTACCAAAAAAAAAATAATTCATTATTTTAGTATTGGCCATTTACCAACCCTGGATTTTTGGGTCGCTGCGAAGCAACCACAGAATCTGTCAGTTCAAATCTGGTCAACAATTTATACTTTGTACGACAGCGCATAGCTTGGGACCACCTCTGGACTAGCGGACGACGGATCCGACACTCGTCAATACCGTCATGATCACTTGATATTGGAAACTGAGATCCTGGGGAATTCGGGAAATAGGAAGACATCTGCTCATCGTGCATCTCGAAGGCATTTTACATGATGCTGATGAACTTCAACATTGCCACGAAATTGCACGGTACCGTGCACTAATTATACTATTTTTAAGCAAGCCCTTATGCCAAACAGAATTTTTTTCGGTTGTCATTGTTTAAATATTCAATACTTCTTTCATTCTGATTGCACACAATCAATCAATACAGATTCAGTTGCATTAATGGAGTTCTCACGGCTCTTTAAGTTTGACAACATATTGTTATCACCTAATCCCACTAAATCAGAATTCAGAATTAAATTTAATGCAAGTTACTCGGTTTTAGATAATAAACTAACAATCACCGAGTAATGTATGTACCTACCACGAGGTTATCATAGTTTACTCTGTGTGGGTCTTTCAAGAGTTCGCAAGAGCGAAAAAGATTACAAAAAGCATAAAACCCGGTTGCCGAGTCACCATAGCGAAATGGGACCATCACACGAGTGGTTAGACCGAGGATACGAGAAGCACGAACACACAATGGTTCATTATTTGACCAGCAGATTGCCCTGGGGCGGCACATCCTCAATACCTCCCTTCCTTCCAACTAACTATTACAATGCTCGATATTAAATCCATAACATAAAGAGAACGAAGAGATAGAAGTGAAGACATCATAATAATAGAATTGTTAAAAATATATCCAACGGTATGAGCAAGGCAGATTAGTTATTCATTATTTTTTTTCCGTAATGGCCACTTATTTACAATTCGGTAGGTACCTACCACATTGGTTTGTTACGCAGAGGAAAATGAGTATTGCTAATTTATTCAGAATCTCTTCAAATTATTGGTAATCCGGTTAAAAGCGGGATTGCAGGTCGTTTCCTGATAAAATTTATGTAAATTCCAAATATATCGGAACACGTTTTCATGCACATGCTTTGCCTTAATAATAAATATTGAAAAAATGCGAAAAAAATTGGATATTCATGAACATATTCGTGATTTACTAAGAGTTTAATTATTTCGTTAAGGACTGCAATCCCGTCTATTACAATATAAAATTTAATATTTAGTTGTTTTTTTTGTGCAAATCTACAATTTTATTCCGAGATTGATAAAACTTTGCACACTTGATCTTCAAAACAAGAGTAAGGTGACTGTTCACACGAGATTTTAAAAAAACTACCCCCAACCTCTTTTCCAACCCCTATAAAACAGAATTTTGATACTTCTTTATGAAACTTGACGTTCAAAATAAATATAACTTCTTAGATCTTGTTTTAAAAAATCTTTGTGCAAAGCCCGGGCACCGCCGGGAACTTGAGCTAGTGTTTAATAAACAAGGAATAAGCAGTTAGCTATTAGGCCGGCTTAAATGATTGCTTAAAAGTTTGTAAAAACTGAAATATTATAAAGAAAACATATTAATTTATCAAAAGCACAATTTCTTATATATTAATTTGTTACAATTTAATTCTGTTGTATAACAATGACTGGCGCTTTCCCTGTATCCTTTACTCGAAACAATCATTGTATATTTGTGTGTAACAAAATTGTCTTCATATAACGTTCATCATGATAGAGTTGGGTCTCAATCCAACATCTCTGCATACACTTTATGAGAATATTGTCAGTTAGATTATTCCTGTCAAGTGCAATTATAGGTACAGATATTACCAAGGAAAAAAACAATAAAAGTTCATATTGTTAAATACACCCGCCCATAAAAAACGAACATAAAGAGAAGCTGTAATAGACATGTACGAGTAGATAGTAGATCACAGCGGGGGAACTGATATAAAAATAAGTACCCGCATAAAAATAAAGTATTTATAATTATACGCATAACCAAAATCCCAACCTCCCCGCCAAGGGAGTGGGAAAGGTGAGGTGAAAGAAGAGGGTGAGCGCGGGGCTCACCCTGGCGGCTGTCTGGACAGATAACGCTGTTGAAATGTTGAAAAAAATAACACAAAAGGAATGGTATTTTTTTTGCTTTCACTGTTTTTATTTCACCCGTTGATTCGATAACAAAACACACAACGCACTCGCCTTTCCGTGCTTTGATACGCAATTAAAGTTGACGCTTCGTCCAAATGTTATGCGGCGGATAGAAAGCGCTAGGTGCGCCCTCCATCAGTAAAAGTAAACAATGTAATGTGCTGGTTGTAACAAAACATACCGGTGATATAAGATGACGTAATTTTGACAAATTACTTTTTTTTTCTATTAAGAGAAAAAAATTCTAACTTTCATATGGTCGCCAGTCGCCAATGGCTAGAATATTAACCCAGCAGATTAACCGAATACCTACTAAAAAAAATTATACAACGATATTCATTTACAATCATGGTACCGCGATGTTAGTTATATATAGATCACTGACTGGGTAGCTAGATTCCAGTGAGAGGAATACAGAAACTGGTCAAATGAACATGTTGAACAATTTAAAAATATGTAACAGATAAATTAACAAACATGCTTACGGGGATCACATGTATGTTTAAATCACACAAATCGCTTCAAAGATATAATGCTAACCTTATTATGTTAACCTCGTAAGTCAATATGTTAAGGTAGGAATAACGAAAAGCAGTGATACTTCTTTTTGTTATTTAAGAACCCGATTAAAGTAGAAAAAAATAATATCGAATTGCACACAGAAATTAGACAAAATTGAGTAAAATATACGAATATATAATACTATATATCATAACTATGATATCTGAAAGTAAGTTACTAACGATCATGCAGTTTCCCGGAGGGGTTGGCAGATAGGATAGAATGGCACACAAATCTGTTTGTGCACACACTTCTTGCTTCATTAACATTTATATATTTGTTAATCGTCTCGTACATACTCTTCTGTTATTCAAATCCTTGACACGGCCTGACTGAAGTATTTGATAAGTTTTAAACATTAGGTCTAGGATTGTCCAGGAGTTACATCCATCCCTCCCACTGCGGTGCATGGCAAAGGGCTGAGAGAGTCCGGATGGAGAGATGGAAGGGTTTCCCTCAACCGGCCACTCCCAATCTCAGATGCATCCGCCGCAAAAAGATGGAAAAACCTCACCCCATTGCGCAGGCACCAACACTCACCAACAACGAACAATCACCAACCACTCGGGGTGACCTATCGCAAAGATGTTGATGATGTGATCCATTGAATGTTTCTTCAATCGTCTGTTTGACATGCCAAACAATCTGAAAAAAAAGAAACATTTGTATTCCAGATAGAAGAAATAAAGACAAAAAACATCAAACAAGTGTTTTGATACAATCTGGTGAAAGCAATCTCAGTGGTTATGGGCCCATTTTGAAAATGTGCCTCTCGATATATTTTCATGGTGTTACGGCGTTCCTGATGGCCACATTTATTTAATGCTTAATGGCTGGTGGCTTTATGTGCATTTTTATTTCGCCATTTGCGAAAATATTCACTGGGGACTAGGCACTTATAAAACGGCCTCGTACAACTCAATACAACTGTGCCACATTAGAAGCGACCGCCATGTTTGACGATTTTCGCGTATATTTTATGAGTCAGGATGAAATATAATTTGTTATCATGATCTGTGGATTGCCGTGATGTTGCTGAGATTTGACGATATCTATAAATGAGCTGCTACAAATCCAGAGGTCGTGGATTAGAGATCTCATATATTATTGAATTAAATAATACGTAGTACTTACTAGTATGCTATACACGGAGAAAAATGAGTTCGGCTTTTCATAACTATTAAAAATGTGACTCCATTACCAATTCCTAATAAAATATTAGTCATTCAGAATAGATAGCCTTGTCTGAATAAATATATTGGACGAAGATACGAAATTATTATTATTTGTGTTACCACGTGTTCCGAATATTTGGGAAGCAAAAAAATTGTCAATTCATTCGTTATATGCCTCTAGTCCCGTTTTTAACAGGAAAATTAATATTTTGACCAGATTTTGAATAAATGAACAATATATCATATTAAAAAAAATTTCTCCGTGTATGTAGTCATCTTCTCAACTATGTACCAACTGTGTACCTCTTCTTTCTTAAGGTAGTTACATATTATATATTTTCAATACATAAGTTTTTTCATATTTTTTAACATTCGAATATTGTATTACTTAAACATGTTTCTTATATTACAAATAACATTTGTAAAAGCCGAAAGGCGTAATATCTATAAATAAAAATGTTCGATTTCGTTTTTGCCTAAAATGTATAGATGTCACCTGTGACGGGTAAAAAAAATGATTTAAAAAAAAAACAGCGCCATCGCTGACGTAAAAGCAACACGCGCTATTCTCTATCTGCTTCGACAGACTGAGCCACAGCAACGCGTGGCGGGGTACAGCTAGTAAATAAATAAATTCCGAATAGAAACGTTGATTGAAATGGCAATAAACGTATTTGGTAACCAGATCTGAATAGCCTGGAACCTACCTCTCAACCTCCCTAGGTCTTCCCCAACCCCCACTACCTTCATTCCAACAAAATACCCTAGTTGAGAATGCCATAGTTCCACTGGCTCCGGACAGACTCATTTCCACAAAAATTATTTCACTCCGTGTGAAATTCTTTACTAAACATCAAATCATATGGGCACATAA
Source organism: Hesperophylax consimilis (assembly GCF_061612785.1). NCBI lineage: Eukaryota > Metazoa > Arthropoda > Insecta > Trichoptera > Limnephilidae > Hesperophylax > Hesperophylax consimilis. Next base: position 5,016,560 of record NC_142851.1, on the reverse strand, counting down.
TTTATATATAAGTGAATAAAAATGTATTTTAAAAATAATTTAGTCGCATTTAAAAATTAAACTATTTAGGTTAGGTTAAGTTGGGTAAAGCGAGGTTAGGTTAATTTATGTTAATTTTTTTTTATGAATTTGGAATTGACTATCAATAAATGTTGCCGAGATCAAAAGGTTTATCAAAAGATCAGGGCCAGAAGGAGGCATCAGATGAATGGATGCTGCGATCTGCGATCTCCGAGAACAATGGCAAAGGCGGAATAGGCAGCTGCATCTGTCTAAACTCTAAATATCTTCGACAATTTAAAACTTTGTGCCATTGTTATAAGATCGATAGTATGAATTTCTCCAAAGCATGAATAATAATTTTATGATCATGTTATGTTGAAATTTTCAAATCTTTTGGTCTAAATTATAAACCGTTTGTAATTTAAATATTTCCGCTATAAGTCAGCAAAATGCAATTTTGATTTATGGATGACGTCAAGTGTCGATATTCACCACTGTCGTGTAATTTGTGTGATGTGTCGAAGGACCATCTAGTGATGAAATTAGTGTCTCAACAAACCACAGCTCCAAGGAGAAAACATGTTGCATAGGAAAGTGTGGAGGACTCACCGCGAAATTGTTTATTGGTCAAAGCGTACTATGTGATTATTATGTATTGGCGGCGCAGCACACACAACAAATTTTACGTGTTTATTCGCGGAGAACCTGATGATCAGGGAGAGTCAACGGTAATTTTAATTCTGAGGAAGCGGCCGTCGAACAATGTAGATTTTAAGATTACGAGAATGCAACAATCATCCTTCCAAGTACAGCGGTTTGTATGTGTAAATGACAGTGATGTATTGTGTAAATGGCGTAGCCAGAAGTCCTTATTACAATCATAATATTATCCCCTCAAGTCAAGATGGTGCCTGTATTATTGAGCCTTACTTATAACTTATAATATATATACTTGAGTATATAAAATACCTGAGGCTAAAAAAGTTTCAGTTGAGTACATTATCAGCCTATTAGACCTTTTTTACATCAATTATGACGATGGATAATTGTAAGTTGTAAATCCCTAGTTTTAAGCCACAATTGTAAAGCAAGTGGTATTAAGACATACTTGGTTAAAATGGGACCAAAATTTGTATAGGTTTTAAGTCACTAGTTATAAGTAAGTCTTATTTGTAAGTCACTAGCCACAAGTCTTAGATGTAAATTATAGTAATAAATCTTAGTTGTACGTTATTAGTAAGTTCAAGTGTTAAGTTATAGGTTCAATAAATTATGTTGTAAAGTGCCCTTGAGGTGATCTTACCAGGAAAACGGCGCTTAAGTATGTCATTTAATCATTATTATATGACATACTAAAGGATCAATTTAGTATGTCATTTAATCATTATTATAAATGATTCTAAAAAATGATATAAAACTTGCGTGAAGTAACCCTGGTTGAAATAAAGAAATATATTGCGGACAACCTCCCAGACAATTCTCAAAATTAAATCAGGATCTAGTACAGATGTCAGTAACAATACCTATAAGATTTTCTAAATGTTAGTATACCAAATAAACTATTCATGAACGCAGAAAATCCCGGGATCTACGTAGGTAATAAATAAGAATCAAATACATTAAGTATCTGATATTTGATACTAAAATTAATCTAAAACCAGTACAGGTGACACATTAGCTTCATATAATGCTCCCATATTTAAATTGGAGTAATATAGGCTTAAAAAATATTCACACCAACCCTTGTCCGCAAGAACGGTAAAGATATCAGCAGAACAATAAAATTGAATACCAGACTAAAACGTTGATTAAAAGGGATAGAAAAATGGTGAATGTTTTAGTTTCGTCGTTTCATGTTCCACGGCAAATAGCCAAAATTGCCATGGAATTCCCTGTGGCTTCTGTTTATACGTTCAAGAAATAAATTTAAACTTAAACTTAAAGTCAGCTCCAATGAAAGTTTATTATTTTTGTGTGAAACATACTTAATAAGTATCTACCTATCAGAACTTCAAATACATTTACAAAATATTACATCAAAACCGTACAGCAATATTTTCGTGAAGAAAATAAATGTTTTAACCTAAAACCAACTTTAAAATACATACGACAAGATTTTGTTGATCTTTACTATACATATATATGTGTGCACACATTTATGTTTTGATTTAAAAAATGCCTATTAAATTCTACGAAGTATACAAGAAATAAATCTCACAGCAAAATGGACATTCTCGGAAATAATATTGTCTTTTCCATTAGGGCTCCGTAGTAAGAAAAAGAAGAAGAAGATGGTTTGAAAGGGAGATATGGAAATACGAATATTAGAGTGAGCGCGCTAATATTAAAAATCGATAATTATTAAGCGAAAATGGTGATAATATCCCCAATAAAACACGACTCGTTTGAAATAGAGCAAAAATCATTTGACAAATGCCCAAATTGCATTTAAAGAAACACTTTACATATATTTTCACACCTATAACATGGTAAATAACTGAACAAAAGGTTTTTTTAATAATTTTCAGAGCATACTTTGCAATTTTTTTCTATTGAGGGAATTTTTTATAATTACCATATCAGCTCTAGATATTTATGGATATTATTTTTCAAAACAACACATATTTTGTTTACGAAGTTAAAAACTTAAAGTGTTGAAGAGAATTATGTAAAAAATCGGTAAAAATTCGGAATGCGGGGTATTAAGATACACACATTTCTTCTGTAAACTTAACAAAAATTACAATTTAAAAAGTTAGTAGTAGAAAATCCACTTCAATATTGTCAACATACAGACCGCAGATAAAAATAATAAAGACGTTCGAAAAATTTCGTTGAAATTGATTTTTTCTCAATTCTTTTATCCGGAATCGCTGTCAATCTGGGATTCGCTGTCATTCTGGTATTTGCTGTTTACGTGGAATCAATCTACCGGGAAACAATGGACTCGGGGAATTATTGGAAAAATTATAATGGTTTTTATTCTGGCTTACGGAATGCCTTTGATCAACGTTCAAACCACGAAACCAAGAATTTATGAAGTTGTGAGATCCCCTCAAAAAGATAATTGAGATTTCCGTGGAAAATACTCCAGAATCACCATATTTATTAAATATTAAATTTTTCTGTTGTTGGAATGATTGCTGATTTCAGAGTTTGAAAATTATCACTATCATCAGCAGGTTATTTAAAAAATATTTTTTTGAAGCGGTGTTCAATTATTATGGAACATAAAAATAATAATAATGCGAAAAACCCCTCAGTCACCCAAATTATTAATTAGAAACACCTTACTTTGATGACCTCTATTAAAATTTCAACAATACAATAATTGGGGGAAACATTTAAGTGTAATAAACATTATTTTTTTTCCAAAATTTACTCGGAAATCAATAATGGCGTAGGTAATAAATACGAAATCTATTTGTTATCATTATAAGTACCTGTAAGTGGATTCCCTACAGTTCGATAATGTCTTCAGAGGATATAACAGCTGTCACACAAAACAATAATTACATAGCAGAACTTGTTTCGAATAAACTTTTTTTATTTTTTTTTTTTTATTTATTGAAACATATAAACAAGGTTACAATTTTTTAACAATATAAACAAAAATATATCAATCACTCTCCTAATAAAGCAGCTGCTTGTGTTTAGGAGAGGACAACAAAAATATTTTTACATTTGTTTAAATTAAACAAAAAAGATTAGTATTAAAACAAAAAATAACACAAAAAATAACAATAAAAGTAATAAAAATATAGGTTAGTTAATAAATGATTCAAAGAATTTAAAAGGCAAAAACATATTTCTAAACAATAAGTAAAGTTATGAGGTGGTACAAGAGTATTTTAATTTAATTTTTTATTAAATTAAAATACTCTTGTAAGTATTTTAATTTTTTTTTTTTTTTTTTTTTTTTTTTTTTTAAATTTTTTTTTTATATTTTTCGTAGTTTTCTTCCGATCGTATATCAAGGGGTAATTTATTAAATAATTTTACACCCTTGAATATATAGTGATGTTGTGCTGTTGTGGTTCGTGCTAGTGGCACGGTTAGTCCTCCAACAGATATTATTCTTTTGCTAATATTCAATTGTGGTAAATTATTTTGACTAAAGAAATCTTTATGTATTTGTAGAAGTGCAATTTTGTCATAAATTTTTGTAAGTGGGGGAACCGGGAAATCTTGAAAAACATTTATAGTTGGGTAGTAATATGGCTTTTTTAAGATGATTTTTATTAGTATTTTTTGAATAGTTTCCAGTGGGAGTAGGGATGATTTATATGCACCCCCCCAAGCCACGATTCCATATTGTAGGACAGAGTGCGCCAATGCATAATAAATATCTTTTAGTATTTTTAATGATACAATATTTCTTAGTCTAAAAAATATATAGATTAGTTTTCTCATTCTGTCTACTGTGGAATTTATTTGACTTTTCCATTTAATGTTATTATCAATAATTATTCCAAGATATTTTATTTCTTTTTTACTACTAATGTTTATACAGTTTGAATTACAGGGTGCGAATTTAAGGAGGCAATTTCTTTCGTGAATTTTTATGTTTAGATTTACATTTGAGTTATTCCCTGTTAGGCTATAAGGTATAAAATGGGTTTTTTCGACATTCAGTGTCAATAAATTTTCGTCAAACCATAGTTTAACGATATTTATTGCATTATTAGCTGATACTACGACCTCATTCCATGAATTTCCTTCAATAGTTATAACTGTATCATCTGCGTAAGATATGATGTTTCCAATGATTGGGAGTTGAAAAAGTTCATTAACATATAATATAAAAAGTAAAGGTCCCAAAACAGTTCCTTGTGGAATTCCAAAATCTATATTTTCTATTTCACTTAATTCGTTGTTTACTTTAACCTGTTGAGTTCTTTGATAGAGATAACTTTTTAACCATGTTTTAGCTTTGCCAGTAATTCCTATATTATTTACTTTATTAATTAATTTTGAATGTGAGACACTATCAAAAGCTTTACTGAGGTCAATGAATATACTTAAGTATTTTTTGCCTCTATCTAATGTTTTGTAAATAATCTTAGTTAATTCTGCAATTGCGTCTTGTGTGCTAAGTTTATCTCTAAAACCGTATTGACTAGGGTTAATACTTTTTTGGTTATCTGTATAATCAGTAATTTGTTTTTTTATTACTTTTTCGTGTATTTTTGCAATGTTGGATAATAAGGATATTGGGCGGTAATTGTTTACTTCTTTTGGATCTCCGGATTTATATACTGGGATTATAATGGCTTTTTTGTAGTTAGACGGGAATATTCCGTATTTAGTACTTACATTAATTATATGCGTAATCGGTTTGGTTAGAAAATTGCAGTATTTTTTCAAGATTTCTGTAGTTATACCGTCGTATCCTGGCGCACTACCATTTTTAAGTGATTGTATTATGTTTTCAATATTTTTTTCTGAAGTCGGTTTAAAATTTGAAAGATTGCTATTTGTTATTTTATCTTCATGTATGTCATCAGGTTGATAATTTTGGTCAATTTTATATGCAAGTTTTTGACCGACGGTAGCGAAAAATTTGTTGAAAATATTTGCGCACATTTTTGGTTCACGGATAGCATTTATGTTAGTTCCATTATTGTTTATGACATTTATTGTAGACTTATTTTTATTATTTTTATTCATTATTTCATTTATAGTGTTCCATGTTTTTTTAGGGTTTTCTTTTGTGAGGATTATTTTCTCCCTGTAATATTTTTCTTTTGTGTCTTTGATAATTTTAATGAGTTTGTTCCGGAATATTTTGTATTCGTTTTTTACTTGGCTACTGGTAGGGTTTTTTTTTGTGTCTATGAAAAGTTTTTCTTTTTTCCGGATAGATATGAGTAATCCTTTCGTAATCCATGGTTTGATTTGCCTTAATTTAGAACTTGGTTGATTATTTATAAAGGTTGTACAGTCTGCGATATGAGCATTTAAAGTTTCTTCAAAGAAGTTTGCGCACATGTCTGGGTTTTGGCAATTTAGTATTGAGGACCAAGATTCGTTACTTAATTTATTGTTTAATTTTACATTGTTCAATTTGGAAATTATGTTAATATTTTTTCTAGAGTCATTTAATCCTAAGTTTTTATTGAAATCATAAATAAAAATATTTGTATGGTGATCTGTTATATCATTTTTCCATATAATAGATTTAATTTTTTTTTGTGTGTTTAATATTGCTCCATATGTGGTCCAGGCATGATGGCGATTGGTTTGCAAATTCTCTTGTGAAATTATTTACACATGATATAAAGTTCATTTCATTCATAGCATTTATATAATCTAATTTATTTTTACAGTGGTTATTAGGACCAATATTAATATTTAAATCACCTATTACGATACAATTTAGATGGTTTTTGTTACATAGTATTTTTTTTAATTCTTCTATAAATAAAGGTACATCAGAACTGTGTGTTCGATATATTGCGATTATATTGAATGGCATATTATTTAAAACAAAATTTAATGACAAACAGTTTGCTTTGCATATGTGTATTTCGGTAATATTGATATCAGTAAATTTT